>NC_142727.1:4349096-5599096 GCF_055471065.1 Atractosteus spatula
TGCATCGCCATTTCAAGAACCGTGTTAACTGGAAGGCAATACTTCCTCCTACAGCGCCCGCACAGTACGAGTCCACCTACGGGCTTCCCTAAACTTTGCTCTGCTGGGATTTGAAAGACAGGCACCAGAGGTCAGTCCTGGGCTCGGCCCTGTATTCAAGTGCTGTGGGAGAGAATCTCTGCGAGAGCCCCTGAACAAACCCAGGAGCCCACAGCCTCACGACGAGCCACTCTGTCTGGGTCTAATCCGCTGGCGTCTTTAAAACAGGCTTTTTCGCCTTTTCCCGTTCAGTTGTAACCCTGGTGGTACAGTTACAGTGTCCCTTGGGTGGGCAGGGCAGTAATCCCTGTTCCCCAGGCGCTGGAGAGCAGGAACCAGCGAACTTGGGGAACGCAGAAGGCCGACACCGCGCTCACGTGGCCGAGACACGCGTGACACGTGTGACGCAGTCGCGCCTGGGGGGCGTAACTCTCTCGGCAGCCCCCGGCAGGCTGGGACCAGTCCCGATGAAAGAGCGACAACGAGTCTCTCCCGGCTGCAGAGCAGCGATCCCAGCAGCAGCCGGGCCCATTTTAGAATAAAGGCCTTTGTACCGAAAAGGCTCCCTCTTGCTTCCCAGAAACTAACACCCCAGAGGGAACACAAGAATGCCTTCTTGGAAGACGGAACAAGGGAGCCACCAGTAAAATCACCAGGATCCATCAGCCACCCCAGTCGTTTTTTCATCCGAGACACAAAAGCCAACCTCTTCCACAATGACAACAGCCAAACACTGGTCCTCTGTTTTCTCCCTTCTTCCTTATCCAACAATCCGATACTGTCTTGGAATAGCAGAAGTTACCCTTTCTGCCGCAGCAGTTACTGAGCGGCTGCCAATGGCTTCGGCGCCTGAGGGAGGAGAGACTCCACCTCAAGCACAGAGACCGGACCTGGAGAAGCAACAGAGAATTACGTACAACAGCTGCGGAGATCAATAATAATAACATCACTTTATTAACCCTATACAATTTTCTTGCGTTAGGAATTTGTCTTTTCGCAGACCCCAGCTTGCTCTCCATGAGACACACAGACAGGGAGAGAGAAGCTTGGGGGTCAGAGCGCAGGGTCAGCCATTGTACAGCACCCCCTGGAGCAGCTGGGGTTAAGGGCCTTGCTCAGGGGCCCAACGGAGTAGGATTCCTCTGCCGGCCGTGGGATTTGAACCGGCAACCTCCCAGCCACAGGCGCAGATCCTGAGCCACAGAGCCCAGCAAAGCGGATTTCTAAACTTCTAAACTGCGGCCCACACAGCAGATGAATCTCAATACCTGGCCTGCGCACTGTGTCAAGCCTCAGATACTTCCAGAATCAATTCAACTGAGCCCCCAAGGAGACCGGAAGACGTTGGGGAGATGCGAGTCACAGACGGTGAAGGCAAAACGCCCCGTTTCAACATTGACCTCGTTTTTTGTTTTTTTTTTTAATCTGGGAAGTTAATCAGGCTGCAGGACAAGACGGAAACGAAACCGAAAGCAACTTCTAGCGGCCTTCAGCCTGGATCTCTTCGGCACACCAAAACGCGTCACTTGGGAGATGAGACGCACAGCATAAGCAGGTTTTACCGGCATCGCAAGCGATCGCTCTTAACATAAAGGCTGCGTTCGCTCTCTCATAACTGCACACGCGCACTGACTATCAGCCTGCACACAGATGAGATTGGGGGGTCTTGCGCAAGAGGTAGCCTGAACAAAGGGCTTGTATCTAGGCCACGGTCACGTGAGAGCAGGCCGCCACTCGCTTCCTCCTGAACAGCGCTTCCCTCCCGCCTGCGGAACGGGTGACCGCAGGGAGACGAACAAGATCCCGGATTTTCAAGCGGGCGGACAGCTGCCGTCCGACTCCAGAGCCGTCTCTCGCCGGACCAGGCACCGCACCGCGCAGGCAACTCGAGGCCGGTCTCTCTGCAGAGCAGGTACAGAAAAGCCCGGGCGCTGGGAGATCGGTCACCTACTGCCGTTCCCTCACAGCCACGCGCAGACGCGGAAACCCTCTCTCGAAAACCACCCTGCGCCGCGCCTCCAGCACGCCCGAGTGGCTTTGCGCCCGCTGCCCACCCTGTTAAAGCTGGAGCCCCGCCAAGGGATGATCCGACAGGACATTCCAACGGCGGGTTCCCCACCGCGTCTTTGTGGGCGACCCGTCTGGGAGATGTGCAGGTCGAGCGGTTTGGGAGGGCAGGCCTGTCTGAACTGGAGCTGCAGAAAGCATCCCCTCCTCAGAGAGAAGCTAACACACACACACACACACCAGTGACCACCCCCTCAGCCGACCCGGCCTCGCTGTGCTCCTGGCCTGCCGCTTCAGCCAGGCTGGCTTGAAAGAGTCCGAACTTCCTCTGGCCCAGAGCAGGAAAACCCCCAGGTCCAGCCCGTCTACGTTTAACAATAATAATAATAACCCCTCACACTTCTAGAGCTCTTTTCTGGACACTCCACTCAAAGCTCTTTACAGGTCATGGGGATCCCCTCCACCCCCACCAGTGTGCAGCCCCACCTGGATGATGCTCCAGTCCTCTCCCCACACACCAGCTCTCAGTGGGGAGGAGAGCAGAGTGATGAAGCCAGTTCAGAGATGGGGATTATTAGGAGGCCATGACTGGGAAAGACCAGGGGGGAATTGGGCCAGGACACCGGGGTAACACCCCGACTCTTTTCAAGAAACGCCCTGGGATTTTTAATGACCACAGAGAGTCAGGACCTCGGTTTTACATCTCATCTGAAGGACGGCGCCTGTTTACAGTGTAGTGTCCCTGTCACTATACTGGGGCATTAGGACCCACACAGACCGCAGGGTGAGCGCCCCCTACTGGCCCCACTAACACCTCTTCCAGCAGCAGCCTCAGCTTTCCCAGGAGTCTCCCCTCCAGGTACTGGCCAGGCTCACACCTGCTGAGCTCCAGTGGGGCTGCCAGCTGGGCGCTGCAGGGTGACGTGGCCTGCTGGCGCTGCTTTGCGAGCGGCTCCAGTCCCTCCCCGTGTGCGTGTGCATCTTCTCTTCTGCAGGAACACTTCCCGCCACGCGCGCGTGCGAGAGCCTGCGTACTTTCACGACGGCTCCGTCTCTTGTCAGGGCTCGAGCTGGCCGAGCAGGGAGGATGCCAGAGGGCGGAGCTACCCCCAGCGCGGTGCTGTCGGCGCCCTCCTGACACCCCGGCATCGACCGCACAGAAGGGGCACGTGCAGCTGTCTGCAACCCCAGCACACCAGGAATCCCAGCACACCGTGCTATTTACCAGAGCACTCTGACTGGGGCAGATACGGCTCGTTATTCTGGCTCAACCGCTCCCCTGCTCAGAGCACGGCCCACTCCTCCTGAAGAGGAGAAGACCTTCTGCTGTTGGGCCTCCCAAGCCTGGTTCTTCCAGCCCGGCTCTCGGCTGCTGAACTGAACCCAGACTTGGGCTGAACAAATCCTTTCAGTTGCTCTCTCCTCCTAAAAAGACCTCAATCCCAAGTCTCTTCGACGTCTGTAGAGTGTCTGATACGTCGTGGATGACTGCTTAGTAAATTATTCACTAGATTCTGGATTTGCGTTTTTATTTTCAAGAACAGAGCAGGGGGGGCAGTGGTAGGGACTGGGGCAGAGGCTGGGGCAGGCGCAGGAACAGGCTGGGGCAGGGACCCCTGTCCTAGTGAACTGGGAAGGTGACATGCGAGTCCCCGCTGCGAGCCTGTGGGATCCCACCAGGACACTGCTGGCGAGAGGGGGTCGTCACCGCAGAAGACAGGACAGGACAGAGCCCAAGACTCACGGCAGCACTCCCCTGATCCCTGATCCCAGCCGAAATCGCTGAAGTCCGAGTTCAAACCGGAGGTTAAGGTTTGCAACAGCGCTGCCCCAGTATTGTGAAGGAGACCTCCTGGAGCACAAAGACCGGGCGCTAAGCACTGACCGGGCACGAAACACTTTTGTGTTCTTAACCCTGCAGCCAAGACGAGCAGCCATCGCCCGGGATCCGAAGGACACTGCTCACACCTGAAACCACACCGCACACACGGACGCGATCGACCCAACGCCGGAAGACAAACACGCCCGCATCTCACTGTACCCCAGACACCCCCACCCCCGGCAGTGGGGGAAATGGGAGCCCGAGGTAGCGGGGCGCAGTGGACGACAGCTACTGTCCGGTGGCGTCTCCCAGGGGGGTCTGGGGGGGGAGGAAGAGACGGTAGTTTGTGCGCCTCGGTCCTGAGCCTCCCAGCCTCCGCTGACTCTGACGCGCCATCGACTTCTTCTCCTTCATGTCGGCCTTGTCTAGCTGCCAAGACTGCGTCAGCCCCTCAGTAAATCACCGCGGACACCGCCGGCGACCCCCGGCCCTGCTGCAGGAGAGCGCAGGGCCGGGGGACAGGGTGAGGGCCGACCCCTCCCGCACCTGTTCGCGGGGGACGGGCGCCGCGGCTGTGCCGGGCTCGCAGGCGACGGGGGGGACCCGATCGTCCGAAAGCTTTTAGATCCGCCTGTTGCGGGACTTGGGGGGGGCGGCGGCGGCGGGGCTGGCAGTCCCGCACTGCAATCGCTTCCACCCACACGCACCCCCGTCAGGGTCTCAAGAAACACAACACAACACAACACACACACACCACACCCCCAAAACAAACCAAGAGCACGGGTCCCTCCCCGAAGGACTTCTGCGCACACAACCAGGAAAACAACCACCCCGCACCGCAAGCGGACACCGCACGGTTAGCAAAACACCAACCAGGTGTTCACGGCGCTACAGCCGCTTCTCCTCCCGAGATCATCCTCATTGTTCACTGCAGCAACAACAACAACAACAAAAAACGGCGACAACCGTGTAGGAGCTTTGTGTTCATGCCCAGAAACAACCAGGGAAAACGCGAATCCGCTTAGATAGCGAGGGCACCCTGACAACTCCCACAACACCTGAACTTGTTGATCCGAGAGCTCCGAGGTCGCTCGACTCATCTCTCGGCAGCGAAGGGGGAAAAAAAAAAACAACTTCACAGCGGAGAGGGGAGTGCGGGTCTTTTTTGTGTTTTTAATCGGTAAAGCGCTGCGTTGCGTCAGGCAGGCAGGCAGGCAGGCAGGCGAAGCTCTCGCCGACTCGGGACGCCCGTGTCGACTCAAACGTGCCGAACTGGGGACAAGCAGCGCAACGCCCTCGCAACTCCTTTTAGCACCGACCCCGGCCCGGACAGAGCAGCGGCGGCGGCGCCCGGAGCCCCGCCGGGCGGACGCGCGGTCTCACCTCTCCGTGCACCTTCATGAGCGGCGCCCCGGCTGCGCTCCGCCGGCTGCGGTGCGGCTGCCCTCCGGAGCCCGCTCCCCCGGCGCTCCCTCCCGGCGCAGGCGGGCTGGGCGGCTCGGCGCGCACCCAGCGGAGGCCCCGGTCCTGCGGCCGCACGAAGCGCTCGTCCCGGTGAAGCCGGAGCGTGGCGGGAAGCGCGGAGGAGAAGGAGGAGACGGCGAAGAAGACGAGCAGCAGCATCCTCGCAGCCTGCCGCGTCGCCATGTTGGTCTGTACTCTCCGCTGGGGCTCCCGAGCGGTGCTGAAGGGCGCCCCCGGGTGGCCGCGGAGGGCACTGCGCCCAGGCTCCTTGCGCACACCGGAACAAGTGCGAGCGAGCGGCTCCTGCGGAGCAGCACCTCTTGAAGACACGGGGGAAGGATTTAGAAAAAATAGGAAGACGAGTTAACAATAACACGCAACAACGCAGATGGTGCCGGCCTGTTTTTCAAAGACAGCGGACCGTTGCGTTGGTTCTTTCCCCCCCCCAGCGTCCCCCTGTAGTGGCCGGGAAGATAAATTCTCTTCAGCTCGGGGAAAAATCCCGTATTTGTTCAAAACTGCAGGCTGTGAAAAGCCTGCTTCCTTAGATAAAATAAAACCCACAGGCCGCGGTGGAGCGCGGTGCCGCAGTTTAAAAAAAAAAACGGGTTATTATGAGAATATAAATCAGTGAGTGAACCAGGTCGAGCGCGAAACGCTCAGACCTAATGAATAATTAAGTAAAAGGTAAGAATTCATTAAAAGTGACAAATAGGCCACTTGTAAAAGCCATCGTGTAGGTACGCCATTTGTCATTGGGAATAATTCACAGAAAGGCTGCCTGTGCCCGTCCTAGCTATTGTAACGCTTACGGCCGTCAGGTACTGTGTAAGAGCCGGCGTACCAGAGCAGGTGACGTCACCGCCCTTCCCTATGATAGCAGGACTACAGCTACTGGGCTGGAAAGAGATCTCTCTTTAGCTCACGGGGCTAGGTCGCTGCAGAGAGACGCGGAAGTCCCGGGTTCGAGCCTCAGTCGGGATGGGGCCGACCAGATGCGGCAAGGGCGCCCGCCGGAGCCCCCGTTGCGTTACACTATTATGGGAGTTTATTTTGCTCAGTTTTTTCATTTGTTTCCTCTATCATCGAAACTTCATGGGTCTTTTTAGCCTATCGCCGCTGAAACGCCAAGGCAAATAATTAAACGGTGAATGAATTCGCTCAAGCGTGTGGTTTGTTATCTGTACTCGGATGCTCTCTCTCTCTCCCTCCCCCCTGCTCGGCACCGCCAGCGGCGACGCCAACATCGGGCCCCCGGAAGGCGTCGGCAGGGGGTCCTGATTTCGGATTTCCACGTCGGGGATCGCCTCTGGCCCTCCAGCCGGGGGAGCGGGCGGGGGTGTTGTGGGCCCTGGGCTTGTCTTAATCCCCAGGCGCTGGGGGAGTCGGTGTTTGTAAGGGATGGGGGGGGGGGGGCAACATCGCTGGGTTCCTGCCTCGGGGTCCCCCTTTAATTCAGCTGACGACGTCACCCCTCACGCCCCTGTTTAATTAGTGAAACACAGAAAGCCAAGCCCCCTGGTACAACGACCATCTTCGACCTATGAAGGCAGCCTCCCGCAAACTTGAGTGTAGGTGGCGTCTTTCTGGCCTAAATGTACATTATCAGGCTTGGAGAGATTACTTATCTGACTGTAAGGTTACAATAGAGTCTGCTAGCTCCACCTACTTCTCTCACATCATTGAAAATCACCAAAACAACCCCAGACATCTTTTCTCCACCATCAACAGACTGCTCAAGCCAAACTGCCCCACCACATTACCTGCTTCATCACAACTTTGCAACACATTCTTAGATTTCTTTAGTTCGAAGACTGACAACATCCGGCATCACATTCTTTCCACTACACATATCATTTCCATACCTCCTCCCTCCTCATCCAACTTCTCTGGTTCCCTTCTCTCCAGCTTCTCTCTTCTTGACTCAGCATCCCTCAATAAACTAGTTACACATATGAAACCCACCACATCTATTTTAGATCCCATTCCCACCACTTTATTCCAGTCCTGTTTCTCTTCTCTCTGTCCCATTGTCCTCAATATTATACATGAATCCATGAGCACTGGCATTGTACCAACGGCCCTCAAAACTGCTGCCATCACCCCCGTGCCAAAAAAGCCTAACATGGCTCTCGAGAATCTTAACAATTTTCGCCCCATCTCCAACTTACCCTTTCTTGCTAAAATTCTAGAACGTGCTGTCACACTTCAGTTACATAACCACCTCATGACAAACAACCTTTTCGAACCCTTCCAATCTGGCTTCCGTCAACTTCACAGCACAGAAACTGCCCTGGTCAAAGTCACTAACGATCTTCTCATAGCTGCTGATTCTGGTTCTCTTTCTATACTCGTCCTTCTTGATCTCAGTGCTGCTTTTGACACTGTTGACCATGACATCTTACTTTCTCGTCTTGAGACTGTGTTTGGAGTTTCTGACACTGCTCTCAAATGGTTCAAATCTTACCTCACTGATCGCTGTCACTTTGTCTCTCTTAATGGGTACAGGTCTGAAATTGGTCTTGTTAAGTCTGGTGTTCCTCAGGGCTCAATACTGGGCCCCTTGCTCTTCAGCATTTACATGTTTCCACTTGGTCAGCTTTTAAGATCACATGGCCTCAGCCATCATTTCTACACTGACGATACTCAAATATACATCCATACCAAACCTGACACTGATGTGGCTGTCTCTATTCTATCTAATTGCATCTCTGACATAAAAACTGGGATGACTCAAAACTTCCTTCATCTTAACGGTGACAAGACTGAAGTCATGCTTATTGGTACCCCCCATCAACTTCGTAAAGCCAGTCCTGTCACCCTATCTGTAGATGGCTCTGTACTTGAGCTTCAATTAAAATTGAAAAACCTTGGGGTTATATTCAATTCTGGCTTAACATTCGACCCACATGTGCAGCATACTGTCAAAACATTTTTTTTTTACCTCAGAAATATCGCTAGACTATGCCCTATGCTATCACTAACTGTGGCTGAAAAGCTGATCAACACAACATTTGTGTTCTCTCGAATTGACTACTGTAATGCTCTACTCGCTGGGGTATCTAAATCTACTCTGAACAAACTGCAGTATGTCCAAAATTCAGCAGCCAGAATCCTGACCAGGTCTAGTGCAAGTGATCACATTACTCCTATCCTGGAGTCCTTGCACTGGCTTCCGGTCAAATTCCGTGTGGACTTTAAAATCCTCATGCTCACCTATAAGGCTCTGCATGGCTTGGCACCTCAGTACCTGTCTAAACTATTATCGCCCTACTCCCAACCTCGCAACCTTCACTCTTCAAATTCTGCCCTCCTTACTGTCCCCCAAGCCCGTCTACATTGTATGGGTGACAGGCCCTTCTCCTGCTGCGCCCCCAAGCTCTGGAACTCTCTGTGCCAAGAGCGGCTCGAAGAGCCTCCTCATCTGGAACGCATCACTGTACAGCAACTCCCCCGCACCCCTCTTCTTCTCCGGACACATCCCACCGGCCCCACATCCAAGAACTCCCATCTCCGACATAAACAAGAAACATCTGTGTGGCTGAACACACGCCCGGCCTCTCTCTCTCTCTCAGCACTCTGATCCAAGAAGGCACGCTGGCCGTGACCCCCTCGACTCCTACTGCAGGACTGGAAAACACCGACAGATCCGGGAGAGGCCTTGCTGCTCTTGATAGCAGCATAGCCGACTGATGATTAGAGAGTGGGTTGACAGGATTCAAAGTAGTTTCTGAGATTTTCTCCCTCCACAGGGGCACCTGGACCCCAGTTTGGAAGCCTTATTAATTCCTTGCGGCTGACAGTAAAGGCCAGTGTGGGCTAGTGGCCAGGGATCTGGACTCCAAATCCAAGGGGCTGCGGGTTCAAGTCCCCTATATAGATGTTACCATCCAACGGGCTTTGCACTATAGTTACCCTCTTATGAGTAAAAATCTCAGTCATTAGCAGTGTGATGTGGCTAAAATGCAGAATATACTGGCTAAAATATGGGATTTAAAACATGGAATAGCACAGCAGCACTGTTAAATCACCTCTACATACAAGCCACAGACAATCATCCTCTTGCAATTGGAAAGAGACTTGCCCCTCGAATGACACATCCTTGTTTTCCTCTGTGGTAGTAGAGGACCAAGTATCGCACCGACTCAGAGAAGCGCTGCTTTTCTCTCAAGCCATTTCAGAGATAATTAAATGGCCTAATTAGCAAGCTGCTGCCAGGGGACTTTGGCTGCTTCTTGGGAAATCTAGTGCAGCAGGGCGCCTGCACCAGCACAGTATGGAAAAGCACCAAAAACACTAGATCTGGAAAACGGATCCCATTTATTATTGTACATTTCTCCAATTCGGAATCACCAGGTTGCAGACAAGTGATTATAGCTGCAGCTACCCGAGACCCAGAGACCAGCTCCGCCAGCTCCCAGCGGTCCGCAGTCTCTCCCAGGCCCAGCATGGGCAGCATGAAGACCTGGAGACAGGATCTTCCAGCTCCCAGCGGTCTGCAGTCTTCACCAGGCCCAGCATGAAGACGCAGGGACTGGATTCTCCTGCTCACAGCATTCCGCAGCCTCCACTGGGCACAGCTGGGGCAGCACAAAGACCCAGAGATGGGATCTTCCAGCTCCCTGCAGTCCGCAATCTCCACCAGGCCCAGCGTAGGCATCATGAAGACCTGGAGACTGGAGTCTCCTGCCCCACCAGTCTGCAGTCTCCACCAGGTCCAGCAGGGGCCGCATGAAGACCCAGAGACTGGGTTTTCCTGCCCCCCCCCAGGCTGCAGTCTCCACCAGGCTCAACTGGGGAGTTCTCAGTGAGAGATGATTTTACTCTCCCACAAACTGCTGCCTTGGTCTAAACATATAGGCAGGAAATCAGTGAGTGAAGCAGACCGCCTGGCTACAGGCAGACCTTGCTGCTGGGCAATGCACCAAAGAGAAAGACTCCACACTGTAGTGTAGTGAATTTCAAAACAGGTTAGGCAGAACTGTGGGTGACAATCACGTAGCTTTATTTGCGTTTTTTAATTTTAGAGTCCAGCACATGTAGACCAGGAAGGCCAGTGAGAACAGGGCAGCAGCCATGGGCATCACAAGCCACCAGGGGGAGCTCCAGGGATCTGCAGGGAGAACAGACAACTGTCAGGACAGGCTGACTAGTCCAAGCATGTAAGATGGAAAAAAAATAACCAAGCCCTGTGCTGTTACCTGGAAACCAACAACGCACAATCTCCAACACAGACTATGCGTGAACCCGATTCAGAATCCTCAAAAGGTACCGCCCACGTCAACCCTGCAGACTTCCTTCAGAATGAACAGAACCTCTGAACAGGAAGCTACAGAGAAACGCATTTACGCACGTCTTTATGCAAAGGTTTGTAAAGGGGACAAGCTGGCTATGTTGCTGAAGCCAATACTCCGGGTTTCTTTGAAGAAATATCTGCAAGAGATCCTCAGATCAATTAACTACTAAACACCCCCCCCCCCCCCCCCCAATGTGTTAGATGACCCAAATGGCCACCAATCATCTGCAACCTGTGAATTGTGTTTATCAATTTCTTCTGGATATTCTGAATCCAACATGTCAAAAAAAACTGGTGGAGGGTGATGGAGCTTCTCAAAAGGCTCAAATTGGTAAAAAAAAAAAAGTGTTCACCCAAGCACATGTTGAGTTCTGTGATCACGGGTTCAAGCCTGGGTGGTGCCAGGGCGACATCGGTGAAGGACGCGCCTCTCCTCCAATCGCGTCGCCTGGGACGCATCAAAAGACGACTGGCCTGAAGGTTTTTTTTTTTTTTACTTCCTGTCTCCCTACTGTAAACCCTGCGGCCACACCTCCACCCTCTCCCGTGTGCGGCCGCAGGGTTTACAGTAGGGAGACAGGAAGTAAAAAAAACACAACTGCCAATTCTAATAAGAATCCTTAAAAAAAAAGAAATAATAAAAATAAAGACTCTTAAGTGAAGGTATTATTTGGTTTCCCACAGCAACCTTCCTCTACTTTCAAAAGTAGAGAAAGCAAATACGTAATGCACTTGCCTGACGGTGCATTCAGAATTGCGTCATGCAAGAGGCACAATTTTTAGAACCTAATACAGACTAACCTAATGAAAGGTATTAAAACGCAACAAATGCTATGCTACATCTAAAACTGTTCCCATTTGTTGTATTTTTTAAATTTTTCTTGATGTAAATGTATTCATTAGATAGAGGGTGCGTGCTAGATCTTAGCAGGATTACTGAACTGAAGCCAGGCTGAGAGCCCTCGAGCTATGAGGTGTCCTTTCCTGTCTGCTGGCAGCGATCCCGAGGGGCTGATGTAGTGTCTTTACCAGTGGCTTGCAGCAGCAATTTCACACTCCCCTGAAGCACAGACGTCTCCATTATTAATTATAGTCACAATGATTACGATGCAGAATGTCTGAAGACGTGCACATTCTGGGAAGAATAAGCGAAGAAGAAATATTTAAGAACAAAGAGCTACTGGGGCTAAATCCAAAAGATCCTATACGTTTGAGAAAGAAAGGCTCTTGTATCCTCATTGATCTCCCGGCGCAAATGCCAGTGTCCCATTAAACAAGGCAAAGAAAATCCATTTAGACAAACTTTTTTCTTTTGCAACCAAGAAAGTCACTGTGCCAAAGATTAATAACACAAAGCAGGCCACATCCTTCACTGCGGTCTTAGGAAGTTACAGATTTTGCCCCCACAGGGAACAGATTTTTATTTTTTTTTTACAATTCTATTTCTAAAAAGCACTGAAGGAGGTGAAGATTAAAGTCGAACGATAAACTTCTGAAATGAGCTTCTTTAATGGAATTGGAAATGTCGAGTGTTTCACTGCCCCAGGGAAGCAATTTGACTGTAGTGCAGCGTTTTATAAAGAAATGGCTTCATAAACAGGGAAACATTAGAAATCCCCAGAAGGGATATCAAGCCATCTATAAAACTAGAGAGGAGCTTTCCTGAAGAAGGCACATGATCTACAAGCTTGTGTTCCTTCTCCAGAACTCCCACAGAATTATTGGGTCGAATTATTTCTTTTAAACGGAGACATTAAACACTTCTATCCACGCCTGCAGAAATGCTAGAGCTTTTTGGATTTTGAATCAGCCATCAACTTTAGAAGACCTTAGAAAAACATGTCCCAGTGATTCATTCTGTGGATTAAGTCAGCAGCTGCAGCAGGGAAGGCAAGCCAAAATCTGCCGCAGTCTTTCTGGGAGTGACACACTTCTGGCTGGGAACTACGCTTTCCTCTTCCTCCTTTCTGAGCAAAACAAGTCTTTAGATCACCAACTCTTGCATAACCCGATGAGCAGAAGTACCAGAATATTCACTGGCTGCATCCACCGAAATCTCATTGCCAGGAAATGTGCTGGGGAGCCTTATTTAGAGTTGCGCCATTCCCAGAAATGGCCATCCACCGGTCCGCCCATGTCACCTCCTGCCTGAAGGAGTAACAGATAGACTGGAGTTGAACTGGGTGACACTTTCCCGATGCAGCCTGGAGGGTCCGGCAATTAGGATGATGGAGTGCAACTGACAGACTTTTTATCAGGAAAATTAGGGATCTTGAGCAATCCCAAGGCCCCCCAGCTGAGAATAGTGCTTTACCTAGAACACTGCTGGCCAGGGTGACCTGGGGGAGCAGCAGAATGGATCCCGATGACACCAGCGTTTCTCGTGTGGCCCCTGACCCGGAACTCCTCCCTGGAACACACAGTATGCGCAATCACCTCTCATGACACTGCCCTCGCATATCCACCTCTCCATCAGCAAGAGGGGTACCCCGCCTTCCCAGCGATTTTAAAATGCCAAATTATTCTCGGACGTTACAGCAAATCAAACAAGCCACTCACAGAAAAACAAAAGATTTCAACAAACACTGATGTCCTACTCGTTCTTTCATACAAACACATTCCATCTTCCCTTGAAAGAAAAGGGATGGGCACAGAATCCAGTGGAGAATTGGGAAAAAAAAACATGAGAATGAAAAAGACTTGAGAAGAATGGGCTCAAAATCTGGTTCTGGAGAGCCTTAGTTTGAGGGGCGTTTCGGTAACCATTGCGAGAGCACAGCCCTGTCAGGACTGCTTTTCCCCCCCCCCCCCCATCTCTGAACTGGCTTCATCACTCTGCTCTCCTCCCCACTGAGAGCTGGTGTGTGGGGAGAGGACTGGAGCATCATCCAGGTGGGGCTGCGCACTGGTGGGGGTGGAGGGGATCCCCATGACCTGTAAAGCGCTTTGAGTGGAGTGTCCAGAAAAGCGCTATATAAAAGTGTAAGCAATTATTAATTATTTCCCAGAAATCTCTGGGGGAAACAAGCCTCTGCTTCCTGCTTTTTAAACCATCACCTGACCAATAGTCTTTGCGCAGCTGTTCAGGTGATGGAGAGGTTTCTGGGGAATGCAGTCCAGTCAGGGCTTTGCTCTCAAATTCATTAAAATTACCCCCTTACCAAAGGCTTGGGAAAACCTACCTGTGATCACGTCAACAGGTTGTTTGTTCAAATAAAATCAGGTCATCAGGCACAGAACTCAGGAAGTCCTTCGGATTTTAACGTCTAGGCTTCCCTTGAAGGAATGATTTCTTAAATTGATCAACAACTAACAAGTGAGTGAATCTTTAAAAAAAAAAAACGGGGGACTATGGTGACCTTTCAGACTAACCAGATTCGAAGCTTGTTATGGAAAGAAGCGATCAAAGATCCTGCCACACGGACACAGCCCCTGCCGGATCGCTCACCTTTCCTCTGTTTGTGCGGGATGCAGTCCCCCCGGCAGGCGTCATCAGCCCTCAGCGCCGTGGAGTCACAGATGATCACGGAGCAATGGAAACTGATCTGAAATTGAGCGGGAGATCGAACAAGGACACCGAGTCAGGCCTGCAACGGCACGTTCTGCCCAGGCCGCAGGCTGGGGTCAGGAGGTCACACCAGCATCTGGGGAGAAAGCCTCTCCGTTTCCCATAAATCCCAATGCTCCTTGCAGAGCGCTCTAACATGAACTGGTGAAAAGATTTGCAGCTGTAAAATGTTCCCATGGAACCCTTCCTCAAGAAAGGGCGAGAAAATGCACATACTGCACAACTGGTCCCGGGAAGATCCGACATTCGAAAGCTGCAGCACGCAGGATACCTGCTCAAATGCCAGAGGCGCCCGGGGGGGGGGGGGGGGGTGTGCAGCCCCAGGGCCTCGGCCCCCCTGCCTGTCCGGGCCCGTCTGGGCCCGTCCCGCGCCGCTCACCTGCTGCTTCAGCAGCTGCCTGGAGCTGGGCCCCACGAAGGCGAAGGTCTTCACCTCGAGGCGCTTGTGGTGCCTGGGGAAGCGCACCCTGCCGCTGCGCCGCACCCTGTGGAACACGGTCTCGTACTCGTCCCCCTTCAGCTCGCAGCTGGAAAGACACCACGGGCCTGGGTCACCACTGAGCACTGACGGAGGAAACCTCTAGGGCAGGTTACAGGCTGCATGTTGCATCTAGATGATACAGGATGCTCTAATGCATACAACATACATAACGCTGTAATGGTGTAGAGCATTAGGAAGATGCAAAGAGAGAGAGTACAGGAGTTTACCGCCATACATACGTGTACACTGGAGTTCTTATTCGTGTTAATCTCTCGCCACATACACAGTACGACAGACAACAGCACACAATGTGGACAGTACATTACAAAACAAGAACTGTAGATCTGTAGTAGAGAAAAAAAAACACTCAGACCATGCAAAAAGAGCATAGTGCAGATGTGTATTGAGTCTCAGGCATTGCAGTGAGCGGTTGAGGATGTGTGCTGCAGTAGGGTTGACGCCGTTCTTAACCTTTGTGGCCCATGCTTTAATGATTTGACTTTCCCGAGCGCAGGGGGGAGGACAGTTTGTGGCCGGGATGGCTGGGATCCTGAATGATGGATGGGGCTTTATCGCGACAGCGGATGGTGACAATCTCGCTGATCGATGGTAAAATCACATCCTATAATGCGCTGCTGCCGCCGCCACCTCCCTTTGTAGCGCGAAGCTTCAGGCTTGGCAATAGGTAATGTGAGCAGCTGCAGAGGTGCTTATAGCGAACGAGGGCCAAGTCAGCGCTTACAGGCATCGCCCAGCTTCTGCGCCAACAGTCCCCCCCCCCCCCCCCCCGGTGGTCCGGTGCGTCAGGCTGCAGGTTACCTGTCCTCGACCACGGGCCAGGTGAGAGGGGGCTCAGGTTCGAGCTGGGGATCAGGGCTCCCCCAGCAGTCCCGGAGGAAGAGCTCCAGCTCGGGGTCCTCGCTCTCCATCTGCACCTCCAGGAACAGGGGCTCCCGGAGCCTCCGCACCACCGGGAACTCTTCCGGCAGGAACGCTGAGGAGAAGGTGGCGTCTGCAGAGGGGGGGGGGGGGGGATAAGAGACAATAAAAAGAAGCACACGAGACTACTTCTTCCGTCAAAGAGGCGGTGGGAAAAAAAGAGGGGCAAAACGTTTAGTTTTCGTAGTGAAAGACAGGTTTATATTTTACTGCTCCTTCTATCTGGGACGGGACTGAGCAGAAAGCCCAGCGGGTCCCAGCCAGGCCGCTATCCGGCTGCGGCCAGGGCTCATCCAACAGGCAGCACCACCAGGGAGAGTTCGGGGCTTGGCGGGGCTCTTGGCTCACGCCGACCTCCGCGAGAGACATGCGCCCCCTCCCATCGGAGCGGCCCACCAGCCCTTCCCGTACAAGGAGACAGGACCGGCGATTCCAGACTGGGTCAGTGCGTTAAAAAAAAAAATATATTGGCAGGTCTAAAAGTTTAAAAAAAAAAACAAGGTTTTAATAATTCCCGCTCAAAGCGGTGAAAGGGGAAGGGAAAACCTCAAGATCCGTGCAAAATATTTGTAGAGGTGGGCTAAGTTCACCTCTCTGTATCCTACCACCATGGCATTTTTTCAACAGCTCGCACCGGTTTCATGATCCGGCGGCAGAACATCTTCGCAGGCGCCGGAGGTGGGGCGGAGGTTACAGAGTGTGGAGTCAGTCATCGGCACCTGAAGAATGCGCAGCAGGGAAAACCGAGCCGCTCGGGACTCCTGCGCCAGATCACCCGCGGTCCGACCAAGCGGCTGACCGCTTCCAAGCGGACCCCAGTTACCTCGGGAGGGGCTCGGCCAGCCGAACGCGAGGCCGGAGACTTCAGCTCGTCGAGATCGGATTCACGAACCGCGACTAGGGAACAGTCCTTTCCAGGCGTAACAAAGCGCCGTCATTTTGGGGTGATCGTCAAGACAGAGGCGTGGAGTTAAAATAACGAAACCGCCTTCCTGAGAGAGCCCTTAAGTTTAGACCCGAGTGTGGCGGATCTTGTGAAACTGAGCACAGGTCTCCTCCGCGCTCAGATCACACTGCTGGTGATCGGATCGAGTGACCGTGCTGCAGAAGCGCTTCAGCCGGCAGCACCGTGTTTTTACCACGCTGTGGCACAGCAGGCTTCTCCACGAGCCCTCCCTCACCTCTCATGATGTCCATGCGCAGGGTGAGGTTGCCGTGGCCGCGGGCTGGCTGGGCGGGGCCGGGGGTCGGGGCCGCTGACGGATCCACAGGCAGGGTGACCTCGCTGTAGCGGCACACCAGCGTGGATCTGCACAGGAAGCACAGCAGACTGCAGCTCCAATCAAGACAACGGGACAATCTTCATACCAACTGAACACCACACACCGATATTGACGAGCCTCCTGAAACAAAATCATCCTTCTCGTACCGATCTGTTATCTCTAGGACCAGGTCCAGCTAAGGACCATCAATCTTACACAGAAGTTTCTACAAGGCAACCCACTCGGGTGTCAACGGGACCGCTGTAACAGGAAGGCAACATTATTTTAACTCCACACCTATGTCTTGACATTTACCCCCAAAACGATACAAAGACTGGAATGTTAGGTAGCCGATAGGGCTTTGTACTAGAAGGAAATGTCTTGCAGTAAAACCTGAAGGGGATCAAGCTTCTGTGAAATAGTTTCTCATTCCAATCGCTACTGATCACGCCGAGCTTGGAGCTGGTCCGGGCGGCAACAACCTATAAGGCCTGCAGTGTCCAGCACTGTTCTCAGCAGCACCGTTTAGCCTCTTCCCTCAGTGAAAATGCAGATCAGTGGAGGGCCGATTTCAACTTGGGCTTCGTTGTAAGAATGCTGGCATGTGGGGGGGGGTTAATTTTCAGGATTAAAACAGGACAGACAAGCTCTCAGCTTCAGGCTCAGTGCCAAGGAGAAAACTGCCGCCGGGTACTCACTGAAACTTGAGGTATTCGGGCGCATCTTTCGGCAGAGTGTTTTCGTTGGAGATCCTGTTCTCGAACTCCACATGAGTCCCGTGGACCTGGGGCACAAAGAGCACAATGCAAAACCAAGACCAAGCGGCGCGAAGCGACTCCGAGCGCGGCGCGAGACGCCCACCTTCCGGAGGGCACCGCAGCCGTAGACCGGGAAGCTGAAAGACACCCGGCCGTCGGAGATCTCGGAAGGGCCGCAGGTGGGGTCGCGCAGGGTCAGCCGGTCCAGGCTGGCCAGGGGGGAGGCCGCCAGCCGCAGGCCTGTAGCCTTTAACAGCCCGTCCGCAGTGCACTCTGCAGGGAGTCCAGAGCCGGACAGCAGACAGGGGAAATGAGAACAGGGGACAGGAAAGGAGGGGAAAAAAAAAACACAGCAGAGGGCGAAACAGAAGACTCAAGTGGGGACAGAGAGAGTGCAAGCCAGAAATGATGAACAGAAAATGCAGTCTTGCCACCTTGTTTGCTTTGCCCCGACAATGAGTGACACACACAGACACACACAGACACCACCTCGAGGTACAATAAGCCACAGCAACGTCAGGGGCAGCAGGTTGCACACTAAAAATCGAAGAGCTGCCTGGAGGAGAAGCGACCGACTGCACCGGAGCCCAGCTGCCCTACCCAGCTCCCCGGCAGGGCGGAAGGGGCAGGCCTGCCGCGCCGTCGCCATCACGCCTCCCTTCACCCGGTCCCGAAACGAGACGGCCAGCAGCAGCAGGCGGCGATCCTGGCTCACGCTCTGGAGGCACGAGAGAGCGCAGGTGAGGGCCGGCCGGCCCGCCCGCCTGTCCGCCGCGCCGACGGCTCCCTTCCCAGCAGCCCCCGGCCCGCCGCTGCCCTGGTTACCTGGTGCAGCAGGTCGGGAGAGCGGACGTCGACGCAGAAGGTCAGGTGCGCCCTGTAGCTGACGTAGGAGTGCCCGCGCTCTGCCGCCCGCTTCGCTTGGAAGGGGGCGTCCCAGATGTAGAAGCTCCAGAAGAGGTCGGCGTTCCCTCGGGTCACGTTGAAGCACACGCTGCTGTTCCTGCAGAAGCCCTCCAACACGGGAAGCACTGCAAAACCACAGCGGGCTCGGCAACCACTCCTTCTCAGCCCCGGACAGTCAGACATGCGCCCCACCACCCCTGTTTCTGCTCAGGCCCAGCAAGAAACTCAGGAATATTCACCAGCTAGGCTCTCCAGCACCTCACGTTCACGGGCGTATAAGCAACAACCTCCTAGCTTCCATCCCAATGAACGTAACCCTTCTCCTCAATCTTTTACAGATGATTATCTATGGTGAGCAGCCCCCAGCTGGCAGCCCCACTGGAGCTCAGCAGCGTGAGCCTGGCCAGTACCTGGATGGGAGACTCCTGGGAAAGCTGAGGCTGCTGCTGGAAGAGGTGTTAGTGGGGCCAGTAGGGGGCGCTCACCCTGTGGTCTGTGTGGGTCCTAATGTCCCAGTATAGTGACGGGGACACTATACTGTAAAAAGGCGCCGTCCTTCAGATGGGACATAAAACAGAGGTCTTAACTCTCTGTGGTCATTAAAAATCCCAGGGTGTTTCTCAAAAAAAAAGTAGGGGTGCTACCCCAGTGCCCTGGCCTTTACCAGTCATGGCCTCCTAATAACCCCCATCTCTGAACTGGCTTCATCACTCTGCTCTCCTCCCCACTGAGAGCTGGTGTGTGGGGAGAGGAATGGAGCATCATCCAGGTGGGGCTGCACACTGGTGGGGGTGGAGGGGATCCCCATGACCTGTAAAGAGCTTTGAGTGGGGTGTCCAGAAAAGTGCTATGTAAGGAACTATTATTAACAGGGTTCTTCACATCGTCGTGCTGTTCCAGAGCTCAGGTGAAATCAGATCGGCACTAGATGAGGGAATCTGGAGGCTGGGCTCACCGATGTCCTCACGATGGTGAGTGTAGGTCTCCTTCTCCTCTGCGATCACCTCTCGGAGATCGGGGGACTTGAACAGGAGTGCTGGACTCGTAGAATACTGGGAAGTGAAGCCTCCGGCGTACTGCAAGGGAGAAAAACACTCTGCTGGCTCATCCAGAGCAAACTTCCCCGAATACGAAAGCACACAGAGAATCTTCCAAAGTTGCTTATTCGACAGGTGGCCCTTCATCGAGCAGTGGTGCTCTGGACCTTCTGCATTTTCCAAAACTGTACTCTAGAACACGGCATTTAATGGAGACATTGCACAGTACCTGAAAATAATTGAGTCATTAAAGCGAACGGAGGAATGGCATTCATACGTTTTTGAGGCCGATGAGAAGACATTTAGGCGATTCTGAAAATATTTCACTGGGAAACCAAATGAAACGGCCCAACCTACACTACAAGGTACCTGGGCATTCCGGAACGCAACTCATTTCTATCCGCGTTTCCTTTGGAAAATGTCCAAAAGGAGACCGAACCGCACTCACTTTACGAGGAAGCAAGCGGCTTCCGAACCGAGCGGAGACAGAGACGAAGAGCAGGCGGTCTCTCCTGACTAGCCGGACGCCGACGCCCCTGGGCAGGTCCTGGACGGACTGGAACAGGACGCCGTCGAGAGAGATGCTGGTCAGAACGTAGTCTTCGGGGACCGGGCCGTAGGTGATGTTGAAGCCCTCCGTCCTAATCGTCACTGCACAAAGCCGGCAACACAGAGGAGGAAGAGGAGATGGTACTCCTGATAAACTTGTATTGGGGGGAAAAAGCACCTACGCCGTTCAATCTTGGAAGACAACATGTGGTTAATATCTTTAGCTGTTATTTTCCTCTTTGATTTTTTTTTTTTTTACAGGTTGAGGCTGGTCCCTACCAGACTAACCCCGTTACATTCAAATAAGCTCCTGAAGCCAATAAACAGTGGTGAGGGAAATAAATAGGCATCTCGCGATGCCCTGATCCCAGCAGGGGAAGCACTAAAGTCTCAACAGTGAAATAACTCCCCTGAATTCTGCCTTAAGGAACCTTTCCAGAAGCTCTTTTCCCTGCGACACACACCCACAGGTTCAACCCACCCACCAAGACAAAAAAAATAAATAAAAATGAAGGAGGACAAATACAATCTCTTCAACACAAACCATCAGAAAAAGAGCACGCATCTTTGAGGGTCAAGATGTGGACGGCAGGATATAATCTGCTTCAGTACCATTTCTATTCCCTGTGCCGATTAAGAAACCTGACTCCTACGATAATCCCAACATTTCCTTCCCTGTGCACACAGAACCAATTTCCGCAGCTCTCGGGAGGCGAGAGATGATTAAAGCAATTCTTCTTGTGCTCCACTTATCCTGTCTGAAGCTCTTAAAAATAAAAGGCGGTCGAGACTCGGACAGGAAAGGCTGTACGTTGCAAGAACAAGCTGCTAACTCTGGGCATGTTTTCCCCAAAGCCTTGTACTAACAGTTACAGCTGTGAAAAGCAAGCATTTGCCCATTTTCAGTCTTAAAGCTCCGATCTCATTTTAGAAGCAAGCTGCTTCTAAAGCCAACAGATGACGCACTGTGCCCTAAAGAATAAAGGCAGTACTCTTCTCGCGTCCAGAAATGAACAAGGTAGATCCGTCCCATCTGAAGGGGGAGTCACAAAACTGCTCAGAGCAGCAGATCAGATTTGGGGCGGAGCTGTGGCCCTGTGGCTCAGGATCTGCGCCTGTGGCTGGAAGGTTGCCGGTTCAAATCCCGCAGCCGGCAAAGGAATCCTACTCCGTTGGGCTCCTGAGAAAGGCCCTTAACCCCCGCTGCTCCAGGGGCGCCGTACAATGGCTGACCCTGCGCTCTGATCCCAAGCTTCTCTCCCCGTCTGGGTGTCTCATGGAGAGCAAGCTGGGGTCTGCGAAAAGATGAATTCCTAATGCAAGAAATTGTATAGAGTTAATAAAGTGATGTTATTATTATTAGATCTGGGGCAGGATGGAGCACAACCTGAATGTGCCGGCCTACCTGTCCTGCCATCGTACCTACCCGAGAACGCCGGCTGGGCAGGGGGAGTGGGACACGTGTGCCCGGGGACGTGGATGACCACTTTGTTGTTGCGCTGGTCAGCTCCATCTCTCCACATGTGGACCAGGGACAGCTGGTGTCTGTTCATCACGCTGGGGCCCTGAAACCGGCAACAACAACAGCTTTTTCCCCCCCACCCCGAACAAAAAAAAAAAGTTTGGGATAAATGGATTTATTTTGTTGCTGAGATTTAATAAACGGGCTGGGGAAACCAGGACTGCGGTTCCCCTTTAAAGCACAGCATACGAGAGTGTGCCAGGCTGCCCAAGGCCCTTCTGACGAGCGGACGGCCGTCTCTTCCTCCTCGCACTCACCCCTGGCACGAGGGGGTTGTCCCGCACAGCGAAGGAGGCCCGGATCTCCGAGTCCCCCAGCTGGAGGGCGTACCCTCGAGACGCCGCGTCCTGCAGGGAAAGGGACACCCCGTCCAGCTGCAGCAGGAGGCCCAGGTCCTCGGTCGGCGCCCCTCGGGCGGGCAGCCGCAGGTTGGCGGCGGACACGGACACGTTGCTGCCCTCGCAGCGCACCTGGACTGCGAGAGGACACGGCGGACTTTCAGGCTGGGACTCCCCGTTCTCGATCCCAGTCCAAATCCACACCGGACTCGCACCCCCACTCCCCGGCCCATTCGTGGGCTCCCGAACGGCAGAATTGCCTTCTTCCGAATTCACCGATCTGGGGAACTGAGTGTTAATCACCGACCCCAGCCGGCTGTCCTCTCCCCGTTCTGTGCAGGACTCGGCCTTGAACCTCCTTTCCTCGCTCATCAGAGCGATACCTGGCTGAACAGAATAGATCTGGACCAGACAATAATAAAAAAAAAAATTGCCCATTCTGCTCTGCAAACAAATCCTCCTCAGAACTGCCTGTTGATTAATGTTTTAGCTTGACTGTCTCTTCTACAACAGAAAACTTGTACGACGTCACCCCAACAGGCAAACCAGCAAAGTTCTGAATTGAACTAACCATTATTAATTACAGGATTTCCCGACGAGATAAGTTTTGTCTTTTGGAGCTTTTACACTCTTCCTCTGTTTTGTAAAATGTTTTTTTTTTTAATGCTTTGATGTAAAAAAACATCAACACCTTACCGAATACTCCAGTATTCAATGACTCAGTGACTGATGATTACAAACGAGACGTCGTGCTCGACCTACCGACGGGACACACGGCGCTCAGGTCATAGCGCAGCCCGATGAGCAGCTCCTCGTGCTTGGCCACCACCTTGAACCCCACGGACTGGTAGCCCTGGTGATCCTGCAACACAGACACACTCAGGGTGACCCCGCAGAACCTCGGACGATACAGCACTGTACCCGCCCCCCCGCACCAGTCCCAATCGAAATGCCTGTCTAAAACCCTTCTGAACAAGATCAATTAAAGTAACAAACGGATCCTGGCTAAAACCCCAGAGGGCCCTGCAACTCCTCAGAGGAGACAGTCCGAGACCTCCGCTTCAGAAGAAAGAGCTGCGTGAAAAATTAAAATATAAAAGAGCTGGCAGAGGTGCATTTTCCAAAATGCACAGTCAAACCAGTGAGGCTGCTTTTAAGTACGGTACAGTACAGTTTCTGTACAGTGTACAGTTTCTAATGCACTGAGTGAGGGTGCTGAGAAGCATGAGGGAATGTCCAATTAGACAGAGAGGTGCAGGGTGGGTTTTATTAAGGCAGGGGGGGGGGTCACTATGTAGGTTTTACACAAGCCCACTGAAATCAGTTTGATTGCGTCAGCAGGAGCTGAAGTGAACACAACAGTAGGGGAGAGTCCGCACCCAGGTCAACACCGACTTCCAGGAGCCCCCTGGACAGGCAGCTGCATTCCTACATTTGTGGGGACTCCCCACGGCCTCTCTTCTCTAGTTTTACTAGGTCAAAGTACACCAGAAAAATAATCGTCATATTTAGATTTAAAAAGTGATCAGTTACGTGCACTGTAAAGAGTCTACATGGTGGTGATCTTTCCCCAAGACCTGACAGTGTCCGTTACGATACAAGTACAAGGAGCACGTTTGTGGAGTTTGAGAGAAACGTGCAGGCACACGAGCGTACACGCCCACGTCCCCTCACCTCTTGGACGATGAGGGGGCTGCTCCGAGGGACGCGGAAAGCGATCCAGCCGTCGAAGCGCTCAACGTTCAGCCCGATGCCCTGATTCCAGATCCAGGCCTGGTCCCGGGTCACGATGCTGCCATCCGGGTACTCCACTGTGAAGTACCAGGGGCTCTCCTGGGCCTGCTTGTCCTGCACCCCCCCCGGCCCGAGACACAGACAACACGGTGAGGGCCCACTCCTGGTGGGCAGGCCACCTTCATCTCTGGCTCTTAGCCACAGGGGTCCACCTGAGCAAAGGGTCCCACTGAACTGAACAACCCTCCCTACGAACTGCACCAAGAGCTGGCCTGGAGTCTTCACAGGGAACGCTGAATCCAGGACACCCAAGACAAATAGAGAATGTCAACACTGGATCAGGGCACTGCAGAGAACACACATTCTTCTTAAAATCTGCCAGTTCTGCCGTCTGCAGATTCAGGGAGATGGGTTACATCCCGAACCCGTGATGGAAAAGCATCACTAATTGGTGCTGGCAGAACACCAGTCTTGAACAGGCCCTGCAGTGCAGCCACACTGCGGCACCTCGTTACACAACTGCTATCACCAGCACGGACTCCCACCTACAGGAGGTTAAAGTAACAGGATGAGCCGCATCATAACATTAGACCACCTCTTTTACTGTCATGGCTGGGACCCCAGAGTCACCTAGAAGCTAGCACTGCTGTTAAAATCTCCCGCAAACTCTTTAAGACCGTGTTTCTTCACCCTGTCTTGTGACGAATACATTTTCAAAGGTGGGGGATATCGTTTGTGTAACATGCTGCTGTGCCTTACCATTGAATGGTGAAAGGGAACATCGATGTTGAGGGACACCTGTCCAGTAAAATAAAAATACAGTATTAGTCATAACCAACCGAAAAAACATTTCACACCGCATGTTCATTTGCCTATACTGCCATCTTCTGGTACCCTTGACTCCTGTCAAGTCTCCAGTGGTATACCGCTATGCTGGCAGCAAGGAAATAAGGTTTACATTCAATAAGTCATGCTTTAAGTTGGAAACGTTTTATTGTAAATCTAATTCAGTTATTACATTTTTTCTTCTTTCTAGGTTTATTTTAGGACTGGAGGGCCGCGCAATTTTGTCCCTATATGCCATAACACGATTAATGTCATTTATTTCCTTTTGCATTAGCGCACGGTGATCGGATTTTATTTTGAACGATTGGGCGTGCTGTAAACCGACTATTATTGCGAGTTCCGGCTAAAATCAATCATTTTAAGAAGTTCGACATGTCTTTTGCAGTAGAGCACATAAAAACAGGCATTAAATAAACCTCTTTGCACGGCACAGAAAAATACCATTTCAAAGCACCTTACAAGAAGACGTTAAGTTAGTGAAACGCAGAACGCTTACTGCTAGAGACGGCTACAGGCCACAGACTCGTGGACACCCTGAAGCAGATTGAGCCAATCAGCCGACGCCCCAGTTAGGAGAACGCTGCAGGAGTCCAGAGCTGATGAAATAAGTATCTCACGGTGGCAGACTCATCACAGCGCGTACAGGCAGAGCCGCCCGAGAAGGACAGGGGGCGCGAGAGAAAAGGGGGGTTAGGGATCCTCCTTAGGGGGTGGGGGTTACCTCGATATAGTCCTCCTCGCATAGCACTCTCCTGCGGGCGCGGACGGGCCTGCGGGGGCAGGAGAAGGAGAAGGACTCGGTGGCGCCGGGGCCGGAGCCGTCGCGGGGCGCGTAGCTCACCGCCACCGTGAACACCAGGCGGGCCTCCTGCTGCTGCTGCCGCCGCCGCTGCTGCTGCTGCTGCTGCTGCTGCTGCAGGAGACACGGCACAGACACGGGCGTGACACCGCCGGCCGGGCCCCGAGGAAGACACGGCACAAACGTCAGGTTTTGTGAATTGGTTTAATAATCATCCGTACGCTTACAGAGCGCTTTTCTGCACACTCCACTCAGAGCTCTTTACAGGTCATGGGGATCCCCTCCACCCCCACCAGTGTGCAGCCCCACCTGGATGATGCTCCAGTCCTCTCCCCACACACCAGCTCTCAGTGGGGAGGAGAGCAGAGTGATGAAGCCAGTTCAGAGATGGGGATTATTAGGAGGCCATGACTGGGAAAGGCCAGGGGGAAATTTGGCCAGGACACTGGGGTAACACCCCGACTCTTTTCGAGAAACATGCTGGGGTTTTTAATGACTACGGAGAGTCAGGACCTCGGTATAGTTATGGGGACACTATACCATAAAAGTAACAGGGATTGTCCTTTGGATAAGACAGACCAAGGTCCTGACTCTTAGGGCATGAGGACTCACACAGACCGCAGGGTGAGCGCCCCCTACTGGCCCCACTAACACCTCTTCCTGCAGAAGCCTTAGCTTTCCCAGGAGTCTCCCATCCAGGTACCGACCAGGCTCACACTGCTGAGCTTCAGGAGGGGGTTCTAGCTGGGAGCTGCAGGTTGATACAGCTGCTGTGCCACTTCCACTCCTGCCAGTTGCTGGAGCCCGTCTGAACCCCATCCGGCCTACCTTCAAATACACGTGACAGGCCATGAGCGACACGGACACTTCCAGGCCTCCTCTGGAGTTCCTCCGCTGCTTGTAACCACATTTGGCGTCCAGAGAGGAGCCCAGCGAATGGGCAACAGCGTTTTTGTCTGCAAGAAGAAGACGCACACACTAGAACACACCCTAAATAAAAAAAAAAAAGAACATGTTTCTGAACAGACAAGAGCGAGATTATATTCTTTTACACCCAAAACTAGACACGCACACAGTGTTTAACCGGCAAAGACACACGACAGGCACGAAAAGGGCTTTTCAGCCAAAACACACAATCCTTTTGAATTCCGGCCACTGTCGGCTTAATTATTATTATACTTGACAGAGCAGGAAAAAACACAACCGTTTTAGCAATACGAAGCTGAGGGCTGTGGCAGAAACACCACCAATGGCACACAGACGAATCACACTGCAGTGAAAGCTGGCTCTTCCCCTTGAGTAGATCCACTCAAAACGAGGTGACAAGCGTGAGATATCCACCAGGTGGTGTGGTCTGACAAATTGAGCCCACAGCTTCATAGAAAACACTACCAGGAACAGGGCCATTTCCCTCACCACGCAAGCCTTCCCTGGGATACCCACCTTTGGCTGACAGCGTGATGTTGTGAGCCTCAAGAAACTCGGGGGCAATTTTGATTTTCAGCGTGTCAGTCAAGCACTGCCCTTGGATACGGTCTACAAAAAGCAGCACAAACATTACAGCAGTCAGCTAGTAGACAATAGGTAGCATGTTAGGAGACTCTTACCAGAGGTGAAACTCGTGTATAATGAACAGGAAACGGGTTTTGCTACCGAAATGGTTCACACGAAATGGAAAATTTGAAGGTTTCACACGGGCCGGAAACCAGACGTGTGTACTAACCGCGGAAACAAAATGCTCTCTCTCGTCGAGAACGACCAAAGCAAAGACTAGACAAACCATAACGCGGTCATTCAGAGGAAAACGCACTTCGGTTTAACCGTGAGCAATTCATTCTTAACAATGCGAGCACAAATTATAGTGACTGTAAAAAAAAACACCACAGGAAACGGATGTTGCTATGAACCAAACAAGATTACCCGAGATATTGTATTTTAACTGTGCCTAAAAGGTTTTTAAAAGATGAATGAGAACGGCGATATCCCACCTGCAAGGCGAAGAGTCGTATCCGCACGGAGGGTCAAACAGCTCGCTAGGAAAGCAAACCTGCAAGAAAAGTTAGGGCGTCGTTGAAGTTGGAAAGACATACTGCACATCTCATCTCCTTGAACCAAACCGCGTTTGTTACCTGAGGAAAAGGTATTCCATGTCAAAATGTTAGAACGCTGAACACTGCAAAACACAAGTTTGGGACAGAATTAGCCGTGCTCCCGCAGGTCAACTTAAAGCAATCCGCTTCAGCTCAGCTGACTCCGATCGACAGGGGTTGGCTGGGAAGAGCCGAGAAACTTGCGTTTTTTCACTGACCTAGATGACATCAACCAAGCGACCATGCTAAGAAGACGTCATAGCGCCGTAACGTTATTTGGTATATGTTAACTTAACCACGGGGGGTCTTTTATTTGGGATATTCAAACGAGCTTGGACGTAAATTGGCACTCATAAGCGTTCGCGCCTGATTGTGCACCTTGGCCTCGTCAAGGAACTGCGCATGCTCCGGATCCTGCCCTTTTCACCGGTCTTACATCTTAATAATAATAATATTATTGTTGTTGTTGTTGTTGTTAATTCTGAAGAAAAGAGGCAGAAACCCAATACAATTTAAAATAAAAAATGGGTTTTTGAGTTTGATGCGGGTAGGCTCGAGGGCAGCTCGCGCGGTTTACCGAGTGGGCCGGAGTAAGTGAGCGGTTTATTTTATATTGTCCCGAAAAAAGCGTCAAATATGTTAATAACTGCGTATTTCAATTAAGTTTAAAATAATTCTTCATTTACATACCTCGGGCTGTCGAGGCGTTTAAAGTGCTACTGTTACCTGTGACGATTTCTGCGGAGTTGATGCCGGTCTGAATCTTCCGAGGTAACGGCATACCGGACCGCCTCCTGAAAATGGACAATTTGTTCTCCCCAAAACGCAGCTCCAAAATTACTCAGAGCCACAGAAATAGGCGACACTCAGCAGATTGAAACTAGCATCTGGTTTAAACTGCTTCCCAGTTCACTTCAACCGATAAACTAATGGTGTGAACTGGTGCGTCTGAGCGAGTGTGAACCGATTTAACTGCTCACCCGTTCACTTCCACTTGCAACTTTATTATTGTTGAGTTATTGTTGGATTCAAGGGAGGCGCAATAGCCTTACTTCACTGCTGCAGGGCCCTGGGTTCGATCCAGGCTGGAAACCTTCTGTGTGGAGTTTGCGTGTTGCTCCATGTTCTCTCCAGGGGCTGCAGTTTCCTCCTCCCATAACCCCAAAACCAGTCGTACGGGTTAGCTGGTGTCTCTTAGATGCCGCGTGAAAGCACTTCAGCTTACCATCACCCTACAAAAATAAAGCTTTTGAATGAAATTAGTAGATAAGATAAGTAGGGAATTAAAAAAAAAACAGTGTCCAGACCCATGAAGCTCAAGTTTCACTGAAGTCAAAGTGAACCCTCTTTCAACAGCCTGTGCCTCACTATCTATACCCTTGTAAGGTAAATTCACAGGAGCTGCATTTTGCATCCTGTTTCAATAGTAATTCAATACCAATCTTTTAAACTTGTTCACCAGTGCCCCCGAATTGAACCCAGGGCCCCAGCACTGCAAGGCAGCAATGCTAACCACTGCACCACCCATGTTTCATTCAATGACAAAAAAAACCCCACTATGTGATGTTGTTGGTTTTCTTCACTCATAGGTTATAGGCAGTTAGCTATAGCAGGAAAGGAGATGGACAACAAAGAGCCTAAGTTGAAGTCTGCAAAGGAGGTCAGTCACCAAGCTAAAAGAAAATGTTTGACTGTTGTCAAATATAGGCCAGCCCTGGATTATAAACATGGCAAATAAGTGCATACTCTTCTCCCACTGTGGAGTGTCTTATATTCTGATAAAAATATAAGAAAGTCTTTTAGTGAGAGGTGGGCATTCAGCCCACTTGCTAGTTTTCTAGTTAAGTGTGCAGGGGAGCCAGTTCCTGACACCTTAAAAATCTTTGCTCTAAATTCCCTTTTATTTAAAGAACCTAGAGTTTGAAACAGTCCACTGGGTTAGACAGTTATCTGCAGCCCTTGAGCTTGTACAGTATAAATTATGTTCATACTGTAGTTTTAAGAGCTTCAGGTAAGGGATTAAATTGAACCATGACTAGCCAGAAAAAGAATGAAGGGGTACAGTAAGCCCCAGATAGACAGCAGAAACCAGCATTCCTGGGTGTCAAAAATTAGACACCCGTTTTAGCAGGAAATCAAGAAGACAATAAATGCATATAATGCTACAGAAAACTTGTTTTTTGTTGTAAATATGAAGAGACACACTTACCAGAGTGCGAAATAATAAGAATAGGAATGATACACTTTAGTAATAGTGCACTTTTCATAGGTCAGTCTAAAAGTGCAGTACAAAAATGCTGAATATTTGCAACCCAGTTAATAAGCAGGATAAAATGAGACAATACATCATAGAGAACAATATAAGTAGACAAAACAGATCTAAAACAATTTAGCAGTGTAAAATCCGGCAGCACCAAAAGCTTTCTTGTTTTTTACTCCAGATTTAAATGCTGCCAACGACTCAGCTGCCTTAATGTCATTGGGAAGGTCATTCCAGAAACAGGAGGCAAAGGAACGAAAAGTCTCCCGTAGCTGACAGCACAATCCTTGGAATGTGGAGTTTAAATTAGGAAGTAGAGCTGGAGTTTTGTGAGGAAGTCTGCTTTTGGAGCAGTCCTTTAAGTTTAGAAGGGGCGGTGCCATGAACACATTTAAAAGTCAGCAGCAAAATCTTTTAAGTCAATTCTAAAACTCACAGGCAGCCAGTGCAGGGATGCCAACACTGGTGTAATGTGTTCACACTTTTGGACTCTCAACAGAATCTGGGCAGCACAGTTGTAACATTCTGAATGTCCTTAGCTGGAGCTCCTTTAAACAGTGCATTACAATAGTCTAGCTCCAAGGAAACAAAAGCATGGCCAAGTCTTTCTTAGTCAGACCGAGAGAGAACAGGCCAGGTTTTAGCAATATTTTAGAGGACAAAAAAAGAATTTTTCCAAATATTTTTTCTGTGATCATCAAAAGCCTTCAAAGAATCCATTCTAATACATAGAGCAGTGACAGAGGTACAGTAGTTACTGGAATATTATGAATGCCGATAGTGAGATGAAAGATATTAACATGTTGGACCTGATGAGGGGTCAACACAGCACTAAAACAAACACTGTGGAGCTGTGCTTACATAAAGTCAGCGTAGCAGTGAAAACTAATACCATGCTTCCTAAAAACCTGACCCACTGGGAGTAGAATGGGCAGCAAAATAGAATGAGGATATGACTTATACTCACCAGGTGCACCTTTTTTACAACTATTGGAAAGATGGGGCTGAAACCAGTTTCAGACTGTCCCTGAAAGTCCAGTGGTGCTCCTAAGACACTGTGACATACAGTAAAAATTCATAGGGTTTGGGACAGTGAAGTGAAATTTGCCATTTTTGCTGTGTACTAGTAAAATCTGTATTTCTGATCAAACGTTTAATGTCAACATGGAACACCTAAGTAATGAGAAACACCTGTCAGCCATTCATCTCAGTACGTATACTCACCCAAAACTGGGGGGCCGAACAAGAAGAAATGACATTGATCTAACAGGGCTAAACATGTAGGCAAAATAATAAACAGAAACAAAAGCTGACATTTTATGTTTCTGTCTCATTTTAATCTTTTGATCTGAAAAACAAATTTCGTTAGCACACAGCAAAAATGAAAAAATGTCACTTTGCTGTTCCAATACCTACGCCTCTCACTGCGTTTAATAGAATATTTTTTCTAAAGAATATTTTAAGAGGGAAACCCTGAATAATTCTGAAACGGTGGCTCCAAAGAGCAGTCCTGCCGCTGTTGGTGTCATCTGCGGACAGTGATTCTGGGCACGTGAAGTTTGCAATGCAAACAGCCTTTTTCTATTCAAATAGGTGGAACAAGTGGCAGCTGCCTGTGAAAATACGCCTTCCAAAAAGAAAAAGGTGGCTTCAGACAGTTCATCAGCCGCAAACATGTCGCAGTCCTGTCAGGCTTTGCTTACAGGTAATTCTGGGTAACCATTTACGGGATAATGCAGGCATGATAAGACAAGATAGAGTCTGCTGGCAGAATCTGTATGTTACTCTGTACCCATATAGTGGTAGGAGCTGTGAACTCCTGCTGAATCCACATGCTAAACTCCAACCTTCACACTTGCTGTAGCACAGATGTTTCTTCCTCCCTGTACTGAACTCCCGTCTTCTGTACCAGACTCCCTGATAAGGAAGGAATGTTTTTATTGCTCTCTGAGTCCTTGAGTCCTCCAGGGAGGGGGGGGGGATCCCCTTTGAACTACAACAATAATCCTCATTGTATTGTTCCTTGTATGCATACAGTAAAGCTTGGCTTGACAAACCGGACACCTCAGGCTCGAATCTCTTGGTTTCTACTGACAGAATTCACCTATTATAAAAAAAAACATCCAGACTCATTGTTAACTCCATAATTAAGTTAGTAAAATGTAATCTCCTAAGACTCCTAAGGAAATCGTTTATTTACACAACCCAATAATTTTGCATTGTTTTACAAAAATCCAGTGGTTTTGGAACAAACTGTTCAGTTAGTTGCGTCAAGAATGACATTTGTTTCCTTTTAAAAAAGGACCTTTTACACATTTTACAGGTAAATTTGTTGTAGTTTTAACAGCAACTGGGAGCTAGCTTTGAAGATCAGCGTATTATCTTTTCTGCAGTAACATATCAGATCGTAATCTATAGAAGCAGACATTGAAAATGTAAATGTTGTTGAAGCAAGTAAATAAAAAAATGACAGTCTTTTAAAAAAGAACTAATTTTAACGTTGTAAAAGATTATTTCCAATTAAATACCTTACTCGATTAAACAATTATTAAAAGGTATTTTAATTTTAACTACTTAAAATCCAATGTTTTCTGTTACAGGTGCAAATGAGGAAATCAACTTGTTATTTTCCATGTTCGCCCAGGTTATGAGGTAGGTGGGTGGCAAGCTGACGGCCGGGCAGATACATTCAGAATATTAAAAAACGGGGCTTTGACGATGGGATCATTTCTTTTATTTCCATTGGATCACACATGGATTCAAGGGAATACATTTGAATTTTCTTAGTTAACCTTCTTGCAGCCCGATGAGTCCAAACAAGAATGCCAGCGCGCAGAAACATACAAAACTCTTTTGAAAAAACTCAGAGATTCCAATCTAAACGATTTTGCATACTCAGAGGTATTGAAGGGTCTCAAGGGCTCTAAAAGATCTCAAGGGCTCTAAAAGCACTTGAGATTGTGTGTGCGTGTGTATTAGCAGAAATATCTTTTTAAGACCTGCTGCAATTTGCCCTAGTATTCCCTTCTCCGATCTGTGGCTGGATAGGTTTGGTTTTGTGGGATTAGCATTAGTCATGCTGACTAACTGCTTTGGCAAACCCATCCGCTGAAGACACTCATTACTAAGATCAGTCTGGAGGGGGGGAGGCTGGCCGGTTCCCTCAGCAATCACAGAGGTTCTTTCTCTGTACTAATTTGCTTGCTGAGGGTTTGTCCTTGTTGTCAGGATTGAGAGGGTTTTCAAAGGCTGTTGCTGTTGCTGCACTAAATTAGCGCTCTAAGTGACTTAAGGAGAAACAAATCACCCAGAACAAACACAGAATTCTGTCTAACCACTCTGAATTGCCCTGGGATTTGTTCCCAGCGCACTGCCATAAAGTCACACTTCACGGGACTGTACCAATGGGTTGGACAGACCTGGTTCCTGGAAGCCACAGTCCAAGGGGTGTTCTTTCTCTCCCTCGACTTCACCAGTTTTTACAGTCGCGCTTTGACACGTGAAACCCACAGCTTTGATCAGTCTCGCAGCTCAGGGATCATCTGCAGTGAAGAGGAAAAACAGCGTCAGGTGGACCACCACTGGGGCTTCCTGACTTACTGAAGCCGAGCCCCTGAACTAAACTAAAGAGCGACGAAAAAAAAAAGTGCACACACGAGGGCGACCTTTAAGACGGATGTATGGGCACCCCCTGGGGTTTGGGGGGGACAGTTTCCCCCCCGGCCTCTGCTAGGCAACTCACGCCGACCCCACCTTTGTCGCCTCGCAGCAAGAAGGTGGCGGTGGACGAGACCCTGGTCGTGGAGCTGGAAGACATCCTGAAGGAGGCCAGAGCACTGGAGTCCCACCTGAGGCAGAGGAAGGAGCGCCTGAGACACTCCCTCGCGGCCATTTCAAACCAGCTGCAGGGCTAGGCCCTCCGGACACTGCTAGGGAAGCCCCCCAGATGTTCATGTGCAGCTTAGGCAGCATGGACCGCATTCGTTTTTGGTTCACCTTGACCTTGTGGTTTTTATGAGTTAATATCAACCAGTCATTTCAGCTGTGTGGAGCTTTCTGTTAACGCATTGCAGAATGGTTTTTGCCTTTCTTTTGAATCTTGTTCAGTTTTGAATGGCTACTATTAACATTTGGACCTTTCAAAACCTTTTGGAAGTATGACGTTAGAAAAAAGAAGTCATTCGTTTAATGATAAAATAACTTTTCAAAGCAAAGAGACCTACCGACATTCTGGGATTTAGACATTTAATTACTTCTAAATAATACAGTTCATGATCCTTATGGAAGCTGACAGTGCATTTTGCATGGTGGTTTTAAGCATTTTAGTGGTTTTGTTGTGCTTTACCAAACTAGTCCATATGAATACCACAAAATGCCATAAGTGGTTCACTGTTCACATAATGTTCACTGTAATACTAAACAGTGGTGTACTGGAGCACCGTGATAAATACCATACTACTTCTTTTCCCTTGTTCTTAAGGGAAGAGTAACCAAGTATTAACTTTCATCAAAACAAATGCGATGTACCACGTGCATATTTGCATATGAAAAAGACTATTCAGAAACACAGAGAACTGTGAAGGGCAACAAGGTCTCTGCTGCTTTTAATGCCAGTGCGACATTTTCAAAACAGACTCAGTAACAGAATTAGAATGACAACCGAGGACTTGCTCTTATTAACAGCACCAACACTTATATTAGGGAAATTTAATACTTCCATATAAGTCCTTAAGGGTAAAGGTAATCAGATTAGTTTAAAATTAAAAAAGTCACTGGTCAGGAAGGCAAACAGTTTCAAATCACACTTAAAAGCAACTGAGCCCCCATGTACTGTACATGCAGTGGAATACTCTAGGGAGTTTCTTAAACAAACTTTGTTCCTTACAATGGATGTGAGCCATGCTCATCTGCTTTGTCATTTAATTTTGAGTTTTGCTAAGCTTTTCTGACCTACAAATAAAGATACAGTATTATACTGTATGTTATTGTGTTTTCTTCCAATCAGTTCACACTAAATGTTTTTGAACTGTGTACAAACACACCTGTAACAAGTAAAATGTTACAGATTCAGTGGAAATCTGTGAGACAGGAGATTAACATTACAGCCTAAAGTGAAATATGTTTCGAATATTTTGGGTTTACGTCTTAAAACCATCTTAAAAGTGGCAGAAATTGACCTAAGTGAATGCCGATCAATTTTTTCTACATTCACTGTAGTTCAGTTACCCCAGGTGTCTCCTTATAGCAGAATATTTGGATAAGTGTCCCATCAGTCCCCTAACCCTGGCCTCTCTTGGCTGAAGGCACCTCTGTGCCCACACAGCAGATCTCCCTTCTGAGCTGACGGAGCATAATGTTTCATTGTAGTAGCAGAAGCACTCAAAATATCCCCATTTGCTGCCCATACCAAGTGTCGACTGCCAGTCCAAAAAGCAAAAAGCAATCCAGACTCAATCCTGGTGAGGAGTATTTTTCATCTCACCGGTTTTCCAGATGTTCACTGAAAACACGAATTCATCTGGCCACAGTGGATACCTGAGTACTGGCTGTTGGATCCTGTGTCACCTGTACAGTATATCATCTGTCCCAACCTCCCAGTATTGCCTTCAGCCACCAGCCTCCGCCTTGCCAATGAACACGCTGAGTTTGATCAGTATTTCTCGAGCTTTATTAAAAATGAATATTGCAGAACTAAAACAGAAAAAATCCATCTAGATGAATGTGTTCTACGTTTCCAAAAAATGTCGAATCGGACAATTGCTCATCACTGCACTGTGGCAAGAGAGCAAAGATATCTGTTCTAAGCTTTTAAAGAATGATGCGCAGCAGTATGTATTTATATGCAAAAAATACTTTTTTCATGAGCGACGGAAACTGAGGATTCTGTGTGTAGTTACTGAATTACTGCAGGCTGTTCCTGTCATCACAGATTATCTCAGCAGTAAATGACTCGTAATTATGCGGGTCAGCACCTGACAGGCTTAAGAATGGTTTCAAAACTGAATGTATTGCAGGGTGCTAAATGTGATTAATAAACGGCAGTAGCTGCCTACTGTATGTAAGTGGCAATCCAACACAGTGAGGATGGGTGGGCTTTGATTGTATGTGATATTGCAGCCCCTCTTGCTTACCGACATGAGCTACATTCTCATCTGTAAAAGGAGCCCCAGTGTCTAAAATGGGCACGTGGAGGAAGACGCTCCCACAGCACGCCTCCCCTAGCCTTCCTCCTCCCACTTTTGGCTTTAAATTGAGAGGCAGTGCGCAGGTGATAAATCGAGACCTTTCTCTGCTGTTCCTAGAAAGCTCACAAAGACAGGTAAGAATCCACCCAGCTTCATGTCTGTAGGCAGTCTTAAGTATTCTGGTAAGAATGTCATAATGTGTAATTATTCATAATGTGGTAATAATGTGGGGCAGAGTGGTGGCACTGTGGCCAAGGATCTGCGCCTGTGGCTGGAAGGTTGCTTGTTCGAATCCTGCGGCCAGCAGAGGAATCCTACTCTGTTGGGCCCCTGAGCAAGGCCCTTAACCCCAACTGCTCTAGGCGTGCTGTTTAAACGGCTGACCCTGCGCTCTGACCCCCAGCTTCTCTCTCCCTGTCTGTGTGTCTCATGGAGAGCAAGCTGGGGTCTGCGAAAAGACACATTCCTAATGCAAGAAATTGTATAGGGCCAATAAAGTGATCTTAGTCATGTGCAATGTCTGTGAAGTACTGTACTAAAGATATAATTTAGATATAATCTATAATTTAGATATAAATCGCACAGTGTCTATATATAAACACAGTTGTTTAACTTTATGCTTGTGTTTTTATCAGTCATGCATTCAAGATAACAATCAGCTTTCCATACCCGTATTTACATCATACATCATCGCAAGGAGTGTTACTAAAGAGCTCGGAACAAGAAGAGGAAAACTGGCAGCCATGGAGTCCAACAATAGTGCTCGGCTTTGTGAAGCTACTGTAGCAAAGAGCCGACTTAAAACCTGAGCGTTTTTGGCCCGACAGCTGTTGGATTTGTGGTGCAATTCCAGCTTGGCTTACCTTGTGTGTGGAGAGTGCATGTTCTCCCCCATGTGTGCGTGGGGTTTTGTCTTGTGTTGCAACCACCTACTAAAAACTAAGTTTAGAGCTAAACTAATGCACTCTTAGTACTTTGGGACTGGAGAGCTGAGGAAGAGTGGGCATCCCACAATACCACAGATTATTCCGTTGATTGACAGCAGCTCTAGCCAGGAACGGGGGGAAAGGTTCACCCCAGACTGGCCTTAGGCGGTCTTCTTCAGCAAAAAAAAAGTCTGGGAAACTTCGGCTTTTCCGTCCTCAGACACAGGAGTTCGGAACAAAGCACATTTCAAGAAATGACTGGATAAAATCAGTTATTAGAAAAGATGGGCTGAATGGCCACCTGGCGTTTGTAGATTTGCTTATTCGGTTGCTTGGTTTTCTTCCAGGTCTTCCTTAATTATCCACATCAGTGCTGGGGAGCTTCAAATCACATTCCTGATTTTATAGGTGTCTTTCCATCAGTGATTAAGGCATGGAGGAGACGGGTGACTTTGTATTCATACAACGTTCGCAAGATCCGACCCCAGGTGAAAACCAGAACAGCTTGTTGCAACAGCCACAGAGGCCAAGGTTGTCTGGTCCTTTGGCTGCAGCTGAACCAGACACGAGTCATGGCGGAAAGGCATAAGGTTCCTCATTGTCAAAGCCCATGCAAACTCATCAGAGTACTTTACGTAGCTGACTTTCCCTGTATGCAAAACCCGTTCCATTTGAAGCGGCCATTTGAAATGGAAAGCACCAAGACCAGCTTTTCATGAGCTTGCTTTTGGCAGCTTGCAAAGTAAAATCCCAGTGAACTTTGGTTCAACTTGTTTCCGGATCTGAGAGCTGCACCAGGTCCCTGACGTTAGTAGCTGAAGAGACCTCAGAAGAGCCCAGCTAGGCTCCAGCTCTCTCTCTTTCCAAGACTCGTTCGATTTAGTCTGAGCTTCACCGTGCCCTGACTGAACCGGTGTAGTGAGACTCGCATTGGGGCAGCCCTGCCCTGTTCCTGAGATGGACAGAGCAAAGGTGTGTGGGGCGACTTTAACCTTCTGGGAAGTATACTTAACACTCTGCTATCTTGTCTCATCCCTCTCTTTCTAGCAGATGACCAGACGGCCCCATAACCCCCAGCGCCTCACCCAGAGCACGGATTTAACACGGCCTCAAGCCGGAATGACACGAATGTGCAAACTGAGCCCTAAACAGTTTCTAAACTAACACGCGTGTTTAGTGAGCATTATCGCACGTCTGATTTGTTCGGTTTAAAACACTGGTGAATACATTGCTGCAAGTGATTTCTAGATTTTTTTTCGCTTTGGAATCCAGCTTCCATTTAATTTCTTTTTCCCTAATTTACACGGACTCTCCCCAGGCTGCTGCCGACTCTCCAAGAATCTCTTTGTCAGTCCACTGTGGGGTGATCTTACCGCAAAGACAAGGAAAGCAAGCGAGATGCAGACTGATTCAGCAGAATGGATGTGGGGCAGCTGAGAGGTACCTGGGTCACACCGGTGTTTTCAGTGTCCTCTGTTCTGATTATTCCAGGCCTGAGCTCCAGTTATGAACCGGCTCCACTCATCTGGGATTCTCCTCGTCGTGTGTCTTCTAGGCTCAGCCTCAGGTAAGTACAAAGCACCTGCACCCAGATGGTGACCTGCTTGTCTCTTGCCAAAACCTTTACCAGTGTGAAAGCGACTGCCCAGGTCATAAGTCCAGGCCAAATTTCCCATTGGCCCTTACCAGTCATGGCCTCCTAATAATCCCCATCTCTGAACTGGCTCCATCACTCTGCTCTCCTCCCCACTGAGAGCTGGTGTGTGGGGAGAGGACTGGAGCATCATCCAGGTGGGGCTGCACACTGGTGGGGGTGGAGGGGATCCCCATGACCTGTAAAGAGCTTTGAGTGGAGTGTCCAGAAAAGAGCTCTATAAGTGTAAGCAATTATTATTATTATTATTATTATTATTATAATAAGTCATCCTGGTCAAGCAAGGCAAAACACTGGAAGATTTTGTGGTACACACACACACGAGGCATCGAGAAACATGTGACTCATTCCTATAAAATGAGCTCTTGGATCTCCCCCTCAAGATATACTTGGCTAAAACATTCAGAAAGATAGACCTCTGTTTAAGTTAGATGAGATAGATAAGACGTTATTAATCCCGTAGGGAAATTGATGTGTTTAATAAAGTCTTATCTATCTAATCTAACTTAAACAGAGATTGACAATATAGACAATGTAGTGACGTATGAAATGTATGTAAGATCTGGAGTGCTGCCAGAAAAAGCTCATTATTAAAGAGAGAAGGGGCGCACCTGTGTATGAATCTCTTCGGAACCGGCAATAAGTCTCGGGGCTCCTCTGATCGCAGGCCGAGCCTGAATACGGCATACCGTTCAAACCGCAGGGTGAGAGCTGCTACCCTGACACTGCGCTGCCCGGGTTCGAGTGCTCAGGAACATGGAAAGAGTTTATCCAGCTCCAGACACCCAGCTGTGCAATGCAGGGCCTTTACTAATTCTTCTTGTTCTTTCGGATTTTCAGGAGCAGATGCAGAGACCCAGGAAGAGGTAAGAAAAAGTCCATCACCTTCAGGTCAAGACAGAGTCAAGACAGCCTTACTTTCATCCATGCCTGGTCATTGTGGACCTTATAACAAATACTGGACCAGAAGCAGCGACACTGGTTTCTCAAGAAAATCGTATAGACAGCTCTTTTCCCAGATGACAACAAGCGGGTCTGGATCTCTCAACCACCAGACCTGACCAGCCCACATAACTGGGCCAGATGTCACACTCCAATGGTTTTTGTTTGTAGTGATTCGGAAAGCAATTTTGTTGGAAATGTGTTAGAACTGGAATGTTAGGTCATGCTGATTGTATATGTTTTACATGCAAAAAATGTAAACCTCAGGTTTTCCATCAAGCGCTGTGTGGTGTTTATGCCACAAGACGTACAGAAACATAGAAGCACAGATTTAAGCAGGCAGCAGGGCTCATTGTCACTCAAGCAGGGATAGGGACCACATTTAAATAAGTAACATATGGTAAATTGAACATGGGCAAAGGCAGTTGTTTTACTGCAAATGCAATCCATCTCTATGACATAGTAAGAGCAGAGCTTTGCTTTGCAGATTCCCTTTTTGATCTTTAACGAACAGAGAAGACCGTTAGAGGACCTTATACGAGTATCAAATCCTCATGGCACGAACAACACTAACCCAGCAGACATCTTCACAATAAACAGTGAAACACAAACCACAGGTCTACATGGAACTGCATTTAAAAGTGAGAACAGCTGACACCTCCTTACACAAAGGGTTGTGGAAGTGTGGAGCAAGTAGTGGCTAACTGATATGAGGGCTGTTTTCTGAAAGGTCCCAAGGTATCTGCTTCAGACACCCACCACTCTTTGTGTAAAGAATTCCTTCTGTCCTACGTCCTAAATAACCTGAGTCTTTCTTACACTGCTGAGCATAAAACAGCCCTTTAGGTTCATTTTTCAGGACTGTGTTTATTCGGGTTGTCAGATCTTGCATCAAGTGCCTCTTGCACTCTGGGCGTGACAGTCTCTGTATATTTTTCGTGTCAGCTTTGTTATTTGACCCGAGAGTGGAACAAACCGATTCTAGCACTAGTTTTCAAAATCACTTCTCACAGGAAGGCCTAGTGAGAGTTAATGAAAGCAGATCGAATACGGATACAAGGAATCGCTCTTTTTCATAAAAAGAGATTCACAGCTGAGTGAAGTCAAGTGTTTCGAGACCACCTCACTGCATGTCATACAATAGGATCTTATGTTATGCAAGTGGATACGTTTCAATCACTGTGGCACTTGGCCAGACATTTCTCTTCACGATCCTGAAGTAGGTCACCTGTTTCTTAAGGCGCACTCAAGCACCGTTTTATCTCTTCTTCGCAGGGAAACTGCACAGGATGGGAGATCGAGCTCTACAACAAACTATCAAGTCAAGATGACGTTTTCTTATTCTTTAAAAAAATTGAGAAAAACATGACCATACTGAGTGCCGTCTGCATCCAGACATTCAACAAGTCAGTCAACATCAGCCATGCCAGGATGCTGTGAGTACCTTTAGCTATGGCACTCAGAGGCAACGCTAAATTGTGATCACAGCTACCACCCTCTTTTAACATCCTGTCTGGTGGTTTCCCATGAGCACTTGGCTTTCTGATGTGACAGTCTGGAGGTTTCCCATGAGCACTTGGCTTTCTGATCTGACAGTCTGGAGGTTTCCCATGATCACTTGGCTTTCCGATGTGACAGTCTCGAGGTTTCCCATGAGCACTTGGCTTTCTGATGTGACAGTCTGGAGGTTTCCCATGAGCACTTGGCTTTCCGATGTGACAGTCTGGAGGTTTCCCATGAGCACTTGGCTTTCTGATGTGACAGTCTCGAGGTTTCCCATGAGCACTTGGCTTTCCGATGTGACAGTCTGGAGGTTTCCCATGAGCACTTGGCTTTCCGATGTAACAGTCTGGAGGTTTCCCATGTGCACTTGGCTTTCTGATGTGACAGTGTCCCGTGAAATCAAACCTTTGTGACACACGTCGGCTATAGTATCAGCTATAGCCTCTGCCTACACAAAGATGGCCAGGAACTTTACGTGCCCCCCGAAAACTGACAACTGGTATCCGTTTGGCTGTAAGCAAGAGGAAAAAGAGGAGCACGCTGAATCGAGGCGAGTTTAACCAGATTTTCATGCTCCTTCTCCTTCCAGGGTGAAAATGCTGAACAACACATATGACAACCTCACCTCCAAGGTCAAAAAGGCCGTGTATGAGTGGATAGTGAGGCTTTACATCAACGCAACAGCTGATCCCAAGATCGCCGGTAAGAAACAAAGTTTGTACGTCTGGTGTTCAAAAACCCACAAATGACTTCCAGCCGTTTCCGTCTGCTTGCGTTTGTCGGCAGAGTGCGCATGGCGCGATCTGTGTCCTGGTGATGTAATTGACCATTCCAAATTATTCAGAACACAATAAAACTCTGCCTTTGCACAGTAAATCCAAGTCCGGGTGGAAGCTGAGTGCAACAGCCAAGTCTACTTTAGGGCACGATTCTCTCTTTCATAGGCAGTAAAAGCTTACCTGCAGCGAGAGACTTGAGGCAGACTTCCACTTAGCACCGGTACTCATTGTTCGGAGTCGGACGAGACACTTTTACAGGAAGGCAGAAACAGAAACGGTAGACAGCGCGGGCTCTTTTAAAACATCTGCGAGCAGGCTGGTAGTACCCTGTGAAAGATGGGAGAGAAAGTGTTAGCAAGGGGACCTGGAAGGGAAAGCCACCAAAGGGTGTCCTCTCATTGTCGTCCGAAGGGCAGGCAAACACGTACCGCTTCTGGATCACCGCTGACGTCCTGAGGCTGATGGACCGCTTCCTGCTGCAGGCTCCGCTGTCCACGCTGAGCAGCATGGTCACCCAGAACCCCATGCCCGTGAGTCACCTACCCTCCCCCGCCAGTCACCTTCAATCCAATGCTATTCAATTTATTTTTGTATAGCGCCTCTCACAACAAGGTTGCCCTTAACAAGGCACTTGACAAAAGCTGTGTGACAGTACATGACATTACAATCCAGAAAGAGAAAAAGCCAGGAGACCATGGAGGAGAGGAGCCAAAAACCCCTCTGTAAGGAGAAAAGAAACCTCTGGGGGTCCAAGGTCAACTGGCTGCCCAACCCCTCTGGGCATGCTAACATTATACAATTCTAAAAAAGTACCTTAAATGGCCAGCTGAGGAGGAAGCTCACTCACAGGTGGACTGACTGAGACACTGACACCCTGACTGTCAGTGTGTTACTGTAACAGGCTGTCAGGGTGTCAGTGTGTTACTGTAACAGGCTGTCAGGGTGTCAGTGTGTTACTGTAACAGGCTGTCAGTGTTACAGTAACAAAACCTTCTGTCTAGTTCTAAAGTACAGGTGGCTTTGGGCAGTCACTGAGCACGCTGAGATAGGCACACTGAGTCTTGCTGAGGGAGGAGTTCATTTGTCCCACCGAGCCCTTTGGCACCACAGCTGGTCCTTCAGTTTTCCAGGGATGCAGGAGGCAGTGTGGAGGCACATACAGTACAGAGGCATGAGACCTGTATATACAAAAGGGAGGAAACCTTCAGCACCCAAGCCTCATGCCGGGAAACAGGCCCCTGTGTCTGAGTCTTTCTTACGCTGCTGAGCATAAAATGGCCCTTTAGGTTCACTTTTCAGGACTGTGTCCATTCGGGTTGTCAGACCTTGCATCAAGCCCCTCATGCAGTCTGGGCATGACATTCTCAGGACATTTTTGTGTGGAAGCACCAACAGTACAGAGGCATTAGACCTGTACAGTATATCCTTGATTTAACAGACTAATTGGGGGGAGGGGGTGTCCGATATTGCCGAATGTCTGTTTAATCCAAATGTCCGTAAAATAGCGTCTATATGAAACCAAAAGTCTTGAAGCACAACGCCACCCATATTTACGTGAAAAATGACAAATTTCACTATATATCACATATCATGCATTAGAAATAATACTACCCATCCTCTTTTGACAAGAACAAAAAAACCCTGAACATTATGTAGTCTACTCAGAAGAGGAATCACCTCAGTGTCAGTCCTGGCGAGAGATTGACACCATCTGCTGAGGAGCTGCTAGGCTGCGGTGACACAGGTTTTGGTCGGCTAATGGGCTTGAAGAAAGCATCCGATTTCAATTGTGTCTTGGAAGTCCACTGCTTACGAATAATAATCTCTCTGAAAGCTCGGAAGTGAGAGCAATACGGCTGAAAAGATCAGATGATGAGTCGATAAACGCGATCAAGTCGTCGAGATGAGATCTTAAATCAGACAGCTTGATTTTGCAAACAGGTGGCCCTTCTTCCTCATCATCGTCGCCACTACAGGGAAGTACCGACATATCAACCGGAAAATAGCGGGGACGCACCAACATTTGAACCGTGGAATTGTGTCCGTTAAATCTGAAATCCGTTTAATCAGGGTCTGTTAAATCGAGGATCTACTGTCTATCCAAAAGGGAGGAAAACCAATCAGCGCCCGAGCCTTATGCCAGGAAACAGGGTCCCCCTGTGTCGCTTGTGCAAGGCCCGCTGATGCATGTTCATTAAAGACGCTGTTACGAAGCGTAGATCAGGACCCTGTGCAGATGGGAGAATCCGGAAGGGAGTGGGAGATCACGGGGAGGAGACGACGAGGAACTGGGCAGGTTGACAAACAGGGGGGCGTGACCACTGTGCACTGGTGCTCGGGGGGGGGGGGGGCGTGGTCCAAGTCCAAGGGCATCCAAAGGGAAAATCCAGGCTGTAGTCCAAAGGTCCAAAGCCAGGGAATCCAAACGAGACAAGACAAGACAAGGGTTAAAAACCGGAACGGGATCCGGTGCAGGGATGGGGAATAAAAACGGGATGACGAGGCCAGGCGCTCTGAGCCCCGGACTCAGCTGGGTCAGGACGCCGATAGGAGGCCCGTGCCCTGAAGCCGCGGCCGTAGGGCGACTTGGTGGTAGGCGGGCCTCCGGGCTTCCGTCTTCCAATGCAGAGCGCGGAATAGTGTGAGCGTCTGGCTTCTATAAGGAGGGGCCTTAAGAGGAGGGATTACAAGCATGACAGACGCACCACCCAAATGGGTTTTGAACCGGCTCTGGGCTTTCCAACAGCTGTACGAGGTCTTCAGCAGTGCCGACAACCACTTCAGCTTCTTCTACGATCTGAAGCAGTCTCAGGCGGACGTCCTGTACGCCGGGCTCAAGAACGCCTGCCAGTGTAACTTCACCTCACCGGGCAACATCAGCAGGTGAGCGGGCAGTCTGTGTGCACGGCCTGTTGATCGCGATTGGCTCTCTTTAAGGCTTCCGGCATTTTGTTTTTGTCCAACTCAACTTTGCAATTGATTTATATTCCAGGCTGGGTCAGCTGGCCTGTTTCTACCCTGAGATCAGAAGACCCCTGCAGGCCCCGGCCATGGACGCCCTGTTCAAGCTGCTGAATGAGTGTAGGAGCGATGTCAGGCATGTAAGTGTCAAAGAGCTCCTGGCCCTGCAAGTGACAGAGGGCTCTTCTCCTATCCGCAGTGCTCTAGCACGTCTGCCTGCTGCTGCAGCTGCACAGGATCAGTGTTATCTTCCCATTGGGCCCCATTATCCAGTTAAACGCCCAGAAATCTCCTTTCTTACCAAAGGAGATTTCCCAGTGTCCTCCGGGTCGGCTTGACATCACAGCTAAGCGGCGCCACTGACAGGGTGGTATGCAAGGGTGTTGCGGCACACCATGGTAACAGCACAGTGAAATCGCGGTAATCTATATAGGGAAGTATGGTGAAAAACCATATGCAGGGAAAATCATGGTAAAGAATGTTGCAGGCTGGGTAAAACCAGCTGCAAGGGCCATCTCTGGCCGTTTCCGCGCTCTGAGGGCGAGAGTGTTCTCGTGCAGATCTACGAGGACGTGCTGAGCAAGGTGAACGTCGCCGGCTACAACGCCACGCAGCTCAGCAGGCTGTCGGCCGCCGTGGTGGGCCTGTCCGAGGCCCAGCTGACCTCCCTGAATGCCAGCACCGTCAAAGGAGCCCTGGACACATTCGCACAGAACGCCGACTTGTCCGGGTCCCAGAAGGAAGCTCTCCTTTCCTCCGTCAGCGAGGGAATTGTGAGTACAAGGACGTATCTCACCTGGTGGCGTGTTCCCTCATCCACTCTGCAGGGTGTAAAGCAGGGGTTCCCAATCCTGCACTGGCGACCCCCACACCTGCTGGCTTTCCTTCCAGCCCACTGCCATTAGATAACTGGACCTGCAACGCCGTTTTTACATTTCGAGGTTAGAAACAATCAGCACCGATGAGCGCATTTCAAACCACAAGAAAAGTTAAATGTACACAGTAAAACGTAGTAAAAACTCCAATTTACATCACAAAATAGAAGACATTTTTGGGTTTTCACAGCGCCATAATCTGTGATTCAGAACGAGGTAACAAAACTTCCGGTGAGGTGAAGCAGTCCTGCGACTCTGTAAACAAGCAGGCTAGTGAATCCATCTCTTTTAAATCTTACTTTCGATTCTGAGACAGTCTTGCCGACAAATACTACTTACTCATTAACTCTGCATACAGATCATGTTGGAACATTTCTGCTGTGAAATGTCTGCGGCGCAACCTGTACTTATTCACTCTCATCCATCCCAGTACATCAGTCAGTGCGGGAACTAGTGAGCAGGAAGGGCCGCCTCACGTCACAGTTCTCACAAACCTTAATTCCTTAATTCGAAATTGGTCACATTTTTCTACGCCGTTGATGTATCTAGTTTGCTACTGAGTTTTAGTAGCCGGTCTGAGAAATTGGAACTGCAGTTCCCCATCAATCGATCTAAGAAGCTGCTTCATTTGGATGTCTGTATTTTTCAAGTCACAAGTTTGGTATTTCACTTCACTTACTAAATAAAATGGATGACGCTCAAGCATGTTTAAGAGCTGGGAACCAACAGTTCATATTCATCTTATTATTAAGTTGGCGAAGGGTTTGATTGGGGAACTGAGGGCTCAGGTATGTGGGTCACCACGACTGGGAACCACTGGTATAAAGGGACATCAGAAAGGTCACAAACGAGAGGCAGCTATTTAGTCTTATTTGTTTGGTTAATAGTAGCTCATCCCATCCTTAAAGAGAGCCAGGAAAGCAACTTCCATAACATGCCTGCGCAGCTTGTTCCCACAACTCCCACAACCCCCTGCAGGAAAACACAGCTCCTCTGTTCCCTCACTTGGTCTGTCGGACGCCAACACGCGGCGGCTGTCTGCCTTCTCATCGCGCCGTGTTGTGTTGCGTCTGGTGTGGTGTGTGTTCTGCAGATCCAAGAGGGAAACGTGGGATCGCTGGGCCTCCTCGCCAGCCGCCTCAGTTCGGACACCCTGATCGGGATCAACGCGTCTGAGCTTCGCAAGGCGTTTCAGAGCCCCTACTTCGCGCGCTCCATCGACGCCATGGAGCCGGTGCAGAAGAAGGCCATTCTCCTCTCCGTGAGTCGACAAACAAGCCCGCTCTGCCCGGCTTCCAACTGGGGGCTGCTGATCTCTCTAACGCCATCTGCTGTGGTCCATCCAAAGACAAGAGCCAGCAGCTACTGTATATCACCCTGCAGCTCCCAGCTCCACTGGAGCTCAGCAGTGTGAGCCTGGCCAGTACCTGGATGGGAGACTCCTGGGAAAGCTGAGGCTGCTGCTGGAAGAGGTGTTAGTGGGGCCAGCAGGGGGGGCCCACCCTGCGGTCTGTGTGGGTCCTAATGCCCCAGTATAGTGACGGGGACACTATACTGTAAAAAGGTGCCGTCCTTCAAGTGAGAGGTAATGACTCTCTGTGGTCATTAAAAATCCCAGGGTGTTTCTTGAAAAGAGTGGGGGTGTTACCCCAGTGTCCTGGCCAAATTTCCCCCTGGCCTTTACCAGTCATGGGCTCCTAATAATCCCCATCTCTGAACTGGCTTCATCACTCTGCTCTCCTCCCCACTGAGAGCTGGTGTGTGGGGAGAGGACTGGAGCATCATCCAGGTGGGGCTGCACACTGGTGGGGATGGAGGGGATCCCCATGACCGGTAAACAGCTCTGAGTGGAGTGTCCAGAAAAGCGCGATATAATTATTAATTATTATAATCAGTAAGGCTGAAGCCCTTACTCTCCAGGAACAGACAAAAAGCGTGTTTTTCAGATACACACTTCCCTGCTGTGCGAATGCATTTACCTTCATCAATGCCCCAGATTCTGCTCATGTCTGGCATCTTCCAGCAGTGCTTCAGACTTCACATGAAGTCAAATGTCTGGTCTCCCCAAACCTAATGCCCGAACCTGAGTGAAGTGGAGCAGTGCACTAGGCACAGGCAGCGGGCGACGTGTGAGAGACGTGTGCTGGCTCTCTGTTTTGCAGATCTTGAAAAGCACCAACCTCAGTGAAGCTCTGTCCTTCATCCCGCCCTCGCTGATCTCCGCAGTGCCGTGCACGGACCTCAGGGCTCTGGGGAACTTCAGCTCCAACTGGACCAACGCATATCCCTGGAACAAAGCACAGGTAGGGGCGAGAACATCACTGACGCCCCCAGGTCTCCCTGGCAGGGCAAAGTGTTAAGACATGAGGTAGTCTGCTCGCTACGGTTTCGGGGCAGGAATCGGGTTCGACAGGGATAAAGCCATCAGCTGCACTGCACTGCAGGTCAAATGAAATAAGGATCCAATTCACTGCCCATTTTCAGACGGTACCCACGTTAAATTCTGCTTTCTCAAAGGCAAACATACTAAATTGAAGTGTGGAATAACAGGGGAAAAAAAATACAGCTTTGAGACATTTCCCTGGTTATTTTCACATACAGGCGATTGTGGTCATGGAGAAAGTTTTCCCTTCCCTGAAGACTACAAATGACTTCAGGTAAGTTCAAGAATATCTTTCTTTTGTCAATCAGATCTCACTTGTCAAGACTGAGCTTTCTTCTTCTGTAGTGATGATGATGATGATGATGATGATCAGTTCCGATAAGGAACAAGTAAAGGTATATTCCATGCTGAAACCACTACGTTGTGTCTCCTGTCACAATGTTTTGCACATTGCCTGTTGTTGTTTTGCACATTCCCAGTGCCTCTGTCTTTCTTTTCTTATACAATTGTATTGTTGTGTTTTTGTCTGAGAGCTAGCTAAATAGCATTTCATTATAGCATATACCTGCGTATGAGTATAATGACAATGAACGTGAACTATCACCACTGATATGTGCCTAAAGAAAGACACCGACCACAACTCATTCTGTCCCAAAGGGCCCTGCTGCACAGTGTCAGAGGCCTCACCTGCGCCCAGATCCAGAGCATGACCAACTCGCAGCTGGAGGCTGTGTCCGCCAGCCCGTTCCTGTCCCGGGACCAGGTGTGCCAACGTGGGCGACAAGGGAACGAGTACAGAGGAATGCCACAGCATCACAGTACCCGTACAGCCAAAGGCTCCACACTCAGACTAACCCCGTCTGCTAAGACGCATTGGACAAGCAAAGATTTATTCAGAATTTTGCTTTTGGACAGTGAAAGGGAGCTTTCTTAACTTCAGCCCAGCGGCTGTTGTCTTTTCAAACCACACAGGGCTACTGAGAAAGGGAGTTACGGTAAAAAAAAAGAAGATACCCATTTAAGACTCACCTGACTCAGGTGGGTTTTTACCCCGTTGATACAGAGGTAGGAGACCCATACATTAGTTATCACCGTAGAAGCCAACCTTAATGTAAATGATTTTTTTCCATTTAGCAAAGCCCGTAGCTGCAAGTACGAGGAGATCCCAATTTTAGGCTCTGTAACGGGCCCGCTGTCCCAGTCTGCACAAGGAGATTCTAGTGCCGTCAGCCTGGGCTGACCGTATATGCGTCTCGCCCGCAGGTGCGCTGCGCCAGCGCCTCTTACTACAGGAAGCTCAAAACCCCGGCCAACATGACAGAGGCGGAGCTGAAGAACACCCCCCCGAGCTTTCTGGTCTACGCGCAGTGAGTGCCGCAGACGCGCTGCTCGGCGCGACAGCTTCCTAGTTCACGTCCGCAGTCCCATGTATACGAACGACAAAGCCATGGAAATCAAGACGCATTTCTCTTGGCGGGGAAGTGCTACAGTGCTTCGTTTCGTTTTTTTGCAGATCGTTTGCGGCCACAGTGAACAAAATCCCCATACAGCTCTGCTCGTCCGTAGTTGACCTGCTGGCCAGAGCCAGCCCTGCCCTCCTCACCAAGGACTCCCCCAGACGGGCAGAGATCCTCAGCTACATCATGGCCTGCTACGTGAGTCCCAGACCGGGCGTCCTCTCCGACGGCCGGTTCAGAACTCAGAGTCTATCAGCCGTGGCGCTGGCAGACTCGGTTTTTTAATCCGGGATCGGAGCGGAGGCCGGATCGTTTCCGCGATCCTTCAGGGAAGGCCGCGGCTGGTCTTGGTGTCTCCATGAGGGGTTTGTCTGTTTCAGAACGCCACGAACGCGAGCGGGCTGAGCCTGCAGCAGATCAACAGCCTGGGCGGGGCCGCGTGCTTCCTGGGCCAGGAGGACATCGGCGCCATGAGCGCGGCCCAGTTCAGGGAGGCCGTGGACCAGCTGAGCGACTGCGGCGAGCCTGAGCCCAGCGTGAAGACCGCCCTGCTGGAGAAGATCACTACCGTCTACGGGTACGAGCTCCCGGGGCCCACTGTAATGGAAGAGTTCTTTCCAGACCCTATGCAGACGACACAATCCGGGGTGGAGTGAGGAAACTCTAGGAAAAAGTCATGCAGGATTCGAGAATGAATACGGGGGGGGCGTGTCCAAAGTGCGCAGGTGCCCAGGGGGGGTGAGTCCGGGGCAAAAAATCCAAGGAGGAGACGAACGGAAAATCCAGGGCAAAAGTCCAAAAGCCAGGCGATCCATACGAGACAGACAGGAACCGGGGTCGGAACCGGCGAGGGGAACGGAAACTTAAAAACATGACGGAGCGGGGCGAATACAGGTCCCGGGCTCGCACGATATGGGAATCAGATGCAGAGCCCCGAACTGAGTGGGTGTCTGGCTTTTAAGGGGGACGGGAAGGAGGCTGGAACAGGGGGCAGGTGCACAAAATTAGGTCCGCAGTGGAAGAGCCGGAGCGCCCTTAAGGAGGAGGGACTACAATCGTGGCGCCCCGGCTTTCAAAAGGCCATCCCCAGTCCCTTTTCTGAACAGATAAACCCAGCGAACTACAATGATGAAATGCCGCCCACCTGTGAGCTCTGTCACTCCCAATGGGCACTGCTGAAGAACAGCATTCTGGGATGGCCGCTCCATCTCCCGAGAAGCATAACAAGAAAGAAATCAGATCATCATAAAAAAACAAATCACAAAAAATGTTAATGTTTCCACTTTTTAAAAGCATGCGCTTCATTAAAAGCTTTTCTGCGGCAGGTCAGTACAGCAGCGTTGCACGGCAGTCTGGGATTTCCCTGCTGCTGCCCTGTGTTTTGGCCTAACCCTCTGCCCCTTCTGCAGAGACGTTCCCCGCTGGCGCGCGGCCACGCTGATGCAGCTGCGGTCCCTGGTCATGCTCTTTGACCTGAGGTTCCTGTACAAGCTCCCCGTGTCGGTGAGTTCCGCCGCCCCCCCCAGCTCTGCGCGGGATGGGGCCGAGTGTGAGCCAGCCGCTGCCGCTGTGCAGCAGAGCAGGGCAGGAAAACCCCACCAGACACCGCAGAAAACCGCTCCCCTTCAGAGCTCAGCCTGGTTTTTTATGTTCTCTGCCTAACTGATGTGCTGACAAGTGATCAAATACCTTAAAGGGAAAAGTTTGTTTTCCTTCGTTATGACTCACAGTGGGTCAGATTCTCTGAGCCCTACACAGCATTGGCCTAGGCACATGTGATCAGTGCCAGAGCACAGAAGACGCACTCTGTATCAGTGAGTCATACACACCCCACAACACAGCCGCAGGTCAGTAGGCAGTATAGGCAGTTCTCAACTCACACACTCGTCATTTGTACATTTTGTGTTTGTTTGGAGTGCCTCAAGAATATACAGTACCTGTATATTAATTACTTAGACTTACATAGTGCTTTTCTGGACACTCCGCTCAGAGCTCTTTACAGGTCATGGGGATCCCCTCCACCCCCACCAGTGTGCAGCCCCACCTGGATGATGCTCCAGTCCTCTCCCCACACACCAGCTCTCAGTGGGGAGGAGAGCAGAGTGATGAAGCCAGTTCAGAGATCTGAACTTTAAATGTAATGACATGTAGGGCATTCATGATGTGTCTTAAGGGGGAGGGGCCCCCTGAAAATTTATATCCCATGGGCCTGTGATAGTCTGAATGTGGCCCTGCCTGTCACTATACAGGGGCATTAGGACCCACACAGACCGCAGGGTGAGCACCCCCTACTGGCCCCACTAACACCTCTTCCAGCAGCAGCCTCAGCTTTCCCAGGAGTCTCCCATCCAGGTACTGGCCAGGCTCACACCTGCTGAGCTCCAGCAGGGCTGCTAGCTGGGAGCTGCAGGGTGACGTGGCTGCCGGCTAACGATTTAGAACAAATTAGTTGTCACTTTAACACACGTTAGCACAATCAGAAACTGGCAGCTTGACAGAGTGTTCAAGGCCGCATACGCCCCGCAGACCCGATCCCGCGCTGTGAAACGGCGCTTAAAAGACTCACTGGGTCTTTTAAAGACCGCGTGACTCCCCGTCCACCCCTGACAATCCTTCCTTGTGCGTTCTGCGTGACCGGGAGAGGCGTGAACAGTTAAAAAGTGACTTTTAGTCCACGCGCGTGTGAACACCCTCCGCCAGCTGCCCGCTGGGCTCTGCTCTGCCCGTCCCCCACAGGTGGAGCTGGAGGAAGGCCTGGCCCTCCTGCTGCCCCCGAGACGGGCGCCAGGCGGCTTCGTGCCGGAGAAGCTCCGCTTCGCGTACGACTCCAGCAGCGTGAGCCAGCTCTACGCCAAGATGGTCCTGCGTCTGGCGGCCGTGGACACCATGTTCAAGAGAGGTACCGTCTCGGGGGGGGCCAGAACTGCTGCCCAAGCAGGGGGGGGCAGCACAGCCCGCAGGAGGAGGGTTTCTGTACAGCCATTTCCTCCTCCCCGGGCGCAGTCAGGGCAGCTGGCCCAAGGCTCGGGCACTGTTGTTCCAGGCCGTTTTTTTTTTAATGAAATCTCCTGCCTGGTAGTCCCGCCATCCAGGGCCAGATTTTGGTGTCCGTAGGCCCTAGGCACTTTAATTCCGAAATGTGCAGCAAGAGGGGTAAACGCCAATTGAGTGACCTCGATTGACGCGATGCACTTTAAACTGTGCCGATGCTAAGCCCCGTGATTGCTGGAGCGAGTCGAGCGACCATCACTCCGATCCTTCTGGTGTCCGGATCAGCCGCTAGACAGCGTGTGATTAGTGCCTTGGAGCACCTAGAGTCGACCGCAAGCCTGTTGTTTCAGCTCGTTTCTTCGTTCGTCGCTAGTGGTTCCCTCCTTCGTGGGCCCTAAACATTTCGTAAGCCCTAGGCACGGTGGGCACAATGGGAAGACCGGCGCTGCTGCCATGCTGTTTACAGCCAGCTCTTTTCAAAAGTCGGGGTTTTTACCTCTCTGTCTGCCCGTCTCCCAGGCTGGATGCTAAGGAAAGAGCAAACTTCAGGAAACAACAGCAAGTGCAGGGGTTAATGTGCCATCTGAATGTGGTAAAACTGCGAAAACGGCTCGCTAATCCACCCTGTAAAGCTTCAGAGGCAAACCTCCCTGCGGCACAGGCAGTGTGGAATGAGAGCAGTACCAGTTACGCCCCTAAGGGAGGGAAAGCAGGTAAAATAGGCTAACCTCTCACGCCAGTGTGTGTTGCACAGATATCTGCTCCAGGGTCCCTACCGCGCTGCAGATCAAGGCGATGGGGAACGGGAACAGCATCTTAACCCCCGCCCAGCTGGAGTGCCTGGACACCGACACCTTCCAGGCCTCCCTGGAGGTGCTGGCGTCGGTGCCCGGCTTCAGCCCCCTGCAGCTGGCTGCCCTGAAGACCGTGGCTCTGAAGGTAAGACCCCGAGCCCTGGGCTCCGTTCTCTCCCGAACGCCTGGGACGTACGTGCTGCTTTCCAGCCACTCACGGGGCAGGTGGGCCAGGAGCGAGAGAGCAGTGGCTCTCTGTTTTGGCCGTTTCCTGCTGGGAGCCGCTGCACCCAATCTGTTTATGATCAGACCGTGGAATGGGGGGAGGGTGGTGCATGCTGCACGTGGATTGACAGCGGGTGGGCCAGGTGGTACCGCACCCGCCGCACACGGATCGACAGCCGGTGGGCCAGGTGGTACCGTACCCGCCACACACGGATCGACAGCCGGTGGGCCAGGTGGTACCGTACCCGCCGCACACGGATCGACAGCGGGTGGGCCAGGTGGTACCGTACCCGCCGCACACGGATCGACAGCCGGTGGGCCAGGTGGTACCGTACCCGCCGCACACGGATCGACAGCCGGTGGGCCAGGTGGTACCGTACCTGCCGCACACGGATCGACAGCCGGTGGGCCAGGTGGTACCGTACCTGCCGCACACGGATCGACAGCCGGTGGGCCAGGTGGTACCGTACCTGCCGCACACGGATTGACAGCGGGTGGGCCAGGTGGTACTGTACCTGCTGCACACGGATCGACAGCCGGTGGGCCAGGTGGTACCTGATGGATGGTACCTGCTGAGCCATTCAATCACCCGGGAGGTGCAGCAGGTACGGCCCGGCCCATTCCAATTGTATAACCTCACAGCCGATTAATGGTCTCTCACACACACACACACACACACACACACACACATCGGCAGCAGGTGCTGCAGGAGGCCTGCGCATCCTCGCGGGGCGGTCAGGAAAGGCGTGAGGAAACAGCCACGTCTCTAGAGCCCTGCGGGGGCCGGGGGCGCGCTCTGTCCCCTTGCGGATAGCTGCCGCTGCTGCTGTAACCTCCTGCCTGTGTTTCAAGGCCTTCCCCGAGCCGGCTGACGAGGACATCGCGGCCCTGAAGAGAATCACCCTGGCCTTCACCTCGAGCGACGTCAGCCAGTCCATCACGATGATCTCCATCGACACCCTGTCCTCCATCGGGCAGTACAGGGACTGGCTGAACAACGTAAGTGCTCTTGATCTTTTGGTCTGGCGCACAGATTTCTATACCTGTAATACAGTTCATGTAACTGTGTCACCTCATCGCACTCCTGCTTTTATTTCCTATAGGGTACCCCACAGTGAGGTTTCATCTAATTAGACTGCTGCTGATTATTAATGATAATGGGTGATGGAACAAAACCTGGGACTCTGATCATCCCACAAAAATATATCAAAGTGAAACACATGTGTGAGATCAGTTCCCTGTAGATGCAACTGACTTTTATCCTTGGTTTATCCTGATTCATTTATTTCTCTTTGCAGCTAAGAGTGGCAAAAGAGATCTTGGCCATCTTTCTCAGAGACAACCCTGTCGACACCTTAACCAGCAGACAACTGATAGGTCTCAAATACTTCCTGTGTGCTTTCACTGCAGACCAGGTCAAACAGCTGTCCGCTGAGGAATACAGGTGAGTTCAGGTCAGGCAGCTCTTCACTGGGTGGTACAAATCTCATCAGGTCAAACAGTTGTCTACTAAGGAGACCAGGTGAGACCAGGTCAATCACCTCTCCACTGAGGACACCAGGTCAATCACCTGTCCACTGAGGAGACCAGGTGAGACCAGGTCTATCACCTGTCCACTGAGGACACCAGGTCAATCACCTGTCCACTGAGGAGACCAGGTGAGACCAGGTCAATCACCTGTCCTCTGAGGAGACCAGGTGAGACCAGGTCAATCACCTTTCCACAGGAGACCAGGTGAGACCAGGTCAATCACCTTTCCACAGGAGACCCGGTGAGACCAGGTCAATCACCTGTCCACTGAGGAGACCCGGTGAGACCAGGTCAATCACCTGTCCACAGGAGACCAGGTGAGACCAGGTCAATCACCTGTCCACTGAGGAGACCCGGTGAGACCAGGTCAATCACCTGCCCACTAAGGAGACAAGGTAAGACAAGGTCAATCACCTGTCCACTGAGTAGGACAGGTCAATCACTTGTCCAGCCAAAGACAACCTCTACAGTTTCACCACTCTAACATACAGAGAAGCAGCCCTGCCTGAATGTTGTATGAATGACAAAACCACCGTGACCATTCTGTAACTAAGCACAAAATGGATTAATGAGGGGGTGGATTTCTGTTTAAGGGGGTGTCACTGCAAGGATTCAGAAGAGACCAACTGTCTTGCCTTGTTGTGAAGCCACAGAAAAAACAGCTCCACAGGAATGCGATTCTTCGATCAGTTATTAACATAATGGAAGTCACCTGTAGCCCTACATGTGCTGCCCGGACCCTGCCTTCTTAATTAACACTGATCATGCGTTAAGTGGCTTGCTGCACACAGCTGGAGATCAGGCCAGGCGCGAGCTGGAGGAGTGAGGCAGCGGCCGCAGGGATTGACTGCCTGTGTGTCTGCTGCTCTTGCAGTGCCGCGGCTCGTGAAATTGGCCAGCTGGAGTGCCCTGCGGAGGTGCTGCTGGCCCTGCAGGAAAAGGCTGTGGAGGCCTACGGAGACCCCAGCCTGTGGACTAAGGATGAGATGGACACTGTGGGCACTGTCACAGGTACGGATGGGATGCATGAGCACTGACCACACTCCACAACCCCAGACACACACTGACCACTCTCAATAATCTCACGCATGTGCTGACCACTCTCAGTAACCTTGCATACACACTGAGCATTCTCAATATCATCACACACACACTGACCACTCTCAATACCCTCACACACACTAACCACTCTCAATACCCTCACACACACACACTGACCACTCTCAATACGCTCACACACACTGACCACTCTCAATATCATCACACACACACACTGACCACACTCCTCAACCCCAGACACACACTGACCACGCTGAGCATTCTCAATATCATCACACACACTGACCACTCTCAATACCCTCACACACACACTGACCACTCTCAATACCCTCACACACACTGACCACTCTCAATAACCTTGCATACACGCTGAGCATTCTCAATATCATCACACACACTGACCACTCTCAGTACCCTCACACACACACTGACCACTCTCAGTACCCTCACACACACTGACCACTCTCAATACCCTCACACACACTGACCACTCTCAATAACCTCTCACACACACACTGACCACTCTCAATACCCTCACACACACTGACCACTCTCCATAACTTCACTCACACGCTGATCAGTCTCCATAACTCCACCCACACACTGACCACCCTCAACAATCCCAGACGTGCACTGACCACTCTCAACTCCACTCACAAAGAATGCAGTCCCTCCAAAACCAACCGGCATCTATGAAGATGCTGAAATACTTTAATACGTTACCTTTGATTTTACCTCGAATGGGTGCAGCACTGCTCTTAGGTCCCTGGGCCCTCCTGTGTGGAGTTTGCATGTTCTACCTGGGTTTGCATGGTTTGTCTCTGGGCTCCCTGTCCTAGCAATCCTACGCAGGACTGTCTTTCCGATTATGGATGGATGTACCTTAAATTCACATGAACAGATTATCTTCTTTGACAGTGCACGCCATATACAATACATCTGAGGTCAAATGCTTTCATTAAATTTGCAAGTAAATGCTGCTGGTCTATGACCTATGGGGGGGTGGAATGAATTTCAGGAAACCTGTCATTTTGCTCCACTGTCGAATTTTGCCCTGCAGCTTCCCTGAACAGCTCACAGATCAGCAGCATCAGCGAAGACGCCCTGAGTTACATCACCCCTGAGGCGATCTCACTCATTCCTCCCAGCGTGTTCAGGGTAAGAGCAGGCCTGGCCCTGCTGGGGGGGTCCGTGCCCTGTTGAAGACCAGCTGCAGGCAGGCCCTAGTTGAGGGTGAGCGGGACGTGCAGCAGGAAGAAAATGAGCTCACCAGCTTCCAGCACGTCGGGAGAAGGGTGTCTCCGAGGATTGACAGCTCCGGGCTCCAGCGCAAAACCTAGAATCCAGGCAGCTTCTTGTCTTGATGCTGTGCATGACAGCAAAAAAGGGGACAATTTAACATAACATCACTTTATCAACCCTATACAATTTCTTGCATTAGGAATTTCTTTTTGCAGACTCCAGCTTGCTCTCCATGAGACACACAGACAGGGAGAGAAGCTTGGGGTCAGAGCGCAGGGTTAGCTATTGTACAGCGCCCCTGGAGCAGCTGGGGTTAAGGGCCTTGCTCAAGGGCCCAATGGAGTAGGATTTCTCTGCTGGTTGCGGGATTTGAACTGGCAACCTTCCAGCCATAGGCACAGCTCCTTAGCCACAGAGCCACCGCTCTGCCCTCAATTAAAAAGATCCGCCGCCGTGTCCTGTTGGAGCGAGCGAGAGCTGCCAGTCTGGGTCAGGCCCGGGTCAGAACGCCGGGCAGCGGAGGAGACCGGTGCCCGGGCGGACAGCTGAGGGCGCTGTTGTGTGCGTTGCAGGCGCTGTCTCCTGACCTTCTGAGCAGCCTGGGCATCGAGAACTACGCGGCAGTGAGTGAGATGCAGTGGGCGGTGCTGGATGACGCCCAGAGAGACGCGCTCAACCTCAACTCTGGGGCGTCCATCTCCACCACAGGGGGTAAGTACCAGCTGCTGTGGGCTGTCTGTCTCCAGCACAGGGGGTAAATACCAGCTGCTGTGGGCTGTCTGTCTCCACCACGGGGGGTAAGTACCAGCTGCTGTGGGCTGTCTGACTCCAGCACAGGGGGGTAAATACCAGCTGCTGTGGGCTGTGTCTCCAGCACAGGGGGTAAATACCAGCTGCTGTGGGCTGTCTGTCTCCAGCACAGGGGGGTAAATACCAGCTGCTGTGAGCTGTCTCCACCACAGGGGGTAAGTACCAGCTGCTGTGGGCTGTCTGTCTCCACCATGGGGGGTAAGTACCAGCTGCTGTGGGCTGTCTGACTCCAGCACAGGGGGGTAAATACCAGCTGCTGTGAGCTGTCTCCAGCACAGGGGGTAAATACCAGCTGCTGTGAGCTGTCTGTCTCCAGCACAGGGGGTAAATACCAGCTGCTGTGGGCTGTGTCTCCAGCACAGGGGGTAAATACCAGCTGCTGTGAGCTGTCTGTCTCCAGCACAGGGGGTAAATACCAGCTGCTGTGAGCTGTCTGTCTCCAGCACAGGGGGTAAATACCAGCTGCTGTGAGCTGTCTCCAGCACAGGGGGTAAATACCAGCTGCTGTGAGCTGTCTGTCTCCAGCACAGGGGGTAAATACCAGCTGCTGTGAGCTGTCTGACTCCAGCACAGGGGGTAAATACCAGCTGCTGTGAGCTGTCTGTCTCCACCACGGGGGGTAAATACCAGCTGCTGTGAGCTGTCTCCAGCACAGGGGGTAAATACCAGCTGCTGTGAGCTGTCTGTCTCCAGCACAGGGGGTAAATACCAGCTGCTGTGAGCTGTCTCCAGCACAGGGGGTAAATACCAGCTGCTGTGAGCTGTCTCCAGTACAGGGGGTAAGTACCAGCTGCTGTGGGCTGTCTGTCTCCAGCACAGGGGGTAAATACCAGCTGCTGTGGGCTGTCTGTCTCCAGCACAGGGGGTAAATACCAGCTGCTGTGGGCTATCTGACTCATCCAGAAGGGGTACCAGCTGATGTGGGGCTCCAGATCCCAGTCCCTCTGTAACAGGTTTTCATCCTTTAATAGTGGGGACCCTATTAACGCCTTGCAACACAGACCCCCCTGGATTAGAAATACAACCAAAATGAATTCTACCATAAGTATAAAAATACTACCTTTAAATAATAAGACATATGAAAAACCTTGAAAAGTGTAACTTCCCTCTTCTGTCCTTTCACTACCTTTTTTTCTCCTTTGCTTGTCTCTTTCACATCTCTGGTTTCCTTTTTTCTTTCTTCCTCTTTTTATGCGATGGTTGGCTCCACACAGTCAGTCGAGGTTCCAAGTCTGTCAAGCCACGACGACTGTTCGCATGTGTTCCTTATTAGTATATGGAACCGGGTGCTGGTCTTTGTTTTTTTTCCCCATAAAGAAACAAACAAACTGAACATAAATAGTAAGAGCTTAAAAGCAGAAGTAGGGGTTAACAGATCACCGCGAGCACAATCAGAGCAGAACAAGCGCTCAAATCCAAGTACAATCTTACAAACTACCGCCCCAGTGTTACTGAGTCAGCATGCAGGCTAAAGCTTTTCCGTCTGTATCCCCCAGAGACCAGCTCGTCCGGCGGCCTCAGCTCCACAGCGGCTCCTGTCCTGGTTCTGGTGCTGACCCTGGCGGGCCTGTCCTTCTAGACAACCTGATACGGATGGGCTCAGGTACCTCTGGCCTCCTCTCCTGGTCACTGTTCCAGAGCTAGAGCACGACCAGCCCTAATCTCCCCCTGTTCCACTGTCCAGGGCCGACCCCCTCCTCCCTAACCTGCAGCCTCTGAGGGAGCCTTTTCCTTCTGATCGAGATCCGTTCCTCTCTTCTGTCACCCACGTCGCGTGTGGCTGCGCGCCGGCCTGCGCCGTTCTGCAGAAACACTCAGGACAGATTTAGAAGTTTATGTCAGAGCCTGTGCCCGGGCAGGGCGTGCTGAATCGGCGACAAGATCACGAGATTTGCTTTTCGGATTTGCTGATGATGTGGTTGCACGGCCTCAGGCTCACCCCCTCCTGCCGGATTTTTACTAAGGCGAAGGGGATTGGAAGACCGGAGTTGAACATGGTGGTGCAGCTCAGTACTGCAAGAACAGATGCATTGATGGAAGGCATGCGGGGTCCAGTCTCCCCAGTAAGCAAGATTGCAGTAACACTGGTCTGGCCACACGGGGAGTGCCCTCAGGGAGAGGAGAGCTTTCTCGCATTGCTTTCTCCAAACATCAAACAGCCTGCTGTACATCCATTCATCCAATTTAGGTTTGCGGGAGAGCTGGTAGCCTATCCCAGCTAAGCAAACTGGCGCAAGGCAGGGTACATCCTGGAAGGGACACCAGTCCATTGCAGGGCGCGCACACACACACACACACACACACACACACACACACACACACACACACCAGGGCCAGTTAATCTGTTAGTATATCTTTGGATTGTGGGTGGAACCCAGAGCACCGGGAGGAAACCCACACAAACACAAGAGAACATGCAAACTCCACACAGACAGCACACCAGGTCGGGAATTGAACCCAGGACCCCAGCGCTGGGAGGCGGCAATTCTAACCTCTGTGCCACCATCCAAATCCTACGTTAAGAAATAAAATCCTGAGCTCTTCTAGGAAGTTCTAACTGTGAAACTCCTAAAATACAAAAGTAAAATATTTAACTCTTAAGGAAACCTGAGTAGTTTCCTGCTGCAGCCGGAGACGTGGAGGCTGGCACGGTTCACTCATCACACTAATCCCTCCTGCCCTGCCCTGCTTTCACCTGACGGGACCGTCATTGACCCCGAAACATTGCCATGAAAAGGCACAATATAATATAACAGATGAAGGGCTTAAATACACGTCAGAGATTCAATGAAATGTTACCCAGGACAACAGACACAGCAATGCGATTCTGGCAGATTTAGAACCCCTCCACCAGCAGCACTTTAAATGACTGTCTTAACCAGCACCAGGCTGCAGCAGGTGTGGCCAGCAGTGCCTGCTCTCACTGTCGGAGCCAGGCCAGCCCTGAACCCTTCCTCGCGCACATGAGCTTAGCTGTTGGGATTCTTCTAAAAAAATGGAAGCAGCGTTTAAGATTAAAAAGGCACTTTCACATTGTTATATTGGTGACAGGAGAGTGACGAGAGTCTTCGTGAATTTTCAGTTATACTTTTAGAAAATTATCATCTTTTTCCATTATTGACAGAATTTCCTCTTTAAATGCAAGACTTTTAAATGAGCTAATATTTAATTATCATAAAGACCTTTATTTTAACAATCTTCTTATTGCTATTGTCTTATATGCTATATGCTTATGCTATATGTTTAGCACAGTGTGTTGAAGTCTTATCTCCCTGAAAGTGCTGTTTGACAGTCTATATGTTGAAAGAAAATTAAAACCTGAAAAGGCAAAGTATAAAAAAAAACACATTTTCTGGACTCTCTTTGTTTTTACAGCACAGTCTGTCTTACAGTTTTGACAGACAGGCAAACACCACTTTTCACTTAAAACACTGTCCTCCTCTTGCACCACAGTCTGCTTTTTAACAGAAAACAGAGGTGTTTACGAGGATAGAGAGAGCGTTCAGCCTTCACCAGTAAAGACACCGGTCAGCGTTTCTTATCTGTGTTTTCCTGGGCACATGTAGGTACAGACTGCACCGGCCACATGCCAGATACACACACACACACATCAGACCAACACAGCAGATACACACTGTAAGTGCACACTTAGACAGTACTGCTACATAGCCCACTAAACAAAACCCCAGAGGCAGTGAAAGCTGACCTAGAACAAATAGTGCTGACAATTATCTTAGGAGTTAACAGATCCGAGAGGATATCTTCCCAGATTTCTTCCTCAGAAATCTAGGAATACACACACACACACACACACACACAAGACACACATTATACAAGCAGCAACACAGCTGACCTTTAATGTCATGATTTATTAAAAGAAGTTAACACAGTAAAAGTTAAAAGTCGTTTTAAAAGAAGTAAAACAGTATAACGTTGCTAAAAAGTTTTTTTGTTAAAAAGTACACAAGGTTACGTGAGGTTTTTTTTTCAGAAACTGTTATCCTCATTCATATGCAGTAGAAAAATCACAGTGACAGTGAACAGGCACCTCTGTAACAGCCAAGCAGCAGGACAGACCAAGCCAGTACCAGCTGCATGGGCCTGACCACCACAGTGAAATTGAGCTAACCCACCCAGCCTGCTTCCGACAGCAAAAAACGGTCAACACCTCACCCCTCAGGCGTCTCAGGTCTTTTAATCACAGCCAAGCAAGGCAGGAATTTAAGGGCGATTTTCAGTTGTATAAAGAGTTTCACTTTATGTCGCGAATGCAGAGGTTATTTGCCAGGCCACTAAAGAAAAAAGAGAGTTTGGCCCCACCAGCAAAAGAAACGGGTTGGCGATTTCTACCTGAGCTCGCCAGGCTCGTGCGGGCACGGGCTGCACCTGACGGGAGGCACTTTGGAGGACGGGCAGGGCCCTCGCCGTGAAGGGGTTAAAGGCCTGAGGGCCTGCTTGCCTTACTAAACCACCAGCCTGAGTCAGGGTCAACAGCCAGGCATGAACCAGAGGGCACAAGGGGAAACGTGCAGATGTACATACCCAAAGAGATGTGGGGGTGTGGAACAAGCTGCCCAGCCACGCGGTCTCTGTTAAGAAACGGGCGGGCGAGATCCTTGGATCAATACTTAACGACTAGCAACCAAACGGGCTGAATGGCCTCTCCTCGTGTGTAACTGCCCTTCTGAGACCCCGAGCAGGTCTGCGGTTTCAACTTACCGGCAGAGTAGAGACCAAAGGCCAGCAGGCTTCACATACTGTATGGCATTGACGAGTAATGGCTGTAAAACGCACTGACGACTGTTCTGAAGGCTCAGGGGTGTGGTTTGTTATACTTTAGAGGAGAAAGAGGGTCTAGGTCAGAACTGTTCAACAGCTGGGCAGTGCTGTAGCCAGCTGGTGGGGGGGTATCGGGTCGATCTGAACCAGGCTGGTCTCTCTGCCCACCTGCTGGATACCCTGGGTCCCGCTGCAGGGGCTGGTGGGGGGGTTCTCGAGGTCGGCGAGGTCAGTGTTGGTCGGTTGGCGTCGCCTCGCTGGCGTCGAAGACCCCGTGGAAGCCGTAGGGCATGTCCACAGGCACCTCCGCGCGGCCCAGCTCGGTGAAGGTCCTGGCATCCAGCACCAGCAGGAAGGTGCCCTTTTCCTGGAAGAGCAGAACCAGACCTGAGATAGGCCCAAACCAGACCTGAGCCAGACCCGAGCCAGTTCTGAACCAGACCCGAGCCAGATTTGATCCAGACCCGAGCCAGATCTGATCCCGAGCCAGACCCGAGCCAGACCTCAATTAGACCCAAACCAGACCTGAGCCAGACCTGAGCCAGACAAAAAAACAGACCAGAGCCACACCAGAGCCACACCCAAGCCCGACCAGATCCAGACCCGAGCCAGACCACCCTGCAGCTCCCAGCTGGCAGCCCCACTGGAGCTCAGCAGTGTGAGCCTGGTCAGTACCTGGATGGGAGACTCCTGGGAAAGCTGAGGTTGCTGCTGGAAGAGGTGTTAGTGGGGCCAGTAGGGGGCGCTCACCCTGCGGTCTGTGTGGGTCCTAATGCCCCAGTATAGTGACGGGGACACTACACTGTAAAAAGGTGCCGTCCTACGGATGAGATGTGAAATCTTTTGGCTTCGACTCTCCTTGATCATTAAAAATCCCAAGGCGTTTCTCTAAAAGAGTAGGGGTGTAACGCCGGCGTCCTGGCAAATTTCCAATCATGGCCTCCTAAAAATCCCCATCTATGAATTGGCTTCATTACCCTGTTCTTCTCCCCACGACAGCACTATGGCTGCCGTCGCATCATCCAGGTGGGGGCTGCACACTGGTGGGGGTGGAGGGGATCCCCATGACCTGTAAAGAGCTTTGGGTGGAGTGTCCAGAAAAGAGCTCTAGAAGTGTAAGCGATTATTATTACCACAGCCAGACCCCAGTCAGACCAGTGCCAGAACTGAGCCAGACCTGAGCTGCTTCATTAAGGTGAGAATCAGAGCACAGGCTCCTCACCTGACAATGGGCAGAGCAGGGCAGTGAACAGAGGACACAGGCAGCCAAGAGGAGGGCTTCCCCCCCCTCGACTAGCTGTGCACCTCGACTCGTAGGTTTTCAACCAGCTGAGGAGCTCCCACTGAGAATCCTCTCGCTTTCCCTGGGCAGGAACACCACAGCTCACAGGCCACAACACAAACGCGGCGGATAAGCTTGGAAATCGCAGTTTCACACTTCAACAGGCTTTAAAACGTGGTTTTCCAGCTTCGTGACTGTGTAACCCACATAATACACAGCCAGGCTATTTCGCAGCTGAACCGAGAACAGAGAAAGCCTTCATTCTGTACTTGGAAACGCTGCCGGGCCACTTTCCTGAACGGCTCCACTGAAACATAACTTCGCCCTAACCCTCAGAGCTCAAACAGCAGGAACCATCCTTCTGTTTGGCCATGACAAGCGCGATCAAAAAATGAAATTATGGAAAGCCACAGTGCACTGGAAAAGTGCACTGAGTACATAAATAATGACTGATCATTAATCTATATATATAACACTTAAAAAACTGAATACTCACAAGCAAACGCTGAACACCTATCTGCTTTCTTTGTGCCTCTTTGGCCTTAAATTCCTACCCTGAGCACAGTGCGTTGCGCACCGTGTGAATGGTAACACAGGCCCGTCTCTGATCGTCCACAAGCACATTCTGCTCATTCAGCACCTTCAGGATCTTCAGAGGAGTTAACGCAAAGTCCCGTCTGGCCAAATCAGAGCTGAAGCACGAGCAGGCGGCTGGCTCGAACCCAGGGCCGAGCGCTGGATCCGAAGCCCCAGGAGCCGTGATCTGGAGTGGGGGACCGTGCGTCGCCCCGGGACTCGAGCAGATGTCCCACCCCGGCGCGTGGCGCAGAGGGCTCCGGCCCCTCCGCCCAGCCACATCGCGCCCGGACACAGCGAGCCACCCTGGGTGACAGGCTTCACAGGCCGCTCCTCCTCACCTGCCTGGGGGTGATCACCGCGGACAAAACCACTCCGTCGTCCTCCTCGGTGCCATCCGGGGCCGGGACGAAGACGGGCTCGGAGGGGAAGAAGCCAGGCTCTTTCCACACCTGCGGACTCACAAGACGGTGGTCACAGGCGGGGTGTGAGGGGCCCTGCGGCCCCTCAACACCCTGCGGCTGGGTTCTCTCACACAGGGCACTCAGGACTGCCGGCGGAGCCCTGTGCCGTACCGCTTACACACAAAGGCCCGATACACAAGAAGGGCCACAACCGCACTCTCACCTGAAGCTCAAAATGGTTTAAACAAGCTCAGCTGCAGAAAGGCCTGTATTCAGTCCACAGCAATCCACTGTCCAGGCGCACTGCTTTATGAAATGGCAGTAAAAGGACGCCCCTGGGCAATCAAAATAAAGCTTTCTAAGGGTGTATCGGAGCTGGCGGAGTTGCGCCAACTGACCTTCAGGTGTTTTGTCTGGATGTCCAACTTCAGCAGGGAGTCGCCCAGCAGGTGCCTGAAGCCGCAGCCGTAGAAGTAGCGGTACTTCCTGGTGTTGTAGCGGGCGTAGTTGATCTGCGGAAACTCCAGGCCTCCGTAGTCCAGCAGATCCGTGCCGTGGAGGTCCTCTGGGGTGCAGAAGATCTGGGGCGCACACAGGGCAGCCGGCGGCGCTCCATTAACCCCACCCCTTCCCCTCCGCGCCCTCGACTCGCCCTCGCACCCCCTCTCCCATGAATAAAATCAGCACCGTGAAAACGGGGTCTGGCTGCCAAGCTCCACCCCCGCCCTCGACAGCCACGCCCACCCAATCCGAAGCCCCTCCCTCTTCCACACCCCCTGGAGCGTGGCGGATCCGACTGACCCTCAAACCCTGATTATCATCTGTCTCTGCCTGTGCCTCAGAAAGCCCCTCTGAGCCCCAGCAGTCAACCCTGATGACGCCCACGCACGCCCTCTGCTGGTAAGCAATGTTCTCGTCCAGCGTGGGAGACAGACAGGCTGTCCTGCCGGGACCGAGAGGACACGCTGTGGGCCGGATCAGGCGATTATGGAAGCCTTCTCCGTGGACCTGAAGAAATCAAGCCCTGTCCCGCCACCCCCCAGCCCTCTCGGGGTACCTTGCCGTCGGAGAGCTTCACGGCCGTGGCGCGGGAGTCCGGCAGGGTGTTGAGGTCGTGGCCGGCGGGCGCGTCGGCCGCGACGGCGAGCGGCAGGACGAAGCGACGGGGGAAGGGTCGGCTCACGGCGTTGTACACCTGCCCCCCCGGGAGAGAGGAGGGGGAACGCAGCAGGTCAGGACAGCCCCGGAAGGGGACACGCCGTCAGAGCTCCAGGTGGCACGGACCGGCTCCCAGCCCATCTGGGGGTCTGGGTGAAATCGAAACGGCGACTCGCCCGCCAGACAAGATTCCCTACAACCCCGGTACCCGACGGCTTTGGAGAAGTAAAGAGGACACAAAGTCACACGCAAGTCCTGAGGTTAGCAGCGAGGTGCAATGTGGGCACCGCAGGGGGGACCCCCCCCCCTTCACGCCTTCCTCGTCTCGCCCAGCCCAGCCCTCACCTCATCCAGCGCCTCTCCGGACTTGCGCATGTGCTGGATCAGGAAGTCCCCGATGGTGCCGCCGTCGTCCGAGACGCACAGGTCCAGGACGATGAAGCCGTCCTGCTCGTAGGCGTTGATCTGGTGGAACATGGACAGGGCCCTGGCGTGGTACCGCACGGCGCTCAGCTGGGGGGCAGAGGAGAGGAGAGTTAGCGCCCCGCTCCCTTTACACGACGCCACGATCATCCCAGCGTCAGGGGACTCAGAGCACTTTGTCATCTCTGCCCGGACGTTCCGCAGTGACCCCAGGCACCGATCGCAGTCCGCAATGTCTTGGCATCTGTAAAAAGTTCGAGTAGGGGGCTGCGTCAGCATGCGTAGGCTGCAAAGGAACAAGTATAGGTTTATTCCATGCTGAAAAGAGAAGAAAAGAAACGTAACATTTCGGCTGTGGAGCCTCGGGCCTGCGGCTGGGAGGTTGCCAGTTCAAATCCCGCAGCTGGCAGAGGAATCCTACTGCAGTGGGCCCCTGTGCAAGGCCCTTAACCCCAACTGCTCCAGGGGTGCTGTACAATGGCAGACCCTGTGCTCTGATCCCAGGCTCTCTCCCTGTCTGTGTGTCTCATGGAGAGCAAGCTGGGGTCTGCGAAAAGATCATTCCTAATGCAAGAAATTGTAAAGGGTTAATAAAGTGATGTTATTATTCTTCGGGCCTGCGGGCCACACCTGCAGAAGCCTCCGCGGCCAAAACACTGTGTTTCTTTTCCTCTCCTTTCAGCAGGGAATAAACCTGTACTCGTTCCTCTGCGCAACGCCGTCTGCCTTGAAAACGCTTCTTTTGTTAACAACACGTCGCTGTGATTCTGACACAAATAACGCCTCGAGGGCAGGAAGCTACAAATCACTCGAAGAAACAAGTTGTTGACAAGAGTCAGGCAAGACTGGAAAGTTACGCAGCTGCAGGACAAGGGAGGGCAGCATGGAAACAGGGAGGCCTCTTGAATTGTCCTTTCTGCTACCTGGCGATAAAGAGAGGGAAAGAAAAAGAGAGGGAGTCGTTTTCTTCCTCTCACGCTGCTGTATAGTGCCTTGACCTATAAACAAAGGGGGCGCTCCTCGCTTCACCCCTGTGAGCCGGGACTCTGATCCTTTTTCACTGCTCTCCTGCAGGGGGGAGCCCTTCCTGGGCGTGTTAGTTGAGCAGCTGCTCCTCCAGCCGGGCCAACCCCCCCCCCCCCCCCCCGATCCGTCGTACGCATTCCGGGCTCTGAAGGGTCCTACCCATCTTCCCCGTGAGCCACGATTCCAGCCTCCCCCGTCGACAGCGCAAACACAGAAGCAGGCCAGCTCAGCCCCCCCAGGCCTGTCAGATCCTCTCTCGTCACGGGCACGATTCCTTTATCCGGCTGGGGGCCGGCCGGGAGGGTCAGGCCGAGAGAGCGGCACGCTCCAGTAACCCCCCGCCACAATAAAAGCCACCCGCTGCCCCTCTCCACGCCGGGCGCCGGGCTCCAGTCGCACTGGCAGAGCCGCCTGACCACGCATCACAGCGCTGGCCTGGTCACGTGACTCTCCTGTCACCGTTAGCTCCCCGCCACAAGACCGACGCCACCCGCGCGTCCACGTCAACAGCTCTGCTAACTCCGGGTTGATCCCCACTGGGAATTAGAGCTCTCCCACTGGTCTCCTTCCAGGGAAGAGCACGGAATATCCATCCGCTACTCCGCGCGAGCTGCCAGTCAGCAGCGATGCCAACCAAACCATCAGGAGCAACCTTGTCGCGAAAGGCGCTATATAAAAATAAATTGAATTGAATCATGGGCATCGCATCATTTTTTCCTAAGTGTCTGTGTTGTCGTCATCAAGAACAAGCTGAAAGACAGGAGATCTTTCACCCAAACAGCCCAGTCGAGCTGGTTTTTGATCCAAAGCAAGGCGTTCCCAAAACGGAGGCGTCACAGTCCTCGATATCTCGGAACCCGGACAGCATTTGCAACACCAGCTTGGAAAATTCGCTTCCGAAATCTCGTTCTCTCATCCGAGGGTCGATGACAGCACAGCGCTTGGCCCTTTTTTCCCCCATCCTCCCCCACGCCTCTGGCTACGCCTTTTCACGCTATTTATAGCAGCTGTCTGAACTCTCCTTCCGCCTCACTCACTCAGCAAGTGCTGTCAGCGGGCAAAATGTGACACTCCCTGCGCTGTACACAAGAGGAATTACTGAGACGAGAAAGTCAAGAGAGCAGTTCGGCATTCTCCAGGAGGTATTACTGCCCACTTCACTGGGCATGAGTTAGCTAGATACTCTGTGTTGCGTTTGAGTGGGAGTCCCGGCTCTGTGCTGAATCTACTTTTCAGGGACAACAGGAACCGCGTTTAGCTCCTGTGCAAAACAAACCAGCCCTTGCTTCCTTAGCAGCTACATCACCCTGCAGCCCCCAGCTGGCAGCCCCACTGGAGCTCAGCAGTGTGAGCCTGGCCAGTACCTGGGTGGGAGACTCCTGGGAAAGCTGAGGCTGCTGCTGGAAGAGGTGTTAGTGGGGCCAGCAGGGGGCGCTCACCCTGCGGTCTGTGTGGGTCCTAATGTCCCAGTATAGTGACGGGGACACTACACTGTAAAAAGGCGCCGTCCTTCAGATGGGACATAAAACAGAGGTCTTAACTCTCTGTGGTCATTAAAAATCCCAGGGTGTTTCTCAAAAAAAAAGTAGGGGTGCTACCCCGGTGTCCTGGCCAAATTCCCCCCTGGCCTTTCCCAGTCATGGCCTCCTAATAATCCCCATCTCTGAACTGGCTTCATCACTCTGCTCTCCTCCCCACTGAGAGCTGGTGTGTGGGGAGAGGACTGGAGCATCATCCAGGTGGGGCTGCACACTGGTGGGGGTGGAGGGGATCCCCATGACCTGTAAAGAGCTCTGAGTGGAGGGTCCAGAAAGGCGCTATATAAACAATTATCATTACTGTTCAGTGGCAGGACAGGAGCTGCACGGTCCTGCCCTGAGGACATCCCCGGCCCGGCCCCCCTCACCTCGCCAGTGCGTTTGTTGCACACGTGGAACACCGTGTCCCGGTCGGGCTCCCAGAGGATGCCCTTGCTCAGCACCCTGCCTCGGACCCTGCTCGTCATGATCGCCAGCAGGTCCAGCCTGATGGGCTGCTCGATGAACACGACGTAGTTCTCCGACATGGCTGGAACGACAAGGGCCGGCCCCGTCAGCGCCCCAACCTGCGCCCCGCCCTGCGCCCCGTCAGCGCCCCAACCTGTGCCCCGCCCTGCTCCCCGCTCAGCACCCCAACCTGCGCCCCGTCAGCGCCCCAACCTGCGCCCCGCCCTGCTCCCCGCTCAGCACCCCAACCTGCACCCCGTCAGCGCCCCAACCTGCACCCCGTCAGCGCCCCAACCTGCACCCCGCCCCGCTCCCTGCTCAGCACCCCAACCTGCGCCCCGTCAGCGCCCCAACCTGCGCCCCGCCCCGCTCCCTGCTCAGCACCCCAACCTGCGCCCCGTCAGCGCCCCAACCTGCACCCCGTCAGCGCCCCAACCTGCACCCCGCCCCGCTCCCCAACCTGCGCCCCACCCTGCGCCCCGCTCAGCGCCCCAATTTGCGCCCCATCAGTGCCCCAACCTGCACCCCGCCCCGCTCCCCGCTCAGCGCCCCAACCTGCGCCCCGTCAGCGCCCCAACCTGCGCCCCGCCCCGCTCCCTGCTCAGCACCCCAACCTGCACCCCGTCAGCGCCCCAACCTGCGCCCCGTCAGCACCCCGCCCTGCGCCCCGTCAGCACCCCAACCTGCGCCCCGCCCTGCTCCCTGCTCAGCACCCCAACTTGCACCCCGTCAGCACCCCAACCTGCGCCCCGCCCCGCTCCTCAACCTGCGCCCCGCCCTGCGCCCCGTCAGCACCCCAACCTGCGCCCTGCCCTGCTCCCCGCTCAGCGCCCCAACCTGCACCCCGTCAGTGCCCCAACCTGCGCCCCGTCAGCACCCCAACCTGCGCCCTGCCCCGCTCCCCGCTCAGCGCCCCAACCTGTGCCCCGCCCCGCTCCCCAACCTGCGCCCCGTCAGTGCCCCGCCCTGCGCCCCGTCAGTGCCCCGCCCTGCGCCCTGCCCTGCTCTCCGCTCAGTGCCCCCCCCTGCTCCCCGCCCCCCTGCTCAGCGCCCCGCCCTGCTCTCCGCTCAGTGCCCCCCCCTGCTCCCTGGCCCCTGCTCAGTGCCCCCCCCTGCTCCCCGCTCCCCTGCTCAGCGCCCCGCCCTGCTCTCCGCTCACCGAAGCTGTGGTAGTAGGAGGGCCTCGCCTTGTCCGCGGCGGGAATGGAGCACAGCACCCGCGCCCCCTCCAGGGCCTCGTCCTGCCCGCCCTTCAGCGCGGGCACCTGGATGATGTTGTAGAAGGAACCTGCAACGACGCACGGGCAGCTGGAGAAGGTTTCCGACCGTGTGGGCCCTGAGCAAACATCTGCGGCCCTTTAGGTTTTATCAAGAAAAAAACCCCCAAGTCTCTAATTGCGTGAAACAATGGGTGTGGCACGGGGCGGGGGGGGGGGGGGGGAGGGGGCGTGTCCAGTGTGGAGGCGGAGCCCGGGATGCATTGCCGTGGCAACCACAGCTGCCCTGGCTGATGAGAAACAAGCCGCAGCTGTGAGGACCCTTCAGACACACTGAGCACGAGCAGACCCCCGCAAGGGGAGAACCTTCCAGCGACAGTCCCGGAGGGGTGTGTGGAGAGGGCGTTAAGGCCGCGTTTTCCGGGACGGGTTGAGCTCTCCTTTTGTTGTGGCCTTGAGCTCCCTGAGCTCCTCCAGACCGGACCCCGAAAACAGGGATCCGGATCCCGCTGTGCCGAGCGGTGGCTTTCTCCCCCCAGGCTGGACCCCGTCAGACAGCGTGCTGTTCCAATGGGATGATCCGATAACACCTCCACGAGCCCCAGGCGCTCCCAAGCTGTGTCTGGGGTTCGCAGTCTGTATCACGCTTCACCTGTCCCGTCTTTGGCTTTGCGGTTTCCACACACTCTACTGTCCCTCATCTAGCTCGTGCTCGCCGCCGGAAGCTTTAAGAGGGACTGAGGACAGTGTGCGAGTCTTGCCAGAGTCGCTACTTGCCCCCCTCACTGGCAGAAAAGCCTCATCGGTTCCGTGGGCCCCATAACTTCCCAGAGGCCGAGATCCGGCAACCGACGTCAACCTGCCCTGCTCACACGGCCTCAGTGGCGCGACAGACAGCGGCATACCGCTGGTATCAGAAACAGATTATGTGTCCTGACCCCCACGTTCTGCAACCAGCATTCCTCGGGCATTCCTCACTGCGCCCTTCTGTCCTGACACCTTAATAAAAGAGTTGCATTGTTCTGGCAGAGGGTGCAGTGAGGATTACATCGCAAATCTGCTACTTAACTCCGAAAAGAATGCAATTTTAGTGCCAGCTACGGTTTGGTCTCCTTGGTTGGCGTTCCTTGCGTGGCTAAATGGCCTCGCCGCTTAGAGAGATGTCCAGCAATCCCATGTCTGAGCCCACCCCTGCTATCATCAGGTCAAGGACGCAAATCTTTCATATGTATCAGGGTGCGGCTTAACCATCTGTGGCACTGCGTTAAAGGGGGCCTTATTATCACAAGCCAGCGCGGTCACTGGAGCGCACCGCTGTCGAGGAAGCAAACTATAAAACTTTGGAAATGATTACCTAGATAAAAATAAACCTAACCCCAAAACAAAATGAACTCCATCAATTGAATATTGGAAACATAATGCATTATCACTCTATTAACTGTCCTGAACCGGCTGTTTACCATCAAGAGAATTGCTAGGGCTTCAATTCCAATCCACAGGAAAATGAATGTAAATTAAACGTTTCCTCCAAGGTCACTTCACGTTATGAATGTTTATTACTATTGGCAGGCTATTATTAAGCATAACTGTGCACGTGTACAGTATGTGGTTTGTGCAGGACACTGCCTACTAGGATTTTGAAGCAGTGGGGTGGACTGTGTTCTGCGGGAGTTCTGTTCAAAAGTACAGCCCTTCAGTTCTTAAACCCTAGAGCAGAGAAGAGTAATGCATCCGTTTGGTCCCAGGAACCAGACTGTTGCCAGAACGGCAATACCTCTTTTTTTTAGCAACATGACCAAAACTGAACACAGTGCTCTCAACAAGGGCATGCTTTTAACATAAAGCCCCTCAGTTAAATTATCAAGACACAGTACGACGCCGGCTGTGACTCACCTTGCTTGCTGTAGGAGTTGCCCATGTTGTAGGCTGTGCCATCAGGGTCGTAGTGGGGGTGGGCTGTGGCCCCATTGACAGCGATGAACTTGCTCCAGTCCACCTGGACACACACACACAAGCTGTCAGACTCCACCTTGACCCCCGACAGGTGCAATATGTAACGAACAGTTCTTTCCGGACCCTATGCGGACGACACAATCTGAAGAAGTGGGGGAACACTAGGGAAACGTCATGCAGGAATACGGGGCTGAAGACAGGGGGGCGTGTCCAAGGTGCGCTGGTGCACGGGGAAGGTGTGGCCGAGGCGAACAATCCGAGAGAGTAGTCCTTAGGGATAATCCAAAACGCAAGGGTAAGTCCAAAACCAGGAGATCCATCAGAACAAGATAAAAACCACGAAGGCCGGGTCGGAACCGGCGGACGGGGAACAGGAACGGGAACAGAGGTTAAAACCTTAACGGGACCAGGAGCTTCCAGGTCCCGGACTCGCACGATATGGAAATCAGATGCAGAGCCCGGATGAGCGTCAGCGCCTGGCTTTTAAGGTGGGCTGGGAATAGGGAACAGGTGCAGAGAATAAAGTCTTAGTGAAAGGGCTGGAGCACCCTTAAGGAGGGGGGACTATAGTCGTGACAGTACGCCCCTCCTTTTCAGGGCGGCTCCGAAGCCCTAAGAAAAAAAAAGGGGAGAAAAAAAAAAACTGATGGAATCCAGGCTGCCAGGGTGCCGTCCGCGGGGTCCAGGTGTTGGCTCTGCATTCTGTAACGAACAGTTCTTTCCGGACCCTATGCGGACGACACAGTCCGACGGAGTGGGGAAACACTGGGGAAAACGTCATGCAGGAAAACGGGGCTGAAGACAAGGGGGCGTGTCCAAGGTGCGCTGGTGCAAGGGGGAGGCGTGGCGTGGCCGAGGCGAACAATCCCAAAGAGTAATCCATAGAGTATCCAAAACATGAAGGTAAGTCCAAAACCAGGAGATCCATCAGAGGAAGGAATTAAAAACCACGAAGGCCGGGTCGGAACCGGCGGACGGGGAACAGGAACGGGAACAGAGGTTAAAACCTTAACGGGACCAGGCGCTTCCAGGTCCCGGACTCGCACGATATGGAAATCAGATGCAGAGCCCGGATGAGCGTCAGCGCCTGGCTTTTAAGGTGGGCTGGGAATAGGGAACAGGTGCAGAGAATAAAGTCTTAGTGAAAGGGCTGGAGCACCCTTAAGGAGGGGGGACTATAGTCGTGACACAATAACGCGCCTGAGGTGTCACCGTTCCCAGTCGCGGTCTTACAGAGAGAAAGGACTTGGGTTTCTGGCGGACGCAGCTCTCAGTGAACTGACCTTCATCTTTCCTCAAGCGATCTGGATGTGAAAGTGCTCTGCAGATGATCGGGTCAAAGTTTCAAAAAGAATTCATTCATTAAAAGATACTCCTGATGGCCAAAACGTTTCCATTGGACAGTATATCCCAGAGGGGTTGGGCAGCCAGAGGACCTTGGACCCCCAGAGGTTTCTTTTCTCCTTACAGAGGGGTTTTTGGCTCCTCTCCTCCGTGGTCTCCTGGCTTTTTCGCTTTCTGGATTGTAACGTCCTGTACTGTCACACAGCTTTGTTAAGCGCCTTGGGGCAACCTTGTTGTGAAAGGCGCTATATAAAAATAAATTGAACTGAACTGGATATATCCTGGCGGAAAGGAGCGATTGCAGGTGGTGCAGTGTGGGATGCCATGATAAAAGCAGAGTGACGTGATGGAAAACACTGTTTGGATAACTAAGCCAGGCGGCTGTAACAGCAAAGCCAGCTGGTTGCTGGGCATGAGCAGGTCAGCCTGTGCCCACCTGCTGCACCTCGCTCTTCCTGTACGGCAGGGGGGCCGAGTCGGGTCAGTACCGTCCTTTGGACGAGACGTAAAACAGAGGTCCTGACTCTCTGTGGTCATTAAAAATCCCAGGGCGTTTCTCGAAAAGAGTAGGGGTGTAACCCCTGCGTCCTGGCCAAATTTCCCCCTGGCCTTTACCAATCATGGCCTCCTAATAATCCCCATCTCTGAACTGGCTTCATCACTCTGCTCTCCTCCCCACTGAGAGCTGGTGTGTGGGGAGAGGACTGGAGCATCATCCAGGTGGGGCTGCACACTGGTGGGGGTGGAGGGGATCCCCATGACCTGTAAAGCGCCTTGAGTGGAGTGTCCAGAAAAGCGCTATATAAGTGTAAGCAATTATTAATTATTATTATTATTATTATTACCTTCTCCTTCGTCTCCAAGCTCTCTGGATCCACCCTGCGCATGAAGTTGGTCTCGGTGCTGACGTAGTAATCGCCCTTGTACCGGACGAAGTTCACGCTGGCGTTGTCCGTGGGCGCTGAGGGCGGACCAGAGAGAGGGTGGCAGGCAGGGCAGCGCCATCGTCACCCCCTTTTTACCCCCCTCCCTCCCCCCCCCCATCTCCGCGGGGCAGGGCCTACAGGCAGAACCTGAAATTCTGCCTCCGCGGCCCCTTCTGGAACGACATGCGCTCGGCACACGTGCTTTCCTGCGAGGCTGGCTCCGGGCCAGCACACCCGGGCTTCAGAAGAAAAGCTCCCAGGTTCTCAGGAGGAGCAACGCTGGGGTTTGACAGATCACGCTGCAGGCCTGCAAAGCACAGCTAAGCTCAGTGCGCAGGCACAAGCCGAGTCCCACTAGAAAAGCAGGTCATTTTACGGGGCGGAGCGGTGTCTCTGTGGCTCAGGATCTGCGCCTGTGGCTGGGAGGTTGCCGGTTCGAATCCCGCGGCCGGCAGAGGAATCCTACTCTGTTGGGCCCCTGAGCAAGGCCCTGAACCCCAACTGCTCCAGGGGCGCCGTATAAATGGCTGACCCTGCGCTCTGACCCCAGGCTTCTCTCCCTGTCTGTGTGTCTCATGGAGAGCGAGCTGGGGTCTGCGAAAAGATAAATTCCTAATACAAGAAATTGTATATGGCGAATAAAGTGATCTTATCTTATCAACTCTGTCTCACCTGCTGCCAGCGCCCAGAAGACTCGCCAACCCCCCGACTACGTTTAAGTCGCTGTGATGCCAGTGTCCAGCGTCACTGCCCGACCACGGAGGCCGGCTGCTCACCTGGCATTTCGAAACGGGACAGGAAGCGCTGGAAGATGCTCTTGCAGGGGTCAGGCATGGCCAGGGTCCCGAACTCGGACACCACGATGCGGTTGTGCTCGCTGTTGGCGCAGTACGAGTCGCTGCGCAGGAACCTGCTCCTGTACGTCGCCGTGCCGCCCTCGATCTTAAACTGGTGCATCAGCGCCATCCCGTCAAACCAGTGGTTGTACCTGGGGAAGAACGAAGCACCTGTACAGCAGAGCCACCTCCCCGTCCGTCTGTCACACGCCCCCCTCACAGGCTCTGTCTTCCCTGGATCTCCATTCCCAGCCGATAAGGCCAGCAGCCATATCACCCTGCAGCTCCCAGCTGGCAGCCCCCCTGGAGCTCAGCAGGTGTGAGCCTGGCCAGTACCTGGATGGGAGACTCCTGGGAAAGCTGAGGTTGCTGCTGGAAGAGGTGTTAGTGGGGCCAGTAGGGGGCGCTCACCCTGCGGTCTGTGTGGGTCCTAATGCCCCAGTATAGTAACGGGGACACTACACTGTAAAAAGGCGCCGTCCTTTCGGATGAGACGTAAAACCGGGGTCCTGACTCTCTGTGGTCATTAAAAATCCCAGGGTGTTTCTTGAAAAGAGTAGGGGTGTTACCGCAGTGTCCTGGCCAAAATTCCCCCTGGCCTTTCCCAGTCATGGCCTCCTAATAATCCCCATCTCTGAACTGGCTTCATCACTCTGCTCTCCTCCCCACTGAGAGCTGGTGTGTGGGGAGAGGACTGGAGCATCATCCAGGTGGGGCTGCACACTGGTGGGGGTGGAGGGGATCCCCATGACCTGTAAAGAGCTTTGAGTGGGGTGTCCAGAAAAGCGCTATATAAGTGTAATTATCATTAATTATTCCAGGAGGCAGTGAGGGTGGGTGCCCTGGTAAAAAGCCAACCCAGTGACATGCACCCTAACCCTGTGGCAATGCGTCTCCCAGTCAGACTCTGTGAAGAACAGGCAGCCTGACCCCGTGGATGTTCAAGCAGGGAGCTGCGTCAGCAGGCGTGGGCTGTGAAGGAACAGGGAAAGGTTTATTCCCTGCTGGAAGTTAAGGAAAGGAACAGTTTCCCGCACACCTGAAGATGGTCCCACAGCTGAAACGTTGTCTTTCCTGACCTTTCAGCACAGAATGAACCATTCAGTACCTGTTCCTCTGTCCCAGCAGCGAACGGCACACCCCAGTCAGTAGTGTACGCCCTGCCCTGTCCCAGCCGGCTCGCCCGCCCCACTCACTCGTGGTTGCCGAACTCGAACTTGCCCGGCCCGTTGCGGAGGAAGTTGCCGCGGACCCAGGCCGGGATCTGGCCCTGCACTCGCGCGCCGATGGGCTCCGGCATCTCCTCCACCGTACGCACCAGCGGCGCGATGTACTCCAGGCCGCGCACCGAGCTGAAGCACCGGGCCTCCTGCCGGGGGGGGGCAGGCCAGAGCCTGCTGAGACCTGCGGAGAGAGGGGAGGGGCTCAGGTGAGCGAGCTGTGCTGGCACCAGGCCATCAGAGACCCTGCCCTCAGCATGCTGGGAGTGAGGCGTGCTGGCACCAGGCCATCAGAGACCCTGCCCTCAGCATGCTGGGAGTGAGGTGTGCTGGCACCAGGCCATCAGAGACCCTGCCCTCAGCATGCTGGGAGTGAGGTGTGCTGGCACCATGTGATCAGAGACCCTGCCCTCAGCATGCTGGGAGTTTGAGGTGTGCTGGCACCATTTGATCAGAGACCCTGCCCTCAGCATGCTGGGAGTGAGGTGTGCTGGCACCATGTGATCAGAGACCCTGCCCTCAGCATGCTGGGAGTTTGAGGTGTGCTGGCACCATTTGATCAGAGACCCTGCCCTCAGCATGCTGGGAGTGAGGTGTGCTGGCACCATGTGATCAGAGACCCTGCCCTCAGCATGCTGGGAGTGAGGCGTGCTGGCACCATGTGATCAGAGACCCTGCCCTCAGCATGCTGGGAGTGCCAGGTGTGCTGGCACCAGGCCATCAGAGACCCTGCCCTCAGCATGCTGGGAGTGAGGCGTGCTGGCACCAGGCCATCAGAGACCCTGCCCTCAGCATGCTGGGAGTGAGGCGTGCTGGCACCAGGCCATCAGAGACCCTGCCCTCAGCATGCTGGGAGTGAGGTGTGCTGGCACCAGGCCATCAGAGACCCTGCCCTCAGCATGCTGGGAGTGAGGTGTGCTGGCACCATGTGATCAGAGACCCTGCCCTCAGCATGCTGGGAGTTTGAGGTGTGCTGGCACCATTTGATCAGAGACCCTGCCCTCAGCATGCTGGGAGTGAGGTGTGCTGGCACCATGTGATCAGAGACCCTGCCCTCAGCATGCTGGGAGTTTGAGGTGTGCTGGCACCATTTGATCAGAGACCCTGCCCTCAGCATGCTGGGAGTGAGGTGTGCTGGCACCATGTGATCAGAGACCCTGCCCTCAGCATGCTGGGAGTGAGGCGTGCTGGCACCATGTGATCAGAGACCCTGCCCTCAGCATGCTGGGAGTGAGGCGTGCTGGCACCATGTGATCAGAGACCCTGCCCTCAGCATGCTGGGAGTGCCAGGTGTGCTGGCACCAGGCCATCAGAGACCCTGCCCTCAGCATGCTGGGAGTGAGACGTGCTGGCACCATGCGAAAAAAACAGCCGTGTCCCAGACATACACTCCAACACCCTGACACATTTAGAACGATCACAGGCAAGCTGAACCTTTAAGAAAAGTCATTTAACCTGACGGGTGTGGTCTAACTGAGATGATCTTTTCAGGTACTCATTGCTTTACAGCTCTTTCTGTTTACTGCTAAACCAGGAAACGCACAGCTTGTCATTAACCTTAACAGCACTTTGGACTGTTTCACAGTTATGGAGCAATTCAGAACAGAGATATCCCTGCTTTCAGACCAGGAAGCTCAAGACGGTTCTTATGCACTTCACTTGACAACTATGCTTCATTCTGAGACACACAAGCAATGCACTTTATATAGAAACTACACCTAGTGGCGCAGGTTCAATGCATTTGACTTTAAAATGACAACTTATTCTCAAACAGACTTGTGCACAAAAGCTGTGTCTTAGGACAAACTGCTGCACGCTGATGCAAAATGCTGAGCCCTCTTAAATAACTAAGAAACAGAATCTTTAGTCACGGTGCTATCGAGTTTGTCATCCAGAGTCCCTCCGAGAACCGAGATCTACACGAGATCCGATTGCTCGCGCTTCACGTATTTGATCGTTAAGGTCTGAAGCCGAGGCTTTTAAATGCAGATCTTTCCATTTTCGACTGCATCCAAGAACGAAGTGACTTCAGCGATCTTCCTTTGTGCTGATCTCAGCAGAAATCAGAAATAAAAAACACCCCGCACTTACTTCTCCCTAGTTTTAACATGCTCTCGGGCGCGTCGAGTTCGGACACTGGGGTTTCAGCCGGCTGTCCTGGAAGCCAGCAAGACGGGGACTGATTTTATAGAGCTCCTTCAGGGTGATCCCGGGGGGGAGGACCTCAGGAAAATCCCACCCTGGCTCACATGTCTTGTTATCTTCTTGTTACTGTACTGTAAGTGGAAGGCGGGTCCTGCCCCGCGCCTGTTGATCGGCTCCGGCGACCCCACGAATTTGGACGCGACATGGCCACTGCGGTTACGAGATGGACGGGTTAGGGTTTTCAAAAAAGGATAAAAAAAAATAAAGCTTCTAGTTTCTGCTTTCATTTCCCGTTGTCTGAGGCCAAGTGGGGTTTCTCGACGGCGGAGGAGCGCAGGAAAGGACCGTGGCTCCTGTACGGGACGACCGCAGGTTCAGAGCCAGGGCTGGCAAAGGAGACGTGGTCTACAGCCAAGTGGGGAAGCACGGAGGGAGTCTCGTATTGTGCAAACCCAGCGCCAACAGCCACTCAGGAAAGTGAACCGACTGAGAAGGGACAATCACCTGCTGAAGAACTTCTAGAATTTACCGGAGATCTATGTTATGTCAGAGTTGTACTTGTTGTAAGATTGGTATACATTGTGGGGGGGGGGGAAGTTTATTTTGTAAAAAAAAAACAGTGTTTTCCGACTGCGGGAGGAAACCGGGGCACCTGGAGAAAACCCACGGGGAACATGCAGACTCCACACAGACAGTATTCCAGGGCCCTGAGTGCTGTAAAGTCTGCTTGGAACAGAGGAATGCCCGTAGGGGGTTTGTTTCATTTGTCTGTGAAACGGAAGCTGCAGGACACAAGTGAAAACCGTATGGAAGTAAAGTTTACAACCAAGAACCAGAGGCACTTCTTTACACAAAGAGTGGTGGGAGTGTTGACCAAAACTGACACCCTGGTTTCTTTCAAGCAGCAGCTGGATGAGCTTCTGGGACCAATTAGCTACTAATGACTAAGCCGTGGGCTGAACGGATGCTCTCTCTCTTTTGCAAGCTTTCTTAAGTTTCCCATTTAAACACCCAATTTGAAAATCCTGTTCCGCATTATGAAATTTATTCTTCGGTAGTGTTGGGGGAGGCCGATTTCTGAACCAGTCTTAAGAAACCACACCTCAAGAAAGTCAAGGACACTTGGACGTGTGGATTTATCAATGTTCTGCTTGTTTAGATATCCAGGCTATCGATAATGGAAGTAAGAATGAGCCATCTCACCCGCCTCCCTTAATCCTTCCTTAGTGCAACACCGCATGCAGCAGGTTCAGGGTTCGACACCCGCCGTCTCAGTGAAGCACCGCCGCTTCATGTGTGCAGGAACTAGCGGTAAAAGATTGGCTTTTCTGAAAGTTCTGAATGATTTGTACTCGTTTTCCAGACTGAGAGTTAACCAGCAGAAAACACTAGGCTGGTTGGTAAAATGTTAGGCGCAGCAGATCGGGGGAGAGGAGAGAAAGTTCTGGAGCCGTGGGGTGAAGAGGGAAGATTAGCCAGGGTGACCAGACGTCCTCTTTTTGAGACCTAAAACATCGGTCCGACCGGGCTTTAGAAAATTCTTAAAATTGTCACAAACAGAAACCGTGTTTTTGCTCGTTACTCAGACTGTGTAAACAAGCAGCCATATTTCCGTTTGGTCCACGCGTTACCGGTAGACGTTTTGAACTCGCACGCAGCGCAGCTTGAAAGGGGTTTTTGCGCGTGTAGCTGTTTTCATGGCCATGAGAAATAACAATGTGTAACTTGTTTCGTTATATTTCCAAAAATGTTTTGTGAAAATGTATCATTTTCGCCACCAAAGCTACAATGTCTTCATTTTTTTTTCCTCAGACGTCAAGACTCGTGTTGTGTTAAAAGGGGAAAAAAAAACAACAACTTGATGTTTAAAATAGGGCTAGATTTTTTGTTTTGTTTTTTCCTTGTTTGCCATTATGGGGGAGAAATAGCAGCCCTGCAACTGTTTAAAGGTTTACTAAGAAGTTTAATAAAAACTAGAGTTTTTATTTTTTTTGATGAGAAAAAGTAATAAAGACGCATTACTTTGAGGGCATGTGTCGAGTGTCGATTATCCCCCACCGGCTCCCCCATTCTCTTTTTTGAAAACTAAACTATGGTCCCCCTGTATTAGCACAGCGCCAGGGTGCCATTGAGCCACAACGACTGAGGAAACACATGCAGGACAGGCCAAGCAGGAAATCTGGGGCTCGACAGATGTCACATGTCGAACACAGGTTCGACAGCCCTCCATTCTCCTTCACAGATATTCGGTATTCAGAACACCAGGCTTTTGACTTCCAGAGGATGTGAGAAAATAAATCAGACACAGCTCTAGGGGTGCCTGGAGCCCTTTTCAGAGCCCAGGCCATTGGGGTTCCCTGGAAGAAAGTCGGGGGTATTTACGGAAAGCTTGAACTACCTCAGCCAAGGCACTGAAAAAAGCCACTCCTTTATTTTGCAGCTCTGGAATGATGAAATCCCTAAATAAATTCTACAAGTATGCTATCACGATATCTCGTGTCTAGCAGCATATCTCAATCTAGCAATGGGTCTTTGTATCTGTAAGAGTAGTACCTGTAACAGTTAATAATAATAATTGCTCACACTTATATAGTGTTATATTTTCTGGACACTCCACTCAAAGCTACAATCAGAGTGATGAAGCCAGTTCAGAGATGGGGGTTATTAGGAGGCCATGATTGGTAAGGGCCAATGGGAAATTTGGCCAGGACACTGGGGTAACACCCCTACTCTTTTCAAGAAACGCCCTGGGATTTTTAATGACCACAGAGAGTCAGGACCTCGGTTTTGCATCTCATCCGAAGGACGGCACCTTTTTACAGTACAGTGTCCCCGTCACTATACTGGGGCATTAGGACCCACACTGACTGCAGGGTGAGCGCCCCCTACTGGTCCCACTAACACCTCTTCCAGCAGCAGCCTCGGCTTTCCCAGCAGTCTCCCATCCAGGTACTGGCCAGGCTCACACCTGCTGAGCTCCAGGGGGGGGCTGCCAGCTGGGAGCTGCAGGGTGGCATGGCTGCTGGCTGCAGTGGGGGGGGAATCTGAGGGCTTAACCCCAAAGTCAGGCACACAGAACAATCATGAAAGATCTCACTTTCTTCCGCACCCGGGTTTCTCAGACAGCCCATGAAGCTGGAGCTGTGATCACTGTGGGGGGGGGTGGATAAAGGAACTGAATCTCTTTAGTGGGGAGGACACAACGCTGAATAACTCACACACTCACTCCGATCTCGGCATGCGTGCAGCACGTTTGGCAAGGTCCCCGATAAAACATATAAAAAGCACATAAAGGAATCATCTCGGGGAACGACCCAGCACAGCAATGGAGAGAACTGTGCAAGAGAACTGCACAGCTTTATTTGGACAACATAACCGGTCAAACAGTTTGTGTTAGCAATTGGCTTCACTTTATACTCAATGGATCCTAAAGAGCGGTACAAAGTCACTGCTGTCCCTAGCATGTGGCTTGCCAACAAACACAAGAGCTGTGAGGTGGCTTAGTGTCTGCCTGGCACTGCTGGGGCCCTGGGTTCAGTTCCAGACCTGGGGTGCTGTCTGTGTGGAGTTTGCATGTTCTCCTCGTGTTTGTGTGGGCTTCTTCCCACAGTCCGAAGACATACAGGTAGGTTAACTGGCTTCTGGGAACAATCAGCCCTGGTGTGTGTGAGTGTGTGTGTTTGTGCGGCTGGTGACGGACTGGCGATCTGTCCAGACAGACTCCCCTGCAACCCTGAACTGGGGAAGCATTTAGTAATCGGATGGATGGATAAGACCCACGAGCTGTTTGTCAGATCTTGCGAAGCATCTGGCCCTACTCTCCCCACGCTGGGGTGTCCAGCAGCAAGAGCTGTGCCCCCCCCAGACTGATCAGTGTCTCCCCGAAAGTGCCAAACGCATCTCAGCCCCTAGAGGTGCACCAGCTGGATACGAATAATGCAGAGACCAGTCAGCGGCTCGAGCTGCATCTCTGTGACGTCTGCCACCTGTCAGGAGGAACGAGCTCACGTCTGCCAGACACACAACACACAGGGCCCTGCCGTGAAGCCCAGCTTACCTGGGGCACCCTGCAGTACTGCCGAGAAGAGAGACATGGCGTGGTCTGCGTGCGCGGCGCTCTGGAGCAGCGAGACTCGTCCGATGGATGGGGAGCGTTACAGTGGCGCAGCGGCTGGGACTCATACAGTATGTGTCTGATCCCAGCCTCACGTGCGGCTTATGGAATAGATGTCAAAATAAAAGTCTCCTCTCGGCGTGAGGGGGCATCGGCCAGTTGGCGTTTAGAGAAAGAAAATCTGATCCTGCCCTGGAGGCTCTTTGTGTGGGCTTCATTCCTGAGCTCAGATACACACACCAGATATACACACCAGATACCACAGATACATACCAGATATATACACACAGATACCACAGATACACCCCTGATATATACAGGTACACACATATACCACATATACCACTGATACCACATATACAGAGACACACACCAATACACACATATACCACAGAGACCACATATACACACCGGAAACACCCCTGATATACACAGGTACACACAAATACACACATATACCACTGATACCACATATACAGAGACACACACAGATACACACATATACACACCGGATACACCCCTGATGTACATAGGTACACACAAATACACACATATACCACTGATACCACATATACAGAGACACACACAGATACACACATATACACACCGGATACACCCCTGATGTACATAGGTACACACAAATACACACATATACCACTGATACCACATATACAGAGACACACACAGATACACACATATACACACCGGATACACCCCTGATGTACATAGGTACACACAAATACACACATATACCACTGATACCACATATACAGAGACACATACACACAAATACACACATATACCACATGTCTCCTCCTGTCTCCCACTGCCTCCTGCTATCTCCCACTGTCTCCCACTTCCTCCCACTCTCTCCCGCTCTCTCCCGCTGCCTCCCACTCTCTCCCGCTGTCCCCCGCTGTCTCCCGCTGTCCCCCGCTGTCTCCCGCTGTCTCCCACTCCCTCCCACTACCTCCCACTCTCTCCCGCTGTCTCCCGCTATCTCCCACTGTCTCCCACTTCCTCCCACTTACTCCCACTCTCTCCTGCTCTCTCCCACTGTCTCCCGCTGTCTCCCGCTCTCTCCCGCTCTCTCCTGCTGTCTCCCGCTGTCTCCCGCTACCTCCCGCTGTCTCCCACCTCTCCCCGTGGCAAACTTTCAGACTGGGCACTTTGCCCATCTGCGTCAGTCACAATGGAGCAGGACATTTGTCTACAGTTTGGGAGCACCCAGATCTTACTCTGCAAAGTGTTCCTCAGCGTTACTGAGGAAGGTCACAGGTGGAGGAAGGCTGCACACCACCTGCCCCAGTTTCAAGGAGTCTCCACACAGGAGCCTCCAGGAGCCTCAAGAGGAGCAGAGCACAAAAGGACGAGTCTCAGTACTGTTTTCACAAGCCTCTGCTCAGATACACAATCTGCTGACAGAAACGGAGAGGTTTTGTGTCAGAGGGGTCTGCGTCACCAGATTCTGCACTTTTCGCAACGCAAAAGCCACTTTTGCACAATGTGACTGTGCTCATTAAAACACTCATCACAGCTCAGGCTGACACAGACTCACATGGTGACTCAGCACAACGTCTCTCATGCAGTGACTCAGCACAGCTTCAGCAGGGGCCAAGCTGCTACTTCACCTTGGACTTTCAGATCCTGTAGGGAGATCATCAAATTATTTATTATTTATATTATAAACTATTTATTAATTATTTATTATTTAGATTTATAAACTAGGCGTACTGGTGTGCCCGTCAATGTGATAATAAACAGTCTATTTATAAAACAACCACCCTCAGAGAGTCTAAGGGTCCAGACGCTATTCATATCCCTGGTTAATGAACTAAATAACCTCACTGCTTCTTTCACGCAGTCCAGCTGCTCAAGCTGTTTTCCTTCCTGTTTCCAACATTTCTATCAGCCCAGAGTGGGAAAGTGAAATGCAGCCACTGACTGTATCCAAGCCGGTCTCAACAGCAGGGGCCCCCAGAAGTCACGAACATTATCTGGTTAGAAAACCACATACCAGCCAGTGCAGCATTCGTCCCGGCTGTTTGCAGGAGGAAAGCGTAAAGAACCGATTTCCCCAGCGCATTATCCGATCGAGACGTCCGAGGTGGGAGCCCAGACACGAGGAGGCAGGGCTCAGCTCTGGCGACCTCGCCCAATGCCAAGCACAGAAACACAGGAGGCCGGGGGGCAGAATCGCACTTCCTGCTGTGGTCAGGTGAGCACCGCCAGAGGAGAAACGGGAACCCAGCAATCCCAGCACTCACAGGGCAAAGACTTTAACTCAGGGCTCTCCCAGCACTGGTCCAAGTAACCCTAGTGTCCGCTGCTTTCGAATCTGGCTGAGCTCTCATCTGCTTCTTGAGCCCTTTCTTGAGCTAAGAAGACGGCGGACTGGAACAACGTTTTTCGCCTGCGGCTCTTGAACAGCAAGAGATTTCAAGCGAGTGGCTGCAGGCTGTAGAGACTTCGAGCGATGTGCTCCCAGCTCCTGGAGGCTATCCTGCTGGGAGCTGTGGTGCTGCTGTGTTCAGGTGCACCACCTGTTCAAGCTCCCAACCCAGGCTTCAGGGTGGAAACTGGAAACTAGCAGGACGATCTGGGCTGTGGGGAGGCAGCCCCACTGGAGCTCAGCAGGTGTGAGCCTGGCCAGTACCTGGATGGGAGACTGCTGGGAAAGCTAAAGCTGCTGCTGGAAGAGGTGTTAGTGGGACCAGTAGGGGGCGCTCACCCTGCAGTCTGTGTGGGTCCTAATGCTCCAGTATAGGGACGGGGACACTACACTGTAAAAAGGCGCCGTCCTTCGGATGAGACATAAAACCGAGGTCCTCACTCTCTGTGGTCATTAAAAACCCAGAGTGTTTCTCGAAAAGAGTAGGGGTTGTAACCCAAATTTCCCCCTGGCCTTTACCAGTCATGGCCTCCTAATAACCCCCATCTCTGAACTGGCTTCATCACTCTGCTCTCCTCCCCACTGAGAGCTGGTGTGTGGGGAGAGGACTGGAGCATCATCCAGGTGGGGCTGCACACTGGTGGGGGTGGAGGGGATCCCCATGACCTGTAAAGAGCTTTGAGTGGAGTGTCCAGAAAAGAGCTCTAGAAATGTAAAGAGTTGTTGTTGTTATTATTATTATCGATAGCCACTGTGCTGCCCTTTCAAAAGCCACATTTGTCAAAATATTTCTCTTTGGAAAAGCCCGTCTGCGTCGGAAAAGATGAAATCAGACAGCCGGGGCTGCTGGCCGCCTTCAGAAACCCGAGCGCTGCCTGTCCGGATCGGCGCAGTAAGGACAGGATTTCCGCTTCTCTCACAACGGCACAGGATCCTGATAATTGAGGAAACAACCTCCTGGTACAGACAGCGGTGGTGACGGGAACTTTCGCAAGAGAGCTCGGAGTCTCAGCCTGGGAGACTCCTGCCAGGATCAACTTGTATGAGTGGAGGTTTCCTAATTCGAGACAGAACATCTATAAAAATGTTATACGATAATGTGAATAGCGTCCGGTCATAAATGTCTGTGCACTGCGATGATAAAAACAATAAAAGGTCATTAGGATTGTTTGGCTGAGAGACGTTATCCAATCCGTACGTCTTCGTGCTGTGTGTTTTTTTGTTCCCGTTTCACCGGGAGTGTTAATAAACCATAAGGGCGTCTGGTGTTTAACAGGTGTTCACACAGTCGGAACTCGGTTTGGGATTTGAGACCGGCGGCGTAGCCTAGGTGAGCGGGCGAAAACGCCTCGCGCCCACCCTCGCAAAACGCCACGCCGGGGCTGACGTCACAGCGCCAGCCCCATAAAAGCGCCAACGCCGACTCGCGGCGAGGAGAAGCCCAGTGACGGCAGAGGACGGCGCACGCTGGCTGGCTGGCTCCCCGGCTCGAGGGAACGGGCGTGTTTACACGGAGGGGTGAGTCCGGGCAGCTCGCCGGCCGCGAATAGATACTGTTGATAAGATCGATCCCGGGAGGGGACAGTGCAGTGCAACAGCAGCTTAGCACAGTGTAACGACATGATACAATGATACAACAATACAATACAGGCAGTACAGCCTGAGAATGCGGAGAGATCTTACTGGCAGCGCCGGGGGAGGGGGGGCTGGGTTTCTTGGAAGTGATGGGTTTAAACCGCACGGCGAGTTCTGTGTAACTTTCCAAAGAGCAGGCTCTGCCCTTTATGTACACCGACCACTTACTGAACAGATTGCACGTGTCGAAATAAGCCTAGCCCGTGATGTCAGAGAACCTGCAACCGGCTCTAGCGACTCGTGTGCCGACCTCAGCCGCTTCATCTAGAAGCAGGCGTGCACGTATCGTGTCGCACCTGCCGCTGTTGGTAATGATGACGAGGACAATAATAACCATTCTGTTTTTTCTCCGAAGCGAGTTCCATTTGAACTACGTCAGAGCAAGTCTGGGGGGGGGGGGGAGACTGTGTGTCCGTTTCCACGCGTGGGCGCAAAGGGGGTGCAGTCGGCGGGGGGGGGGCGGGCGAGGACGTTGCAAGTCCCCGCGGCTGAAGAGCAACGTGCTCCCGTTACGAGGAAGGTGTGACGTCGCCCACGTGACGTCATTCTCACCGTTTACAGAAGCGGGGTGGACGAAAATAAGAAACAAAACAAAACGTACAACCGAGATAGAAATGTCAGTATTTCTGCCAACAGGACAGATGTTTCACTTGACTTTTCTTCTATAGAAAGGGTGTGAAAAGAATTGCCAGGAACTGATTTGCAGACCAGCACTGATGATGATGAACTTGAACTTTATTGCCATATGTAACCGGTGCTGGTACAATGGAATTCTTACTGACAGAAAGTCTCTCGATTGTAAAACAAGTGTAAAAAACAAAACAAAGTGCAGACAGTGCATCAAGACAATATACAAACAAACAGTAGACCATGTACAAGTAAACAAGTAAACAGTTTGAATGTAAACAATACAGACGTGTAAACAATGACTGGAGATGTGCAGTAGATAAGAAATCATAATGAGGTAGATGGTGTAGGTGTGGTCCGAGGGGCATGGCTAAATGTGTTTGCCAATCTCACTGCTTGTGGGTAGAAGCTACTGAGGAATCTGGTGGTCAGTGTCCGTATGCTCTTGTATCTCTTGCCTGAGGGCAGTGGGGTGAAGAGCTCATGCCCGGGGTGGTGACTGTCCTCTGTGATGGCCAGAATTCGACCACGGCAGCGGTCCTCATAGAGCTGTTTAATCTCGGTGAGACCGCAGCCGATGATCTCCTGGGCCACGTTGACCATTCTCTGCAGTGCCTTCCTCTCTCGAGAAGAGGTGTTGCCGTACCACACGGCGATCCCGTTGGTGAGGACGCTCTCGATGGTGCAGCGGTAGAAGCTCACCAGCACAGGCACTGGCATCCCCCATCACTTGAGGCACCTCAAGAAATAAAGGCACTGCTGAGCCTTCTTCGTGATAGAGTCGGTGCGCTTAGTAGCAGAAATGTCGGACGGAAAACACTGCAGGTTTTTACAAGCCGCCGAGAGCGGGATCAGTGTTTGGTGCTCCAGCTCTAGAGTCGTTCAAGTGGCTTTCTCGGGACAAAAACGTTTCCTGCGCCGCCCTGTGGTTTGCGTGCGGTTTCAGCGCCCCACGGCGTGCGTGGACGAGGCGCTGTGATTTTCACAGCTCGGGGGCTGTGCTGGGGGGGGGGGCGGGCGCGTCCTCCTGCGCTAAAGGGCTAGAAAAGTGGTGCGGTCGAAAAACTATTCGCCCGTACTGTCCCGAGCTCGCCCCGTCTCGCACCCGCCCTCGGGAACGCGGCGAATTCGTCCTTAATTGGAGACGTGGAGTTCCGGGAACGTCTCTGCTTCGGCAGTCATCATCAGCGTTTGTGTGCATGAACGTTGTTGTTTTTTTCCCCAATCCTCGCTTTTTACTTGAGAGTTTGCATTGAGGAAAACTGCCAGGCTAAGAAAGCCTCTTTCTACTCAGTGTCATGTCAAAAGTCAAAGACTGCCGGTAGGAGTTACTGAGCAAAGGGGCCCGCTGGGGAGCTGGAATGCGCTTTGGTTTTGGCCTTTTTTTAAGGAAGCTAAATAATCCGCACGTTTGCAGCGTGAGAGAAAAGCCGTTGGCGTCACTGCTCTTGCAGTATTGCGGGCAGCCCCGTTCCTCTTTCCACACCGGCTTAGAATGAGGGGGGCACTCCGGTCCTTTTGTGTTGTTGTTGTTGTTGTTGTTGTTGATCTGTCGTTCAGTACCGCCCGTCCGGCCACAGCACAGAGACGTCCGACGGGAGAGGACCGCATGAAGGTACGCTGCCCGCCTCCGTCACAAAGCGCAGAGGTTTCGGAGCGGAGCAGCGTGGGGGAAATCCCCTCTCGTGCGGGGGGGGGGGACTCAGTCACAGACCCCCACCCCGGCCTGTGCTCCCAGCGCGCGCTGCACGGACTGTTCCGGGCGCCGACAGAGCCTCCTGGCTGTCGCTCAGCGCGTGGCGAGACCACCTCAGTGAGCCGAGAGACGGACGGCCGACAGGAAGAAGAATAATAATAATAATAATAACAACAACAACGGAAGCTCGGAAACCACTTACCTAGCTTCCTGCCCGACGTCCTGTGCAGAATTCAGGTCATCAGAGCCTGTGCTGTTTTCCTCCACTGTGCCTCAGTTTCACTGGGCACAAGGAACCGTGTTCAGAAATACTCACTCCCCGGCACCCGCTGGCCTGATCCCACTGGCTGAGGGCAGTACAAGAAGTCACAGCGGGCCCCAGACCCGGAGGAGGGATCATGTCATCGGGAGGCAATTCGTATCCGACAGCACAGGAACCGCGCTCCTGAAGAGCGGTCGTTTCCGCTGGGTTAGGATCACTGACGGGGGATCCTTTTAAAATGCTCGGTGTGCAGGTACACACACACACACACACACACACACAGCACTTCACTTTGTGGGGTGGCTCAGGGAGCCTGAGGAACCTCACCAGCCTTGCGTGTGGAGCCTGCACGTTCTCCCCGTGTCTGAGCCAGGCGGATTGGCTGCAGTGGCCCCCCGTGCGCTCGCTTGCTCCCATCGCTCGTGTCCCGAGACGGACTGCAGTCCTGTCCGGGGAGTTTTCCCTCCCTGCGTCCCTCTGCTTCCCGGAGAGGCTCTGGAATTGCCGGGACCCTCGCTGGGAGTGCACAGCCCTCCGAGCATGGATGGATGGATGGATGACTCTTCCAAGCCCGACTCCCTTCGCTGGTGAAATCGGCCCCACAGCCGTGGGAGACGGGTAACAGACGGCGATCTGCAGTCCGCGACGCCCTCGGCCCCCCCCACAGTGAAACCACACTCTGCCCAGTGCGCCAACGCCAGGCCTGCACTCTGAGCAGAGCAGAGCGAGCTCAGGCGCCTGCAGAGTATTCGAAAGCGCCAGCGGGCGGGGGTTTGAGGAGATCGCCGACGCTTTTCACCCGTGCACGAGGTGGCTCTGGATCGTTAAGACTTAAGCGAGCGTGCGCGTGTGCGTGTGCGAGTGTGCACGTGCGTGTGCGCGTGCGAAAAAAGGTGTTTTCGTTTTTTTTCCCCCTCATTCCATAACAATAAAACCGCCGGCAGCCCCGCACATGAAGCAGAAGTGAGAGGAGTTTTTCACCCTTTGTGTCTGCAGCTGCCCCACACAGAGCTCGCGGCCCCGCCTCCCCCCCCCCGAGTGACCTCAGGAATCGCGGCGGCGGCGGGTTACGAGAAGTACGAATTAGGTCACCGTTTTCAGAGCCGAGCACGCAGCAAGAGGGGGAAGTCCCTGCGCTTTCGGGGAGAGGAGTCGAACCTCTCTCGCCTGCAGAGGCGCTCGGGGACCGCTGGCCTTTTCCTCAGGATGGGGGGGGGGCCGCCCTGCCCCTCCCTTCGATCCCTCGCTGCCGACGGAACCGGAACCAGAACCGGGCTCCTCACTGCCTCTCGTTCGTGACGTTTCCCACCTCTGTTGCTCTCTCCGCAGTTCTGGCCTGGGTGGAAGTGTCAGGACGCTCCCAAGGGAACAGGACCTGCCGGATCCCGAATCCGCTCTCTGGAGCATCGCACCCTCCGGACTGGGGGGGGGGGGGGAGAATCGGCTCCCCATCTCTCAGTGCCTCAGGATGTTTCCCAGGTGAGTAGAGGCCTCAGGTAAGACTGCTTCAAGGGAGAACCTGAGCCTGTCCGCTCCTGGGGTGCAGAGTGGTCCCCCCCCGTAACTGCCCGCCCCACCCCCACTTTCCAGAGGGGCAGGGTGCAGCTGACCGAGCAGAGCCGAGATCTGGTGGACCGGACCGGACTAAGCAGGCTGCCTTCGGCTTTCTGTGCTCTGCAAGGTAGCTGCCCTCCTGCCCTGTTTACTCACGGCGCTCCTGTGCTGTTTGTTAGCATTTTCCTCCACTGTGCCTCAGCCTCACTGGGCTTGTTGCACGTCTCTCTGCTTTTACACCAGTGTAAAAGGCAGCTTCTCAGCAGCTGGGCTGTAGCCGGGCTGGGTCGCAGCCAGCAGTGGGAGAGCCCACCCTGCGCTGGTCAGGGGTCCTGATTCGCACCTGGGGCCGGAGCCTGACTGTCCAGTGGACCTGCTGGCAGCACAAGGAGCCATGTTCAGAAATACTCACTCCCCGGCCCCGCTGGATGAGGGCAGTACAAGAAGTCACAGCGAGCCCCAGAGGAGGGATCATGTCATCGGGAGGCAATTCGTATCCGACAGCACAGGATCTGCGCTCCTGAAGAGCGGTCGTTTCCGCTGGGTTAGGATCACTGACGGGGGATCCTTTTTAAATGCTCAGTGTGCAGGTGTGCACACACACACACACAGTGCGTTTTTACACGTACAGTACTTCACTTTGTGGGGCGGTACCAAAGGGGCAGGGTGCAGCTGACCGAGCCCGAGCCTGGAGTTCTGGTGGACCGGACCGGACCGGACCCAGCCTGGACAGGCTACCTTCGGCTTTCTCTGCCCTGCAAGGTAGCTGCACTCCTGCCAGCCGAGCACGGGAGGAGGAGACACGACGACTCTCGTGGCCCGTCGAGGAGCGGAAAACTTGACGCCTTCCCCGCGGGCCCGAGCAGAATCGCGCCTGGCCCGCCCCTCGCTCGGCGACACGCACTGGAATTCCTGCCAGGCGCGGACCCCCCGAAAGCCAGAAAGAGGAAGTGGGTCTTCGCCCTGTCCTGCCCTGACCGTCCGCTCTGGCTCGGGGGGGAGAGGAAGTCGCAGCCACACGCCGGCCGCAGCCTCTGCCCCCTCACTGACGCCCCCCCTGCCTGGCGGGGCGCCGCGGGCGCCAGGTGCGAGTGGGCAGTGTGGTTCGGGCCCAGAGGCGCGGACAGATCAACGGCTGATAATTCTTCTCGTAAAAAAAAAACTGCACTATGAAGAGAGCGTTTCACCACCTGAGCTGAACATCCGAACCGGTCCCATCAGATCTTACTCGTGGTGCAAACAAGTCGTGTTGTTCCTGATCTACAAAACATGCCGCGGTAACTCTGCAAAGCGTGATTTTCTTTTTTCCTTGAGTTTTTCCATTGCTGATACCTTTTTAAAAAACGCCAGACAACCCCCCCCCCAACCCACCACTGTTAACTTCCTCCGTTGGCTGAGCGCGGGTAAGATCCTGTGCCGTTTCCTCCTCCCTGTGTGTGGAACTGAACCCGGTGAGCCCTCCATAAAGATCGCTACCTCCTTTCACACAGGACGCCGAGACCTCAGCTTCCTCCCTCGTATTTATAGTCCGGCTTCGCTGAGCAGCCGCAGAGAAGAGCTCAGCCAGTTCCCCGCTGAAGACGCCAGAACTGGGAGAGTGCCTCATTCCTGCTTCTGATTTCTCAAACAGAAAGAAAAGGAAGTGCGATCTGTTTCAAAATGTAAAAAGGGCACAGGGCTGACCTTCCTGTAAAGACCGACGGCCGATCGCTTCCTTTCCTTGGTCTGCGGCTCTCGGTCTTTGTGGGGCGGGCCTGGGCTTCTCAACAGGAAAGCAGAGGGGGGGGGGGGGGGGGGTGTTTATGAGTGTAATACAGGCCTCGGTTCTCACTAGTTCTGTGTCCCGAATGCCACACTTAGCCCTTCCTCCAAGCTCTCTGCTTGAGAGCAAAAGCGCGCAAGCATTTTCGAAGTGCGCCGTTATAAAAGTCTGGGAGGGGACCCCACCCCACGCCATCGTGCGTCGATTACGGCTCAAACGCTGCCTGTGCGCAGGGCTGCTTCTCCAGTGGCTAAGTGCCCGACGGCAGAGAGTTTCTGCAGATGAATTTTTCTTCGCAGCGTGAGGAGATCGCCCGTGGTCTCGTCGGTCCCCGCACAAAAGTAGGGGCGGACCGCGTGTTTAAACTAAACTAAATGAGGACAACGTGAGAGTACCGCTCTCTGTACATTCAAAGAGTACTTTGTACCATCGAAGTATATCGCCAGCAGCCATATCACTCTGCCACTCGCAACTGGCAACCCTCTGAAGCTCAGCAGGTGTGAGCCTGGCCAGTACCTGGATGGGAGACTCCTGGGAAAAACTAAGGATGCTGCTGGAAGAGGTGTTAGTGGGGCCAGCAGGGGGCGCTCACCCTGCGGTCCATGTGGGTCCTAATGCCCCAGTATAGTGACGGGGACACTGCACTATAAAAAGGCGCCGTCCTTCGGATGAGACGTAAAACCGAGATCTTGGCCTGTCCTGGCCACATTTCCCATTGGCCGTTACCCATCATGCCCTCCTAATAACCCCCCTCTCTGAACTGGCTTCATCACTCTGCTCTCCTCCCCACTGAGAGCTGGTGTGTGGGGAGAGGACTGGAGCATCATCCAGGTGGGGCTGCACACTGGTGGGGGTGGAGGGGATCCCCATGACCTGTAAAGAGCTTTGAGTGGAGAGTCCAGAAAAGCGCTATATAAGTGTAAGCAATTATTATTATTCTTATCAAATACATTTCATCCCAACTGTCCGTGTGGATAAATGACTGTATGACGTGTTCATTCATGTTAACCTGAAGTCAACTTGGCAATACCTCAGAGCTTTGAGCGATTCAATGCTTCATCTTTGCATGCACAAAATACGCTTACCTAAACGGATATTCACCAGCCAAATGGATTAACAAAGTAAAAGCTTTATATCAACATACCTGGAATACATGGGACTCCAAAGTCGCCGAATGAAATTTTGTTTCTGCATAAAATATAAGTTTTACTAAGGCCCGAAGATGAAACGTCATCTTTCTGCCAGGAACCAGGGGTGTTTCCCTTCAGCGCAGTCCCCATGAAAGGGCACCCCAGGGGCGCTCGTGAGCACCAACCCCTTGTGAAGCTTAAAATTACAAATGGGGACACCCCGGAGCCTCGCAGGGGCCAGGCGGGCACCCTCGCACGAAGGGCACGAAACCGCAGGTGTGGTTATCGGCACCCGGCGCACGGTCCCCGGTCTTCCAGGCGCTCGGGGTTTTAGGGAAGCAAGTTTCAGGGATCAGTGGGAAAACAAGCAGCAGAGCTCCGGAAAAGCAGTCATTCACCTCTGCCAGACGAAATGTCCGTTTGAAACGGATTGTCAGGCTCACGGGTTCAAAGCAAAGTTGAAGCTCACGTGAAGATAACATCGGCGTGACTGCTTCATCAGCGATTCCTCAAGACTGCAATTACAGCGCCGCTGGGAGCCCTTCGGACTGGTTTCCAGGGGGTGACCTGCCCTGGTCCTTGGGGGGGACCCTCTGTCCTCTGTCCTCTGTCCCTCTTCATCTCAGGCTGCCGGATTCCAGTTTCCCATTGCCGAGATTCGATCTCCCACTCTGGCTGTTTCACCTGGATGCCCGCAGGTGGGGGACAGCGGCTCACTTGGCGTCTGTGGCTGGGCTGAGGAGCTGGCGGTCCGAAAGAGCAGCCATCTGTGGGGTTAAGGATTGTGACTGACCACTGCATCAGAATGCCCCCCCCCCCCAAAAGTCGCAGTACAGGCCTTGCCAGCTGGGTCTGTGCCCTCCCTCTCGGCACCCTCCTCCTCATTGTTTGGCAGTCCAGTAGGTCCACGCCTACTCGAATGATCTCCGACCCCCAGAACGGGTCCTCACTCCCCCCTCTTTGCTAGGGGTGCTAGGGGGACCCCCCCTGTGCTGTTCTGATCTCTCTCAGATCATCTGGGGCGAGGCACATGGCATTGGGCTGAGCGGGGGCTCTGTGGCTCAGGATCTGCGCCTGTGGCTGGGAGGTTGCCAGTTCAAATCCCGCAGCCGGCAGAGGAATCCTACTCCGTTGGGCCCCTGAGCAAGGCCCTGAACCCCAGCTGCTCCAGGGGCGCTGTACAATGGCTGACCCTGTGCTCTGACCCCAAGCTTCTCTCTCCCTGTCTGTGTGTCTCACGGAGAGCAAGCTGGGGTCTGTGAAAAGACAAATCCCTAATGCAAGAAATTGTATTTGGCCAATAAATATCTTTCTCTCCCCAGCAGCAGCCAGGTGACGGAGCCTCACCTGGAACCCGTGGACATGTCTGAATTTCAGTGCATGGAGTTTGCTGCCGTGTTGGAGAACGAGATCTTTTTCGCAGGTAGGCGGACGTTCTCAGAACACAAGGGCTGAATTACCCATCTGGCCTGTTTGATAGCTGGTAGTTCATTGATCCCAGGTTCTCATTTCTTGAAACAAACCAGCCACATGGCCCGGTAGCTTGTCGCACACTCCCACAACCCTTTGTGTAAAGTGATGCCGCATGTTCTCAGATCTAAATGCACTTCCACGTAACTTCCACTTGGTGGAGGAATGAATTGCAGGGGGGCGGGGACGGTCCCCTCCTCGTAACTGTTAAGAACAGCTTAAAATCATCGTGGGGGCATTTTCAGGCACTTTTCGAATTGACACTCATCACTAGTCTGCCAGTAACTATAGCACCCTGCAGCTCACAGCTGGATGGGAGACTCCTGGGAAAGCTAAGGCTGCTGCTGGAAGAGGTGTTAGTGGGGCCAGTAGGGGGCGCTCACCCGGCAGTCTGTGAGGGTCCTGATGCCCCAGTATAGTGACGGGGACACTGCACTGTAAAAAGGCGCCGTCCTTTAGGATGAGACGTAAAACTGAGGTCCTGACCTTCTGTGGTCATTAAAAACCCCAGGTTGTTTCCCGAAACAAGTAGGGGTGTTACCCCGGTGTCCTGGCCAAATTTCCCCCTGGTCTTTACCAGTCATGGCCTCCTAATAATCCCCATCTCTGAACTGGCTTCATCACTCTGCTCTCCTCCCCACTGAGAGCTGGTGTGTGGGGAGAGGACTGGAGCATCATCCAGGTGGGGCTGCACACTGGTGGGGGTGGAGGGGATCCCCATGACCTGTCAAGAGCTTTGAGTGGAGTGTCCAGAAAAGAGCTCTAGAAGTGTGAGGAGTTCCTATCATGGTCAGTCAAGCATTGAGGGGGAAGAGAATGCACACAGGAGAGCTGCAGCCGAGCGGCTGAGACACGGCTCCGATCTGCGCACGCGCGTGTCAGTGCTTCAGGTGTTGGTGTGGTGGCTCTGTGTCTGAGGATCTGCGCCTGTGAGGTTCGTATCCCGCGGCCGGCAGAGGAATCCTACTCCATTAGGCCCCTGAGCAAGGCCCTCAACCCCAACTGCTCCAGGGGCGCCGTATAAATGGCTGACCCTGTACTCTGACCCCAAGCTTCTCTCTCCCTGTCTGTGTTGAGGTTGAGGTATGCAGAAAGACAATTCCTAATACAAGAAATTGTATATGGCCAACAAAGTGATCTTATCTTCACCAGTAGGAGAGTGTGTGTGTGTGTGTGGGACAGGAGGAAGAGGGGGTCATTAGCCTCATAGTAACCAAGAATCTGCAGATGGACACGGACAAACCACATTCCCGGGAGAGAGAGCGCGTTTTATGGGAAGCCCTCCCAGCCTTTTCAGATCCGGCGCAGGAAGCCTTACTCACTTTCTCTTTTTTTTTTTTCCCTTCTTCCTGCCGGTGCTTGCTGCTCTCTCCGCCGGCCTCGCAAGCTGAGGACCAAGGTAACGTATGAACTCTCCCCTCCCCAGCCACTCCATCCACAGCTCGGCCACACCAGCCCTGACTGTTCCATTAATTACTATTGATGAGATTCAACTCGAGCCTCTGTAACTCAAAGAGAAAGGCCGTTTCTTCCGAGAACTGCAGGTTTGGTAGATCAGCAGTGATTAATGATCTGAGCGAGGGGGAAAGCCGCCTGCCTACACATTCCCATCCCGGCCACGTGCGCTGAAGGATTGTAAATCTTTCTGCAGTAGGTGACTGCAGGTCCCCCTTTTTTTAGAAACAGATTCCCATGGGCTCCTCGGAGCCTCTCCAGATTAAAAAAAGACACGGAGATCTTCCTTTAGCGCGCGCGGGACTCGAGGCCATCGGTCAGCAGTCGGGAGCAGGGCGGCTAGCTGTCCCACGCCACGCCGCGGTCAGGCTCGAACTGAGACGCGGCTCTGTTTCTCCGCTCGCCCGCAGACATCGAGGAGGACTCCTTCAGGAGAATGAACAAGTGCCTGTCCCGCATGATCCGGAACAAGAACCACCAGTTCCTGGTGGCCGACCAGGGCCTGGTCTTCGAGAACGGGCCCGTGGAGCAGGTCCCTTTCGGTAACGGCCCGTCGCCCGATCCCTGTGTGGCTCCGATTCCTGCACCCCTCTGTCCGGCTGCTGCGGGATACAGAGACCAGAGCCCACGCAGCTCCGATCCCTTTGTGCAGCAGCAGGACAGAGGAGCGCTGGATACAGAGACCAGAGCCCACGCAGCTCCGATCCCTGTGTGCAGCAGCGGGACAGAGGAGCGCTGGATACAGAGACCAGAGCCCACGCAGCTCCGATCCCTGTGCGTGCTCTGATTCCTGCACCCCTCTGTCCTGCTGCTGCGGGATACAGAAACCAGAGCCCACGCAGCTCTGATCCCTGTGTGCAGCAGCAGGACAGAGGAGCGCTGGATACAGAGAGCAGAGCCCACGCAGCTCCGATCCCTGTGTGCAGCAGCAGGACAGAGGAGCGCTGGATACAGAGAGCAGAGCCCACGCAGCTCCGATCCCTGTGTGCAGCAGCAGGAAAGAGGAGCGTTGGATACAGAGACCAGAGCCCACGCAGCTCCGATCCCTGTGTGGCTCCGATTCCTGCACCCCTCTGTCCTGCTGCTGCAGGATACAGAAACCAGAGCCCACGCAGCTCCAATCCCTGCAGGGGACACGCTGAACGAATCTTCTCTGTTTCGGAGTCCCGCGTCTCCAGCGGCCTGTGTTGTCTCTCCCCCGCAGGCCGGCGCTTCTCCATCGAGATGTACGGCACCACGGAGTGCGCCCGGGGCGTGGCCGTGGTCATCCGCTTCTTCAGCGAGGGCTGCTGGCACGTGGTGCGCTGCACGCAGGAGGGCAGCAGGAAGAAGGTGGAGGCCTCGGTGAGTGGGCCCCGGGGGGCCCCGGGCATGGGGGGGGGGGGGGGGGGAAACGACACCGAGAGGCGTGGCCAAGCCCGGCAGACCTGTGGTGAAGACGCCCGCCCCCGTCCGAGCCCTCCTCCCTTGCGATTTTCGGCTTTTCCGCCGTCGATCCGGAGCCGATCCGGAGCCGATCCGGCAGAGGTGGGGTGGGCACGCGCCTGGAGAAGCTGCCTGGCGCGGGTTGGGATGGGGGGCCGGGTGAAAGGCCAAGAGGGGCAGGGGGGGGGCCGCGGAGAAGCCAGGGGGGCCGGCAATCCAGCCCAGGTTTGTCCCGGGGGGGGGGGCGGGAGCTTCCGGTCCGGCGATCCGAGTCTCCCTGCCGTCCCACTGACCGCTGCGTCTCCCCCCCTCCGCAGCCCGAGCAGGTGCCCGACTACGTGCCCGACTCCTGCAACGACGCCGTGTTCTTCCTGCAGGCGGTGGAGGGGCAGAGCAACAAGTTCATGTTCGAGTCCTCCAGGTGGCGCCGCTGGTTCCTGGCCTTCTCCAGCGAGGGGGGCTTCTACAAGCTCGTCCTGCAGCCGCGGGCGGACGAGGTGGACGAGTGCCAGCTCTTCACCCTGGAGAAGTAGGGCGTGGGCGGACCTTTTCGGCGCGGGCACCCCACCCTCCTCCTCCTCGGACTGCCCGATACTCCCACGGGTCCTGCCCAGGCTGCCAGAGACACGGCTCTCCCATCGGGCCCCGGCCCACATCCCGCGGGGGGGGCCCTTTGTGAGCTTGTGACTTTTAAATTATTATTATACTTTCTTGTTATGAAGAGAGTTTGTACTGGTTTATTTTTACTGTTGCTTTTCATTTACCGTGCTGCACATCGAGCTTGCGGCGCCCATTAAATATGCTACGAGCTAGCCCTGCCTCCTGCCTGCCGGTGTGTGTGATTGGTGGTGCGCCCAGCCCCAGTGTTTAAAAATCCAGCCCGTTCCGCCCGTCCGGTGACGCTCCGGAGCTCTAGCCACACACGGCTCATTCCCAGAGGAATCCTACAGCTACAGCTCGTGCAGGGGTGCCCGGATCGGCTCCTGGAGATCTCTAGACTCGTCCATCCAGCTCGGACTCTCTCGGTCCGAGATCCGGCTCCTTCCTGCCTCCACGTCACGAGCCTGATGGGGCTCGTGAGCTCCTGGTGCTCCTAATCGGACCTACGCAGGCCTGCGGGCCCCAGTGCCCCTCCAGAACCGGGCCTGGGCAACCCTGCGTGGCTCCAGTGTCCACAGTGAGGCTCTGCTGGACCTCTGCCCCCCCCCCCCCACTGCGAGGTGGATAAGGGGCGCCAGGGCAGCTGGCCAAGCTTGCAGAGCTCCGTCCGAAAAGAGGGGCACGGGGGGTGGGGGGCAGATTAGAAGCGGGGGCCAAACGGATGGCGCTGGCTCCGACCTCAGCAGGTTGGGAGAAGCCGGCATTCCCCGGCCTGGGAAGCGGCTGGGAGCGGCGGTCCGGCGGGCGGTAGCCCCCAGGCTGCCTGGGCCCCTCGGTCGCGCTGCCTGCGGAGTAGACTCCGCCAGGAGTAGACTCAGTACCGAGCAGCGGGACACAGGTAAGGATGGTCTAAATAGCGCGGCGTGCTTGTTAATAATAACCCGCTGCTGGTGCTGATTAGATCGCTCAAGAGTTGGTCACCTGGCCTTTACCAGTCATGGCCTCCTAATAATCCCCCTCTCTGAACTGGCTTCATCACTCTGCTCTCCTCCCCACTGAGAGCTGGTGTGTGGGGAGAGGACTGGAGCATCATCCAGGTGGGGCTGCACACTGGTGGGGGTGGAGGGGATCCCCCATGACCTGTAAAGAGCTCCAAAGAGCTTCAAGCAGGTGCGTGCTTTCTGTGTTTTACAAAACCCGTTTAAAAGGCCGTCATCTGCACAACGGGATGATGCTGGAGTCACCGAGTAGGGGTCTGAGCAGCGACTGCAGCCCCCCGCCTTCTGACAATATGGGGAAATATTGTCGCTTTCCACTCAAAAGGCTTTTGCGAAGGGAGCCGGGGGGCTAGGTTTAGAAAGCTAAGAGCCGGCAGACCAGCCCGTGTTACAGTGAAGCGCCTTGTCTGTGTGTCTCATGGAGAGCATGCTGGGGTCTGCGAAAAGACTCGTTCCTGTATATTGTATATGGCCAGACAGTGGTTTGACGAGTGGCATGCACCAGACAGGAGAGGGTTAACTGTCTCTCTGCGCTTCAACAGTTTGGCTGGGGTCTCCTCCTCCCTTAAACTGACGGACCCGACCCCCGTGCCTGGTGCCCCGTGCGTTGCGAGGTCATTCCTCAGAGCGGACGGGCAGCTCACCCGAAAGCAGGCCCTCGGACGGGGGGGGGTGTGTGTGTGTGTGTGTGCGTGGAGAGCTTCGCGGTAATACTCCCCCACCGCACGTGAAGTACACAAGGCCGTGCTCTGCCTGATCGGCTCACCTCAAGCCCGAAGAGAGTTATTCCTCCAGGCAAGACGAGGGCCTTTAGAATCGCCAATACTGACATGCAGGTAACATCGCCAACGCACCCACCACACACACACATTCTTCCGTCACACAGACGCTTGGTATCGGCGCCATCTGCGGGTAGGAAAAGGTCACTATTCGATTGGCGCGGTATTTTTTCCCCATTGCGTTCAGGTTACAGAGGGTTCTTGGCCTATCAGTCGTCTCCCTCTTACAAATCAGATGGTTTCTGCGGTTTAGAAGATGTAGCCTCTGGGGGCTCAGCAGATGAATACAACTGTGGCGTCCACAGTAGTCGTTAAGTATCCGAGAACTCAGGTGGAGTTAATAAGACTCTCGGACACAAAAGCTTTATCATCATCGGAACCAGGGACACGGAGGCGCTGGACTAGATCCCTGCGAAAGTTCGCCGGCGTGAATTATTCTAGGACTTGGGGAGGTGTTAGCTGGGGTCCCACCACTCGTTTATACTTGCGCTGTGGTTGTTGAACGTCTAACCAATTCTTTGCGGTGCGCAGTTGGGGAACCAAGGCGCACTGCTAGATCGCAACCATCTCAGCTCTCCAGCTCCTCCTCCGCACCGAAGCTCCGTCCTAATTCAGACTCCCCCTCTCCCCCCCTCGCTACACACGACCAGAACACAGGGGACAGGAGGTGCCCCTGCTGTTCATGGTGACACGGCTCCTGCAGCGACACCTCCGTTCCGCTCGTCGAGCGCAGCGATACGAGCGCTGTCTCCGCGTTAAACCGCCGCACCGCCCGGGCAGAGACGGCGGCCGGGTCCCTCCTGCGGCCGCGGTTCCGCTTCGCCTGCGACACACCTGGGCGCGACGGGCGCGCAACCTCCGCCTGACCTCGCCGGCGCTTCTCGGATAAATCTTCCTTCGAGATCTTCAACGGGTAAGGGGAAGACGCGCGGTTCCCCCTTTGCTTAGGGGATATGCAAGACAGAAAACAGAAATGAGAGGAGCCTGACAGAAGCGGGAGACATTTTCCGCCCAGGTTCAGGCGCCGTTAGGATGCTGCCAAAGGGCAGCGGAGGGAAGAGGGGAAATTGTCCTTAATACGTGAAAAAACACTCTCCCGAAGACGGCGCAATCTTTTAATATCGGCGCGAAGGGCTCTACCTTGGGGTGAGTTAACATCACCATCTTCATAGTCGGGCACTCGACGTGGCTTTCCAACACGAACTAATTCATAGCGGGGAAGTGGGACTTTCTGATGTGGACCTCGGGTTTGTGGGACTGTGAAAATGCATTATCGCGTACTTGCAGCACGTTAGTTACCGATAACCCTGGTAAATATGAGCAGCTTTGAAGCAGGAGCGAGCTCAGCTCAGCTCAGAGAGACGCTGCTCATACCGAGAACAAGTGGAGGTTTTTACAAAAAAGAGCACATCCGAATATTGATGAAGGAGTCCTCCCGTCTTTTTTTTTTTTTTTGGTATGGGAACACGGCGTCTTCTAACCATAGACATAAACTTGGACAAACACACTGTATATTAACTGAACCCAAAAGTAAATTTTCGGAGCTCGACTACGTGTATTTTACACCATACACCACAGATGTTCAAGGTCGATGCTGGCGTTAGATAAATAACAATGGTGTTTCGTCAAACTTAGATACCTGTACCGAAACGTTACCTCATAATAAAAAAAAACAACTCGATTGCCTTTTTAGTAAAAGTATACAGAAGACGCCCCCTGCAGTTTTACTCAACTGTTGCGTGTGTAGTCGAAAGTGAAGCACCGATGTTCACACGCTGACCGAGCTTGGGGGTCATTCTAGTCAAGCTCCCGGTCTTGGCCTCGGACAGCACGGCTAGAAATGACAGCGGCGACCAATTCTGACAAAGAAGCCAAACTTCAGAGACTCCTTTTCAAGCCACGTGGTCTGTCATTGCGGTTGAATGTGGTAGATGAAGAGCCAGCTCTAGCGCAGGTCCGTAATGGAGGGGACTGGTCTGTCTAAAATGTGCCTAAAGAACAAAACAGTCTAGTGTTTTTCAAAATCTGGTTCAGGGTTACAGTTTCCTCAGTATGAAAATACCAGCTAGAATAATAAAGACTTGCCAGATGGGTGCCATGCTGTCCTGCCACATTATATGCTTTCTGTAGACCCTCTCCTGGAGTTTCAGTCAGAAAATGGCATATTCCATCCTGGGACAGAGCCCAACAAGCAGTGTGTCCCATGACTGGAAAGCAACAGCAGACCAGGCTTTCCAAAACCCATACAAAAATCGGAGGCTTTGTGACTTGCAAGAATATCCTCCCCTCCAGTATCGTGATTTGCCCACGCGTTCGCCCCATGTTGTCAACGTGCCCTAATAGTACGTCCGTTCCCGTCGATTCAGGTTCCGAAGATGAGCTGTTTTCCAGTCACAGGCGAGAAAATCAAGTTTGCTCTCTGCAACGATCAAGGGGTTTTTTTTGAAGGTGAGGAGGTCTCAGAAGTGCATGGAGTCCGGAGTCTATTGTTTGTTTGTACATTGTCTTGATGCACTGTTTGCACTTTGTGTTTTTACACTTGTTTTACAATCGAGAGACTTTCTGTCAGTAAGAATTCCATTGTACCAGCACCGGTTACATATGGCAATAAAGTTCAAGTTCAGTTCAGTTCAAGTTCAGAGTTGTTACAGTTAACAGCAACAAGTATTTTTCTTCTTTTATTCATTATTAATGGTTTGTTATTTTTAGATGCAGAATTCGGAGAAGAAAATAAGCACAGACACGCACACACCAGACACACGCAAGCACCTGCACACCGGCACACCAGAACGCACACAGCAGAAACACGCAAACACACAGACACATGCAAACACATAAGACACACACACACACACACACACACACACACACACACCAGGCACACTCACAGACACACATACCAGACACACTCGCAGACACGCGCCGACACACACCAGACACACACACAGACAGGCACCAGACACATACACAGACACGCGCCGACACACTCACAGACACGCGCCAACACCAGACAGCCGCCGACACACTCGGAGACACACGCACACACCAGACACACACAGACACACACAGACACACACGCACTCAGACTCAGACACTCAGGCCCACACAGATCCACACACACACAGACACACAAAGGAGATTACATTTTTTGTGATATGTCTTTGAGGTTTTTTTGCGGTAGTGAACCCAGAATCCCCTACACCCTCAGAATCTAAACACTTGGAACAACACCACTTAAGTGCACAGTGACAAGTGAACTGAACAGTAATGTGAAGCACTTAAGGACCAAAGCTCTCTTAGCTGAACAGAGTACTGGCCTAAGTGGTTATTCGCTTCCCAGTGTCCTCAGTCTTCAATGACTGATGGTGCACTTGGGTTGGAGGCATGGGCAGCAATCCCAGCATGCACAGGGAGGCTGGAGCAGTGCCCTGCAGCTGCCTGTCACTAGGCCAGAAGAATTCCCCTGGAGAGCTGCGATAAAGAAACTATTGAATTCTACTGGGCTGCTTGTTGGCTGCCTGACCCCAATCCAGTCTGGCTCCTCACCCTGTCCGCAGCAAGTGTCACCAGGGCAGAACGGTAACAAGAGCCTAGTTTTTGTCAGTGCTGCTCTTTAAGAAATCCGTAAATCCCCAGCTAAGTAAAAAAAAAAATGCACAACTTACAACTCCAGGCAGCAGGTCTTAAGACCTTTAGCCAGCAGCCATATCACCCTGCAACTCACAATTGACAACCCACTGGAGCTCAGCAGCTGTGAGCCTGGTCAGTACCTGGATGGGAGACCTCCTGGGAAAAACTAAGGTTGCTGCTGGAAGAGGTGTTGGTGGGACCAGTAGTGGACGCTCACCCTGCGGTCTGTGTGGGTCCTAATGCCCCAGTATAGTGACGGGGACACTATACTGTAAACAGGCGCCGTCCTTCGGATGAGACGTAAAACCGAGGTCCTGACTCTCTGTGGTCATTAAAAATCCCAGGGCATTTCTCGAAAAGAGTAGGGGTGTTACCCCGGTGTCCTGGCCAAATTTCCCATTGGCCCTTACGAATCATGGCCTCCTAATAACCCCCCTCTCTGAACTGGCTTCATCACTCTGCTCTCCTCCCCACTGAGAGCTGGTGTGTGGGGAGCGTTCTGGCGCACTATGGCTGCCGTCGCATCATCCAGGTGGATGCTGCACCTTGGTGGTGGTGGAGGGGAGTCCCCATTACCTGTAAAGCGCTTTGAGTTCCAGAAGTGTCCAGAAAAGCGCTATATAAGTGTAAGCAATTATTATTATTACCTCTTGAGTATTTAAGAAGGCCTCTGTTCATGTAGTTCAAATGCATCAAGGGTGTAGCCGCCTGCACTGTTGTAGCCTTAATTCCTACCAATCAGGCCGCTGGCTCAGTGTGCACAGACCAGGATTGGTCAGATCTACTGACAATGCGCTGACCTCTTATAGCAGTCCTGACACACTGCACTAACTCTCTCTTTCTTTTTTGCCGGTATGCCCCGTTCCCTGCCTGCTACACAAGGGGAAGACAATGGTAAGGACAGAAAAAAAAGGGGCCATGGTGACTGAAAAGATGATGGCACAGGTAGTCTGTTTTACACAAAGGGTGGCCGGGGTGTGGAACAAGCCAGCTGGCCTTGAAGCTGACAGAGGCCCGAGTGTCAGGTTTAAGAAATGGCTGGGCGAGACGCTCGGCTCCGTTAGCCCTCTTCTTTTCGTCCGGAAAGCTTTGTATGATCGCTGCCTTGGGTCCAACAGGAACTGAGATTCAAATACTCTGCATGAACCACTTGCAATCAAGAGGCCTGCACTGTCAAACAATGCACAACCACAAACAACAGTGGTAATAATACTCAGGATCATATTGATTAATATTTTAACAATAAAATACTGTTGACTGTTAAAAATACAGAGGATGGACCTGGTGTCTTTCTTACTTGGCCTGCCAAGTAGCCATATCAATTAGAGCACTGAGAAAAGCTCTACAATATGCTCACATTCTGTGCCTGGAAGAATAGCCTTTTGCTGTGGATCTGGGAGAAGATGCTTACTAAAATAATAATAGTACTGTAGTATAGTAAGTTGGCATAGGATCACACTGCAGCACGTCCCTTCGGGCCACTTAACTCGCCGATTGCCCTCTCTTCTCTCAAGGACCGACTTGTTTTCGTGTCATCTTCTCTATTCTCCTGCCAGGTTTGACTTCACACCCCTCTCCACTTCGCACTTCCTGAGTGGCCTCTCTGCCTCCTTCCCCTCTCCCAGCTTCTGTTCTCCTGTGCTCTTCAATCTTCGCTGTCCGCCCTGTCTTTCTCACGGCCGAAGAAGGCTCCGCAGCCGAAACGTTGCGTTTTCTGTCTTCTCTTTTCAGCAGGGAATAAACCTATTGCTTGTTCCTTTGCAGCCTACGCCTGCTGACGCAGCCCCCCACCTGATTACACTCTTATACTTTTATAACGTTTGGGAACCTTTCTTGGCCAGTCGGTTCAGACTTTGACATTCACATGGTGTATTAAACTTGCCTGTGTTTATGACGGGTGTTAGGAAACCCGTGTGTACCTGAGCAGAGCCATCTTTATTTCTCTTTTTCTCAGTGTGTATTTTCTGTGTCCGTCGTTATGAAAAAAGAGAGGCTAACAGTTTCAAAAAATACGGATTGATCAGATGGATCATAGTACCGCAGTAGAGTTGTAGTCTTTTGAATGTAGTGCTGACATTTGCACCAACATGACTGTGACTACTGACAGAATGGCTGGACAGCTTGTTCCACACCCCCACAACCCCTTGGTGTAAAGACACGCCCAGCCTTTCCTACAGTTTAGGCCATAGGTTGGCCTTGGAACTGTTTCCTCTGTGGGACAGGGCAGCCCTCAGTGACAGGGCCTTCTCTTTTTCTCAGTGTGTATTTTCTGTGTCCGTCGTTATGAAAAAAGAGAGGTTAACAGTTTCAAAAAATACGGATTGATCAGATGGATCATAGTACCGCAGTAGAGTTGTAGTCTTTTGAATGTAGTGCTGACATTTGCACCAACATGACTGTGACTACTGACAGAATGGCTGGACAGCTTGTTCCACACCCCCACAACCCCTTGGTGTAAAGACACGCCCAGCCTTTCCTACAGTTTAGGCCATAGGTTGGCCTTGGAACTGTTTCCTCTGTGGGACAGGGCAGCCCTCAGTGACAGGGCCTTCTCTTTTTCTCAGTGTGTATTTTCTGTGTCCGTCGTTATGAAAAAAGAGAGGCTAACAGTTTCAAAAAATACGGATTGATCGGATGGATCATAGTACCGCAGTAGAGTTGTAGTCTTTTGAATGTAGTGCTGACATTTGCACCAACATGACTGTGACTACTGACAGAATGGCTGGACAGCTTGTTCCACACCCCCACAACCCCTTGGTGTAAAGACACGCCCAGCCTTTCCTACAGTTTAGGCCATAGGTTGGCCTTGGAACTGTTTCCTCTGTGGGACAGGGCAGCCCTCAGTGACAGGGCCTTCTCTTTTTCTCAGTGTGTATTTTCTGTGTCCGTCGTTATGAAAAAAGAGAGGTTAACAGTTTCAAAAAATACGGATTGATCGGATGGATCATAGTACCGCAGTAGAGTTGTAGTCTTTTGAATGTAGTGCTGACATTTGCACCAACATGACTGTGACTACTGACAGAATGGCTTGACAGCTTGTTCCACACCCCCACAACCCCTTGGTGTAAAGACACGCCCAGCCTTTCCTACAGTTTAGGCCATAGGTTGGCCTTGGAACTGTTTCCTCTGTGGGACAGGGCAGCCCTCAGTGACAGGGCCTTTGTCAGGGGCTGAGACAGAGGTGTATTCGAAGGCTTGGACATGGTGCACAGACAGTCTCATGAAGATGCCCCATGTTTTTGCCCTCAGGGACTCTGGAAAGCGACAGCTTCAAGTGTTCAGACAAAGCAGACTACTACTTCATCTGCAACTCCAAACACATGTTTCTGGTGGTCACGTCTGAGTGCCTGCACTTTGAAAAAAGGACCACAAAGCAGTGGAATTCTGGTAAGTCTGGATTCACTTATTTTAGTAACTTTTGATCTGCTTTTATTTAACTGCCAAGTAAAAGCTCAGTACTTTGCAGTGATGTACTGACTGCCACCAGAAAGCAAACACAAAGTCAGAGAGAACTGAATCTTAATTTTTTTCTGTAAACGTTATGAAAACAGTACAGTGTAACAACACACAAGGCGTAGAGTAACAAGACACAGGGCACAGAGTGACAGTGATCGAGACGCAGTGTAGTAATGCACAGGGCACAGAGTCACAATGAACAAGGCAAACTGTAGCAATGCACAGGGCACAGAGTAACAATGCACAAGATGCAGTGTAGCAAAGCACAGGGCACACATTCACAATACACAAGACGCAGTGTAGCAATGCGCAGGGAACAGAGTCACAATGAACAGGGCAAACTGTAGCAATGCACAGGGCACAGAGCAACAATGAACAGGGCAAACTAGCAATGCACAGGGCAAAGAGTCACAAAACACAGTGTTAGGAATGCACAGGGCACAGAGTCACAATGAACAAGATGCAGTGTAGCAATGCACAGGGCACAGAGTCACAATGAACAAGACGCAGTGTAGCAATGCACATGGCACAGAGTCGCAATGCACAGGGCATAAAGCAACAATGAACAGGGCAAACTAGCAATGCACAGGGCACAGAGTCACAATGAACAGGGCGCAGTGCAGCAATGCACAGGGCACAGAGTCACAATGAACAAGACACAGTGTAGCAATGCACGTGGCACAGAGTCACAATGCACAAGATGCAGTGTAGCAATGCACAGGGCATAAAGCAACAATGAAGAGGGCAAACTAGCAATGCACAGGGCACAGAGTCATAATGAACAGGGCGCAATGCAGCTATGCACAGGGCACAGAGTCACAGTGAACAGGGCAAACTGTAGCAATGCACAGGTACATAGTCAATTCATCAATTTCCCTACGGGATTAATAAAGTATTATCTATCTATAGTCACAATCAATAAGACGCTGTGTAGCAATGCACAGGGCAAAGAGTCACAAAACACAGTGTAGGAATGCACAGGGCACAGAGTCACAATGCACAAGCCGCAGTGTAGCAATGCACAGGCACAGAGTCACAATGCACAAGCCGCAGTGTAGCAATGCACAGGCACATAGTCACAATTAATAAGACGCAGTGTAGCAATGCACAGGGCATAGAGCAATAATGAAAAGGGCACAGTGTAGCAATGCACAGGCACATAGTGCACATGAACAAGATGCAGAGTAACAACAAACAAGGAAAACTGTAGCAATCCACAGGGCACAGAGTAACAATGAACAAGGCGCAGTGTAGCAATGCACAGGGCACAGACTCATAAGATGCAGTGTAGCAATTCACAGGGCACAGAGTCACAGGGCGCAGTGTAGCATTGCACAGGGCACAGAGTCACAAAGACCAAGACGCTGTGTAGCAATGCACATGGCAAAGAGTCACAAAACACAGTGTAGGAATGCACAATACACAAGCTGCAGTGTAGCAATGCACAGACACAGTCACAATTAATAAGACGCAGTGTAGCAATGCACAGGGCATAGAGCAATAATGAAAAGGGCACAGTGTAGCAATGCACAGGCACATAGTCACAATGAACAAGATGCAGAGTAACAACAAACAAGGAAAACTGTAGCAATCCACAGGGCACAGAGTAACAATGAACAAGGCGCAGTGTAGCAATGCACAGCAAACAGAGTCATAATGAACAAAACGCAGCGAAGCAATGCACAGGGCACAGAGTCATAAGATGCAGTGTAGCAATGCACAGGGCACAGAGTCACAATGAACAAAATGCAGCTAAGCAATACACAGGGCACAGAGTCACAATGAACAAAACGCAGGGAAGCAATGCACAGGGCACAGAGTCACAATGAACAAGGCACAGTGTAGCAATGCAAAGGGCACAGAGTAGCAATGAACAAGGCGCAGTGTAGCAATGCACAGGGCACAGAGTCACAATGAACAAGATGCAGCGAAGCAATGCACAGGACACAGAGTCGCAAGACACATTGTAGCAATGCACAGGGCACAGAGTCACAATGAACAAAATGCAGCTAAGCAATGCACAAGGCACAGAGTCACATCGAACAAAACGCAGCGAAGCAATGCACAGGACACAGAGTCGCAAGACACATTGTAGCAATGCACAGGGCACAGAGTCACAATGAACAAAATGCAGCTAAGCAATGCACAAGGCACAGAGTCACAATGAACAAGGCGCAGTGTAGCAATGCACAGGGCACAGAGTCACAATGAACAAGGCGCTGTGTAGCAATGCACAGGGCACAGAGTCACAATGAACAAGATGCAGAGTAACAACAAACAAGACCAACTGTAGCAATCCACAGGGCACAGAGAAACAATGAACAAGGCGCAGCGAAGCAATGCACAGGGCACAGAGTCACAATGAACAAGGCGCAGTGTAGCAATGCACAGGGCACAGAGTCACAATGAACAAAATGCAGCTAAGCAATGCACAAGGCACAGAGTCACAATGAACAAGGCGCAGTGTAGCAATGCACAGGGCACAGAGTCACAATGAACAAGGCGCTGTGTAGCAATGCACAGGGCACAGAGTCACAATGAACAAGGCGCAGTATTGCAGTGTGTGATGAATTCCCACCCCCAGTCCACAACATATGAGGGAGGCAGGATGCCTCCAGTTCAACAGTGCACATTTCGGTGGTCTGTCATGGTTATTGGCTTTCAGAGCCCCTCCAGGCTTCTTTGAGGTGCCAGTGGCTCCGCTGTGGAGAAGCCCGCACAGTCCCAAGACCAGTCGGTCCCAGAGGAGGGACAGAATGGGAGTATTCCCCTTTAAGGCTCCAAGAAAAAACTCTCCATTACAAAAAACAAACATTTCAGTATCCTGTCTTGGAACAGCCTGACACCCAGACCCTGGCTCTGCCCTCTGTCTGGCTTCCCTTCTCTGCGAGATACACGTCAAAGGTCTCCTCAGAGATCTCAAGTTCAAGTTTATGTTGATTTGTCATTCCAGCCAGGCATTCTGTGGAATGAAATAGCGTTCCTCCTGGTCCAAAGTGCAGATACAGACAGGACAGACAGACCACTGACAGACATTGTAGGCAGGATACACATTGTAGGCAGGATACACATAGTGCAAGGTGCAAAGTGCAGATAGTGCAAATTACAAAGCAATACATAATACAATATGCACAACACACTGATCTTCTGGTGCGAATCACCTGGCTTAGCTCTCTTACGTCCAGATTCAAACAAAACTACACAAATCAACTTGCCCTTAGAGACTCGGGAGCTTCCCAATGTTCAGAACTCTACCCTCGTGACGAATCAGATCCTTCTGTCAGTCAAAAAATGAATCCTGTGGAATGTGTGATCACCTGGGCCAAACAGATCAGTTCCTTTTCCTCCAGTGGCGTTCCAGTCCCACAGGATCCCGATCAGGCTATCAAGCTAGGCGTGTCCAGTTTTCACTCCCAGAGGAGGCCCTGGTCAAAGCCTTGGCCTGCACCATCAGCAACGCACACTGTAATGACGCACAGGGCACAGTGTAGCAATGCAACATGTGACAATGCACAGTGTAGCAATGCAACATGTAACAATGCACAGGGCACAGTGTAGCAATGCAACATGTAGCAATTAACAGTGTAGCAATTCAACAGGTAACAATGCACAGGGGACAGTGTGACAATGCAGAGTGTGACAATGCAACATATAACAATTAACAGTGTAGCAATGCACAGTATAACAAAGCACAGGGCACAGTGTAGCAATGCACAAGACACTGTAGCAATGCACTGTGTACCAATGCACAGTGTAGCAATGCACAAGACACTGTAGCAATGCACAAGACACTGTAGCAATGCACAGGGCACAGTGTAGCAATGCACAGTGTAACAAAGCACAGGGCACAGTGTAGCAATGCACAAGACACTGTAGCAATGCACAGGGCACAGTGTAGCAATGCACAAGACACTGTAGCAATGCACTGTGTACCAATGCACAGTGTAACAAAGCACAGGGCACAGTGTAGCAATGCACAAGACACTGTAGCAATGCACTGTGTACCAATGCACAGTGTAACACAGCACAGGGCACAGTGTAGCAATGCACAAGACACGGTAGCAATGCACTGTGTACCAATGCACAAGACACTGTAGCAATGCATTGTGTACCAATGCACAGTGTAACACAGCACAGTGCACAGTGTAGCAATGCACAAGACACTGTAGCAATGCACTGTGTAGCAATGCACAGTGTGACAATGCAAAGGGCACAGGGAAGTAATGCACAAGATGGGCGGATCAGTATCACATGCCTCTATAATCGCCTTCACCTATAACCTACCAGCCAAACACCGCCTAGCAACCCGGGACTCCATTCACAAACAAGGTGTTCGAGACTGACTTCCTGACTCCGAGATGCAGACCGGGGGACTTGGTGGCCCGAGCTGTGCACGCTGTCGTAGGAAAGCACCAAGTACCACAGACGGTTCACATATTCGGGGCACATAGAGCTGCGCGGTAAAACCGGTATACCGGTGAACCGCGGTTCTTTAGTCTCGTGGTACGTTTTACACCGTACCGGTGCGCTCGGTAATTTCCGGCAATGTCCGTCAGCGGATTTATTTTTTCGATTTTAACAAAGCTTTTCCTCTGTTTACATTCATAAAATCAAGTTTGAGCCAAAAAAAAACAAAATTACTGCGATTAAATGTCGTTAACTTTAAAAGGGGGAGTAAAAAAAAAGTCATACTCAAAGTATTTCCCGCATATCATTGGCTAGTGTAGTACGTTTAGAAATATGACGTATTACGGAAATCACGCAGAAATAATCGCAGCTGATTGGTTCAGAACGACCTTGACTTGAACCGATACGGCCGTTCCCAATGACCCATTGAACATGCGCTGTTCTTCCTGGTTTTTCAGATTCTACTTGTAGCTCTAGTCGGGAAGGCAGTCTAGTCTTGATCATGTTATTAATTCCATTACTACCATTAGGCAAGCTTAGAGTTTTTTTTTTTCTTTTGTGCAAGCAAGATTGTCTTGAGCTGTTTAAGTCAATACAGAATGGCGTGTCCCAGCACTGTTTTAAAACACGTGTTGAGGATTCTTTGACGTTTTTGCTGAAATAGCCGAGGGCAATCGAGCATGCTGAACGTGTTTCCTAAAGTTGTGAACGTCAACTTTACTCATTGTAAAGCGGAAAAAAAATGTCACGACTTACAAGCCCCTGTCATATTTTGAATTTTACGTTGTTATCTTGCTAAACCAAAGTAACCTCTTATACCTTGTGGGGGAAAAAAACGTAATCATTTAATGCCTGACAAAAATCTGCATGCTGTTAAATTGTTCTGTTACACTGTTGAGTGTTATTTCTAGTTCTTTAGTTCCAATGAAACAACAACATGTTAACAATAATAACATAATCTGCGACGGTCACAGAGGCACTGATTCAGGCTGCGAGGAGCCCAGTCCGATACCTGTGGACACACTTGACCCCTCGTGGCCAGGACTGGGGATCCCTGTTGCAAAAGCCCACTGTGTTCTGTTTCGCAGACGACATGAGGTTCCTGCTGAAGGTATTCGACAACACGGAGGAAGGCAGGGGCGATGCCGTGGCGCTGGAGGTGCACAGCAAGGGGAGCACACGAGTGCTCTACTGCAAGGAGGAGAGCACCGTCGCCTACAAGGTGAGAGGAGCCGGGAGCCTCCCGTGAGCTCTCGGTAAGAGCTTGACTGCAAGCCAGCGGGGGCTGATCGGCCCGCCAGCCTCCTGCGGTTCACGGTGCGAACTGAGCCCAGGACTCCCTTCCTGACCGAAGCGATGCTGTTTGCTTCACCAGCACAGTCAGACAGCTCGTTCCCCCGCTCCTCCCTAAAAATATGTACCGCAAAAGGGACCGGGACGTACTGTACAATGCACGTCACAGTCACGTCTGAGTCAGAGCCCCGGGTCGGGTCAAGATGGCTCCACCGCGGCCCTCTGCGGGGGAAGTCTCCGCAGGTCTGAATGCTGCAGGAGCTCCCAGTTTCCTCCACTAACCGCTGCGTTCGCTGTTGCAGGAGACGGCCGTGGCCGACACCATCCCCGAAGACTCTCACGAGAGTATCTTTTACCTCAGGGAGATCCAGGACAACACGTTCACGCTGGAGTCGTCAAAATACAAGGGCAGCTACCTGTACTGCTACCAAGATGGCCCCTGCTACAAACTCGTTTTGAAGAAGATGACGGATGAGGTAGACGAAGGCCTACACGTTACAATAAAATCGTGCTCGGATGAGGAACCGTGAGGCAGAAATCCCTCTCCGTGCGGAAACAGTACCCCCGCTATTGCCCCCAAGTTATTACACGTGTCTGGTTCGAAATGAATTTTTAGTTGCTTTTGCATAAGGGCAACAATTAAATAAATGAACAGAGTGAAATTAAGGGATTAATTTAGCGATGAACTGCCCTGCACAAGTTCAAATGAAAGTCTAGAAAGAAGTATAGATTTCAGCTCCTCATGGAAGATTCCTCTAGGCAGTTGGGAAATAAGTATGTGCTCCAGTAACATGAGCCCAAAAGTAATAAGGAATAAAGAAGAAATAAATGGTGTTTAAGTAGTGTGAGTCACACTTTTGGCTCCCGATTGTAGAATTTCTACGGAAAATGTTGCATAGTTTGTGCTCAGAAAAAAGAGCTTACTCTTTTCTGTCAGAACAGGCTTGTGGTTCCCTCTTTGGAATGAAGTCTTTTCACAGTTCTAGCAGTCCGTTAAAGTGCAACATGCTGTATGCGAGGCGTTATACAGTCTAAAAACTGCTTTTTTTTTTAAAACATTCTTTCCACGATGTGTGATCCATGCCGTACACTGCACAGCATGCGACTGACGCATTTTTTTTTTGGCCGTTCAGCGTGATTAAATAAATATTTGACTCAGCCAGTGTCTGTGCCTTTTGTAACGCTGCCACAAATAGCATTCCTCCAAATCAAAGCTCACCCACTTGAAATCTCAGTCGCTATGGGAATGCCGACTTCCTAACTGTGCTCCCAGATGGCCACACAGATAAGTAACAAAGCAGACAGAATGCAAGAATGCGGTAGTGGCATAATCAGTCATGAGTCAAATGGGATGACTGCCGCTAGATTTCTGGGAAAATGACTCGGCATTCCGGATAATCCGGATTCATTTTTGCCTGAACCTCTCAGGGAGGAGCCATAATCCGGAGTCAAGTCAAATCAAACAGGTGTTTTCGAAAGGGCGCAGGTGTCACACTGGTGATGCGCCCGCCACCTCCAGCCCATACTGCCCTCGTTTCTGGGGGGGCTACAGTAGAAACAGAGGGGCGCCATGCCCTCGTTCAGGAACTCAGCAGGGCGGAGGCCGTGTCAAGTCTCAGGAAACAGAACGGGCTAAGGGAGCTGAAGAGAAGCCTTTGGTTTTCTTTCATGATAGGAAACCTTAATTAATAATAATTGCTTACACTTCTAGAGCGCTTTTCTGGACACTCCACTCAAAGCGCTTTACAGGTCATGGGGATCCCCTCCACCCCCACCAGTGTGCAGCCCCACATGGATGATGCTCCAGTCCTCTCCCCACACACCAGCTCTCAGTGGGGAGGAGAGCAGAGTGATGAGGCCAGTTCAGAGATGGGGATTATTAGGAGGCCATGACTGGTAAAGGCCAGGGGGAAATTTGGCCAGGACACTGGGGTAACACCCCTACTCTTTTCGAGAAACACCCTGGGATTTTTAATGACCACAGAGAGTCCGGATGAGACATAAAACCGAGGTCCTAAGGATGGCGCCTGTTTACAGTGTAGTGTCCCCGTCACTATACTGGGGCATTAGGACCCACATGGACCACAGGGTGAGCGCCCCCTGCTGACCCCACTAACACCTCTTAACAGCTCACAGGCCCCTGCACTCCAAATCCCTGTCCCATCCGCTCTGACTGGGACAGATGCCACTTTCCCGTCACAGCTCGGAGTTAAGAGGAAGCTCCTGAAGAGGCGTGCTCGTCCTGTGAGTGGCTTTAACTTCCCTCTCCTGCCTTGAGAAGTGTGGATGGAGGCTTGCCACGGTACAAAACAAACAAACAAGCCGAGGCTCAGAACTGACGCATCAAAGTAAACTCGGGTGTATTTAAAGGAACGGATAAAGGTTGATTTCATACTGAAAGGAAAAGGAAAGAGAAGTTATGTCTGTTTTCTTTTCCTTTCCCCATGGAATTAACCTTTACCTGTTCCTTTGCAGCCTACGCAGGCTGACGCAGCTCCCTGCCTGAACTAAGGTGTATTTAGCCTTCTGCCGAGTTCTACTGTGCCTCTTAAGATAAGAGAGATCAGATCGCTTTATTAGTCCTATACAATTTCTTGCATTAATAATTTGTCTATTCGCAGACCCCAGCTTGCTCTCCATGAGACACACAGACAGGGAGAGAGAAGCTGGGGGCCAGGGCACAGGGTCAGCCATTTATACGGCACCCCTGGAGCAGCTGGGGTTAAGGGCCTTGCTCAGGGGCCCAGCGGAGTAGGATTCCTCTGCCGGCCGCGGGATTTGAACCGGCAACCTTCCGGCCACAGGCGCAGATCCTGAGCCACAATGCCACCGCTCTGTTAAACCAGCAGCTCCCCACTATGGAAATGACTTGCTTCCCATTATTTCAGGTCAGTTTACTGGTCACATGCACAAGTGCTACAAAATGCATTAAGGTCTGAGGTGGTGTCACAGAGCAGCACTCGGCCCTCGTTCCCTCCTCCCTCTGCTTCTGGCGGCGCTGTGGTTCAAGACCAGACAGGGCCGCAAGGGCGCTGGCACGGTGCGCTCCCCGCCGGGTGTAAGCACGCTTGATTTATGCGCCGGTGTGCGAGACCAGGCCCCGGCAAAATCCGTTCTAACCCGGAGTGACGTGAAAGATCAAGTCGCCTCGCTGGAGCCGCACGCAGGAGGCGTGCAACAGAGATTCACAGACGGGCAAAGGCAGAGGAAACAACTAGCGGTGCCCACCGCGGAGGAGCCACGTTGGGCGCGGGCGGGGCCCGGGCGTTTTTTCCTGCGAGGAGGCCCGGAGACACTCCCGAGACGGGAGCAGAACTGGCGCACCTGGGCCCGCTTCCCGGCCTCCAGACCGCTCCTCCCTGCTCTCTCTGGGACCAGGCCAATGGTGGGGAGGGGGAACCGCCTGCCTGGAACTGAACAACCGTGGAAACTCGAACCAAACCCTTCCTGCCGTGACCAGACGGGTCCTGTCTTCGTGGGACGAAAGCCACTGCACACAGACGAGGCCGACTTTCTGAAACGTTTTAATGGAAAAAAAACGAAGACGCAGGTTCCTGCGAACAATCATAATACATGAAAACCGACACTCCTACTGCTAGCTCTTTGCTGCTTTCCTCCTCCAGTGGGCACGCTGCAGCTTTTCAGCGTATACTGTGGTGTCCAGCATGCACGGCGGTGAGACATTAAGTGCTTTGCAGTTCTAGGGTCCTGGGTCCGAATGGGTGGAGTCTGCGTGTTCCCCATGTCCATGTGGGCTCTCTCTCTCTCGCACACATACACCCTCCAAGGACGAAACTGCCACTGAAAACGGATGGATGGAGCTCAGTGGCCAGGAAGAGCTCGCAGATCCAGCGAAACCTCCGCGCTCTGGAAAAACGCCGTGATCCTGCCCAAGACCCGCTCCACGGGATGACAGAGCGAGCCCTCGGAACCCGAACGGTTCTGGAGCGAGGCGGGAGCGCCTGCCGAAGGGGCTCTGCTTTTGCAAAATGAGGTGCGTTACAAAGAGCCGATGACTAACGTAGTGCAGTGCAAATGCAGTCTACTTCCCCAACTTTCCCCGATACCGCTCATCAGCTTGCAAACCGATATCCCGAAAACACCTCGGGCAAACAACCAAGCTGCAGTCCAGCACTTGGCGGAGGCCATGAGGAACCACAGGAGGAGGAGACTGCTGGCCAGCTGCTGAAAACATCAACGCGGCGATCAGGGACGGCAGCGAGCTGAACAGCCAGAGGTAAGCTCACGCCACGTGCGGCTGTCACTCGCTTAGACACCACGGCCACACGATACCCTCCCCCACGCCGTATCCGGATCAGAAATTAAGAAAAATAAACGTCAGAGGATGTCGGTCCTAAACTGAGCTCCGTTAAAAATGATTTACAAAAAGCAAATAATGTTTAGATCTGCTGTACATGTTTTCATGAAGAGGTGCTGCCTCTTCATGAAATATGACCACATATGACCATGTGCCACTGATTTCCCTTCGCAGGAGTGTGTTTCAACAAAGAACGACTACTCTGCGTTTCCTGTCTGCTCAGCTACTTCCTGCCTCTCGCTGGTGCTGCTGCTTCTGATTAAAGCATTTTTCAATTCTTAAATCTCCCCCCCCCCCCCCCCCCACCACACACTTCTGATCAGCAGAAACGCAAGACAATTTCCAAACGGACCCCCGAGACGGACCCGATTGGCAAACTTCCTTCACGTTTAAACAAAGCAATCTCGGATAAACATTAACAAAGAAAGACGAATCGCGTCCGAAGCGCTGTGCAGGTTGTCCAAAGATAACGTGATGAGGGCAAGGCCCAGGAAGAGCGTGCCATCGGCTGGAGCCGGGTCACGCGTCCTGATCGCCCGGGCCCCCCCTGCTGCTACAGGCTCCACAGCATGGCCACGGCCCTGCAGATGCCCACGTCGTGGTAGTTGAAGTAGCAGAGGCCGGCGAAGGTGACCGCCGAGAGGGCGAGGAGGCCGCCGTTGGCCACCTTTATGGAGGTGCTTCCGTGGACGTAGTCCGTCACCACCTGGCCCAAACCCCTGCGAACGAGACAGAACTGGTGATGGCGGTTGGGTTGGACCGAGAAAGCGCAGTGCATTTCAGACGGCATTCACAGGGCAGGCCAGGACAGGCCCCCCCTCATTAGAGTCAGCTGCACTGTGCCCGGCTCAGGCGAGCATGAGCCCAGAGCGAGCCAAGCAATCTTAGAAGAGGAAACAAAACAACCGCCCCCCCTTTCCCTCCTTGCCAACATTTAGCAATAAAATAAGTCATCTGTTAAACACTAGCTTGCATGCAGTGAGAGAGGGACGGCATGCTGCGTTCTAACCTACAAGCTAAAGACGTCTGTCACCTGCCCGGTGTGCAGTATACAGTATTGGGTCTCTAAAATGTCACCAACACGGGTCGGGGGGGGGGGGAAAGGGATGATGGGGCTTTGCTAGGAGGCCTGAGCACAGATCCGTTACCGTCTCTCGCTGAGGAACTCCCAGCCGCCCGTCAGGAACGGCCTCGCGCGGGAGACGAGGATGACCCGTGCGCGGTGGGAGACGGGCAGAGGCAGAGGCAGCACGACGCGCTAAGATGCCAAGTCCGATATCAGCATAGGTGGGGCAGTTTGGAATAAAAGTCTGGTGGAGGGCATCCCCATTACCTGTCAAGTCCTTTGAGTGGAGTGTCCAGAAAAAAAATGCTATATAAGAAATTATTAATAATAATAAAAATAAAAGGAGCAAGACTTAACCCCCTAGGAATGCACTTGCCCCGACACTTTTAATAATGCTAATAATAATCCTCACACTTCTAGAGGGCTTTTCTGGACTCTCCACTCAAAGCTCTTTACAGGTCGTGGGGATCCCCTCCACCCCCACCAGTGTGCAGCCCCACCTGGATGATGCTCCAGTCCTCTCCCCACACACCAGCTCTCAGTGGGGAGGAGAGCAGAGGGATGAAGCCAGTTCACAGAGGGGGATTATTAGGAGGCCATGACTGGTAAAGGCCAGGGGGAAATTCGGCCAGGACACCGGGGTAACACCCCGACTCTTTTCGAGAAACACCCTGGGATTTTTCCTGACCACAGAAGGCCAGGACCTCGGTTTTACGTCTCATCCGAAGGACGGCAACTCTTCTTTCTAGAGCGTGTTAAAAGGATGATACGCAGCTGCCATTCCAGACCAACAGACCATTCCAGGCTGCTACTGTGCAGCTAGGAAACCTCATGACAGTCGCTTAACAGGTTGGTCCAGCCAGCCCCTCCTGCTGTAGGGCCAGGTAGCTACACTTTCAATGACAGTGGCATTTTACCTGCTACTATGCATTTGCTTAAATCCCAATCCCAGAGTCTGGGGAAAGTCCTTTTCCATGCCTGGAAAAACAGCAGGTGCATCAACATCCCCAAAGTCCAAAGATGCACTGGGGTCAAAAGACCTGGATCCAGGTTGCGGTAAAACCAAGGATCGGCCGCCATGGGCTCTGAGTTCGGGCACCTCCAAACGCCCTCCTCCTCCTGGGTGGGGACCTCCATCAGTGCTGCACAGGCTTGAACGCGCAGCACGTGGGTGATGGGCGTCGGGGAGCTGCTCCGTGCAAATCAGCACTTCTGCACGGACTTGTTCGAGGGAGGGAAGGAGGTGAGGAACGCACCAGCGCATCCTGGAAAGACCACAGGGATGCTCGAGGATCGCGGCTGGCTGCTCCCGGCTGAACCAGTTCCGCACCCCAAGGGTGCCAGGCTGGGGCTGCCAGCATGGATCAGAAATGTAACGGCGCTGGGTCCCCCAGAGACGGCGGCCTTCGGTCGGAGCTGTGGACCCAGGGGTCTGGCCGTGAGACATCTGCAGATCCCGATTGGATCCAGAGGCAAACCACAACGGCACTTAGGTGCTCCGTGAGCTCCCCGCCGTCAGCTCGGCAACGCAGCTCAGCTGCAAACGTTGTCTGAAGGCGAGGGCAGTAAAGAAATCCGAAGGATTACGAAATTTGTGCTCTGAGAAGAGAACAACGGGCCCTGTTCTCACAATCATCCTGAGCCCTGGCTGATCGCTGCAATCGCTGACATCTCTCTTTCACCAGGTAACAGACATCCTGTTGTCTTGGTACGCAAACAACTGAAACTAAGAAACTATCATATTGATGTTTCTCTGCTGGAGTATCTGCAATTGTTCTGGCTTCCTCTTATGCGACTGTGTGACTCTCACTGTGTGAAAGGGGAAACAGCAGGCAGCAGGTCCAGACATCTCTCCCGGCTCTCGATTCGGATTCTGCAGGAAGGGCAGTCCCAGTTTCCCAGCACGCTGCCGATCTCCAGGCATTCAACTCGGACGCCGACCAGGAAGCATGGCCTGCGTGGCCCGCTCAGGTGGCCTAGCTCCTGCGACAAGTCCCCTTCTGCTCACTGCTGGACCTCACTGGCTTCCTGCCCGGAGTTTTACAAACTTTCATATTTTTAGCTAGGCAACTAAGAGTTCTTTTTATATAAAATATTTACAAATATAACAACACTGCGTCTTACTTATTATTCCCCCCCCCCCACAAACAGGTTTGCTTCTGCTGCTGTATTGAACCTCCCTGTCGATACCGATATTGATATTCTGATATTGATACGCGGTATTGATATTCTGGAGCACGTCCTCACAGCGCGGTACCCCCGAGGCAGCAGGCTGAACTTAACACTCCTGGCAGGACTGAGACTCCAACCGCGGAGCGAGGTGATCCACTTCGGGCTTTACGATAGGTGCTCTACTGAAGGAAATGAAAGGCAACTGAGTTTAACGCCACACAGCGGCCCCAGCATTCTTGTCACGGATACCGGGCAGGAAACTGGCATGAACCGACTCATTTGGCTACACCGATGGCTGGTCAGCACCCACTCACGGTCTTGGGCACGATCGGGTCAGCGCCAGCCTCGGCACTGACCCGCCCGGCCCCACAAGACCAGTCACGGGGCCCCGAGAGAAAAACCCACACAGAACCAGAACCAAAACAGAAAACAGAACCAGCCCGCGATGCAGAGGTATGAGGCGTCCAACCGCAAGCACCCTGCTGATTTCCTGCTCTAATGGGGAAAAAAAAAAATTCTAAAAAGAAAAAAAATAGCATTTCTGAAAATACAGCTACTGGAATTTTTCTAAAATATAGACATGAAATTAAAGCCACAGGTGTAACTACCTAATTTCTATCTAAGCCTTGCAAGATAGCCTTGCGTGCATGCCGTTACACACAGAATATGAATATATATATATACACAGCACACCACACATACACAAGTGTATTAATAATATTGACCTGCACCTGTGTGGTATTTTCTGTAACTTCCCTATTCCTCATCTATTAACGGCAACCCAAGACTCTGCACGAGCAACTGGAAACCAGTGAGACTAACACCGGTGCACCTAGGAATGAGCTGCTGCAGGCTCTCCAAGCCTCTAGGGTGGAACTGGTGCCGAACTGCTGACTACACATTTCACCTCTGACAAGTCAAAACACCGGTTCCATCCGGTTAGACCAAGAGAAAGAATCTGTAAAACAGGTATCAGTATCACGAAACACCTTGCTCCCCACCCTGTCAGCTTCTCATGCTCACTGCTTATCTGCCACACAGACTCGCCCAGCCCCGAAAAAGAACAAACTCGGCTTCAAACTCGGCTTCAAAGCCAGGTTTTAGGAAGCAAGATGTGGAAAGGCAGCTGTTGCTCTCTCCCCCTTTCAGCAGGACCCAAGCGTTCTGTAGCGAAGCCTGAGTATCGCCGATTCCCTTCCCTGCTGGTCTTCACCTGATCTTCCTCCTGCCTGCCATGAGCAACCCAGCTCTCTCTGCTTTCTGCTGCCATGCTCGTCCCCTGGCGCACCTGTCCACAGGGGTTAACTTTCAACCCGCCTGTTTAAGACAAGTCCTACTGAAGCAACAATCGGCTGAACCAGGTGGACTAGACTTCACACACAGCAGAGTTCAGGAGCCCCTGAAAGCCCGGAGGCCCTCAGCCGTTAAGCTCAGAAGCAGACATTCATACTTTCAGCCCAGATTGGGAAAGTTCCCTGAAAAAACACACCTGACTACTACCGTCTCCATCTTTGGCTGGTTCCACACTCCCACAACCCTTTGTGTAAACAAGTTCAATTCAATTTGTTTTTATATAGCAGCTTTCACAACACGTGCCTCCAGGTTTACTAAACACTTCCCAATAGCGGCCATTTGGGTCTTGTGGTTGGTGCTTTACTGTTGATCCGCAAGAAGTCCATTGGGTCCACTATTGCCAACGTCTCTGTGGATTCTGAAGACTGGGATCAGGAATCCTTGTACCTCATCACTGCTCAGGACTCCTGAGATTGAGCTCCTCGAGCCTGGGAGTGTGGGATATCCCTTTAATCCTGGGAGTGTGTCTGCTTGCCCTTCCTGTGCTGGATTGTGACTAATGACAAGGGCTCTCCAGGCAGAGCAGGGGCGTCCACTGTCCTCGTGTGCTCTACATCCCCCAGGCACCCGGGCACCACAGAGCGAGCAAACCCACCATCAACCCAAGCTCCAGAGCCGTGTCACGATAAGGAGTCAAGAGAACCACAGCAGACACCTAGGATTCCCAGCTCAGCGGGCGGAGGAAGAGGGGAACAGGACGAGTGTGGCAGTGGCGTGGGGTGCGGGGAGAGGAGTGCACATCACGGGACACGGGGATCACAGGGCACGGGCTGAGGGGTGCAGGTTGCAGAGTGCAGATCAAAGGGCACAGATCGCGGGGCGCGGGGAGTGGGGTGCAGGATGCAGATCCCGGGGCACAGATCGCGGGGTGCAGGGTGCAGATCGCAGGGCCCAGATCGCAGGGATGCAGAGTGCAGATCAAAGGGCACAGGGTGCAAGGCGCAGGGTGCAGATCGCGGGGCGTGGGGCGCAGATCCCGGGGTACAGATTGCGGGGTGCAGGGTGCAGATCATGGGGCGTGGAGCACAGATCGTGGGGCGCAGAGTGCAGATCGCAGGGATGCAGAGTGCAGATCAAAGGGCACAGGGCGCAAGGCGCAGGGTGCAGATCGCGGGGCGTGGGGTGCAGATCACGGGGTGCAGAGTGCAGATCGCGGTCTTACCAGTGCCCGTGGAGGGTGAGAGCCGCTGCCAGGGAGTAGTCCATGGCCGGACCCGGGTACAGATAGGCCGCGGGCAGCAGGCCCAGCAGGACCACACTCAGGGCTCGCTCGCCCGTCCAGTGCAGAGACGCCGCCTTCGAGCCGGCTGCTAGGGGCACAGGAAAGCAGTCTGGGCTCAGAGGGCTGGTACAGACACCCCTCCACCTCTGCCATGCAGCTCGGCCTACCCACAGTCCGCACACACGCCAGACAGATACATCAAACTGCTCGCTGGCATTCTAGCAACCTGAAGACATCAGGGGCTGACTCAGGCATCAATGACACCGTCACACACCACGGGACTTACAGAGGGAAAGACGCAAAACTGGCGCCCAATCAATTTGTGGGTTTACACTCTGGCTCTTATGTAATACCTTGTGCTTAATGAAGTCACCGAGCCAAAGAGCGTCTGAATGGGAGGAAAAAATACAGCATTCATGATATTGTGAAACCAATCTCAGTGAGAAGACTGGTTTCTGCAGCAATCAAAGATAAACACTTCTGGGGGGGAAAAAGCCAGGCAGTAGTTTTTTTGAACGTCACGAGTATGCCCTCTAGTGGACACAAAAAAAACATAACTACTACTCGAAAGAATCTGCTCTTTTTCAATGAGATTGCCTGACGGCAATCCGACACCTCTGGCAGTGTTGTGGGCATATATGTGAAGTCTGATTACAGAACTTTAACAGTAAAGCAGAATTTGGTATTAAAAGTCCCCCCATGTTGTACGCTGGCGATGTATGACGCATGATGATGATGTATGCGACTGGCGACGCATCATCGACATGGAGCTTGCCGATGATGATGACGATGTACACGCACACACAGTGACTCGTGAGTTAACGTACCACAACTGGTGTCAGACGAGCATCTTTGACCACGTGTGCCACTTTCTTAGGTTTATACAGTTCTCAAAGATCCTGATTTCCTTCACCACTGAACCCCAAAAGATTTTAACAAGCCCTGCTGCTGGGATTTCGGGAACGAGTGGCACCCCAGTTCCGGCAGACTCTGGACTCACCATGGTGTGCCGGGGAGAGGTGTATCTGGGCGGCCAGCAGGGTGGGGGGGTCGCGGCTCTTCCTTGTGGAAACCAGCGGGCGGGCGAGGAGGGAATTCGAGAAAAGCAGAGCTGGAAAACAAAGCACTCGCGTTACTCCCCGAGTACTCTACTACTTTCACTAAGGAGCAATTACTGTAGTATAACAGCTGAGCCACCAGTTACTGACAGCTCGTTCCTCTGGTGTCGTTTTAAACTTTAGGTTTTAAGGTGGGGTTACTTCAGAATAGGCCAATCTTTACATCGGTGGGTCTGGTCAAGATCTCAAACAACGAGAAACGACGTATGGAGATTTTGCGAACCCCTGCCATAGACGGAGGCCACACTAGATTGCCGTCGCACACTTAAAACGACGGTGTCTGCTCTTTTGACGAAGAGCAAGGAAACGTGACCTGGGTTATTTAACTTTTACAAACCGTCAAAGCCAAAAACGAGACCTTCCCCAGTTTGCGTTGTTTCATGTGATTTACTTAAAAGCTGCATCTCATAAGAGGTGGCTAACATTTTAATGAGCTTTTATAGATTTTATTTTTTTTTAAAGAACATTCCCCTAAACACGGAAAATATCGCAGACGAGAGAAGGGCATCGACGTAGCAACCAGTACAAGAAAGATTTAACGGGTCTGTCACTTTGAACTTGAAACACAAGACAGCTCAAGGAAATACAACCAACAACGACACCTTCCCTTTTCTGCAACGAGGCAGGAAAAGCGTTTAAAACCGGCAAACACTAGCACAGTTTTTCTTCCGCAAGGAGATTATCTTTATGAAAACTTACATCTTGCGCCTCTGTTGCAAACAGAACTCAGCCTCACAAGAGCCGCCATGATGAACACCTCATCAAGGTCACAGAGCTGACCCGGAAACACTCCCTCTACCTGATTAATAATTCAGCAGGGGAGGGCAAGGGGCCTGTCCTTCCGCTTTTCATGAATAAAATCCATGAATGAAGCATGACGTGACCCCCACGCCGCGAATGGCTTTATTCCCTAAATTATAGTCTAGGAATTTAATTACAACGTGCGTTATTTTTAAACAAAAAGGCTACAGCCGCTATAAAGAATAGGAAATACGAATGTTTCCTTTTATTGATAGCAAAGCATAATTTTATAAATATAAATGATAAATGACACGTATAATGTTAGCGAGTCGTCTTGAATGAGGATGTTTTCTTGCAAATCAATTCACGATAATGATAACCTAAATAAAATACAAAATAACCAGCCTATCCTCGCTAGAGAAAGCAATAATGCACTTATTGAAGTTCTCTGTTTCTGTATTAATGAGCTCAGACACACACTCATGAATATGAACTCGAGCTCTCGCCCCACTTCCTGTTGGGGAGACACGTGGTTCTCCGCTTCGCTGTGCAGCGCCGGGGGAAGGTCGTCGCTCACCCTTGCGGTCTTGTCCTCCAAGGTTACGGGATAGGAATGGACGATCTGAACTCGGGCGTGGATTTCGCTTCGGCCAGCGGCTTGGAGAAGGCGGAGGCCGCCGAGCTGCAGCGGCTGCTGGCCGTGGAGCAGCAGAAGGCGCAGTTTCAGGCCCAGGTTAGTGTGCTGCCGGCGGGCCGGTGGGTGGGAGGCCGGGCGTCACCACGGAGAAGCGAGCACAGCCACAGCTGGGGTGGCGATTGAGGAATTTCTGGAGTCATAACAATTTTCTAGACTTATACAGCGCCTTGCAGGACAGGGGGAGGAGTGAGAAACGAGTCAGTGGAGTAAAGGGCGACTTTAATAATTAATAATAATTCCTCAACTTATAGAGCTCTTTTCTGGACACTCCACTCAAAGCGCTTTACAGGTCATGGGGATCCCCTCCACCCCCACCAGTGTGCAGCCCCACCTGGATGATGCTCCAGTCCTCTCCCCACACACCAGCTCTCTGTGGGGAGGAGAGCAGAGTGATGAAGCCAGTTCAGAGATGGGGGTTATTAGGAGGCCATGACTGGGAAAGGCCAGGGGGAAATTTGGCCAGGATGCCAGGGTATCCTGGGGTACACCCCTACTCTTTTTGAGAAATGCCCTGGGGTTTTTAATGATCACAGAGAGTCAGGACCTCAGTTTTACTTCTCATCTGAAGGACGGAGACTTTTTACAGTGTAGTGTCCCTGTCACTATACTGGGGCATTAGGACCCACACAGACCGCAGGGTGAGCGCCCCCTACTGGCCCCACTAACACCTCCTCCAGCAGCAGCCTCAGCTTTCCCAGGAGTCTCCCATCCAGGTACTGGCCAGGCCCACACCTGCTGAGCTCCAGGGGGGCTGCCAGCTGGGAGCTGCAGGGTGACGTGGCTGCTGGTGTGTGTTGCTCTCAATCAGTGAATCAGTGACGCAGGGCCACCAGCGCTGTGCTAGTGAAGCAGTGTGCAAGCAGGTTTTCTGTGATTGTGTTCTTCCTTTCTCGAAACCAAGGTGCACAACTTCACGGACGTGTGCTGGGACAAGTGCGTGGACAGGCCGGGCTCCAAGCTGGACTCCAGGACGGAGACGTGCCTGGTGAGCTGTGTGGAGCGCTTCATCGACACCACCCTCGCCATCACCGGCCGCTTCTCGCAGATGGTGCAGAAAGGGGCACACTGAGGCACCCCCCCCCGACCCCATGCCCAGCGGGGTCTGGCGGGACGAGGGCAGCCGGCACACCCCTGACTCGCCATCCTGCACCACCTGTGACGCCCATACTGCCGTCACACCTAGAGGTCTCGGGTCCCCACTTTGGATCCGGTTTGAACTGGGCCAGTCTCGGATCTCCACTCTGGACCCCCTGGTTTGAACTGGGCCAGTCTCGGATCTCCACTCTGGACCCCCCTGTTTGAACCGGGCCAGTCTCAGAGCTCCACTCTGAACCCCCGGTTTGAACCGGACCAGTCTCAGATCTCCACTCTGGGCCCCCTGGTATGAACTGGGCCGGTCTCGGATCTCCTTTCTGGACCCCCTGGTTTGAACTGGGCCGGTCTTGAATCTCCACTCTGGATCCCCCTGTCTGAACTGGGCCGGTCTCAGATCTCCACTCTTGTCCCCCCTGTTTGAACCGGGCCGGTCTCGGATCTCCACTCTGGGCCCCCTGTTTGAACCGGGCCGGTCTCGGATCTCCACTCTGGACCCCCCTGTTTGAACCGGGCCGGTCTCAGATCTCCACTCTGGACCCCCCTGTTTGAACCGGGCCGGTCTCGGATCTCCACTCTTGTCCCCCCTGTTTGAACCGGGCCGGTCTCGGATCTCCTCTCTGGCCCCCAGCGTGTGACAGGAGTGTGACCTCAGGGCTCGGCGCGTGGAGCAGGCTGGTGGAGGTGTCCCGGCGGTGCTGCTGTAACCTCGAGCAGAGCCGTCACAGACCTCTCTCTCGCCATGTGGGTGGCCACAGGATCCTCTCTCTTCCTGGGGAAAAAAAAATTCATCTCCCGGATAAAGGGCCGCGTTCCTGAGGTGCTTCTGCCTGGCAATCTTCCTTTTGATGGCATCATTGATCGCACGAGGACAGATTCTGATCAGGCAGTCGGAGCCCGCTCACCGTGCGTCGAGTCACTGTGGGAATTTGAAACACAGCTGTTGTACCTTGTCAGTAAGCGGGAGGAATTGATGTCAAGTCAGTTTTCAGAAGATTAAAAATGCCTTTCAGGACTCCTGCTTTTTCCTCTTTATTTCACAAATACAGTCATTGCCCTTGGACAGGCTCTCCACCACAGATTATTTCTCAGATGAACGTTAATTGCAGCAGAAACCTCTCCAGCAGACAGAAGGTGAGGGGACTGGTTTCCCTGTCTTTCACCGTCCTGCATAAATTAAAAAGGATAAAAGGATTTTTTCCCATTTTGACTCAAAATTCAATAAAGACCATCAAATGTAATACCTTTGACAGATTTCTAGCGCTTTTCTGCCTGAAATTGATCTTTTTTTTTAGGTGCTTCAGTCTTGCAGAATAAAGCTGTAATCAGTAGTCATCCCATCCATCCATCTGCTATCCGGTTTTTCCACTGTGGGGTTATCTGGGAGCTGGAGCCCCTCCCATCAAGCAATGGGCACGAGGCAGGATACCGGAGGGGACACACACACACACACACACACACACACACACACACACTCAGCAGGGCCAGTTTTCTCAGAAACCAATTAATCTTTCAGTAGGACTTTGCAAAACTCCACGCAGAACATGCAAACTCCACACAGACAGCACCCCACCAATCTAACTCCTGGCCACAGTGTTGTGATGCAGCAAAGCTAATAAACATTAATTATCTGCTAAGAAATTAACAGAAATGAAGAGGAACACTGGGGAGCAGTTGGTGCTCTTGGCTCCTTGTTTTGATCATGTTCCAGGGTGCCTTCTGTGTGGATTTGAACAGCTTTCAGCATAGGTTTTTCTCCAGGTGCTCCTTTTACTTCCCTCAGCTCCCAAACGAGCTGTCTATGTATCTCCAGCCTCTATATAATGGCAACGGTATGACAGGGCAGCTTGTTCCACACTCCCACCACTCTTTGTGTAAAGACGCGCGTCTTGTTCACCTCCTGCCGGAAAACTTCAGGATTACAACCCAGGTGGAAATTTCTGTATCGACATTCCAGGCATTTAATTTAACTTAAAACGTCTTGAGGCTCTGTGATGTTTTAATCATAGTTGCGATTAAAAGGCATAACGCCGGGAGTGGCTGCGTGGGCGAGGGCTGTCTGTAACCTCTGGAATGCCAGACTTGTGCCAGATGTGCACAGGCAAGCGTGGCTCATCCGAGAGGCGACGTCAGACCCGAGAACCCGAAACCGAAACTACGTCTCGTAATAGAAGCCAGACGGGCAGCGTTGAAGTTTAGGTGAGTGACTTTGCTCTCGTTAATGCGACTTTCTTATTTTAAAACGCGCGACTTTTCTGCTAGATTTTTATTCCTCGTTGACCGGGTCATTCGAACTGTCCACACCGACGTCTTCGCCGGCGTCCGACGCGGACAGGGTCAGGTTTCCAGCGCCGGGAGCTGCTTCGCGTTCCTGAAAACCACCCGAGCCGTCTGTCCGCAACGAAAAGGTGAACATTTCAGACTGTGCGCGGCTGGAAAGACTGAACTGCGAACGGTCACCGCGTCTAGGCAGTGCTCTCCCGGAGGGGCGGCGGAGATTCCTCCGGTGCGCGTACAAGGTTTCCTCCGATGGCGACGGGCTGTTTCGTCCCGCGTCGTGTTGAACGCAGGGACTGAAACACTAGTGACCTATCGCCCGTGGCGGACTAAGGTGATCAGAGACCCCTAGGCTACACGTTGTGTAGCACCCCACCCATCCCACCCCCACCAAAAAAAAGCGAGAGAAAATACTGTAATAGTTCAGCGACGCGTTCGGAATCTGAGCCTGCTACCGCCGGTTCAAACGGAATGAGGCGGCACTCGCAGGGAACACACACAGGGAGCCCAGATACACACACACTACAACAGCCTGTAATGCAAGTACAGCAATACAACCAATAAATCAGATTCACAGCCAACCCTGCGAGCTGACAACAGAAATCATGCGCTTACTTTAAAACCGACGCAACACACCAACAAGATCAGCACAGCAGAGAGACCCATGGCCGCCCTGTTTGAGCGCATTATTTCAAGAACAGCAGGACACTCCCCACTCGTGCAAGTCCATTGCAGTCAACAGACTCAACTCGGTCTTTTCCACTATTTTTCTATATGGGCTTTCAAGAAGGGATCAAACTCGCTGAACACCCGCGAAGTTCCCGTTGTCGGGGCGCCCGAACTTTTCGCTGCGTCCCCCAAAAAAGGCAGCCCTCGCTCTGCTCAAAACGTCAACACTGCACCCACCCTTTTCAAGACGTTAGTCCAATACTCATATTCATTGTCAGACGGTTTAGTTCTGAATCTATTAGCGCATAACGTATGCAACCATAGCCTTTCTGTGGCTCTCCCGACACTTCGTGTTCAGCCAAGCGGGCGGCGGCACTTTCCCGGTCGCTATAGCCTGCGGTCAGTCCGGACCGATCATCGCCGTCCCCAAATAATTCACACGCGGAACAAAACACCACCTTTCGAAGGGGGAAGACAGCAGCCACTCTCTTGACGCACACTCGCCACTTCCGAGTTCTCTTTTGAAGAGGGTTTTAGAGAAATACCCCTGTTGGTGTTTATGTTGTCTTTCCCGATGCTGCAACATCGGCGTTTCGTTTTGACACGATTTCGGACCCAATTTAGCCCAGTATGGCCGCCTCTGTTCATCTATTTGACCCCCCCAACATGTGGAGATGGCTCTGCCTCTGACTCGTGTCCCTCTGACCTCGTTGCGGGAGCCGGCTCGTCCTCATGACCGGCGTGGCTGTAGACCGCGCCCAGGCCAGAGCTACTGTAGCTGCAGCTCACTGTTCAACCGCGGTTGCTGTAGCACTGGCCGCACCGTTAGCCGTAAACCCAGGAGCGGGGTCCGGCTCAGCAAACCTGAAATAACCAGTCAGCCTGGGGATCTTTTTAAGTCGATCCTGCTCTTTCAATCGCCGTGCTTTTCGTTCTTGTTTCTAGCGCACATTTCGAGGCTGGCTACCGTAAAACGTGGACCCGAGATCACCCGATGAATCCGCCAAAATACATTTGAACTGCCAACCCATTGCATCTCACCAATCATTGGTTCACAAATGATTCAACGTTTTTATGGACCAATGGGGGCCCACAGGTCCGTTTAAAAAAAAAATACCCCGGCCAATCAGGGGCCCCTGATCAATTCAGGGCCCCCTAGGCTTCAATCTAGAGAGACCCTCTTCTCTTCCTTGCTGTGCCCTGGACCTTTCTCGCCCAGGAACCTGCGCCAACGACGAAGAGAAGAGGCAGGGCAGCCTTGTCTCCGCGCCCAAGTGCCCTCAAACTGGAGAGGGCGAGAGCCCTTGGAGGAAGAGGAACGGTACCCCAACGCGGGCTTGAAATCAGAGTGGGCACCCGGCCGCAAGAGAACCCCTCTGAGGCCAGGCCGTGCTCTGACGCTCCTGTGGCGGCACGTGCGTGTCCCGATCGCAAACCCCTCCTCTTGAGGGCGCTCCAGCCCTTCCTCGGCGGTTTCATCCCCCCGGCGCCTGCTCCCTGTTCCAGCCCCCTTTTCGGTTCCCCCTTAAAAGCCGGACGCTGAAGCCAATCCGGGCTCTGCATCGGTTCCCACATCATGCGGGCCCGGGACCTGGATGCGCCTGGTCCTGTTATGGTTTTAGTGTCCGTTCCCCCTGCCGGTCCCGACCCGGTTCTGGATTTTAATCGTCTGTCTCGGATGGATCGCCTGGCCTTGGACTTTTTGGGCCGTTTCGGATTTCCCATTTGTCTCCTCCCTGGATCGTTCGCCTCGGCCACACCTCCCCCGACCACCAGCACTCCACGGACACCCCCCCCCCCCCCCCATTCTCATCCCCTTATCCTGCATGCCTTTTTACCTCGTGTTTTCTCGATCTACCCTGGATTGTGTCGTCTGCATAGGGTCTGGAAAGAACTCTTCCTGATTCAGGGGTGGCGCTGTCTGTGTGGATCTTGTGAGCAGTGCCTGACTGCTGCTGTCTCCCGCAGGCCCAGCATGGCGCTGTCCTTCTCGGGGTGGCAGGTCCTGGAGGACAGGAGACGCCTGCGGGCCGAGGAGGAGCCCCAGAGCGGCCGCGCTTACACCATGTACCACGGCACCCACCTGGCGCACGCCAAGGCCATCGTCCGGGGTGGTTTCCGGCGCTCCGGGGACGGGCTGCTGGGCGCCGGCGTCTACGTCAGCCGCAACATCGAGAAGGCCAAGTGCTACCCGCTGGGCGCGGGCCGGCAGGACAAGGTGGTGTTCAAGCTGAAGGTGCGCGTGGGCAAGGTGAAGAAGATCGACCGCGACGACCACCCGCTGCAGAAGACCTGGCACCAGCGGGGCTACGACTCCGCCTGGGTGCCCCCCCACAGCCGCATCAGCAGCATCAAGTCCGGCCGGGAGGAGGACTGCGTCTGGGACCCCCGGCGGATCGCCCTGGTGGACGTGGCCTGCTGCGCGGACGCCGCCGCCCGCCGCGAGCTCCGCCGGCTGATCCGGGGGCGCCGGGGGGGCTCCCCGGGGGGCGGTTGCCGGCTGTGCCACAGGGACGCGTCCGGGCGCCATCCCGTCGAGAGCTGCTGGGCCTGCGGCCGGGCCGTCTGCCCCTTCCAGAGCAAGCACGCCTGCGAGAAGCGGCGCCACCTGCAGGCAGAGTGAAGTACTGCGCTCTGCGTCGCCGCAGAGGAGACGCTCTGCACGCTCTCCTGGGGTAGAAATGACCAGCAGGGTCGGAGCAAGTAAAGTGTTTGAGAGCGCTGATCTCGATCGGCCGGGGCCTGAGCCTCCGGGAGGCGCTCTGTGGGCTGCCGGTGACTCTTCACTCATCTGATCCCTTTACAAAGCCTTTCTGGAGTTTCTAACAGGCGTTCAGGGGGAAGGCCACATCACATCATAACGTCACCTCCTGTGTGTTTACAATACATCTCTCTCGCCACCCCTCCTGCTGCCCCATCTTCACCCCTGGAGCTGCTCCCTGGCTCATTCCTTATGAAAGTGGAGGGGGGGGGTCGGTCAGCCTCATCCTTAAGGTCAGGCTGCTGTTCTCTCAGCTGGGCCAGTTCCACCAAACAGCCTCTCACCCATTTCGTCTCCATACCACGTTCATCAGGATCTGCTGAGCTGCAGAACTGGACATTGTAGAATCTGAGAGCTCCAGGGAAACGAATTGAGTCATTTTGCCCTGTGTTTTGGGTCACCTCGGTCAAGGATATTTTATCCTTAAGGTCATTAAGGTCATTCTACAATCATATTAATAATAAAATAAGTAATTAAAATGCATGGACAGTTGCAGTCAGGAGACTACAATGTCACGTTTGGATTTTGGTTTTGAATTTTTCTTTTCTTGGTGCTGTGGTGTGGCAGGAGGGGGGCACGGGAGTAAAGAGGGAATGTTCTTTAAAAAATATATTACTTTTATTTTATTTTTAAAAATCACATGTTTTTTTCAACACAGGGCTGGAGATTATCTGGCACTAAGACACGGTGAAATAAATACTGCCTCAGAGCAAAAACCCTTTCAAGACACCTTGTAAATTCTTGACTCGATGGACGAATTAAGGAATTTTTAAATAAAATTGAATTTAACTTGTTCTTAAAACGTTTGCAGCCAGTCTCATTTCATCCTACCTGTGAGAATAAGAGCACATACATATTGGCACTTGTATAGTTTTCTTTTTAACTGGGTTTGACTTGCTACCCTAAAACCAGGTCTTCCATATTTCCCATCACCACCTGAGCCTCGGACAGCGTAACTGATCACAATTCGTACTGAAGCACTTCAGAATAAACCCAGATTTTCTCTGGGGAGATGATCACCTGCCACATGCCAATTTGAAATTTCCAGCTCTCTTGAACAGGAAATTCAACTGCTTTCTCTGAGAATTTATTCTGTACTCTGGTATAACAATCTGTTGCATTCCAGATTGTCTCACTAGATCACCTAGGAGCTGGTCTGCACAGAGCATGGGCATTGTGCCCCATGATGGGAACTATAAATGCTGCTCTAATGAATTAAAATCTTGCGTGGGTTAGGCTGTAGGGTGGCGCACAATGATTTGTGATTAGCTCACAACCCACTGTTTGGCTCTCTTTATGGAAGGGGAATTGCAGTCCCAATTTCTCAAACCGGTTACTAAATCTTGCTAACAAAATAAATTCATTGTCGGTGTAGAAAAAGCTGACAAATTTCAAATTGAGCACAAAACCGTGCACTTCGTGAAAGTACTGCGAGTCGCCATGTTCTCGCGAAGCCCCGGTCTCACCACAGACGAGAGCGAGAGTTTGCGAGAATTGCGACGTGAGGCGGCCCTTCCTGCTCACTAGTCACTGTAATGAATGACGTACTGTGATGGAACGGGCGAATAAGTAGAGGTTGTGCAGCAGACATTTCACAGCAGAAATGTTCCCAACGTGATCTGCATGCAGAGTTAACAAGTAAGTTCCTTTTATCAGCAAAACCATCTTGAAATTAAGAGCAATCTTTCTACTGGATTAAAAGGGATGTATTCACAATCCTGCTTGTTTACAACGATTAATGTCACCGGGATCTCAGAACAAGGAGCTGCACATAAATGGAATACAATCTATTTTGGGCTGTAAATTGGTTTTACAAGTTACTGTGCTCATTTGACTTTTATTGTGGTTTGAAATGCACTCATCAATGCTGATTCTTTCTAACCCCGGAAAACCCCACTTTTTCAGCAAACAGTGGGGGAGCGGGCGGGGGCGGTCAGAAGCTATTGGTCATTCATGAAATCGCCGACTCAAGTGCAAGGTCACAGTTTGCATGCAGGCGCAGGACACGAGGTGCGATCAGGTGAAGGAAAAAAAAATGGGCTAAATTTGGAAGCGCCTTACCCTCGTCTGTTAGTTTTCTGGAAACGCGGAGAGCACTGTTGCACTGTTCGCTGGCAGGGTGGGAATTCATCCATCCATTTTCTGACCACTTCATTCAAGTCAGGAGCCTATCGCAGCAAGCGGTGGGCGCAAGGCAGGGCACACCATGGATGGGACGCCAGTCCATCGCAGGGCCCCACACCAGGGCTGATTGTCCCAGAAGTGTTGCGCTTGTCCTGCAGCTCCACAGCAGGGTGTGGCTGTGCCCGCCCTCGCTGTTCTCCTCGGGGGGGTCCGTTCAGCAGGCGGCAGCCACACCTTCGCTGTGGCCTGATCGCCGTGGAGACAGTGACGCGGAGCACCCGGCATAATAGTGAGCTCTTCCTCTGGAGCAGCTGCTCTGAGGGTATTCAAACCCTGTCCGCCCTCTCCTCGGGGATCGTCCTCCAGGCGAAGATGGGGAGAACAGGGAGCACAAACTCCACGCAGAGAGCACCCCAGATTCAGAATCGAGCCCAGGCTGGCAGCACCTTGAGGCTGCAATGCTAACCACTGTGCCGCCAGCAATCACTACCTGCTAGACGGGCTCTGCAATTGTTTAATAAACACACTATACCTGGGAAACAGAAAACATCCTCAGAGCTTGTTTCTCTGTGTCCCTCTGCCCTTTGGACTGCTGGTATGCAGTAATGAATCACTCACACGATGAACACAAACAGTTGTTTAGTTTGGATGTATTTTATTTACAAACAAGAATAAAAAAAATCATGAACACAGGGGCGACTGAAACAAACATCCTGGTAGTGTTTTTTGCTATTGGATTACTTAATTTCCTGTCCACATTAAGCACCGTTTCTGTTCCTCCATCAAAGACCATGAAACCTGCGCCCCATTTGGGTGCATTTCTAATGGTACCCGAGATTTGTGCAGGGACTGACTGTTTGAACTTGGATTATGGTGATCATGGATTACGGCGATTATGGATTATGGTGTTAGCTGGACAAATAGCAATTATTTGCCCACAACCCGGTTCAGTGTGTCACTGCGAACAGGGGTGTGTTGTGTTTGATCGGATGTCAAAATTCATAATTATGTTCATCATAAACCCTGGAATTTCTTTCAAGTTTAAAAAAAAACAACATTGAATATAGTGCATTGTCGTTGTTGTTTGAGGCAGTTCCGGCTCATTTTATGTTTTTAAAACTATAAATGCTGGTCTAAGGTTGTCAAAATGCACGTGGTCACTGTGCTGTGTGAAAAAAAAACTCCCGCCCAGTCTCAGCTTCCAGGACAGCCCTGGTCCTCAGACACATGTGCTCTCAAACACCGATGGGACATTATGTCAATGTGAAAAATATACAGACGAGAAGAGGAACTCCTGACCTCTGCAGGTCAGATCTCAGATCAGCAGATTCTGCAGCAAAGGATCTTAATAATAATTCCTTATACTTCTTTAGCACCTTTCTGGACACTCCACTCAAAGCTCTCTACAGGTAATGGGGATCCCCTCCACCCCCACCAGTGTGCAGCCCTTCGCCACTGGTCCTTGTCAAACCATCACGGTGGATACAGCCACCCAAGAGCTGTGGCGCGCCGACTCCGCCACAGAGGGGTACCGAAGAGCTAAGCCCTTGCGGCCGACAGCAACAGGGCCCGAGGAATTACTGAAGTTCTTGCGTGAAGATTCGGCCAGCGCGCACGTTGACAAAGTCCGGGTTCAAGTGCAAAGACTCCAGGGGGGCGGCTCCCGTTACTGCTGGCTGTTGATGTTCCTGGCGGCTCTGAGGGCCGACTTCATGGCGGTCTCGATCCAGGCGTGCGGGGTGGCGGTGTGCTCTCCGGCGAAGTGCACCCTCCTCTCGCTCTGGAACAGCAGGGAGGCGAAGTCCGTCTGCTGGTAGGGGGTGAAGATGGCGAACGCCCCCAGGCTGTAGGGGTCCGAGGCCCACTTCTTCACCTTCCCGCCGGTGCAGAGGGGCCGGATGAAGTCGCCGTGGATTTCCGCCAAGTCGCCGAGGGCCATGGCCAGCAGGTCCTTCTCGCTCATCCCCTCGAAGCGCGCCGCCTCGTCCGAGCAGGTGTAGGACGCCAGGATCGCGCCGCCCGAGGTGCCGTTGAAGCCGTGGCTGGGGTAGTAGATGAACCGAGAGGGGAGGTCCGTGATGGTCTTCCCTCCCCGGATGTGGTCGTCCTCCCAGAACCTCTTGCTGAAGGCCAGGATGACCTTGGTGGAGCCGGAGTAGTGCACCTGGCGCAGGGCTGCCATCTTCGGGGCCGACAGCGGCGGCTGGAAGTCCACGAACAGGGTGGCCTTGGCCGTGGCGGTCATCAGGACGTAGTCGGCGGTGATGTTCGTCTGGACCGCGGGGTTCCTCCTGTCCTCGAAGAAGACCGTCACGCCGCGCCGGTTCTGCCGGACGCGCGTCACCTTGGACTGCAGGAGGATGGTGCAGTTGAGGACTCGGTAGAAGGCGTTCGGCAGGTGGTCAAAGCCGCCGCTGATCTCGGAATACCTAGAACACGAGGGAGAGGAGACCAGATCTCAGCCGCGGTCAAGAAGGACAGTGCGTTCAGCTGCTCATCGGATCTCGGTACACCTCTGTTTGGAGAAAGACACTGACAGGCAGAGAGTAGGCGTTTAAGTGTGATAGCATCGCTGCTTCTGCGAAGTCGGTGTGGAAAGCTGCAACAGGCCAGTCCTGGAAGCTACCCACAAGCTTCTGTTAGCAGAGCTCACGTTTGATCGATTAGCAAGCCCAGATCACACCCTGCTTGATGCAGCTAAAATTCAAGATCTGAATTAAAATTTAAAAAGAGATCACAGCAGGCCCGCAGGCGTCCAGCACGTCGCACCGGTCGCTCTGCCGGCGAGATCGCGGCAGGCCCGCGGGCGTCCAGCACGTCGCACCGGTCGCTCTGCCGGCGAGATCGTGGCAGGCCCGCGGGCGTCCAGCACGTCGCACCGGTCGCTCTGCCGGCGAGATCGCGGCAGGCCCGCGGGCGTCCAGCACGTCGCGCCGGTCGCTCTGCCGGTGAACCCCCCCCCCCATCCCTCATCCCTCCACTGTTGTGATGGCAGGGGGACGCACGTGCTGTTGTCGTTAATGTCGGCCTGTATCCTCAGCGTCTCGATCAGCGCCATGTAGAAGAAGCTCTCCACATTCAGAATGTCCCCAATCATCTGCAGTGCTCCCTGACTCAGGTTTCCCTCCCGCTCCAGATATTCCTGCAGGAAACGAGGAGAGTTCAATCAGCCCTGTTTACTACCCCGGTTATCCATTGCAGAAAAACCCAGAGGAAGCAGCCTATAATAATAATAATAATAAACTTTATTTTATATAGCGCCTTTAAAGGTGGCTTCTCAAAGCGCTTTACAGGATGACAATAACAATAAATAAGAAGACTACAACAATAAATAAGAAGATTTCACAAGATAGGAGACAATTATAATTACAACAATACAACAATAATAATAGAGGAGACCGTGGAAGGTGGTATTAAGAAGAGCAGAGGGGTGAAGAATGGAACCAGTTAAGTAAAGGCTTTTCTGAAGAAGAAGGTTTTGAGTCTGGATTTGAAGGAGTTTAGAGAAGGTGACTCTCTAATATCCTTGGGCAAAGAGTTCCAGAGCTTGGGGGCACAGCAGGAGAAGGCCCTGTCGCCCATACAATGTAGACGGGCTTGGGGGACAGTAAGGAGGGCAGAATTTGAAGAGCGGAGAATTTGAAGAATTTGAACCTATCTCTGGTTCATAATCACAGAACCTTATTTACTTGCTTCATGCATTCCTGGTCGCTGGAAGTAGCACAGAAAACAAAGCAGGAACCTGCATTAAAAACTGCGAGCAAGAAAATAAAGATAGGATTTCACGTGAAGCGTGGTGTAAAATCTGCGAATTTCAATGGAGAGGTACTAATTCCCATTTATGGAGAGAGAGTTTTGCTGGAAAAAATATTATTAGATTCTTTATTACTCTGTAGCAGAAGGCACATCATATTGGGGAAAATTCTAAATGTTGGAGACAGTGTGGAACCCAGGAAGATAATCTTTGGCGTATGTTCTGGGAGTGTCCTAAAATAAGGCCTTTCTGGATGGATTTACTGTACATGGGGCGTTGGAAAACATAGTGAAAGAAATGTACCCTTTATATTCGAGGTTCTATATTTTGGCAAGTTGGATTAAGTACATTAAGCCTCTGAGGTCTGAATTTGCAGAGATACAGAATACCTGAAACTAGAATTAAGAATGTATATCAACATAATTTTCCCCTCTTCATAAGTCATAAAACATGTATATATCTTCCATATTGTGAATGTATATAGTCCTGTTTAGAAGTCAAATAATTGTAAAATATTAAGAGAACAGATAAGAGTAGACTAAATTTTCCTGTGTGATGTACAGTGGTAGATTTGTATTATAAAAGGATTGATGTGTAATGTCATCTGTATTTAAAATTGTGTTGTCTGTTTCTCTAAAATATATATCTTTTTTTTTAAAGAACTGTGAGCAGCTCTGAATACCAACCCTTGCCCAATCCTGGCAAGAGTTTGGAAAATATAAGAAAGCAAAACAGAATAGTTTCCAGAATGCCTCAGTCACGGCAGGAGTGAGAGTCTACGACTTTCATACACGACACTGCTGCTGCTGAACTGAATCAGCTCTTACTTTCACAGAATAGGCGTCGTACTTCTCCATAATCTTCTTACAGTCATAGTGGCTCTTCTTCAAGTCATCCCTGATCTGCAACAACAACAAAAAGAGAGTTTGCAGGCGAAGATAACAGCCCGCGTCAAAGCGATGATTAAGAAAAGCAGTGAGGATGTGAGACGTAAGTCTGATACAATACGATGAGCATTAAGTTAAGTGTGCAAAGGAACAAGTAATAGGTTTATTCCAGGCTGAAAAGAGAAGAAAGAAAACACAACGTTTCGGCTGTGGAGCCTTCTTCCTGAACTACTTAAGTTAAGTCTGTTGTGCACTAATCGTAATCAGCATTAATAAGCAATAAGATTGTGCACTAATCATAATCAGCATTAATAAGCAATAAGATTGTGCACTAATCGTAATCGGTATTAATAAGTAATAAGATTGGGCACTAATCGTAATCAGTATTAATAAGTAATAAGATTGTGCACTAATTGTAATCAGTATTAATAAGTAATAAGATTGTGCACTAATCGTAATCGGTATTAATAAGTAATAAGATTGGGAACTAATCGTAATCGGCATTAATAAGTACTAAGATTGTGCACTAATCGTAATCGGCATTAATAAGCAATAAGATTGTGCACTAATCGTAATCGGCATTAATAGGTAATACGATTGTGCACTAATCGTAATCAGTATTAATAAGTAATAAGATTGTGCACTAATCGTAATCGGCATTAATAAGCAATAAGATTGTGCACTAATCGTAATCGGTATTAATAAGTAATAAGATTGTGCACTAATTGTAATCGGCATTAATAGGTAATACGATTGGGCACTAATCGTAATCGGCATGAATAGGTAATACGATTGTGCACTAATCGTAATTGGTATTAATAAGTACTAAGATTCGTGCATTAAGTTAATGCTCTAATCGATGAAGTAACAGATGAGCCGGTAGGTTCCGGCCTGGTCTCCTGCGAGGGCTGGATGAATCCCGTTTATTACCCAGGGGAAGAACGGGGTGCCCCTCGGTGCTGACCCCCCCCCCCTCACCTTCCAGAGGGCCATGTCGAACAGCTGGGCGGCGCTCCTGCCCCTCTCCCGCGCACTCACGGGGTACCTCAGCACATCGGGGTCGTTCTCCACTGTGTACGTCTTGCTCTTCACCCCGTTGACATAGTAGTAGGTGTTGATGTCGTCCTGGAAGAACTTGTTGACTTGCACGCCCAGTTTCTCAATTATCGCCAGGAGAATCCTGCCGGAAGACGGAGATCTCTGCAGCTTAGCTGCCATTCTCAATGTTTTGAAGAACAATGTCTTCTGAATTATTTGACGTTGAATCACTGTTGTGCTCTCGTGGCTATCTGCTCATTTCTGACTTTATAAAAAGCTAGCTCCTGCTGCTTTAAAGAACCACACGATCAGAACTGGCACCAGAATCCTACAGGCGTGGCAGAACCTGAGGATGAAATAAAGTTCTATTTTCCATTTTCAGCTCCTGCACAGATTATACTGCTGACGCAGAAACATACATTTTAGTACTGTGGAGTAAAACACTCTAGGACTTCTGCCCTGCCCAGCTCAGTGGTCTCTGGTCAGTATTCTGACCTCTAACCTGCTCAGGACAGTGGCCTCTGTCCCGGTCAGTATTCTGACCTCTAACCTGCTCAGGACAGTGGCCTCTGTCCTGGTCAGTATTCTGACCTCTAACCTGCTCAGGACAGTGGCCTCTGTCCCGGTCAGTATTCTGACCTCTAACCTGGTCAGGACAGTGACCTCTGTCCTGGTCAGTATTCTGACCTCTAACCTGGTCAGGACAGTGACCTCTGCCCTGGACAGTACAGTGATGTGGGGCCCTACCTGTGAAAGCTGGGTATCCTCATGGCCCCCAGTTCAGCATACCACCCACTCTTGTCCCTGTACGTCTCCACTCTGCCCCCGATGCGGTTGCTTGCTTCGATTATTGTCACCTGTTGGCGGCAGACAAAGGGTTAATACCCAGGCAGCGGTGCTAGACGAGCTTTGAGCAAGGGCGATGGATCAGGAAGGACAGAGCCATGGCTCCGTGTGTGCATGCTGAGGTCACTAGTACGCGCTCTACCCGCCTTGAACAAACTCCAGTATGTCCAAAATTCGGCAGCTAGAATCCTGCCCAGGTCTTGTGCAAGTGATCACATTACTCCTGTCCTGGAGTCCCTGCACTGGCTTCCTATCAGGTTTTGTGTCGACTTCAAAATCCTCCCCTCCTCGCAGCCTTCGCTCTTCTAACTCTGGTCTCCTGTCTGTCCCCCAAGCCAGTCTACACTCTGTGGGTGACAGGGCCTTCTCCTGCTGCACCCCAAAGCTCTGGAACTCTCTCCCTAAGGATTTCAGAGTCACCTTCTCTAAACTCCTTCAAATCCAGACTCAAAACCTTCTTCTTTAGAAGAGCCTTTACTGAACTGGTTCTGTTTATACCCCTCTGCTCCTACTGTATTCGGTACCTCCAACTACTGTCTCCTTTCACTGTGTATTTTTACCGTGCATGTATTGTGCATTTTTTATTGTTATTGTTGTCGTTCTGCAAAGCGCTTTGAGAAGCCGCCTTTTAATAAATAAAATAAAGTTTTTTTATTATTACACACGACTCCTATATACATGGCTATCCGGTCGTCAGAGACTCACGCCCACGCCGAAGGGTGGCGGCCACCTCACCTTGTGTCCTGCGTCTTCCAGAAACTTGGCGGCGGTCAGTCCGGCCATGCCTGCGCCGACGACGGCGATGTGGCGCGGGGTGCGTGCCCGGGGCAGCCCCCTGTGGACGATGTCCAGCAGCTCCTCGTAGTCGCTGTCCTGCAGGCACTTGACGAGCGGGTCGCCATCGTTGTGCTGGAGCGCGCCAGTCAGGGCCGCGCAGGCGGCTAGCAGCCCTGCGGACACGAGGACACACGGAGCAGGCGGTCACCGCACGTCCAGTCCAGGAACTGGACAAAGAGCTCATGTTCCTCCGTCAGGAAGCAGGGGCCACAGGAAAGGAGTGAAGGCTCGCTCTGGGGTAATGCGAGTAGTGGAGTACCCCAGGGATCTGTACTAGGACCACTACTCTTCCTAATTTACATCACTGATCTGGACTCCAGAACAGCTTGGAAACCAGTCCGTTCTGCAGATGACAGCAAGTTCAGATCAGTGAGCAAACACTCTAGGAGCAGCACGTGAAATTCAGCAGCAAGGCGTGGGTCACATCCCCTGCTGGGCAAACTCCCGGCAGATGATGTCTGAATGTAGACCCGGGTGAGCCATTGCACGCAGGTCATAAAAATGGAAATTCTAAATCCAAAATGGGAAAGGCTGAGCTAGGAGAGGCTACTTATGAAAACGACTTGACGTCGACCTGTCGTTTCTTCGAGAAAACGTGGGGAATCAACTAAAAAGAAATAAAAGGCCAGGATATATATTGCAGTTAAAGGGGTGGTATTTAAATCAAGGGAGGTTATGTCAAAATTGTGTAGTAAGTCTAGTAAAGTCTCATCCGGAGTACAAATTTTATTGTATGATAGAAAATATCTCACTCTGTCCCGGTCAGTATTCTGACCTCTAACCTGCTCAGGACAGTGGCCTCTGTCCCGGTCGGTATTCTGACCTCTAACCTGCTCAGGACAGTGGCCTCTGTCCCGGTCGGTATTCTGACCTCTAACCTGCTCAGGACAGTGGCCTCTGTCCCGGTCGGTATTCTGACCTCTAACCCGCTCAGGACAGTGGCCTCTGTCCCGGTCGGTATTCTGACCTCTAACCTGCTCAGGACAGTGGCCTCTGTCCCGGTCGGTATTCTGACCTCTAACCCGCTCAGGACAGTGGCCTCTGTCCCGGTCGGTATTCTGACCTCTAACCCGCTCAGGACAGTGGCCTCTGTCCCGGTCGGTATTCTGACCTCTAACCCGCTCAGGACAGTGGCCTCTGTCCCGGTCGGTATTCTGACCTCTAACCCGCTCAGGACAGTGGCCTCTGTCCCGGTCGGTATTCTGACCTCTAACCCGCTCAGGACAGTGGCCTCTGTCCCGGTCGGTATTCTGACCTCTAACCCGCTCAGGACAGTGGCCTCTGTCCCGGTCGGTATTCTGACCTCTAACCCGCTCAGGACAGTGGCCTCTGTCCCGGTCGGTATTCTGACCTCTAACCCGCTCAGGACAGTGGCCTCTGTCCCGGTCGGTATTCTGACCTCTAACCCGCTCAGGACAGTGGCCTCTGTCCCGGTCGGTATTCTGACCTCTAACCCGCTCAGGACAGTGGCCTCTGTCCCGGTCGGTATTCTGACCTCTAACCCGCTCAGGACAGTGGCCTCTGTCCTGGTCGGTATTCTGACCTCTAACCTGCTCAGGACAGTGGCCTCTGTCCTGCTCTATACAGCGCTGCTCTGGAACGAGTCCAGAGAAGAGGAAGCAGATCGATTCCAGGGTTTAAGGAATCCCCGACTCATTATGGGCTGAAAGAACTGACCCTCTTGAGTCTCGAACGGAGATCGAAGGGGTAGACAGAGGGCTCACAACACTGCCAGTCAGCCCAGCGGACGTCTTCTGAATGAACAGCGAAACAGAAACCAGGGGACACAGGCGGAAGCGCGTTTAAAAGCGAGAACGGGAGGAACAAGCAAGCTACACCCAGCTGTGCGGCTGAAGCGGGTTTCCTTCGGGAAAGGACTGGAGGAGACCCTGGGATCAACTAGCCTCTACCAGCCAGACGGGCTACACGGGCCGAACGCCCCCCCACACACATAGACACACTCTCTTAATGAAAGGCACAAATGACACTCTCAAAGGAAAACAAAGACAGAAGGGGAAAGACACAAGAGAGCGTCTTCTACATCGTCGGACGTCGTCGGTTCCCCTTCTCTCAAACAGGAAAAGGGCTCCGTTCGCCTCCGAACAGCAGGTTAAGGGTCCGCTGCTTTGTAAAAACTAAAATCACAAACCCGAATCTGTTCCACCGCGTGATTAATATTTTCCTTCTTTTAAACGGAACGGTTTCGGGGATTGGGTACATAAACGGCATCCGCCTTAACTAGAAAAAAACTATTTCAAACAGTCCCCGGAGAACACGGACCGTTTGAAGCTCTTTACCCACGCCGTGAAATGACGTAGGAAAGTGCTTTAAAAAGGCGAAGTATATTATTCAAACTTAAAAAAAACAACCCTCAATCTGATTTGAAACGCGATCGGCCTCTGATTATTATAAATAGAATCTGATTACATACATCCCCCGTGCCACAAAGAGCCAGTTCGGAGAAACCCTATCTTGTTAATTGAATTAAACGCACAAACCCGGTAACTAGTGATTTTCGTCAGAGAAATTCTGACGGGCCTCTATCTCTTTTCTTTGACAGCTCGTCAAACCCGACAACGTACAGTAGGTATTCTGGTTCACACGCACGGGCATCAATAAAAAAAAAAATCCCCAGTCCTTTCCTGGAGTAACACAGACCTGTCTGAGACATCTTACAAGCCTGGTTCCAATTAAAGGATTGTCTCAGCCTGTCGAGTTACTAACACTGGCTACCGCTTTTAAAAAGTTGTTCTTCTATATATATATATAAAAAAAAGCATTCGGCCGCCTGAGCGGGAAACAGCTCGACGGGCTCCCGGCGCACCTGAGCGCACCTGGCTCCGGGCGCTCCTGCTGCCACCCCCCCCCCCACCACCACCACCACCACCACCATGAGCTGAGACCTGTTGGCCAGCAGGGGCTCGCTGTCCACCCCGGCCAGTCACCGGTCAGTCACCGGGCGGTTTGGCCGTAAAAAGCCGCTGTGTGGCTTCCAGAGCAAAACAATTACCCGTCATTTTGTTTTCCCACGTAAAAAACTCCCGAGAGTTCAGCCCTGATTGTATCGATGAATCAAGTATTAGCCCGAATACACCCGCCCAACGGCTGCTCAATGTCCGTAGAGGCGCCGGGTTAGACGTCTTAGACTTAGTTGCGCTGCTTTAGAAACGGTGCATCTACAGCCAGGAGGACTGGAACGCAGCATGGAAAAAAGAACATTTATCAAAACGTCATTAAAGTTTATATTAAAGTGTTTTTTTTTTTAGTTTATAGTTCAATGCAATTGGCCGGTGCTGTCTGAGATCAGAGTGACTCAAACGGAAAGACGGATTTTTATCACAGATTCACGTGGATTCATTCCGGCATTCTTAACGTTACAAATATTTTCAGACAAAAGTCTTCTACGACAACCCCCTTCATACAAACGTCATTCAGCCCCACTTCACTTAGTCCAGTATCCGAAACAGGAAGATAGAGGCGATATCTACGGATCAAGACATCTTTCACTCACAGATCGTTCTGCTCCCGAGCATCTCCTCCCAGCTCTTGAGACGGTTGTGGTACTGCGCGTCTCAGAAGCTGATCATTTATAGCCTGGAGAGGGTGGAAAGGAAACCGAAAGTTACGACAGCCATCTCGAAACCAAGGCTGGTGTAGCAGACAAGCAAGTGGAATTTTATAAAAGGGATTGGTTTAGGGCTTCTAGTAAGACCACGGTATTCCCCCAAACCTGCACCGCGCTGCGTGGATAGTGTAATCGGATCGTCACGGGATTCATCACACGGAAGAGAGGCTCGAGTTCTTTGTGCTGGAGAAATGTTCCCACTTGGGCTTTCCGAAAGAAATAGGATGTACTGTAGGAGAAAAACAAGTCAAAGAACAAAGGAAAGACAACGTTTCGGGTGTGGAGCCTTCTAGGCTAGAAGAGAACCGTCGTACAGTACGTGCTTGCGTGTTTATCTATGAGTCTATAGTATACGTCTTGTTTGCAAGCCTAGCATTTATTACACGTTGTAAAGTACTATAAATCATGTGCACTACTTTAATAGCCCCTGTAGATCACACAACACATTTTCAAGTACTCAATGGTGAATGGCTCAGTATTTTCTTCTTGTATAAACAATAATAATAATAATTGCTTGCACTTATATAGCGCTTTTCTGGACACTCCACTCAGAGCTCTTTACAGGTCATGGGGAATCCCACTGTCACCACCAATGTGCAGCCCCACCTGGACAAATCACTCATTTGTCTTCGGTTTCTCCATATTCAAGCTCCAAGAGGAAATTGGCGTTTTAATCTGAAAGGCGTCTGAATGACAAGTTTGTAAGAGGAGAACGGCTGAGCTCGCTCCTACCCTGCACATAGCGCACGTAACCACAGCACAGCGCCTGAGTCCACAGCTGGAGGGGAGAGAACCTCCCTCCTGGCGTTCACGTGAAGGTGACTCACCGGCCAGAAAAAAAACAAAAGGACGAGGAAAATCCCCAGATCCTCTTTTCGGCTTTTTGGAAGTCCCATCCAGGCTGCTGCCATTCCTCACTGTACACAAGCTAGGCAAGAACAAGCAGCACCTTTCCCCCCCCCCCCCCCCTGCAAAAACCCCCAAACTATTGGCAGGAACAGATTGGGCGCCTTGTAACACCCCACCGAATTCCACTGTGGGCAACACGTCCGTCAGCGCGGTCCTGGGAGAGCAAAAATCGACTTCCAAAGTTTCACAAACCAGAAAAAGACCGCGTCACGTCGCTTGGTGGGTCGGTATGGTCAAGCCTGAGAACGCAGAGCTCCTTTGCTTGAGACGGTCCTTCGGGGCCAGCGCCGAACAGCTTCGTCATCTCGGGGTCACGGCCTGAGCAACAAAGGGGGCTTTTAAAAACGGAGTGATTTTAAAACCCGCTGCGTGACATAAAAAAAAAAAAAGAACACTTCAGATGCTCGGCCGTCGTCGGATTTCTAGCGTCTATTTGCAGACTTATCAGAAACAAAGGGAAAAAAATAAACACTGACAACAGTTGAGTTACATTATAATTTTATTGATTTCAGTTGTTCTTCTATTTAAAAACAAGGTCCTATGCCAAACAAAAAACAGCAGTGTCCTTCATTCCCAGGAAACTCACCATCCTAAACCTTCACTCACTTTCAGCTCTAAATTCAAGGAGTAAAAGTGTCAGGAGCACACTCAACAGTTTACAGAAGGGATACTGCTTTTAACGCGAAAGCTGCACACAGGAATAGCATTCCTAGCAGACACACGCATTTCCTTGAAACTGCCACCCAAGTCCACCCACTCCATTTCACCCGCCTGGACGCTGCTGTCCTGGCCTCACGTCGAGCAGAATCACAGGCCCGAGAGAACCACAGGCCCGACAGGAAGGGCAATTCCAGAGTTTCCGAGAAGGTGGATCAGAACCCAGGAATGGGCTGCCTGACTGGTCCGGCAGCTCTCACGAGTTACATACCCCCTCAGGCCCTGCCATCTTAAAAGCACGCAGGTGTCGAGCCTAAGAATGGGACACCCTGCCTAAAAAAACATTTATCAGTATTCTCCTATCGCAAAAGAAGTCATTCTGCGTCTTTGTCGCCACGAATTCCAAACATACCTGTACTTCCTTTCCTACACGTAAGACAAACAGAATGAGCCCTTTTCCAAGCACAGCATTCCTATGCGAGAATCAGAGCAATGCTGTCCTGCATTAACACGACAGGTTTCATCACCTACATGTTTTCAAATATGAAGGGGGAAGCTGATGAAGTTGAAGCACTAAATCATCACTTAGAAAAAAAAAAAATTCATGCATTAGCAAATTAACACTAAAAATTATGACGCTAGCTAGAGCTAGCTAACTTGTACCATCACGTTTGTAAACAATGCTTATATACCCTTGCCTTCCACGTCCATTGAAATCTGAACAAAAAAACACGGAAAAGCGCCGAATATAGATTGAACAATGCACACGTCTTAAAAAGAAAAATCTCAAAACATTATAGGTCACCGTAAAATCAGTGCACAGATCAGTCACGCTTGACATAAATAAAAACGCGCTTTCACATTTCTATTTATTCTTTAAAATGAAATCCAAGAAAAACCGCTCTGCTCTTTGGAAGTGCAGCAGAAGCCCCAGGAACGGTACACTGGTCTCAGATCGTTCCCTATTTCCCCAGGGACATAGGGAGAGGTGACCCGGGGAAGACGGGCAGTGACAGCAGGCGTCCATCGTGATCTGAGAGGTACCGAAACCTGCCGTTGGACTGTCCCGATCCGCGACCCTCCGCGGGGGGCGGGGGAAGGGGCCGAAATCCCATCCGTTCTCAAAGCCCGAACCAATCCCCAACGTCCGCAAGTCTTTACAGAATCCCGATTCCCCCACCAGGTCTGAAGCGACGTCTTCGCAGCCATGGCGTGAACGCAACGAGACGGTTTTAACACTTTCTCGTTCAGTCGGACGTTTTCATTTACTCATCTCCCGAAGGGCCGTTCTCCCCTCCGAATGACCGCCAGACGCTGCACTAAAAACACACGGTCCAGTAAACGAAACGTTGCACAGAGAGTTACCTTTAGAAAATGAATGAATGTGCTGCTCAGTAATTAAAAGACACGGATTGTTGCGAGAAAGTGAGACGGAGGGTTCAGTACATGTTCGTTGTGTGCTGAACAGAAACTTTTTAGGATTGATAATTTCAATACGGGGCCTTTGGGAGGTTAAAAACAGTTGCGCCGGATATAAACCACGTTATTTCCCAAGTCTGGTGAAATTCCCGACGTGACACCCTACGTCCGGTTGAACCCCCGGTATGGCGAGACCCGGGGAGAGGTTGAAAGGGGGTACCTGAAGGGGTTTTTAGTTGAACCCGGACCCCAAGACTTGTGGTATGGAGAGATCTCAGCTCCAGAGCTGAACTACTGTAGCTAAAGCAAATCCTCGGTGTGAATTCTTGTTGAGCTCGAGGAATTTATGCAAAGTGCATTGCAGACACACAGACACACACAGACACACAGACACACAGACACACAGACACACAGACACACAGACACACAGACACACAGACACACAGACACACAGCCTTGCGGAGGCGCTAAGCGCTGTGGCAGTGCATGTGCTTGCGCAGGCCCCAGCCCTGGGTGAACTTCTTCCCGCAGACGGTGCAGACGAAAGGGGTGACCCCCGTGTGCAGGCGCATGTGGATCTGCAGCCCCCCGCACTCCTTGAAGTCCTTGCCGCACTCGTTGCAGTGGTAGGGCTTGATGCCCGTGTGGATGCGCTGGTGGACCTTCAGGGAGTTGACGTGCCCGAAGCGCCGCCCGCACTCGCTGCAGCTGTAGGGGGTCTCCCCCGTGTGCACCTGCGCGTGCGTGCGCAGCGCCCCCCGGGCCATGAAGGTCTTCCCGCACTCGCCGCACTGGAAGGGCCGCTCGCCGGTGTGCAGGCGCTGGTGCACGATCAGGCTGCCCCGGCGTGTGAAGCTCTTGCCGCACTGGGTGCACAGGAAGGCCTTCTGCTCCTGGCGGGTGCACTTGTGCACCTTGAGGAAGTGCTGCAGGGCGAAGGACTTGCCGCAGTGCCTGCAGGTGTAGTTCTTCGCCTCGTGCTGGGCCATGTGGGCCCGCAGGTCGGCCGCGACGCCGAACGCGCTCCCGCACTCCAGGCAGCTGAAGGTGCCCTGGGACCTGTGCATGCGCTGGTGGGTGCGCAGGTGGGACAGCTGCTTGAAGCGCTTGCGGCAGCGCCGACACTCGAAGGGGGTCTCCTCGGAGTGGGCCTGCCGGTGGCAGGTGAGGTACTGCTTCCGGGCGAAGCTCTTCCCGCAGACCTCGCAGCTGAAGCTGGCCGGGGGGGGCCCGGGCCCGGCCTGGCCGCCGGCCGCGGGCGGCGGCGGCGGGGCGGGGGGGGGGGAGGAGGAGGACGCGGCCCCGGCGGCCGCCGGCGGGGAGGCAGCCGGACGCGCGGCAGCCTCGCGGCTCTCGGGCCTCTGCTCCTGCCTCCCCCTCCTGTCGCCGCTCGGACCGCCCGCGGGCGCCCCCCCGCCGCCGCCGGCGCGCGGGCCGCCCCCCTTCTTCCTCGCCGCCGCCGCTGTCGCTGTCGCTGCCGGGAGAAACAAGCCAAGATTTACCTCCGAAGCCCCTAGACCAAGACGCGACCGGATCATTTCGCCTGTGTGGTTATCCCCTGGTGGGATGTTTCAGATGCGCGTGCAATGCAGTGCCATTGACCGGAGGGACTACACCTGTGTGGGGCTGGAATTTGACTCGCTAGTTGAAAACACGCCTCGTTTGAAACTCTATCAAGCCAATAGCTGAGCAGTCAGGAATAGCTACCCACGAAACTAAGCCATCTCACTCGTCTAGTGCGTTACCAGTGCCTTACTGGTATGGCCAGCAGCCATGTCACCCTGCAGCTCCCAGCTGGCAGCCCCACTGGAGCTCAGCAGGTGTGAGCCTGGCCAGTACCTGGATGGGAGACTCCTGGGAAAGCTGAGGCTGCTGCTGGAAGAGGTGTTAGTGGGGCCAGCAGGGGGCGCTCACCCTGTGTGGGTCCTAATGCCCCAGTATAGTGACGGGGACACTACACTGTAAAAAGGCGCCGTCCTTCGGATGAGACGTAAAACTGAGGTCCTGACTCTCTGTGGTCATTAAAAATCCCAGGGCGTTTCTCGAAAAGAGTAGGGGTGTTACCCCAGTGTCCTGGCCATGATTGGCCCTTACCAATCATGGCCTCCTAATAACCCCCCTCTCTGAACTGGCTTCATCACTCTGCTCTCCTCCCCACTGAGAGCTGGTGTGTGGGGAGAGGACTGGAGCATCATCCAGGTGGGGCTGCACACTGGTGGGGGTGGAGGGGATCCCCATTACCTGTAAAGCGCTTTGAGTGGAGTGTCCAGAAAAGCGCTATATAAGTGTAAGCAATTATTATTATTATTATTATTGGCCAGCCTTCCGCACATAGAAAACCCGGCGAGTGTCGGATTCCCAGCAGGGAGCTCCGCGGACTTACAGCTTCTCCTCGCGTTCTGTCTTGGTTGCTTCCTCTCCTGCCTCTTCCTCCGCCGCCTGCCCTTCGCCGCCGTCCCACGGCGGGAGGCCTCCGGCGCGTCCTGCTGCTGCTCGCCCGGGGCGCCCCCTCCCTGCTCCTGCAGGTCCCCAGCCTCCGCCGTCCCCTCCTGCGCCTGGCCTTCAGGCGGGAGACCTCCGTCCGGCTGTCCAGGCGGCTCCTGCGCCGCGGTCCCATCCTGCCCGCCTGCGCCGCCTGGGGGCGGGTGCCGCGCCCCCCCCGCGGGCCTGCCGTCGCCCTTCTCCTGCCCGGGCCCCGCGGGCTCCTCCTCTTTGACCTGCACAGCGCCCGCCTGCTGGGGGAGCACCCTGACGAAGCTGACCGAATGGAGCTCGGTGATGTCCACGTCCAGGCTCTCCAGCTTGAGCCCGTCTTGCCCGGCTCCGTCCGGACCCTGCAGGAAGAGCGTCACGGCCAGCTCCGGATCCTCCTGCTTGACGCGGGCCGGATCGGAATCGGCGCGCGCCCCCTTAGCCTGGCGACAGCCTTCTCCCGGCAGCGCAGGCTCCGGGCGAACAGCCGTGTGGTCGGCCGCACCCCTCGACGAGGACGCCCCAGGGGGGTCCTGCAGCGCCGGCGAGATCGCCACCTGGGCACGGTCGTGAAGATGATCAGGCCTCGCCTTTTCTGCGCCTGGGGTACAGCGAGAAAGGCAGAAAGTCACCATTCAGTCTCATTCACGTGCGCATAGCACTCGAGCCGCACTGCCCTCCTACACCCTGCCCCCCACGTCCGACACGAGAGCTCAGCGTCAGCATCGTACTTTTCAATAGGACAAGCAATAGGTTTTATTCCGTGCTGGCAAGAGAAGAGAGAAAACACAACGTTTCGGCTGTGGAGCCTTCTTCAAGTGTGAGACAGACAGGGCAGGCAGCGAAGATTAAACAGCACAGAAGAACAGAAGCTGGGAGAGGGGGGGGAGGCCACTCAGGAAGCGCGAAGTGGAGAGGTTCCTTTGCAGACTACGCATGCCGATGCAGCTCCCCACCTGAACTACTTCTACCTACTTCTGCTGCGACCCACTGTCCCTTCCTCTAAATCTTTTTCTAGATCTCTTCGTCGTTCCTCCTCCTCCTCCTCCTCCCTGGGCCACTTGCCCCCCCTCTCTCACTAAACCAGCATTCCGTCTCTTCACTCCGATCTGCCCAAACACCAGGCTCTCTCACCACCTCCCACTCCTTCACAGATCCCGTCGTTATAATATCATTCCTAAAGGATTTCGCCTAAAATTCAACACCCCTCTCCCCTTTGCACTCCCTGAGCGGCCTCTCTGCCTCTCTTCAATCTTCGCTGCCTGCCCTGTCTCTCTCGCGCCTGAAGAAGGCTCCACAGCCGAAACGTTGCGTTTTCTCTCTTCAGCCTGGAATAAACCTCTTACTTGTTCCTTTGCAGCCTACGCCTGCTGACGCAGCCCCCCCACCTGAACTGCATCATTTCCTGTAGCCTTGCATTGCAATACCTTCCCGTCCCCAGAAAAGATGAAACACGAGAGACTCACAAGATCCAGCCTCGCAGAACAGGAAGGGCAACAAAAATAGGGGAGCCTGCTTGACTCGGCGTTCTCACTCAGCAGGGCAGCAGGTCAACGGATCTACAGCTTCTTGAAGGAGCCCAGATTCAGAGCCCCAGCCACCTGCTTGGGAGACCTGCTTGATCCCCGTAGCATTGCTCGACGAAGGGTTCCCTATTCTCAGTCCTACACGAATTTCCCTCTGAGCTCCTGAATCGGATCCCATATCCTCGTTTCACTACCGAGTGCAAAAGTCCCCTGGGATGACCTTCAGCACGCTCCTCGTGCACTGCCTCTGGTCCAGACCAGGTTCCTTTAACCTGCCAGTGCACAACAGCCCCTCCCAGTAAACTTACTCGCTCTGCTCTGAGCTCTGTGCGAGAGAGAATTTCCCTTCCCTGGTATGGAGACCAAACCGAGCTCTTAAGAGAGACCTTACAGAAGCACTGGAAACCCCAGGCACAGCGCAGAATTAAATACCTAAAGCTTCCTTATGCCACAGGAGAGCACATTTATTTTGCTCTCTCTCGAATGCCTTGTCCCGAGAAAGCCAGAAATCGGTTCAAAGGCAGACAGCTGGGGAGCCCAAAACTGCTATACGTGTGGATATGCAATAAATAGAAACTGACTGATCTGGCATTAAAATCCGGCCATCGCAGGGGCTTAAATGCCTTTCAACGAGCGAACCGTCAAGAACGTGCTTGACAGTCAAGAAGCTTGTGCTTTAGATACAAAGCCGGAACGTCTGTAAACAGAATCCGAGCAAGTGACAGATTCCATTAAAAGAAGCAGCACTGACAGGAAGTTTTTCTTCCCCTTTTTCGGTGGGATTACGTCAAGGGGATCTTTTATAGCATGCGCCAGAGGGGTGGGGGGGGGGGGTAACCTGGCACGCGTGCCCCTTCAAGCTGGCGGGACGCTGGTGACATCACACCAAGCTCCACCGCGTGAGGCAAACCAGATACAGCCTGGGCTACCGCTAGAGGCGAGACAACCCGGCACCAGCTTAGTGTCAGAAGAGCCGCACCCGGCGGGAATCTCCAGACCACGCCGACCCCCGACAGCTGGAGATCTCGCCTTGGGAAACGGGGACATCACGCCCGAGCCACCCAGCCATTAATACAGCAGGTGCAGTATCGCTCTAACACAGCAGGGGGCTGTACAGCCTGCAAAGGAACAAGTAAAGGTTTATTCCCTGCTGAAGAAGGCTCCACAGCCGAAACGTTGTCTCTTTTCACCATGGAATAAACCTCTCCTTGTTCCTTTTCAGCATCTTTCACACTGAAACGTCAAAGTAGAAAGCCTTTGACTGATCTCCTTATTGCCTTTGACAAGACTCGTTTTAAAAAGACACTTTTCCAAAAAAAAAGACCATGTCCCCTTTCTCTCTCCTTCTTTAAAGAAACTGTATATATAAAAAAAAACAGAAGAATGCCCTCCTTAATCCTAGGGCACCAGGATTATCTTTTATCTATTATTCCGACTGCATCGGTTTCAACCCAGCAGGACACGAACACCAAACTCCTCACCCTCCACCACGGCGTCCATCCTCTCCAGGCCGCAGATGCAGGAGGTGTCGCTGCTCACGCTGTCGCTCAGGCGGAAGAACAGCTCTTCGTGGTCGCGGGCCACCTCCTCGGGCACCAGGACCAGCGGGCACTGGAACTTCTTGTGGATTTCCTGCATCGGGTCTCCCGTGGGCCGGCCGGCCGCGCCGCGGGGAGAGGCCCCGGGGCCCCTCCGCAGGGCCGCCCCCTCGAGGGCCTTGAGCCGGCCGGCCGAGGCGTCCAGCTGCTCCCGCAGCTGCTCGATCTCACGCTCTCGCTCGGACAGCCGGCGGCGCACCAGGCGGGAGATGTCGGCCACCAGGGCGTCGACGGCGGACCTCAAGGCGCGCTGCACGGCCAGGGCCAGCTCGTCCTCCAGGGTCGCCTCGGGGCCCCCGGTGTCCATCTTCGGGTCGAAGGGTCAGCCCGTCCGGCTGCCGGGGGGGGGGGGGGGGCAGAAACGGCGCTTTCAGAGACGGACGGGCCCTTATCGCATGCTTACTAAAACAGAAAAGGCTGGAACTACCCGGGTCCGTTTAAGCTCACGTCCTAACTCGGCCTTTAATCGGTTTATTCCCGCGACTAAGACCGATTCCAGCCGAGCCGGGCGAGTTGCATACAGAGCCCTGGCACCGCAGCAGCCAGCTCATGTGTTACAGAGTAAAGACCGTCGGGTTTCCGGCGTGCAGACAAAAGCTCCGTCTCTCCCCCCAACCCACACGGCTGCCGAAGAGCTTCTCCGCACGCCAGGGAAACGAAAGCATTGCCAGCATGCTCGGCTGGCACGACTCGGTTAACCCTGAAACTTTAAAAAAAAAAAAACTCATGCGTGCTCGCAGGCTGCGTTATGAGCCCACGGTTCGCCGATGACCCTCCTGCTGAAATGCCAGAACAACGGTTTAACGCCACACACCCGCAGCTACGTAGGTCATCTTCCACCCAATACCCACCGGTTGCTTGACAGCCCGTTTTTAACCCAGAGTCCAAATATCGCAAACTCGGACCCACTCGCCGCCGTTACCTCCACCACAGGATAAAACTGGACATTTTTCCTCGCTGCCCCCAGCGCAACACGCTGGAGTTTCAAAGAAGAGGCTCACCGTCGCTCGTCATCTCTTCTACAGCGGCCCCTAGTGGAAGTGGAGGTCTTATTGCATGGTGATTTTTTTCAAAGCGACCAATGTTCTCCACTCCGATGCAGCCCCAGTATGCGGTACAGTGATACGGATACGATTATCTTCTAGCAAGGCACACACATGGTGACCAACCTCCTCTCTCTTACTACACCATTGTAGTAGTTGACCCGAGCTGTCCAGCCCCGATCCTGCAGGGCTGGTGAAGTGAGCTCAGATTTTCTCAGTCTAGCCTTTTAAAGAACGCTAAATACATTTTGGGGGCTGAAATTGCATTTTTTTTACCTTTATACGATAAAAGGTCAATTTCTCTTCTCTGGGTTTTGAAAGAGAGGACAGAGGCCCAAGCCAGAATGAGTAAACATGTCTTTTACTTACTACAGGCTAGTGAAAACTAATACCAGACAGGAAATGTTCAAATAATAACATTTAGCGTCTGGTTGTCTAAAAGAGAGGATACTACCCCCCTTTTTCCCTACGGAGTCTCCTAGCCCCGTGAAGTTGACCTCCCACAAACAGCACTAACGAATGCGGTGGGCTTCATCGTGTGTGCTGTTGAAAATAGCGTTTGTGCCGCTTTCATTCCCGAGATATAGCGCCTTAGTTTCCCGGGGGTGTGATGCCCCCCCTACAACGACGCTGGAGACCCAAACCGGTCTGAACTGTTAGTGCTGCGTTCGTGTCGCTTTGTGCCGTTTGAAAGGAGCTCCGGAGCTGCTTTCGTTGCCAAGATACAGATCCTTATTTTTGGGGCGAAATCACGTGATCATGTACGACGCACTGGGAAGTTCAGGCACCGAATTACTGGAATCTGGGATAACGATGTTTACAGTTTCGTTTCTCTGCTCGTCTCGGGAGCTTGTGCATTTAATACTAAGATTTTCTGTGTGTTTGAGTGGGCGGTAAAATTAAATTTGTCTCCGATGTCGTACTTTCACCAGAAAAGTTGCCGTTTCAGCAACATTAAAGCAAAAGAGAGAACTTCACCTGATGGGGATGTTTTTGAACCGCGTTTAACTTCGTGCCCTTTCGGTTTCTGGACTGGTCACTTCAGCTGGACTCGGATCTAACTCTTTTGAGAGCTGCAGCGGGATTAGGAGTTACAGCTACACACGTGTAAGTGTTTTAGGAGGGGAGGGAAACTCACTGGCCATTTGGATCAAAGAGGACCTTTAGCCCCCCTCAACATCAGGCCATCCAAGCCCAGTGTGGAATTTAGCCAGGACACCGGGGTTAAAACCCCCCAGCTCTTACAAACTGACGTGGGATCAATGCTGGTGCGCTGAATTACAAAACTGCAATGCAGAGGATAGAGCGCCCCCCACTGGTCTATACTAACTACTTGCAGCAAGCTGGTTCTCTTTACAGGTCTCCCAGTATTGACAGGACCACGGGTGACCAGCCCTGGTCCTGGAGGGTCAGTCTTGTCTGCAGGTTTTCAAGTCAAGTTCCAGCAATTGACGTAGTTCAATCAGTCCAGTTAAGACAGGAACGGGCTCGTTTAGATTAAGAGCCGAACTGTAATGAAAACCTGTGAACACGCCAGCCCCCGGATCCGACCCAGACCAGGACCAACGTTGCGTATCTTCCGAGATCCGGCCAGGTGCCAGTGCTGCTGTCGAATGCGATTCAGTGTTGATTGAAGGCAGCATCTCCACAACAACTTCACACCGCACAGCCAGAGCGGTCCCTCACACAACCTCCTCCGTCACCGCAACGCCTTCAATCAAGCGCGGCTCCGATTGGTCGGATTGCCCGGCGAGGTGTGGCGGGCGGCCAATCGCAGGAGGCGAAAGCTGGGTTGTCGTGACGCTATTGGCTCAGCGTCTCTCACGGTCTTCACGGGGCCTAGTACACGTGACGAAGGTCTGGGTTCTGATTGGCTCTAACGAGGCTGGGGGCAGTCGTGAGCCTGCACATCTGTTTTGTCAAGAAAATACCTATAGAAAATTAGCTCGTAAACAGCTCGACCGTGCCACGGGTACTGTATATCTCCTACCTTATAGTTTGTGGGTTTTTTTTTCATTTTTTGAACCAGTATGGGGCCAATGCGTGGTTCAACCTGCGTGAATGTAGGAGGTTGAGGAGCTGAAGGTAACAGGAGTTCCGCCGGAAACCAAGACCGTAAACGTTGGGAATGTAGTGTACAGTTACAGTAATCGTTTACATGCATCCTAACTTGCACACATGTAAAACAAATGGCGTGAAAGCAACGTGAAGCAAACACTACTCCGAGCATCTGGCAACAGTAACACAACAGACGCTTAGCCAGAACACAGATACGAAGAGCTGTGGAAAAGTATTTATTCTGCAGCTCTGACGTGCAGTAGGAACGAAACCTTTTTTTTTCCTGAAAGGGCTTGGTTTTAAAATGAGCGTTTATCGCTGATAAAATGCATTGTCGAAAACAACTGCTATGGTTAGTCATTGCAAAATGTTCACCAGGAGCAGTGACGGGAAAATGTGGAAGAACAACGGTGCAGTATGAAAAGATTAATAATTAAATTCTCGACGGAACTTAGAAACCTAGGGGTTACTTCTGAACCCGTGTGCTCTTCTGAAGCCCATTGTCCGTCGCATCACTACAGGGATATATTAACAGTACTCGGGTAAGATGCTTGCCCGTGTCTGTTGCAGAAATATTGATACATGCGTTTATTTCAGCAAGATTAAACTGCTATAACCCCAGGAGTTAGAGTGCACGTTATATTGCAGAAGGTCGTTTCAAAAGCATGTATACTGGTCGAGGTGGCTCAATTTGCACTGTACTGGTCAGTGTTGTGCAGCTGCCTGAACCTGTGCTGTACTGGTCAGTTGTGCAGGTGGCTCAGTCTGTGCTGTACTGGTCAGTGTTGTGCAGGTGGCTGAGTCTGTGCTGTACAGGTGGCTCAGTCTGTGCTGTACTGGTCAGTGTTGTGCAGGTGGCTGAGTCTGTGCTGTACTGGTCAGTGTTGTGCAGGTGGCTGAGTCTGTGCTGTACAGGTGGCTCAGTTTGTGCTGTATTGGTCAGTGTTGTAAGGTGGCTCAGTCTGTGCTGTACTGGTCAGTGTTGTGCAGGTGGCTGAGTCTGTGCTGTACAGGTGGCTCAGTCTGTGCTGTACTGGTCAGTGTTGTGCAGGTGGCTGAGTCTGTGCTGTACAGGTGGCTCAGTTTGTGCTGTATTGGTCAGTGTTGTAAGGTGGCTCAGTCTGTGCTGTACTGGTCAGTGTTGTGCAGGTGGCTGAGTCTGTGCTGTACAGGTGGCTCAGTCTGTGCTGTACTGGTCAGTGTTGTGCAGGTGGCTGAGTCTGTGCTGTACTGGTCAGTGTTGTGCAGGTGGCTGAGTCAAGGCCGGTGGCTGTGGAAAAGCAGCGACTTGCAAGACGAGGGGGTTGCTGGTTCAAATCCTCAGGCTGTGCCACGGATTCACTCCGTCACAGCGAGCAGGCATTGAGCCCCCTCCCGCGCTCCATCCTGAGGAAGCTTCAAACCGAGGTCCTGCTCTCTGTGCCAAATCACCCTCCCCTGGTCTCTGCAAAGTCAATTCAGATAAAGATTTTCAATAAGCCATTATTCCCCGTCAGAAGGACTTCAAGAACATCTATAGATGAATTTACAGATAGGAGATGATTGTATGAGACTGACAATTCCTTTATAAACTGATGCTCCACAAGATCAGATATCTGTATATTGCTCTCAGCGTATGACTCTTATCCTGCGTTATTTCAAATGCATGTGTGAATGTGGAGACTTTCCTAGCTTGGGAAGGGCTCTCTTCCTGTAGAAGCCCCCTTTCAGGTGAACAGATCCTTTTTACACACAATGTGCTGTACAGGTGGCTCAGTCTGTGCTGTACTGGTCAGTGTTGTGCAGGTGGCTGAGTCTGTGCTGTACAGGTGGTTCAGTCTGTGCTGTACTGGTCAGTATTGTGCAGGTGTTGCAGAATGCCCAGATGCTCCTGCTGAGGCGCTGAGGATGGAAACCGTTCACATCAAAGAGGAGGCCACGGAATTGGAATGTTCCATCACGGCAGCAGGGGAAACCAAGCTCCCGTCTGCAGGTGTATCAGAGCAGAGCCCAAGTCTGCAGGCGCAGAACACCCCTCCAGGTGGGCCCATCCCCGTGAAAGAGGAACCCCTTCACCCAGAGCTCGACAGCATCGCAAGCAGCATCTCGGAACTGGGCTCGGTCCAGATCATCGAGGATGGACCTGACTGGCAGCGCAGCCCCCTCGCTGCCAAGACCACCCCGGCTGCAGGCAGGACTTGTGAGTACCGATCTTGGTGTGCCAAAAAAAAAAGTTAGCAGTGGTTTGCAAAACAACCATGCACTGATGCTTTTACATCTGATTTTCTAAAGGTGTACAAACTTCTGTCTAGATCCTCGCGTGGTGACCTTTCACCCTGAAAGCAGTCCGTTTTCAGCAGTCAGCAATGTCAGTTTTTACCAGCTACTTCTGAAAGTCTTTTAACAATAGATTGGTCAGCATCAGCAGGGCAGCACTGTTCCTTGCAGGTTGTGGTGGGTAGTTTAGGATGTTCTCAACCTCAGTGACCCATCTCTCTCTCTCTCTCTCTCTCTCTCTCTCTCTCTCTCTCTCTCTCTCTCTCTCTCTCTCTCTCTCTCTCTCTCTCTCTCTCCCCCCCTAAAGTGTCCTTCCCCTGTCCGTACTGCGAGGTCTCCTTCACCGGGGAGCAGTACCTGCAGGGCCACGTGAAGAACAAGCACAGGGAGGAGTACCTGAAGGCCCTGCGCTCCTCCGCCATGAAGAACGCGTCCTCGCAAGCGCGAGCGCCACCGCCGCCTCCCCGAGCCCCCCTGGGCGCCCCCGCGGCGGCGGTCTCGCACCACTGCGGCGTGTGCTGGCAGAGCTTCGACCGGCTGGACAGCCTGAGGCGGCACGAGCGGGGACACACGGCGGGGGCGGGGCCAGGGGCGGAGTCAGGGGCGGGGCCAGGAACTGGGCAAGGGGCGGGGCCAGGGGAAATAGCAGGACTGGGGGCGGGGCCGCACAGCTGCGGCCAGTGCGGGAAATCATTCCGGGACTCGGAGAAGCTGGAGACGCACCGGCGGACCCACTCGGGGGAGACGCCCTACCGCTGCGCGGACTGCGGCAAGGGCTTCAGCCAGCTGGGGAACCTGAAGATCCACGGGCGCATCCACACGGGCGAGCGGCCCTACCGCTGCGCGCAGTGCCCCAAGAGCTTCCGCTACCTGGAGTCGCTGAAGCAGCACGGGCGGAGCCACAGCGGGGAGACGCCCTTCGCCTGCGGCCAGTGCGGCCGCAGCTTCAGCCTGCTGGGCAACCTGAAGAAGCACCAGCGCATCCACACGGGCGAGAGCCCCTACAGCTGCGCCCAGTGCGGCCGGAGCTTCAACCAGGTGCAGAACCTGAAGAAGCACCAGCAGGTGCACTCAGGGCAGAGCCCGTTCGCCTGCCCGCACTGCGGCAAGAGCTTCAACCAGTCGGGCAACCTGAAGGCCCACCTGCGCACCCACACGGGCGAGGCGCCCTACGTCTGCGGGGAGTGCGGCCGCAGCTTCAGCCAGTCGGGCAACCTGAAGACGCACCAGCGCACGCACACGGGCGAGGCGCCCTACGTCTGCGCCCACTGCGGGAGGGGCTTCAAGGACTCGGGGAAGCTGAAGCGCCACCAGCTGGTCCACACGGGGGAGACGCCCTACCCCTGCCCCGACTGCGGGAAGAGCTTCAGCCAGATGGGCAACCTGAAGACGCACCAGCGCACCCACAAGGGCGACAGCTGATGGCGGCCAGGCCGGTGGCTGTGGAAAAGCAGCGACTTGCGAGACGAGGGGGTTGCTGGTTCGAATCCTCAGGCTGTGCCACGGATTCACTCCGTCACAGCGAGCAGGCATTTAGCCCCCTCCCGCGCTCCATCCTGAGGAAGCTTCAAACCGAGGTCCTGCTCTCTGTGCCAAATCACCCTCCCCTGGTCTCTGCAAAGTCAATTCAGATAAAGATTTTCAATAAGCCATTATTCCCCGTCAGAAGGACTTCAAGAACATCTATAGATGAATTTACAGATAGGAGATGATTGTATGAGACTGACAATTCCTTTATAAACTGATGCTCCACAAGATCAGATATCTGTATATTGCTCTCAGCGTATGACTCTTATCCTGCGTTATTTCAAATGCATGTGTGAATGTGGAGACTTTCCTAGCTTGGGAAGGGCTCTCTTCCTGTAGAAGCCCCCTTTCAGGTGAACAGATCCTTTTTACACACAATGTGCTACTTAGTTATATACCAAGACATGCTCTAACTTTAAGATCACATTTGTCACTTTGCATTTGCATAGCTCTAACACTAACGTGAACAAGGCTTGAAAAAAAAACTAGATCAACAGTCACCCACAGCCCATTGCTCAGATGGCACACAGTCCTGTTTATTGGGTCATATAACCAGAGAATGGCCTGGTCCATCACCTGTCATGCTTATCAAAGACTTTATCCATCCAGCAGCTGGTTTCCACCACAGGGCAGAGACGTGGGTTTAAACATGTCGTTCGGTGAGAGGATGTACCAGCCAGGGAAGCCATCCAGCCTGTGTTACACGGAGGGCTTTTGGAGAGACTAGCCATTGAGGTCAAACCAGGGCTAACTTCATAGACTCTTGTGTGCAGTTCCACAGCTTTGAAAGACTGAAATTGCACAGCTGCAGGATGATTCCCCCTGCTGCATCCACACACGGCTGGAAAATACACTACAGCATTTAAAGTAAATGGATTCAAGTAGCATAAATCACACAGAGCCTGGTATTGCCTGGTTGGCTAGTTGAGAAAGAGCTTTGGTTTGCTCACGTTGGAGTCGTGAGCCGACACTCCTGTTTATTTACCCACAGTTCTACACTACAGTTCCTGAACCATTTCCAGAAACTGGAAAAGAAAACAGGAACATCTAACTCTCACTGTCCTAAAAAAGACTCACCCTGCCGGTCCTGGGTGAACAGCCAGTTCAATTAACACTGCGGATAGAAAAAAGGACTGTCACACCCAGATTCAAATGAAATCACAGTAGAACAGAGTTGGGCATTAAAACAGACACATGACAACCCTCCTTAGAGCTATAGAAGGTGCTCTTGTGGCTGCAGGCAGTGTTACAGAGCTTTTGGAGAGGCCAGTCACTGAAGGTCAAACCAGGGTTGACTTCATCAATTCACAGCTGTAGAGGACAAGTCACTTCCAGCAGCTGTGAGGTCAGATTTCCAGCACTACACTTACACTACAGCATTTGAGTGAAGGGATTCAAGTAGCAGAAAACACACAAAGTGTGCTATTGCCTGGTTGGCTCATTGAGAAAGAACTTTGGTTTGCTCATGTTGGAGTCGTGAGCCGAGACTCGTGTTTATTTACCCACAGTTCTACACTACAGTTCCTGAACCAGTTCCAGAAACTGGAAAAGAAAACAGGAACAGCTGACTCTCACTGTCCTAAAAAAGACTCACCCTGCTGGTCCTGTGTGAACAGCCAGTGGGCTGACCCTCCCCAGGCCCGTGTTAAAGAACTGAAAGCCCAGCCGCTGAGCAGCAGTTTTATCATTGGACCTCCAGGCTACAGCTCTACCCTTCATCATCTTCTTCTTGCTCTTCTGTTGCTCTTAAATGCCTCGATTGAATCTTCATGGTTTCCCACAGCAGCAGCTCAGCTCTCACACACCTGCAGGAGAAGAGTCTCAAACGAAGCACAGCTGTGTGTTTGCTCTCTACCTGTTCATACACGGACAAAACTGAAAACAGCTGCAACTAATCAGCTCTGGGCAGGTCCGCATTTGACCACCAATAATAGCGTAATCACAGCAATAAGAGATAGAGACTCAGCATAGCTGGACCCCAGTGGACTGCAGATAAAGTTACAGGGGTTTGAACCCAGACTGCTCTCCTTGTAGCACAAAGTACCAAATCAATAATACAGTATCAGTTCAGATTCAGTTAGACTCTTCATTTCACTTGTAATCCATCAATAAAGAGAGACAATTGTGGGTGAAGGTATTTTATATTACAAGGCCTTACTATTTAAATAGAAAAATTGGAAAGGAATATTTGAAGTGGTTGCTTTAAAGCCCGTTATTGTGGATGTGTGAGCTGCTGTGTTTCCCTTTCCAATATGTTTAATACTGTGTTTTTAAATCACCAAATAAAACATTGCTGTCGTATTGGATGTGTGTTATTGCACAGGGCTGTGAGCTTTAAATTATTTGGGGTTTTAAAGAGTCATCATCCATATGTTGTCATTACTACTGTACTCACTGGGCTGACCTGAAGTATTGTGAAATGGTGTTAAGACACATTTGTGCCTCGTTTTCACAATGAGTCCCACTGTGCAAATCCAGATGTATCACATCTTCTCCGTGTCTTAAAGAGGAACAAGTAAAGGTTTACTCCATGCTGAAAAGAGAAGAAAGAAACACAACGGTTTGGCTTTGGAGCCCTCTTGAGGTGTGCTGCTGCTGCAGCTACCTACCCAAATGTCTTAGCGAGGTTTTCTCTCACTCCAGCTGGAGAGGATTGACGGTTCGGCTGGATCTGGCTGCAGGAGGGAAGGTCCTGCGGTGACGTCAGTGGGGTCAGACCTGCCCGGGGTCCGTCTGTCTGGGTGGAGGTGTTCTCACCACAAGGGTGGTGGTGTGAGGGTCTGTGCCAGGTTAGCAATAGATGGGGGTCTATGGCCAGCAGCCATGTCACCCTGCAGCTCCCAGCTGGCAGCCCCTCTGGAGCTCAGCAGGTGTGAGCCTGGCCAGTACCTGGATGGGAGACTCCTGGGAAAGCTGAGGCTGCTGCTGGAAGAGGTGTTAGTGGGGCCAGTAGAGGGCGCTCACCCTGCGGTCTGTGTGGGTCTTAATGCCCCAGTATAGTGACGGGGACACTACACTGTAAAAGGTGCCGTTCTTTGGATGAGACGTAAAACCCAGGTCCTGACTCTCTGTGGTCATTAAAAACCCCAGGGTGTTTCTCGAAAAGAGTGGGGGTGTTACCCCAGTGTCCTGGCCAAATTTCCCCCTGGCCTTTACCAGTCATGGCCTCCTAATAATCCTCATCTCTGAACTGGCTTCATCACTCTGCTCTCCTCCCCACCGAGAGCTGGTGTGTGGGGAGAGTACTGGAGCATCATCTGGGTGGGGCTGCACACTGGTGGTGGTGGAGGGGATCCCCATGACCTGTAAAGTGCTTTGAGTGGAGTGTCCAGAAAAGTGCTATGTAAGTGTGAGGAATTATTATTATTATTATTATTATTATTATGTTAAATGTCAAGATGCTCTCAACAAGGCTTTTATATGCCATCTCTAGGACATTTTGACTAACATTAAAGTTCCTGAGTCTTTGGATTCAAAACAGCTTCTGACTTGCTGCCTTAAAAATGTTCTCAGTGTAAAACACCCCTACTCTTTTCGGTCAGGACCTTGGTTTTACGTCTGAAGGACAGCACCTTTTTACAGTCTAGTGTCCCTGTCACTGTACTGTGGCATTAGGACCCACACAGACTGCAGGGTGAGCGCCCCCTACTGGCCCCACTAACACCTCTCCCAGCAGCAGCCTCAGCTTTCCCAGGAGTCTCCCATCCAGGTACTGGCCAGGCTCACACCTGCTGAGCTCCAGTGGGGCTGCCAGCTGGGAGCTGCAGGGTGATAAGGCTGCTGGCAATTATCTTATTATTATTGACACTATCTTGCCTTGAGCTCTTTCTCACTTTAGTTTTGTTAAACTGCTTAGCCACCTCTGCTGAATCAACTTGAATAGTCTTACCAGATACTGGGAGGTCAGTGCTAAAAGTTGGGGTGATTGTGGGTTTCCTTTTAAACAGGTGAAACACACATTTAAATAATTTACCAGCTGTTGTCCATCCATGCCATTTAACAATGGAACAGTACTACTCTTACTCTTGTGTGTGTGCTGGCCATGGATTTAATACCCTACCTTACTGACCTAGAATCTCCCAGAGCATTTCTCCCTGCACTGTTCCTTTGCCCTGCTCTGTGCTTCCTTCCTGAGTTCTGCGTCTTCTTGAGAGAAAGCATGTTTCTCTTGCACACTTAACGTTTTTGCCGTTGCTTTCAAAAGTTCTCATTTTCGAAAAAAGAGAATAAAGTATTGAACACCTTCTTTGGGCTGCAGGTTAAATAAATATGAGGGCGAGCGCTGTCTCGCTTCCTTATATGCTGCAGGATGCACAAAAGTGTACAAAAGTTCATGAGATCTCTGAAACAAAATAGTCCATTTTTTTTGCTTTCAAGGAGTTTACAGAAAATGCACTTTTGCTTTTAAATAAATTGGAAACCCACGAAACAAACTGATGTAAAGTGGCAAAGATTTAGTTCAATGTTCCTAACAACAGTTATTTTTTCTATCATTCTTGCTTTGATAGTGTAACACATTATAATGAAGAGCTATTGTCTGCAGGCATACTAGGGTTGGGGTGGTCTTTTTCCAATGAATAGATGCCTCCATTAATGGTCTTAAAACTCAATCTGCCAGTGGGATCATCTCTATACAACCGTCCTGAGAGCAGGTAGGCTTTTAAAAAGAAATCGTATCTTAGGACTTTTGGTTATATTTGCAGTTCACTGAAATTTGTTTAGAAATAAAGTGAGAAAGAAACATCTTCAAACAGAATGTGCTTTGCAATGGCTTGTATTTTATTGCATCTTAAAGAAAATTTAAGCTTAAAGAAAATTAGGGATCAGTGCAGAGAGACGTGAAGAAGCAATGATTATTGTGAAATGGCACAGCAAGCAGATCAGGTCAAGGAGACATCAGTTCCTCCATTTTTTACTTTGCTGCTACTTGCAGACAGCATCTGTAACAAAAACACAATTCAAGGTTTATCATATGTAACACTCATCTATTTCACTGACAGTTTTATTCACATTTGTTCAAAACTGAATATTAAACCGTCAGCTATACTAGAATGTACTATTGTTGAATTGTTTTCAATGACTAACTCAAAACAGAAAATCGTTTAATGGAGCAAAAACAGACCCCCGTCTTGATAGAAACCTGCTCTATAAATGGAAATACAGATGTAACGTTTTGTCAATTCCAATGTTGGCCTTATTTTTTTGCATATCAAATGTTAGTATTCTGTATATATTTATATTACTGTGCTCAGAGGATACATAGGTAGAAGTAATAGGTTTATTCCGCGCTGAAAAGAGAAGAAAGGAAACAATGTTTTGGCTATGGAGCCTTCTTCGGGTTTGAGGAACACCTGAAGAAGGCTCCACAGCCGAAAAGTTGTTCCTTTGCTGTCTACACATGCTGACGCAGCTACCTACTCGAACTACTTCAGAGAATAAATTACAGACGTGCTATTCACAAAGTTGTAGATGGAATTCTTTTACGAGTTTAAGATATTCAGCTCTAATTTTGAAGAAACCGTGTTTTCTCAGAATTATAAAACTTGAATATGTAAAAAAATATTGACATTTACACTTTTCTTGAAGATGGGCAGTCTGTACCAAGTGGAGCATGTAGATATTTTTCTGGACAGCTTGCTATGTCTTTCACACATTGAAAATGTGGTTGTTTGGTGCAGTCAAATTTAACTGTAAAAATAAATGTACAAATTCAGTCATGCAGGCACTTGTGTTGCGTGACTTACAATGATGCCCTGGCCTGTTTTTCAGAGGAAGATAAAACAAATCTGGAGAAACGTTCTGGGCAGCACTAATTTTCTCTCTGCGGACAAACCTATCTTCACAATTTACATAAATTGGTTTGGGGGATGGAAAGAATAAACATATTGAAGCAAATCACAAAGTACAAATGACAGATAAACAGACACCTGCAAGAAAGAAACTGGAACTTAAGGAATATAAGATTATGCAAATGATATTGATCACAAGACGGTACTGGATTCTGTACCTATGTCTTAGGGACATAAAGGTACTGAAAAAATGTACTGTACCTCAGTCTATAGTTTACCTTAGTCTGTAGTATACTGAAACCAAGAGATATGCCTACACTGCACTGTACAATTATTCACCCCCTTGTGTTGAATTATAAGTGTATGCACATTTTATTACAGTGAAAGTTTAATTAAAACAGAATACTCTCATGATGAAAGACCAAATGGCCAAACAAACTGCAAAGAAATTAAGTTTTCACTGTGAACAGGAATACATGCTGAAGAAAGTTATAATACTTACCACGACCGTCCGCTAAAAAAAGAAAGAAAGAAAATATAAAATACTAATTGGCACAATTTGAGAAGAAAAGTCAAGTACAGTAGTACATTAGTGATGCAGGCTCACCTGCAAAGGTGTTTTAGCACTTTGTCAAATTACTAAAATGATAAAACAAGAAAGCTTTTCACGCACTGAAAACAAAGCTTGAGGCTTTTCATATACACCCCTTCAGTCTATATGGGTAAACAGCCTGGTGTTTCATGGGCTGGAGAGACACTTGTGCAGGAAGCCAGGAAATTTTAGTTTTGGAATTAAGTGGCAGATCTTGACCCTTTTAACTATACAATAAACATGTCTACTTTGATTAACTAAGACAAGACTCAATACTGTCACTTGAAAAATAAGCTTTCCATATACATCTGTACCCCTGCAGGTATGCTCCAACTTTTGACCCTAACAAATGTATTAGGAACTTTTAAAACTTCTACAAAATAAGACAATCGGATACACTGTAATAAACTAAATTTAAAGAAAAATGTCTTGTATGTGTAGCGGCAATGCTTATTAATAAGTCAGAATTAAGTGTTGCTGTGCTTTCCTAAATGAGGCCTCATCTCTCTTTCTCATCTCTGTGGTGCAGCCACAGAGAAGCTATTCATGCAGTTGTGATTGAAAGTGTTTTCTCTCAGATAAGGAGCAGCTTCCAAATGGGGATGCGCCCAGCCATGCTTGGCTATCATGACCAAGGCCAGTCCTGGCACCTACAGAATCTGTCTGTGTGATTCTTGGGAACATCTGGATTGCTGTCCTAGATGTCAGAGGTCATTGTGACTCATCTGTCACCTTCACCAACCAATCAGGAACCCGCAGGGTGGTCTGAATTGCCTGCTAAACTTTCGACCAATCACCTGTCTTGGTTCTGGTTTAAAAGACAGAACCTTTGCTTCTCTGGCCATTTTCACACCCTTAGACAATCACGTGACGGCAGCTGTTGTCTGTACAGGGACTGGGCCCCTGTTTCAGCAAAGTGTCGGCCCGGGAAATGCCTGTACAATAATGGATAGCCAATGCCAACGTGGACGTTTCGCTTGATCACCGGAGTATATGTTTGGACTGTTGTCGACAACCTGAATAAGTTTTTATTCAGCAGCAGTGCTACACCAGAAGCAAACCGAGTTTCTTCCCCCTAAAGAGTGACTTGCTCTGACCCGCAGTCGCCCTCTGTACGTAGAGACTTTCTACTAGTCAGCCAGACTACCAGTAGGTCCCGGAGAGAGACACTGTCGGGCGCATTGCCACAGCAGAAATATCTCCTCCTAATTCGTCCGACTCAGAGCTGCACCCCGACTGGTTGGTCAGGACCCTGAGGACACCGGGACGATGCCTATTGAACGCCACAGCGATTGGATGCAGCTGCTAGCTGGTCTTTGGTGTCCGTGCCGGGAAATATGAATCTATATCTGGATAAGTAAACCCAATGTTCTACATTGCATCTGGAGAATTCAGCTGTTACCTCAACACTAGTTGATATCAATTCTATTCATATGAGTAATGTATTTACTTCTGAGGAACTAATGTAGACTGAGTAACGATAGTATAGCCGAACGGCCTACTGAAGCATATTCATTGTTTGTATCTCTTTGTGTTTTGCATCTCTTCTTTATATACCTTGCACTTTGATAACCCTTACAGTAAGATCTGCCATCTGTATCCAGGCAGGCTGTTATATGTTTTATATGCACAATTTATGTATTAATAAATGTATCTCATTTATTGAATCCGTGTGTGTGTGTCGCTGATCAATCGATTGATTTTCTAATGGCCATAGCGAATCACCTCATGATTGCTGCTACAATTAATAAATTGTCCCAGTAAATTCACAAAACCCCTAAATATGCAAGTTCTCTAAAATGGAGTCACCCAAGAGCATCAAACCGTTGCTGCAGTTATTTCTAATGTCAGAATTAATCAGGTATTTCTTTATGCTCTCTTAAAGAAGAAATAAATAGCAACATTATATCATTTCATAAATGTGCACCTTCTTGTTAACCTCCTTGACCTGATCAAAACTTGTTTACTGATTGTACCTAAAAATCATTAAAATCATTTTTACATTGAATTTTGTCTATAAAGGAACATAATCACATCTGAATTACTAATTGTGTCTTCCATAAAATCATATAAAAACCCTACACCTTTTTCTGATAAATTGCGATGAAGCAAATATTTACCTAATTGGGCATTCGTTCGAAAAGGCTCTGAAATAAATGACATAAAATTAGATACAACTGGTTAAAATCCATTTCCACACTTTCAGCCTGTAGAGGAGTTGCTTTTGGATTTTTCTAGATTGAAATTGCCCAAGGGCCATGTCACAAAACAGAAATTTCTTGTCTAAATTACTGTCAAAACACCCTACTGTGTAGTATGATTAGGAACATTGGTACTATACATTTAGATATAAGTAGGTTAATGTCACATTTTTATTATATAAGTAAAACAGCAAAAGATATTTTTAATGAGACAACAGGATACATTCCATGAAATGGTCACTATTTCCAAAAAAAACTCTTGATAAAGAACAAACAAAGTTACCTGGTTGAGGCGCTACTCGATCTAAAATTAAAAGAAAAGGCACATTTTTAAATTAATCCTGGATCTTAGATTAATAGTTTGATCTGTTGAAATTGCCAGTTTAATATCGAAATGTATTGTAATACTACAATGCATGATGGATTCATTATGATAGTGCTGTACCAGCTGCTACAGTATGTATATTGAATTTCCCCCTGGCCTTCCCCAATCCTGGCCTCCTAATAACCCCCATCTCTGAACTGGCTTCATCACTCTGCTCTCCTCCCCACTGAGAGCTGGTGTGTGGGGAGAGGACTGGAGCATCATCCAGGTGGGGCTGCACACTGGTGGGGGTGGAGGGGATCCCCATGACCTGTAAAGAGCTCTGAGTGGAGTGTCCAGAAAAGTGTAAGGAATAATTATATGAGGATTATAATTCCAGAATGATCTTTAAAGCACATTTCAGTTTAGCTACGGTAACTCAGAACCACAGCTTAAGGACGTTTTACACCTCACTCTACCTCACTATCACCCACAGTAGCTAGAAGTGGTCAGTCTTACCAACAGCAAATATGACCATCCCCGCCAGCAGGAGAACAAGGGCAGCCTTCATTTTGTGCTAACAAGAGAAAGAGACAGCTTAACAAGAGAAAGGGACGTTTTCCAATCCTTCGTCTGCGATACAGATTTCATGGACCGTTTTGAATTCTAATTGAGGATATTTTATTAAACACATTAAAAATATATTACAGTATATATCCACGTATGTTGGAATCACCAATCATTCAAGGCTCTGCTTTCTTAGGTATCTTCTGTTCAACCACCAGGAGAACAGGGTCCAACACAATATCCTATTGGAACTATCCATCTTTTTACATGCTGTATGGTGCCTAGGGAGAGTGTTGCTGGGGTAGTTAACAGTAACTGGGGTAGTTGTTTCAGTTGTGGAACACCTATTTACAAGACATGGCACAACCTGGGTTCATACTACACCCAGCCACAGGACTCAAATATGTGCTCTGACTGAAACAGTGAATAGTTCCGTTAATGGAGTAGCATCCATATTCGGTTCTTAATGAAAAATAATGGCTGTAAACTAGCAATGCTGCACAGTGGATGCAGTGAGAGGCAAGCAATTTCAACATTTTCAACTGTACAATATCTAAAAATTGACGAGGCTCAACAAATGCAGTTTCAAGATGATCTGACCAATGTAAAGAATGTAAAATGAATTATATTTCAAGAACGAGAGCCCCGTTGTCAACACCAAATGTTGTATATTTCAAATTTACTTGCTGTACAACTTGAGGCCTGGAAGGAAGAAGCTGAATTCTTACCTGATAGTGTAAAGCAGTCACTGGTGAGTTGTTGTGAGATGTGCGAAAGTCTCTGAGCTGAAATTGAATCTGTGGGGCCCTTTTATACAATACTCCATATCAGGACAGGAGTGAGGAAAGCCAATGAAATTCCTTGCTGCAACATGCAAGTTAATTTTCATATTACACATGGGTAGTACCCGTGTTCACACCAATAGATAATTGTGAAGAGAAAGGAGTAATTGTCACTTTTATATTTAAATGTGATCTTTGACATTTGGAAAAGCGCAAAATGTAAATACAAAGTGCACTAGCCCCAACCTCATTTACTGAACAAAAGGCGATTTCTGTACTGATGGTCGTCAATAACCTTTCCAGAGTTCCCAAGGTTGTGAAAGAAATTTTCCTCTTATTTTTCATTCTAAGGAATTGAAAGAGTGCTGCACAGATACAGAGATTGCAAAAGTCACCTCCAGCCAAGTTCTCCCATTTTGTCGCTGCCTAAGCTTACAGGCTTGGGGTTTCTTGTTAGATGATGAAGCCCTAACTCACACAGTGATACAACAAATTGACCACGAAGACCAAGAAGCTTTGAAAATGAGTCGAGGATGAAGTGGCTAAACAGTGGAGATCAGGCTACAGTTTTTATCCCTCTGAAGTCCAGCATTAAGAAGTGGAATGTGCAGAATATCCTGCCTGCAAGGGTGAGGGACAGGAAAGACACCTTTATTGAGAGACACGCATCTTAAAACTTGGATGAGATGAACTGCAGACTTTTGGCTGAAGGCATTATGACTAGACAAGCCCAACATCAACCTTTTTAGTCTAAATGCAAAGTGTTCCTTCAAGCACAAGACCAACACGACTCATTCCTGTCAAATTCCGTGTAGACTTTAAAATCCTCATGCTCACCTACAAGGCTCTGCATGGCTTGACACCTCAGTACCTGTCTGAACTATTATCGCCCTACTCCCCACCTCGCAACCTTCACTCTTCTAACTCTGGTCTCCTTACTGTCCCCCAAGCCCGTCTACACTGTATGGGTGACAGGGCCTTCTCCTGCTGCGCCCCCAAGATCTGGAACTCTCTCCCCAAGGATATCAGAGAGTCACCTTCTCTAAACTCCTTCAAATCCAGACTCAAAACCCTCTTCTTCAGAAGAGCCTTTACTGAACTGGTTCCATTCTTCACCCCTCTGCTTCTCTTACTACCACCATCCACGGTCTCCTCTCTATATTGTAATTGTGTTTTATCTTGTGTATTATTCTCATTTATTGCTGTTGTCATTCTGTAAAGCACTTTGAGAAGCCACCTTTAAAGGCGCTATATAAAATAAAGATTATTATTATTATTATTATAAGTCAGCTGTCATGCATGGTGGTGTCAGCACCGTATTGCAGGAAGACATGAAGGAGAAAAGTCCAAGTGAATCCATGAGGAAAATCAGCTTGAGATCCAACATTCCTACAGGGATAACGATTGGAAGCACAAGACCTAAGCCACACTGAGGAGATCTGATGAGAAGAATGTCCTTGAGGGGCCCAGCTGAATCTTTGACTTGAATCCTATAGAAAACTGCTGAGACTTAATTGCAGTTCAACTCTGGAAAATATGTAGAATTGCATTTAAAATTGAGAATATCGCATCACCCAGGTTCTCTTAATCCAGATATCCACCTTTACACAGAGCTGTGTATGAGTCTGGAACAAGCTACTCAGTCAGGTCATTGAAGCCGGTACCCTGGCTTACTCCAGAAACAGCTAGAGGAGATCCTTGGGTTAATTTTTAACTACAAAATGGACCAGATGGCCATATTTTGTTTGTAATCTCTATGTTCTTGATCTGGCAGAACTGGAGCAATTTTTGTCAGGATCATATTTTTTTGCTCATAATCACATTCCACTGTATAACATTGATAGAGACTTATTCAGAAATATAAACAGCAGTATTTGCTGCCAAAACAGCTTCTGCCATCTGCTGAATAAGGTGGCTGAATACCGGTGTATCCGTTTTCTAACCACTTCATCCAGTTTAGGGTCCTGGAGGAACTGGAGCCTATCCTGACTTGCAATGGACAAGGCAGAGTATATAGTGGGTATAGAAAGTCACCACCCCTTTTCAAAATGTTCACCTTTTGTTGCCCTAAAGCCCAAAAAGACGCCAAAACTGGAAAAAGTCTGATTTTGTTTATTTACAAATTGTACCTTGCAATATCCAAGTGAAAAAAGAAAGCAAAATTTCTGAAAAAAAGTAGAATAACTGGGTTGAATAAGAGAACACCTCTTGAATTACAGCCTTAAGTCTGTTTGGATACTTATCTATCAACTTTGCACACTTAGAAGGAGGAAGATTTGTCCATCCCTCCATACAGAATTGTTCAAGCTCAGTCAAACTGCGTGGTGGCCGTTGATGGACTGCCCTCTTCAAGTCATGCCAAAGATTTTCGATGGGATTGAGGTCGGAGCTCTGACTAGGCCACTCAAGGACATCCACCTTCCTGTCCTTCAGCCGCTGTACGGCTGCTTTGGGTCATTATCATGTTGAAAGGTGAACCAGCTTCCCATTTTCAACTTCCTGGCTGAGGGCTGCAGGTTTCGCCTGTATTTTGCTCCATCCATCTTCCCTTCTATCCTGACAAGTGCCCCAGCCCCAGCTGAAGAGAAACAGCCCCACAACAGGATGCTGCCACCACCATGCGTTACTGTAGGAATGGCATTCTTTGGATGGTAAGATGTATTGGGTTTTTACCAGACGTACCGTTTTGCAGTCTGGCCAAAAGGTTCGATTTTGGTCTCATCTGACCACTGCACCTTTTGCCACTTGGCAACAGAATCTTTAAGGTGCTTTTTAGCAAAACATAAACAAGACTAGATGCAACTTGTTTTTTGAAGGAGTGGCCTTTTTCTTGCCATCCTCCCCTACAGCCAGTTTTGTGGAGCACTTGGAATATTGTTGTCACATGCACACAATGACCAGTCTTTGCCATAAAGGCCTGTAGCTCCTTTGCCATCGGCCTCTTGGTAGCCTCTGATCAGTCTCCTTCTTGCTCGGTCATCCAGTTTGGAGGGACGGCCTGATCTAGGCAAGGTCTGGGTGGTGCCACACGCCTTCCACTTCTTAATGACGGTCTTGACTGTGTTCCATGAGATACTTAAAGCCTTTGAAGTCTTTTTATACCCATCTCCTGACTTGTGCCTTTCCACAACTTCATCTCAAAGTTCTTTTGAAAGCACCTTTCTGCTCATAGTGAATTTCTTCATTTGAAATGCACTTCCAAGCAGTGGAATCCTCTAGAAACAGCTACTTTTATTCTGAACTAATCAAAATCACCACAATTGATCACAGATGGGAGCCAATTAGTTTGCTGTGTGATCTGCAAAGTGATTGGTTATACCTGAGCAAGTTTACACGTGCAGTTGTAAGGGGGGTGGGGGTCATCTAATGAATAAATAAGGTATTTTACTGTTGTAATATTAATTTTCAGATTGTTTCAGAATTTTATTTTCACTTGGCTAATATGGGTTACTGGGTGCAAATAAAAATGGAACAAGGCTAATTTGTTTTTCTATTTCAGAGTAACATACAACAAAAGGTACCAATTGTGAAAGGGGTCGGTGACGATCTATACCCACTTAGATGGGATGCCCGTCCATTGCAGGGTTGATACAGACACAAACCAATGATCATTAACTTACCAGTTTTTCTCTGGGCTCTGGGAGGAAACCAGAGCTCCCAGAGGAATATGGGGAAATCATGCAAACGCAGACAGCACCCCAGGTCCGAATTGAGCTGAGGCCCCCAGCACTGAGAGACAGCCATGTTATCCACTGTGCCACCCTCAAAATGATGATGCCACGCTTTAACATTTAAACTATAATGACAGGACTGTCACAACTCACAATGCCCCTTCAAAATACACATCATGATACTGTGGAAACCTCATTTGGCTAGGGAGATGAACTCATCCTGTTCTGTCCTTTATCATCACCCTCCCCTATTTTACAAGGTTAGCAGAACCTACAGTATATTTGCATGCCGACGCAGAAGTTTGGTTTTGGACTCCTGGTATCAAAAGTGAATTTTATTCAGGAGAAAAGGTTTTCCAGGTGTGCGATACTTCATTACTACCATCAAAATATATTTTCTAATGAATGAATGTGTGTGAAAAGGTCAAATAATATCCAAAGTATTTCAGCATTTTGACCAAACTGATTCCCCGTGAAAAAATCAAGACACTGCTGGAACTTCATTTAAAATGTAACCGAGAATAACCGGTGGATTAGTTTACCTATAATAAAGTTACAGCTATTGAAGCGTCAACATTTGCAGTTCTTGGGCCTGCAAGGCAACGAGTAGGAGCTGAGCTGTTACTGAGAGAGCTGTAGGTGGTCTGAGGGGCAATGATCAAAACCAGTCTTCTGGCTCACTCCTTGGTCAATCACTAAAGAGCCATCAACAGCCCAGAAACACAGGATAAAAGACAGGTAGGCAGACATGGAGGATAGAAAGAAGGAAAGGAAAAAAAGAACGGAGAAAGACAGAGAGAAGAATAGAAATGTGCCAGATGCGAGGAAATTGTTCAAATCAACCTAGGACTTCATATCGGGACCTTGTTTGAGAGAAATGGCTGTTCTGTTACTTCAGGAAGCAGATTTCTTTATGAGGAATCCACAGACTAAAGTTTAGTGAAGCACTTTTTAGAACAGGTACTGTAGATTAAATTCCCCATTTACTTTAGAGCGTCTGGATCAAATGGACAGGTGATTTAGCTCTTTAGCTCTGGCTTGTATTCTGGTGTGTCTCTCTTCTGGGCCCGTTGGGAATTTCTGAGTAATGGGTTAGCAGTCTGGGTCTTTGTGGTTGGTGAGGGCTGGATGTAGACCTCCAAGCCCTCCTACCATATAGATGAGTCTATACATAGAATACCTTGTATGCGTTATGTTATTTAATATGTCTAGCTATTGTTAATTAACGGTTTTTCCTGGTTTACCTCCGATTTATTACTTTTCTGCCAGAGCAGGGCTCCCAAATGTATATTAAATGCTCAGGTAAATTCATGGCATATCTGACATTTGAGGAATTAAAATTTTAGATTATCCAGCTCTATGTCTCAATTTTTTTCATCACTAATTTTCAACATATGCCCTACAGAAGAATAGCACAGATTTAAAGAGTTAGCAATGGTGAAATGGTCCATACAAAAGAAAACTATGGTGCTGCTACTGTCATTATTCATGTAAAACCTCAATTACCATAACTGTTATAGAAAATGATCTATTCATACTAGACTTTTACTGGTGGACTGCAAGAGTGAGCTGGAAAAGCTGGAGAGCTTCACACACAGTAAAGCTGGGTGGCTTCCCCATCCACGTCAGCTGCAGGCAGGAATATGGGAGTCACACATGAGCCACTCCTGACTTTTAATCAAATTTTTCATGTGGGGCTCAACACTTTCTCCACTTTAAAAATATTGCCTACTCTAGGCAATTTCTATCAATGTCTGAGTGCCTGATTCATGCATTTATAACATCAAGGCTTGCTTTCTGCAGATTTTTATGGCTCTCCAATACCCTTCTCAGCACATTTTGGACATATTGCAATTTTGCAGCTACACATCTAATGTAATCCAATACACACCAACCTTGGCAGCCTATCACTCATATATATATATAGATCTCTACTGTTGTTACCCATTAAGTCACATATTCAATACAAGGATTTAAATAATCTGGCCCCATCATGCATCTCTGAGCACCTTCATGTTTACTCTCCCTCCCATAGACTCTGCTCAGGTGAGGCTGCTCCTGTGCTCACTGTACCCAGGACTAAATCTTGGGCTTTTAGTGACTGCTCCTTTGTTATGGAATCCCCTTCCTCCAACTGTGCACGAGACAAATTCTTTGATCCTCTTTAAATCTAAACTCAAAACTCACCTTTTCACTAGTGTCTATGTCCGATTGCCCAGCATTCAGTCTTGAATCCTCATTTATTGATTTTACTTTTGTTGTATGCTTACATCTTTCTCTATCACACTGACTGATGTGCTTCTTTATTTGTTCATCCTGTCAATTATGCATTTCTTTATCTCTATGTCTTCAGGTATGGAAAGGTGCTTTATAAATAAAAAGTCTTATTATCGTACCTAGTTTCTGGCAACAGTACACTAATTGCTGAGAAGTGACCCACTGCTCTAATGAAAAACATTCAAGTAGAGGATGTCTTAATCTGTTTCAGCTACATGGCAGGTGCAAGACCTGCCAGTGTATCACCCTCTTGCAATTCAAATCAAGGGTCCTTATATCAAGCTATATTGTCTCTATTGATGTTGTCTATTAATGTAGCGCCATCACCCCCATTCTGCTCAGTCCCCATTCTAAAACCAGATCAATGCTGAATTTACGGAAGACTTGTTCACTCGGATTACAAAGAAACTGTTAAAATACTTTTAGATTTTCTTATGTCAGTTCATGACCTACTAGTTTAGTGGACGTATTTCAGAAAACATTTTACAGTAATCAGAAACTTATGCATTAATTTAGATTGAAGTGTGTAATACCAGTAACGTAAAATGAATGATTTAACATTGTCAGAAATCACAATGCAAAGCACATAAACCCATAGATCTGTAAAGCCTGTATTTGCATGTGAAACCGGCCATCTTAAGCAAATGTACTGTGTGTTCTCTGTAAAAAAAAAAACTTAAGGACACTCCTTAAAATCATGCAGTACTTAAATCTCCCTTAATGCTGGTGTTATTTTGCTTTCAAAGGTCAATAGTGTCTGCAAAAGCCCATACAGATATACTACACACTAACCATTTTAAAGAATAATAGCATGTTGGGGTGGAGGTGGAATGTCTGGAAGATTTGGGGATTTTGTGATAATGGGTCGAATCCAGTGCCATTTCTTTTTTTGCACAGCTATTTCAGTAATCTCACCCATCCCTGTTCTGCTTCGCCCAGTTTAAGGTTGCCCAAATCTATCCCAGCAAGCAACGGGTGCAAGGCAGGATACACCCTGGACAGGATGATAGTACCACAGAGTACACACAGACACAAACACTGTAAAAAGAAAACAGAAACATCCAAACCCCCCTGTTGTCCTAACACACACACACACAACCAGGGCCAATTTTCCCCATCTTTAGAAAGGCTGCAGGCAGCCTTACACAAGAGCTTTGGAGAGACCAGGCATTGAAGGTCAAACCAGGGTTGAGTTCATCACTTCTTGTGCACAATTTCACAGCTTTGAAAGAGAAGCTACTTCCCAACAGCTCCAAGATCAAATTTCCACTGATACATCTAGACAATATTTACACCACAGCATTTAAAGTAAAACGATTACTGTACTATTGTCTGGCTGGGCAAAAGGATAATTTAGAAATAGCTTATTTGTACTTTTTGGAGTTGGAACAGACATGAGTATTGTTGTCCCAGAGTTGCAGTCTACAGGTGCTCTCTAGAACCATTTCCAGAAACCGGAAAAGAAAACAGGAATATCTGACTCTCACTGTCCTAAAAAAGACTCACCCTGCCGGTCCTGTGTGAACAGCCAGTGGGCTGACCCTCCCCAGGCCCGTGTTTAAGAACTGAAAGCCCAGCCGCTGAGCAGCAGTTTTATCATTGGACCTCCAGGCTACAGCTCTACCCTTCATCATCTTCTTCTTGCTCTTCTGTTGCTCTTAAATGCCTCGATTGAATCTTCATGGTTTCCCACAGCAGCAGCTCAGCTCTCACACACCTGCAGGAGAAGAGTCTCAAACGAAGCACAACTGTGTGTTTGCTCTCTACCTGTTCATACACGGACAAAACTGAAAACAGCTGCAACTAATCAGCTCTGGGCAAGTTCGCATTTGAACACCAATAATAGCATAATCATACAGGTGCAGTACCTGCCAAAATAACAGAAACAATTGAGTAAATAAGGCAAATAAAGTATGTTGAAAGCAGGTGCTTCCACACAGGTGTGGTTCCTGAGTTAATTAAGCAATTAAAATCCCAGCATGCTTTGGGTCAATGCTCAGCAGGGCAGGGTGCTAATATTTTTGGCTGCCAAGTTTGAAAAAAGAGATCTTGCCAACTTTGAGGAATGGGTAATTGTGGAGGGCACAGCTGGCCAGAGCTTCACTGAGGAAAATAGCTTGACATGCTGATTTTTCATGATTTACAGTGGCTAAGGGGATGTTGGCGTGTACTGTATGTCCAAGGGAAGGACATCCACAACTAGAGGCGAGTGTGGATGAAAGTGCACTTTGCAAGGCAAAACAGACAAGCAGCTCTGAATCGGTTGGCTGCAAATGTCGGTCTTCTTAATCTATTGCGTTTCATAGATGCGCTCCACTGAAATTTCACAGAGAGGGATACTATGGTCGGGTTGTAGTGCATAAACCCCCTAATTATACCTATAAATGCACTTTTGAGAGGGCAAAAGTGGAAAAGAGTCATGTGGCAGATGAGCCATCCTTCACCCTGTTCCAGCAGACTGCACGTTCCACCACTATCAACAAAACCCCTAATGATGGAATTTCCAGTGGATTGTGGAAGAATAGAATGACAGTGAAGTCCCAGACACCTGTAGAATCTAAGGTGCACTGAGGCTTTTCTGGTGGCTCACTGTGGCCCAATGCACTGTTAAGACACTTTCTGTTGTTGTTCCCTTTATTTTGACAGCTACTGTACCTGTAGTAACAAGAGTTACAGACTTGTCTGCTGGGGTACACAGCCCAGCAAATAACATCAGAGTCACAGGGGTATAAACCCATTGTGTCCAGTCACAATACAGCATCAGTTCATATCAGTATATGAAGCTTTGCTTCATTGCCTCAGTAAAGAGAGAGAATTGTGGGTGAGGGTAGTTTATATAATATATGGCCTTATTATTACAATGAAAAAATCAGAAAGGAATATTTGAAGTGGTTGCTTTAAAGCCCATTATTATGGATGTCTGAGCTGCTGTGTGTCCCTTCCCAATATGTTTTATACTGTGTTTTTAAATCACCCAATAAAACATTTCTGTTACTCTGGATGTGTGTTAATGTAAAGGTCTTTGGCTTTGTGTTGCCGTATTGCCAATGCGCAAACTGGGCCGACCGGAACTATTGTGACATGGTGTTAAAACGGTGTTAGTACACATTTGTGCATAATTTTCAGGACATGTCTCACTGTGCAAATCCAAATGTATCACATCTTCTCCACGTCTTAGCAGGGTTTTCTCTCACTCCAGCTGGAGAGGATTGACGGTTTGGCTGGATCTGGCTGCAGGAGGGCAGGTCCTGCGGTGACGTCAGTGGGGTCAGACCTGCCCAGGGTCCGTCTGTCTGGGTGGAGGCAGGGATTCCTGGAGCATCACCTGGCAGTGGCTTGTTCTCACCACAAGGGCGGCGGTGTGAGTGTCTGTGCCAGGTGCTGGGAATGAGGAGCTCCCATAATCCCGGCCAATATTCCACTATATAAACACCTCAGAGACTGTCAGTTTTTCTGCAAATATATATACATTTTATTTTTCTGCAAAACCAAATGTCTTCACACACTTCGGTATCATTCACCAGTACATACAAAGAACACCAGGAAACACACAACGTGACATTGTCTGTGTACAAGCAGCGCAGGGCTCAGCAACAGTGGGACAGGGGCGTCCTCCACCTGTCCAACAGTCCTTGACGCCAAGAGCAGGGAGGAATCAGACCCTCTGGATACTGCGGGGGCCTGGAGTAACAGCTCAGGCCCGCAAGGAGCTGCACAGCGGGCTCTGTTTAAACAGAGGGCCAACCGTTACCCCTGTGTGTCCAGCAGAGCTAAATGCTTCGAGCCCCAGCTGAAATGAGTCTGTCTGAGCTGCCCTGGCTTGTCTCTCTGGCTGCTCTGCTGGCCCAGAGACTCCGACGTTCGGCTCAGCTGAGGTTCTGCCTGATGTCCTCCAGCAGGGCGCTCAGCTGGCTGGCGAAGTCCTCCTGCAGGGAGCCCGGGGCGCGCAGTGAGGGCAGCGCCGGGACCCCAGCCTGGCTCAGCTCCCGGAGCTGCGTCTCCACCTCCGCGCCAAAGTCCCGGGCCTGCGCGGAGGAGTCCTGACAGAACCGGGCCACGCTGTGGGAGAGCCGGTCCCGGACGGGCTGGGCCGCGACCAGGAGCTGGCCCACCTGCTCCCGCAGACGCCCGGCCCGGCCCCGCAGGCCGGCCCCGAGCCCGTCCGCGCCCCCGAGCAGCCGCGCCTCCGCGTCCTGCACGCGCCGCCACAGCTCGGCCTCGCCAGAGCGGGGCGCCAGGCTCTCCCTGAGCTCCGCCACGGCCCTGGCGGTCTGCGCCTTGAACTCCTCCAGGTAGGGCTCCAGTCTCCGAGTGCTGTCGTCCAGGGCTTGACCCACACGCTGCAGGACCTCCTGGTGGGGGCTGCTCTGCCTGGCCGCGTGGCCCGGGCTCTCCAGCTCCTGGATGTAGGCGTGGAGGTGCCCGCAGAGCTCCTGCGCGTTGCTGCTGACCGCGGCCCGGAGCCCCTGGGCGTAGGGGCCCAGCCGGTCCTGGATCTGGGCCAGCTGCAGCCGCACCTCCTGGGTGTAGGGCGAGAGCTTCTCGCGCAGCTCCTGCAGCTCCCTGAGCAGGCGGGCCCGCAGCCTCTCGGAGTCCAGGCGCGGCTTGAGCTGCAGGGGGCCGTGCTGGGGGTCCGCGTAGAGGTCAGCGCTCTCCAGGCGGCTCTTCCACAGCCCGCTGCGGGAGGCACAGACACGGCGCGCTCAGCTCAGCCACCGGGACAGGCCTCCGCCGGCCAGCACAGCGTGGTGCAAGCAGGCTGTTCCTCATCAGGCTGAGAACCTGCTTACCTTCCCACCATCAGACTGACAACTTAACTGTCTTTCCACCTTCAGACTGACAACTTAACTGTCTTTCCACCATCAGACTGAGAACTTAACTATCTTTTCACCATCAGACAGAATTTTAAGTGTCTTTCCACCATCAGGTGAAAGTCTGATGAGGTCTTTCCTCATCAGACTGAGAACTTAACTATCTTCCCACCATCAGACTGACAACTTAGCTATCTTTCCACCATCAGACTGAGAACTTAACTATCTTTCCACCTTCAGACTGAGAATTTAACTGTCTTTCCACCATCAGGTGAAAGTCTGATGAGGTCTTTCCACCATCAGACTGAGAACTTAACTGTCTTTTCACCATCAGACAGAATTTTAAGTGTCTTTCCACCATCAGGTGAAAGTCTGATGAGGTCTTTCCTCATCAGACTGAGAACTTAACTGTCTTTCCACCATCAGACTGAGAACTTAACTGTCTTTCCACCATCAGACCGAGAACTTAACTATCTTCCCACCATCAGACTGACAACTTAACTATCTTTCCACTATCAGACTGACAACTTAACTGTCTTTCCACCATCAGACTGAGAACTTAACTATCTTTCCACCATCAGACCAAGAATTTAATTGTTTTTCACCATTAGACTAAGGAAAAGAAAAGAGACACAACGCTCCAGCTGTGGAGCCTTCTTCAGGCGTGACTCCTTCCAGCAGGGAATAAAACTTCCCCTGTTCCCTTGCTGCCTACTCCTGCTGACGCAGCTCCCTGCCTGACCTTCTCTAACGCCCTCTCTGTAGACCCAGGTTTCTGGGGTTAGACATGAATCCCCTTTTCGCCTGAAAATTAATTTCTTATCTCTTTGCTGACCTGAAGCCCATGCATGAGGTGACAGCCTGTAACACAAAAGCTGGTCGTCTGGGCAGATGCACCTACTTGTCTTCCTTGGACAGCCTGTCCTGCGGGGTCTTGTCATTGACGTGATTGTTCACGTGGCTCAGGTAGTCCCAGACCCCTGCCCTGGCGCCTGTGCCGGAGTCCTGGTGAAGTGGGAACGCTGAAGACAAACAAACCACAAGAAGCAACAGTGAGAGGGGCACTGAACCCCGAACCCTTCCACCTACCAGCACAACCGGGGGGCCACAGTGAGGCTGCCTCACCCCGAGTTTTGTTCACCCACACTGCACCTCTGCGTGAGGCAGGTTGCAGCGGTGAGGCCCCAGTGTGCTATCCCAGAAGTCCAGGCTATGAAGGTATATCTCATGGACGTAAACATCCATGATGATGGGAGAGGCAGTGTCAACACCCAGGGCAGCATTTATACTGGCTTGGTGCCCACAGATGCCAGCGTGCCAACATTAACCAAAGGCGTAGGCCCATCCTGCCCCGCTGGCAGCTCTGGACCAGTTCCTCTGCCAGGACTCTGGTCAAGGGGGGATCATGACAGACTCAGACATTCGGGACTAGGAGCACAAACCTGCCACAAGGGCGAAGGACAGCACGAGGGCAACAGCTTCTAGATGCATGGTTTCTTGCGCCCTGCAAAATAAGCACAGAAATGCCGTTATTATTTGACTCACTTTGACAGCTGATCAACCTGATCAACCTCAGTGTTTAAACGACAGGTTCCCAGAACAGGATCATTGCTTCCGGTCGGGATTCTGACTGATTAACAAAGCAAGAGCAGGAGGAAGGCAAAATGATACCGGGGAAATTAGTTACCCAGAGCTGTAGTTTGAGGAAACCCTGCAGCCTACTACTCTTGCATCCACGACACAGGAGATCTACACACAGGCACCCACACGCACACGGGTGCGCAGCAGCCCCAGTGCTTTCATAAAGGGCGTCTCGCGAGGACGCTCACCTCGTGCCCAGAGCTGTGAGCGGAGACCTGAGAAAGAGAGGATCAGAGGGCGCACAGAGCTCTTACCTTCCAGATCAGCGGGTGTCAGGACCCAGTCTCCTCCCGCTGAGGCTCTTATAGCGGGACCTGCGCTTATCAGCGGCCTGACTGACCCCAGGCCGCTGTAAACAAGCTGCATGTGGAGGGTCACAGCACGGCCCCACAACAACGTCACCCATTGTAGCCAACACAGCCAGGTGGTTTCTTCCACTGAACCTTGATCCCTGCTGTCTACTGTACGGCTGCGTGAATGATCCTTGTATCTGGCAAAACACGACGAAAGTCTCACGTGACGTTACGTCCGCGCAGGGCCAGACCGACTGATCGCGGCGGATTTCGAGTGTAGCTCCTCGGCCCCCGTATCTTCCCAGATTACACAAAGCTCCGAGCCCTGATACTGCAGGACTCTCCCGGAGACTGGGGTGCTGATTTCGTCTCCGCTGTCTGGAACTCGGGTACTTTGCACTTGACCGCGCCGCTGAAGTGCACGGTCACACACACAGCCTCTTTCAGTCAGATCTGACCTTTCACCTGTGATAATCAACCATGTCTCAGATTACACGCATCCGGGACAACGTTAGCTGAAATTAGGTCATTAGTCACTTTTGTAGAATTTATTGATCCAACGAGCGTGCTATTGAACTGGGTGGTTCACAGAAAGTCCTAGTTGCTAGTTCTGTGAAGTGACAGGAGATGCTTTTTTGGAGGAACACAGTCTCTGTCTCCTTCTTGGCGTGGTCTGAGTGGAGGGAGAAGGGATGTCCTGTCTTCTTGAAGGGGTCCATTTGCCCCTGGTGTGACTGTACCCCCGCCACCCCCCAGCTCCAGTGTCCAGGTTGCCTGAGCCTCTTCATTGTTGGTTCTTATGGAAGAAACGTCTGGGATGTCTGGGCTTCGGTCCGTTTTCATTCTCAGCACCCGGAAAGAGAGAAGCGCTGTCAATCTCAGGCAAACCTGAGATTAATAGCAGCGGCTCCCATGATCTCAAGGGGACCTTATGCCCATGCAGTGAAGGACGTGGCTCCTGCAGACAGGGTTACCTGCCCAGGGTTTGGGTACGACGAGAGGGGGAAGACACTGGGAGCCAGTCTCGGAGCTGCTCCCCTCCGTCAGCAGATCCATAATCAGATCCTGAACACATCCCCGTCTCCTGACTGCCACCTCTGGGAGGTGGAGAAGCAGATCCGGGAGCAATTAGTTGCTTGTCAATGCGGCATCTGTGCTGTTAACTAGTACAACCCTTTCCTCCTTTTAAAGTGTGTATTCAGGAGAATCACTGCTTTCATAATGTGGGGGTGACAATATTCTTTGCTACCCTGTCCACCGCAATATAATATTTTGGAAAAAATGTCAAGTATGACAGATGGTTCCAGACAACAGGGGTTCTGCTTGCCTGCAGTTGTGAGCCCAGGCACTCGGAGGCAGAAGTGGGGGAAAGTTGAAGAGGATGGAGCAATAGGGGCCTGGTTGTGTAATTGACGTGACTAATCGGAAGCTGGCCAAAGTCCTTCCAGTCACCAGGCTGAAAAAAAACTCCCTGCGGCCCAGCCAAAGTCCGTGGATTTAGGGCAATAACAGCAAACAGACCAAATAAGTCCACTGCTTTTAAAACGTCAGCGCCCCGTTATTGGCCTTCTTCTGTTTACTTTTTTGAAAGTGTCCTCCCGATTCTTCAGTACCTCTTTTTAAGCATTAAAGGTTTTGGGGGGAAACGTAGAACAGTCAAGACTTTTAATGGCTAAGGTTTTCTGTAGTGAAGAACATCTACTGTGTTTCTGGGAAATAGAAATTATATTCCGTGCACCCTTGTGTAGAAAATGATGTGGACAAAAGGGTTCTACACATTCCACTGACAAAGTACAAGGCACTTTAATTGATTATGTTCTTACGGTATGTTCAGAAACTATACAAAGTATTACTTTTTTCAAATGTAGGCACACCAATTACTTTTTTTAAAAAAATCCACGATTTGTACATCCCTGGTTGTGTGCTTTTCACATCTCTCACAATTATGAACACTGCAACCGCACACGGGAGAGACTTCTCTGCCCTAGAGCCACCTATCTACTAACAAGCCACAGGCCTCAGTACTAGAGGACTCAGACTGCAGGAGAGGGGCATACCTAGCCCTGTTGCTGACAGCTGAGAGGACCCTAGCTGACTAATTGCTCCCGACCTGCTTGTGAAATCCCGGTCACATTCAGCCGGTGACATGACCCAGGTTCGAACCCGTGACACTTGGGTTCACCATAATTGCTTGAGCCACTTGGAAGTGGCTTTATTCTTTATGATTCTTTAATTTGGGAATCCCTACCTCATTCGAGATCTAGAACTCCAAAAAAACTAAAAGGACCCTTGGATTGTTTTTCCCTGTTGTCTGTAGAACAGCTGGTGCTTCAATTTTTAATCCTCAGCGTTTTTTGTTCGTAACGTTGGAGAAGACAGAATTCAAACAGATTTTGCTTTTTCTGATACCTGATCGTTGCCTGCTTCAGTTGTCATAGAGTAAGGACTTTGTAGCCACACATAATTATCTGATCTCATGGAAAGTTAGAAGGTATTCATTATGAAGAGCAGAAAACATACTGTTCCAGGTGGCACTGTGCCTGTAAACAGCCTCCCACTGTTAATAGGTAATTCATGCTGTGTGCCTTGTTTGCTCCCTGAGTTCCTGGAGCTGCTATCTCTGTGTGGGCATTGCCAGGGGTGCCCATCTCCCCATTGTGGTGCCCTGATCTCTTCCTCTGCGCTGGGCTCTCTGGGCTCTCTCCCTGTACCTGCTAGTGCGCCCCCTGAAATGGAAGTTAGACCTACATCGATCCAGCTTGAGACAGTTTTCGGGGACTCCCCCCAAAGCCTTCAGGGGGTAAGGGGGGAGATTCTGATTTAGAGGTGCTCAGACATAGTCCTGTCATCAGCCCACAGATGACAGCTTCGTATCCCTGGCTCCTTGGCCAAGCACGGATACCTGGGATGTCTGAATCTGTGGCTCCTCTCGTACTGAGCAGGATTGATTATAACGTGGCATCTTGGTAGATGGGCTGCTAAATAAAAACTCCACACAGGCTTTCCGGGTCAGTTTTAAAATCCCACCGCAGGGGTACCCGTAGCCTTAGTTAAAACACAAAACACATTTCTTTGAAGGAACTTTAACAGTAACTCACCTGTGATCTGAACCTCACAGTGCTTCTTTCTCAAACACACATTGAAATCTACCTCTACCTTACATGTTAAAAAGCTCACTCCCCATAATTTCTATCCCTTTATTTCATTCTGTTGATGCGTGTTTTTGCACAACTGATGTTGTTTTGCACATTACCTGTTGTTGTTTTGCACACTGCCTGTTGTTGTTTTGCACATAACCTGTTGTTGTTTTGCACATTACCTGTTGTTGTTTTTGCACACTGCCTGTTGTTTTGCACATTACCTGTTGTTGTTTTGCACACTGCTTGTTGTTGTTTTGCACATTACCTGTTGTTGTTTTGCACATTACCTGTTGTTGTTTTGCACACTGCCTGTTGTTGTTTTGCACACTGCTTGTTGTTGTTTTGCACATTGCCTGTTGTTGTTTTGCACATTACCTGTTGTTGTTTTTGCACACTGCCTGTTGTTGTTTTGCACATTACCTGTTGTTGTTTTGCACATTACCTGTTGTTGTTTTTGCACACTGCCTGTTGTTTTGCACATTACCTGTTGTTGTTATGCACACTGCTTGTTGTTGTTTTGCACATTACCTGTTGTTGTTTTGCACATTACCTGTTGTTGTTTTGCACATTACCTGTTGTTGTTTTGCACACTGCTTGTTGTTGTTTTGCACATTGCCTGTTGTTGTTTTGCACATTACCTGTTGTTGTTTTTGCACACTGCCTGTTGTTGTTTTGCACATTACCTGTTGTTGTTTTGCACATTACCTGTTGTTGTTTTTGCACACTGCCTGTTGTTGTTTTGCACATTACCTGTTGTTGTTTTGCACATTACCTGTTGTTGTTTTGCACATTACCTGTTGTTGTTTTTGCACACTGCCTGTTGTTGTTTTGCACATTACCTGTTGTTGTTTTGCACATTGCCTGTTGTTGTTTTGCACATTACCTGTTGTTGTTTTGCACATTACCTGTTGTTGTTTTTGCACACTGCCTGTTGTTGTTTTGCACACTGCCTGTTGTTGTTTTGCACATTGCCTGTTGTTGTTTTGCACATTACCTGTTGTTGTTTTTGCACACTGCCTGTTGTTGTTTTGCACACTGCCTGTTGTTGTTTTGCACATTGCCTGTTGTTGTTTTGCACATTACCTGTTGTTGTTTTTGCACACTGCCTGTTGTCTTTCTTTCATTATACAATTGTATTGTTGTTGTTTTTTTTGTTCTCCTTATCGTCTGAGAGCTAGCTAAATAGCATTTCGTTATACCATATACCTGTACATGAGTATAATGACAATAAACTTGAACTTAACTCCAGAAAAAAACACAGAACCAACCAAAGTTCCGAATAATATCTGAACCCTCGACAGGAATGGATTCAAGTATACACCTGAATTCCTCCGCCGATCAGCTGCACCAGGAGCTGGGGATGAATTATGCATTGCGAATGGACACACAGGGGGAGAGCCGCTGTAATACAAGACCTGTGACAGAGCTCTGTTACAGCCCGGCCAACAGAGAGCCACTGCTGGGTTCACAGCTTCACCTTATCTGTGAAGGAGAGGTACAAAAATCTCTCATCACTTCTCAATCAGGGGAGTATCTGAACTAGATGAGACAACGCACTCTGGTCAAGAAGGCTTTCGTTGCAATCCAGTGACGCCCACGGCCTGCTGCTCTTCTGCGTCACCGGGGAGCTGGGTTTCACTGCTCGTTAATAATGCAAACCACCGGAGGAGAAGGCTGGCCCAGTTACTCCCCCCGGCAGTCGTGTTTCGGCACGAGAGACGATGAGACCCCCGGTCAGAGGTCTGAGCTGCCGCTGGTCCCTCCTGCTGCTGTGGGTACGCTCCTGTGCGCTGGAGGATGTCACCCCAAACGCCAGGAGCGAGGGCTGTGACAGCGGAGGGCCGTGTGCCGAAGAATTCACAGAGCAGCCTTCCTGTCAGCCAGGTAACACCCCGTCACCTTCTCTTCGGGTGGGGGGGTCGTGGATGGGGCTCCTGCACAGTGATTCTCCACTGCCCAAGTTATTTACTGTCTCCTAAAGGCACCCGGGCCGATTCAGAGCTCTCTCGTGCGCTGCGTTAAGTCATCCAAACTCGGTTTGCTTCTTCGCCCTCGGTTCCCCCTTTGTGCTTTCCCCCTCTCTGAAGATCCCAGCCTTCTTTCCCAAATCCGTCTGGCGGTAGTGCCTGGGTTTTCCAGGCAGAGTGTCAGCCTGTCTAAAGTCTGCGCTCTTTCCAGGTTTTTACTGTCCGGGGGGCAGCTCGGCCCCGGTCCCCTGTCCCAAGGGCACGTACGGGCGGACGGCAGGCGCCAGGACAGCGGAGAGCTGCGAGAGGTGCCCCCCCCACCACTTCAGCCCCCAGCCGGGGATGCCAGCCTGCCTGCCCTGCGGCGCCTGGGCACAGCAGCCACGGCAGGGCCAGGACACCTGCGTGTGCCCCGGGCAGGGGCAGACCTTCCAGGTACCCTCCGCGGGGCATTAACGTGTGTGTGCATGGAAGGAGGGGGCACGTGGGTGGGAGACAGTACCGCTAATGCAGTACGGAAAAGAATCTGTCAGCAGAGCCGGGTCTGATTCTTGTTGTTAGTTTTGTAAGCTCGGTGACCTGTCTTTGTTCGCAATCCGTGCTCTTCTGCTCTTGCGGGGTCCCCGTCTGACCTCGCACGGGATTAAGGGCACGTGCCTGGCGTCGGGGTCCGGCCGTCCTGAGCACGTGTCGGTCTGTGTGTCCGCGCCAGGCCAGCGACGGGCAGTGCCCATGCGCCCTGGGGTACCGTCCGGCAGGAGAGGGCTCGGGCCTGTGCGTGCCCCGGGTGTACGAGATCTGCAGGGAGGGCACGGCGCGCACGCAGGAGGGGGCCTGTCTGGACAGGGACCAGTGGGCGCGGCACTGTGCCCGGCAGGTGAGAGGCCGACACATCTGCACCACATCTGTCTGGGGGGGGGGCGCGAGGCGTCCCGTCCAGGGTGGGGGGTCAGTAATCTGCCGTCTTTGCAGGTGTGCCCCTCCCCTGCGGACTACCAGGGCTACGACAAGAGGCTGGGGCTGTGCCTGTGTCGAGCCCCCGACGTGAGCGCTGTGTGCGACCGGCCCTGCAGGAGGCGGCAGAGACAAGCCTTGCAGCTGGACTGCCGGGGGGCACTGAAGCTTCTCGTCGCCAGCAGTGGCACCCAGGTGGGTGCCCAGCCTCCAGACCTGCCTCGTTACACAGGCCTGACAGTGCCGGTGGGCTTCATTCAGATATCGGCCTCTGTGTCGGGTGTCTGTCTTTACGACATCATCTCCCTGTCACTGCACAGATCAACCCTCCAGACTCACTTAGACTTCCTTCCCTAGATTTCCTACGTTCCTAACCGTCAACGTTCGGAAACAGGCGGGACCAAATTCTGGGATAAACTAACAATCCCAGCAACAAGATGGGTGACACACTCAACTCTGTTGCACAAAGTCTGGTGAGCGCAAGGTTGGACAGGGATGGACAGAGGTGTCCCAGAGCCCAGGACGGGCTTGGGCTGAGGGCTCTCACCTGCAGAGCTGCTCAGGAGTGCCGAGAGGTGCCATCTTTCCTTCTGCGGTCAGTTCCAGGTGAAGGTGTCCGTGAGGGCGTTGGAAGGCGTCCTGGGCAGCTGGGATTCCTTGCTCGGCCTGCGGTGCGCCGGGCACCTCAACGACACCCGCCCCGTGTACCTGGTGGAGACGAACGGTAAGCCGTTGGACCGTCCGGGACCGGCTCTCCTTCCCTGCCGCCTTCCCAGTGTGCTCTGCCCTCATTTCCGCTGTGTGTTGTGCAGAAGCCGGGTTCCTGGGGGTGCTGAACCCGGACCCCAGTGACCTGCAGGGGCTCCTCTGGAGGAGCAGGCGTGAGTCCGGCAGCCCGGATGGAATGGGATCGGCGGATACACCAGGTACGTTCTTAATTTGTGTCACGATCGTCATTAAGGGCGCTCTGAGCCTTTCGTATTTCAGTTCATGACGTGCACCTGTCCCCTGTTTAGTCTGTCATTATTGAAGCCTGATGCTCCCGCTATTCCTGGCTCAGCGCTGGGAGATGCACACCAGGAAGCCCGCCTACCAGCGGGTCCAGGAGAGACCCTGACGGCACAGACTTCCTCATGGCATCCTGACCATCAGAGACTGGGGCTCGGAGCGTCTGGCCTCGTTATCCTGTTTTTAAACTCCCTGTTCCTGTTCCGGATTTGAACCTCTCTGATGGTTCTCCCGGTTCCTGCGCCCCGGATTTCCCCCCTTAGACTGTCTGGATCTGTTTGCCCTTGCCACCCCCCCGATCACCATCGTCACAAACCCCCCCCCCCCACCGTGTGTCAACCAGTCGTGACCCTGCTGTACCCTCCCCTGATGTCCTTCTCCACTTAACTTCCGGATTGTACCGTCTGCATAGGGTCCTGCACTACGCTTCCAAGTTGCTATCAAAATTGTGTTGGCCACACGGTGGCCCGTGAGAAAAAAACCCTTGTCTTAAAGGAGCTCCAAATTCACGCCACAATAACGATCGCTCAACTCTGTGGAGAGAAGGCACAAAGCAATTTTCCACTGGAAAAAATGGCTCGGTGTCTTGCAGTCTTTTTCCAGGTGGTTTGGTAGGAAGAAATGCAGTCGTTCTTGGTCTCACGACAAACACATGACAAATTCCCCCAGTGTTTAGTGTATCAGTTATTAATAATATTTAGTCTTAGTAATTTGCACTGTGTATGCTGTCTACGATGTCTGTATCAGTGTCCTGTCCTGTACAGTACTTGCACCGTGGACCAGGAGGAACGATATTTCGTTCCACTGTATACTTGTATGGCTGGAATGACAAGTAACCTTGAACTTGACCTTGAAACGCGGTTCTTTTTAGGAAACATCACCTTCCACAACGGCACAGCCGGTAAGGAGGAGTCCCGCTGGCCAGGAGAGCCGGCAGCTGGGAAACAGAGCAGGAACCTCAGCTTCGCTGGGATCCTGAACCCCAGCGTGTGTCTCAGCCTGGGGGACGTGCTGCTGTTCGCGCTGCAGAAGGAGCACTTCCCCCAGTACGACATGTGAGTAAACGCCCCGCCGCGGTTTCCCGGGAGCCGTGTGGGCGCGCGGCGCTGCTGAGGGTGAGACCGTCCTGCCTGGCGAAGCAGTTGAGTATCGGGCTTGATGACACCGACAGCTTCATCGCTCGGTCAGGCCCTGCACGTCCCGTGTAGGACCTCCTGGATCTTGACACTTCCCGTTGGCGTGTGTCGTGCCCGAGTGCTCTCCCCTCCCTCTCCCCCCTCTAGAGACAACCTGTACAACACCAATGCCGACTTCGACTGGGGGGCGTTCCGGGCGCTGGCCGAAGACATGACCCTGTCCCCGGCTCCTCCCGGGCTCTTCTCCCTCGTGCTTCCCGAGCCGGGGGTCTACGTGCTGAGGCTCAGCAGCAACCAGCACAAGAGGATGGTGCGTGTCGGCGGCCGGGGACCTCCCGAAACGTCACACATCAGACTGAGCGCAGAGGTGTGGCGCTCCAGGCAGGCAAACTGGGTGCAAACGGACTCATTTGTCTGCAGGAGAACAAACCACGGCTGTGTACGATACAGGCCTCTCAGGGCGGCTAGTGGAGTGCAGTGCAATGTGTCAGCTCTGTAGCTACTTTGCTAGTGCAAATTAGCCAGCAGCCATGTCACCCTGCAGCCCCCCTGGAGACTCAGCAGGTGTGAGCCTGGCCAGTACCTGGATGGGAGACTCCTGGGAAAGCTGAGGCTGCTGCTGGGAGAGGTGTTAGTGGGGCCAGTAGGGGGCGCTCACCCTGCAGTCAGTGTGGGTCCTAATGCCCCAGTATAGGGACGGGGACACTGTACTGTAAAAAGGCTCCGTCCTTCGGATGAGACGTAAAACCGAGGTCCTGACTCTCTGTGGTCATAACAAATCCCAGGGCATTTCTCAAAAAGAGTTGGGGTGTTACCCCGGTGTCCTGGCCAAATTTCCCCCTGGCCTTTACCAGTCATGGCCTCCTAATAATCCCCATCTCTGAACTGGCTTCATCACTCTGCTCTCCTCCCCACTGAGAGCTGGTGTGTGGGGAGAGGACTGGAGCATCATCCAGGTGGGGCTGCGCACTGGTGGGGGTGGAGGGGATCCCCATGACCTGTAAAGAGCTTTGAGTGGAGAGTCCAGAAAAGAGCATTAAGTGTAAGCAATTATTATTATTAATATTATTCCTAGCGTGCATATGTCCATGATCTCTGTGTTTATACAGTATATAAACATGAGGTCAGTCTACTAGGTGTCCAAAAGGTACTGTAACTGGCCCATCATGATGCCCCCCTCCCTCAGTGGCTGTTGCATGTCTCTGCAGTACGTCAAGGTGATGCCCATCGGGGGGCAGTGCTACGAGGCCGGGCCCTTCTTCCCCACCATCCCCCGGCACATGGTCCGCATGGGCATGGCCCGGAGCCGCCCGCTCCTGCTGCGTCCTGATTGGCTGGCGGTGGCGGGCCTGCTGGCGGGGGCGGTGCTCCTTCTCGGCGTCTGCGTCGCCCTGCTGGTGAGGGCTCCCCAGCGGCTCCTGCTGTGATTCCCGGGGGCGCTGCTGTCTGCGGGGTGGGGGGTTCACACGAGGGGTGCCGGAGAGCCATGACGCCTCATTACCGATGAAACCACCTGGGAGCCGAACCACCTGGTGAATGGAGGGAAGGAAAAATCATATTTTTCCGGCTCCTCAAAACACGTTTAAAGACCATCGGCGCGGTTCATTTGTTGACTCCTCCCTGCTTCCGCAGATTCTGTTCCGGGAGTACGGCTGGCCGGAGAAGACGCCCACCAGCCCCCGGTACCGCCGGCTGCAGCTCAAGTACAGCCTGGACGACTGCTCCTCCAAGGGCTCCACCTCCATGGCGGCGGTGCAGAAGCTCCACCGCAGCCTGCAGGCCGGGGTGTCGGGGCCCGGGGCCGGCGGCGCCGCTCAGGCAGGTCAGAGAGGCGGCAGGCGGACGCTGATCCTGTTTCTGTGTGTGTCACTCTTGCTACAGTACCTGACAATGCAGTTAGCTTGAGGTTATGTCCTGTGTTTTGTTCCCTCTTGGTAGTCCTCACACAGAGATGTCAGTTCATTATGTAGCAGAAATGGGAAAAAGTCGCCTCTTGCCGATTAAGCCCCACTGTCTCCACAGTGCCCACCCTGACAACAGATGAGTTCTGGGACTATGAGCGGCAGATAGACCTGGAAGCCTTCGATACTGATGTGTTCTATGACATTCTGATGAAACACACTGTCTCTGTGACCACCAGGCTTGGCCAGCTGAAGGATGAGGTAAGCAAAACCTCAACACCTTGGCATAGCGTAGAAATCAGCCCACTGCTGAGACCGGTTCAGGAAACAGCACATCTCACATTACTCTTGTAGATATCAGTCTACTGCCTATGACCACTTCAGGAAACATTGCATCATCTGGCAATGGTAGAAATCAGCTCACTGCTGAGACCAGTTCAGGAAACAGTGTGCATCTCACTTTACTCTTGTAGATATCAGTCTATTGCCTAAAACTAGTTCAGTAAACAGTACTGGTAGAATTCAGCACACTGCTGAGATGTTGAGGCCAATACAGGAAACACTGTGAATCTCACTTTACTCTCGTAGATATCAGTTTATTGCCTAAAACCAGTTAATGAAACATTGAATCACTCAGTACTAGTAGAAATCAGCTCACTGCTGAGACCAGTTCAGGAAACAGTGCGTCACACAGTACTCTTATAGATATCAGTGCATTGCCTTAGTCCAGCTCAGGAAACATTGGATCTCATTTGGCCCTGGCAGAAGTCAATGCACTGCTGAGACCAGTTCAGGAGACAGAACATTTTGCATTTTACCTTAGATTTTCATATTGACATATTGTTATTATAAGGATTATTTTATCTTCAAGTATTATTAAGTTTAAGATTGCAAAAGCACAAAAAAACAATATTATATTAAAATCATATAATATCAAAATGTAATACCTGATTGTAGTGAATATGAGATCGGATGCCTGTTGTCCATCCAGGTGATCCAGACACAGGGCTGGGGGTGTGAGAGGTATTTTTGTCTCCCCCAGGTAAAGGAGCTGTATGGGAAGGTGGTGGGCCGGGTGGAGATCCTGGGCGCCCTGTGGGTGTCCAGGCTGACCGCAGCGGGCCGAGGCGCCGGGGTCAAGGACGCAGCGATGGGGCTGTACCAGCGGAAGCGCCAGGAAGTGGAGGGCGAGAGGGCTCGCCGCCGTGGCCTGGCCGCCCAGGCGGTCCACCTGCTGGACAGGCAGCTGCGGACGCTAAGGCAGGAGCTGGGGGCCCGACAGGAGCAGCAGGGGGCCTTCAGGGGCCAGCTAGGGGAGGCCCTGCGCCTGTTGGAGCAGCTCTGCGGGAGAGTGTCCAGTCAGCCCGGCCAGATCCAGGACCAGCAGCTCCAGCAGTACGGACTGTCTTACTGCCTGGCTCCGGGCTTCCAGAACTGAATTCACTACTGTGTCTGCTCTGTTCCTATGTGCTCTTACACAGGCATGGTAGTGTGTCTTCTTGTCTCTGTGTCTATGTGTCCGTTTAAGTCCACTTTAACATACCCGTCTCTCTGATTATGCTGCAGCATGGCCCAGAGGGTGACATCGCTGGTGGCCCAGATGGCCGAGGGAGTGGCCCAGGAGTGCCAGCGCAGGGGGGCCTGGGCTGTGCTGGGCAAGGGCACCGGCGCTCTCCTGTGGGCAGCAGGCAGAGGGGAAGCCCTCAGGAGAGAGGAGCTCATTGGTGAGCTGATTGATCTTGGGTGTCTTTCAGTGTTGCATGGCGAAGCGTGACAGTCGGACAGCACAGACGCTGTCCACTAATTAAGGACAGTACGGCATGCGGTACATTGATGTACATGACACCGACACAGAACAGGACATCATCCCGCCAGCAACCATGCAGCTAACAACCGACTATCCACTGAAGCTCAGCAGTGTGAGCCTGGCCAGTACCTGGATGGGAGACTCCTGGGAAAAACTAAGGCTGCTGCTGGAAGAGGTGTTAGTGGGGCCAGTAGGGGGCGCTCACCCTGCGGTCTGTGTGGGTCCTAATGCTCCAGTATAGTGACAGGGACACTACACTGTAAAAAAGTGCCATCCTTCAGATGAGATGTAAAACCGAGGTCCTGACTCTCTGTGGTCATTAAAAACCCCAGGGTGTTTCTCGAAAAGAATCGGGGTGTTACCCTGGTGTCCTGGCCAAATTTCCCCCTGGCCCTTACCAATCATGGCCTCCTAATAATCCCCATCTCTGAACTGGCTTCATCACTCTGTCTCCTGTAAAGACCTGTAAAGAGCTTTGAGTGGAGAGCCCAGAAACGTGCTACAGTATATAAGTGTTATTATTATTATCATGGATGAATGTGCCTGGTTATCAGAGGCAAAGCTTTGAAATTACCTTTTCAAAGGGCTTCACCTGCCTCTCAGAGCAGTATTAGACCCCCAGCTGCCTGCCAGGGGGCCGGAGGACGTGACGGCCGCAGTGCCACATGTCATCGTCTCCGTCTCGCTCCGCAGCTCCTGACGGGACCGTGCGGGCGTCTGACGCTGTCCGCCTGGACCCCTGCACGGGCTTGATCGTGCCCAGTCCCGGGGCTCAGATGCTGCTGGCCAGCGGGCACCGCATGCCAGTGCCCCCGGATTTCTTTGTGCACCCCCAGACCGGGCGGGTGCTGCCCGTGGCCGGGAACGTGGGCTACTGTCCGGTGAGGTCAAGGCTCGTCTTCATGGTGGACTCCTGTTCAGGTAATTCGGCACAGGCAGCCAGCGACTGACTGGGCTGGACCGGTCTCTGGCCCTGGGAGCTCGCTAGAGGCCCGGGTTCTATCAGAGCTCTGATCCAACCGTCCAGACAGCTCATTCGCTCTCCCTGGGCTCTTCTGTCTCCAGGCGAGGCTGACAAGTGGGAAACCCCCCTGCTCCCCTTCGTCCCCTATCCTGTATCCCGCCGCACGGGGCTCCCCGTAAAGTGTCGACTGCAGGGGCTCCAGCCTGGCCAGGAAATGGCTTTCGGGGGACCCATGTGTGACCCCGACACGGGCCTCCTGGTGCCAATCCTGGCCGTTACTATCCACCCCGAGAGCGGGCTGGTGTACCCTCTGGGGGGTACCCACACCTGCCCCCTTACCCTCCTGCCTCAGCCCATACAGATTGGAGGCGCCATGCTGGACCGCCAGACAGGAAGCCTGCTGCTCATCGTGGGCGTCAGCCTGGACCCCAAGTCTGGTAAGCTGTGACGACGACAGTGGCGCCGCCTGCGTCCTGACGTGAGGCCATTTCTGCCTCTTCGGGCTGCATTCCCCACCCAGCGCGTGCGCAAGCGACCGGATGACTTTGCAGTTTGGTCAAATGTCAATTTAACAGGTTCTGAATCTAATCCGTGTGTACTATTGATCCATTATTGACCCCCGGGGGCCTCCTCAGTAGATTTTTAAGGAATCAGGAAGCGTTTTCCTGCTGCTCAGCACTGCTGATAACCCTGTAAGGGCCCGCCTGATTCTGTTAACGGCACGATGGCCAAAAAGTGATGTAAAACTGGACCCTACTGTATGTGGTAGGAGGTTTAATATCAAGCACGGGGGTTTGAGAGAGAGCTGGGTGTACTTAGCCAAATTGTAGAATTCGGAACGGTAGTCAAAGGGGAGCACAGGTCAGGAAGGCAGAGATTCAGGAGAGCAGCAATCAAGTAGACGCGAGGACGTTAACTAGGGGCTCCACTGGGATACCCAATACTGAGCACCGTGGTAAAGATATAAGTATTCCGAGAACCAGGAATTGTGGTGGTGATCGAGGGGTGTGATTGGTTCATTCGTTTCTATGCAGGATTCTGATTACGGGGGGCCGTGACAGGTTCTCATTGCAGGCTGTTCTCTGTGACAGGGGGGGTGATCCCGGTGGGGGGGCTGCCGAGCCCTGCCGGCGGCCCCCTGCTCCTGGGCGACTCCTTCGCCGAGCCCCTGAGCGGGCGGCCGGGGCAGGTGTGGGGGGCCAGCCTGCGGGGGGGCAAGCCGGTAGCCCACAGCGGGGGTCACCAGGCCCTGCTGGACTCCCACGCCCTGGCCTGCGGCCTGCGGGTCACGGAGCTGCTGAAGGAGGCCGGGGAGGCCCCGGGCGAGCGAGGCCTGGTCGTGTCGGCGGTGGGGGAGCTGGAGCGAGCCTGGGGCCGCAGCGACCACTGCCTGCTGCAGCTGCTCTGCGGCCTGGAAGGACAGCTGGCTCGAGCCAGGGACTTCGGCGCTGACGGCGGCAGCCAAGGTGAGCCTCAGGGCCCACCGGAAATCGCTCGTTCCTTGCGCCTGTAGAAACCAAGAGATTCGAGCCCGAAGTGTCCGGTCGTCAAGCCAAGCTGTATTGTATGCATACAAGGAGCAACACATTTGAGGCTTGTTGTTGTATTGCTCAGAGGGGATATGGCTCTACACAGCTTATATATACTTTCCTCTACACCCTCCCCCTCCTGTCTTTGAGGTAGCTTGCTCAAGAAACTCCAGAACTCAGAAAGCACTTAAAACATTCTTTCCCTATCAGGAGTTTAGTGTAAACATTCCCCATCATGGAGTTTAGCACAGAAGATGGGAGTTCAGTACACAGGAAGGGAGAAGCATTTGTGGTACAGCAAGCGTGAAGGTTAGAGTTTAGCATGTGGATTCAGCAGTGGAGTTCACAGCTCCTACCACTATTTGGGTACAGAGTAACATACAGATTCTGCTAGCAGACTCCATCACGCCCAACCATTAAATGATACAAAACGGTCCCGGTTCTGGTGCTGAGCCTAGCGGGTCTGACTTGCTAGACCACCTCATGGGTGGGCTCAGGTAGCCCTGGGAGTGGATGTCTCGCACCCTGGCTCTGCACAGAAAGCTATTCTCCGTCTCCTTCCTTTGTGCCTTTATATCCCCTGTCAGTTTGGGAGAAGCACTCTGCTCTTACAGAAACGCTCCTCTCACACATGCCTGGCGTGAGCACTTCCTGTCAGGATCGGGGCTCTTGGACGAAACACGCAGCAGGAACGCTGGGAGGAGCAGGAGGTCGAGGAGTAAATAAGCTCAGAAGCCCTCACAGGGGGATCTTTCTTGTCTCATAGGTGTGATGAAGTTCCCTGGCACAGAGCTGACCCTGCCTGCTCTGGCTGGACTGGAGTACCCTGACCCAGGAGGCTCAGGATTGCTGATACCGGTCCTGGGGGCGCAGTGGGACTGGGACAGGGGGGTTCTGATCCCCCTGGCTGGAACCATGGAGGACGCGGATGGCAAAGGTAGCCTGGGATGAGTGGGACCGTCGCGGTCCAGCGCGCGGGGGCTCGTGCCCACTGCCAGTCCACCCCGCCGGTTCGTCCCGCCACACCTGGGGCGCGAACCCGGGTCTCCAGGCACCAGGGAGCCAGCCGGGTGAGCTAAAGGAGACCTCCCCCAGCCCAGCCGGCTGAGGTCCCTGCTACGCGCAGGGAGGGCGATGACGTCACCGTGCCCGAACTAGCTCCGCTACATTAAGAGTAAAATAAGATTAAAATAGCCTTGCAGACTGAGTGCTGGTGGATCCAATCAGTCCAATAATAGACTCCATTATTACAGGCCGCAATGAGAGTTGATACAGACTTGCAGCCTAACCCTAAACACACTTAGATCGGTGCTCTCTCTCCCCGGTAGCTCAGCAGTGAATTTGCCAAGGATCCGGTGCCCAGCGGTGAGCATACACCCTTTTTTCCAGGGCTGGTTCCGATCCGGATTGGGGCCCGTACGGTGGACCCCACAACTGGAAGGGTGGGGCCGGTGGTGGGAGCGCGGTTTGACCCTGTGAGGAGCACGGTGGTCCCCATCACTCAGGCCTACAGCCAGCTGTTGAGAGGACACCCAGATCCAGAGCTGGTATGTTCAGCCCCAGAGGCACGGGGACATCCTCTCCTGTGCGCCCAAGTCTGTAGGGTGTCGAAGATTTCATATCAAGGGGAAGACTTTCATGAAACACAAAAGGGAATGAAAACCCAGCTCCAGCTGGAGGTCAGGAGGCCAGTGAGGCCTCAGTGGCCTCAGCCTCAGGAGGCCTCAGCCTCAGGAGGTCAGCGGCAGTGTGGGATAGGGGTTAGATTCGCCCTGATTCCTCAAACTCCCAGCCTTGTCAAGGGGCACTTGTCCCGGGTGAGCTCTCAGTCCAGCTGCTCACCCGCGGCCCGTGTTGTCGCGCAGGTCCACGCGCTGCAGAGGGAGGCCCGCCTCAGGAGGGAGTTCTGGAGGGCCCGGCGGCAGGAGGAGGAGGAGCTGCTGAGGGGGGTGGCCTCGGCCCTGCGGCGCTGTTGCGGCGCGGCGGCGCGGGGGCGCGTGGAGAAGGTCAGACCCCGCTCCAGCACCCGGGGTGCAAACTGGGGGTGCAAACTCCCGAGGAGTCTGAGGGGGAAACGCGTAGCCTCGCTCCTCAGCCTCGAGATGTCCATTTCTGTGTCACGAAGCAAAGTTTGGGCCAGTTTCGCCTTCCCTTTCAATTCCTATGGTCTATGGACACTGGCGCCATGTTGGCAGCATTGTCAAGCCACCTATAGGAGTCAGTAGAAGTCTGCTCCTCTTCTCTGCTTTAGTCTACCGGCACGCCCCCGACACTCTAGTGCAAGACACCAGAGAAGGAGTCCGGCTCTCTCTCCCTAGTTCCACTGACTAGACCCCACCTCTGTCCCCGCGGGGTTGAACGGGGCTGTTTGCGTCTCTGTCGCCCTGCAGGCTCAGTGGCGGGACAGTGCCGGAGCCCTGCAGGGGGCAGCTCAGGAGCTCCAGGAGGCTGCCCTCGCTGAGGCCCACCGGAGGGCGCTGGAGAAGTCCGAGCTGTCCGGTGTGCTGCCGTCTGACGTCCTGCTGATCCTGACGGAAGGTGAGAGGCAAGGAGAGCTGATAGGAGAGCATGGATCTGAGTGGCAGGAAGCTGTGATCTGGGGTTCTGAGTGACAGGAAGCTGGGATCTGGGCTTCTGAGGTACAGGAAGCTGTGTTCTGGGGTTCTGAGTGACAGGAAGCTGTGTTCTGGGGTTCTGAGGTACAGGAAGCTGGGATCTGGGGTTCTGAGGTACAGGAAGCTGTGTTCTGGGGTTCTGAGTGACAGGAAGCTGTGATCTGGGGTTCTGAGTGACAGGAAGCTGTGTTCTGGGGTTCTGAGGTACAGGAAGCTGTGTTCTGGGGTTCTGAGTTACAGGCAGCTGTGATCTGGGCTTCTGAGGTACAGGAAGCTGGGATCTGGGGTTCTGAGGTACAGGAAGCTGTGTTCTGGGGTTCTGAGTGACAGGAAGCTGGGATCTGGGCTTCTGAGGTACAGGAAGCTGGGATCTGGGGTTCTGAGGTACAGGAAGCTGTGTTCTGGGGTTTTGAGTGACAGGAAGCTGTGTTCTGGGGTTCTGAGGTACAGGAAGCTGTGTTCTGGGGTTCTGAGTTACAGGCAGCTGTGATCTGGGCTTCTGAGGTACAGGAAGCTGGGATCTGGGGTTCTGAGGTACAGGAAGCTGTGTTCTGGGGTTCTGAGTGACAGGAAGCTGGGATCTGGGGTTCTGAGGTACAGGAAGCTGTGTTCTGGGGTTCTGAGTGACAGGGAGCTGTGATCTGGGGTTCTGAGTGACAGGCAGCTGTGATCTGGGGTTCTGAGGTACAGGAAGCTGTGATCGGGGGTTCTGAGTGACAGGAAGCTGGGATCTGGGGTTCTGAGGTACAGGAAGCTGTGTTCTGGGGTTCTGAGTGACAGGAAGCTGGGATCTGGGCTTCTGAGGTACAGGAAGCTGGGATCTGGGGTTCTGAGGTACAGGAAGCTGTGTTCTGGGGTTCTGAGTGACAGGAAGCTGGGATCTGGGGTTCTGAGTGACAGGAAGCTGGGATCTGGGCTTCTGAGGTACAGGAAGCTGGGATCTGGGGTTCTGAGGTACAGGAAGCTGTGTTCTGGGGTTCTGAGTGACAGGAAGCTGGGATCTGGGGTTCTGAGTGACAGGAAGCTGTGTTCTGGGGTTCTGAGGTACAGGAAGCTGTGTTCTGGGGTTCTGAGTGACAGGCAGCTGTGATCTGGGGTTCTGAGTGACAGGAAGCTGGGATCTGGGGTTCTGAGGTACAGGAAGCTGTGTTCTGGGGTTCTGAGTGACAGGAAGCTGGGATCTGGGCTTCTGAGGTACAGGAAGCTGGGATCTGGGCTTCTGAGGTACAGGAAGCTGTGTTCTGGGGTTCTGAGTGACAGGAAGCTGGGATCTGGGGTTCTGAGTGACAGGAAGCTGTGTTCTGGGGTTCTGAGGTACAGGAAGCTGTGTTCTGGGGTTCTGAGTGACAGGAAGCTGTGATCTGGGGTTCTGAGGTACAGGAAGCTGGGATCTGGGGTTCTGAGTGACAGGGAGCTGTGATCTGTGGTTCTGAGTGACAGGAAGCTGGGATCTGGGGTTCTGAGGTACAGGAAGCTGTGTTCTGGGGTTCTGAGTGACAGGGAGCTGTGATCTGGGGTTCTGAGGTACAGGAAGCTGTGATCTGGGGTTCTGAGTGACAGGGAGCTGTGATCTGGGGTTCTGAGTGACAGGAAGCTGGGATCTGGGGTTCTGAGGTACAGGAAGCTGTGTTCTGGGGTTCTGAGTGACAGGAAGCTGGGATCTGGGCTTCTGAGGTACAGGAAGCTGGGATCTGGGCTTCTGAGGTACAGGAAGCTGTGTTCTGGGGTTCTGAGTGACAGGAAGCTGGGATCTGGGGTTCTGAGTGACAGGAAGCTGTGTTCTGGGGTTCTGAGGTACAGGAAGCTGTGTTCTGGGGTTTTGAGTGACAGGCAGCTGTGATCTGGGGTTCTGAGGTACAGGAAGCTGGGATCTGGGGTTCTGAGTGACAGGGAGCTGTGATCTGTGGTTCTGAGTGACAGGAAGCTGGGATCTGGGGTTCTGAGGTACAGGAAGCTGTGTTCTGGGGTTCTGAGTGACAGGGAGCTGTGATCTGGGGTTCTGAGGTACAGGAAGCTGTGATCTGGGGTTCTGAGTGACAGGGAGCTGTGATCTGGGGTTCTGAGTGACAGGAAGCTGTGTTCTGGACCTTTCAAGCAAAATACTAGCTTTACATTCACATCATACGTGATGTACAACACCATCACAAAGACACCGGTTTGTTCTGAAGAGTATGTCATGAAAATGTGCCTCTTTCAGTCTGCCTGTGTCCCTGTGTGCAGGCGACGAGGGCGAGTGGGAGCAGGAGCAAAGGGTACAGGCGGTGCTGGGGTCCCTGCTGGACAGAGTGAGCGTCACTGTGGACAGACTGCGGCAGGAGCAGGACAGAATGACAGCGGGGAAGGAGCTGCCTCGCCAACTGGAGCACAGCAGGGTGAGAGCTGGAACTTATGGCGTCCTGGACAACGCCTGGCCTTGAGGGAGTAGTGACTGTTGGCGTTGAGGGAGTAGTCTGCCTCTGTGTGTCAGGCCTGTGAGCTGGGTGTGAGGGAGCAGTGACTGTCTGCCTCTGTGTGTCAGGCACAGGCACTGAGCGTGATGGAGTAGTGACTGTCTGCCTCTGTGTCTCAGGCCTGGGCGCTGGGTGTGAGGGAGCAGTGACTGTCTGCCTCTGTGTCTCAGGCCTGTGAGCTGGGTGTGGGGGAGCAGTGACTGTCTGCCTCTGTGTCTCAGGCCTGTGGGCTGGGTGTGAGGGAGCAGCGACTGTCTGCCTCTGTGTCTCAGGCCTGGGTGCTGGGCGTGAGGGAGCAGTGACTGTCTGCCTCTGTGTCTCAGGCCTGGGCGCTGGGCGTGAGGGAGCAGTGACTGTCTGCTTCTGTGTCTCAGGCCTGGGTGCTGGGTGTAAGGGAACAGTGACTGTCTGCCTCTGTGTGTCAGGCCTGGGCGCTGGGTGTGAGGGAGCAGTGACTGTCTACCTCTGTGTGTCAAGCGTGGGCACTGAGCGTGATGGAGTAGTGACTGTCTGCCTCTGTGTCTCAGGTCTGGGTGCTGGGCGTAATGGAGCAGTGACTGTCTGCCTCTGTGTGTCAGGCCTGGGCGCTGGGCGTGAGGGAGCAGTGACTGTCTGCCTCTGTGTGTCAGGCCTGGGCGCTGGGCGTGAGGGAGCAGTGACTGTCTGCCTCTGTGTGTCAGGCCTGTGAGCTGGGCGTGAGGGAGCAGTGACTGTCTGCCTCTGTGTCTCAGGCCTGTGAGCTGGGCGTGAGGGAGCAGTGACTGTCTGCCTCAGTGTCTCAGGCCTGGGCGCTGGGCGTGAGGGAGCAGTGACTGTCTGCCTCTGTGTGTCAGGCCTGGGCGCTGGGCGTGAGGGAGCAGTGACTGTCTGCCTCTGTGTGTCAGGCCTGGGCGCTGGGCGTGAGGGAGCAGTGACTGTCTGCCTCTGTATCTCAGGTCTGGGTGCTGGGCGTAATGGAGCAGTGACTGTCTGCCTCTGTGTCTCAGGTCTGGGTGCTGGGCGTAATGGAGCAGTGACTGTCTGCCTCTGTGTGGCAGGCCTGGGCGCTGGGCGTGAGGGAGCAGTGACTGTCTGCCTCTGTGTGTCAGGCCTGGGCGCTGGGCGTGAGGGAGCAGTGACTGTCTGCCTCTGTGTGTCAGGCCTGGGCGCTGGGCGTGAGGGAGCAGTGACTGTCTGCCTCTGTGTGTCAGGCCTGGGCGCTGGGCGTGAGGGAGCAGTGGGAACGGTTGCTCGCAAGACAGGCCAGTCTGGAGGCGGCTGTTGGCAAAGTGCACTGTCACCGGGAGTACTGCCAGCTCAGGGCAGCCACCGCAGAGGTGAGAGACAGGACCAACAAACAACTGCATTTCAGTTTAACACTGAAGAAAATAAGTGTGTGTGTAAACTTACTTCTTGTGGTCCTGTGACACGGGCCCTTTACTGTCCGGTCAGAGCTCTATGATCCTGGGACAACACGCTCACGGGCTGCCTATGCGGCGATGGCTCCTGTTTCCCACCAGGCTGTGCTGTCCGGCTCGTTCTGGTACGCAGATTACGATGTCACTCGGAGGAGAGGCTGCAGGAGTCCGCGGAGAGCCGTCGAAATGAGCCAGCGCCGAATCAGGCCGCTGCTGGAGCGGCTCCTCCACCTGCTTGAGGAGAACAAGCGCCTGCGTCTGTCCCCGGGCTCTCCCTCCAGGGCCGGCTCAGGTACTGGTCCTGCTGTTTCTGAACTAATAATGGCCATTCCTTGCACTTATAGAGCTCTTTTCTGGACACTCCACTCAGAGCTCTTTACAGGTCATGGGGAATCCCACTGTCACCACCAATGTGCAGCCCCACCTGGACAAATCACTCATTTGTCTTCGGTTTCTCCATATTCAAGCTCCAAGAGGAAAGTGGCGTTTTAATCTGAAAGGCGTCTGAATGACAAGTTTGTAAGAGGAGAACGGCTGAGCTCGCTCCTACCCTGCACGTAGAGCACGTAACCACAGCACAGCGCCCGAGTCCACAGCTGGAGGGGAGAGAACCTCCCTCCTGGCGTTCACGTGAAGGTGACTCACCGGCCAGAAAAAAAAACAAAGGGGCTATAGATACTTAGTAATTCATAATAATAACTCCTCACACTTCTATAGCTCTTTTCTGGACACTCTGCTCAAGGCTCTTTACAGGTCATGGGGATCCCCTCCACCCCCAGCAGTGTGCAGCCCCACCTGGATGATGCTCCAGTCCTCTCCCCACACACCAGCTCTCAGTGGGGAGGAGAGCAGAGCGATGAGGCCAGTTCAGAGATGGGGATTATAAGGAGGCCATGACTGGGAAAGGCCAGGGGGGAATTTAGCCAGGATGCTGGGGTAACACCCGAGAAATGCCCTGGGATTTTTCATGACCACAAAGAATCAGGACTTTTTACGTCTCATCTGAAGGACGGAGTCTTTTTACAGTGTAGTGTCCCTGTCACTATACTGGGGCATTAGGACCCACACAGACTGCAGGGTGAGCGCCCCCTACTGGCCCCACTAACACCTCTTCCAGCAGCAGCCTCAGCTTTCCCAGGAGTCTCCCATCCAGGTACTGGCCAGGCTCACACCTGCTGAGCTCCAGTGGGGGCTGCCAGCTGGGAGCTGCAGGGTGATATGGCCTCTGACTGCACATGAACTGCAGCACTGGAGAAAATAAACTGGTATCCTTGCTTGCCGGACCCCAGGCTACGCGTCTTGGTCCTGTGTTTTCAGGTCTGCCAGCGAGGTGGCCGGCTGTTTTGGAGACGATAAGTGTGGAAACGGGTTCGAGAGCTTGGTCAGTGACTGTCCCTGGACACAGCAGAAAGAAACTGAGAAGTGCCGTGTCAGATTTGACCCAGACCGACCTCGACAAGATCAGACGATAGGTGTCAGCGAGGGTAGCTCAACTGAGAAAAGGTTTAGGCCAAAAATCTGAGTTTGTGCTTCTAAATTGGTCTCTAATTGGCTACTACACACCGCAGACAGTGTGATGACAGTCCTGTATAGCAAGCACAGGAGGTATTTAGGAAAAGATTCTTTTAAGCCTGTAGATTTTGCAATGTAGCAGCTGGGCAGAGTCTCAGGAGATTCCTCGTTCTTCCAGCTTGCCGTCACATCCCTGCTTCTGCTCCTGCAGGGGGCTCGGCCGTGGTGTGGAAAGACGGGGTGAGAGCTGGCCTGTGGGACTCTGAGGCCATCTGTGACGAACCCTCTGCCCCTTGGCCTGGGGGTACCCCCTCCACGCTGCCCGAGGCGCCCCAAGAACCCGGAGAGACTACAGCGTCAGGGAGGCCCCACAGTCAGTGTCTAATCTGGGGGCGTTTTACTCCACGTGTTGTGCTGCACCTCGGGAGTCTCGGGAACGGGACCCTGGGGGACCCCCAGTCAACACAGCCCTTTCCCCTTTCCCCTCCGCAGGTGTACCTGTCCCGGCGGACCCGGAGAAGTCCCGGCCCGTCTGCTCGTCCCCTCTGGCAGGTGAGGAAACCCGCCGGAGGCCGGACAGGTTGCGCGGTCCTGTCCGCCGGAGGCTCATCCCCTGCTCTGTCCGCAGGGCCGGAGTGGGAGGGGCTGCTGGGACGCTCCCCGCTGTGCCGGCTGCTCCGCCGGCTGGACGGCCAGTTGAGGGCCAGGGCCCGGGCGGCCGGCCTGCTGGAGAGCGACCCGGGGGCCTGGACAGGTGAGCGCCGTCTCGCGTCCAGCGCTTCGGGCCGAGATACTCTTCCTCCTGCAGGACTGCCGGCCCATTCACTGTCACCCCTGTGCAGCACCGTCAACAAGAAGCTTTGCAGTCGGACTGGGAAAAACTGACGTTGCTGTTCCTCCCTCACCCCCAGGGGAGAGCTGTCCTTTTATTCCTCTTTCTCATCAACCAGGACAGGCCTCTCCCTGAAGCCCCCCCCCCCCATCAAAAGCCAGAACAGGCGTGGCTCACAGCTTTCTGAAAGTAAATTTGTTTTTCTATTGAACAGTTCCAAAATTTTGGCACTTGAACAAAACATCCTGGCCAAATTTCCCCCTGGCCTTTACCAGTCATGGCCTCCTAATAACCCCCATCTCTGAACTGGCTTCATCACTCTGCTCTCCTCCCCACTGAGAGCTGGTGTGTGGGGAGAGGACTGGAGCATCATCCAGGTGGGGCTGCACACTGGTGGGGGTGGAGGGGTCTTGGATCCCCAAGACCCGTAAAGAGCTCTGAGTGGAGAGTCCAGAAAAGCGCTAAAGAAGTGTAATGAAATTCTGTGTGTGTGTTCGCCCTCATCAGGCGACGGAGGCCGGCCGTTCCTGGACCTCGTGGACGCGCAGTGGCGCTGTGAGGGGGAGCTGGTGCCGCTCGGCCCAGACGGGCTCAGCCCTCGGGAGTTCCTCGTGTATCAGCACGGCCTGTACCTGCTGGGCCTGCTGCGCGCGCACATACAGGTCAGTCTCTCGGTTTCTCTCCGGGGGTCAGGAAACACGAAACACTGGAGCCTACACTCTGCATGCAGGTGAGATGGGTTCTTAACGTGTGGGAACTGAAATACACCCAGAACGTATGTAATGTATAGCCAGGGTGAGTTGCAGCTGTTTTACCCTGCAGCCCCCCTGGAGCTCAGCAGGTGTGAGCCTGGCCAGTACCTGGATGGGAGACTCCTGGGAAAGCTGAGGCTGCTGCTGGAAGAGGTGTTAGTGGGGCCAGCAGGGGGCGCTCACCCTGCAGTCCATGTGGGTCCTAATGCCCCAGTATAGTGACGGGGACACTACACTGTAAACGGGCGCCGTCCTTCGGATGAGACGTAAAACCGAGGTCCTGATTCTCTGTGGTCATGAAAAACCCCAGGGCGTTTCTCAAAAAGAGAAGGGGTGTAACCCCTGCGTCCTGGCCAAATTTCCCATTAGCCCTTACCAATCATGGTCAATATTATTATTATAGGAGATGTCATCGGTCCTCTGCTAACATGCAGTGGGCTTTCCAATATGGAATATAGGGACACTTGTTTTCCTAGTGACGATTTGTCTCCTCACAGGTTCCGGAGATCACCGTGCAGCTGGCCGCCAGCCTGCCCACAAACGACTACACCTACAATGCCTTCCGGCACTCCTTCTTCTACCAGGTACATCTCATCATGGCCGTCGACCACAGGGTCCCTGTCTGGGGGGGGGGGGTCATGGCAGTGTCTCTGGGTCCCTGTGTTCCTGTGTCTGGGGGGTTAGGTCCTTGTGTCTGTGGATCCCACTCTGTGGGGTCACAGCAGTGTCTGTGTGGTCACAGCAGTGTCTCTGGGTCCCTGTGTTCCTGTGTCTGGGGGGTTAGGTCCTTGTCTCTGTGGATCCCACTCTGTGGGGTCACAGCAGTGTCTGTGTGGTCACAGCAGTGTCTGTGGATTCCTGTGGGGTCATGGCAGTGTCTGTGATTTTGGGGCTGCAGCGGTGTCTGTGGATTCCTGTGGTGTCACAGCAGTGTTTGGGGGGTCACAGCAGTGTCTGTGTGGTCACACCGGTGATTTGGGGGTTGCAGCAGTGTCTGTGGGGTCACAGCAGTGTCTGTGGATTCCTGTGGGGTCATGGCAGTGTTTGGGGGGTCACAGCAGCGTCTGTAGATCCCCGTGCTGTCTGTGGGGTCACGGCAGTGATTTGGGGGCTGCAGCAGTATCTGTGGATCCCTGTGGTGTCTGTGGGGTCATGGCAGAGTTTTAGGGGTCACAGAGGTGTCGGTGGGGTCATGGCAGTGTCTGTGGGGTCACACTGGTGATTTTGGGGCTGCAGCAGTGTCTGTGGATCCCTGTGGTGTCTGTGGGGTCATGGCAGAGTTTTAGGGGTCACAGAGGTGTCGGTGGGGTCATGGCAGTGTCTGTGGGGTCACACTGGTGATTTGGGGGGCTGCAGCAGTGTCTGTGGGGTCACGGCCACATCTTCTTGTCCTGCAGGAGGCTGAGAAGACCCTGTTCGTGCGGAGGCAGCGTCTGCAGGGGGTGGGCGGCTTCTCCCTGCTGCTCCTGCACTGCCTGGCTCACATCGCCAGCGGGCAGCTGAGCCCCGACTCCAGCCCCGTCTTCCTCCGGGTCTTCTTCCAGGTAAGGCCCTCTGGCACCCCACCCAGGCACATCCGGGACACACACCGCGCCCCAAATCAGCCCGCTGCTCAAGGAACACGATGAGGACTGCTTTAAAATCGCAGGCTTGAGTATGCATTTCCTGGCTCCTCCTAGCTCTCCCCAGTCTCTGTGTCTTTCTGAGATCTGTCCAGGCCACGACTGATGTGTATAACCCTGCTACACACTGCATTTGGAGAATGACTGTATAGCTTTATGATGATGTCAACGGTGGGAGCCATGTCTGTCTGTCTCCCCAGACCCTGCAGGTGTGTCTCGGTGAGCTGTTCCTCCTCAGGCTGGTGGCGCCCCAGGGTGAGAGTGGGGACACCCCTTCCCCTCTGCGGGACATCCTGCTCAAGGATGAGCCGTGCAGCCCGGACTCTCGCGCTGCCCTCTCCGCTCTCCTGCAGGACAGGGTGCAGGGGCACCTCTCCTCACCACAGGCGAGTCGCTTCCTTCCTGCTTCTTCACGCTGAGCCAGTCTAAATCAATGGTGGGTTATGATGTGAGCAGACAGCCAGGAATTCTACAGCCTTATCAGCTGGGAAACGGACTCCAAACCCACCACTCAGTGGCAGGTTTCTTTTTGTACAATAAGCCTCAGAGGACAAAAGGGCACCCATCTATCACCAATCCATCACCCATCACCCATCTATAACCAATCCATCATTCATCACCCATCATCCATTATCTGTCCATCACCCATCACCCATCACCTGTCCATCATCCATCCACCCACCCATCTGTCATTCATCCTTCCATCCGTTATCAGAAAACTGCTTATCCCCAGCGAGTCAGAACCTGTCCCACAGTACAGGCAGCACAAAGCCAGACTGAGTCCCAGACGGAACGGCAGTCCACCACAGGGCAGGACGCCATCACTCGGGTGCAGGAAATATTTCGGTCGCCACCTCTGGTGCTTCGTGGAGATGACAGGCAACTGAGAGCCCTGAGAGTCTGCTGACCTGAACTGCTCCTTTACCTCCGGGCCTCTCCTCTCTGCTGCAGCGCCTGACAGACCGCCTGCGGGGGTACAGGGAGACGCGCCTCTACCGCGGAGTGGAGGGCCTGCTGAGAGAGAGGACGGCCGAGACGAGGAGGGAGTACCGCCGACGCGGGACCGGAGGAGGGTGAGAACCTGACGATGGCACCGGCCCAGCGAGGCGCCCAGGGACTGGCGGTGACCCCGACCCTGTCCCCCTGTGTCCCGCGGCCACGATGGTCGTGACGGCGCAGTCTTGAGAACAGGGCAGCAACTCAAGTCGAAGACCCTTAAGCTTCATTTTCTCACGTCCTTATGTCCATCACCATGTCCTGGTTTTAATAATAATTATTATTATTATTACTTACACTTATAGAGCTCTTTTCTGGACTCTCCACTCAGAGCTCTTTACAGGTCATGGGGGATCCCCTCCACCCCCACCAGTGTGCAGCCCCACCTGGATGATGCTCCAGTCCTCTCCCCCCACACCAGCTCTCAGTGGGGAGGAGAGCAGAGTGATGAAGCCAGTTCAGAGATGGGGATTATTAGGAGGCCATGACTGGTAAAGGCCAGGGGGAAATTTGGCCAGGACACCGGGGTTTTCTCCCGTGTCCCCGAGAAAGTCAGCATGGTCTTTCACAGCCATGTTCTCCTGCTTGCAGTGGATGGAAGCACAACAGGACAGGAGTCAATTGATGAATCCCCTTATTTAGCTGGATCAGCTCCTTAAAAACTCACCGTTAGTTAGCCTGATCGCCGGCCCCAGAGGCTCACGCCGCCCTGTCTTTCTCCTGTCGTCAAGCTCCGTCGTGGCAGCACCTGTCCAGTCTGCTGAGCGCCCAGCGGGAGCCGGGGGCCGCGGGGTCCCGGGAGGAGCTGCTGAGGGACATCGCGCGGCTGGAGAGGGAGTGCGGGGTGAGGCCTGCCGCACTCCTCCAGCCTGAGCGGCCGGGCCCGCAGGCCCGCGGGCCCAGTCAGCCGCTCCGGGGCCAGCCCGGGAGCGAGGTTCAGGGGCCTCACTAGGAAGGAGAGAGCACTGTGGTGCTGACCTTAAAGAACTGTTTCCAAATGGGGCTCACTCTCATACCCCACAATGTACTCAGTCGTACACAGTGACCACCATCAGCCTGATAAACTCCCAAAAGCTACCTGTCTGAGGGGACAATTACATAAACATCACACATTCAGCCGCGGAATAAAATACCAGCCGTTCACTTTAAGGTAAAAACCTTGCGTGTGCGTATGTGCGTGGGTAAATATGATTAATGAGGTCAAAACACTCGAATAAGCCACCACAATATGAGGACATTTGGGGTTATAACGACAGGGCTGCTGTCCTCAAAAGCCAGAGAGTGTAAAGGTCTGTTTCGGCCCTTGCCAAGTCGCTCCCACCCCCCAAAATCCTGACCGGCCACGTTACCCCGCGTCTGTGAGCGAGTGTGTTGCTCCGGGCAACACTGCCCTCTCGTGGATTCAGTGCGGTACCGAAGCGGCGTATCAGGCTGTTCAGCGTTACCCGCGCAAGTCGAGTTATAGTGCAAGTTTCTCCATGAAGGCCGCCCGTTATGTACGGAAGTGCATTGCTGCCACCAAAGGGGAAAAAATCGCCCCCTTATCGCGTAATTACGAGATAGGAATGATTACTTATTACCTATGACATCTCACATAATAACCGCAGTGTATGTACAACCTGTTACGCTGCGCACTGAACGCATCTAGCAGCTACCGTGAGCTTGGCTGCCACCTTCGGTTTAACGATCGTGTCAACGTCCAGAGCTGCTGAATTTGGACGGATTTACTTTCGCCTGGGGTTAACTCATCATGAAGTCTTGCACTTTTTAGCAAATACGAACATAATCGTTACAAGCATGAGAGACCGGTTTTGTGGGATTTAGCAATGACGGCTCCGTTATGAACAGTTACACGTGCAATCAGTTCCACTGCTTAAAACTGTACGTCCGCACGTAGCGCTACAGGTCTAATATGACGATTGTGCTATCGCGTGATCACTTGAAGTACGCGAGCATTCTCGTAATTACGAGATAAGGAACAAGTAATAGGTTTATGAAGGCTCCACGGCCGAAACGTTGCGTTTTGTTTCGTTCCTTTGCATGCTGACGCAGCTACCCACCTGAACTATTACGAGATAAGGGCGAGGATGTGTTTCCGTACTTACTGTGTGTGTTCCAAACTCCAGAAAAAAAAATGTTTTACATGATTTCTTTACCACATAAACAGACAGACTGCGTTTCCACCCTGGCCGCTCAGGCTCAACCCAGTTTGATAACCGGCGGGCAGGTTCCGTGACTACTTACAGTTACCCGAAACACGCGTCTCAAACTACAGGTGCAGGACCGAGTGTCTTCTGGAGTTTAATCCAACCTGAGAAGTCGATTAGACCCAATTATTTATATATATATTATCATCTCCATATTAAATAATATATTTTAGCATATGCAGGATTTTCTCTTGAAACCATTCACTTGAAGTACAGTAATGAATGAAACACCACTGAACCTAATTAGAGGTGCTGCGATTTTGCAGTTGACTACATCATTTGAACACCTACATAACTCTGCGTTCAAGGGAAACAAAAAAAGGAAGCCAATTGTTTTGAGATCTCCGACATCTGTTAGTGTGACCCCCCTCTCCCCTCCGGTGAAGTCTGTGCTTAATTTCTGCCTTCCTCGCGAGATCTCAGGGTCGTCCGCGAGAATCGTGCTCTAAAATGCGTTTGCTTTGCTGGGCGGCTTCGCTATGGGGATCACTCTTATTAAAAAAAAACTCTTCAGAGTTTACCAGCTGCGTTAGATCATGAGTAATGACTCGACGAGTCCTCTCCTTCACGCTCGGCCTTCGGGGGGGGGAGGGAGAGTTGTGTCCGAATGGTTTCGGGGGGGGAGGATCGCAGGTTCGGAACCTGACACGCTCTTTGCGTGACACGAGATGTTTTACACCGCAGCTCGACTCTCGACCGGCCCGACGGCCACACTTTCAGCACGAAACCCGATCCGGCGGCAGGCGGTACTTCTACACTTGACAAGGGTTGAATTCCAGTGAGATGAGTACTCAAAGACGCCCGAGGTTGCTTTGATTGTGGTGAATTTCCATTGTTTGTGTCTCACGTTTCCATGTAATATTTCTATTACATTTTCTCAGCGTATTACCGCACCTCTCTGTGCATTTACCACAGTTTACCGCACCTCTCTTTGCTCTGACCAAAAGAGAAAGACAGCAGGTGAGAAATAAATCCCTCATGACGCAAACTAGACGAAACGATAAAAATAACGTTCATTTTATAAGGATCCTCTGCACATGACATAAAACAAGATCTTTATTACAGGTGTAGCAGGAGAGATCAGCAGTTGTACACAGTTTACACACAGAGCCACAAGCCTGGAGGAAAAGCTTGTCCTTCAGCCCAGAAATCTTCAGCCCAGATTTCCAATAAACCTACAAACGGGGGAGCTGATCATTAGGATAACTGCCTTCAGGATTGCCAGCTTCACGTTGGCCCACATCCCTTCACTGGACGCAGAAATACTCCACCATTTGCAGCGAGAGCACACCCCTTTTCCTGATGTGCAGGCTTCCGCGTACCCCTTTTCCAGCTCAGCAGAGTTCTTTGCTAAACACCCTCCAGCCTATCTCCTGCTCTGTGGGTTTGAAAGCGTCAAGCGGGGTAGTGAAATCTTCGGGCGAGCACTGGCCACCTCCGAGCTGCGCTTGCTGAAGTCTGCCCCTCTCGAAGAGATCCCAGCCCCAAAGCCTGGCGGGACTGCGGCGCCTTTTTCTCCTCCTCCTGCTGTGTCTAGCATCTGTGCAACCCACCCATTTTACACCGTGACCTATTCTCTACTTATTAGAAAGAGACCCCCTTGAACCCAATAAACGTACAGGGCCTGTAATCATTCGGCGTCATACAATAGTTGCCTTGTCCCTAATTCATTTTTCCCCCCTTTCTTTCCCAAAAGTCAAAAATTGTTAGAAAGAAAGAAAATAATAACTAATTCTGGTGTGCAAAGGGAAAGGTGGACAGTAAGATCCAGAAGCCCGGTTCCATGCTGATGTCTACATTCCGAAGGAATAGTTGTGAAAAAGCAGACAGGAGAAAGATGAGAGCAGGGCTCCCACAGCAGGGCAGTACGAGCGATTTCCTGTGCAGGGCCGGGCGCTTGTGGACACGGTCCAGGAGAAACACTCTCTCACCTCCCGCAAGTTCAGTGTCCGCGCATAGACCTGTGAGCACGAAAGGGTCAGAAGCCCACGTTTCTCTGATGGACGAGAGCCAGCGTCTTGCAAAGCCTGGGGGTGGCTCGGGGCTGCCGCGGGGGGGGGGGTCTGATTTCCTGTCCAGTGAGAGCAGAGGGGGGGGGAAGCTGGAGCGGTCTCGGGTTCGAGAAGGTGGGTCCGGGCCCCCAGGCTGGGCCCCGGGCCCTCACTTGAAGCCGCGGAGCCGGGTGTATTTCTTCAGCGCGAACCAGCTGCCCAGGACCAGGACCACCACCCCCAGGGCGGACAACAGGACCCCCACCACCGTCCCGGTGATGTCGAAGTGACCGCCTGCCGGCTGCGCTGCGTCCTGGCTCACTGGGGGGGGGGGATACGGGACACCTCGGACTCAGTGGAACACACCCGGGGATACGGCTGGACTGTGCAACAGCCTCTCGCTCGCCCCCCGCGGGACCTCCTGTCCCCCACACTCTCGGGAACCGACCCGTCTGCCCTTTCTAGACTTTTTAGTGTGCACCCAGGACTCACTCGACACGTGTCGTGTTCAGGGCTTTCTCGGTCACGTCTCCGAATCTGCAGCGGGGACGTGAATTCGAAAGCAATGACATGCCTGTGGCTGGAAGGTTGCCAGTTCAAATCCCGTAGCCCTACTCTGTTGGGCCCCTGCGCAAGGCCCTGAACCCCAGCTGCTCCAGGGGTGCCGTATAAATGGCTGACCCTGCGCTGTGACCCTAAGCTTCTCTCTCCCTGTCTGTGTGTCTCATGGAGAGCGAGCTGGGGTCTGCGAAAAGACACATTCCTAATGCAAGAAATTGGATGTGTCCAATAAAGTGATCTCTCTATCTCTTCTAATAATTGTGGCCCTGAACGGCCACAAGGATCCTCTTACCTTGAGGCTGGGAAGAGGGCTGATCGACAGCGTCTGCTGCAACCAGGAGAGAGAGAGAGAGAGAGAGAAGAGAGCAGGTCAGGTGTTTAATAGTGACTTCTTCAGCACAGACTCATCTCCTCTTACCCGCTCCATCCCAGCAACTATATAAACCTCTCAGAGTGACCAGTGGAGCACAGTGCAATGTGTCAGCTCTGAAGCTACTTTGCTAGTGTAGATAAGCCAGCAGCCGTATCACCCTGCAGCTCCCAGCTGGCAGCCCCCCTGGAGCTCAGCAGGTGTGAGCCTGGCCAGTACCTGGATGGGAGACTCCTGGGAAAGCTAAGGCTAACTGCTGTTGGTGGGGCTAGTAGGGGGTGCGCATCGAGGTCCTGACTATCTGTGGTCTTTAAAAATGCCAGGGCATTTCTTGAAAAGAGTCGGGGTGTTACCCCGCTGCCCTGGCCAAATTTCCCCCTGGCCTTTACCAATCATGGCCTCCTAATAATCCCCATCTCTGAACTGGTTATTATTATTATTATTATTATTATTATTATTATTATTATTATTATAACTATAGCAGTTGGAATCATATCCATGATTGCATTCATGTTCTCCACTGACAGGCTGAAGGAGCTTGAACCCTGTTCGCAGCTCCTATGTCTCTGCTGCCTTTTCAGCCACAAAAACATGCTTAACAACCTGCCCGGCCTTGATGCATTGAAGAAACAGTACCCCAGATTCTGCAGGAGTGTTAGAACAGCGGATCTGTGCAAAAGCTTTTGTAAGCACACAGTCTCATAGATCCAACCCGTAAGCACATTGCAGAAAACAGGAATAACGGCAAACACAGTTCTCGCAGGAATGCTATGGTCGAATTTAACCAGCTTCCACCAAGGCCAAACTCTGAGGTTCTGAAGCTCGTACCGCGGTCCGTGACGTAGAGGGGGCCCGAGGAGACTGTGACAGAGTTTTGAGTTTCGGTCCCGAACGCTTCAGCTGCCCTCCTCTTCCTCCCGTTCCCACTGTTGCAGGTCTGCGACACAGAGGGAGAGAGAGACAGAGCTGCTGTCACCACCTGGCCGACGGCATGACAGCCACAGGACAGCAGGGGGCAGCAGAGCACAGCACGGCTCTGCCTCCTGAGGAAAACACTGAGTGATAAGATCACTTTATTGGCCCTATACAATTTCTTGCATTAGGAATTTGTCTTTTCGCAGACCCCAGCTTGCTCTCCATGAGACAGACAGACAGGGAGAGAGCCTGGGGTCAGAGAACAGGGTCAGCCATTTATACAGCGCCCCTGGAGCAGTTGGGGTTAAGGGCCTTGCTCAGGGGCCCAACGGAGTAGGATTCCTCTGCCGGCTGCAGGATTCGAACCGGCAACCTTCCAGCCACAGGGGCAGATCCTGAGCCACAGAACCACCACACCGCCCCTGTGTGGGCCTTACTGAGCATTTTATTAATCAGGAACAAGTACAGGTTTATTCCATGGTGAAAAGAAACACAGTGTTTCGGCTTTCTTTTCTTCTCTTTTCACCATGGAATAAACCTCTACAGCCTACGCATGCTGACACAGCTTCCTGCTTTATTAATCAGCCTCTCTACTATTAGCGTCTGCTTTTCTGTGACAGGATGGAGTGGCAGTAATACACGAGAATATCAGGCTTCTGTCCGGGCTGCACACTGTTCAAGGGCATTTCCAGATCAATTGTGGAGCTGCCCAGCTTGATATGCTGTCCTGCTGCAAAGCATTAGTTTTTTGGGGATGGAATTTCCCATGAATACAGGGGCAGGGCTGGCACAGGGGCTGGGCTGCTGCAGCTGGCGGAGGCGCGGTCACGCGGGCCTGAGAGCGTGGCCCCCAGCGTGGCCCCCAGGGGCCTGGAGGAAGAGAAGGGGGCGTGAGGGGCTCACCGAGAGCAGCTGCTGGCAGGTGCTGGGCTCGCAGAGACGCGTCACGCAGTGCAGGTACACGGTGGAGTTCAGCTGCTCCCTGAAGCGGAAGGCGTCGAAGAGGAAGCGCGAGCTCTGGCTCGCGCCGTTCGCCAGGACCGTCGTCTTGGCGTCTTTGGTGCACCTGGAAAACACGCGAGCCGTTCAGGGCGGTCCTGCCCCGAGGAGGCGAGGTGCCTCAGCGAGACGTGCCTGGCGAAGTCTGCACCGCTTCGCCGAGTTTATCACTACTGTCGGCAATCTGTCACTTCCCAGCGGCGCACAATCCCACCGCTAACACCAAAATCCTCCAGGGCCGGAGCTCAACGGGCCTAGTTTAGCAAGCATGATCCTTGTAGTTGAAGCAGCTGAATTTATCGGGGGTTTTTTTTTTTTAGAAAATAACACTTCTTTTGGGAAATGAACAGTATTCTGTGCACGCAAAGACAGTTTGAATGATAAAACTGAACTTGCGCGAAAGCAGAACTGTGGGAAGAGATCACTCTCAGACACGGAAGAGAACACGTTCCACTGGAAGCTTGCCCAGTGACCACAGTTAAAGAGTCAGCTGTATCGCGTCTGTGTCCTGTCCCACGACTGCTGTCCCGCCTCTGTGCCCGAGTCCCGGCTGGCCTACCCGATGAAGAAGGTGTGCTTCACAGTCGTCGTGCCGAAAGGCGAGGGAGTGGCGAAACAGTGGTCGAGCAGCACATTGAAGCTGGAAAGAGAAGAATGAAAATTACAGGCAAGGGCAGGTGCTCGAGAAGACCTCACCAGCTCAAACCCATCGTCCCCGGTTTCTTCGCCAGCAGGCTAACAGGACACCCCTGCCCAGGGTCCGAGCTGAGATCAGGAGGATCCCTTACTTGCCGGTGAGGTTTCTAGCGCCCACTTCCACGTAGATTTTGGTCCTCAGCTGAATGCCGGTGTCTGGGACGACCAGCTGAGAGGTGTAGGTGGAGTCCTGGTGTGAAGACATGAAAGGGAGACCCTGGCAGTGAAGGCAGCAGGACTCGGCAGTGGCACATGTGAACAGTGGCAGAACAGGGCTGTGTGTGGCAGTGGAGCCAAGAGTCACGCCTACCTCTGTGAGTTACACCTGGATGATGCTCCGGTCCTCTCCCCACACACCAGCTCTCAGTGGGGGGGAGAGCAGAGTAATGAAGCCAGTTCAGAGATGGGTTTTATTAAGAGCCCATGATTGGGAAAGGCCAGGGGGAAATTTGGCCAGGACATTGGGGTAACACCCCAACTCTTTTCGAGAAACACCCTGGGATTTTTATGACCCCAGAGAGTCAGGACCTCGGTTTTACGTTTCATCCGAAGGACGGCGCCTTTTTACAGTACAGTGTCCCCGTTGCTATACTGGGGCATTAGGACCCACACAAACCACAGGGTGAGCGCCCCCTACTGGCCCCACTAACACCTCTCCCAGCAGCAGCCTTAGCTATCCCAGGAGTCTCCCATCCAGGTACTGGCCAGGCTCACACCTGCTGAGCTCCAGGGGGGCTGCCAGCTGGGAGCTGCAGGGTGACATGGCTGATAAGGGTGATACAGCTTTACCATTCTTAAAGTCTAAAGCCAACAGCAGCAGCAGCAGCAGCGACACAGGCTGCACCCTTGGGTGTCAACACTCACATTGTAGATCTTCAAGCTCAGGGTGCTGATGAAGGAGCCGTTGTTGCCGTTGATCGCTGCCGAGACGGAGGACCTGCGGGAGAGCAGGAGAGAGCCGGTGAGGGCGAGGGGAGGGCCGGGGCAGGACGCTGGGCGGGGTGGCCGGCTAGCACTCACGTGATGAGCGGCACGTTCTCCAGCAGGTACTCCAGGGGGTAGCGGCAGTTGAAACGGTAGAACAGGTCGGTGGAGTAGGTGATGATGCCCTCGGAGGTGTCGGAGTTGTCGATGTAGCCCGTGACCAGGACGGACTGGACGTTGGAGAACTGGGTGAAGGGCCCCGTCCCCGGTCCCTCGTCCACCACCTGCAGGCGAACAGGGAAGGCGAGACCCCCTGAGCGGCGCTGGTGGAGCCCTGGGTCTCCTTCCTGTTTCTGCCCCGGACGCTGACGCCAAGGCAGGCGCCAGTTACAACCATTTTGGCCTGCCAGGTAGATACATCTGTTCTGACCAGACTATCCTATTCTCCTCCCCACATGTCCGGATGGCGCCTGGGCTGGGCACCATCTGAGTTGGATGCTGCATCATTGCCATGGATCCCAGAGGGACATCGTGGATATAGCTATCGTTTAAGAGGATTTTGCTGGTCTACAAAGATCTGCATGGAGTACTGGCACACAGAAGGACATGATGGAAGGCTTATTACTCCACATTAAGTACTTTTTTTTAATTGTATAATGTTAGCATGCCCAGAGGGGTAGGGCAGCCAGTTGACCTTGGACCCCTAGAGGTTTCTTTCTCTCCTTACAGGGGAGTGTTTGGGTAAAGTTGGCGGTAACGCCTTTAGTTACAGGGCCCATAGCTTATGGAACAGTCTCCCACCCCATGTTCGGGACGCCGAGTCAATCTCAGTATTCAAATCCAGACTGAAGACCTATTACTTCAGCCTAGCCTGCACACACCTTACATCATAGCCTGCTGCAACCATGGCTGCTGGTGCTGCTGTACATGCCATTGTGTGTCTCTATCTTGGCCCACCAGGTAGATACATCTGTTCTGACCAGACTATCCTATTCTCCTCCCCACATGTCCGGATGGCGCCTGGGCTGGGCACCATCTGAGTTGGATGCTGCATCACTGCCATGGATCCAAGAGGGACATCCTGGATATAGCTATCGTTTAGGAGGATCTTGCTGGTCTACAGAGATCTGCATGGAGTACTGACATACAGAAGACATGATGGATGGATGAATTAATACCCCCATTAATTGTATAATGTTAGCATGCCCAGAGGGGTTGGGCAGCCAGTTGACCTTGGACCCCTAGAGGTTTCTTTTCTCCTTACAGAGGGGTTTTTGGTTCCTCTCCTCTGATGTCTTCTGGTTTTTTCTCATTCTGGATTGTAACGTCATGTACTGTCACACAACTTTGTTTAGCGCCCTGGGGCAACCTTGTTGTGGAAGTGAATTGAATGTAACTTTGTCCACGCGCGAGGGACGCAGACATGCTCATATGAGCATCTCCCTCACCGTGTGGGCAGAGCTTTTCCCTGGAACTTGCAGAAGGAGAGAAAAGTCGAACGGCACTTTCACGTCCCCCCCCGCAGCGGTTATGGTGGTAATCGACACGTCGCGTTTGCCGTTGTGCTGTGTCTTCCCTGCTGTTACCTTGCCTTACTGCGCAGGTTCACAGGCTGCACTGCGCTCTGCTGCCAAGAGCCAAGGTTCGGGCGCGTTTCTGCACCCCTGAGCCCTGCTGCGACCCGACCTTCTCCGACGTTAACGACTAAACCGCCCTCCTGCTCCTCAGCTGACCTCGGGCAGCTCATCCCCGGGACCAACCAGGTTCGAGAGAGACCAGCGACTTTAAAATTTGCATGGATCGGATTTCTGAAGGTCAACCCCTGCGGATTGTCAAGTCAGACATGGGATGGGATCCCGAGAGGACCGGGAACCCCAGACGGGCCCCCACTCCCACCCCCACCCCCCTCAGAGGGTCACAGAGCCCACTTGCCTGGAAGGTGGTCCTGCAGGTGTTGTCCAGGCTGCTGTTGACCGGCAGGCGGTAGCGGATGACGGGGGGGCTGACACTGGTGTCCACGGTGCCATTGCACTGCGAGTTGTTGTGCTGGCTGTTGAGGGCGAGGCGCTGGGGGTCCAGGCCGGCGTACAGGGCGGTGCACAGGTTCACCGTCAGGCTGATGACCTGGGGCCCGCAGTCCACCGTCAGGTCCGCGTTCACTGGGGGCCACCAGGGGGCAGCGTGAGCACGGGCGGGGAAAAGAGAAGACGCCCCCCCCCCCCCCAACTGCTTCTAAAAGCCACCTGCTGGTGGGGGAACACGCTCAGCGTGAAGGAAAGGGGGAAACGAGGGGCCCGACTCACCCGGGATCCGGTCGTAATCAGAGGAGCAGTTGTACTGAGCCGCCATGACGGGGCCCAGGAGCGCGACCACGAGAGCAAAGCACCGTGGGAGCATCTTGACTCTCCGGAGAGCAGCTGTCGGAGAGGGAGAGAGAGAGAGAGACAGACAGCACTCGCACGGAGCAGACCTGGAGGTGCCGACCACCGGACCTGCACGCGGCCAGCGACTCAGCGTCTCGGCACACCGGTGAATTAACGAGCCACTAATTGAGCCGCTTAACGAGCCGGTCTGGAGATAATCTTGCGGTTGGGATTGGAATTGCATGATCAAAGCCAGAGCTGGCCCCGATGCTCCGAGCTCGGATGGTGTTACTACTGGATTACCGCAGCAGTGGTCCTACGTGGCCGTACCTGCAGTCCCAGGTCCTGTAGGTCACCAGCCGCAGAAGACCTGGACACAAGACAGCAAAGACAAGGCAAGAGGGGTGAGAGCACTGGGAGACAACAGCCGTCTCTCTCGGAGGCTGGGGTTTTAAAGCAGCTCAGCGCCTCCTGACCCAAACGCTCCCCCTGAAACCACCATCCTCACAAGGGTCCTCTCCTCGTGACCCCCGCAGGGGGAGCAAAGGAACAAGGCGAGGTTCAGAAACACGACGGCCAATTTCTCACTTTTCCAACCCATCGATATGCACATAAGGAACAAGCAGAGGTTTATTCCGTGCTGAAAAGGAAAGAGACGCAACGTTTCGGCTGTGGAGCCTTCTTCAGCAGGGAATCAACCTCTACTTGTTCCTCTGCAGCCTGCGCGGGCTGACGCAGCCCCCTACGAGAACATCTGTATATGTAAATGACAGCTATGCAACCAAACTCAACACAACTATAATATCTTTTAACCCAACACCCGATGTTATAGAGAGCGACTTGCCTGCCCCGCTGTCCAGTGGTCAGTAGTGTCGTCTCGCTGCACTGCGTGGAGGACTGAGAGAGTCTTGTGCAGTGGGACAGTGGCACGGGTATTTATAATGTCCCAGTGGGGGGGGGGGGGGGTGGCACCTGGAGCCCAACAGGAATTCCCTTCACAAAACCAGGAGGTGTCAGTTACAGCACTCCAGGATAGCAGCTCTTCCCCAAGTGCCTTCCCCGATCTGTCCTTTCATTCCAGGCTTGTTGAGAACAAGAGACAGCCAGCGCAGTGATATGTCGTGACCGCAGGGCTGATATCACAAAGCCTAATGAATGAATGTGACCGAAGCATCGCATCACCGCAGCTGAAAGGACTCCACAGTGAGTCACAGCGCTGTCGGGCACGGGGGACCGACAGCAGGAGCCATCCGCGTGCTATCAATCAATCAACGAGAAGTTATATAAAACACCCGCACATTTCATCAAAAATGCACAATCCAGCTCGTATGTTCGAGATCACAGATTCGGATTAACTTATCCATTTCAAAATTTAGTTCGATCAGACTTTATTGATCCCGAAGGGACACTGAGGTGTTACAGCAGACCAGCCTGAGACGAGCAAAAACCGACGTCAGAACAGATGAAAAATTAAAACAAGTACAGCAAGACAAAATAAATATACAGTGAGGCGTGTGCAAAATATGCTCATAGTCACTGTAAAACAATAAAAGATGTGCAAAATGTGCATAGGTATATACAGGTTGAGTGTCCAAAAAGTACAATAGTGCAACATGCGGTCCATAGATGAGCAGATGAAGGGCTAACAGTCCTAGCCTAGGGCAGCGTTATACACCCTGACGGCCGCCGGGAGGAGAGACCTGAGGAAACGCTCCCTTGAACAAGACTGAAATGTTAGTTAATCCAGTGTAAGATTGGCATTGCTTTGCGTTTTTCCCCCACAAAGGCTGAGGTCTCGTACCCAGCCATGCCTGCTTGAGAACACGTTACAGCACGGGCTCCTCACCAGGGGGCGACTGTGTGTCAGAGCCTCGTTTCAGGCCCCAGACTCGTTTATCCAGCCGAGTCGATGCAGAAAGAGCAACGATCAGAAGCGTCACTGCCAGATTGCCTTCTGCACACCAGTGTGTGATCAGCGCTCAGTAGAGTCCTTGCTCAGAAGTAGCCATGCATGAAGTCCAAGCGTGCGTCGGCCGCAAAGGAAGCAGAAATGGTCGATTTCATCCCGGAAAGACAGGAAACCAATGAAGGCTCCACAGCCGAAACGTTGTTTCTTTTCTCCTCCGGAATAAACCTTTACTTGTCCCTTTGTGGCCATGTATGGGCCATCCCAAGCGGCTCGGCTGGCTGAGCTCTATTACTGAACTCTGTCGTCGGATTCGGGTCTGGGTCACGGGATTCCCAGAGCAGCGACACACAAGGGGCAGCTGGGAGTGGCTGGCCTCGTTTCTCTCTCGCCCTGGGGCCTCCCGAGCTCTCGTGGGCTGGCACTACTGCTCGTGAGGGACGGTCAGTCAGCGAGGGGCCGGGTGGCCAGGAACACGTTTAAGGACGAGAGGCTTAGCCGAAACCTCCTCATTCCCCTGCGCGTGGGAGGTTTCCGGACCAAGACGCGAGCACAGTTGGCGCTTCCAAATGGAACAGGTACAACAAAACGGGACAAATTTCCTATATTTCACTATAGCCAAAGCTTCTGCCCCACCGTGAGCTCTAGTTGTGTGGCTTACTGGAGCTCTAGGCCCAGCCCATACGGCAGCTCGAACCTGGATTTCTGCACAGGCTGTACGACTGCAGGAATCTCGCAGAGCAACAGCAAGGGCACGAGTCAAGGCAGTGCCGATCTTCCACACCTGTATACTAGCTTGAAAAAAGGCACTCGGATGTACCTTCATGTGTTGAAATTGCACTGCACGCAAGCAACTGGTTCGGCTTGATGGTCACTGTTTCTGGGAAGGCACACGGGCCTCAGGTTGGAAAACTGGCTATGGCCGAGATGCACCATGGGAGATTCATGGCGATTCTTCCACTTGGTGCCAAAAGGACACTTGTGTCTCCAGGGGATTAAGCACTAACAGGAATGGGATGATACACTGAGTTCCCCAAAACAATGTCATTGCTAACCCCCCCCCCACACACACACACACACACACACACACACACACGAGAACCTCCTGCGACACCAGAACTGCGCCATGCTTGTCCTCGGATCAGCTTTCGCTAGAGGGGGGCATCTATCCCTGGAGATGAGCAAGGGTGTGTGGCTGGAAATACAGGGCAACATCTCGTACTGGTCGGTGCCGAAAAGCCTTCGGTGAAGCAAGAAGGCGATGTTCAACATACCGCCATCGCCATTTTAACCATTCTGGGTCTTTTTGTGTTGCTGGGACTACTTAGGAACTACAGGAACCATGTGAAAAGCAGGGTGTGATGTGTGGTTGGATGCATTTATCAAGATCTGGTTGGTTGAATAGCAATCATCAGAAACACCACTGCGATACTGCTTTCTGCACACTGCCTGTGCAGTGACGGCGTGTGCGTAGTAGATTCCAGAGAATCTACTTGGAGAGGTGAGATGGGGGCTGTGGGTGTCCTTATTCTGGGAGAGAAGGGCAAAAGAGGCTACCAAAACTCAAGCCCAAGAAAAACCCATAGCAAACTGGACTGTGGCTCTACCGTGAAAAAGACAATGTATTGACTGCCCCTTAAGTCATCTCTCAGTTTAACAAGAAGCTTGCACAGAAAAACAAATCTTGCCCTATTTGTACTAAGGATCATTTCCATGGGATCTTGCTGGCCGGTGGGAGGGGGTACTGTAGGTTGCACCACACTTGGAAGAGGAATGGTTTACTGGACTGCACCTCTCCAGGATCACTGTTATAAATCCCATTGCATCAGGGCCTGCAAAACCACAGACTTCAGCCTCCGTCTAGTACTCCAGCCCCACGAGCAATTTCTCAGCAGACAATAGTGGCAGAAACTCAATGCATTTATGGAGTAACTAAGGGCAACCGTGCCGATCCAAAACAGGGACCGGGCTATGAAAGAAAATACTCTGGGAATACCGTCCAAGGAGGAAGAACAAGACAACAGCCCATTCTGCAGGAAAAATCAATTGATAGGTCTTGACCTGGGGGTCTTACACCTTATCTGGATAAGCACTAGGGCGGGACGTATAATTTCTCCAGAATAATACATGTTCCATGCCAAGAAGGTGGGTGTACAGTGGAAACAAAGCAGAACCCTCTTGGCTATGAGGAGTACAATAGCGTGCTTCCCTTAAGCTACTGGAAGTTAGAATTCTATATGTACTGGAGATATTCAGCTTGCACGTTATTGCGTCGGTTAAGTCAGGAGGGAATGTTTCAAGTTAAGGGATTTGGCATGTCTGGGTTGCAAGAGAGTTACACAGTACTCATTACCCCAGGAGGACTGAAGACATGGAATCTGCCACAGGCCCCGGCTGAGCCCGCTCTCCCCACTAGGACCCTGGCAGCAGTGGGGTGCCAACCCGGTGAACCCCCACTTCTATCCCGCTGAGCTCCAAGAGCTCTCCCCCTAGTCTGAAATTAAAGACACCAGAGTCACTGCACCTAAGTGCCCTTCAGGCAGGCATCTTCCCCATCAGCTGTGACAAGACACCATAAAAATACCAGCCATAACCCACCAAGATGTAAAACTCTGTCCAGCTGAACAATGGCACCCTCCAGTGGGGAGGCAAAACAGGCAGGCGCTAAAGTCTTCAGATGCTAATTTCCAATGCTTCTGAACCACAAACTGCAAGCCTTTTAACTCCCAACATAGCGCTTTCCTGGACACTCCACTCAGAGCGCTTTACAGGTCATGGGGATCCCCTCCACCACCACCAGTGTGCAGCCCCACCTGGATGATGCTCCAGTCCTCTCCCCACACACCAGCTCTCAGTGGGGAGGAGAGCAGAGGGATGAAGCCAGTTCAGAGGGGGATTATTAGGAGGCCATGAGGAAATTTGGCCAGGACACCGGGGTAACACCCCTACTCTTTTCAAGAAACACCCTGGGATTTTTAATGACAAGGGAGTCAGGACCTCAAATAAATAGCTCACTCGAAGGGCAGCTCAGATCTGGTCTCGTAACTTGTCAAGTACTGGGAGAGCAAGGTCATACCAACAAGCCATGCCGAAATGCATATTAAAAGGCTTTTATTTTGAAAACTCATTTTCAAGTTCACATTTCCCAGGAAGTATCTAAAAACTCACAACATTCAGTCACAAAAATAATAAAACATTAAAAGTGCTATGTAAAGAGATTTAAAAGACGACTGACACACAGGCCACACAGTGGCGGTTGAGTGAGCTACAGCTCTAGCGCTGCGAAGATGCCCAGGTTCGAGTGCAGAAGGGGGGGGTGGGAAAACCAGCCAGCCCGGACTAGGAACGGTTCTTGCTGACCCAGTGGTACCGGTCCACACGCGGCTCGGAGAACCCCGACGAGGGCCTGTAGCTCTTGTGGGCTTTGTGAGGAGGGTAGTAGCCATCTCCCTGGTAGGCCTTCCTCTTGGGATAAGGGGCCCAGGGCTGAGCAGGAGGTGGACCGAAGTCTCCAGCCTGCAACACAGCAGAGCAGACCGATAAGGCAAGGAACACAAGAATCAGGCCACACCCCCACTGCATGGTGGGCCAGGCCTACCTAACCGCACCCCCGCGTCAAGAAGTTGAGGCTTGTACACAGCCAGCTTGTCTCAGAGGATACCAGCCACCAGACGCCCTGCACCCAGTCACACAGTCCAAACCTTGGCCCTGGGCTTCTCACCTGGTAGATGCTGTTGGGGTTGCTGACCGTGGGGATGGTTTTGGGCTGGGAGACGCTGGTGCTGCTGGTCCCCTCCTCGTCGGAGGAGGTGCCGGAGTAGTAATCAGAGGTGGCCCTCTCCACGGCACTGTTGATCCGCTGGGAGAGCTGCTGGTTCTCGCCTTGGCCTTTTAGCACGGCCACGCTGATGGGCTCGTTCTTCTCCCCATACCTGGTCAATCAGGGAGCCGGTGACACCCCAGGGCTGCACACTAAGGCCCCCCCCCCCCCCACCAGGATCACACATCTGCTTCAATCTACATTGTAGAATGGCCAGCAGCCATATCACCCTGCAGCTCCCAGCTGGCAGCCCCCCCTGGAGCTCAGCAGGTGTGAGCCTGGCCAGTACCTGGATGGGAGACTCCTGGGAAAGCTAAGGCTGCTGCTGGAAGAGGTGTTAGTGGGGCCAGTAGGGGGCGCTCACCCTGTGTTCCATGTGGGTCCCAATGCCCCAGTATAGCAATGGGGACACTATACTGTAAAAAGGTCTCATCCAAAGGATGCTGCATAAAACAGAGTCCTGACTCTGTGGTCATTAAAAATCCCAGGGCGTTCCTTGAAAAGAGTAGGGGTGTTACCCCAGTGTCCTGGCCAAATTTCCCCCTGGTCTTTCCCAGTCATAGCCTCCTAATAATTCCCATCTCTGAACTGGCTTCATCACTCTGCTCGCCTCCCCACTGAGAGCTGGTGTGTGGGGAGAGGACTGGAGCATCATCCAGGTGGGGCTGCACACTGGTGGTGGTGGTGGAGGAGGGGATCCCCATTAGCTGTAAAGAGCTTTGAGTGGGGTGTCCAGAAGAGCACTACAGAAGAGACTAAAGAGCCTTCTGCCCTTCCCTGGAGACACTCACCTGCAGCTCACCTCCCCAGGGTCCACCCAGACTGTCATCTCCCGGGGCAGCCCCAGCTCCTCGTAGTCCACGTCGCTCTGCTGACAGGCCCGCTCCAGCAGGGGGTCCCTCAGCTGCGCTTTGTTCATCCGGAGACACCTGCAGGCAAACACAACCATCAGAGAGGCAGGAGCCCATCCATGTCCAATTTCAATCAAGACCTTTGTCTTTTCACAAATACTGTGAAGTTCTCCTCTCTTGTGCATATACAGTATCATACAGAAAAAAAAACACATCTAGATAGGTAAGCCAATAGATTTACCATGCATGATTAGTGCATGTCATTTGAAATTGTTCAGACATTAAGATAATGTAAAGAACGTAAGTCATCAACGTCACAGGATTCTGCAAGACAACCTGTGGAAAATGGAGGGCAGAGGAATTTCTGCCTCCTCCTTCCCTTCGAGGCCACCATTACCTCATAACAGACAGAGCCAGACTGCCTGCTTCCTTGACTGGGACCTCAAGTTCTGCAAACACCCATCCCATGGACAGGAAAAGTGCTGTGTATGTAATGAAGTCAGCAGTCAGGGCTCGTAACCAGTCCTGAAACTGGGCCCAGAAAGCCTTAGCAAACTGGCAGGCCCACAGGAGATGGGGGGTCCCAGTCTCCTCCTCACCACAGCGAGGGCCGGGAGAGAGCTTACCGGAAGGCCTGGCCCCTGGCGGCGCACTCCGGGTACCAGTGGTTCTTGTAGGTTTCAAACAAGATCGCCGTCAGCTCCAGGGCGAGCTTTTCGGAGCGGCGTTTTTCCAGCTTCCCGCGTTTCTTGGCTAGCCTGGTGATGAAGAAAACGGTGGCGGCGATCTCCTCCTTCATCGGTCGTCTAAAACGTTTTACGAAATAAAAACGGTTCACCGAAAGACCGCACACGTCACCGCCCAGCAGCCGGACTGCACGATCCACTTCTACGGTATAAGAAACCAGCGCACTTGGGGGGGAAAAAAGAAGCAGCAGTATTTTGTCTTTAATTAAAACTATCGTACAGAATATTTTCCCCCCACTATTTTCTTTTTGCTGCACTGTTTAATTTAAACGGTGAAATTGTACCGCACTCGAACACCAAATTCACTTTTTCTTTTCTATATAATACGTTATGATACCGCTTCTACACCAACAGCCCGTCCTGCGCCAGTATATAGGTCTGGGGGGGGGGGGGCGGTTCAGGATAGTTACTGACCGGTGTGTGAACAGGTGCGCGGCATGAACTTATCACAACTTAAATGATCTGAAATCGCACCAAAGTCTAAAAACGCCCTCAAATACGCCTCCAACTGCCTTAAATAAAATGGGTGATCATTGAAATAAATTATTCAATTGAGGGTGCTGTCTGGGGGCGTGTAGTTCCCGAAGTCTCACGTGGAAATACAGACTCCTGCGCGACTGCACTGCTCACAGCAGGCGCCGACATGTATTTCACTGACAGAAACTTGAAGAAGTCTGTGCAGACGAAGAGACTCTCGGGGACCCCGCTCTGAAGCACGTCGTGCTATTGGAATGGGCCGCTAGGGGGCGCTGTTTTCTGCAGGCTTGTTGGTCGCTGGAGTCCTGCGGCGCAGCACGAATATTAAACACATCGTAACCGAAGGGGTTCAGGCAGAAACTGACTGGCTGCACGGAGATCCTGATTTAATTCTGGGGCGTGTGAAACACGTGGTGATGACTCTTGAAACAGCTCGCACACAAGGACAGTAACACCCTCCCATCCCTAGAACTATAATAGTCAGCCCCGCTCTAACCGGCGATAACAGGCTGTACCGTGTTCGTTGTTATGAATGTCATGTCTCCCTTAATATGTTTGCAGGAGAACATGCTTATTTTGGCTTCTGTGTCTTAAGAAAACGATGTTTCAAAATGCAGGAATACGGGAAATGCATTGGATGGATTGCAATTCAATTCAAAATAATTTATTCGTCCCCGGACGGCAATCTGAGCAGTGAGCCGTGTTAAGTAATTAAAATAACATTACTCAGAAAAAAAATATATATAGGTACATAAATTAAAACAGCCTGCAGACCATAAAAATGATTGAAAGTCACAGTGTGTAGTATTTAGGAAGGTGTTAAAGTGCATGCGCATTTGTTGAAGGGGCTCTATCCAATACACATCATATTGATCAAACTTCTTTCTGCTCAGTGTTTGCAATCCCACTGGCCTCTGGAACAAAGCTAAATGTCCTTTTCCTCGTCTTGCACTGCGGCAGCGAAACCGTCTTCCTGAAGGCAGAAGCTCAGCAGACTGGTGAAGGATGCGGGGGTCTCCAGTGATGCCACGGGCCGTCCTCGGGGTCTGCTGGCCATAGAGCTGTGCCAGGGGTCCCGAAGGCTCACCACTGAGTTTAGAGCTGAGATTTACAACATTTCGAAGACAGTGTTTGTCTTTTTGACTGAGTGAAGTGAAGCCACACATGCAGCAGCCAGCAGCCATATCACCCTGCAACTCACAACAGGCAACCCTCTGAAGCTCAGCAGGTGTGAGCCTGGCCAGTACCTGGATGGGAGACCTCCTGGGAAACTATGGTTGCTGCTGGAAGAGGTGTTAGTGGGGCCAGCAGGGGGTGCTCACCCTGTGGTCCATGTTGGGTCCATGTTCCATGATGGGGACACTACACTGTAAACAGGCGCCGTCCTTCGAATGAGACGTAAAACCGAGGTCCTGACTCTCTGTGGTCGTTAAAAATCCCAGCACGTTTCTTGAAAAGAGTAGTGGTCAAATTTCCCATTATTTCCCTAATAATCCCCATCTCTGAACTGGCTTCACCACTCTGCTCTCCTCCCCACTGAGAGCTGGTGTGTGGGGAGAGGACTGGAGCATCATCCAGGTGGGGCTGCACACTGGTGGGGGGGGAGGGGATCCCCATGACCTGTAAAGCGCTTTGAGTGGAGTGTCCAGAAAAGCGCGATATAAGTGTAAGCAATTATTATTATTATTATTAATTATACAGGAAAAAAGCTCAAATACTTTCAATAAAAGAGCTATAGAAATGCGAAAGAATTCTTTTTTGGACTCCAAAAGAATCTCTGCCCTCCACCAGCGCGAAACACAGGCTCTTGTTGCCAACGGGCCTAAGGATGTACCTGCCTGGTGTTTAGCAAACGTTCAAAGGAAGGTATCTGTCTGCCGGGGCTTTGATCTCTGTGACACGCTGTCGAAGCTGCAAGTTCGAACAGGCCGAAGCGCTGCTCAAAACAAAGGCCCGGCAACCTCCCAGCTGGGCAACACCTAGCAACAGGGAGAGGGCAGCTCTTCGGCTGCAGGTACAGGGAGGCTGGCCAGCCAGGCGACTGCGTCGTGGGCGTCTTGAGCAGGATATGTTGCACTCTGGCCAGCGAAAGGAATGGTAACTAGTAACGATCTGACAGTGGTTTTCCCAAGAGCGGGAATGTTATCCGTCACCCATGTTAGAGGATGGAGTGAATATTGGCCCTCAACAGTTTCTGCTGCTTTCAAATCCTGGGAACTTCGAAGGTGGACAAACCCCCTTTCTTTTTCTTCAAAACCCATATTTAAGCTTGGGTTTGAGTCTTGGCTGCATCTCCACTCCCAGAATGCTGGTGTCGCAGTGTTGTGACATTACAGTTAACTGCCCAGGACCTCGAGTCCTCTCTCTCTCTCCTTCATAATTCCTGACTTTTTTTTTTATAATAATAACGTCACTTTATTAGCCCTATACAATTTCTTGTATTAGGAATTTGTCTTTTCGCAGACCCCAGCTTGCTCTCCATGAGACACACAGGCAGGGAGAGAAGCTTGGGGTCAGAGCGCAGGGTCAGCCATTGTACAGCACCCCCTGGAGCAGCTGGGGTTAAGGGTCTTGCTCAGGGGCCCAACGGAGTAGGATTCCTCTGCCGGCTGTGGGATTTGAACCGGCAACCTCCCCCCCGCTCCGGCCCTGGGTTCGAGACAGGCCTGCCATCCCGCCTGCTGGCCTGTCCGCGCCGGGGCTGTGCTACAGGGCTTCTTTTCTGTGCAAAACTCAACCCACAATGAAAACGGGGAGCCATGTCTTTGCAGCTCCGCCTCTCCTTCCACTGTTACACAACAAGCGAGCGCTGTGCTTTGCCAAGCGACGCGAAAACAAGCCAGTGCATTCTTAATACACAATGCACTACCATAATCAATATTGATCCACGCAGCAGACAGGGGCTGTGTCCTTCCAGTGTTTAACCGGGTTCAGCCATTAAGAACAGCAGATCCGGGAACTGACCAGCAGTTGCGCTATACAGGTGGCGAAGGCCTTGTCAACAAACCCTACGTTACACAATCACACAGTCCATCTCACGGCAGCACAAAAGCTCCCGACGTTTGTTTGTTTGTTTTCTTGCGCTCAAAGCCTGACCTCAGCCAGTGCCCGGACACGGGCCCGGCCTTCTCTGGGATCTGTGGGTCCAGTGCGTCCGGATCGGGGGATGGAAGAGGAGTGCGGGGTCCCAGGGGACGCGGGGTTAAGAGCTAGTGACTGTGTGCAGGCCGGCGTCGCCCCGCAGTCACAGAGCGAGAGAGAGATTAAGTCATGGGCTGCTGGTAGGCCTGGTTGGTTGGTTGGTTGGTTTGTTTGTTTTTTCTGATGTGCGGGCATGTCCAGGCATGACCCGGAAAAAGAAAAGAGCCTTTGAACAAGCGCGGTTTCTCTGGAAACCCCAGGCCAACATAGCCGCTGGCCGTCTGCAGGCGCGGCTGTCCTCCTCCGCCCGCGGCGGAACCATCTAGAACACCCGCTCCGGCGTCACGGCGAGGTCTCTTCGGTCGCCGCGTCACTGGAGGCCATCGTTCTTCCTCTCTCTCTTTTGTTTTTTTTCTCTTTTGCCCCCTCCCCCCCCCCCCCGGGAGGACGTGAGGAGGCGGCTTTGGCAGCTAGTGAAAACCCGGGACGGTTTGGGCCTCCTGCCCGCCGAGGTAAGACGCGGCACGCTGGGGGGCGTCTGGCGCTCAGCGTGAGACGGACACGGTCGGCTCGGGGAGCGCCGGCTGAAGAGTTTTGACTCCTCTGTCGCTAGTTAGGGTCGGGTCACTCAGTACGCGAGAGGACAGCGCTGAGGTCGCCAATGTCACGGTCCCTACCGCCGGCTCCATCCCCTATTATTTAACGGCGGAAGAGTTAAATAGAAGACTTAAGAGTTTGTGTCGCTGGTGTTCGCTTTTGGGCCGTTGTGGAACTGCGTGTTATTTCTGAACAAAACCACAGGAGCTCCTTTCGGCCTTTCGTCTCACTGTCCCTTGCCCCCCGACCCCTGACCCCCGACCCCTGACCCCTGACCGGCCAGCCAGCTAGCTTCTAGTGCCCCTGGAGCTACAGCGCCACGAGAAACCGTTCCCCTCTTCACCAGCACTGCAGCCCTGCCCGAACCCAACGGTGTCTGCCGCTCGGCTTGTGTGTGGGCACGGGGATCTGGGCCTGGATGGCGGACCGGCGCCGAGGGCACACTGCGGCTGTGCCCGTGACGCCTTCACACCTGCCCCGTCCCAGAGCCGACCTCGACATCAGCTGCCCCTGAGCCGGGCACCGCGGATACACTTTTCCAGCACCGTGTTGATTATATACACATTGTCAGTGTGTTGAATTTCTCTCCGCAGTTTACTGCAAGCTGCCGTAATCACGGGGTTATTGAGGAGCATAGCCTGTGGCTGGCGGAAAGGCGCCAGTGTTGATGCTGTTTGTCTCTGCCAGCGCTGCCTGGGAGGGTCGGGGCCCCGGTGGTACCCCGATTGTAAGGGCCCGCCCCTCTTTATAGGACAAGCCGATCGCTCGGGGCCCCAAGAGCCTGGGTTCTGCCCGGACTCCCACAATGCCCTCCCTGATCGGACCCTCAGCTGAATTGCAGGAAGGGGGATCTGCAGGGTGGACGGTCTGCACGCAGACGAGAGACCACAAAGGACACTCTCGCACCGTGGGCCAAAGTCATCTCTGGTACAGAAGACAGTATCTAATTTCTCTGTGGATGAAAAATGTAGTTAGTTGTTGTTGTCATTTCCAATTATAATCTCACAACATTAAACTGTTTTCTCTAACCAAGTTATTATATTTGAATGTTGTGTCACTACTACTACTGCTACTCTACTGTTGCTGCTGCTACTACTCCTACTACTAGTGCTGCTACTACTACTTATACTGCTACTACTACTGCTATTCCTACTGCTGCTACTACTACTGCTACTCCTACTACTTATACTGCTACTACTACTGCTACTCCTACTGCTCCTACTACTACTACTGCTGCTGCTGCTACTACTACTGCTACTCCTACTGCTCCTACTACTACTACTACTGCTGCTGCTACTACTACTGCTACTACTACTTCTGCTGCTACTACTACTACTATTACAGCTACTATTACTGCTGCTAATAGTCCTACTCCTACTACTCCTAGGCTCACACCTAAAGAAGGCTTCACAGACTAAACCTTGTGTTCTCTCTTCTCTTTTCAGCTGGAATAAACCTATTACTTGTTCCTTTACTCCTACTACTGCTACTACTATTACAGCTACTATTACTGCTGCTACTATGACTGCTACCAGTGCAGCTACTGCTGATACTGGTACTGCTACTATTACTGCTGCTACTACTAGTGCTACTCCTACTACTGTTACTACTCCTACTGCTACTCCTACTACTACCAGTGCTACTACAACTACTCCTACTACTGCAACTACTCCTACTACTATTACAGCTGCTACTATGACTGCTACTACTGCTGCTGCTGATACTTGTGCCATTTTTACGGCTACCTCTACTACAGCTGCTACTATTACTGTTGCTGTTGTCCTGGCTGCTACTACTAACAACAACAACAATAATGATGATAAACACTCCTCATCACTCCACAGTTTTCTTTCCCCGTGACGGGAGAATCGACGGCTCTCGCTGCAGGGAGGCAGGTCTGTACGGGCTGAATCCGGTGGTCTCTCTCCCCGCCAGCCCGCCTGCCCGCCCCTGTGCCGCGGCCCCCGGTCCCGCCGCGCCTGGCGCGGGATTCGAAAGTCTGTTGAGACGCGACGCCGCCGCGCTCCGTCGCTATAAAGCCTGCGCGCCCCGGGCACCCTCCTGCCGGCCCTGCGCCCTGGGGCGGGCTCGGAGCCCAGTCGGAGCCCAGTCGGAGCCAGGTGTGTATCGTCCACTTCTCTTCTCCTCTCTCTGCCGGTGCGATCGATTTCTTTTTTTCAGAATGCACGAGAGCGTAGGCAAACGTTTACACGACTTCTTCAGGGAACAGGAAAAGTCATTTACGCAGTTTCATTTTTCTGTATTTTATTTTATTTATCTTTTTTTGTATTTGGTTCTGTCTGTTTGGTAAAAGCAACCTCGGACCGTAAAGTGAACACTATCTTTTATACGCGGGGCATTATAGAGCTGAAAAGATGAACCACGAGCGTTATTCGCCTGGAGGCTGCTTTTATAATCGAATTAGAAACTAAGGCGCGTTTAAAAGAATGAATTTTCGGCCGAAGTGACTCGTGGAGACGGCATGTCGTCGTTTTATTTTTATGGAGAGGTCTTGCCACTGCTGCTCCTGACTTGTGATCCAAACGTTTGTTACGCAAAACCGTATTGTGTGCAAGACGGAAAACGACGTGAACCTAAAAAAAGAAGTGTGTGTGTGTGTGTTGGGGGGACGACAACATTTTACCATCCTCAGGACGAGGATGCAGACCGCGCAAGAGGCTGTCTGGGCGACGGCTCCCAGCCCTCGCGATCCCCGGGCTCCACCTGGGCTCCGTGACGTCACGGCGGCAGGTCCATGACTACCCCTGTACACACAGGCGCTCCGGGAGACGCCGGAGGGACGCGAGTCGCGCCGTCTCTGCTCCTCGGACGTTTCCAAAGCCTCTCTCCCCCCAGTCTCCCACTGTAAAACAGAAAGCTGTCTCTGGGGGGGAGCTGGTAAGTATTTTAATCACTTCAGCAAAATGAGGAGGCTGGGGGGGATTTTTAGCGCGTTCATATACGTGGTTCTCCGGTTGTGAGATAACATAATTAAATGTTCCGAAGATCAACGTTTTTAACTTTGAACGTTAGTTTTTTAAAAAAAAAACTTTTTTTGGTCTGTTTTGTGTGATCACAAATGATTATTCCTGCCTTTACAACCTCAACACGGACTAATAAGAATAACAATGACGGTAGTGTCAACTCAATTGTACGTTTAAAATTGCTGCACGTTAGTGTCCACTCCGCAATTTCTCTAAGAGCGTGTCGCTGTCTGGGTGGTTAGCATCACGATACATCTACCGCATACAGCCTGATAATTAACTGAAAATCTTCTTTATGAACAACATTTCCTCCACTCCGATCTACAGAGGGTCCCGTGATTCCAGATTAGAAGAACTGCTTCTCGGCACCCAGATGCCACAACAGCAGTAGGAAGGGAGGCACTTTTTTGAAATTGTCAAGGACACCTCAACAACAACAAAAAAAACCAGTAACTCTTGACCCTTGACCCTTGACGGAGTGAGTTTTCTGTACCGCTGCCTTGTTCGTGGCTGTCTCATTTATAGCAGGAGTGTGTCGGCAGCATCTGGAGATGGTTGTGGGTTCGAATCTCGGGTCCACTGCACTGGTGGGCAAGAGGCTTCAGCCGGAATGTTCCAGCAAATGGATAAAACGAGTGACCCCTTGGTCCTCGTCTGTATCTTTGGTAACTGAAGTCGCTGGATGGCCCCTCTGCATAAAACGTCCGACAGTCTATTAACGCGACTCATCTGGTCTCCTCCAGGATCTGCCTGTGCTGTACATCGGGGCCGACCTGCTAGGGCCTGGTCTGTAGGCAGTGTAGTTAGCTGATTGTTCTCCTGCCTGCAATCACTAACCACACTACCAACACAACAGGTGACAAGAAGACGCAACCCTTCTCCTTCTAAACTCCAGGGCAGGGGGCTGATGGAATTCGGCTCCCGTGATGTGGGATGTCTTGTTTTGTCCCTGTGGATTTGTGGAGAATTGTTCAAACTGTTGTGCTGCATCTATTTAGGTCATCAGTGGGAGGAACATGCAATGAATGTTGTGCTAGTGAATTATTTGCTTCAGTTTGTTTTAATGGGGTTTCTCGAGCTGGTAATTTTTGTTTGAACAATGCTGTAAAAATCTTAAAAGAAGCTTCCAAAGGTGACGCTCTTGGACTACAGAAAACTCATCTGAAGTGATTGGTGGTGAGCTGTGAGCGTTGTCATTTTGACCCCTTCAGATGACATCATTGCTACTCGATGCTAGTTCCTGTCCAAATGTTGTCCTGGCATTTTGTTGCTGCACTGAAACAGGAAGTCCAATATTCACAAACAGGAAGTGCAGTCTTCCCAGCATGCTCAGTTGGCGTTTTTTTCCTTCATGGGAAAACCAAATCTCCTGCACGTCCTGCCAGAGTGTTATGGCCCTGGTACAGGCCTCGCCCGGGTACCCTCCTCTTCCTCTCGGCTCTGTCTGGTTGCCAGGCAGTGTAGTTAGCTGATTGTGCGAGTGGGTAATCACTAACCACACGGCCAGGTGAACTGACAGGAGATGCAGCCTGTGGGAACCACAGACGGACTTGCGGAGAGTCGCAGGCCGCACCGCTGGCCAGAACCGGCCCAGCTCGGAGCAGAGCAGGATCTTCATCGCGCTTCGCCGTTGCCATGTTCCAGATGATAACCAACACAATAAATAAAGTGAAAAGGCATCAGCTTGTGGGCAACTTTTTTTTTACTGATGAAATTCATTCTAAAACTCTTTCAGCAACTGGGTTAGATCCTAATGAATGTGATCGAGGGATGAAATATGGTATGTAGAGAGGAACTGGGGCCGGGGCGGTGTGGTGGCTCTGTGGCTAAGGATCTGCGGCCGGCAGAGGAATCCTACTCCGTTGGGCCCCTGAGCAAGGCCCTTAACCCCAACTGCTCCAGGGGCGCCGTATAAATAGCTGACCCTGTGCTCTGACCCCAAGCTTCTCTCCTGTTGTGTGTCTCTTGGAGGGCAAGTTGAAAGATAAATTCCTAATACAAGAAATTGTACAGGGCCAATAAAGTGATCTTATCTCAGCTAGGCAGTACTGTGAAAAGGGGCCCCAGCGGATCATGATTTGCACATAAACTACTATCAGCAGCTCCCAACACAACCTTATTTTACTACTTAGAACAAGAAAAGAAAATAATGATATAACTAGAGAACTTGTATTAACCAGCTTTGTAGAACACATAACTTATAAACAAGGACACAAAGCACACATTTTACAAGGATGAAGGTTTTTCGCATTGAAAGAAATAAAAAGGATCATCAATGCCAATAATCAACAGGATCTCTGTTACCTCCAAATTTTAGCAAATGGGAACTTACAAATGACTGCATTGCAACCTTTGGAGAAATGATTGGCAGAAATAAATAGGAAATTAAGTAAGAAATAAAAAACGTGCACTCAATAACAAGGGAGGTGAGATCAGTAAGGGTGAGCATTTATAACAAAAAAAATTGCATCAATTTGCCTATATTTTCCACCTCAGGTATGTTTTCATCAATTTGAGCTCTGGCAAGCTCTGTCTGTCACTGGCAGAGCAACAGCAATCCGAAGGTCTACAGCTTGAGTTCACAATACCCCCCATTTCATGAAATACAGGAGAAACCGCAAGGAAAACACGTTTACCGTTCGCTAGTTATGTGGATCTGACAGTCTCGAAACCACATGAAATACAAATTATTGATGCATTATTACAACGACTTGAGCGCACCTCTGTTTTCTTGCAACTTAATTTTTATTTTTTTTCTTTCCATTCGCAAGCCCACCAGCAAAAAAACAAGTTACGAAGATGTCTGAAACATTCTTGTGTACATATATTTATAGATACCTCACATTCAATTCTCGTGTATGTACATTTTCACTAGAGATACAAATGATTTCATTGATCGCCGTTCATTTCAATCATATTACAAACCTATCGAGAAAAACAATGCGTTTGATGTACAGGTGAGCTGGATAATGCTGCTGGGCTTCCATTAGGACTAGGATCTAAACTTCCTGCTGAACTCCCGTGACGAACACCATCAGTTAAACTGGGAGGGCGAGTCAGTGTCGAAATAGAATTTGTCATGGAGAGACTGCTTCATTTTGCCCAATTTGTTTCTACGGTTTATGACGTTCTCCACGTAAACTCGTGCCTATGTGTGGATAACGTGGATGGGAAAAAAAAAGGATTTATTTAGGTCTTTTCCGCGTTTGCCCGCTGCTCTCCTGTCGCTTTCCCCTGGTGTCCAGGACACAGAGCGGAGGGTGTCTTGTCGTGGGGCGTGGGCTCTGGCCCCCGGTTCTGAACGGAAAGTCTGTGCGGGTCCGGTGCCAGTAGGCAGACAGCTCCTGGCCCTGCACAGGGCACAGGCACACCGGAGAGCCTCACCTCCCGTCCCCACACTGTCCACCTCGCACTCACAAGAGCCCAGTGGGAAGGACGGCCTCCTCTGACCCCACGTAGCGCCCTCAGCCCTAATCCCTGTGCCTGTCTGGTCTCGCCTCTCCCAGCTGCCAGGAGAACAGACTCCTTCGCACTGTGCTGGGTTTTGGTTGTGCTGAATGGACACCCCGTTCGGAGCGCAGCCCTTGTGCTGGACTCCGGCGGGGGTGTCCCCTCCGCAGCGCCGCTGAGTCTGGTGAAAACGAGCTGGTGCTATAAAACCAAGGTGCTTTCGCCGGTGGGTTTCTGTTGTTTTCTGCATTGCTGCAGGTGCTCGTTAACACACTGCCTGTTCGACGTTTCAACGCATCCGATAGCTGAGCCTGTGGACTCGAGCATCTAAACCGTTCTGGGTCCCGCAAAAACTGGAACCGATGAACACCACAAACGGCGCTCCGACTATTTTTTTCCCCCCAGTTTGCGAACCCGTGAGGCCATTTCTCATTTCGCCTGACGTCTGTGCAGTGGGGATGAAGGGGTTCCCTCTTGTAAGAGTATGTAGAGGCCTATAGAAACGCAAGTAGTCATCGCGACCTGCCCCCCGACCTGCGGTTGCCGTGGCAACAGGCCAAGCTTCCGCGCCGGCCCGGCGAGCTGCCCCGAGAGCCTGTGTGTCTCTCCCCCGTGCGCAGGGCGACATGTCGGGGCGTCAGGGCTCGGGAGGGCCGGCCGAATTTGAGAAGTACTTCACGGTGTTCGCCGGCTCCTCGGCGGAGGACGTGTCCTACGCCAAGCTCTTCTGGAGCTCCGCGTCGCTGAACCCGCCGCTGGAGTCCCGCCTGGTCTCCGGGGACACAAGGCAGCGCCTCCGCACAGCCGGCGGCCCGCAGCCCCGTGAGTCCGACACGCCGCCCCGGGATCGGGGGGGTATATCCTGAGCAGGACTCGTGAACAGTGCCGGTGGCCTCTTAATTTCGTCCTTCTTTTAATTTCGTTTCTCGCAGTTCGAGGGAAAAAAAAAAGTTTTGGTCCCGTTCTTTTAACTGTTTTGATCGTTTTTGGAAGCTGTGAAATACTTCATAATTTAAAAGCCACCTTAGGCGCTCACGATACGCTTGCGTAGTGTTGTATCGTACCGTTCCTACGCAATTACAAGTGATTGTGTTTTACTTTTTATTGTCGTGGAGGACCTTAAACACACCGAGGCAGGCGGGTTTGTGGTTTTGGAAATACTGCCCTCTGCCGGCCGCCCCGGATAGCGGGCGCTTTCGCAAGACGAGTTTCGTCTCTGTAATATCTATTGCGACAGCGGATTTGCTATCAAAAAGTTATATTACAGGAAAACAATTTTTTGGGGATGAACGCCTTATAAGGCAATGAACCTTCCAGCTCTGTACAGGTCTGTATTGACCCACCTATCGGTCCAAACAAAAACATAACAAAAGGTTGCAAGTGAGGCCGTTGTGTGCATGTAGCTCACTTGGTCGCTGTTAGCTCATCACCCTGTTTTTCTTTTCAGCAATCAGCCTATGTTCAAGTTCCACCACTTGGCTGGGCCATGTTCCACACTCCCGCCACCCTTTGTGTAAAGAAAACCCTGTTCTCAGTTGTAAATGCACATCCGTGTAGTTTATGCTCGTGTCCCCTGCTTTGTTTCGCTGTTCATTCTGAAGAAGTCCACGGAGGACGTCTCAGAAAGTTAAATGCCTGCAAAGCAGCTTTTGTAATTTGTCCCCATGCTGTTGGAGGAGTGCAGCAGACAAGAGATCCACTCCAAAACCAAACCTGTTTAGCACTTCAGTGGCTCCTTCGTTATATAAACGTGTGAGTTCACATTTAATTTGTTAAACACCTCCCTCCCAGACACGGTTCAAAAGGGCTGAGGTTTGAGTGACGGGTGTAGAATATCACAAATATCTTACACTGGCCCCCTGGGGATGAATCAAGTGTTTTGACTTGAATTGAATATGATCAGGGTGTCTGATTATTCAGACATCTCTCTAAGAGTGAAGAAGAGCTCATCACAAACTCGCTGAACTTATAATTCTCCTAATTCAGCTGTTTGAGATCATTTTCAGTTGCTGGCAAGTTGCAGATCTGAAGTCACTTATCAAACGCAGTAACTGTTATAAGACCTGTAACGGTTTCAGACTGAAAAATGCTGTTTTACTTGCACTTAATCAAATTATGAGTTTAATAAGGGGCTCAGTTATGTAATAAAGAGCTAAGCTCAGCAGGCTGAGGCCAGTGAGAGCTGCTGGAGATAAATCACACTTTCAGACAAGAAGCCCACACTATAAGCACACTGCGAAGGAACACACTATAAGGCTGTAGTCAAGAGCGTGTTATAGGACTTTTTTTTTCTAATTTCAGCATTTTTTCAATTGTCGGCAGCTATATCACCCTGCAGCTCCCAGCTGGCAGCCCCACTGGAGCTCAGCAGGTGTGAGCCTGGCCAGTACCTGGATGGGAGACTCCTGGGAAAGCTAAGGCTGCTGCTGGAAGAGGTGTTAGTGGTTAGTGGTGTCAGTAGTTAGTGGGGGGCACTCACTCTGCGGTCTGTGTGGGTCCTAATGTCCCAGTATATTGATGGGAACACTATGCTGTAAAAAGACTCAGTCCTTCGGATGAACCGTAAAACTGAGGTCCTGACTCTCTGTGCTCATTAAAAATCCCAGGGTGTTTCTTAAAAAGAGTAAGGCTGTTACCCCAGTGTCCTGGCCAAATTCCCCCCTGGCCTTTACCAGTCATGGCCTCCTAATAATCCCCATCTCTGAACTGGCTTCATCACTCTGCTCTCCTCCCCACTGAGAGCTGGTGTGTGGGGAGAGGACTGGAGCATCATCCAGGTGGGGCTGCACACTGGTGGGGGTGGAGGGGATCCCCATGACCTGTAAAGAGAGCTTTGAGTGGAGTGTCCAGAAAAATGCTACAGTGAAGTCCATAAGGATTTGGACAGTGACACAATTTTTGCTGTTTTGGCTCTGTACTCCAGCACATTGGTTTTGAAATGGAACAATGACTATGAGGTTAAAGTGCAGAATGTCAGGATTTGCAAACATGCCAAATTTTATTTAAGATTATATTAATGTGTCCAATTACTTTTGGTCCCATAAAATGGGAGGACTATGGATAAAAAGGGCTGTGACTCCTATATGGTTCACCAAATATAGACATAAATACCCTCAAATTAAAGCTGACATTCTGCACTTTAACCTCATAGTCATTGTTTCATTTCAATCCAAAGTACTGGAGTACAGAGCCAAAACAACACAAATTGTGTCACTGTTCAGATACGTACGGACTGCACTGTATGTACAGTAGGTGTAAGCAATTATTATTATTACACACTGAGCCAGCCTCGACTGAGGAAGATTGGGCTTTGTCTTTCAGAAGCGAGTGCCGTCCATGGGCTCCAGACAACGGACACCAGTAAGTACCCCCCCCAGAAGGCAGGAGGTCTGTGAGGTGAGTGTCCATTCGCATGCCCCCCTCCAGCCTGACGTCAGGGCCTGTGTTGCAGGATGCGAGGAGTTCCTCCATGAAGCCTACCTGCAGCAGAAGGCCGAGGAGAAGCAGCGCTACCTGGAAAAGGTGAGCACAGGGGCCCTTTCTGTGTGTTTCTTGGGAGTCTCCCCCCGGCGCTCAGTTTGCGCCACACAACAGCGCTCTTCCTGTGAGGCAGTGGCATGCGTTCTGTGTTGCTTTGGTCACTCTTCAGAAAGCTCTTCAGAGTATTGGGATGGAAACCCAGACATGTGTCATGTCATTTGCCATACGGTGTCGCGAGAAGCCGGAGCCTACCCAGCAACCAACGAGCACAAGGCAGGGTACACCTTGGATGGGATGCCAGTCCATCACAGGGAAAGTGCAAGCCAAACATACATGGGGACAATTAGGAGGCCATGGTAAAGGCAGTGGGGGGAAATTTGGCCTGGACACCGGAATAAATCCCTACTCTAATCAAGAAATGCCCAGGAATCTTTAATGACCACTGAGACTCAGGACCTCGGTTTAACATCTCATCTGAAAGATGGCGCCCACTACAGTATAGTGTCCTCGACACTATATCAGGGCATTAAGACCCACACAGACCACAGGGTGAGCACCCTCTGCTGGTCCCACTAACACCACTTCCAGCAGCAACCATAGCTTCCCAGGAGGTCTCCCATCCAGGTACTGACCAGGCTCAACCCTGCTGAGCTTCAGTGGGTAGCCAGTTGAGAACTACAGGGTGATATGGCTGCTGGAAGCCAGACATGAAATGATGAAAGCTCCCTTTTGGCTTGCATCTCCAGCACCCTGTTTTCCAAACATCCCCAACCCCCAAAAAGGCTGCCTGGAGCGATAAAGATCATTGTCATTATCAAAGCCGAAAAGCCCCTTTTATATTGGTGGCCGATATCTCTGTCCTCGACCTGCACGGCTCGCTGTAGCTTCTGCGTTGATCCTTATATTTCCAATTATTCTTGTCATAAACAGAAAACCAAAGCCGGGAGTTTTCTTTCGAGGCCAGTTGTGAGAAATTGTGTGGAGAGAGCAAATTAGTGCCGCACAGTGTTCTGTATCCTCGCAAAGTCTTGTGCCCTTGCAGCACAGGCACAGGCCTGTCATCTTGTGTGACACATGAGCGGCCTCACTGTCGACAGCCCAAGGCAATAAACCTCGGAGGAAAGTGGTTATTGACAGCCTTCACAATTTTCCTGCCTCCGAGATGGACGCCGATCCGATACTCCGTTCCTGCGCTCCGGTGATTGATGGTGACGGCTGGCCGGATAGGGGAGGCAGGAAGCGAAGGGGCCCGATGTGGTTTTCCGGGCCCTCAATCACCAGGCAGGGGTATTGACACACTCTGACAGACCGATCGAGAGACGTATCAATCGCGTATCAACGCTCAATCAAAGAGCCGGCTCCCTGTCTGCCTCGCTTGAGGCCTGACGTTAATAGCCCACGAGGAAGGCTGGGATTGTTAAACATGGGAAGTTCCCCTTTGACGTGTCTTTACCCTCAGGGATCCTGGAGCTTAAGGGTGTCACACAGAGCAGCTGGCCCCAAAGCCGACACCCAAGTTTAAAGAAATCCGATCCCTATTTCATATTATACACTTCTTTTTCCTTGTTGTTGCACACAGTGTTTGGGGACCCATCTGTGCTGTAAGCATCTTCCAATCAAGCATTGACCTGTTTGAGTAGACTCTTAACGTGACTAATAGAGCAAACATTTCTGGCGAGTCGCTCAGTGGAGAGCTCAAGTTGTCAAAACCCATATCCCCTCCCTGTTATTTACAGCATTCACAATTGTCCTGTGGATTTCAAGAAGGGCCTCACAGCTAGCGTAACACGCAGAGCAGGGTCTCACGCAGGGCAGCGGCTGCTGTCAGGCCGGAGTCCGGGTGTCACGACCGCCAGCCAGCAGAGATCAACGCGTAAGCGAGCTAATCGGCACCAGCAGCGGGCTACTATTAACACTCCTGCAATCGCTCTACCGTGCGGCACGCCGGGTTATTTATACTATTCTAACCCACTTCCCGTTGCTCGGTATTGAGTTCACTTCTTGTTGCTCTGCCTAGCGTTTCTTACCCTTTTGCCTTCCTGGAATTCTGTCTACACCTTATGCCTTCGGACTACGGATCTCGTCTCGCCCCTTGGATCGTTTCCTATCTGTGCCTATTTCGGATTTGACCCTGCAGCTCTCTTTTCGACCACGATTCTGTCGCACATTTTGGATTGTTCGCCACCAGTGCCTTTACCGGATCTCGACCTACCTTACGCCTTCGGACTACGACTCAGCTCCTGGTTTTGCTCTGTTCTTACCTCCCAACGACTCCTGCATCTGCATCGGATTCTTTTCACCTCTACAGAGCAGTGTTACACCCGGCTGATTTCCCTAATATCCCATCTTGCCCAACACACTCTGCTGCCCCCAGAACGGGCCGGTCAGGCCTGCTCTCTGCATGTGGAGGCACTTGGATCTGGCTGCTCTCAGCAGGCCTTTTTATCACACAGTGTGGGCTGAACCGAAGTCCTGTAGCCTGAGTGTTATTATCAGATGTGTTGGGCGATGTACAGGAAAACCCTTCCTTTTTGTTGTCACTTCAGAAAGTTCTTTTTTTTTTATACAGTATAAAAAATACAGCAGTCCCATGACACGGAATACGAGGAAAAGATTTGTTTTTCAAATCTTTCCCAGCAGTGTGATTAATCAGATGCCTTCCTGTCTTTGACCGCTGACCCACTGTGGGAGGATACAGCATCACAGAGCTCCAGCTGGAAGCCTGTCCATCTTGTTCTTTTGAAGAGTTGCAGAAGGAAAGCCACAGTACGTGTGGCTCATTCCTGCCACTGGGGCACTTTAGGAAATATCAGTAAAACAGCTTTGATCTGCCCTGAAAAACTCAGAATTTACTGTAAGCAGGAGCTTGAACACAAGAGTAGAGGAGTTTATCGCCATATGTACACAAACATCGGAGTTCTTATTCGTGCTCATCTCTCGGGATATACACAGTCCAGCAGACGACACTACACAATGTAGACAGCACATTACACACATAGCCAGCAGCCATATCACCCTGCAGCTCTCACTGGCTACCCACTGGAGCTCAGCAAGGTTGAGTACCTGGATGGGGGACTCCTGGGAAAGCTATGGTTGCTGCTGGAAGTGGTGTTAGTGGGACCAGCAGGGGGCGCTCACCCTGTGGTCTGTGCGGGTCCTAACGCCCCAGTATAGTGGCGGGGATACTATACTGTAGTGGGCGCCGTCTTTCTGATGAGACGTTAAACCGAGGTCCTAAATCTCAGTGGTCATTAAAGATCTCCGGGCGTAGGGAGTTATTCAGGTGTCCGGGCCAAATTTCCCCCCTTGTCCTTCACCGTGTTCTCCAAATTGTCCCCGTGTATGATGGGCTTGCACTTACCCTGTGATGGACTGGCGCCCCGTCCAGGGTGAACCCTGCCTCGCGCTCGTTGCTTGCTGGGTAGGCTCCGGCTTCCCCCGATACCGTACGGTATAAAGTGGTTTGGCAAATGACATGACATGACCATTACACACATAATAAATAATAACAGCAGGCACAATGAATACGTTCTGGGACAATAAATATGAAGTAGTGAGGAAAACAACATGGCAGATCATGCAAAAAGTATAGCCCTTAGTGTAGATGTGTACTGAGGCCCTGCAGTTAGCTGTTGTTGAGGATGTGTACTGCAGCGGGATAGAAGCTGTTCTTGAGTCTAGTGGTCCTTGCTTTAATAGTGTGGTACTGCTGGCCAGATGCAGATTGCCCACAACTGAGGGGCATCCTGATCCTGTCTTGACAGGTGCTGTGACAGCGTGACAACAGCACTGCTTGGGCTTCAGAAGGGCTTCAGTGTGTGTGTGTGTCAAAAAAAGGTCACAGGCCCCTAGCAGACACGTCAGCTGACTCAGGCACTCACCCTCGAAAGCACTGTTGTGTGGGATTTCTGTGCAGTAATTGAATTAAAGGTCTCTGGTTTCTAATCAATTGGAGCACCCTGGCTCCCCGCGGGCTGCTCTATAGGGATTTCTCAGAGTGTCTGCGGGAGCAGCACCTGGCTGCAGCTCAGGCAGGGAGTGATGGTGTGCGCTGCATGAAACCGAAGCCACGCTAACTGGAGCATCTCCGCCCAGCAGACAAAATCAGGGTGTCTCTCTTGAGACTGAAATCTAAGGACGGTGTATTCTTTAAAAAAAAAAAAAATCAACAGTACATTTCCCCAAGTAAAAGTTTTGTACGGATGATGAACACAAAAGCAGACCTCCTTGTGCAGGAGGATTGGAAGGTGTTTCCAGCGGGGAGGGGAGCAGAGCATGTAGTTGTCGGGTTCGTTTTTTAACTGTGGTCCTAAAGGAAATGTGACTCAAACTAAAAGCAGGCGAGACACAAACAGTGGAGGTGGACAGGAAACACGTTTCCACCTCCTGGCCTGGTTTCCTGTTCCTGGGAACACAAGTCACGCAGAGCAGCAGGCTCATCCCTCAGACCCCCGACACTGCAGCAGGGAGATGGAAAAAGGCAGTGATGCTCTTTCTTCAAAGGGCTTTATGCGTGTCCCTTTGTCCGACCGGCTCTTCCTGTTAACCAGGCCTGCAGGAGGCTATGAAGATATATAGTTGGTGAGGAAGGCAGCACTGAGAAAGGCCTTCTACAGCGACAGGACAAGCGCTTTCTGCAGGAGCGCCTGTGAATGCCAGAGTCATACTGCTGCAGGATTACCCCCTGCTCGCTTTGCCCCACTCAGTCCCTGGTGGTGTTGGGCTGATCTGGCCCCACTGGTGACGCTGCCAGGAAGACGTGTCAAGCGGCTCGATCTGGTTTTCAATCCCGGTCACCATGTCGAAGGGCCCATTGTGGGTGCCGGGCAGGCGGCTGCCGTGACCTAGACGCTTCTGGTCTTAAACAGGGATCCCTTCTCCCCGTTAAGATACTCGCATCATGAAAGCGTCCGGGTGTTTGAAGAAGGAGCAGAGACGGGAACGGGAGGGAATTGGCCACAGTCCCGCCATCGCCCCCCCCCTGAGGAGCGCAGGAAGTGGTTAACGCTGTGAAAGCAGCTGAGGTTGGCATCTCTCCGCTCAGCCCGGCCCCGTTCGTCAGCAGTAACCGGCGCTGATTAATGCCACTGCAGCGCCTCTCATTCATTAGCCCCCCACCCCCACCCCCTCCTCCCCTCCACCTCCACCTTTACAAATCTGATTAGCGGAAGGAGCTGCCTGCTCAGGGATCAATTCATTTTAAAGGAGTTATGATAAAGGGGGGGGGGAGGCTGATTCATTTTGCTGAGGAGCAGAATACAGCTTGCCAGGGAATCTCGCCTCATCTCCCTATTAGGACGATGTGACAGCTCAGGCCGTGCAGCCGTAAGAGCCTGATTGCAGTTGTGCAGTTCTTCCCAAGCCTTGTGCACGGCCACGCCAGAGCGCAAGTTGTAAGAGGCCGGAACGCCGCTGGTCGAGCCCGTCCATGGGCGTCTTCGGTCACTGGGAGTTTGTAAGGGAAACCTCCACAAGCAGGAGGCTTAAATGACGCCCGTGTCTTGAGGTCTTTGGCAGCTCCGCAAAAAAAGGATCTGTTTCTATCCTTCTGTTACTATATGGCCAAATAAACAAAAACATTAAAAAATACGAGATGAATAGAATTAAGGTTGGGATCCACTTCGTCTGGCATCTGGATTTTACTTCCCTGATGTTCTTAATATGTCTTATTGCATGAGCGTTCATTCTGCTCAGCTGTTTTTTTTTTTGCTTAAATTGCTCTTTACCGTCATCCGTGTATTACGGAAAACGAGGGGGATACGAGATTATTTATGTCACTCTGATTGCTTCCCCTTCCCCGGGAGAATCATCAGCCAGGAATTGTGGCTCCCTGGGGGAGGGGGTCAGTGCAGCAGGAGTCCTCTTAGCTAATTAACCTCTTCAATCCCCTCCCTGAAATACCATCTGAATGACAGCTCATTGACTAGAAACTGCCACAGTATGACCAAGAACCTCCTTGCCATAAGTGCACGGCCATTCCCTATATAGGCTACAGCAAAGACACTCCATAACTGTAGGTAAAACCCTTATTTGCTTACAGGAAAAACACCATGTGCAAGATGCACTGGTGTGGGTTTTCTGCTGTTGACAGGTGCACTACTTTTTGAGGCCTTTTTAGTGATCATAGTTCTGATTTATTCTGTGCTGGTGTGGAGATTCACTGTTTAAACACTGGGGTCTGACTGGTGCTTAGCCTACCACACTAGTGTTCAGATTTACAGACCAGTTTTCAGTCACTCTGACTGCTGCTTAGCCTATCAGAGTGGTGTTCAGGTTTACAAACTAGTCTTAAGCCTCTCAGACTGGAGCTTAGCCTATTACACAAGTGTTCACTCCAAAGAACTGGTGGTAGTTTCTTTCTTTTAGCTTCTCACACTTGTGTTCAGATTTACATACTAGTGTTCAGCCACTCTGACTGGTGCTTAGCCTATCAGAATAGTGTTCAAGTTTACAGACTAGCGTTTACGCTCTCAGACTGGTGCTTAACAAATCAGAGTTTACAGACTAGTGTTCAGCCACTCCAACCGGTACGTAGCCTATCACACTAGTGTTCATATAGACTAGTGTTCAGCCACTCTGATTGGTACTAAGCCAATCACAATAGTAGTTCAGGTGGGCAGCTGCGCCAGCATGCGTAGGCTGCAAAGGAACAAGTAATAGGTTTATTCCATGCTGAAAAAAAGAAGTGGTGCTCACACCTGAAGAAGGCTCCACGGCCGAGACGTTGTGTTTTTTTTCAGTATGGAATAAACCTATTACTTGTTCCTTTGCTATCACAGTAGTGTTCATCTCCAAGAACTGGTGATCAGTTTCTTACATATGTTCAACTTCTCACACTACTGTTCACCTGTCTTGCTGCCAAACAGGGAAGACAGATCAAGTAGCCACCTCGTGTTTGTAACCTTTCTTATTTCTTCTGTCTTTGTGCCCCAGGCTAAAAAGAGGGAAGAACTCCTAGCACTTCTCCAAAAGCAGAGGGCGGAACGCATCAGGGTAGGCTTTTTACAGCGCCTAGGCCAGGGTTCAAGGCCATGTGTGCTGGTTCTCTTCATGTGAAGAGCACACAGCTGGAATGTGGGGCGCAGTCAGGACCCCACTTGAGAGCCAAAGGCATTAGAGCAGGGCCAGATCCACCGGGCCTCTGGGCTGCTGTCTAGATGTGCAGTCATGCTGAGATAAGAGGTTGATTCAGCAGTATCCCTCTTAATGCTGCTATTTCAAATAATAATAAAAGCAGCCCTAATTTCCCCTCTCTGGAGCCAAGCGCTTTATTTTACGCCTGTCCATTAGAGGATCCCCTTCGCTGCTCCGTGCCACTGGTCAGCAGTTTTTCCTCTGGGCCTCAGCGGTTTCTGCCACGATCCGCGGCCCGTCTCTGCTGCCCCGGGCAGCGCGGGGAGGTCAGGCTGGCTCAGGGAAGGCCTCAGGGAAGCTGCTCTGTTTCCCGGCCTCTCCCTCTCGCCTCCTGCGGAGCCTGGGATTCTCCTGCGGTGGCTCGGGAAGTGGCAGGGGATGCCTTAAGCCGCAGGGAGGGAGTCGCTCGGGAATGTTGCTCCAGTCCGCTTCACAGCAAGTCATTGTTTTTGCCGATAGTGCCTCTTAACACCACCTGGAAGAGATTTATAAACTGAGATTGAAATATAGGGCTGTCAGTCAGGTTCCAGATGTAGATTAGACTCGCCGAAGTGAAAGCAGAATGAATAGCTTTTGGGACAGGAGTCTGGCACAGCAGACAGGTGTGACAGTACCGAAATACAGATATGATGTCAGAGTTCCTCTTAAGAAACAGGCAGTTCACCTACTGATTTATTACCTATATAAAGAAAAATCTAAATTATGCTTTCTTTTTTTTTTCTTGCTTCAGAAAGAGATGATATCCCAACCATATAGGCCAAAGAACTCTGTGGAAGCCCAAAGGTAAGATTTCCTGGAAAGCCTGTCCGTTGTATCTCAGCCACACAGTGGTCTCCTCACCCTGTCTCTGTCTCTCCTGAGTGAGTGATGAACACCTGTCAGAGGCGGCAGTCGGTGAACTCCAGTTATCTGTGTGTTAAAAGAACACTTTTCTCACCTTGTCCTGTGAGGTTGTTGCTGGAGTGTAAGATATGAGGACTGTATTCCTGCATCTTGGTTAGTAATGAAGCAACACAGAGACCCAGCTGCCTTTATACATGTTGATTAATTCAGGACAGTGAGTTTTTAAACACAGAGCAGCCCCAGTCCTGGAGAGCTGCTGTCCTGCATGTTTTACAGACATTTTTAAACGGCCAAAGAGCACAGATCTGGAAAGCACGGTGTACCTGGGCACTAATGTATAGAGTAGCAACTTCTGTTGTTTCAGTTCAGAACAGGGTTTGCCCTGTACCAGTCACCATGGCCCCAGCATCTTCTGGTATATGATTTAGACGTCCTCTTCTTTCTTAATTAAACACTTAATTGCTCAAAGCATTAGCTGAATTAGGCCTTTGTTAATGTTCTTCGGGTCCTGAAAAAAGCAGACTCAGTGATTTACTGTCGCAATCGTACAAGTCTCTCTAAATTTCAATCTTCCTGATTCTGGGAAATAACCGAACCGCCCGCGTGCTTAGGATGACAAATCGTTGAGCAGCCAAGAGGTCTGGTGGGGTGCCGAGGCGCTGTGTGGGGATCTGCATGAGTGAGGAAGGAGTGTCGGGATTAGCAGTGCCCTGGGTTGGAGAAATGCAGAACAGTGGCTATGGTTTTTGAAAGGGATGAGGGGGCAACCTCCACCCATTTACTGGCACTGTGACTTTTATTTTCTTCCTGTGCAAGAAGGAAGCCGAAGCATCACCACAAGGCACTTTGATGGCTCTGTAGAAAACATGAAGCTCAGGAGGGTCTCGCTGCAAACCCAGCAGGGCCCGAGAAAGTGGCTTACACCGGAAATTACTGCCTGGTTGGGCCACTTTGGTCCTGCAGTGAAATAGTCAGCACGAATCACAGGAAGTCAGGGGCAGCAGCTGAAGGGAGCTTCCTCTGCAGCTCCTGACACAGGCTCATACAACAATCCCGCTGTTTCCTGTGAATCTGCCGCTCCGGAATGGTGGAAAACGTCTGCCGGCCTGCAGTGGCATGCACGAGACTTAAGGGTGTGACCAGAAGATGTGCTGCGGTTATAGCGTGGCACACACTCTCCAGGGCTGCTGCCAGCCAATGATGGGGCTGCCAGCTGGCCCAGGTGCATTAGAAACGGACTCGTTCGCAGTGCCGGCAGTCCAGAGCAACCCAGCCCCCCCCTCCCCCCCCCCCACGCAGAAAGCCTAGATCTCCAGCACTGCACCTGGAACACAGGGGGTTAAAATCTCAAGTCGGCTCCCCCACATTGTGGCAGTGTCTTAAATACGGCAGTAAAAATGATCAGGCCAAACTCTGCAGGGTTATTGCAGTGTGTGTGTGTGTTGTGTGTGTGTGTGTGTGTGTGTGAGGGAGAGGGGGAAGAGGGGGACATCGATCTGAAACAGTTTGGGCTGGGATTCCTGGCGTCGCTCGCAGCCCACAGCCAATTCCGTTTGTCTTTCCTAAAAAGGAAAAATGTACCTGTCGTTTTTTAAGAGCCCGTCAGAAGAAGCGAGGTCGGGGGGGGGGGGGGTAAGAGACTGTTCACGTCAGGAACCAGACAGGCACTTTGTAAGAGGGAAAGCACTCAGAGCTGGGCCGGCCGTCCCCCTGCTACATTCCTCTTACCCGGCATCACTGCTCAGCTAATGAGGTTTGGATAGATCGGGCTGCCAAGCAGTTGGAGAGGCAGGGGCTTGATGCAGTCAGTCAGAGGCTTTCGTTCGGGTTGGGGAAGACTGTAATAAAACAAGCCCGACCCTGCAGCAGCTCCCAGGGAGACCGCAATGAACTGACTATTGAGTTAGCTTCAAACGGGCTGGCTGAGGCCTATTGATTTCCAGACCCGTGTATTAAACAGCAGCTGTGTCAATTAGACGCTCCGCTCTGCTAATTTCATTGCATTCCAGGGACTCTCTCTTGTCGGTTATTCAGCGCAGAACTGCTGCACAGAGATGTGTGTGTGTGTTGGGGCAGAGGGGGGGGGGGGGGCAGTCTGCAAATACACAAGTCACAGCTATGACAGGCTATTCATTTGTGTCTGCCAATGATGAGGAGAAATTGTTCCATGTTAAAATAAACTGTTGTGGCTTCTGAGCGCAGATGCAAAACTGTCTTTTTAGGGAATGAAGGAGCCACACAGTCTGTTTCCCGGAGGCTCGCGCTGCGGCCACCAGCATGTGTGTGTTTGAGCCACCTCCAGGAACTCACAAGCCCGACCTTGTGCCGTGGCCGGGGGGGGCTCCACAAAAGCCAGCTGTCACCGCTGACTCTCGTGGGCAGTCTCATAAAGTTTAGACCAGGGAGCCAGGGAGACTCAGCCCTTAATCTAATAATGACATCTTTCTCCTCTGTGCCGCATTCCTGTGGGACGGCAGACACCACCATTCCCCAGGACGCAGCACGTGGTTCCTAGAGGACTGTGACAGGTGGACAGGCGTGATCCCAGCTCCCAGCAGAGGAGGCCACCACTGCCTGTGGTCCTCATCGCCACATTAACCTCCTCCTCCCTGTCCCGGGCCGCGGCTGACTCCTTGATGTGTTCTGCCTGCAGCCCTCTCCGCCCTGGCAGCCCCGGAGACCAGCTGGAGGAGGCCCTGGCCCAGGTTCGAGCGCTGCGCTGACTCCCTGGGGATCGGACGACCCTTTGCCCTCGCCCCGCTGCCCGACCTCGCAGTGCCAGGTTCTACCCCCCCTCCCCACTCACCATTAGAGGCGTGCACGAGCCCGTTTCTCTCTGTGTTTCGTTACACTTGCTAAAGGTTTTGCCCTGAAACGGGCACCTGTAACTTCACGGGATTGAACGCCCACTGTAGCTCGGCTCTCAGAACGGCGAGGAGTATCACAGCTGACCCCCCCCCCCCCCCCCGGCCACTCTCTCCTCAGTTTGTCCTGCCCCTGTCAGGGAGAGGGCTAGGGTGTCAAAAACCAGTAAAAGCATTTGTAAGAAGTCCTTTTGCCCTGTACCAAAACTGTTTAGTAAATATAATTAAAAGTATTCCCCCCTACGTCTCATTTACTCATCAGTCAAGTGCTGTTTTTATGATTTTATTTTCCTGTTTGTGTTTTATGTGACTTTGTGTGGCTTTTATGTTTTACTCTGTCTGTGTCTAATGTTTGGTGTCCTGTACTTCTTCTGGGAGAAGACAAAGACAGCTGTAGACAACAAAGTATCTGTCAATAGATATTTTTGAACAACACTCCGAGCCACAGAGGCCAGACTTCTTTTCTGAACTGTCCTACGGTTTTTGTCAAGACGCCCTTGTCCCCTGTTTAATGAGTCACTACTTTACCCTGGTTGGGGAGTAAAGTGTCTCTGGAATGCTCCCGGTCGCCTATAGCTATCCCATCATGAAGGACATCATGCGACAAAGAGCTTCGCATGAATGTTCATATAATAATAATATTTTGGCCAGCGAGTGTGTAATGGCTATAGTTGCTGCCATGTCTGAAGTTCTTGGGGGAAACGGCGCTCGGAACAGCAGCGGCACAGTCCTCACGTCTGGTCTAACAGAAACAAGCTGATAAAATTATCCTACAGTATGTGTAATTGTCATAACCTGTTCAAGTGTTGTGAATTTAAACGAGACACAGTGTCAAGCCCATCCTTGCGTGAACGCTTCAGCATAGATTAATTCTCCTGCAGTCGCCGGCCACCTGTCAATCAGGCCGGTTGCCATAGGAACAGAATCAGCCAGGAAGCTTGCTGTACCTGGGGATGTCACCAGCCACGCCTCTCCCACCTGTCAATCAGGCCGGTTGCCATAGGAACAGAATCAGCCAGGAAGCTTGCTGTACCTGGGGATGTCACCAGACGGCTGCGCTGAAGCGCCCTGGAAGGAGAACAGCCCGAAGATGGGAGTGTCTGCGGGACTCGGGCCAGTTCGCCCTGCGGCGGCCCGGGCGCTTCTCTGGCGCGCCGCCGGAGAGCGCCCAGTCCAAACCCGCCGCGCCGAACCTGCAGCCAGCAGCCAGCAGCCAGCAGCCAGCCCGCGGCTCGACCGGCTGTGGAAGAAGACGAGCAGATGCCGCTGTCGGACAGGCCGGCGGCAGTCCCGCCCGTGCCGCCCTGTTGCGCCATATTAACATTAACAGCTTGGCTCTGCCACCAGTCAGCCCAGCCTGGGAGCTCGACCGGCGAGATGCAGGCCGGAGTCACGATGTACGTGAAAAACCGCTTTTGGCTTTGGTGCTCAGAAGTGCTCTTCTGTTTTGTGTCAAAGTGTCCCTGTATCGTGTTTAAATTATTTTTGGATACGGAAATGCTTAGTTCATTTCCAATCCCCTGCTCTTTTTCATCCTTAAGTGTTGATTTTGACAAACTACTTATAAGCTAGAGTACTTAGAGTAAACAACCACATTTTGAACATATTAGCATTTAAATTTTTAACATTCCATTGATTTCATGGCTTGTGTTTTCTTAAGATGAATTTGTACTCCCCCAAATCGCAAATTTTTTTGTTGGTTTGTTTGCAGCAGTTATAAATTAACTGGCGGCAGCTACTGACTGCGTCAAACACGGGAGCCTACGTCTCCCCCAGTAGGCAGGGCATTCACGGTTATTAATATGAACTGCTTTTTTTTTGCCTAAAATAAAAATGACCTTCCACTATTTTCACGAAAGTTTTGCTTGTGTCAAGTTTGCAAAGACAGCAGCGAGCCGCGCCTACTACCAGTTAACAGCGACAGGGGGGAAAAAAATAACGAGGAAGAGAGCAAGTTAATTCAATATCTCAGACAAGAAAGAAGGCATTGTGTCAGGGCACACAAAAAAAATCCACTTGCAAAACGGAGTTAATCACAGTTCGGCTTCTTTGCAGATTAATCTTCTGCCTTTTTTTAAAAAAATAAAACGCCCGCGTGTCTGTAGTTTGCTCCGCCCGGGCTGGCAAGTCGGATTTAAATCGATCGCCGATATCGATCAGCCAAGAAGAGGGCTCAGGCGTGATTGAGGCGAGGCTCTCGCTCGTGGGTGACGTTGTGCCTCGTCCCGCCGAGCGGCGCCGTGTCACTTCCACAGACTCCCGCGGCTCCAGCGGGACATCCGCAGGACCAGCTGCCCACTTCTGACAGCGGACCGAGCTGCTGCGCTCCGGGCGCCTCGCCTTCCCTCCCCGTGTTCTCGGGTCGGGACGAGAAACTAGAAACCGACGTGCGTGGGCTTGCGTGCGGGGGGCAACAGTCGCGGATATTTAAATGGTCTTTGCGCCTCAGTTCGATATTTCCTCCGCTGTCGAAAGTTGCTTCCGAAGCTGAAATTATGTCGAAATGGATTTTATGAGGCTGTTCGGGACTGTTCTCGCTCTCTGGATCTGCCCGGGCTCCGCATCCAAACTCTTCAGTGGTAAGTATGAGGAATGCACACAAAAAAAAAGGTTTTATTGTGTCTGTTGCTGCGGTCTTTGGTAAAACTTTCATTCCCTCTGTGGTGGGGAACTGAACCGTTAGCCCGAGGGAACTGCTAAGCAAGAAACGTCTTTTTCCCAAATAAGAAATTACCCGGGGGATCACGGTTGCAACGCCACAGTGGTGGTTGTTCATGATAACTTAAATGTTGTCGTTTTTAAAAACGATCAAATCTGTGGCATATTACACGGTTTTGCGTGAGGGGTAGCAAAACCACAAACAAGTTCCTTTCTGTTATTTTGGATGGTTTTTCAGACAGCCAGGCGAACCCGACACCCGTACTGTCAAGGGTTTATTTTTTACGCAGCGGTGTTCAATTCGGTATATTTGCCAGTTCCTTGAAATGGAAAATTCCAATGCAAAGTGTTCCCCCCCCACCCCTACCCTCCACATTTGCTTATGTAATTTCGGAAGGAAAAGAAGCCAGAGGAAACGCGGGGTTTTTTTTTATCTGTCGCTGTGTCCGCCTTGTTCACGCCTGTGTGTCCCTCTTATCTCCCTTCGCTTTCCGTGCAGCGGATGGCTACGAGCCCCGGGGTAAGTACGGATTCCGCCGAAACACGGGTTGGCGAAGCCTGCCGCCAGGTGTTGAGCGTAAGAGCAGCTGGCGCTCAGCAGAGCGGGCCTCTGGATGCAGGAGTCCAGGCGAGCTCACGGGAACTGTGCGCACCTTCAGTTAACGGGCGCGGGGAGTGACAGTCTCGGCAGCTCGCTGCGTGCGTGGGGTGGCGGTGTGGAGCTGCGGGTGGGAGTGGAAGGTGGTGGGTTTAGGTCCCAGGTGAGACACTTCGCCCGAAGTGCTGCCACAGAATATGCCCGGCTGTGGGCGGCAAACGGGCACACGCTGTGGATAAGAGCCGAATAAACGAGTAGATACAGGAAGCGCCGGGGCAGTACTACACCAGTTCACAGAGCCAGCCCGCAGTCCTCTCCGGGCTGCAGCTGTCGAGGTGGGGTGCTTGCTCATCCGGTGTTGCATCATTAGCCAGCAGCCCCGCTGGAGCTCAGCAGGTGTGAGCCTGGCCAGTACCTGGAGGGGAGACTCCTGGGAAAGCTGAGGCTGCTGCTGGAAGAGGTGTTAGTGGGGTCCGTAGGGGGCGCTCACCCTGCGGTCTGTGTGGGTCCTAATGCCCCAGTATAGTGATGGGGACACTACACTGTAAAAAGGCGCCGTCCTTCAGATGAGACGTAAACCCGAGGTCCTGACTCTCTGGGGTCATTAGAAATGGACCATTACCTGTAAAGAGCTTTGAGTGGAGTGTCCAGAAAAGAGCTCTAGAAGCGTGAGGAATTAGTATTACTATTAATGGGGTGACATTTTCTGAATTTGTTTTATGCCCTTGTCAAACGGCGCTGTGATTTAGGTCCTAAGAGCGGACTGATGCCCACCTGAATAGCGGGGGAGTCACGCTGGGCCTGTGCTGGGTGTGAGAGCCCAGGCCGGGCTACAGCAGGTCAAGGAGAGCGCCCCTGGGTGGGACCTGTCTCTCCGTAGTCGCCGCGGTCGCTGGTGGCGCTGTCGAACCCCTGCTGCCTCCTGCGACGTCTGCGGCTCAGCCTCTCGTCTCCCCCCCCCCCCAGGCCAGAGGATCTGCCGCAGGGGCACAGAGCGCCCTTGTTACAAGATCGCCTACTTCCAGGACAGCTGGCGCAAGGCGAGCTTCGAGGAGGCGCGGCGGGCCTGCCGTAGCGACGGCGGCGAGCTGCTGAGCGTGGAGTCGGAGAACGAGCAGCAGCTGGTGGAGAGGTTCGTGCGGGAGCTGCGCGCCTCCGACGGGGACTTCTGGATCGGGCTGCGCCGGAGCCCGGGCCACCGGGACACCAGCGGCGACTGTCCCACGCAGTACCACTGGGTGGACGGCAGCCAGGCCACTTTCAGGTCAGAGTGGGTGGGTGGGGGGTGGGGGGGGGTTGGGGTGCAGTCGTTGGGGACCTGAGAGCAGCCCCCCGGTTTTGATCACCCCCAAGCCGAAGGGATGACGAACACCAAAGGGGTGGATACGAGGTGCATTTAAAACCACAACCAGGAGAGACGTCTTTACACAAAGGGTGGGGGGAGTGTGGAGCAAGCTGCCCGGCTCCGTTGCTGAAGCCGCTGCCCTGGCTTCTTGAAAGAAACGAGATGCTTGGATCACTTTACTGCTAATTACAAAACGGGCCCAGCGCCCTCCTCTCGTTTGTAGCCCCTCCTCGCGGGGGGAATGATCCGTCCAGCAGAGGCGAACTCTCTGACCGACGCCGCGCCCCCTCTGTGTTCCAGGAACTGGCACTGGGACGAGCCCTCCTGCGGGTACGAGGTGTGCGTGGTGATGTACCACCAGCCCTCCGCCCCGCCTGGCCCCGGGGGGCTCTACATGTTCCAGTGGAACGACGACAACTGCGACACCAAGAACAACTTCATCTGCAAGTACACGCAGGGTGAGCCCCCCCAGCCGCCGCAGCCCCCTCTCTCTCTCTCTCTCTCTCTCTCTCTCTCTCTCTCTCTCTCTCTCTCTCGCGCCCGCGGCGCGCACACGGGCATGTCTGGGGCACGGGCTCGGTCAGCCCTGCGATGGGGAGAATTCTGGAATCGATCTGCGCAGGAGGCTGAGCGACTGTTCTGTTCCGAGACGCTACTGCTGCAGGACAGACCTCTGATTGCTGGCAGCCGACGGAGCGAAGACACGTTCCCTACAGGAGGGTTTCCCGCAGGAAAAAGCTCAGGCCGGGCAGGAAACTCCCTGCCCCACCTTCAGTAGCTAGATTACTGTACTAGCTTGCAGGCTGACGAGCTGTCTTACTTATTCCATGCTGAAAAGGGACGAAAACAAACACAACATTTTGGCCCTGGAGCCTTGTCTTCCAAAACCGAAACGGGAGTTTCTTTTCTTACAGCTCTTGACCGGAAGCAGGCTCCACAGCCGAAACGTTGTGTTTCTTTTCTTCTCTTTGTGGCAGGGAATAAACCTGCGCTTGTTCCAGCCTCCGCACGCTGACGCAGCTCCCTGCTCGAACTGCTACTGTATATGGTGGTCTTTGCTGTTTTCGGCGTCGAGCCCCCCCTTGTTCCTTTTGCTTTTGTTTAATAATTTGGGGTCACCGAGGCAAGAGAGTCTTCATCTCGTTTTGAAAACTTAAGTGGCAAGTGTCGAGGAGAGCTCCTCACTCAGGTTAGGTGTGGTCAAGCAGAGTCCTTTATTCATGCGCAGGGGGAGGATATAACCATGCAGACCTGAGAGCAGTCTCTCATACAGATCTCTGAGTAACCTCTCCACCGAGATGGTAAGTGCAATGAGTTTTATCCCGCAAATTCACACAGGAAAGCTCATTCCACACGCCCATATTAGGAGTCGTTTTTCTCTCTACAAGCATTTCTTTGTAATTGACCGCGTTATTCTTAAGAAGCAATTTTGCCTGGTACGCAGACAAAATGAAGTATATAAATAAAAGGTGTGAAATTTAGCTAGACATTCTGCAGTTTCTAGCGTTGGCATCAAAACATCAAATTATACGCTTGCAATAGTTCTTTCATACTGTCGCTAGGTAAAAGGGATTTTTCAAAGCCAACTTGTCACTATCTTGTACACTTACAAAAAGGTAAATGTTAAAATTCTTCCTCACAAGCAATGAAGGGACGTGACATTTGAGCTGCGAAGAGACCCTGTGTTTTTTCGTCTTACTGACCAACCTCTCAAGGGTCCTAATGGGGGTGGTTTTCCTGATTGCGTACTGTTTGTGTTGATGCTGTCTTTTATTCATGTACAGAAGCCACACTGGTTCGTTAACAGAATCGCACGTCTTTACAACAGTCTTAAAATTGGACCTCCATTCCTTCATTTTTTTTAACCAACCTAGACTTGACACAAATACGGGAGATTTTCAGGCCAAGCAGTAAGACTTGAGAGCTGTGTGGTTATGTACCATCACGGCTGTCGGCTGACGGGCGATCATGAGCTTTATCACTATGAAACTTATTTAATTAAAATCCAGTGTGGATTCCTGTGTGCATTTTGTCCGCGTTCATGCGTTCGTTTGGCCAGGTGGCCAGCATTTTTGGCCAGGAGATTCGCCTATCCTGTATCCAACTGCAGGAAACCCTGTAAGGTTCTGTTTTCTGAAGCTGTGTGTCAGTAACTCTTCACCTCACTGGGCAAAGGTCAGGGGCAGAACTGAGGCTGGGCTGGTCAGTGTGTGCTCCCTAGGCTTGCATTTCTGCTTCGTACCCATTGCATTCGCTCACACTGGAAGGGGTCGTGAGGTATAATCTCTACCTGTGTTTCTGATCTTTGCAGAGAAGGGGCCTGTCTCTACACCCACTGCGAATTCCACTCATACTGGTAGGTGCACTGACCCTGCACTGGGGGAGACACCAGGGGGATGGTGGGATAGCACTGGCCGCAGGGGTTGGCAGCTTGTGTGAAGACCTGGGCTTCGCGGCGAAGTCAAGGGGCTGTGCTCCGAGGATCGTATCATTCTGGCGTGGATGCAAAGCAGCATTCCAGTGCTCTTTAATGTCACTGGGGACATCTAGTGGGGGGTCAAGGAAATCGCAGTTTCATTCAGCTCCAGGTCGCACACTGAAGGAGTCGAGCCGGGGTGGACATGGGCCAAGAGCGTTTTGTTTCTGTGTTTGTGTGAGTGCACTTTCTCATTTTAAATTTGATCTGATCATGTCCAACCCAGTTTAAATATGGTGATTGTGTTATTTAATATGAATATATATATATATTTATAATTATGTATTCATAATGAAATTAATGTTATTAACATAAGATATTATAATATCATTATAGCCAGCAGCCATATCACCCTGCAGCTCCCAACTGGCAGCAGCTCAGCAGGTGTGAGCCTGGCCAGTACCTGGAGGGGAGACTCCTGGGAAAGCTGAGGCTGCTGCTGGAAGAGGTGTTAGTGGGACCAGTAGGGGGCGCTCACCCTGAGTCCTAATGCCCCAGTATTGTGACGGGGACACTACACTGTAAAAATGCGCCGTCCTTCAGATGAGACATAAACCCGAGGTCCTGACTCTCTGTGGTCATTAAAAATCCCAGGGCGTTTCTCGAAAAGAGTTGGGGTGTTAGTCTCCAGAAAAGCGCTCTGTAAGTGTGAGGAGTTAATATTATATTCTGGGGAAGCTGGTTCAGCTCATCGTATCCAGGGAATTTTAAAATGACCCAGTTGCAGAGCCCCAGGTTGCTGTTGCTCCAGTCTTATCCCCGTGGGGCACAGCGCCTCCTGCAGGGCGGGCGGACATGCCCCTCCCAGTCTCACCACTTCCACCGCAAACTGTGGGGGAGATGGGAATGGGATGGGAAGGGGATAGGAGTGTTCAATACAGGCACAAACGGTTATTTCAAGAGAAAGGAGGTCACCCACTGGCCGCTGTGTGATTCCAAACCCTTACCTTCTTCTTCTTCTGAAACGCTCGTCTTGCAGAGGCTCCAGCTACGTCTCCAAGGCCAAAGTACCCTCCGGTCACGGACAGGGAGGAGAAGGTCGACGTGCTGATGACTAAGTCAAAAGGTAAGGGGCCATCCTGTTGCAAGGAAGGGGTGTTTAGCTTTACGGATAACGCCCAGATCCTGCCCTGGCAGATCTCCACCGACCAGGCTCGGACTCACAATGCTGTAGCGAAGCTGAAAAAGGCACAACAGCGCCTGCGCTTTCTGTGGTGCTTAAAGCAATGCGGAAGCAGCTCCTCATGAACTTTTACAACTTTTACGCACTACAGAGGGGGGTGGCAACAGCACAGAGGATCATAGGATGCGGTTGACCATCAATCGGTGAGATCCACGCCGTCCTCTGTCGCAATAAAGCCCCATCCGTCACTCAGGACCCCAGCCATCCCGGCCACAAACTGCCCTCCCCCCTACCCTCTGGCCAGCAGTACCTCACTAGACTCAAGAACAGCTTCTATCCCACTGCAGTACACATCCTCAACAGCTAACTGCAGGGTCTCAGACCCGATACACATCTGCACTTTTTACCTAGTCATCTCGATCTCAATACTTGTATATCTTTATTTTTCCACAATTTGATTTATTGTTCCTGTCGTCTACAATGTGTGGTGTTGTCTGCTGTGCTGTGAATGTCCCCAGAGGTCAGCGTGATTAAGAGCTCCAATGTACGTGTACGTATGGCAATAAACTGCTCTACTCCAGGGCTCCTTTACCATGGACCAGACCTGGCCTTCAGCAAGCTTTGAGCTCCAGCACAGTGAGCAGGCGAGTGGGCGCTGCCACTCGGCGAGTGGGTGCGAGTGGCAGCGCTGGCAGGGGGGCACGTTTCTTGCTGATGCCACTGAGTCTCACCCACGCTGAAGGCTGAGGGGTGCTCGGGTGGCAGCAGGCAGACCTCTGCTGGGGGAATCCCAGTCCCAGATAACTACCAACACAGCCCCGCGCAGACCAGTGACATCTGGGCCCGAGGGGTTCAAACCTGCAATCCCTGCCAGCGCCTTTACTGGGCTGAGATCTTGGGTTCAGGATGAAATGCACAGCCCTGCAATGAAATTCAATTGCCCTTATTTGGCTTTTTATTAAAAGGGGTTATTAAACATAAAAAGGTTTTAGGTGTTGCGATTCAGTCCCAAGGGAACCTCTGCATCACCCTTAGTTTTACTCCAGACGAACTTCAGATTCAGCTCTTCGCGTGCCAGGCAGGTAGTGCGGTGTGGGCTGGTTGACGAGTCCGAGGCTGTGGGGATGAAGGGAGTATCGAGGCCAGTGATCCAGTTGTGCACAGTCCTCGTGGTTCGACCCGCACTGCTGATCCCCGGCTCCACAGACCCTTGTATCAGAAGAGTGGTTACACACTAGCAGAGACCCTTCAGCCCAGCAAGGTCGCTTGGTTTGCTTGTAAGCTAGTCCTCTTGAACGATCTAAGGGAATCAACTTCGACTACATGGCCGGGTAGCTTGTTCTGGACACCTGCTACCCTTTGTGTAAAGAGACTCTCAGTCCTGTGTGCTCTACCTTTTAATTTCCCCCCTGGAGTCCCCGGGTCCTTGTTTCCCGAAGCTGTAGATTGACTTGGTCCATGCCTTTTATACTCCTGAGTCCCGGCATCCAGCCCCTTCTGTTTTCCTTCTGTAAATGACCGGAAAGATTAAGCTCCTTCTGATGCTTCCCTCGCAGACAACATCCTCAACATCGTGTACATCGTCATCCCCACCATCCCCCTCCTGCTGCTCCTGCTGGTGGCCACCGGCGTCTTCTGCTTCAGGCTCTTCGCCAGCAGGTAAGAGGCCCTCCGCCCTCGTTGTGTCAGTCCCGCCCCTCCGCCCTTGTGACCCACGAGCTCCGCGACCCGCGCGACCCCGCCCGCTGACCCCGGCGCCTGTCTGTTTGCCGCGCAGGAGGAAGGAGCGCACGGAGGCGTGTCACAAGGAGCCCACCCTGTGGATGTCGCCGGACCGCGGCAGCAGCCCCAGCCTGGACGTGTACCACGTCATCCGCAAGCAGCACGAGGCCGACCTGGCGGGCACGCGGCCGGACATCAAGATCACCTCGTTCAGGGGCTCCTCGCCGGCCGGCGGCGCGCCCGACGACCAGCTCTCCAGCGACTACGACAACATGGGCGGCAACAACTCGGAGAGCGGCTTCGCCACGCTGGCCAGCACCGAGAGTGGCTTCGTCACCAACGACATCTACGAGACGTGCCAGGGCCGCGGGCGGCCGAACCGGGAGTCCGGCTGGGTGGAGAACGAGATCTACGGCTACTAGGCCCCGCCCCGGTCCGCCGCCCCCCCCCCGCCATCCCGCCGCCCCCCCAAACCAATCGGATCTCGCCCTCGCGCGTGCGGGGGGGGCTGTCGCTGCGCAGAGCTTCCTGCTGGCTTCGTTATCTGCTGTCCTGCTGCAGATGCAAGACCTGGAGAAGTGCAGAGGAGCTCAGACATTTTCCGACGATCCAGACTTCTGGCTGTTCTCCCTGTCTGCAACTCATTGCCCAGAGTGTCGGCCTCAACAGCCCCAACAACCTCTGTCCCCCCCCCCCCCCCCCACCTCTGCAGGCGCCGGGAGATGTTCAGCTCTTCCGGCCTTTTTTATCAACAGACCCGCCAGATCCAGACGCAGTCGCCAGCTGATGGAGAAGAGAACTGCTCCTGACCGGCAATTGTATCTCCCCGACTGCTTGATCCGGACTGGAGTACTGCCCCAGAGGGAACCAGACACGCCCATCGCTCCTTCGACAAATACTCGGCTGCTTCCGTCTGCAGAAAACACGGAGAACCCCTGATGATACAGTGCTGGCAGCCGCACCTGCCTGGGTTTGCACTGGAGGGTCTAAAGACTCGCGCGTGCGGACCCCTTGCGCAAGCCCCCTCCCAACTCCGGCCTGGCGCTCCCAACAGTCCGCCGGTGCCCGACCGCGCGCCCTGCACCCTGGAAGTCGGGAAACTGGAATGTGTTTGCTGTAGCCAATCATGTACACGGAACTGAAATAAACAATGAGAACGACCCAGTTGCCTGGTGGTGGTGTATGTGCGTGAGCCGCGTGCGCCTCTGGTGTTTTGCAGGGCCGTGACCGGATGCCGGCCTGCAGGGGGCGGTGTGTCGCAGCTGACGGACCGGGCAGAGGACGTCGTCACGCCTGCCCCCACCCCAGATCAGTCAGGTGACGATGCACATCTCTTCAGGGGGCCAACAGGTTGGGTGGAGGCCCTCTGAGGAGGTACGTTTCTAAACCAGTTGCGTAGACGTGCACAGAGACCTGAGCTGGGCCTCTTCTGAATTCTGTGTGACAGCTGAGTAGCCGCAACACAGGAAGCGCCCCTGCCTGCAGAGACAGGGTGCTGCGGGTTCGAACGTGGGCCTGCCATGTGAGGCAAAGCAGAGTGAGGGCCAGAGGGGGTCCCAGGGCCGAGGCCTGAGGGAGAGAAAGATGATCAGTGCAGGCATGATAAGAATTAGTGGGAAAACCTCCCGGAGGGATGATGTGTGGCCCCAAGAGCAGGTCAGTGATGGAGCGATGGGCTCACAGCGCCCTGCTCTGTGATGTGGCACAAGAACAGCCTGCTCTTATAATAATAATAATTAATAATTGCTTACACTTATATAGCGCTTTTCTGGACACTCCTCTCAAAGCGCTTTACAGGTAATGGGGACTCCCCTCCACCACCAGTGTGCAGCCCCACCTGGATGATGCAACGGCAGCCATAGTGCACCAGAACACTCACCGCACATCAGCTATCAGTGGGGAGGAAAGCAGAGTAATGAAGCCAGTTCAGAGACGGGGATTATTAGGAGGCCATGATTGGTAAGGGCCAATGGGAAATTTGGCCAGGACGCCAAGGCTACACCCCTACTCTTTTCAAAAACGCCCTGGGATTTTTAATGACCACAGAGAGTCGGGACCTCGGTTTTATGTCTCATCCGAAGGACGGCGCCTGTTTACAGTGTAGTGTCCCCGTCACTATACTGGGGCTTTAGGACCCACATGGACTGCAGGGTGAGCGCCCCCTGCTGGCCCCACTAACACCTATTCCAGCAGCAGCCTTAGCTTTCCCAGGAGTCTCCCATCCAGGTACTGGCCAGACTCACACGGCTGAGCTCCAGTGGGGCTGCCAGCTGGGAGCTGCAGAGTGATATGGCTGCTGGCAATATCCTGGGGGGCTGTGATGGACCAGCCTGAATGGAGAGAGCTCGTGGAGCAGAGGGGCGATCTGCACGCAGCTTGTGTGTGTGGAGCACCCGGCGCTCACAGCCTCTCCTAATCAGGGGGCTGCAGACATTCTGGGTCATCGGATTAGATGCTCCACATTGACACCTCTGACTCTCGGGCTCCTTTCCCTCTCCCAGTATCCCTGTCCTCTGAACGGAGTTGAAGCTCTTATTTATCAATTCAACGGAACGATTTAAATCTGAATCCAAATGCTGCTTCTTGTTAACTTGGGCAAGAAAAGAACACATAGGTGGGAATTATGGGGAAATGCGGTTAAAAACAATACGCAAAGGATTGTGGGAGTCTGGAACAAGCTGTCCTGTCCTGCTGTTGAGACCAGTACTCTGGGTTCTTTCAGGAAATGACTGAATGAGGTCCTGGGACCAGTTACTGTAACTACTACCTACCAGGTGGCCTAACGGGGCCGGTTGGCTACTTTCATTAGCTGTTCCTGTGTTCTTCTGCTCACAGCAGAGCAGAGCAGATTCAGAAGAACTGATTGGGCAGTGTTAGTGGAAAGGCATCACCAGAGGGGACTTTGACAGGCAAGAATGTCATTCAGTTCTGTTGCAAATTGGGGGAGCATTAACAGCTATTATGGTCCAGTGCTTTTCAATAGGCTTGATTAAATGAATATTTGATTTGCATAAACGTTAACAGCTAGGGAGGCACAGTGCTTAGCACTGCCGCCTCACGGCGCTGGGGCCCTGGGTTCAATTCGAGACCCGGGGGGCTGTCTGTGTGGAGTTTGCGTTTTTTCCCAGTGCTCGTGCTGTGCTTTCCTCCCACAATCCATGCTGGTAGGTTCAGTTGCTTCTGGGAAAACTGGCCCCGGGTGTGAGCGCGTGTCTGTGCCTGTATGCCCTGCGATGGTCCGATGTCCCCTCCAGATTGTACTCTGCCTTGTGCCTGTTTCTGGCTGGGATAGGCTCCAGCTTCCCTGCTGAATTGGAAGAAGAGGTCAGAAAATGGATGGATGTTAAGAGCCGGTATTTCTACATCAGAAGTGAGAAATACTAGGAACTGACCCTGTGTTCTAGTTTCTGCCCTGAACTGCATTCTTACGTAACTGAGCTCAGTAACTTATCCATGTGGCCGCGAAACAATACACAATAAGGCGTTTGGGGGAAGTGACTGTGTGCCCGAGGCCGCTGTCCTGTTCACAGGAAAAGCGATTCCCTTCATCTCGCCCCCCCCCCCCCGCTCACTGCCTGCGCTCTGCTTGCAGTACCCGCCGGCCGCCGGCAGAGGGCAGCGCTTCACCGCCGAAGCCGAGTGCGGGATCGCTGAGAGAGAAGACCCCGCGGTGGCCCTGGCCGTGTCGACAGAGGCTGCGGCTCAGCGGGTTAACAATCAGACTCTGCACGAAACAGTTCCGAGTCTGCGGGTCTGGGGTGCGAGAGGGAGCGCTATTCCGAGCGAATTCCATTGCGTTCTGTGTTTGGAGATACAGGCATAGATAACAGTGCACGTTTCTTATTACATCGTTTTGGCTGGCGCTTTTCATATAGGCTAAGGATCGCAGGTAACTCGGAAATACTCATTACGGCGGCCTGAATAATTTAAGAATGCAGCAGAAACCCGGAGCGAAGCGCGGGGTGCAGGGAACATTGTCTCCTGCGTGCTTCAGTGCGGAGCACAGTACGAGCGTGGCAAAAAAAGACGTCGTGAGATTAAAAAAAAAATCACCGTATAATAAACTTCCCCACGATAAACTGTCATTATAGCACAACAGGTTGTAACTACAGCGTTTGCGACCAAGCCGGGCTGCAGCCAGACGGCACTTCAAAAGAGCGGGACTGCCTGGCGGACATGCTTGAGATGGTCTACCTCGCACAGAGGCACAAGGTCAACAGTATGTTGACAGCTTTGAAATGCACATTTTAAAGCCCCTCCCCTCCAAAAACAAACAAAAAAAAAGCCCCGAGCCGCTCAACAAAAGGTATTATCACAACTCCCATCTGCAGAGCCGCGGCTCTCTCTCCCCAGCGCGCCGGCCGAGCACGCAGATTGACAGCTTTTAGAATAGCACTCGCCGGCGTTTGACGTCAGAGGTGGATCTGGTCGTCTTGGAGACGAATTGGCACCGGAGTGTGGAACGGCTTCAAAGGCCCGCCCCCTGTACAAATACCCCCAGCGGCTCTGACGTCAATGGACGTCAACCAGGGAACACGATGCCTCCTGCTCGAAGTCAGCCCGTGCAGTCTGCCCAACAGGGCTGAAACATTATAGCCCTTTTGTATTGGAAAGGGCGGCGTGACAGATTCCTGTCCCGCCGGTAAATGTCCTGTCTCCCTTCGGCTGGACTGAGGACGCTGTCAACCTTCAAGCTGGCTCGGGAAGCGGGGATTTTACTGCACTTCTTTGTAATAGACATTTCCTAGCGCCCGGCTGGGGTTTTTTTTTTCCTCCTGCTTCTTCGTCCTTTTCCTTGTGGCTCAAGCCGTGCGGTACCCCGCTTTTCTCTCTCCCCCTCTCCCTTTCCCCCCCGACCCTCGACCCTCTTCACCCCTTCGGAACAGCATGGTCATGGCGGATACTCACCAGAAACCGACGCACCGCGGTCCGGTCCGGGTGGGCTTCTACGATATCGAGCGCACTTTAGGCAAAGGGAATTTCGCAGTGGTGAAGCTGGCGAGACACCGCATCACCAAGACCGAGGCAAGTACTGTGCAAATGGACTGCGGCTCGGCTCGGGTCCGCTCGGGTTCGGCTGTCACTGCCCGGGCACGGGGCTCTGACCCCGGCGGGCGGGCTGGCGCTCGGCTGCAGTGTCGTGAACTGAGCCAGAGCCGGAGCCGGAGCCGTGCGGGGCGAACTCTTTTGGACCGGGTCATCTCGTACACTGGCGTGCTCAGAAACCCATTCACACCCCGCCTCTTCCCCCCGTCGCCAAGCCGGGGAATAAGGGCTGCAGTTTTTAAAGTGGAGGTGGGGAGGACTGCCGGAGCCGGGGCGCCCTGAAACTGTCTCGGAGTTAGTTCAGGGCAGGGTGAGGCGAGCCCCCCGGTCTGGGCGCTAGAGTCGGCGGCACAGCCGTGTAGAAGTTGCATTTGCTGGCGAGCATTTGCACACAACACCCTGGTACTGTCACGACACAGCCGTGAAGAGAATGAAAGGTTGATAATAATACACACCTTGAAGTTTTAATTTCAGACTATGAGACTCGGCGTTCGGAGCAGGTCACTGTAGATTATTCGAAACTGTTGTTTTTTTTTTTGCACGACAACTCACAAAGGTGGGAAAAAAAGGCTGCACTCGTTCGCCGGCTTATGCAATGTGACACGGCGATGTAAACAGCCGCGGTTTTGGGGGCATGGTCACTCCGAGCACGGAGTTACATAATGCTCACGAATGATATCAGAGGGACAACGCACATTTTCTATCCGCCCCCCCCCAACGCCTGTGCTGGCGGCGGCGGGAGTCCGACAGGGGCAGCCCGGCTCCTGTCGGGGTGTCGCGGCCGGTAGCGGTACCGGGGGCGGCTGCACACAAGCGCTCCGGCCGCAGAAGCGTCCTCATATAAAGCAGCACTTTTCCGTCTCCCTGGAAGTTTGTTTTTGCGTTCCGGAGAAGCCGAACAGACCTCTCAGAGCGCGCAGACAGTCGACAGTCACACTGAAAGACGTGTATTGTGATTTCTCACGCTCCTCGTCTTGTTATAATTATCGTTGTTGTTTTGTTTTTGCCGCTCCGGGTTGCCTGCCCGGCTCCTGCGCAGTTTGTCGTCACCTGTGAAACAACTGGTTGTGTTGAAGTTTCCCGTGAAGAAGATAAAAATACAGTAAATACACAGAAACCCGATTGTATCACTCCAGTGGTAATAACAAATTCGCCCTAATAAGAACTCCGCCGTGACGCCAGGAATAATAAAGAACTGTATTTATATAGCGCCTTTACAGGCGGCTTCTCAAAGCGCTTTACAGAACGACGACGACAACAAAACGCACAAGATATGCACAATGCAAATACACAATGAGAGGAGACAGTAGATGGGGGGTACTGAATACAGCAGCAGCAGCAGAACCAGTTCTGTTCAGTCCAGTCCTGTTTAATTCATAAAAACGAATTCGCGTATATTTAATTGCTTCTTAGTTGTTGTTTTTTTTACAATTCGGATAACTATAATAGACTATCAACCTTTTTGTTTAGAACATGCAGCTCGTGTAAACTATTAGCAATTAATGGCTGAATTTGAAGGAATATTATATATTGTACGTAAAATGTCAAGACTACTCTTGTTACACGTGTCAGCAGGCAACTGCAAATTTGATTATTAATTGCTGTCTTCTTTAAGCTAATGAATTTCCGTGCCCTGTGCTGCTGGCTGCACTAACAACCCCAGGCGAGGCTCTTCGTGGCGGCGTGGCTCATTAGCATTCCCCAGGGCCGAGGTTAAAGGTACCCGGATAGCAATGTAGGACCGGGGTGAGCTTTTAATTAAGAGATGTTTTCTGTATGTTTCGGGGTGGGATTTTTTTTTTCTGGGCTTTTCCAGAGCAAGCGGCGATCGCCTTTTTTTTTTTATTTGTACGCGGTCTTACACTTTCGCCAAAGGACGCCCGTCGTCTACCCCCGGAGTGGAGAAGGCAAATATGACCGTATTGGGTGCGTGAATTTGCCCAGAGACGGACGACTTTCCTGCTCGGTGCCGAGCTGTGATTGTTAAGTGTCTGTTCTGTGCAGCCGGAGGTTGTTGACTTTTTCAGGTTTGCGGGATTAAGATCACGCTCAGTCGACCGTGTCAGGATGCTGCTCCGGGCTCCGTGGGGCGCAAACTTGGTTTAACATCCGAGATAAAAGGTAGAGATATGGGTGTAATTTGTTTTTGTTCCAGGCAAAATACCGGTGAAATATGTTTTTGAAGCGACACCTGGCGCGATTGAAGTGTTTTATCCCACAAGTGTGTCCACAGCCTGTAGCGCCTCCGCTGCGTCACAAGGGCGACATTACAACGGCGGAGTAGCCGCCGGCGTTGAGATGGCGGTTTTTTTTTTGTGTTGATAACCCAATAAATAACCTCCAGTGAAGAGTTTAATGCGCAGCTATAGACACCGTGAGGATGCAAAGGCTATTCGAGAAACAAGAGAAAATGATTTTATTTCATTTCTGAAAGCACTTCATGTCTGAAGCACACGAACGAAGAGAAATGAAGGGTTTCCAAGGAAGTCATTCGGTAATTATCGTTATTATTATGTAGCCGTTTTAAAGAATTGTTTGAAAAGAGGTTGTTTGTGACGATGGTATTTTCTGAAAACGGCAGATATTGATGGAGAGAACAGCTGGCCCCCACCGTGACTGTCCTGCTTTGCGGTCCTGAAGTATCTTGATTACAGAAGTGACTTGTCTCTACCCAGTCCCTCCCCAGAGCAGTATGGTCGGCCAGCGGCCTCTGGTCCCTGTGGACTCGCCATCTGTTTGGAGAGGAGAGGTTAGGGAGTGAGGCCTTTTGAGGTAGCTGAGCGAGAGGAGAGAAGGGGTTCTGTACTTTGGGGTAGATGGGTAACCACACTTTGTTGTTGCCCTGTGCTGTACTGTAGAGAAGCAGACGGAGCTCCTGTTGGCCTGTGCTGTACTGTAGATGCACAAAGCTTGTGTTGCCTGTGCTGTACTGTACACACACAGACAGAGCTCCCGTTGCCCTGTGCTGTACTGTACACACACAGACAGAGCTCCTGTTGCCTTGTGCTGTACTGTAGACGCACAAAGCTTGTGTTGCCTGTGTTGTACTGTACACACACAGACGGAGCTCCTGTTGCCTTGTGCTGTACTGTACACACACAGACAGAGCTCCTGTTGGCCTGTGCTGTACTGTAGAGACACAGACGGAGCTCCTGTTGGCCTGTGCTGTACTGTAGACGCACAAAGCTTGTGTTGCCTGTGTTGTACTGTAGACACACAAAGTGGAGTCCATGTTGCCTGTGCTGTACTGATAATGCACTTCATGCAGTGTAATCCTCAGTTTTCATTATCAATCCATCCTCGAATATAATATAATATTTGGCAACCCAATTGTAATAGTACTGCTCACGCTATTTTACATACTGTATCCGTTGATTATAGAGGATGGTTTTTTTTTCCATTGGAAACTGAAATGTGTCTTGTACTCGGATTTCTCAGCTTTCTCAACCCTAATGGCAGCAGAGGTGGGAATTGGAGACGTGCATTTCCTGGTAACTCTGTGACCGTGCCGGACTGCTCTGTTAATGGGGTGACTGGACAACTGGACTGTAGGGTCCTGCCTGGACAGCAGTGTCGGTCCTGACTGCTCTTGAACAGCATGTTGAGCTTCTCCAGGCCTCTCCAGCTGCGGGGTGGTATTTCACATTAGTGAATTAGTGCAGCTGCAGGTTTGCTCTCATGCTACAGCAGGAGAGCTGGCACAGCTGGAACACCCTGGAAAGTGTCAATGCTCCTTCCTCCCCCATCGTCGTGTACCCATTTGAGCCACTTCCCAGCCCAGTTCCCAGCCGGCACCTGGCTCGGAGCACCAGTGGCCGAGAGCGATCCAGTGTTGCAGCTGTGGGCCTTTGAGTTGCAGGGTGGGATGCTGTTGGAGCGCCTGCAGTCCTTCCAGGAAGACTGTAAACACTGCAGTTTGACACAGTTCGTTAGTGAGACATATTTAACCATCTGTTCGTGCTGGAGAGCCCGATTTCTTTTTCTGGAGATTCACCATGAAAGGAAGTCGACGCGCGCTGAGGCCAGCTCCAGTTTACTGTACGGGTGTCTATGCAGTGTAATCCGCTGGACATATTTCTCACCCACTTTCCACAGTCAGGGGCTTGGCTTTGTGCACTGCAGCGAAGCCCTGTATAGATGCGCCAGCTGGGAGGAGGCCACTCAGGATCCATTACGAGCGACTACGCGGAGTGTCCAGCTGTTGGCAGGCCGTCTTGGAGGTATCTGCTCCCGCAGGCCCGCTGTGATGTGCCAAGGCAAGTGCAGGGCCATGTGTGTTATAGCACAGAGTAATGGCAGACTGTGGCAAAGCAAGGCCGTGTGCCCCTGATGAGTATGATCAGACTCCAGTATAGCAGGGAAAATGCAGATGTACTGCAGCAGACCTGCATGAGGGATTGTGGTCTTTAGGAGTCGTTTGTTTCTCTAAAGTGGGAACACAGGAGTCTAGGTTTAACTGTCCAGTGAAAGGAATGCTGGTGTTGATTTGAGAGCAGTTTCAGAGTTGTATGTTTCCAGCGGAATGTGTGGCGGGTTCTGTGTGCGCGTGTGCATGTGTGGGTTTGTGCGTACGAGCGTGTACGCATGCGTTTGTGGGCGTGCGTCAGCGTGCATGCTTGTGTGTGTGAGCTTGTGTGACTGTGCTTGTTTCCACACGCTCGTGTGTGTGCGTGCACATGTGTGCTCGTCAGCTTGTGTTTATGTGCTTTCGCAGGTGCGTGTGGTTTGCATGTAGGCATGTAGGATGCGTGTCCGTGTGTGCTTATGTACCCTGCGTGCGCATGTGTTTGTGTGCACAGGTGTGTGTGTGTGTGTTTGCATGTGGTTGTGTGTGTGTGTGTATGCGCTTGTGTGTGTGAGTGTGTATGCGCGCGCACATGGTCAGGAGCAGTCAGGGAGGTGGGTCAGGAGGTGCTGCAGGAAACCATGTACAGAAAATCAGAATCCTTCTAATATACAGGAAAGTAGCTCGTCATCTGAGGACAGACCAATCTGCTGTTCTGACCCTTCCCTTCCTAGTTTGTTCCTTAGCACTCGCTGTTCCCCCTTCGAGATCTTATTGGGTTGATTTTGCCAGCAGATCCTGTTGGGCCCGGGCTCGAGTCTCGAACCGGAGAGTGAGCATCACCGTCCAACACCGCGACCGCCAGTCAGACTTCACCACTCGAACTCCCTCGGGAAAAGACGATCTTTGTCCTGTTCCGTTCTGTTTTACTGGGAGAGGAATCGGCTCTGCGCAGCTGACGTGGGTTTCTCTTCACGGGTTTATTTTCTGTCTCTGGGGTGTTGACACGTCGCTGCCAGAGAGGTCTGACCTGAGCCCGACAGCCCAGATCGCTCTGCTCTGTCACAGTTGAAGGGGAACAGCAGTCCAAAGTCCTCGGACTGGTTATTAAATCTGGGTAACATAATACATTTCTGGACGGTATAAAAACATTTTTGAATTCAGCACAAAATCGTGAACTTTGTGAAAGTTCCCCATGCTGTTGCAAAGCCCTGGTCTCGCCACGAGCTAGAGTTCACAAGAATTCGAACTTTTGAGCTGAAGCAGCCCTTCCTGCTCACTAGTCACTGTCATGACTAATGCAGTGGGATGTATGAACGAATAAGTACTGGTTGTGCAGCAGATATTTCCCCGCAGAAAAGTTAACAGTGTGATCTGCAGGCAGAGTTAACATGTTAGTTGTACTTGTCGACATAATCGTCTTGAAGTCGATAGCGATATTTCTGTCAGATTAAAAGAGACATATGCACAGGCCTGCTTGTTTCCAGTGTAATGGGGCCGCTTCGTGTCACTGGAAGTCTTGTTGCCTCTGATCATGGCATTGCGCATACCTGGGAATTTGAATCTATTTTGATTGTAATGTAAATTGGAGGTTTTACACATGACTGTGTACATTTTACTTTCATTGTGGTTTGAAATGCGCTCATCAACGCTGATTGTCTCTAACCACAGAATTTAAAAATAGCTTTGCAGTTCCCCCTTATTGATTGCCGGTTGTCGAAAAAAGGCGAGCGCGCGATTCTTCCTGATCCCCTGCGCATTCGTGCCAGCGAGCGTTAGCTCAGGTCCTCGGGCGAGTCGGCAGTGTCGGGAAGCGTGTGCTGGGGGGGGGCCCCCGGCTGGAGGCCTCGCAGAGCGAGGGAGCTGTCAGCCTGTCGGCTGTGGTCTGAGCCAGGGGCCTCCCGAGTGAGCTCATTGCGCTGTGCCCTGGCGTCCTGTGGTCCCACTGCACCCCTCCCCCCCAAAGGAGCTACACCCCAGGCCGCGCTCGCTGATCCCGAGAACCTGCTGCCGTGGCAACCGTGCCCCCCTTCCCGAGAAGAGCGGGGAGACTCTGTGTGGGTCGGCCGGTGCGCTCATTTTGGATTATCGGGGAACCGGTTTGCACGCAGAGCGGAGACGAGCGGCAGATTCACGCCAGCCTCTCCCCTCCCTCCTCCGCTGGCTGGGAGTGACCCCGGAGAGGCTTCAGGCTCCAGACTGGGCTTCAGGCGCAGTGCGGGGTCCCGCGGCAGGAAGTGGCGCTCCTCCGGGCTGCTCTCGTCCCAGTGAGTCGACGGAGAGCTCCTTCGACTTGATAACGCATCCCATACGCCTACCGCTCCCTCCGCGCTGGCTCACAAATAGGAAGGTCTGGGAGTGGGCCCGCCGTGGCTGACCCCTGTGTGCGCGCGCGCGCGGTCTGAACTTGTGGCGAACGGCGCCAGCTCAGTTCAGAATCCCTCCCACGCCCCTCTCCGGACCCGCCTCGAGCTCGAGCCCTCTCTTTCGGTCCCCCACCCCCCCCCCCCCCCGTCTGTGGCAAACCCCCGATGCGGTAAGGTGGGCCCTGGCGCTGGCCCTCGTGCTCAGACTCCTCGCTCAGCCCCGGACCTCCCGCAAGGTTACCCAGGCGCCAGCCTTCTCGGCGAGAAACTGTTATAATGCCTGATTATCTCGCTCAGCCCATTAATCTCCTCCTGGCTGAGGGCTCACCTCGGGCTCAGCGGCTGCTATCGGCTCGCCGGCTCTCGGCCTGTGGGAGGGGCAGGAGGCCCGAGGGTGCTGGGGGGAGGGGCAGGAGGGGAAGCAGGGGCAGCAGGGGCAGGAGGCCCAAGGGTGCTGGGGGGAGAGGAAGCAGGGGCAGGGGCAGGAGGCCCAAGGGTGCTGGGGGGAGGGGCAGGAGGCCCAAGGGCGCTGGGGGGAGAGGCAGCAGGGGCAGGAGGCCCAAGGGTGCTGGGAGGAGGGGCAGGAGGCCCAAGGGCGCTGGCGCGAAGGGCAGGAGGCCCAAGGGCACTGGGGGGAGAGGCAGGAGGCCCAAGGGTGCTGGGGGGAGAGGCAGCAGGGGCAGGAGGTCCAAGGGTGCTGGGAGCAGGGGCAGGAGGCCCAAGGGCGCTGGGGCGAGGGGCAGGAGGCCCAGGGGCGCTGGGGGGAGAGGCAGGAAGGGCAGGAGGCCCAAGGGCGCTGGGTGGAGGGTCAGCAAGGGCAGGAGGCCCAAGGGCGCTGGGGGCAGCAGGGGCAGGAGGCCCAAGGGCGCTGGGTGGAGGGTCAGCAGGGGCAGGATGCCCAAGGGCGCTGGGGGCAGCAGGGGCAGGAGGCTGCTCCCTGCTGTGATGCTGATGCGGGGAACAAAGCCACTTGCTGCCTCCTGTAATGAGCACTGCCTCCCCCCTTGCAGGTGGCTCACTGGAGACCTGTTCTTATCTGATCCAGTGCAGTTCCACTGTCCTCCACGCTCCAGCAGCATTCCGCAGATTTCCCTCTGAATTGGACCTTGCGGCCAGGAGCAAGCTGCCGGGCTGATGGGCCTGTCCTGCTCACTCTCCTGGTCCTGGTACCCATGACACAGGCTGCACACCCTCGGCCCAGAGTAGAGCCCTGTCTCTCCGTCTACCTTGAGCTCGGCACCCATGTTTCTGGTGTGCGCTGGTGGAGTACAGCGTGCTCCTTTCAGCCTCGCCTGAGGACACTGACCACCTTGGTCTAATCTGGGACACGTGTCCAGTGTGGTCACCTGTCTGTGGAGGTTCTCCCAGCTCACGGCCACTGGGGCTCAGCCTGGGTTTCTGGGCCTTGGAGTCTGAGTCCTCTGCCTGAGTCCTGGCTGTGTAAAAACACCCCCGTGTTCCTGAGCAGAGGCCGGTCCGCGATGTTTGTGTTTGTTTTTAATCCACACTAATTACTGACTTTAGATTAGAAGATGTGCAAATCAGCTTTCCAGCCGTCCATTCTCATTACGCTACATGTGGCGCGGACAGACAGCGTGTAATTTTCAGAGTTGGGCTCTGCAACACGATCCCTATGGAGCTCTGCAGGGGTGCTGTCCCGCGCCTATTAGGGGTGCTGTCCCGCGCCTATTAGGGGTGCTGTCCCGTGCCTATAGAGGGGTTCCTTCCCGCACCTATAGAGGGTGCTGTCCCGCGCCAATCAGGGGTGCTGTCCCAGGCTGGAGAATGGGCTCAGGACGCAGCGTGAGGGTCAGGGCTGAGGTTCTCCTGGAATCAGCACCGATCAGGAGACGGATGTCATAATCTCCCCGCTGAGCTGACCAGTGACACTCGTTAAAGCGGTGCTTGAGCTCCCTTGAGGTCAGCAGTAATTAAAGTGTTCCCTTGCAAACGACCAGGCAGAGTCTCGTGGTATTAAAGGCGTTTGGCTGGGGATGGTGTAATAAGCCAGCCTGTAATTACGCTGCCCTCATGGGACGCGCTGTGCAGCAGAGCGGGCCGCAGGCAGAGATCGTCCGAGCTGAGCTCCGTCAGCAGAGGCAGTGTTCATCTGGTGTGCCGTTTGTATACAGTCCTATCGGCGTACGTGCTGTTTCCAAAGCTCGGGGAACAGAAGAATAAACAGTGATAAACAGCTGCTGAATGTGGGATGTTTAAAAGCTGGAGCCCAGCAAGGGGAATTCTGAGTGCTCTTTGTGCCAGTGCAGCAGTTTCTGCTTAGTTTGGGAAAGCAGCTGTATAAGCTTGTAATTGGAGGCCTTAGAAGGACTCGCAGCGCATTTGGGGAAAAAATGCAATTCTGATGTATTTTTCATATTGCATTTTAGTCGGAGCTTGAAAGAAGTGGAGCAGATTTTGCATTGGTGCCAGACAGTTTTTGAAATGTCCTGGAAATGTCTTTCGTCATACTGAGTGTTTCCTGAAGAAGAGATAGCTGTCCTCTCTCTCTCTCTTTTTCCTGAATACTTCTCCCTCTTCGGTGGAATTGATTTCATTAGGAGTTTTTTATTTTAATATAATTGCCAATTTTAATTTCTCTACAGTTCCTTCCCCTTGAAAAAGTTCCCGAGAATGGAACTTGTTTTTTTATTGCTGTAGTGTCTGCTCTCTGGCTTCCTGTATGATAACGGCTCTTCAGTGTTTCTCAGGAAAAGCACCAATTAAAAAAGGCCTGATGGGGCACTTCTGCAGCGACAGCGTTGCACTGTTGATGCTGTTTGTTGCCAGCGATGATGTCAGCTGGGAGGCTGGAGCTGTTAACCCCTTCACAGTCTCTCTAGCGCCCCCTTGGCTCTGTCTGAAGTCCCCTTCGCCTCCCACACCTCCGGCTCTCGGGAGAGACGGAGACATGCGTTCGTGCAGATCGCTGAACCTCATTCCTCCCGAGACCGGCTCGTGGGCACTTGCTTGCAGCGCGTCCCATCGGCAAATGAAAGCTCGGAGGGTGAAGGCTGGGATTGGGCAGGTGAAAGCTCGGACAGGGAAGGGGAAAGCTGGGATTGGGAGAGTGAAGAGTCGGGCTGGGGCAGGTGAAAGCTCGGACAGGGAAGGGGAAAGCTGGGATTGGGAGAGTGAAGAGTCGGGCTGGGGCAGGTGAAAGCTCGGACAGGGAAGGGGAAAGCTGGGATTGGGAGAGTGAAGAGTCGGGCTGGGGCAGGTGAAAGCTCAGACAGGGAAGGGGAAAGCTGGGATTGGGAGAGTGAAGAGTCGGGCTGGGGCAGGTGAAAGCTCGGACAGGGAAGGGGAAAGCTGGGATTGGGAGAGTGAGGAGTCGGGCTGGGGCAGGTGAAAGCTGGGATCGGGCAGGTGAAAGCTCGGACAGGGAAGGGGAAAGCTGGGATTGGGAGAGTGAAGAGTCGGGCTGGGGCAGGTGAAAGCTCGGACAGGGAAGGGGAAAGCTGGGATTGGGAGAGTGAAGAGTTGGGCTGGGGCAGGTGAAAGCTCGGACAGGGAAGGGGAAAGCTGGGATTGGGAGAGTGAAGAGTTGGGCTGGGGCAGGTGAAAGCTCGGACAGGGAAGGGGAAAGCTGGGATTGGGAGAGTGAAGAGTCGGGCTGGGGCAGGTGAAAGCTGGGATCGGGCAGGTGAAGGCTCGGACAGGGAAGGGGAAAACTGGGATTGGGAGAGTGAAGAGTCGGGCTGGGGCAGGTGAAAGCTCGGACAGGGAAGGGGAAAGCTGGGATTGGGAGAGTGAAGAGTCGGGCTGGGGCAGGTGAAAGCTCGGACATGGAAGGGGAAAGCTGGGATTGGGAGAGTGAGGAGTCGGGCTGGGGCAGGTGAAAGCTGGGATCGGGCAGGTGAAGGCTCGGACAGGGAAGGGGAAAACTGGGATTGGGAGAGTGAAGAGTCGGGCTGGGGCAGGTGAAAGCTCGGACAGGGAAGGGGAAAGCTGGGATTGGGAGAGTGAAGAGTCGGGCTGGGGCAGGTGAAAGCTCGGACATGGAAGGGGAAAGCTGGGATTGGGAGAGTGAGGAGTCGGGCTGGGGCAGGTGAAAGCTGGGATCGGGCAGGTGAAAGCTCGGACAGGGAAGGGGAAAGCTGGGATTGGGAGAGTGAAGAGTCGGGCTGGGGCAGGTGAAAGCTCGGACAGGGAAGGGGAAAGCTGGGATTGGGAGAGTGAAGAGTTGGGCTGGGGCAGGTGAAAGCTGGGATCGGGCAGGTGAAAGCTTGGACAGGGAAGGGGAAAGCTGGGATTGGGAGAGTGAAGAGTCGGGCTGGGGCAGGTGAAAGCTCGGACAGGGAAGGGGAAAGCTGGGATTGGGAGAGTGAAGAGTTGGGCTGGGGCAGGTGAAAGCTCGGACAGGGAAGGGGAAAGCTGGGATTGGGAGAGTGAAGAGTCGGGCTGGGGCAGGTGAAAGCTCGGACAGGGAAGGGGAAAGCTAGGATTGGGAGAGTGAAGAGTCGGGCTGGGGCAGGTGAAAGCTCGGACAGGGAAGGGGAAAGCTGGGATCGGGCAGGCGAAAACTGGGATTGGGGAGCTGAAAGCTCCGACGGAGAAGCTTCTCCTCTGAATCTCGAATGTGTGTGACTGGCGTTCACATCCCTCCCCTGCTGGCGCCAGGGCCAGCGCAGCGGTGAGCCCAGCCGGTGGGGAGTTGACGATTCGAAATTAGGGGGGGGTATTAAAAACCAGGCGAAAAATAATCGCAGGCTCCGAAATCTAAATCGGGATAAAAACAAGCCACCCCACATCAATCCGAAGTGACCAGCCGGCCCCTCTTCCTCCCCTGCGAAGGTGGGCCTCTCATCTCATCCTCTCCCTGCCTGCCCCCGCAGGTGGCCATCAAGATCATCGACAAGTCCCAGCTGGATTCGGTCAACCTGGAGAAGATCTACAGGGAGGTGCAGATCATGAAGATCCTCGACCACCCGCACATCATCAAGCTGTACCAGGTAATTAATAACCCCTTTACTAAAGTGGACCACCATGCTTTGCGCTCTTCATTGCCTCTGTTTTTTCACAGTAGTGGAGAGGAGCCCTGTGCTACCCGTCTCTTCTCCCTGGCCAGAGAGATCTAGCGCTTCCGTAAAAAAAAAAAATCTGAAGCAATAAAAGAAATCGATAAGGAAACCGTAGACTGGCAGCGGAGGAACTCTCTGCTGAACTCTCGCCTCCGAAAGACGTTCTCTCTGCAACGGGTTTGGAGAATTCCTGCGGGGCTGGGATGACTTCACCGCGTTACATAAGGCTGTAGGTCATTTTAGTCACCGGGAATGCGCGGAGCTGCTCACTCATTACACAACTCGGAGGATCTCATCCAGCGCGCGCCGTGTAATCAGACCGTATCATTATTTCCAACAGCTCAAGCGTTCAGCTCCACGGGTCAGTTAGTCATTTCCTTTCAGGGGCTCATAAACAAAGCGCAGGCCCGCGCGGCTCCTGGGCGCAGACATCACCCCAGCCCGTTCTCCTCACAGCCCTCCCCCCCCGCGCCCCCAGAACTGCAGTCGCTACTTTTCGGGCCTCGCCCCCCCCCCCCCCCCCAAATTCGCTCCATGTTCCTTAGAACTCTTGTTCTATTGTTGAAAAAAGCCCAAGACAACGCAGGAAGAATAAAAGCTCTTTTTTTTTGGCCCGTGCGATGTGCTCTTTTGGGCCCTGCTCCAGAATCTTAAAAGTGCTAAAAAAAACTGATTCTGGTTTTGTCGAACCCTCAGCAGAATGCAACTGCAAAGCACTTGAGCACACCATGGAACTGGGCTGCTCTGTGTTAATGTTGTTCTCTGCAACCTTGGTGCTGTTTGTGCTAGGAGTACAATGCGTATAGCACTGAAGACATAAGAACAGCTCTGCCTGCACACTGTAACTCATGCTTTAACTAGGGCACTCCGGATCGGTGCCGTTATGTGCGCTGGTCCTGGTTCTTCTGCGGTCCAGTCTCGTGGGTCTGCGCTGTGCTTGTTTAGCACCATCTGGAGCTCTGTGCTAACTGGAGTAGGAAGACGTACCTTTGCCCCTAGGTCAGATCAGACGGAGCCAGATTCCAACTCCACTGAGTTCCCAGCATTCGAAAGAGTTTTATCTCTGATCAGGCAGGATTTGTATGAGACAATTCTGTTTGGTTCCAAACATTTGCCTGCGGGGACAAAGTACGAGAGTTCATGTGGGTGAGCAGAGCGCAGAGGTCTGAACGCTGGCTGGCAGGCTGGGGTGACACATCATCTTCATCTTCGAGGTAATCTGAGGAAGCAATAAAGCAGGCAGATAAAATGGTAGGATAAAGGGTCAAAAGCACAGCATTTCAATCGGGCACTTGGCGGTCACCGTGTTACAGCCAAGAGCATGAGGCACGCCTTTACACAAAGAGTTGTGGGAGTCTGGAACAAGCTACCCAGCCATGTAGTTGGAGATGTTACCCTGGTTTCTTTCAAGATCCTTGGACCAGTTAGCTCCTAGCCACCGAACAGGCCAGCCGGCCTGAAGGACTTCCTCCCATTTATGCCCACGGGGCGCGAGTGTTGAAGAACGCTGAACGAGGAATGAAGAGATCTCCATGCTGTTGGAGGCAAATAAAGCCTGTTTTCACTCCGGCCGATCCGTGAGCGGAAGCAGGGCGAGAGAAGTTTCTGTGAAAGACAGATGTCTTTAAAAATAACAGCTCTGTTGCTATTCTGGATTTGGCAGGGAGCAGCTAATAGAACTGTAGGTGTGTTTTTACAGCCGCCTACAGAGTTAACAGGTCTTTTGTGAAAATGGCAGACAAGGGGTATTAATAGAGGAGAGGCTTTTGTGCGCCGAGGCTCTCTGCTCTCTGCTTGATGTGTTCTGGTGTCTCTTGACAAGCTGAGCAGGCGGGAGAGTTATGGCGCTCTGTCTCCCTGCCTCCCTGGGCTCCCGGGCCATTATTTTCCCCTCAACGCGAGCTGGAGAAGGAGGAGGGAAACAGGTGGGCTCTGGAGCTCGCAGAGCGTCCGGGTGACGAGACCAGGACCGGAATAAAAAAAAAAATAGATCCCGCTCTCCCTCAGTCCCTCCTCCGAAATTCATAGCGACTCCTTGCTCTTCCCACACGATAAGCCTAACCAGATGATCTGTCCGTACACTGCTCTGGGCTGCTCACTAGGACGGGGTTCAGGTGTTTTTTTTTTGCTATTGGATGTTCAGTAGAAACTCATTTGGCCCTGGCAGGAGATCGGGGTGCGCAGGACCCACTAAGCGACCTGCCTCTGTCTGAGCTCCAGTTTGCACAACAGGCTCACAGAGCGAGGTTGGGGTTCGCTGGCTCTGTCTCCGGAGCCCCTCTTTGGGCCCCGTGCACCCCCGGGCAGGGCAGGAGACAGCTGCCAGCACAGGCTCTCTCCTCCAGGCCCAAAAGCAGATATCCACTCCGTCTCCCTCTCTCTCTGCACTTCCCTTGATGCTGATTGGCCGAGTTCAGTGTCTTCCCCCTCCTGTGCTCGGGTGTGGTGCCGAGCCGCTGTCACAGTCACAGGTGTCCTGCTGTGGGTGGGCTGGGGAGGGGGGGCAGATCTGTCCTTCCTGTCACATCTGCAGAATGAGCTGGGGTCACCAATCTCCCCCCCCCCCCCCCCCAGCATGATTTAAGCCAGCTGGAACGGCCGGACCCTGAGCTCACCGCAGCAGAGAGGCGACGTCTGACCGCGAGCTTGTTCTTCTCTCCCCGGCAGGTGATGGAAACCAAGAACATGCTGTACCTGGTGACGGAGTACGCCAAGAACGGCGAGATTTTCGGTGAGTCGCCGGCAGGGGCCCTTGTCAGGTGCCGGCAGGGGTTCTCCCCTGTGATTGGGGTGCTTTTCCTGTGGCTGGATCGCGGTTTTAGCACAGTGTGGCTCTGGTTTCGACCTTCGGCTGGCGCAGAAGGTTGCTGGGGAGCACGACAGCCGTCAATACGTCAGGCCCCTCCCGCGGGGCCTCGTGCTGAGGCCGGGCTGGAGTATCTGCGGGTCCTGCAGGACCAGGATCAGGGATGAATCGCGCTGCCGTTGTTGCTGCTGATGAGATTACCGGGGGACTTCAGCGAGGCCCGGGCTGTGGTGTGTAGGGCAAAAGGTGGCTTGGTTTCGCTCTGTTGTGACAGCGAGTGTCATGCCCAGACAGAGGTGGCACGAGACCGACTGAACATGCCACACTGCTTTCTCATCCTGAGAGACTATGAGATCTGAAGGGCACTGCGGAAAGGTTTTAAATTCGCGCATCGGGAAAAAGCTGTGTTTGTTTATTTAGGAGGGAACAGAAAAATCTGAGGAAATCCCACATTGATACTACTGGTGATGGAAATGCTGATCCCTCACACTTATATAGCTTTTTTTCTGGACACTCTGCTCAAAGCTCTTTACAGCTAATGGGGATCCCCTCCACCACCACCAGTGCAAAGCCCCTCCTGGTCTCAGTGGGGAGGAGAGCAGAGGGATGAAGCCAGTTCAGAGATGGGGATTATTAGGAGGCCATGACTGGGAAAGGCCAGGGGGAAATTTGGCCAGGACACCGGGGTAACACCCCTACTCTTTTTAAGGAACACCCTGGGATTTTTAATGACCACAGAGAGTCAGGACCTCAGTTTGACATCTCAGCCGAAGGACGGCGCCTTTTTACAGTGTAGTGTCCCCGTCACTGTACTGGGGCATTAGGACCCACACAGACCGCAGGGTGAGCGCCCCCTACTGGCCCCACTAACACCTCTTCCAGCAGCAGCCTCAGCTTTCCCAGGAGTCTCCCATCCAGGTACTGGCCAGGCTCACACCTGCTGAGTCTCCAGGGGGGCTGCCAGCTGGGAGCTGCAGGGTGATACAGCTGCTGGCTGTCAATCAGGAAATGCTGGAAATCGGAGCGAGAGGCGTGAGGGGTGCCGGGTCAGAACTGTCTTGTTTCCGCTATCCAGGCCCGGCTGAGAGGCACACCTGGCTCAGGTGCCCAGTCTGAGGCTGGAGCAGGCGCCTCCATCTGCTCTTTGCCCCTCTGACGCTGACCGACGCTGGCTCTCGCAGGGGTGTAGCCGACAGGGGGACGCCAGCAGTGGCCATGCCTTGCGTATGGCGTGAAGGGCCACACATGTCCCGGCTGGGCTGCCTGTGGTGAGGGCTCTCGTTTCGCGGGTGTGCACAGCAGGGCGTCGGAACAGAAAGCAGAGCTCGCAGGGGGAAGCCAGATCCCTCGGGCAGGAGGGGACGGACTCCCAGCAGGAGCCGACAGCGGCCGGTGGGGTCGCGCAGGGGTCACCGCCAGCGACGGTGACGTCCTCCCCTCGCAGGGCACCGCCAAATGCCGCAGCAGTCTTGTGGCCCAGAGTGTTGGAGGAGAACGGGAGAGAAGGGGGGAGGCAGAAAAGGCAGCACGAGGGGCAGAAAGAAGGCTGCGCTCCTGGCCCGTGGGACGACTCCTTCCGACGTTCCCGTTTCCAGCAGGGTAGGGCTGCAGGCAGACGAAAGCGCTTTCCCCAGCACAAAAAAATGTCTCCTGGGCTCTTGGCCTGCCCGTCTGCCAGGCCGCCGCCACGCGCACACCTAGAAACAGGGTTATTTTGAAACCAGTTGGCCCTCAGGCAGCGTCGTGCTAGGGGGAGAGCCAGCTGCCTCCGCACGGAATGAGAGAGACGGAAAAGAAAACTACAGCACGCAGGATGAAAGGCAGAGCTTTGCAGGCTGGGCCTCAGGTCAGGATTGCAGGCGGCCCGGTCGCCCCGGTAACCAGCTGCTGTCGGGCTGCGGCCTGCAGGTCTCGCAGCTGTTCGTGGGCCAGAGCCGAGCTCCCAGTGGGCGGCCACTGGCGGTCGGGCACGACGCCGCTCTGCCCCGGCGCTCGGACAAGTGCCCGGGGGTTTCAGAGGCACTGCGTCAGTGATGTCGGGTCCGCAGCCGCCTCGGCGACCTGGCGTCATCAAGGCCCGAGTCGGGCTGGCCTAGGGCGGCATTCTAATCAGACACGCAGCCCGCGGCGTGCAAGTCGAAGTCCGCTTCCGGGCGTGTGAGCGTCTCGGCCGTGCCCCGCATTTTTCCGAAGCGTGCCACCTTCCCCTTTCTGGTGAGCACCTGCGGCAGTCCCACACTGCTGCCTGATCCACGCCAGCCCTGTAGGGGGCGCATTACTGCGGCGCCGCATTCATTGGCGGGGACACTGTCGGGCTGCCCGCTGGCATGTCGCAGAGAGGCTGCCAGCACTGCTCCCCCCACGGCCCTCGAAGGAATTTGACTCGTCTGGCTCTTTTTTTCTGTCTCTTTGGTTCAGGAAGCGCCTGTTTGGCCCAGGGAAGAAAGGAAGAAAAGATTCGGATTTGCAATCGGCCCATTACTGCTCGATAGCGACTTGCACTACGTTTTAGTGCCAAGAGCAGAGCCTTCTGTTCCTTCTTCTCCTCTCTCTATATTAGTGTTACTTCCAGTTCCTCGCTGGCAGGTTTGTGTCCCAGGCGCGGGCCAGCCCTCGGCGTGTGCGCGGCATGCTGGGATACTGGAGGTGGCCGCAGCTCGTGGGCCGTGTGCGACTGGCCTGACGGGCAGGAGAGGCCGATGGGCGGTTGGCGTGTGTGAAAGCACAGCTGCCACTCACGCTAGCGCGCAGTCGTCTGCTGGCTTGGTCTCTCCTGCCCCCGGCAGTAATGTCGCGAAGGGTGGTCTCCTGCGCTGTCCCAGACTGGGGCTCGGGAGGAGGAGCACTGCGGGCATCTGTGTCAGCACCGGAAAGCGCCCTGGGACCACACGGAGACTGCGCGCCTCTGAATCGGGCCGCTCCTCAACACGCCGCGCAGACACGTGCACTGCGCAGCTCCTCCCTGCGGAGATCAGAGGTCGAATCGGTGTATTAGTATTGTTGGGTCAATGTGACACAGTGCCAAGAGTGAAATGGCCGAGTGTGCTGAGCGAGATTCCAGATTGACGCGTCGTGCAGGGCCTGACAGAGATGCTCAGGCTGAAAGTGGCCTTGAGGCTGTCCTACGGGCCGGGGGACAAACCTCCGAGGGGGTGGAGACACTGATCATCCTGCCCCGATTTGGGTTAAATAACTTTCTTTCTGTAGCGTATTTAGCAGGCGTGTGAGGTGGTTTCCTTTTTCAGTGATCTGTCATTTGGGAGAGCGGAGGTGCTCGTTTTAAAAGGGCAGGGCTGTGCGGCCTGAAGCTGGACTGAAGGGGGGTGTAATGGGGAATCATTACAGTGCTGCACAGTGCGGTGAAGCCCACGTAGGGAACGATTCTGCCATTTTCTCAAGGCCTTCAGCTGCAGCAGCATCTCCAGCAAAAGAGTGTTTTACGCTGCGTCACGCTTTTCATGTGGTGAAGTGCGAGTTTCTGAGAACCGTTTTGTGGCCCTGAGCAGCAAAAAAAAAATTAGTAGCTCAGCACTATCTACGCAAGGGCTCGGAACGTTTTAACGTGCCGCTAGAAAGCCCCTGCAAAACGCATCGGTTTCAAGTGTGATAAAGATCAAGGCTTTACATAACAGTCCTGTTTGAAGTGTTTCATTTTTGTTTTCAGTTATTTCATTGTACTTGCAAGACGGTGTTTCTCACAGGTAATGCGATCTACGTATCTTTTAGAATAGGGGAATGCGTTAAGTGTTAGGTGCTCTATTAAGTTTCCAGCTGATGGGGTAGCTTGTCAGTCTGCCCCTGACCTCTGTGTGCAGCGTCAGGTGGGACTGTACTTCTGGGATGGATGAACCGAGTCCCTTCCTGTGTGTAAGGCACCCTGACCCTAACGGAGCCGTGTAAAAGCAGGAAATATTTCATGATCGTGGCCAGCGCAGCGTTCGAGAAAGGGAGAAATGCGCTGGGGTATTTCAGTGTCGGACACGATGTGGGGAAGTGGGTTTTGAATGGCCGGTTCTCTTGAGAAAACGCGCTGTGCTTTCCCAAGAGCCTTTTCAGTCTGTCCGTTTGCTCCTGACTTTGTAAAGGCCGTTACCGGGGCAGCGGTAATGTTGCTGTTTGTTTTCGGGGTTGCGCATTGAGGTTACAAAGTCAGCGGTGAAAGCTGACCAGGCGCAGATCGGTTCTCTGCGATTTGTCCCATCAGTCACGAAGCTACAGGAAAGCCCCCGGTGAGGCAAGAGGACGCCGTTGGTGAGAGCCGTCTGTCTGCTGGAAAAACTCCGCAGCACAATCTGCTCCAAACCCCGAAACTGAGTAAAAACCAAAGAGGAAGTTTGAACAGTTCAGTTCAATTCAAAATACTTTATTCATCCCTGGGGGGGGTGAGGGGTGGCAAGTGGTGCAACATACAACACTACTACAAAAAAAAACCTCCAACAAATGGACAATAAAAATGACTGAAAGGATACAGTATTTAGGATGGTGTTAAAGTGCATGCACGTTTGTAGAAGGGGCTCTATCCAGTACACATCGTATTGATCAAACTTCTTTCTGCTCAGTGTTTGCAATCCCACTGGCCTCTGGAACAAAGCTAAATGTCCTTTTCCTCGTCACCCTGGGCTAAGTCAGGGGGCGAGGGGCAGTGATAATGCTGGCGCTCTGGGATCAGGGGACAGTAGGAAAGTGGGAACCAGCGGCAGCAGAGTGGAGAGAGCGCTTGACTGTTGCCCAGAAGAGGCTGGAGCGCAGGGGACTGGACGGTGCTGTCCCAGGAGCCGGAGAGGCTGGACGGTGCTGTCCCGGGAGCCGGAGAGGCTGGACGGTGCTGTCCCGGGAGCCAGTGAGACTGGAAGCAGGAGAGGCTGGACGGTGCTGTCCCGGGAGCCGGTGAGACTGGGAGCCGGAGACGCTGGACGGTGCTGTCCAGGGAGCCGGAGACGCTGGACGGTGCTGTCCCGGGAACCGAAGGGACTGGGAGCCGGAGGGACTGGACGGGTGTTGTCCCGGGAGCCGGAGACGCTGGACGGTGTTGTCCCGGGAGCCGGAGACGCTGGACGGTGTTGTCCGGGGAGCCGGAGAGACTGGACGGTGCTGTCCAGGGAACCGAAGGGACTGGGAGCCGGAGGGACTGGACGGGTGTTGTCCCGGGAGCCGGAGATGCTGGAGGGTGTTGTCCCGGGAGCCGGAGACGCTGGACGGTGTTGTCCGGGGAGCCGGAGAGACTGGGAGCCGGAGGGACTGGACGGTGCTGTCCCGGGAGCCGGAGACGCTGGACAGTGCTGTCCCGGGAGCCGGAGACGCTGGACGGTGCTGTCCAGGGAACCGAAGGGACTGGGAGCCGGAGGGACTGGACGGGTGTTGTCCCGGGAGCCGGAGACGCTGGACGGTGTTGTCCGGGGAGCCGGAGACGCTGGACGGTGTTGTCCCGGGAGCCGGAGACGCTGGACGGTGTTGTCTGGAGACCCGGAGAGCAGCCGACCGCAGGAGGTTCACCTGTATTATCACAGTATAGCCCTCTCTGAACAGGCGCGCTGAAACAGAATCGTACATCTTGAAGACAGCCAATTTTACGCTTCAGGGAAGACTGAACACAACACAGATGGTTTTGAAGAATGTTTTTGAATGGATTAAAAAAACATTATGGTTATTAAAGCGAAGCCATAAAATACAGTCCTCTAGGGCACAACCCCACGTAAAATGTTCATTCTGCATTGATGGCAAGCGACTGGGGGGGGGGGGTGCTGCTCAACGGCCCTTCTCTAGCATGAGCCCAGCTTCTCCACTTGATCGTGCAGCTTGAAGTCCCTCGTCATGCTGACGTGATGCGCCACAGGACTTTGATCTCATCTCTGAAAGACTGTCCATTCATTCATTTTCGAACCGCTTCGTCCAATCCAGGGGGAGCTGGAGGTTATCCTGGCAAGCAACAAGGCACGGTACACCTTGGACGAGATGCCAGTCCATTACAGGGCACACACTCGCACGAGGAGGTCGGAACACCCAGTGGAAACCCACGCAAACGGGGGGAGAACATACAGACTCCACACAGACGGCACTCCAGGCCAGATTTGAGCACAGCACTGCGTGGCAGGAATGCTAACGGCTGCGCCACGATGTTGCCCAGCCGAAAGTTTCTAATATTTTCCTAGCTCTGCCGATACGGCTTCGTAAATTCATGTTCTTTGCGAGGACGGTTTTGGTAGAATCGGCAATCCCAAGACTCAAAAGACTTGGGTTGTTGGAGAACTGGTGGTCGCGTCTTTTTAGAAGCAAACGTTTCACTGTCTCTCTAGCCAGGCTGGGAGCAGATCAGGCCGCTCTTTTTGTGCAGGTGAAAGAGGCGGCGCACAGGCGACGCAGGCCCGCTCCGAGGAGAAACTGGCCACGTCGTGCCGGCGCAGAGATCTCGCAGCAGAAACAGGTCAGCGCCGAATAATCAGAAGGCAGCAAAGGCACGAAGAAAAGCTGAAACCGAGAAGGCGCCGGGTGAGAAATGTAGGCCATGCATATTTAAAACCTGCACACGGACCTCCGAGCGTGAGCAGAAAGCGAATAGCTCTCTGCAGCAGTCTGGGAAGCGTCTGGGGCTGAACATCTTCTCCCGCAAGGAGCAGAGCTCCGCAAGCCGATGCAGCAGTTTTGGGGGTTCTCTTGGGGGTTCCCTCGGCGCATGTGCCAGCTGCCCGCCGCTCGCTGTCCCTGGGAACAGGCTCTCCAGCCAGCCGCGCACGTGACTCTGTGCGCTCTTACTTTGGAGGTCCTGGGTTGAGGAGCTACTTCCTCCCCCCCTGTTTCCAAGCGCTACGGCCCTTTTCCTAGCTGCCTGCAGGGAGGCGGGCTCTGAAGAAGGCTGGATCCTCGCTCTTTCGGGGTGCCAGAGCTCCGGATCAATGAGTGCAACAGCTGCCTCGGTGTTTCACAGTCCTCAGGGCACTGGGCCTCCCCGTACCCAGCCTTGAGAAGGAGATCCAGGTTTGTTTTCTTGCTCCTGTCGTTGTTGCTGGGCTCCTGGGGCAAAGCAGGAAACGGCTGAAAGGTGGGGCAGGGGTCAGAGGATCTCGTAGTGGGGTGGGCTAGCAGGACTGGATCTGGGCGCTCGGGGATGTAATCCACAAAGCGGCTTCGACCTCAAGCTGACCTGAGGGCTCAGGTGTTAGTTCAGCGTTGAGGCCTGAGAGCAGGAAGGACGACTCGACACAGAGTGTCATGGCGGAGCCAGACTGCTGGGCTGAGCCTCCAGGATCAGACAGGGAGCCTCTTGACAAGGTTAATAGGATCCTAGAGAGCAGCCAGACACACTGGATACAGGCGTCTGTAACACTTCCTGAGAGAATGGCGCGGCACTCAGCAGCACAGGTTGCGCAAAACGAGAGAGAGTAAAATTGCAGGAGACTGGACCGCTGCCTAGTCCCAGACTCGGGCTCGACACGCTCCTAAAAACGCCCCTCGGCCGACACGGCACGCTTGATAAAAAGATCCCGCCCGTCTGGCCCCCGGTGAAGGCGTGGCGGGTTGCGGCCCCCGGGCTGGGCGACGCAGCGCGATGACATCGCGCCCTCCGGCAGCTCCCCGGCGCTGAGCCGATGCCCCGTGTCCGCGGGTCGGCAGAGCAGGCTGGCCGGGCCGGGGAGGTCTCAGCGGGCAGATAGCACGGGAGGGGGAGGGCGGGAATCTCGGCTGATTTCCACCCGGCAGACGTTGCTGCATCATCCTGGCCAGGAAACGGTCACCTCTGTTCCCCGGGACAGCTGGAGGCCGTTCGTAAACTGACCTGGGGATCTGACTCCCTCCCTCCACGCTCCCGGGTGTCCCGGCGACGCAGAGGACCTGACCTCTCCCAGCGAGCGCTTCCGATGGGTCCCGGCAGGAGCAAAGACACGGAAGACCACAACTGTGTGATCTCGTGCAGTTTCTTGGGAGACAAAAAAAGCAAGCAGGAGCTCTCTCAACGTTGGGCCTGGGCCAGCAGTGGAGAGCCGAGCTGCGCTCCCCGTCTCTCTCCCCGTGGCCCCGTGGGGATGGCGCGGTCTTGAGGGAGGGCCAGCTGCGAAACTTACTGCTGAGCCTCGGCCAGCTGCGCACAGATCCCGGCTCTGCTCGGAAGCTGACAGGGCCTGCGTTTTGTGGTCCTGACCCCCCACCTTCCCCAGATTCTCACTCCTCTCCCATCAGTCGCTCTGGTGTCTCCCTCGGCTTTGCAGGTCCATTCAAGAAGCTTTATTGGCGTGACCAGTGAATTTCAGCGTGGCCGCCGCATGCAATGAACACAACAGCTACATTTGCAATGCAGGCGCATCACAAGACGTTTACAGACACGCGTATGGAGCACTATGGAGAGACGGGCTCACTGTTCCTACAGGAAATCACATACCGTGTTATTATTACTCGGTGTTCCTCGGGCTGGGACAGGAGACGACGTACTGGGCTGCCCCGTCCACCTGCGTTCCTCCCCCCTCTCCCTGGAGGTTTGGGAAGCTCTTCTGACTGGGGCAGGTGCAGTGCCGATCTTCGCCGAGGCCCAGTCTCATCTGCGCTCGCAAACGGCTTGGCGCCTCCCGTGTCTGAGAGAGCGGGAGTGAAATCGCCCCTTCGGCGGTACACGATCCCAGCCCCGATTTCTGTTTCCTTTCCTTGATGTAAACATCGTTCTGGCACATCGCACGGCAGTGATTCCGCTTCTGTGTCGTTTTGGCAGTTATTTGGGATTTTAATGGGATGTAGAAAACGCATTGCGCGGTTTTTTTGTGTGGGATTGGTCCTGCGGCGATTTCTTTGTGTAGCAGCGACTGGGAGCTTTCCCTTTCCTCCATCGGGGAAAAACGATGGAACAGGAAGATCTTCGGTGGTGGTGGTGGGGGGGGGGGGTTGTACGAACCTAGTCTGAGAACAAGTCCTCATTCAAGAGGACGCACAACTCCAGATTGTTCTAGAATCCAAATGGCATCCCAATCAAAGAGACCTGGAATGGTTTGTTTTGGGCCTACTGTCGCCCCGCGCAGAGTTTCTTTGCATTTCAAAGAAGAGGAGAGTAAGAGTCCCCCCCCCCCCCCCCCATATGCCTGGCAGCTGGGGGGCACAGGTTTCGAGATAATCTTTTCGCCTTTAACGGAAGGAGCCGCTGACTGCAGTGGGGTCAGGGGGTCCGCTCTCCAGACGTCTCCTCCCAGCACCGCGCAGACGCGCTGTACGAGCCGGAGCTGGAACAGCCACAGCAGGCTTCTTCCATTGGGAACAGCCTGCGAGATTCCAAGCTGACACGTTTCCCCTCCCCCCCCCCCCGCTTTATTAGCAATTAAGGTTAAGGAAAAGTTGAAAAAGAGAAGTGTCATGGGAGATCTATTCAGGAATGTCGCACCTCTTGACTAATCATTATCACATTCGTCTCTCTGCCTCTTCTCCCAACTGGCAGGCGTACAGCTCGTGCTTCCTGCAGCCCCTCATGCCTCTGACACTCCCCCTCTCTCTGCGCCTCGGCCCACGAGGTGAGGCGATGACTGGCTAGGCTGGGTGTTAATGACACGCAGGGAGCAGGAGAAGTTATTCAGATATTTCTATCCTCAGTGCTGCAGATTCCTAAGGTTGTTTCTTTCTCATACAGCAGTCTGTATTCCTGTCTGTCTCTCCTGTACTCTGCTGCACTTACCTGTCTGTCTCTCCTGTACTGGGTGCTGCTCTCACCCGTCTCTCTCTCCTGTACTGGGTGCTGCTCTCACCCGTCTCTCTCTCCTGTACAACATTGCTCTCACCCGTCTGTCTCTCCTGTACTGTGTGCTGCTCTCACCCGTCTCTCTCTCCTGTACACCATTGCTCTCACCCGTCTCTCTCTCCTGTACTGGGTGCTGCTCTCACCCGTCTCTCTCTCCTGTACTGGGTGCTGCTCTCACCCGTCTGTCTCTCCTGTACTGGGTGCTGCTCTCACCCGTCTGTCTCTCCTGTACAACATTGCTCTCACCCGTCTCTCTCTCCTGTACTGGGTGCTGCTCTCACCCGTCTCTCTCTCCTGTACTGGGTGCTGCTCTCACCCGTCTCTCTCTCCTGTACTGGGTGCTGCTCTCACCCGTCTGTCTCTCCTGTACTGTGTTCCTCACCCGTCTGTCTCTCCTGTACTGGGTGCTGCTCTCACCCGTCTCTCTCTCCTGTACTGGGTGCTGCTCTCACCCGTCTGTCTCTCCTGTACTGTGTTCCTCACCCGTCTGTCTCTCCTGTACTGTGTGCTGCTCTCACCCGTCTCTCTCCTGTACTGGGTGCTGCTCTCACCCGTCTGTCTCTCCTGTACTGTGTTCCTCACCCGTCTGTCTCTCCTGTACTGGGTGCTGCTCTCACCTGTCTCTCTCTCCTGTACTGTGTGCTGCTCTCACCCGTCTGTCTCTCCTGTACTGGGTGCTGCTCTCACCCGTCTCTCTCTCCTGTACTGGATGCTGCTCTCACCCGTCTGTCTCTCCTGTACAACACTGCTCTCACCCGTCTGTCTCTCCTGTACTGGGTGCTGCTCTCACCCGTCTGTCTCTCCTGTACAACACTGCTCTCTTGTGATCCAGGTTAATGCCATTTCTTCTGATTCCCCCCCAGCCCTGTTTGGACTACACAGATTCTGAGCGGACTTGCTGTTCTGTTCATGAGTCATTCACAGACCCCCCGCCACCCCCCCGGCTGACACACTTAGTTCTCCTTAGTGGCTGCTTGTTCCTGTGTGAAGAAATCTAGGGCACTTCTGGCGGTTCGAGGCGCGCTCCCTTTTCTGTTTCCCTGCCTCGAGTCCTTCATTCAAATTCAAGGAGGCTTCGCAGATTTTTAAAGGGATCCATACTCCCCGTCTCTCCCTGCTTGCCTGCATCTCCTCTGCCCCCTTTCCTGTGTGGCTGCGGGCTGAGAGGAGAGCCGGCTGCCTTTGTGTTCGGCACCAGAACCAGTGCCGACGCTGACCACTGTGCGGTTGTCAACCCGACCGAAAGCCGCAGGCGACACGAGACCCACACGCCGGGGTGACGCTTCGGCTCTGCGCCACCCAGCTGCCCGGGCCCTGGTGGCCAGTGTCCGCCAGCACCGAGCCCACCTTGGCCAGTTTAGGGAGCTATTGTGGGCTTTACTGGGAAGCTGCCGCACCTAAACGCGCTTCTCTCTGCTGCTGTGGAAACCCATGAGCTGTAAATGTGTCGGCTAATAAGACACACATGCCAGGAGGGCTGGGGCTCTGTAATTCGTCAGCTTCTCATCAGGCAGGGCTCGGCGGGCCCCTCTCCTGGTGCCAGCGTCAGTATTGCCCTGGCTCCGGCCCCCGGCGCCGACCTCGGGGGTGTCTGAGGAGGCCGGTTCAGGAAAGACGCTGCCCTTTCTGCCCAGTGTTCTGAGCAAACCACGGGCCCGGGAGGGGGGGGTCTGCGGGACCCCAGCCCGCGTACCTCCGCGTGGGGGTGAAAGTTCAGCCCTCTTCCCTCTCCGCAGGCGGTGTTGGGGGGGGGTCGAGCAGAGACGTTCGAGCTGTATAGCCCCGTGACCTCCAGGTGTTTTTCATAAGCCAGCTCTTTTTTACGGAATGGTTTTGTTGTTTGTTTTTTAAATTGAATTGGTTTCAAAAAAACATAGGCAGCGGCTAACGCTGATGTGTTCTGACGGGGGGGGAAGTTGTCAGAGGCAGTTTTCACTACCTCGAGCTCAAAGAGCCTGCCCGAGAGTGCTTTTCTCAGCAGCCATATCACCCTGCAACTCACAACTGGTAACCCACTGGAGCTCAGCAGATGTGAGCCTGGCCAGTACCTGGATGGGCGACTCCAGGGGAAAACTAAGGCTGCTGCTGGAAGAGGTGTTAGTGGGGCCAGCAGGGGGCGCTCACCCTGCGGTCTGTGTGGGTCCTAATGCCCCAGTATAGTGACGGGGACACTACACTGTAAAAAGGCGCCGTCCTTCGGATGAGACGTAAAACTGCGGATTGACTCTCTGTGGTCATTAAAAATCCCAGGGCATTTCTCGAAAAGAGTAGGGGTGCTACCCCGGTGTCCTGGCCAAATTTCCCATTGGTCCTTACCAATCATGGCCTCCTAATAATCCCCATCTATGAATTGGCTTCATCACTCTGCTCTCCTCCCCACTGAGAGCTGGTGTGTGGTGAGTGTTCTGGCGCACTATGGCTGCCGTCGCATCATCCAGGTGGGGCTGCACATTGGTGGTGGTGGAGGGGATCCCCATTACCTGTAAAGCGCTTTGAGTGGAGTGTCCAGAAAGAAGTATACAGAAGTGTAAGCAATTATTATTATTATTATTATTATTATTATTATTATTTTCTGGCGGTCCCAGAAACTCGTGTCTCTTTGCTGGGTTTTCTGAAAGGGGCTTTTTGAAACAGCGGTGCTGTCGTTCGGACTCCAGCTTGCCTCGGTGCAGCCAGTAAGACACCGAGATCGGAAGAATCCACTTCCCGCATCGTGCCTTCCCGGGAAAAACACGCTTTCTCTCCTTTTCTTGATCTGTTTTTCGGTTCCGCGCTCCTGGATGGCTGACAGGAACATTACCACGGCGCTCTCTGACAGTTGCTCTGCTGCAGTGGCCTGTCAGACACACACAGCCCGCTCGCCGCAGGAGTGTTATCAGTGGAGAGGTGGATTGCACAAGGCGTGCGCACACACACACACACATTTAATTGCTGGGTGAGCCGCAGGAGGTGACACTACTGACGTCAGCATCTCTATTGCCAACGACCCCGCAGTTCAGAACATTTCCAGGGGGCCTAAGCGCGTTTATCTAGAGAAGGGGGCGGGGGAGACCGAGCTGCCGGGAGTGCCGGCGCCAAGCCTGTCCACTCCCGCTGGTTGCCTGACTTCAAGTCCCGCGGAGCTGGGGTGGCAGGGCCTGACAGAGACTGCGTCAGCCCGAGAATGAAGCCAGGCACCAGCGAAAGCATGATTTCCTCCTGGAGGGCCAGGTCGTTTGTTGGATTTTCATTGTGTGCACTGGAGACGGAGTCTGGAGGCTCTGCTGTGGTTGGTTTGTGCCGGCTTAGTGCCTCCTGTATGGTGGTATAGAACCAGTATCCCGCATACAGGCACAGACACAAGGGCTGCATTGTTCTTCTGTCCCTAAAGCAAAGTTATTTGTTAATTAAGAATAGAAATGTTTGTCGAACTGTACTGTACGTCTCTTATTCTTCTTCTAGTTTAATGCCGGTTGCTGTTAACACATTGTTAGTCAATGAACTCGTTGATCATTGCCAGCGCTAATGTCTCCTCCTGCGTCTGGAGTACGAGGTGCTGAATGTGAGATCTTCGCTGCCCTGAACCCCCCAGTGTCTGACCACCTCCTGCAGACTGTCCACCCAACGTCCCCGTCTCGTTGGCTGTTCCTCGTTGAGGCAGCGAGGCTCTGGCCGCGGTCGTGAGCTGAGACAGCAGAGTGTCTTTGCGGGGTGTGTGTGTGTGTGTGTGTGTGTGTGTGTGTGTGTGTGTGTGAGATACAACAGCTACATGCAGGTCAAGCCAATGGGAGCTTTGGGGGGACATACAGAAGATGAAGAGAAGGTGAAAATCACACTGCAGCTGCTGTCCACCTGCAGGGCCCCGCTGGGGTTCGAGCTGAGCTTGGCCCGCTTGTGAAGGCCTGATCGTGCAGCCCTCTCGCGGTCAGGTCAGGAGTGCTGTCATCGGCACACACGCATGGGATCCTAGGCGCTCAGAGAGAGCTGCTGCGTATTTGCCTGAGAGCCTGGAGCCCTTCTGGCAATCAGCTTGTGCACAAATCATGTAAAAAAGGCAGAAAAATACTTCATGCACTGGCAGATGGGAAGACAGTAGTCACGGCCGTACAATGGGTCACGTTTTTATTCATATGGGATTCTCTTTCAATGTTTTGTCTACCTCTCTAATAATAACGTCTGTCTCTGTCAATGATATGTGAAGCCATCTTCTAAAAGAGGCACAGGTGCGGTGTAGATTAATATGAAATCAGTTCGTTTGTACAGGTGACAGAAATTAAGTGGGATTTAATGCCAGATCTTGCTTGGCTTCAGGGCTGCAGATGTTGATGGTGTAGAGATGCCCGTTTTGTGCACGTGAAACCCAAACTGGTGACCGTGCAAAGGGCTGGGGCTCAACTCAGGCGGTCTCACGGTCATCCTGGTCGCCCCTCAAAATCCACTGAGCAGCACTCATAGTTTCTGTCAACACGGTGATCACAGTGATCGTCCTAGAGATCCTTTATGAATCAATGTGGGGTTAAGAGTTAGGATTGGGGATTATAGCTGACAGTGCTGAAGTGTGCATGAGTGCTTAGCAGCGGCTCTTGCAGTGGTCCCAGTAACCCGAAACCTCTCCCCTCTCCCCAGACTACCTAGCCAGCCACGGGCGGCTCAGCGAGCCGGAGGCGCGCCGCAAGTTCTGGCAGATCCTGTCCGCCGTGGATTACTGCCACAGCCGCAAGATCGTCCACCGCGACCTGAAGGCGGAGAACCTGCTGCTGGACGGGCACATGAACATCAAGATCGCAGGTAGGAGCCCAGTCCGCCACTTGGGCCCGGCCCGGGGCGGTGCTGCCCTGATCAGACTGGGGGGGGCTGGCTTACCTCATCAGATTGTGGAATTCTCTGTGGCAGCAAGGCAGCGTTTTGCACCTGGGGTACAACACCAGGCACAGAAGGGAGCAGGATCCAGTACAGGTTTTAGTTTGGCCATGGGGAACCCTGCAGGGCCCGACGCAGACGCTCACGTGACAGTGTGGTATGGAGATCCCTGGAATCGAGTTGTGTTGACCGATCGGTCAGCACCACTGGGGGTGGGGGAGGTGGGACTGTTGTGTGGCAGGGCTGTGTTGCTGAGGGGTGGGGAGGGAGTGGAAACAAGGGGGTTTCCTGGGTGCCCTGGGTGACGCCTTCATCCCGGCCTTCATCCCGGCCTCTGGGGGGCACTCTCTAGAGGAAAGCGTACCCCCCACAATTCAAGAAGCTTGCCTGTCCTCCTTTCTGTCGGACACCCTGTCCTCTGCACCCCTCTCTGGGGCTTAAGCGCGTCAAGTTGTGTTTTTCCTTAGCCCAGAGACCTTTCCCTGTGTTCCTGTTCTCGTTCCGCTCCTCTGAAGTTAAATTGGGCCGCGGAGCTCTGACATTTAACGAGGGAGGGGCCCCCCAATTTAGTCACTAAACGTCCCCGATATCGGGGGCGGGGCGCCCTCCCTCAGCAGGACACTTTGGCCGTGGCCTCTCAGAAGCCCAGCGGCATGATGGGACTCAAAGAAAGGTTGCAGGCTTGGCTGTGGGGGAGGAGGGCTTTAATATCCCACTTCAAAGAGCCGTTACCCCCCCCCCCCCGCACTCCTGTCTCGCCGCAGGTCTGACGGGGGGCTCAGGCCAGGGCAGTCTGTCCCACTCCAGGGGTGACAGGAGCGCAGGCGTGGTCCTGGGGGGGGAATCTGTCCAAAAAAGACCCACCCCATAGACTCGCACTCTCGCACCCTGAAGTCTCGGGCAGAGAGACAGGCCTGAGGGACCAGCCCTGGCTCTGTATTTCCTGGCGCGCGGCTGCAAAGTTAATCTCTGTGCGTTTGTTCGGAGTTCAGAGGCTCAAAGACTCCCACAAAGTCATCATCATCACCTGGGGCTCCAGACTCTCCTCAGACTCTCTCAGACCGAGAGACAAATCCCACTGTCCAGGCCGTCCACCAAAGCCCGCCTCTCCTCTCCAGACCTCCCTGCCCGGACAAGCCAGGCGAATGTGTTTCCCTAAGTCCAGCTGAGCTGTCTGGGTGGAAAAGAGACACTGCTTAGCAGATTCTGCCCTCCTCCTCCTCCTCCTCGGCCTTTGGTAGCTTCCTGAAGTGATCCAAGCCCCGAGAGCTGCTGTCAGGATGCCTGTGTGCTGAGAGAGATAAGAGGTCTTTGCCAGCTCCTGTCATTGCCTCAGAGTAAACTCCTGGGGTCACAGACTCCCGGGGTCACAGGGCTCTGTCCTGCCTGTCACTCACACCTGAAAGGACTCCCGCTGCACAGCGGTCAGGGCCCCTTCCAGGTGTGTTCACCTGCAGCTGGCTCTTTGGTGGAAGCCATCGCAAGTGTGCTGGGCTGTCCGAGGTGTGCAGCCCTACATCTACACCCGCACAGTTTGCCCAGGAGCCTGCAGCTGGAAACATTTAAACATTCGTTAAATTAACGAGCTTAATGAGTTCTTAACGGCAAGACGCCCCCGGGCCTGGTGCGCTGTGGGTTTGACACCTCTCAGGCGTGTGACCGTGGTCATATCTCACTGCCCAACAGGCCACGCACTGGCGCCCCCTGCTGGACAGACACCTCCGGCGGCTTAAATGCGCAACGGTAGGAAAGAACGGCTGAATTTTCGAGTCGTTCTTTATTTTATGCTCACACCTGCCGTACTGCATTTCTTGTTGCTGCAGCTAAGGGGCTCCTGGACTGAAAAATGAAGAAGCCGGGGATTTTTGTTTTTATCGCGGGCACTTCCCAGCACCGCCCCCCCCGCGCAGGTGCTTTCCTCCTCCTCCGAGAGAGAGTCCGTTCTTCTCGGGGCCATCCAGCAGAGTCAGACATGGGAATTTACATCTCGGAGTGCGATGGCGCAGTTTGCCTGCGAGTTATGCTGCGTCGGACGCTTGCAGAAGCAATAATCATAAATTACAGGGTTTATACGGCGTCCTGCACCTTCGGCTGAGCTGAGGAGCAGCCCCTCTCCAGCAGCCTGACTTCAGGTCCAATAAAATGAGTCACGCTCACAAAGTGCTGGCTGATCTCAGATGCACTGTAGTACATATTTAAGTGGCGACGCCAACTAGCAGCAAAGCTGGAATTGTATTTTTCGCCAAGGCGTGAACTCATAAACGCTGTTCCCCGTGCTAGAATGGTGTAACTGGGCGTACCTGCAGCACAGGGGGGACAGATCTACAGGCCCCCCAGCCACCATCGGCTGCTGATCCTGAGATCCGGTGCACAGGGTGGTCAGTCAGGCCTTCAGGGGACTCCAGATCACTCACCAGCGCAGGCGTCCCCTGTCTGGAGAGGAGAGGTCAGGGTCTGCAGACCCCCCCCCCCCCCCCCCCTTCTGACCCCGAGTGGGTTCTGGGGAGCCTGGCCGGGGAAGGGGGGGGACTTGTGTAGCCCCAGGGGAGTTGTGCCAGACGGTGTGGCAGGGGGCAGTGAGTGACAGCCGGCTCTGGGCGTGTGTGTGTGTGCGCGCACGCATGAAGGGACTCCGGGAGGCAGGCAGAAGGAGAGACTGTTATTTTGAAAGCAGCCTCCCTCCTCGCTCCCCCACTGCCTCCTCTAGGCAGCGCTGGATCATTGACGTCAGTCAGGCTGCTCAGTATTCAAGCCATGAAGTGGGTCAGCGCAGACGATTAGTCCTGCCTGCTGTCTTGTCTTACCTTGCTATTGTCAGCCCAGAGCTCTGTATCTCTTTCAGCTCTTTCTGCGTGTCCTCTGCATTCCAGCGGGCAACGCTGAAGGATGCTGGGTGCAGAGAACAGGGCAGGCGGGGGGGGGGGGGGGGGTTGTTAATCCTAAGAGCATTATTATGACACAGACATGAAGCCCTTTGTCCTCCGGAGCCAGCCTTGGGAGTTTGAGACGGAACGCTCTCGCGCTGCGTCCTTCCATCCTAAGAAGGGAGGAAAGATTTCTGTCCCTTGTTGCTGTCGAGCTCCCCGAAGAAATTTCTTCCCCCTCCGGCTCGCCCAGGTCTGACGCCTGGCGGTTTCAGTGTCCTGAACTCTGCCCCCCGTGACCTAAACCGCATGTCTGGTGGTCCCGGCTAATCCTTCTCATTTTGGCAGAGCTGGGTTTGACGGCCCCTCATCTCGCTGCTTCAAAAAAAACACACCCCTCGAGCTCGCCAGCCCTCAGCCCCCTCTCGGGACTCGCCCTTATCCCGTGTGGGAGGGGGTAAGGAGAGAAGGGTGAACGTCGGACGCGTGAGTCTGACGTTTCTCTCTAACATTCCTGTGGGCTCTGTCAGGAATTTGTGGACGTTTCTGAAAGGACTCGCCTTTGTTTCTTAAGGCTTCTCTCGCCCTCCCGCCTCAACGCTCTGCTGCCCCGGCTGTAAGCGGGCCTCGTGAAACGGCGTGGTTAGGGGGCGACCTTCATTTCTGCGCCCAGCAGCCAGCTAGCGGGGTGCCACGACTGCCAGCCCGGCCTGCTGTTCCTCTCTTCCTGTGGATCTGTAGTGCGAGTGCAAGGTGCTGCGCCCCACAATCCACGCTCCCCTGGGCCATCGGAGATCTGCCGGCCAGGCCTTGATCCCTCTCTGCTGGCCTGGCGCTGCCGACCTGAGGCGGCACAGCGAGACGTTCACCCGCTGTTCTAAGGAAACGCGTCGGGCGTGATCTCCCTGCTCCCTCGGCCTCCTCCCCTGGTCAGATCCCTCACGGGCCGGGCCGGCCGAGGAGCCCAGCCTCGTTCACGGAGCCGCGGGACTCCCTGGCAGCTGCCTGGTGCTCTTCCATCACGTTCCTCTTCCTCCGCGAGTCCGAAGTGACCCCTGACGTTGGAGCCCGTGGAGGAGAGGCGAGGCGTACCGCCATTTTGTGCGCTTACCGCCGGTTTCTTTGGGGATGATTTACTTGAACTTGAACTTTATTGCCATATGTAACCATGTTCTGGTACAATGGAATTCTTACTGACAGAAAGTCTCTCGATTGTTAAAACAAGTGTAAAAACACAAAGTGCAGACAGTGCATCAAGACAATATACAAACAAACAGTAGACCATATACAAGTAAACAAGTAAACAGTTTGAATGTAAACAATACAGACATGTAAACAATGACTGGAGATGTGCAGTAGATAAGAAATCATAATGAGGTAGATGGTGTAGGTGTGGTCCGAGGGGCATGGCTAAATGTGTTTGCCAATCTCACTGCTTGTGGGTAGAAGCTATTGAGGAATCTGGTGGTCAGTGTCCGTATGCTCTTGTATCTCTTGCCTGAGGGCAGTGGGGTGAAGAGCTCATGCCCGGGGTGCTGACTGTCCTCTGTGATGGCCAGAATTCGACCACGGCAGCGGTCCTCATAGAGCTGTTTAATCTCGGTGAGACCGCAGCCGATGATCTTCTGGGCCACATTGACCATTCTCTGCAGTGCCTTCCTCTCTCGAGAAGAGGTGTTGCCGTACCACACGGCGATCCCGTTGGTGAGGACGCTCTCGATGGTGCAGCGGTAGAAGCTCACCAGCACATGTATTGGCATCCCCCATCGCTTGAGGCACCTCAAGAAATAAAGGCGCTGCTGAGCCTTCTTCATGATAGAGTCAGTGTTCACAGTCCAGGTTAGATCTTTAGAGATGTGAATTCCCCAAAACCTAAAGCTGGTGACTGTTTCCACTTCTGTTCCATCAATACTGAGTGGGCTGTGAGTGTGTGGCCTGTGTCTCCGAAAGTCCACTATTAGCTCTTTCGTTTTCTTTACGTTCAAGTGAAGTGAAGACAGAGGAGGGGCAGTGTGCTGGGGTGTAATTGTGGCTGTGCAGGTTAACGCTGAATTAACACCAGATCCAGGGGTCCCTCTGCAGGGACAGCTGGACTGCGCACCAGGCCCTCACACGACCTCGCCGCTGGCGCCGGGCACAGCTGGCGGGGTGTTCTCTTCTCTCCCTCGCTGCTTCGAAGCTCAGTCCTTCCGAGAACTACCCTCAGGTGCTGCGCTGGTGGAGATCACACTCACTACGGGCTGCGTTCAGGCCGCAGTTTCGCCCGATTGCTCTTCTGCTCCTCGTGGAAGCACGGCGCTGTCTGTGAGGAGAGAGGCGGGCGTGTGTGTGCGCTCGGAGCTGGGCAGTCTGCACCTCAGCCTGACCCTCGGTGTCCCGGGCCTGGGGCATGAGTCAGGAATGAGTTCCCGGGAGGGGAGGGGGGGGGGGGGTGATCCGTGCTGCTGACCGAGCTGCACAGGGATCACGCAGATGGAGGGCATGTGGATTTCCACATGAGGAGTCACATTCCTGGAAGCCAGGCGCTGGGACAGTCAGCTGTTGCTGAAGCAGGAGTCAGGGCTGCCTGCCGTTCTATCTGTCTCTCTCTCGCTCTGTGTGCTCCTGTATCACAATAAGAGGTGGGTTTTTCCCCTGCCACAACCTCGTACCCAGAGGGTACCTCTTAAACACGTCAAGTTGACTCCTACTATTAAAAATCCCAGTTCTGCGCCCTTACTGTACTTTTGCTCTCCGTGAAGTAGACAGTTTAGCTGTCAGTCAGACCAGATTTCAGCGTTTTCGGGGAGGCTGAAATCCTCCAGGGAGGCGTGGAGGGTGTAAAGCCATGTGCTCTGGGCAGGGCCAGATGCAGACGATCATGCAGCAGAGCTGCGCTGGGTTTTGGGTGGGAATGAGGGAAGCAGGACTGGAGACCACAGCGCACGGGGCCCAGACACCACCCAGTCCTGCTCACGTTGGGTTTGTCGACTCGGACCAGCAAGCTGAGCAGTTTGCGAGGCGACGGATCTTCGCTTTGCTGCTTCTGGGTCTCAAATAGAAAACCCTCTCAGGAGCATTAGCAGTCACGTGAAGTCATACACAAAAACAATTAAGAACAAACGTGCATCTTAGACGTTTGTGAGAGTGTAGTGTACTAGACTGTGGTCTAGTACACTAGACCACAGGTGAGCAGGCAGGGACAGGTGCTCAGTGTCACAGCCAGCAGCCATATCACCCTGCAGCTCCCAGCTCTCCGTGGTCTTGCTCTCGCTGCCAGGCCCTGGTTTGTCCTGCCTTGGCCTCTGTCTGGGCAGTTGCTGGGCAGCCTCGTGTTGTGTACCCCAGGGGGACATGCCAGTGAAACCCCCTCCCCCACCTCTTCCCCCAGCCTCTTCCAAAAGTCTTGTGATTTTAAACATTCTGCAGGCTCACATCTAGCAGGAGGCCAGACAGGCGCTTGCAGAGGAGTAGCGGAACAGTGTTTTGTTTGTTTTGGACTTAAAAGAGTTTGGGAAAATTAGCCCTGGGTTTTGCTCTTGCAGTCGGCTGGTTCATGAATGTTAATCGCACTCATTGAGGCCGATGTCCTGCTGTGGATCAGTTGACCATCTCATTCCTCTGCAGCGAAGCGGAAAAGAACAGCTTTTCCTCTAAAAGACCACAGTTGTCGAGGAAGGAAGGACTTCAGTTCCCTGTGAGCAGAAAGCCAACGTCGTCCTTACCGCCGTCCCAGGTGGTCGCTGTGCCCTCCTGCGGGAGAAGGTAGAAGCAGTTTTCTTGTTTTAAAAACTTGTCTTTTCTTCTTGCAGATTTCGGATTTGGAAATTTCTTCCAACCAGGGGAGCCTCTGGCCACATGGTGCGGGAGCCCCCCCTACGCAGCCCCTGAGGTGTTTGAGGGGCAGCAGTACGAGGGCCCCCAGCTCGACATCTGGGTGAGTAAGTGAAGAGTGAGGGGCTGACCTGCCCCTGTCGGGCCTGAACCCCCTTTAGGTGGACTGTGAGTGTGTGTGTCATATCGGGGCTCCCTGTGAGTGTTTGTGTCATATCGGGGCTCCCTGTGAGTGTGTGTGTCATATCGGGGCTCCCTGTGAGTGTGTGTGTCATATCGGGGCTCCCTGTGAGTGTTTGTGTCCCTGTGTGTGTGTCATAGCGGGGCTCCCTGTGAGAGTGTGTGTGGTGTGTGTCCTGTTGGGGCTCCCTGTGAGAGTGTGTGTAGTGTGTGTCCTGTTGAGGCTCCCTGTGAGAGTGTGTGTAGTGTGTGTCCAGTTGGGGCTCCCTGTGAGAGTGTGTGTGGTGGTGTGTCCAGTTGGGGCTCCCTGTGAGAGTGTGTGTGGTGGTGTGTCCTGTTGGGGCTCCCTGTGAGAGTGTATGTAGTGTGTGTCCTGTTGGGGCTCCCTGTGAGAGTGTATGTAGTGTGTGTCCTGTTGGGGCTCCCTGTGAGAGTGTGTGTAGTGTGTGTCCTGTTGGGGCTCCCTGTGAGAGTGTGTGTAGTGTGTGTCCTGTTGGGGCTCCCTGTGAGAATGTGTGTAGTGGTGTGTCCTGTTGGGGCTCCCTGTGAGAGTGTGTGTAGTGGTGTGTCCTGTTGGGGCTCCCTGTGAGAGTGTGTGTAGTGGTGTGTCCTGTTGGGGCTCCCTGTGAGAGTGTGTGTAGTGGTGTGTCCTGTTGGGGCTCCCTGCGAGGGTGTGTGTGGTGTGTGTCCTGTTGGGGCTCCCTGTGAGAGTGTGTGTAGTGTGTGTCCAGTTGGGGCTCCCTGTGAGAGTGTGTGTGTCCAGTTGGGGCTCCATTATCGATGCTGCTGTGTCCGTCTCTGCCTGAATCTGCCCGTGTCTCTGCAGAGCATGGGCGTGGTCCTGTACGTGCTGGTGTGTGGAGCCCTGCCCTTCGACGGCCCTTCGCTCCCCGTCCTGCGCCAGAGGGTCCTGGAGGGGCGCTTCCGCATCCCCTACTTCATGACTGAAGGTACGCGCGAGAGGGGGAGCCGGCGCCCCGCAGGGTGCCCACCTGGGAGGGGAGCAGGTCTCAGGATGCAGGATAACTGCCGTGCAAAGACGTTTTCCTAGATTCCTGTAACTTCCAGCTCATGTTTCTAAACTATGCTTAAATGGGAAGAACCGCAGTCTACCTGTCGATCTGCAGTCTCCCTTTTGGATGCCACCCTCAGACAAGGCCAGTGTCCAAGCCTGTTTTCCAGTGATCTCACACGGGGGGGGAAAAAAAGCACAGGAAGCTACAATTATCACACTGGAGAGGAAGATCCTTTGAAAACGTACCAATCCCTTTCTTCCAGGCCGGCCCTCCTGCCAGCGGGGTGCGGTGTTTCACACAGTGTGGCCCACATCCCAGTCATTTGGCTGGATTTTCCTAGAAACGCGATTAAAGCACCCCTTCTGTCTAGATCCACCATCAGAAGCTTCTAACTGTTATCGGGTTGACTCTGACCTTGATCACAGCCCGACAGCGCTCGCCGTCTGGCTCCAGCTGGGAAAGATCTCAGAAGTTGGGCAGAGATGTAGATGATGGTAACTCAGTTTTACCGTTTTGGAAAAATGGTCCCATCATTGCTTTAGAGCTAAAGATCCAGCCCCCACAGGACGTTGTAGCGGGGTCGGGCTCGTCTGGGACTGCGGGAGTCTGATCCCCTGTGCCAGAGAGGCATACAGCCCAGTCTGGCAGCATCCCCAGCGGAGAGACGGCGCGGGGGGGGTCCTGACGCAGGGATGTGAGGTTAGCTGATCCCACACTAACGCCGCGGAAGGAGAGATTAAGCCCAGGGCTTACATAACAGAGCCTGGGGACGGGCCAGCGGATCCCAGCCCCCGACTCCTGCCAGAAATGACTTTGCAGGCAGGGGGTGCGGTGGAGGGGGATCATTTCGGGGGGTCCAGGGGCCCTTGCCCAGGACCTTGAAGCGGGGTGACCTTGACCTGTAGAGCAGCCTGAGCCGGGCTGTGCAGTGATGATCCTTCGTGCCCGTCTCACCTTTATAATAATAACTGAAGCCCCGAGCTGACATATTGCTGGAGGAATGTCTTTTTTTTAAACTGGGACTGCGAGTTCAGAGTGACGGTTCAAGGTCCCTTTGCTCTGCTCCCTGTAAAACACAGAATAAATTGACTTTCCTCCCACTTGCATTCCCTTATGGAGCCCAGTCATTTCTCTTTTTTGCATTTTGGGATTTACTTTTTGTGACGGTCTCAAACCTGCTCGTTTGTTGTTTTTTTCCCCCCTTTAATCGTGAAATAAATACAGTAAAAACCGATCCAGAAACGGTAAAGTAAACACGCTGGGTTCTGCCCTGCGGGAGCTCTGGGTTGATCTGTGTGGCCGGTTCAAGACTGCAGTTAAAAACTGCTCGTTTGCCAGGCTGTCCGATCTGGCAGTTCTCTATAGCGCGATCGCCGCAGTTGATCGTGCCAGCAACTCTGGGGTGGGAATCTCTCGATCTGCGTGTTGGTTTTTCTGGTGGGTCTGTGTCGTGACCGCAACGGGGAGGGGATGTGACCGGCCGGCCTGTGACCCTGCCCCCGCAGACTGTGAGCACCTGATCCGCCGCATGCTGGTGCTGGACCCCTCCAAGCGGCTGACGGTGGCGCAGATCAAGGAGCACCGCTGGATGACCCTGGAGGTGCCCGTGCAGAGGCCCGTGCTGTACCAGCAGGCGGTGGCGGCGCCCGAGGAGGGCGAGGCGGCCGTTGGCGAGCACAACGAGCAGGTGCTGAGGCTGATGCACAGCCTGGGCATCGACCAGCACAAGACCATCGAGGTAACCGCGGGCCTCGTTAGTTAACGAGCTGGGGGCAGGGGGCGGGGGTTAGTGAAGTAAACAGTCTAGCTGTCAATCAGATCAGATTTCAGCTTTTTCGGTGTTTCCTTTCTGGCGCGGAGGCTATAAAGCCATGTGCTTCGGGCAGGGCCAGATGCAGACGATCATGCAGCAGAACTGCGCTGGGTTTTGGGTGGGAATGAGGGAAGCAGGACTGGAGACCACAGCGCACGGGGTCCAAATGCCACCCAATCCTGCTCACGAGGCGACGGATCTTCGCTTTGCTGCTTCTGGGTCTCAAATAGAAAACCCTCTGAGGAGCATGAGCAATCACGTGAAGTCATACACAAAAACAATTAAGAACAAACGTGCGTCTTAGACGTTTGTGAGAGTGTAGTGTACTAGACTGTGGTTAAGGTGAGCAGGCAGGGACAGGTGCTCAGTGTCACAGCCAGCAGCCATATCACCCTGCAGCTCCCAGCTGGCAGCCCCCCTGGAGACTCAGCAGGTGTGAGCCTGGCCAGTACCTGGATGGGAGACTCCTGGGAAAGCTGAGGCTGCTGCTGGAAGAGGTGTTAGTGGGGCCAGTAGGGGGCGCTCACCCTGCAGTCTGTGTGGGTCCTAATGCCCCAGTATAGTGACGGGGACACTAGACTGTAAAAAGACTCTGTCCTTCAGATGAGACGTAAAACTGAGGTCCTGACTCTCTGTGATCATTAAAAATCCCAGGGCGTTTTTCGAAAAGAGTCGGGGTGTTACCCCGGTGTCCTGGCCAAATTTCCCCCTGGTCTTTCCCAGTCATGGCCTCCTAATAACCCCCATCTCTGAACTGGCTTCATCACTCTGCTCTCCTCCCCACTGAGAGCTGGTGTGTGGGGAGAGGACTGGAGCATCATCCAGGTGGGGCTGCACACTGGTGGGGGTGGAGGGGATCCCCCATGACCTGTCAAGAGCTTTGAGTGGAGTGTGCAGAAAAGCGCTCTAGAAGAGTAAGGAATTATCAATCATTATTATTAACTTTCAGCCCCCCCTCTCTCCTTCTCAGTCCCTTCAGAACAAGAGCTACAACCACTTCGCCGCCATCTACTACCTGCTGGTGGAGCGGCTCAAATCCCACCGCAGCAGCTTCCCCGTGGACCAGCGCCTGGACGCCCGACAGCGCCGGCCCAGCACCATCGCCGAGCAGACCGTCGTCAAGGTAACCGCCTCCGCCGCCGGGTCCCGTGAGGCGCGAGTGCTCCCTCCCCCCTGGGAAGCGGCCGGGTAGGGTTGCTGTGTTAGCCGCCCCCTGGCGGGCGGCAGCACTGAGCCCGTGTGTGTGTGCCCGTGTGTGTGTTCCAGGCGAGCAGCGCCCCCCCTCCGGTCGGCCTCCTCCCTCAGAGCGTGCGGCTCCTGCGCTCCCCGGCCCTCCCCCAGGCCTCTGCGGACTCCTTCACCTTCCCACAATCCCCCTGCGCGCCCGAGCCCAGCCTCATGGAGGAGGAGGTGGGCACGCCTCAGGTCAGTGAGGGGTGGGCACGGTGGGGGTGGTGGTGTGGATCAGTCCGGTGGCCCCCTCAGAGCTGGTTCCCCATCTGCACTGAAACACGCAGCGGCAGAGAGGGGCCTGCCTTTTCCAGCGGCGCACAAGATGAGCGCTAGTCAGAATGCCGATTACGGCTGGCACAGATCAGCGGCGCTCAGCCACCAAGACATGAACCGGAACATCAGCGCAGCAGAGCCCGCCGAGACCGCAGCCAGGGCCCCAGTACAGGATGATTGCTCTAGCGTAATAATAATAATAATAATAAACTTTATTTTATATAGCGCCTTTAAAGGTGGCTTCTCAAAGTGCTTTACAGGATGACGACAACAATAAATGAGAGGAATACACAAGATAAAACACAATTACAATATAGAGAGGAGACCGTGGATGGTGGTAGTAAGAGAAGCAGAGGGGTGAAGAATGGAACCAGTTCAGTAAAGGCTCTTCTGAAGAAGAGGGTTTGGAGTCTGGATTTGAAGGAGTTTAGAGAAGGTGACTCTCTGATATCCTTGGGCAGAGAGTTCCAGAGCTTGGGGGCGCAGCAGGAGAAGGCCCTGTCACCCATACAGTGTAGACGGGCTTGGGGGACAGTAAGGAGACCAGAGTTAGAAGAGTGAAGGTTGCGAGGTGGGGAGTAGGGCGAAAATAGTTCAGACAGGTACTTAGCCCTGTGAATCACTGACAGGGATCAAGAGGCTGGATGCTGATGAGAGGGGGTGGTAACTGGAGGAGTGCTGTGCCGTGAGAAATGGAGTACTAACGTGGCCGACGAAAAGTGGGAGAATCATTATCAGTTCTCCCCTTTTTTTTTTTACTAAGGTGAGGTGATTTGGGCTATTGACTATTAGCAGTTGACAGCGTGAGGGAGTCCCCCTTTGGGCATCCCCTGGTTCGATTCATCAGGGCAGAAGGAGTCGGGTAACTCCGGCCGTCAGAAACCGAGCTCAAACCAGCACATGGGGCAAGCATTCCAGTGGCATTCCGAGTCGGAGGCAAGTGGAGCTCCCCCGCTCTCCCGCAGGCATTCTGCTGCCGTTAAGGAACAGCCTGCTCAAGGTCAGACAGTGGGGAACGCGGACGTGGCGGGCTGATCCCGCGCTGTCGCCCGTTTTCCATTTGGCCCACCTCGGATGCGACTGAAAGCAGGGCCTTCCTCGGAGTGCCCGTGCTCTATGCCCGGTAGCCTCCGTCAACCCACGCTGCCTGCCGGCTGCCCAGCCCCGGCACCCCCCCCCCCCCCCCCCGGCGGATCTCTGCCCGGCCGCCCCAGAGCCAGGAGCGCCGCTGCCCTGTGGGATCCTGAAGAGTTGGGGGTATCCCTGTGGCGGCTCATGCTGCCCCTGCTGGGGACACGGGGTCACCACACAACCTCCCTGGCTCCCCCCTTCGTCCGCTGGCCTCCGCTGGCGTTGCGGGGGCACCCTCCCAGGCCAGCTGCTCGCGGCTCTGCTCCGGCTTCTACAGGGACTTTGAGGAGAACGGGAGCCAACAGCTGCGCAGGTCACCCCAGGTCACCCCAGGCCCCGGTGAGGATAATTAAGTGACGAGCTGCAAAGCAGAGGGGCGAGAGGGCAGGGTCTGCAGTCAGGGCAGCGCTGGAGTGAAGCAGGGAGAAGCAGGCTGGCTGACAGGCTCCTGACAGGAGGCCCAAGCGCCCCGTTTCCCTGGCCGCGCTCCCAGCTGGGCTGTGTCACTGAGAGCTCGCGCTGCTCTCCCAGCCAGAACGTGCTTCCTGTCGCTGCATTCCAGAGCTGCACGTCCTCCCCTCACTCTCCCAGACACGTCTGAGGAGCCGGAAAGAGAAGGAGGGGAGGGAGGGAGGGAGTGGAAGCGCAGCCAGCGCACTTGTTCGTGGACGCACAGCCCTGCCGGGCTGAGAGAAGCAGGGAGAAAGAAGAAAAGGTCCAGGAATAGCAACGCACCCTGCAGTACAGCACCAGGCTTGAAAACGGAGCCGACACAAACACGTGGGCAGCTTGGTGCCAAAGCTACTTCCCAGCTCCCCCGCTGCAGAGGCTGCGTTCCTGGTTCGCTCGCCAGGCTTGTCTTGGCCCAGCGACACCCAGCCGGCATTGCCAAGCAGCTGTGGGTCCCCCCCCCCCCACCCTGTCAAGAGGCTTGGCGGCGGGCGACAGCTGGAAGAGCCATTCATTGCAGAGACAGAGATGCCAGTCTGTCCTGCCGTCTCTGGGCTGGGTGAGCCGGCAGCGCAGCTGGGGATCTGGGCAACAGGCTTGCGGGGACGGTGGGGTCGGTCGGGCCCTGGGGGGTGTCCGCGTCCCCAGGAGGAGGAACTCATAAACCTTGGTGCTGGTGAAAAAATGTGTGTATGGAGGATTTTGTTACACTTTTCACACCCCCTGGTTTGAATACCGCAGCTCTGCCCAGTTTGTGACACACGAGGGGCAGTAAATTTGGAGAATATACAGACGCTCACGCACGTATATCTGAAACAGCTGTGCAGTCTAGGTGAGGTAATACACAGAGTATTAACCCTTGCCAGTTACACTCGTTCATTGTGATGAGCAGTAGTGAGGGTGAAGGAGGCCTCGCACCTGCAGCCGCCGGCTCCCGGGCTGAGTGGAGGCGTGCCAGTGAGCCTCTCGGCTGCCCCCTGTCGTCTCCAGGTGAACGGCTGCCTCCTGGACCCCCTGCCCCCCTCCACCATCCGCAAAGCCGGCCCCTCGTCGCCGAGCAACATGATGGAGACGTCCATCGACGAGGGCATCGAGACGGAGGAGCCCGATTCGGAGGAGGACCCGTGCCAGGCCTTCGCCGCTCTGCACACCTCCCGCTTCGGCCAGCGGCGCCACACGCTGTCCGAGGTCACCAACCAGCCGGGCATGGTGCCCAGCGCAGGTGGGTTTCGCTTCTTAGAACCAGAGTGTCCGCATCAGGTCTGGCGGTCGGCAGGCTTGACCACTCTGTGTCTCCGCGCGCCAGGAAAGCTCTTCAACGTCGGCCACAACCCCTCCCTGGGCAGCGTGGACTCCGAGTACGACATGGGCTTCGTGCACAGTGACCTCAGCCTTCTGGAGGACACCCCCGCGCTCAACGAGGTGGTCCTGGCCAACACCTCCATAACCCGCATGACCCCGCCTTTCATCGGCGCGAGGCCCGCCAACCCCGCCATGCAGGCTCTGAGCTCGCAGAAGAGGGAGGCGCACAACCGCTCGCCCATCAGCTTCCGGGAAGGACGCCGCGCCTCCGACACCTCCCTCACGCAAGGTAACGGGAGTCGGGGGGGAGGTAGCCCACTGTGAGCCTGGTCAGCACCTGGATGGGAGACTCCTGGGAAAGCTGAGGCTGCTGCTGGAAGAGGTGTTAGTGGGGCCAGCAGGGGGCGCTCACCCTGCAGTCTGTGTGGGTCCTAATGCCCCAGTATAGTGAGGGGGACACTACACTGTAAACAGGCGCCGTCCTTCAGATGAGACATAAAACTGAGGTCCTGACTCTCTGTGGTCATTAAAACTCCCAGGGCGTTTCTCGAAAAGAGTAGGGGTGTTACCCCAGTGTCCTGGCCAAGTTTCCTCCTGGATTTTACCAGCCTCCTAATAATCCCCATCTCTGAACTGGCTTCATTCTTCGTGCAATTCATCGGTCAGGCAGTCTCTTTCTCTTGCTGGGCGCAGCAATCCTAACGATTCCCTGCATCCAGCACTTGCTCTCCATGGATTCCCGAGCGCTTTGCAGTGAAGGGCAGCCTCCCCTGCGGACGCACGGCAGCCGTTCGGCACCAACACCGCTGCTTGGCTCGGCGCCATGAGGTCTTTCATGCCCTGGTACCCAGGGACCCAGTCGCGATCGCAGCGTTCACAGCGCCGAGTCCCTGTGCTGGAAAACATGGGACATCAGTGCGGAAGGTCCGGTCGGGAGAGACCACCTACTGATCCCCAGACTGGTTTCCTTGAGAGATCTCCCATCCCAGTACTGACCAGGCAACAGCATTCCATGGAGTTTGTTTCGAAGGTTCGGGAGGGGTGACAACAACCTAGTTTAATCAGAATCCGCAGTCGGTAATTAGCAATCAGTTCCAAAGTCATTTCCATCCCTAAAACACTCTGTGATCCCACCTCCACCTCTGCAGCTGCCCCTGGGTCACTCCTCACTCCGGTGGTCCTGGCCTCCTTGTCCTCTGGCCAGGAGGACAGCACTCAGCCAAGCGGGTTAAGCCAAATTTTCACGAAACACTCCTAATCCTCTCAGGACACTCAATTATGGGGTGTTGTTATTCCTGCAGAGCTAATGTTCTGAGATCTGATGCGCTCAGAGTACAAGGTGCACAGGAGCTGGGGTTGCGATTTCTAGAGCGTTGGAAAGTAACTCTTGCTTCAAAGCCTTTATTGTTTTTGGAGGAACTAGTGGAGGTGTGAAAGTGATGAGGGTACTGGAAGGCGGTGGGCTTGAATCCCAGGTGAGACACGGCTGTTGTGCCCTTAAGCAAGGTTCTTCACCTATACTGTTGCAGTAAAACTACCCAGCTGTGGAAATTGGTGCAAATACAAGCTGCTTTGGAAAAAAGCATGAATGAATACTTTATTTATGGGGGTACAAGCTGCACATGCTAGGCTGCTGATGCCTGGAAACAGACCTGAGGAGGCTGCAGAGCTGCAGCCTCTAGAGGACCAGGACCATGGGGCTGCAGCTGTGTCCCAGGACAGGACAGCAGGGGGTCTCTGCAGGAAGGCCGCGCGCCTCTCTCTCTCTCTGTCCTCCTGGGCTCCCATGTCTCTTGTTCCCGTTCTGTCCGCGCAGGGCTCGTGGCGTTCAGGCAGCACCTGCAGAACCTGGCGCGGACCAAAGGCATCCTGGAGCTCAACAAGGTGCAGATGCTGTACGAGCAGATGGGCCCCAGCGACGAGCCCCCCCTGCCTGACCTCCTGGACGCCCAGCAGCAGCAGCAGGTCGGTGCCGCGGCCGGAGTGGCGGACCAGCGGCAGGCCGCCCTCCGCGCTGCCCCTCTTGCAGACCCTTCCGGGGGGGGGGGGAGCGTGTTCCGCCACAGCCTGCCCTGTCACAGGAAGAAGTAGCTGGTTGTGAGTTGTTTACTGGCGGGCCCCTCTCGGCGCTGAATGCGGCCATTGTTCTGCTCACTCGGCTCGCCCTGCTGGCGCTGTGCCTCTGCTTACATAAGAACCGGCCCGGCCCAGCGAGCGCAGCGCAGCGCGTTTCAATTCAATTCATTTTTATATAGCGCCTTTCATAACAAGGTTGCCCCCGAGGCGCTTATTACTCGTACGCTCACTGGCCAAAATTTTAGGAAGCCCCCCGACGAACTAACCTTTCTCAGGTAACACGGGGCTGGCTTCCCCCACCCATCCCAACCGGGATAGCCCCTAGATCACGAACATCCAGCTCAAGCCGTTCTCGCCATTTGCAGCACAGGGGGGGAAAAATCATTACGTTTCATGAGGAGACAGCAGGTGTGGGCAGAACTGAAAATGGAAAGGAGGGTGAAACAAGCTGCCCAGCCACGCTGTGGAAGCCGCTATACGGGCGTCTTTCAAGTGCCGGCGAGATCCTTCAGTTAAGATGGAAGTTAATACTTTACACAAATGGTGGTGGGAGTGTGGAACAAGATACCCAGCCACGTTGTTGAAGCTCGTAGTCTGGCTTCTTTCAGCTCACTATCAAATTGGCCAGATGGGTCGAGCGGCCTCATCTTATCTGTGACCCGTCTGATGTTCTTACGTGCTGCTGGGAGCCCCCAGATCCCAGCTGAGTAATCCTACCCTACCAGTGGCAGCGCTCGGGCAAGTGTGCACTGCCTCCTGGGGAATCCCAGTCCCTGTCGACTCGGACCCGGGACCTTGAAGCGCCTTAAGCGCTTGAGCCTTGGGGAGGCTTTAGCGCGTTTCCTGCCCAAGCTCGTGGCTCACCCCAGCAAGGAGTGTTGACGTTTGCTCCCACCTCCTGTTTCCAGGGTGACCTGTCCCACCCACAGGACGGCGTTTCCGTGTACCCCAGCGGACCCCACCCCCAGATCCTGTCCCGGCGGCAGAGTCTGGAGACCCAGTACCTCACTCACAGGCTACAGGTGAAGTCGCACACCGAGTGCCACGCGGATGCTGGTTTTGTATAATTTTCTATCACTGCTTTTGCCGAACAGTGTTGCTCAACAGCCCAAAATAGCTGTAGCCTATGGGAGTCTGTACTGCAGAACTAGCTTCTTCAGCTCACTGTCTGACAGTACAGTCGCGGACTAACACGTGGGCATTGTCCGACAAAGACGCTTTCTCACGCCAAAACGGGAGGAAATTCTAAAAAGAGTTCGCAGAAAATACAGGAAGTACAGTTTGAAATGCAAACCCGCAGCAAAATGTGACTGAGCAAAATCAGATCAGATTAAATTTCCTCGTTGATGTAACTCACCACAGGAAAATTAAACCCACTCAGTCAAACTTCTTCTTATTCCCCTCAGATAATGACATAAAGCTTAACGTTATGTTTTCAAACTAAGCCTCCGAATCTTTAAATTCCTGGAGGAAGAACACAGTGGCTTCTCCTCGGGCTCAGCCGCCCCTGGCCCTGCCGAGATACAGGCCGTGCCCTGCGTGTCCGCGCCGCGCCGGACAGAGACGGTAACCGGGCCTTCTGTCTCCCCTGCAGAAAGCCAGCCTCCTGGCCAACAGCCCCACCAGCTGCCAGATGTTCTGCAAGGAGACGCCACGGAGCCTGGAGCAGCAGCTGCAGGAGCACAGGTAGGAATGGGTCCGTCGGCACCGAAATCCACACCCCCTCTGAGCCCACTCCACCACTGGGCACCGCAGGTTGGCCGATCGCCTCACGCGCTGAGGACGTGCATAGCTGTCTGCCCCTGAGGGAGGCTGGTGCCCCAGAGTACGGGCAACACGAGAGCAGGGGGTTCCACCCTGAGGCTCAGCCGAATCAGACGGACTAGCTGGGGACTCTCGAGGCAGGGGACAAGGGGGGGCAGTCTGGCCCGTGCCAGTGCCGTGCCAGCTTGCTCAGGACAGACAACGCGTTGGGGGCGCAGCAGGGGCGTTTTGACCAAGACTTCCAGTCTCCGCGGTCTGGAAGCTGATTCAGTGGGAATTCTGACCGCGCCCTCTCTGTGCCCTCAGGCTGCACCAGAAGAGGCTGTACCTCCAGAAGCAGTCCCAGCTGCAGGCCTACTTCAACCAGATGCAGATCGCCGAGGGGTCCTACCCCCCGCGCCAAGCCCTGGGGCACCACCAGGAGCCGTCGGGGTCCCAACCTGAACAGGGGGTGCCCACACAGCAGCAGCAGCAGCAACAGCAGCCCCAGCCCTCCGCCCCCCAGGCGTCCCCCGCCTTCGCTCGCGTGCAGCCCCCGCTCACGCCCCTGCTGGAGCCCCCCCCGGAGCCGCTGACCTACGAACCTTACCTGGGGCACTACCAGGACCTGCAGCCCATGGGCGTGCCCCCCGGCCTGCCCGTGCAGAGCCAGCCCCAGGACCCCCTGGGCTACAGCTACCCCGCGGGCGACCTGGCGCTGTCGCCCTCCCCCGAGCCCCTCTACCAGGAGCAGTACCAGTACCCCGCGGACCCGGGGCAGCCGCCCCCTATGGGCCGGGCGGAGGGCGTCCCGGGCAGCTACGAGGGGCTGGCCCTGCCCGAGCTGCACAGCAGCTTCCTGGACTGCGAGATGATGGAGACCGTGGACTCCCAGCACGGCTTCGTGCTGGTGAACTGAGGGGGATGCCCTGGTGCAGACGAGCAGTATTACCCTGAGACTGCTGCAGCATTCGGGTGGGTGGGTGGGGGGGAGGAGTGCCTCTTGGGGGGGTGGGAAGCCGCCAGAGGAAGAGATTATATATATATATCAATATAGATTTTTTTTTCCAATTTTACCCAACCCTCCCCGGACCCCCACCGCCATTCCTGACGTCTAAAACCCCAGAGAGCTGGGAGTTCTCTCTCCGCGGGTCCTCGGAGCAGACGCGCGGCTCGCTCGGCGCTGACCCGGGCCAGCTGGGCCAGACGGTACCTGCCCAGATACCCGAGCTGTGAGCCGGGGCAGGCCCGTTTCAGGTGGAGCTGCAACTCTGACATAAGAGCACAAATGGTAACAAGTTCTTTTTCGTTCTGTTGTTTGAATAGGAAATTTTTGGTCTCAACTTCCTTTGAAGGTTTGAGTGCCATTTCATCTAAAAAATAAAAAAAAAAACACAGCTGAGGAGTGCAGTGACCACGAATTTTACGTCAATATTAAAGCAATATTTTCATCCGGAACTGAAGGAAGCCTTAAACAATTTCTAGGTTTCTTAAGGAACATTCTTCTTTTTTGACGTCGAATTAAAACACTTTCTGTTGACTGTAGGCTTCAGGGGGGCATAACGCTAAGTCACATGACACTGGATTCAGACAAAAAGTCCGTTTCGGGCTCTCTTACTACAGCCATTTTGAAAAGGAAGGGGAATTTTTCTGAAAACAAGAAATCTGCCAGAAGCTTCTAAAACAGTTACTAAACTAAGGCTACTTTTCTGGATGATTGGATTTAAGCGTTTACGTTTGAGGAAGTGGCAGAAGTCAGACTAAAGGGAGAAGAGGCGGTGGGCATTACACACCAAGAAGTGATGTCAAGGGAAGGCCGTGGATGAGGAAGTGTTGGCATGGCAACTGTTTTGGGCCTACTGGATTCTTGAGAACGAGACAAGCCTGTTTGAACTGGAGCTGGAGTGATGCCTCGGTCCCTCCACACCTTTTCAATAACCGGCAGAAAAAGAGAGACACTATTGTTTTCTTTTGAAGTGAAAAGATAAACAAAGTATATATATTATTAAAACACGTTGATGGTTGTTCATTACGCTTTGTACAAATTAGGATTTTAGAAATTGTAACAGACACAAGTTGCTTTTTGAGAAACACAACAACAGATGTGTTCAGTGTGATAGTGCTGTGCCTTTGACTTGCGTTTCTCTTTTGTTTTCTTTTAATTTAAAAAAAAAAAAGTGATTTGTTTTGGGTTTTGTTTCCTTGCTGGAAAATGAAAAGAATTAGACCCCTGTTTTTCTGATGGTACAAACCAAAGTCCCTTCCGGAGCACCCTGACAGCCCCACCGTGTGGAGCTGAGGGGGTCAGCTTCCTAGTTCGCTTCTTGACAGTGCTTTTTGGTCAATCAGTATATGCCGTACAGAAGTATTATAGCAATATTTATAAATAATAATCTTAATTATGATGATGGTAATAAGATAGTGAATGTGTTGCCATTTTGTTTGTGTCATTTCGCACTTTGTATCTGATATCTGATCCTTGGGACGAACAGTCTTTAACATCCATACCCCTCATTCTTGTTGACCACACATAAGCTAACGTGCTGTTGAGAATAAAACAAGAAAGGTTTATTGGAACGGCTCGTCTTCTTCTCTCTGTTTAAATGTGCGTGTGCCTGGGAGCCTCTAGTCTTAATCCGAGGATTTTATCCAGTCTTATCCTTAAAAATCCAGGGAAATTGGATGCATCCAGTTTTCTCCGGAACTCCTGTGGCTCTTTGTGTATAGACATGCACCCTGCCTGTGTCGGATCCTAAATGCACTGCTTTCCCAGTTTCCTTGTCCCTTTGTTGCCCCGTGAAGCAGTTTCCTTCAAATCCTTTTCCTGAATCACCACTCAGGGCTAAGAATCCGTGTTTCAGGTCTCCCTGGTGGTCTTCTCTGCCTGCGGCCAAGGTGATCCAACCTCTAGCCAGTCCATGAGTTTGACTTTGATTTCGGGAAGATTTCTGGTCGCCCTTGAAACTCGTCCCGGGCCAGCGCGATGGCGCCGGGGGGCAGGTGACCTCTCTCATTAACACAAAGAGGTGGGAGGAGGCAGAGGGGGGGTTCTGACGCCCCTTTTTAGTCTTTTGGGTGTGGAGTTCTGTGAAATAAGGGAAACAGAGGTGTGTGGCCGCTGTAGAAGGCCACCGGTCATTCCAGCTGATTTTTTTTCTGGTTGAACACAAGTAGATGGAACGCCAAACAGCCAGAGAGGCTGATGGGTTGGTTTTCACTCAGGCCCGCACAGAGACGAGAGATACGGGCCCAGGCTCACAGATGAGGGCAGCAGCTCCTGGACTGTCCAGTGGCAACCCGGAGGGGACAGCTGCCTAATGCCTGTTATTCCAGGACTCTGGAAAGACATCCCTCTGAAAGGAGCTCAGAAATCCATAGGCCAGGTGGGGTGCTGGATGGCACAGGGTCTCCGTCCAGCAGATCGCCGCTCCTAGAGCACAGCTGAACCCAGGGATTGTGGGGTGGTGAGCACAGAATCCCCTCCGTCCTGGGGGTAGGGGTTGAGAGGCTCTGATGAGTGTCTAGTTCCAGTGCAGCTGTCGCAATGGTGTACTTCCTCCCAGCCCTTTCAGCTCACAGCCAGGTCCTCGACACTGGAAACCCAGAGGTTGGCAGCAAACAAACTCTGTACACAGAGACACGGGAGACTGGACCCACACGTTTTCGTTTCAGTTTCCCCGAGTGTGAATCGCAGGAATGAGAACGTGATCCGTGAAAATGCATGTCGAAGAATCTCCCTGTGACCACTGTTGAGAGTTCAGTCTGAAGTGGAAATGTTTTAAGAAATTGTGCCGTCTGGTCTGGGACATTTTCAGACCCGGAAGATGTTTTTTTTTTTTGGCTGGTGGTTTGAGGCGAGGGAGGTATTTGTTACTTTGTGTCATGAAAGCCGAGATGAAGTTTCTTCAAAGAGTAGGCGGTAAAGAAGTCGGGCCAGCAGAGGAGTGATTCATTAAAAAAGTGATTCATTTAGAGACAGAAAAAGCCGATTCATGAATTAAGCGTTGCAATAATGATCTTATTTCTGCAGGAATGCAGAGAGCTGTACTAGGTGAAGCAGTGCAGAATCGATATTGTTCTCCATGGGTGATTATAAAGTTTACTGACTGTAACTCAGAGTCTGGTTTTAATCCGTAGAAAGAAAAGCAATGTTGCCTGAAGAGAAACACAGGGAGACCCATTGTTGTGGTTAGTGCTGGACACTAGAACACGCTTGTCACAGTCACCGACACAATCATCTGTCCCTCTGACACAGCGTGGTCTTCACAAACAGAGCTGGGATTGGCTTCCTCTGTCTCCAGATGTTCTGGTTGACTGTAAAGGGACTCCAGTAACTCTGTCACTTGTTCCTCTGTTCATCGCGGGACTTTCATACTGACAGCCTCGTAATAAATCACTAGACAGGCATACGCTTGGGGGTAACAGCCAGGTCAGGGGAAACAAGGGCCAACAGGGAGGAGGTCTCTGTAGTCATGGAAGATCAGTCAGGACAAGACACACCTGGTTTGTCTTCTGCCATAAGTGGCAAAACGCCCAGCACAGAAGGGAGCACACACAAACACACCCATGTGAGGTAGCTGGGCCTTTGTCTTTAGGCACATGGGAGCTGGCAGAGAGGTTTATCCCGAAGGCGGATCTTTACAGGACAACCATGAAAATATTAAGGGAAGGTTATTATTTTTGGTGTGTGTGGTTCCTGGGGGTTTTGCTGGAGCTTGGTGCTGCTTTGGTGTTCGGGCAAGGGCTGCAAATCAAGAGTCTAGACCAGCTCTCTGATTGTTCAGATTGCTCAGCTGCCCTGCCATCAACGGTGTTGATTACAATCAGGTTGTTTTTATTTCCTTGCCCGCGAAATGTGCCTCGCAGGTATCGCGTAGTCTGCACTTGCAGGATGTGATTAACTCCCTGGCGACGTGGCCCACGATCTAGGCTGTCAAATTACAACTCAGGAAAAAAACGTCCAGAGGAAAAAAAAGGAGGGAGTGCGATTAAGCTTGATCCCTTCAGTGCTTATCAAGAACCCAAGGACAGACGAGAGAGCTCAATTCTCCCGCCCCCAGCTCCTTCCAGCTTCAACCTCTGAGCCTTAGAGCCCCAGCCTGTTTGAGAGTATTTTGCGCCACAGCTAAAAGAGAAACTGTGGCCGAGGTACTGTTCCAGGTGCGTTAAGAACGAGGTGCCTTGGCTGGGTGATTCACCAGAAAGGGAGAGGCACAGTTCTGTCACGGGAGGGGTCATTCAGCCTCTTTTTCGGGCGCGTCGCTGTTTTTCTGACCCTGCCTGACTGGCCGGGTTGCTTCATACGGTACGTGACTGCCGGCTGTCGCCGCGGGCGAGGTGTAGACTCTCTTCTGGCGCAGAGCACAGCGGCAGGAAGTTGGGCGTACGTGCCAGACCACCCTCCGAGATGACCGATGATTCATTCTGCGGGGATTGCGATAGAGCAGCGCGCTCCAAACGGAGCTCGGACGTTGTCAGATCTGCAGGCTCCGGCCCTCTGGGGGATGTCCCCCACATTGTAGAACTGCCAGCTTGTGGTAAGTCTGCACTGGTGCTGTGTGTGTACACATTCCCTCTGCAGGCTCAGGCCCAACGCACCAAGCTTGCCTTGTAAGACAGATGTCTAAAACAACAACAATAATAATAATAATGATAAATTTTATAACACTTTACAGCTTTATAGGTCATGGGGATCCCCTCCACCCCCAGTGTGCAGCCCCACCTGGATGATGCTCCAGTCCTCTCCCCACACACCAGCTCTCAGTGGGGAGGAGAGCAGAGTGATGAAGCCAGTTCAGAGATGGGGGTTATTAGGAGGCCATGATTGGTAAAGGCCAGGGGGAAATTTGGCCAGGACACTGGGGTAACACCCTGACTCCCTGGGATTTTTATTGACCACAGAGAGTCAGGACCTCAGTTTTACGTCTCATCTGAACGACAGCGCCTGTTTACAGTATAGTGTCCCCGTCAGTATACTGGGGCATTAGGACCCACACAGACTGCAGGGTGAGCGCCCCCTACTGGCCCCACTAACACCTCTCCCAGCAGCAGCCTCAGCTTTCCCAGGAGTCTCCCATCCAGGTACTGGCCAGGCTCACACTTGGCTTTTGTCTCTGCTGTCTGGCCTGGGGCTGCAGGCAGGGAAGAGACCCTGCGTGTCGCTTGGTGGAGGACTTGTGGTGTTAAGAGGATGCCCAAGACAGGATGACATCATTCATCTGAGCTGGCTCTTAATAACAAAGACAAATCTGTAAAATCCTCAGGTCTATGACTTCATCTTTCCACTCAATTCCCAATTAAAAACCACATTCCTTTAATACTCTTCTGACCAGTCACCTGAGATGGGAACTGCAGTATATGTCACGGCCTCCACTAATCAGACACAAGCCCCTGCTTCTTCCCACAGACGCCAATGCCCATCCTAATTATCCAACCCTAGTCCTGCACCACACCACCCGACCACCCTCTGCTCAAGGGCTCCTCACCTGCCGCTCCTCGCTCAGTATTGAGTCTGTACTTCTAGAGCTCCCCTTCGTCTGAGAACACCATCGTCTTGCGAAAACCCGGCTTCTAGACCTGCGCATCCTCCTGACCACGACGCGACTTGGCTAAGTAGACCTGGCTTCTGCTTTCCGCTAAATTTCCCTGTCTCTCATCTTTAGCTCAGCACCGCATAGGGTCCAATCCCCTGTCTTTCCTCTCCGGCACGTTACAGTATATAATGCATTCTCTCCCTTTTCTAGAACAGCATTTGACCAGCCCAGCTGTGCCTGTAGAGAGGAGACATTTGTTTCCTCTTTAAACTGAAAACATTCTGAATAAAATACATTTCCTATGGAGCTGTTGTTCAGTATGCTACAGGGCTTCCAACTAGGTAATCTTTAAACAGATTTTAGGTTGCTCAGCATTGCGGGTAATTTCTGAACCAAGAGCTGGGATGCACAATTCCCCCCGCTGTCCTGTGTTTTTAAACGCACAGGCCACTGGAATTAGAGGACAAAGGCTCCAGCAGAACTGAGTGCAGATCAGTATTCAAAGAGTTCGTCTGGGCAGCCTCAAACACGATAACCAGACGACACAGGTGCCCAGTGGAATAAAGAGTTCAGGAACAGGTGCAAGTGAGTTCAGGAACATGGGCCTTTTCAGTCTGGAAAAACAAACCCCTGGGCACTTTTCCGAGAGCAGTCATCTATACATTTGTGAATAAATACAGTAAAATATAAACACGTTACACACATGTATCCTGCATATCACTGTATATGCAAAGTAAAATAACATCATATGTTCAGCCAGACCAACACCTTGTACTAGACAGGCCAGCTAAGAGTTACTTAGTAACTTGTCTGCAGATCTGACAGCATTTAAAAACATAAACTGATGACACAGTTATGAACAGGTGCGCAGCTCCAGAACCCAGACAATAACTTTTATAGAGCATACCTGTAGCTCACCGAGATGTTAGGATTTGTAGGAAAAAACGACATTTGTGACTGTTCTGCAAATCTAATCCCTCAGTTTGTTCAAGACCGCCCTGCTCTGACACCTGAGAAAACAATGGTTTGCGAGTTTATCAAAGCTTAAAAGTGGAACAATATAGAATACACACTTCCTTGTAGTCACATACAGGGATTTCCATAGAAACAGAACCCTCCAGAATTAATCTGATTGGCTCTTTCTCAGCCACGTGATGCTTTGTCAAACGCAAAGCCCTTCCAGGTAATTCCTTTAACGTGTAAAAAACGATTAAACAATAGTTTACACTTGTAATCAGAAGAAATCGGTTTTAAATTTTAGCTGGGTCTGCCTGAACTGCTTCAAAATGCACAACCTGAAGAAGGCCTTAATGATCCCTAAATATTTAAGAGTTCCAAAACGGCATAATCTCCTCCCCAATTATTTAAATCAGTTCAAACCACAACCTTTTTTTGCATATACTGTACATGGCCATAATCTAACTGAATATGAAAGATTTTACCTACCTAAAGGAAAGATTAATGTTAATGTATGCAAATTAGAACAGGTTCATATTAAAGAAGGCAAAGTCCTCAGGAATGCAACGAACATCTCTGCCTGTTTAAAAAAAAAAAATACCCGTATTTTGGAATCAAAACAATGAATAAAATACTTTAAAAAAAAACCATCACACACATTTAGATACAGCCCTGATCTAGAAATGGATCCTTTCAGGATCATTTTCAGTCAGGCACTGTTGCTGCAGAGGTGTGAAAGCTGAAGGGCCCACTGCCTTTCAGGGCCTTTGAAAGAGGTAGGTCAGCGCACAAGCTGTTGATTCCTGACATCAAAACGGCAAAAAAACAATGAACAATTATCACTCCACCGTTTAACAATTCTGCTCCAAAGCACCTTTACCAGAAAGGCGTTGTGTTGTATCTGAAAAGCAGACCACAAACTTCTCAAATCAATCCTGAATGGGAATATTTCAGGCCATCGTTTCTGACGGTAGCATGTAACACTTCTCACATTGACTGCCTTTGTCTGAAAACCTGCTGCCTGCTAATCTGTTGATTTTCCAGGAACCCTGTCTTCTCCAAACACCGGAACATGAGAGGGGCCTGGTGAAATTGTTTTATTTCCTATAAGCTGGTTGCGGTTTCTATCTCAGAGTAGGCAGTTTAAAACACTGCCCTGTTGTGTCCATTATAATGCATTTTCTCTTCTAGAAAAAACAGTTTTCATCAAAGAAGGAGTCTGACCAGCCCAACTGACAGCAGAGTTTCCTCAGCTCTTTAAACCAGTGTCCTGCGGTCAGATTGCTCTGAATAAACTGCTGATTCCTGACCTTCTCCCTGTTGCTGTGCTTCTGGGCTCAGGGGCTCAGTCCTGCTCAGGGTCTCAGTCCTGGTCCTCAGATCTCCTCCTCTATCTTCTGGTTTCCATTCCAGCTGCAGTGTAAATTCCTGAAGCCCATTAGATCCCTCAGTTTGCTGGGGGGGGGGGGGGTAGGAGGGTACAGCAGTTATCTGTAACCGAGTAAAAGTGCTGGAATTCATGACCCCTCTCACTGAGGCTTGTTTCAAACGGACTCATGCAGAACTGACTGCTGGTTTGCGTGCCCAGCTGTCTGTAATTGGTGCATTAAGGATTTTAGACGGTTCTAGATATATAACACTGTGCGCACTGATTATCGGAAGCACCAGAGTCAGGGTAACAGCTAAAGCCAAGGGCTAAGTGCAGGGAACAGTTAAGACCTTGGGGCTGATTGACCACTGCTGGCAGCTGGAGGGCTGAGTGGAGTAGGAATGCAAACCTGGACAGATAAGGGAAGTCAGAGGACAGGACTGACACTGATTCACATGATGCCAAGTGAAATCAACATATACTGTAGAAAATTGTTTACATCTGTGTTATACTTTTACACTTTTCAACCCAAATTGCCCCAAAATGAATAAACTGGGGCATCACGGTGCCCCAGTGGTCAGCATAGCTGCCTCACAGCCCTGGGTTCAATTCCTGTCCAGGGGTGTTGTCTGTGTGGAGTTTGCATGTTCCCCCTGTGTGTGCGTGGGTTTCCTCCGGCTGCTCCGGTTTCCTCCCACAGTCCAAAGAGATGTTGGGAGGTTAATTGGGTTCTGGGAAAACTGGCCCTGGTGTGAGTGTGTCTGGCCTGTGGTGGACTGGTGTCCTGTCCAGGGTGTACCCTGCCCTGCGCCAGTTGCATGCTGGGATAGGCTCCTGATCCTCTGTGGCCCTGAATTGGATGAAGCAGTTAGAAAATGGACAGAGCTGCTGCCCAAGCTGAGCTGCTGCCCAAGCTGGCTCAGACACGTCCCCAGCGCTGGATATACAAATGAAATCCACACAGCTGTGCAGAAACTGCTAATTCCCTCTCTAGCTAAGGTATTGTTACAAATATAGGGTTACAAAAATAGAGAATCCCAGAACTAGACCAAGTGGGATAATCAATTAAAATAAATAATCATAACCCCCCCAGAATGTGCAGAGCAGAGACTGGATTTTGACGATGTTGACCACAGGCAAAAAGAGTTCTCTTCCGTTTAGTGAGCAGCCCAGTCTCCCTTGTTTAGCTCTGTCTAGCTGGCCAGCTCTTCATTTTCACACTCACTGAAACATCCGTCTGCTCTGTCTCTAAGGCTGCCAGACCCTCCCCTGCTTTCACTGCCTTCAGCTCCTGAGAACGCTTCTTTTCAACTACCAGCTTTTTGCAGTTTCTATCCCTTTGATTTTATAGCATTTCTGAAGCTCATAAGCAACTGCGCAAAGTCACTCATATCCAGCTGCCCTGCAGTCACCCCTGTTGCCTTTTTTATGTCCATTCTGTTGCACAAAATGAAATCTGCGCCTGTAAATGATTTTGCTTTGCCAAAAAGCTGCTAACCCAGAGAATCACGATTTTTCACCACGCGTTATGGAGTTAAGAAAACAGAGAATTACAGAAAAATGTGCAGGACATGCAATAATCAAACAATTGTACCCCCCCAAAATTGTAAAGATTATGCCAAGAATATACCCAAGCGGTTTGCATAACCTGAGGCACCTGAGGTTTTGTTTTGTTGTCGCTGGAGTAATAAATCAGAGCACGCTGGGATTGAACAAATATTAATTAAATTATGACAATACTAATCAACACGCAACACAACATGAAACAAACATGCTACTACTTTGTTTACACAGTGGTCTATGTCCTGACCAACCAAGAAAAAAGCAAGACTGCTTCCAAGTATTTAAAATCCTACACAACCTCCAACAGGCCAGCGAGTGAGATTAACCTACCTTCTAAATAAAACACAATTCGACCTAGAGTTCAATCTCTCTCTATAAATCAGGATGCTATGAAGAGCAAAGCTTTAGAATTTCCCTGTTCTAAAAATGCATCCACTCACCAGGAGAGACAATTTTTAACCGAGAGATTCTTTATATAGGAAATCAGAAGAGAGAGGACCTCTTTTAATCCTGTCTTCCCAGACTGTTGATGACTCTTCATGATTTACCCAGAAAGTAAGACAAACTAGAAGATTTCTTTGATCAATGTGTCTATAAGAGCCCCTATAACTCATTAAACACTTCAGTTCCTCTCTTGCTTTGAAGCTCCAAGAACTGCAGATGGTGACAATAGCCAGATGTTGACCAGCCCCTCCATCCAGCTGTGACGTTTTTTTAATTCAGCCTTTTTAATAATGGAGACTGAGCACCTACATGGGACAGTTCTGTTATACATAAATTCACAGAAGGTAAAAATTCCAGCCAACTGCACGTCCTATAGGCTTATTTCCCATTTAAACAGGAACCAGAAAATACGAACTGCAATCATAGCTAAGAAATCAGCACACATTCTCCCCTCAGTAATTAATCAAGATCAACCAGGCTTTGTGTCCAACAGCCAACTATCATATAACGTCTGACGTACATTTAACATCATAAATTATGCAACTAAAATTAAAAAACAAACTGATATTAACTCTGGATGCAGAAAAGGCACTGAACAGGGCATTATGGCCTTTTTTATGAACCTTGCAGACAATGTGGTTTCATAATGACTTTATTGCCTGGCTACAGACAATGTATAAACAGCCAAGTGCACTAGTACAGGCTAACGGAACTCTGTCAGAGGGCTTTAATTTATATAGGGGACCTAGACAAGGAGATTCCTTGTCTCCATTGAGTTTTGTTCGCAGTATACAACCGCTGGCACAGAATATAACACAACAGAATTATATAGAGGGAATTCATACAACAGGAGAAACACACAAGCTGGCTCTTTATGCAGATGATGTCATTATAAGCCACAAGTCCAACCACAATCTCTCCCTGTTCTCGTGGGTGTAATCACAGAGCAGAGTAACTTTCTAGGATATAAATTAAACAAATGAACATCTGAAACAATGGTTATTTTCATCACGGGAGACCAAAAATAAAGCCATTGACAATGGGATCCATTTAGCGATTACAATACCCACAAACCTAGAAACCATTTTTAATTAGAACTGTGAGGTGCTAGAAATTCAGCGTCATCCAGAATTCGATAGATGGAAATTGTTGCCACCCTGGCTTCTGGGAAGGATTGAGAAAATCCGAAGGAATGTACTTCCAAGAATTTTGTTTTTGTTCCAGACCATAGCACAAATGGCAGCATTTGGACAGTTGGTGGAGCGATTTGACTTTCCTAACTCCAGCTACCTCTCACCCATCACTGAGAACAACCCTAGACACCATAAAGACATTTCTTAAGCCAAACTGCCCCTCCACATTACTTGCCTCTTCCAAACTTTGCATTACACGTCTTTGGATTTCTTTAGCTCCAAGACTGACGATATCCGGCATCACATTCTCTCCACAGCGTCTTCCTGCCTCGCTAACCGCTGGTTTCTCTTTGCTTCTGTCACTAAACTGGTTTCACACCACCACCTGCCTTTTCGATCCCATTCCCACTGCTTCACTTCTCCTTACCCCCTTGTCCTCGATATAATGAATTAATTAATATAATTAATGAGTCCTTGAGCACTGGTGTGGTACCTATGGCCTTCAAAACTGCTGCTGTCACCCTTGTGCCAAAACAAATATGGCTCTGGACAACCTGAACACTTTTGAGCCCATATCCAACTTACCCTTTCTTGCAAAAATTGTGGAACATGCTGTTTGGAACAATTCAGTTAAATAACCATCTCAATGCAAATAACCTCTTCTGAACGCCTTCAGTCTGGTTTCCAACAACTTCACAGCACAGCATCTTCTTCTGCCTCCTGATTCTGGTTCAACTTCTATCCTTATTCTCCTTGACCTCAGTGCTGCTTTTGACACTGTTAACTATGACATCTTACTTTCTCGTCTTGCGACTTTGTTTTGAGTTTCTGATACTTAAACGGTTCAAGTCTTACCTCACTGATCGCTGTCACTTTGTCTCTCTTGGTGGTTTTAGCTCTGAATCTGGACTCGTTAAGTCTGGTGTTCCTCAGGGCTCGATACTGGGCCCCCTGCTTTTCAGCATTTACACGTTTTCACTTGGTCCGCTGTTAAGATCACATGGCTTCAACTGTCATTTTTATGATACTTAAATCGATGTCCATTCTAAGCCTGACACTGATGTGATCTAATCTCTGAAATAAAAACATGGATGACTCAAAATTTCCTTCATCTACACTGTGACAAGACTAAAGTCATGCTTATCAGCATGCCCAATCAACTATCTAAAGCCAATGCAATAACCCTTTCTGTGGATGGCTCTGTACTTGAGCTTCAGTCTAAATTGAAGACCTTGGGGGTGATATTTGATCTAGGCTTGACGTTTGACCCACATGTGCAACATATTGTAAAAAAACATCATTCTTCCATCTTAAAAATATTGCCAGATTACATCCTCTGTTGTCACTAACTGTTGCTGAAAGGTCAGTTTTCTTTCCAATTGATTCCTGTAATGCTCTACTCGCTGGGGTATCGAAATCCACCTTGAACAAACTGCAGTATGTGCAGATTTCGGCAGCCAGAATCCCGACCAGGTCTAGTGCAAGTGTTCACATAACTCCTGTCCTGGAGTCCCTGCACTGGCTTCCTATCAGGTTTCATGTCAACTTCAAAATCCCCCCCCCTCCTCACAGCCTTCGCTCTTCTAACTCTGGTCTCCTGTCTGTCCCCCAAGCGCGTCTACACTCTGTGGGTGACAGGGCCTTCTCCTGCTGCACCCCAAAGCTCTGGAACTCTGTGCCCAAGAATCAGGAAGTCACCTTCACTGAGCTCTTTCGCATCAAGACTCAAAACCTTCTTTTATAGAAGGGCTTTTATTTAGCTGGTTCTGTGCGCCCCATTGCTCCTACTGTAGTCTGCACCCCCCTTGTACTACCTCCTCTCATCTGTATATTCATTGTGTAGATTTCATGTGTTCTTCTTTTGCTTTGTTGTTGTACTGTAAAGTGCTTTGACGATGATGATGAAGTTAGGCCTCTGGAATATCTTGTCTGTACATATTGTATACATAGAGTTTAACTTACTGTATGTGTTGTATGTCTATGTTTTATGTAGTGGAATGTTTGTATTGTCATTGTTAATAAACATTTGTTTAACCAAGTTTGCCTGAATTATTATTCTTTTCACCACACCTGTGCCAGAGTATAAAGAATTCACGTGCCTCTTGGGTATATTCTAGAGAAATCACTTACAAGTTGGGGGGGCATGAATAATGATTTTACTTATTGATTAAATAATTTGGCCAGTTCCATGATATGCACCAAAATATAACAATTAATGATATAGCCAAAGATGCAAACCCATCAGATGTATATAAAATCCTACAAAGTACAGAAGGAACACAAAGCATAAGAATAATGGGAAAAGGAGGCTGGCCATTGAGAAATGGGGGGGACATATGCTTACAGCTGCGTAAAACACCTGCTTGGAGACAATTTGCATGGAAATGTCATATTCCTCATTTTTGAACCCCCCTCTCAGTTAAAAGCCAAATCGATAAATCTGTGAGCTAATCAAATCAAACGGTTCAGGTTACATTTGTTAGCTTAAACAGGTTAAAACCGGGCCCTAGAATTTTAGGTCTGGGGCAAACAGCAGACGAGCTGCCATCGGACCTAGTGCTCAAGTGTGGAAGGTCTCCATACATGAAAAATATCTGATGGAGACAATTATCCACAGAGTTAGAAATTAACAACATGTACTTGTAAAAAGAGGCAGGACACAAGTTGAACTTAAAAAGTAATATACAGTAGCTATTATTTTCATGTTCCATGTCCCCTCTCTCCTTTTCTATTTTGTGCTTCTGTGTCGTCTACAAATGTGTGTGAAAAGAGGGGTGTTGTAGGTCTCAACATCACTACAGTAAATAGAAAAAGACATGTCCCTTGCTTCAGGAGAGGAGTGTGGCTGTAGATACTGGGAGACTGCAGTCGTGCTGGATGTCCAAGGTCATGTTCCTACAGCGCCTGCAGTGCTCTTACTGCTCACATGAACTGGAAGGGGGGGGGGTCTTCTCAGACTCTGTTACACATTTGAACTTTCTGACCATAGGCTTTGTTGGCAAATTTTAATTCTCTGGAACATCTTTCCGTTGTAGATTGAAGAATCAATTATGCCACTTAACTCGTTTAAGGGATCTGTACATGTGTTCCTAGTGACTGATGTCCTCAGGGAAAAACATTAGAAACCAATATTTTGTTACCGACTGCTCTCCGTAGGCCAGACGAAGGTATCAATTATGATGATTTTCATGCACATAAATCACTGAGGCAGTAATGGCTTATTTTGTTGTTGTGGTAATCTGGAGGTACAAAAAACTGCGCAGAGCAATCATTTTGTTCCAGCTGGTATTGTTCAGAAGCTGAGATGTAATTTCAGAAGCAGCAGCTTTTAAGTGCCAGCTATGTGTCCCCTCCTGCTTCGCACCTGAGGCTTGCTCAAGACCACACAGGGCTGACTGATGGGGTTCCTAACACCAAGACAAAGCTGCTCAGGCTATCTGTGAGACCTGTGAGTAAGCAGTGTTAGAGCTGGAACAACAGAACTACAATGTTTACCAATCAAGGCCTCCTAATAATCCCCATCTCTGAACTGGCTTCATCACTCTGCTCTCCTCCCCACTGAGAGCTGGTGTGTGGGGAGAGGACTGGAGCATCATCCAGGTGGGGCTGCACACTGGTGGTGGTAGTGGGATTCCCCATGACCTGTAAAGAGCTTTGAGTGGAGTGTCCAGAAAAGCGCTATATAAGTGTAAGCAATTATCATTATTACTAACTTAGCTGTGCATGCTCTGTGATCTTTAATCATTTTTGATTAAAGGTGGGGGTGGGGTGCACTGAGCTGCAAAGGTGTGTGGCACGATTGTCCAAAGATTTCAGTATTGAACTGCAAGTGCAAATGAGAAAATGGCCATTCACTCTGTTAAGCCATAAAAACCTATAAAACAAAAGCAAAAGTGCTGAGAGATCTTGCAGACAACCTTGTGCAGGGAAGGGCAGGACTCACTTGGCCTAAGGTGACTGACACACACACACACACACACACCCCTCAGCCAGAGCAGGGGGACTGCAGGTCATCACCTGTCCGAATCCATTAGCATTCTCACTGCTGCCACGAGAGGACAGGAGAGGTCGGAGTCCTCCAGGGGCGCTTGGGCTCTCCACCCAAGAGGACGTTTCAAGCTGCACAGCAGGAGATAAAAAGAAAGACAAGGTCATGGAAGGGCCTCAGGACAGAAATCCTGGAGCACTTCCTTACCTGTAATTATTCAACAAGATGCCCTTGTCTTGGGTAACAAAATACCCAGCGGTACATCAGACAAAACATTCGGATGCAGTAAAACGGAGCTGGAAGGCTCTGGGTCACGCGGATCAGGCATGCATACCAAGCAGGAGCAGGTCCTCCAAGAAGCGTCACGATGGCATTTCGGGCAGCGGCTGTTTGCAAGAGCCAGGGGCTCGAGGGGACGCTGCTGCAGGCCATCCTGCACAGCCCCTCGCTGCCTCAGCTCCGGGGGGTCTCTGGCTCATCACTGTCAAACCAGCAGCAGGCCTTCAGATGGCTTGAGCGACACAGCCCTTCTCCGACACGCATCCCGCATCCCGGCGAGCCGCAGCTCTGCGGGGGTGGATGTGCGTGGAGACAGATGAGCAACACAGGGCAGGGCGCGGAGCGAGGACGGGACTCGTGACCCAGGCGACAGAGAGCTCCCCTACTAATAATAATAATAATAATTGCTTACACTTATATAGCGCTTTTCTGGACACTCCCACTCAAAGCGCTTTACAGGTCATGGGGATCCCCTCCACCCCCACCAGTGTGCAGCCCCACCTGGATGATGCTCCAGTCCTCTCCCCACACACCAGCTCTCAGTGGGGAGGAGAGCAGAGTGATGGAGCCAGTTCAGAGATGGGGATTATTAGGAGGCCATGACGGGTAAAGACCAGGGGGGAATTTGGCCAGGACGCCGGGGTAACACCCCGACTCTTTTCGACAAACACCCTGGGATTTTTAATGACCACAGAGAGTCAGGACCTCGGTTTTACGTCTCATCCGAAGGACGGCGCCTGTTTACAGTGTAGTGTCCCCGTCACTATACTGGGGCATTAGGACCCACACGGACCGCAGGGTGAGCGCCCCCTACTGGCCCCACTAACACCTCTTCCAGCAGCAGCCTCAGCTTTCCCAGGAGTCTCCCCTCCAGGTACTGGCCAGGCTCACACCTGCTGAGCTCCAGTGGGGCTGCCAGCTGGGAGCTGCAGAGTGACATGGCATAAAGATAAAAGAAGAAAAAGCACAAGTCACCAGACTGTACCCAGACTGGAGGTCTGGCTGCAAGGACAGACACCTGGACCTCATTAAGGGCAGATGTGGACCCCGCTCTCTGAGGGCGCATGATAGACGAGCCAGTCCGTTTTCTGACGCGCCTGTGAGCCCGAGGGGGGGGGGCAGTGGGGAGCAGGGGTATGTGCCTGCAGCACGGCTCACGTGGGCACCCGGCCTGGTAGTGACGCCACTCTGCCAAGCACCCCTGCGGTATGGTCCCTGCTCATCGGACACCGAAAGAAGAGCCAGGTCTTCTGGCCCCAGGATCGATAAAGACAGCCCAGGACACCAACCGCTGCAACAAACAGAAGCATTCCCTTTCAGGAAACCTGCATTGTTTCCTCCGTTCACAGATTATTAGAAAACCTCTGCACTTCCGACCTCTCCTACTCTATCTTTAGCTTTGTGGGCACATTTCTCCCATCATCATTTTCTCCCAAGCATCATTTTCGCGGCTTTGATCACCCCCCCCCCCCCCCCTGCAGGAAGAAAAATGGCCGCCGTGAAGCGCTCTCCGGGCTGTGAGCTGGGCTCCCTCCCAGCTCGCTGCGCTCAGCTCTCTTTCCCTGCACATCTGTTCTTTCCTGTAGCTACACTGACATCACCTGTCGCCATGGCTACGCTCTCCGCCAGGAAAAAAGGTGACGATGGCTTCAGTCCAGGGATAGACGGAGCGCTTTTCCCTCTGCCCTCTGGGGTCATTGGATTACCTTTACCCCCAGACAACATCTGTCTGCAGGGGTAAATCTTCTCGGCTCAGATCTCCAGCCACAAAGGGCCTGACAAGTCACTTCATGGGGGGGGGTCTTGGACAGGTGTTCAGGTGCGTGTGGATTTCAGGAACAAGACAAGAGGAAGTTGCTCAGGGGCAAACGGAGGACAATGTCAGGATAGCAGCTTCTGTTCCTGCCTGTCTGTGGAGGAACTTTTCTTTGAACGCAGCTGTGGCGGGGGGGGAGGTGTTAGGTGTGCGACAGGCGCCGCAGACAACACCGAAAGAGAAAGAAAGGAGCGGGAGAGCGTCTCTCTCTCTATCCCCCTGGTAATTAATTCGATCGCCGAGCGAGCGGAGACGCCGGCTCTTGAGGAACACAAAGCGGAGTCGTGATTTCGTCGCAGACGCGCTAGCGACGAGACGCCCTAGTCAATGACTCCGCCAGGTAGCGGCGGAACGGAAAACGGCGGGCGGGGGGCTCGCTAAAGAGCCGCATTCCTCGTCGTCTTCTGTTTACCTGAGGCCTGCCTCCCCCAGGAGAGCCACACTCCCCGGGTTGTCATGGTGAGGGAACGGCAGGCGAAGGCACCAGGAAGATGTCAGAGCGTCTGGCTGCAGGAGCACAGAGAGGAGCAGACAGACACCTCAGACAGGCTGCTGTTCCTGCCTTCTGATCGTGCTGCTCGGGTCTCCAGCTTAGCTACACAGCTTGACTCAGCCAGAGCAACATTTAACAGCAGGAATGATAAACTCTGTTCTACAGAGGGCCACTAAGGCATTTTCTCAAAAGCGCTTGTCCGGAAAAGACAAATAAAAACCACTTAAAACAACAAAAATAATAAGATAGGAAAGTAGCACAAACAAAAAGGCTAGTTTTAGCACGCTGTAGAAGACGCAAAACAGCACACAAAGGCATCAATTAAATAAAAGCCTTTTTGAGGAAGAAGGTTTTTGAGTCTGGATTTGAAAGTGCCCAGGGAGGGTGGCTCTCTGATATCCTTCGGGACAGAATTCCAGAGCTTTGGGGTGCAGCAGGAGAGGGCCCTGTCACCCATAGAGTGTAGACAGGCGAGTTTGTGAGGTTGTGAGGTGAGGAGTAGACAGACAAATATCGAGGTGCCAAGCCATGCAGAGCCTTATACAGTAGGTGGGCATGTGGATTTTGAAGCTGACAAGACACCTGATAAGAAGCCAGTGCAGGGACTCCAGGACAGGAGTAATTTGATCATTTGTCGTGGTCAGGATTCTGGCTGCTGAACGCTGGACATGCTGGAGTTTGTTCAGTTTGGATTTGGATACCCCAGCGAATAGTGCGGCAGTGTTGCAGTAATCACTTCTAAAGAAGACAAAAGTGTTGACCAGTCTTTCAGCTACAGTCAGAGACAACATAGGACATGATCTGATGACATTTGTGAGATGGAAGAATTATGTTTTTACAATATTTTGCACATGTGGGTCAAATATCAAGCCTAGATCAAATATCACCCCCCTGTTCTTCAATTTAAACTGAAGCTCAAGTACAGAGCCATCCACAGACAGGGTTACTGCACTGACTTTACACAGCTGATGGGAGGAGCCGAGAAGCATGACTTTTGTAGACGGTCAAACAAAACAGGCTTGTGACTCCCAGTCCTACATGCTTTGAATTGTCAAAGACATCACAGGCTCTTCAGTGCATCTTCAGCCTATTCAGTGAAACACAAACCAACAATTAAACATGCAGAACAATGTGGCAGAAAATTGAAACCTGAGAACAGACAATTTCAGGGTTTTGAACGCAGGTAGTAAATAAATACTAATACTGAATGGGAAATCAATACTGAAATAGAATAGGCTAATTTCCTAGATGTTTATGTTGATAATTTTTATATATTCTAATTGATGCGGCTAAGCAATTAAAAGGGCACAAAATGTTAGAATACTTATTTATTTTGCTCACCTTATATTTTTTTTTGTTTCAAATTAAAATATATGCAGCATATATTTTTCGCTCATTAAACTCTTTGCAAAGACTGAAAAAGTTCAACACAGAACAGAAGTTTAAATACCCTTTGGGGGAAAGCCAGCTAAACAAGGGCCGACAATTCTGTTTTTATAACTTCGATGCTTCAAAGAATAATTAGCAAATCATTACAGTGCCCAGATGAGCATAGCTGGTAAAGATTTATCCAGCTCGTGGCTGTAAATTCTGCCAAAGTGGCAATAGTGCCTCTACCATATATTGACTCTGGGGGGGTGAAAACTTGTACAATCAATGATTTTAATTTGCAATTAATTTAGGAGGATCTGTTGAACTATAAAGTGTTTTATGTCAGTCAATGCACACAATCCCAATGAACTACATTATGATTCCATATTGTAACATAATAAAGTGAAAAAGTCCAAGCGAGGTGAAAACTTCTGATATAGACTGGTCAAGTGCAGGAAATCGGTGCCAGGACATCAGCTGACCTTCGAACCTGGTATCTGTCACCGGAGAGTCCGCCAGCTGTACCAGCTGCAGCTGCAATGCCAGCGCTTGTACCGCCTCACGGAGAGCAGCACAGCTGACAATGACCTAGTTATCTGTCAAACACAAAGCGAAGTCTGTAGGTTCAAGGACTACTTGTCCACCCGGCAAAAGACACTGCATGCACATGACCACAGTATCAGCTATACGCAAGGCAACAAAAAAAGCATTCAAGCGTAACACAGCGTTTGTTGAACTGCAATGATTTGGCAATTAAGTGACTTCAAAGCAGATTGGGGACACACTCCTTCACGTGAGCAGTGTGGGCAACAGCTCTCACAGCACTGTGCCGTCACTGTGTGCAGACAGACCGCCGGACCGCGCCGTCTCCATGTGCAGACAGACCGCTGGGCCACGTCGTCTCTGCGTGTTCATACCGCCGGGCCACGTTGTCTCTGCGTGCAGACAGACTGCCGGACCGCGCCGTCTCCATGTGCAGACAGACCGCTGGGCCACGTCGTCTCTGCGTGTTCATACCGCTGGGCCACGTCGTCTTTGCGTGTTCATACCGCTGGGCCATGTCGTCTCTGCGTGCAGACAGACCGCCAGACCGCGCCATCTCCATGTGCAGACAGACCGCTGGGCCACGTTGTCTCTGTGTGCAGACAGACTGCCAGACCCCGCCGTCTCAGCTGCAGACAGACCGCTGGGCCATGTTGTCTCTGCGTGCTCATACCGCTGGGCCACGTCGTCTCTGCGTGCTCATACTGCTGGGCCACGTGGTCTCTGCGTGCAGACAGACCGCCGGGCCGCACCGTCTCTGCCTGAAGACAGACCGCCGGGCCGCGCCGTCTCCGCATGCAGACAGACCGCCGGACCACGCCGTGTCTGTGTGCTCATACCGCCAGGATGTGCTGTCTGTTAGACACTCCGGCAAGAAAACAAAAACCTGTCATTATACCCAACAGGCAACTGGGACTGGGAACAACCGGTGGGATTGGACAGTCACCGTACGAACCGAAGTGTGAAATTTCGTTTGGAAAGCCTGAAGCCTGTTTAACCCCACCCCAACACGCTCATACAGCAGACAACAGACGCCTTCTGCTGTACTGAGCCAACATGAATATTCACTAGCGACCGTGGGGAACCTGCCCTTGGTATTAACGTCCCTATCAGCCCCAGCAGGAAGCACCCTGGGTCCAGCTATAGCGGACACTGCCTCTGCGCGTCCTCCGTTTTCTGCTCAGTGTTGTGTCACAGCTGTTCATTGTGCAAGACCTTAGAGACTGCACAGCACTGTGTTCTGCCGCAGAATGAAGAGATACGCAAGTGAAAGACAAAGCACTTATTGTTGGAGTTTCCACACTCTGGAGGTGACATCGCTGCGGGGGAGGTTGTTGGTGACAATCCTATCAGGAAGTGACCTTGAGGTGCAATTTTCTCAGGTGAAACCCAACAGCTGGCCCAACCCAATCCCCCCTACCCATGCTTAGATCACTAGAGGTACCAAAGGTCAAACTACACCTCATGGGGTCCAGAGCCCCCCTCGAGCGTAGTTGTGGAGGTGACCCAGGAATGTTACCCGTCTTCTTCGAGAATGGGGTGGTGGAGAGGACTCGCCGATAAGCCGAGAGTCTACTGGACTTCAGTGCATCGACAGGCGATTCTGGATTCCACAGCAGCGCCCAAAACATCAGCCCTGCAGCCCATCGGCCTGGGGACACCGCAGTGAACCCCGCTGCCTTCGAGTACACCGTGAAGCGAATGGGGGGGACCCGCAGCCCTGGCTGCAGGAGTCGGGGCTCTGCCAACAGCCGAGAAGCACCCGGCTGGCTCACATCCCCAGCCTGGACTCCTCCAGCTAGGAGCAGCTGGAGCCGGGAGGTCAGAGGACACTGCCTTGGCAAAGGACTGGGGAAGAGGAAGTAGTCTCAAGTGCAGGTTCTGGGTTCAAAACCAGCACATTTAAGACCGTGAAAGTGCTTTGCTCTCCAAGTCAACATCAGTCTTGTCCCCTTTCATTCTGGTACCAGCCGTCACACTGCAGCAAGGCTCAAGAATGAAGAAGCAGTTCCTCCATGCCCTGGGGGCTTAAATTTGCCTCACGCCCAGTGGGACAAGGTTACAACCTCCTGTTAGTGGCTTTTTAAATCATAAAAACATTAGACTAACTTAAGACCAGCCTTTTTACCCCAGACTTCCCAGAGTCTGAGACAAAGCACACCGAAAACAAATACCAAATCTTTAGCTTTTACTAAAAAAATACTTTCACATGTCCATCCTGTGTATACTTACAGAGTTCCTCTTTGTGGTTAATGAAAGCTTTTTAAAAAAAAACGCTATCACAATGGATTTTTATATAACGGATTGGAAGCACTTACTGTACGTCTCCCTAGACAAATGCATCTGCCAAGCAAATAAAGATTTTGACGTAAGTAGATCGTTCTCAGGTCAAAATCAAGGAACAGAGTCCACTAACATTTGTTGCAGGTGCTCTAGACCGCAGGAGCTGGGAAATCCAGATCCTAAAGCCGCAGGCAGTGTTAAAACTTGGCATGACCTGCGCCACACAGCTGGCGCAGTGAACTGAACACTTTGGAGCCCCAGGTTAAAAATACAGAACAAAACCACTGACAAGTTATTTCTCCCACAAGCACCTTGTAGGGCATCATCCTGAGCAGGAGTGCGTGTTCAGGATTCTACAGCCTGGTTTGTGGCGGTCTTGAGCGGTGCTGATCTGCAATCAGGCAGTCCTGGAAGATGGCAGTGCTCCCGTGTAAGGGTCTTTGTGCCATCAGCGCCGAATGAGAACACCTTCTGTTTTTCTGACATGTTGAGATCTGGGGGAGCTGACTGTAGCCTGGCAGGGTGCCGAGCTCTTCTCACACAGCCCTGCACGCGTATACAGTGGATATCAAAAATCTACGGACCCTGAAATATCAGCTTTTGTTGATGTAAAGAGAATACATAGAATTATTGCAATATGCAGCGAGTGGCCAGTTACTGCCCTAAATTCCTGCACCTCCTTTAAGGTTGCCGTTGGCCTCTCGGCAGTCTCCCAGCTGAGCTTTCTTCTTGCCCGGTCATTGATTTTGGAAGGACATCCTGACCTTTGCACTGTCCTGGTGGTGCCATATTTCTTCCACTTCGTAATGATGCTCTTCAGTGTCCCATGATGTAATTCCTTTTAACAAAATTCTCTTAAATCCCTCTCCTGATCTGTACCTTAATAATATCGCGTAGATCTTCCGTTAGCTCCTTGTGGACATTGGTTATCTCTGCACTAAGCAACCAAGAAACCTTCAGGGAAATCCTACAGGAGCAGCTGATTTTATTTAGGGCTAATCAGAATCACTTCAGTTGATGTCAGGTGAAGGCGAATTAACTTTGTACATGATTTGGAACGTGATTGGTTAAATCTGAACACAGTTACGTTTATAAAGAGTGTGCATCCCTGTACAGGAAATGCATTGAAAGTTCAATTATTTTCCCCAAACATAACATGTTTTTCACTTAAATAGTTGTTCCAAGATTTTTTTAAAGGTGAAAAAAGGTCTGACATGATTTGTCATGATTTAAGCCTTAACATCAACAAAAGCTGAAATTTCAATAAGGGTGTGTAGAGTTTTGATATTCACTGTAGAGTACATGTGGTACCCCAGTGCTAGGGACACAAAGCATCACACTGACCGGACACAAGGAGGAGGAAAAGGCATCTGTTGTAGAACTTTTATTCATTTTTATCCCCTAGATATACAGTACAGCTCCCCTTCTAAGGGGAGTTCATGTCATATAAAACCAAAGCACAGTCTATTGACACAGAACAATCAAGGTATAAACCTGAACTCAAAAGACATGAATGTCTGTAGGTGGAGGATGTGGGGTTAAGGGGTGAGAGGTTTGGGAAGCAAGCAAGTTAATTTCATTATACCGTATAATAATGGGAACCCATATAATCCACTACATCCAAATACATGAAATATTACCCAGGGAAGTACAGACACTCGGTAAGACTTCACATAACCACCTTCTCTGGCTGCTAGTTTGCCTGGTCTTTTACCAACTGGTTTGCCATGACGGTCCTGTCTGTACCCCGGGACCAGCTGTGGCTCATGGTTCAATGCCAAAAAATTGTTAACAAAAAAGAGAAACCAGCGGGTTTGTATTCATACAAACGGAGAACACAAAATAGGAAAAAACGTGTTAGAATGAGAGGGGGGAAAAAGTTCAAATGTGACCTGAAAAAACAAATGCTTTCAACAGCACAGTTACTGGCACAGCAGGTTAAGAGAGCAAGATGATCCTTCAGGCACCCCAAGATTACACAGCTACACCGCCCGGGGGAAACAACCTGAAACTCCGGCCAGCCCACTCCTCTCACAGCAGCAAACCTGCCGCGGTGCACATCTCAGCGAACACGGGTACAAGACGGAAAAAACAAGGTCGGGGGCTAAGCCCAGTACTGCACAGTGCAGCCTCCAACCAGTGGCATGCCTGCCGCCCACCTCCTCCCCAGTGAGGTCACTGCTTTTTCTTATGGTGGTCCCAATTCGTCAGTTCACAGACTGCACAAGGAGCACGAGGGGAAGGCTTTTAACTACTCGAATGGAGCTCCATGAACACGAGAATTCGATCTGAAATGCCTAAACTCCTAGGCGCACTGAGGGTAAAGGGGTAGGGTCGGTTCGCTGCATGACTGCCCTTTTGTGGAGCACAACCTAACCAATTCCGAGAAGCTCTGGGCCTTCAAACCATCTTGCCCATCTGCTGCAGGATTGAGGTCACCCCTCAGAATAGAGGCTGCTGGGCATGGTATTCCACAGCAAAACGTGTCAAGGGAAAAGCAGATTTATAAGCCGCTGTATAGAAGCACTGGAACACAACGGTTAACTGTACAATTATTTAAAACGAAGATCCGGGATGGAAAATGAAGTGAAAAGCAACAAGGAGAACATCTACACATCAAAGACTTTAGATTCCATGCAAAACCATATTAAACCACAGCAACAGGAGTGGTGATGACTGTGTGTGCTCTAGTCTACCAAAATGGGACAGGCTCATTCAATGTTCAGTGCAGTCAGTTTTACAGCAAGCGTTGCCAATATCTGAACTTCCCTTGTACAATTACTACCATTGAAAGCAAAGGAGGGAACAATGATTTTGACATTAAAGACTTTTTTTCCTCTTTTTTTTTTGTTTAAAGTAGCCAGTTGATCCTGGATATCAATAAATAGGATGTGGTTATGTCGTGGGATGTCTTGCACGTTCAGCAGACACTGATCGGCCGGCGAATCCGTTTTGTTTTGTGTCCGACTTAAGCCAGGGCAAGAACTGCAGAGAAGGAAAAAAAACACAAATTACAAGGTCATGTCTAATCCCCCGACGCACAATACTATCAGCTTAATCGCACAAATGCCTATAAATGCGCAAGTTTTAAAATGTAGCTGGACTGAAACCATGCTTTGGAGTGGAGTAACAAGCAAACACTGAAAAGCAGCTCAGTCGTTTCTGATCTCGACCGATGTTGTGCAATGGGAAGGTGGAAGGAAAAACATCCACTGCTTGCTGGCCATCACTGAGTTAAGTCAACCTTGTTCTTTAAACCCATCACTTCATGCTGTCCTAGTCTTAAGTTACACTACACTCAGTAGTGCAAAAGGTACTTCACGAGATTAAAAAAATACATCCAAGACGCAGAAAGGCCTGCTCTCATAAGAGCAGCCTTCCTTGAAATGCACTGCCTAGATAAAATACTGCAGGGGTCTCCAACTCGGTTCCTGCATTGCCGACTGCAGTGGGAACACAAGCCAGAAGATACTAGGCCCTCCAGGAGGAAGAGACGGGATCCATGATGGGCAGAGAGGCGCCCAAGACCCCTTAAAGCCACATCAAGCCAATAAACTTTGCCTAAAAGCACACCATCACAATTCGTCACCAGCCTCACTAAACCATTTTTACTGAACAATGCTGTAAACGTAGAAAGGTTCGACAGTGCATGCATGAGAACATGCAACAAAGCATTACAAACACAAAACCACAAACAAGCTGGGCAATATTCTTCTCAACCAGCCGTTTCTCCAAGTTAAGCAAGATCAGGACAGCAGCTTCAGGGAAAAGGACAGCGAGCCTGCTAGGCTTACCTGAGCAGCACAGAGCCCTGCTAACAACCAGGAACACTGCACTCCCAGTAATCAAGCAATCTATAATTTCCCACTGAGGTCAGGGGGGTCAGACATGATTAACTGTGAAGGAGTAAGGCTGGCTGTTTCCTCATGAATCTGCAAGCTGAGCTGGGGGAACTCTTTAGCCAAGACATGTCGTCTTGTCCAAGCATTTACAATTCACCATGTGGTCTGTCAGTGAGATGTAAAAAAGTTAAGTAGGAATGCATACCACTTATAGCTTCCTGGGCGAAGTATTTGACATCCATGTCTTGATCTGTGGCCAGCTTCTCCAGCACAGGCTTGACTTCTGTCTGCAGGGCACTGTAAGGCACAGGGGACAAGTGAACTCAGGCTCTTACAGACTTACAGGCCAAGTCTCCTTAGTATTGCCCCCTCCCAACCCCAAGTCCTGTTCTGTCTCGTATTGCAACAGACTACCTCCCCCTTCTCCCAACCACACACATCCTCTCAAAATAGCAAAAACCACATCACACCCTGGCGGTGGGTTCGCTCACATGTCAAATGTCAAGTACTGCTTTGCTGTTGCAGACAGACGTTAGAAAACCCAGAGAGAACGTTAGAGAACCCAAGTCTACAAAGCCGGTACACTGAGCTGAGGCTTTGGTCTAGACTTTCTTCAACATCCCTTCCCCGTCAATTCCAAAAGTAAAAAAAAAAGTGCTGGCTTTATGGTTAGCAATGAACTTAAGCAATGGCTGCCTAGTAGATAAACAGCAATCTGCCACTCGGCTCGGAATTCAAAACCCAAAATGAAAAACAAACGCCAGTCGCTTCAGCGCGTACTTGCTGTCGAGAACTGGGCCGATTTTCTGCAGGGACTTGGCGACGTTGAACCGCACGTTGGCCACCTGGTCGTTGGACATCTTCAGAACCACGGGTAGCATCTGCTTGGTGGTGATCTCCTGACCACAGGCCTCAGAAAGAGCCTGCAAAGCCACACACAGCACTGACGCGGGATGGTCAAAAAAAAAAAACATTTCCCTCTACAAACTAAGAAAAGCAAAGAATGCGATAAGTCTGCCTTAGCCAAAAAGAAAATTCTCCTACTTAAGATGCATTCGACTGAATTGCTTTTAAAGTGCTTTAATGACAAAGCACTTGTCTTTTATCTCCATTGTAGCAGTTGGTGGCGATTTCTTTAATGGACTTTTCCAAAAATTCTTGTAAGTGGAATGTTATTGGGCAAGACCTGAATACGAAAGGCCCTTGAACGTGCACTGAGCCAACACTGACACAGCAACAGAAGCACTGCCAGGAGTCTGGCTGGTAACAGGGAAACACGATAGCTGAAAACCCTGTTTCTCTCCCTCCCTCCTCTGAAGCGTCGGGAGACAATATCAATATCATTTCAGGTGAAGGCTGATTTTCATTTTTCGAAAGCTCAACTGAAGAGGCAGTGTGTGAAACACAACCCATCCCTATGCGAGCTGTTTAAGGACAAGGCACAAGGCTGTTTCAAACACGACGGCAGGCTCTCTGAAATGGGAAAGACAGCACGGCTCCCCTGAGTATACGAGAATAATTTGAAACCGAAAAGGCCTGACAAGGTGTTTTGTTATGAGTTTAGAGGTATGCTGTCACTGTTGTCAGTTCTCTACTGGCAGACAGCTACGTGTCAGTATATTAGGACATGTTCGGCAGACAGCCTAACCCCGATTCCCATTTCACTGGAGGCAATACTGCTAGAGGCGGACATGCCCTGGAGCAGCAAACGCGACTGGACTCACATTGATGCAGAAGAGCGTGGTCATTCTGTGCAGGTAGTTGGGATCATTGGCCATGCTCAGGACCTTGGGGACGATGGTGTTCTGTGCCCACTCCGCCCCAAATTTCTCCACTAGCTTCATGAGGTTGCAGGTGGCTGCCTCTCGGATAGCGTACACTGCGGAAACAAGGTCACATCGGCTGCTGTCTAGTATCTTTAGTGTGTGTGTGTGTGCTGCACAACCTGATGGGCACGTGTTGGACACCACTGTCCCGAGCCTTCTTCTGGGGAGGAATGAAATCTGAACCATAAGAACATGCAGCACCGCCACCAACCAAAAATTGTTGGTATAATAATAATAACAACAACAACGTCACTTTATTTACCCTTTACAATTTCTTGCATTAGAAATTATCTTTTCGCAGACCCCAGCTTGCTCTCCATGAGACACACAGATAGGGAGAGAGCCTGGGGTCAGAGCGCAGGGTCAGCCATTGTACAGCACCCCTGGAGCAGTTTCGGGTTAAGGGCCTTGCTCAGGGGCCCAGGGGAGTAGGATTCCTCTGCCGGCTGCGGGATTTGAACCAGCAACCTTCCAGCCACAGGCGCAGGTCCTGAGCCACAGAGCCACCGCTCCGCCCATTAAGGATGTCATAATGGAACACTACTTGTCTAAAAAGGAAGTGTACACATTCTTTCAAAACAGACCAGCTCTGAGGAATTATGAAGTATTATGAAATTTCAGGTGCTTAACTACCAGAATATAGCAATGGAACTTTGAGGTTTATCTCAGAAGGAAAAGGAAGCAGTGACAACGAAATCTGTTAAGAAATATTAGCATCACTCATAAAACTACACCTCCAGCTTCCAGAGTCCCAACAGAACAGGGGTAATAAGAAGTCATAAAAGAAGAACAATCACAAACAAGAGGTCGGCATAATGCCCATCCTGGCCCTCGTTAATAGCTAACTGATCATCCAGGTGTTGCTTAAAAGAAGCCGTATCAGCTTCAACCACATGACTGGGCAGCTAGTCTGGGACTACCACAGCCCAGAGTGTAAAAAAGTGCCTCTTATTCTCAGTTTAAATGCACCATGCTTGCTAACAGAGCAGTTAGATCTTAGTAAGTACAGACCAGTACCTGCAATTTCACTCTCAATTCAATCTGCAAGCCCACACTTTTCCGAGAATGTCAAACGCATGAGGTATTGCTACTCTGCACACGTTAACACAAGACCGATTGAATCTATCGGTTGGATTCTCTAAACAGTCTGGAATGTTTTTAGGATGGTAAAACGGGATGGGTAATCACCAGGCCTGGAAATTTGGAACCGGAGAATATATGCCAAGAGTACGGCTACACTGTGGTCCTAATCTCTCCTGCTGTGGAGTGATTCAGTGCTGACAGATGCTTTCTGGGGCCACAATAAAACAGACAGCACAATACCATTCAAGGAAAACTGCTGCCACTGCTACAGCCAGGGATTGAGCTCCTCTCTCTCTCCAGCCAAGCTCATCATACACTCTCACGTCATCAGAAATAGCTATCCTGTACCATGACAGGCAGGAACATTCCAGTGATGTAAGCTCCCCCCCCCCCCCCAGTAAATTATTCGCTTTGAAGTTGGCTCCGAAGTGCACAGCCTTTCGAGTGGGACACTGGGGCGTGTCTGTGGGATAACTGGAGAGGAAGGACTGCAGGCTGAGAGACAGAGAGAGAGTGATAACGCACAGATTGCAGATGGGAGCTGCGCACTGCAGCTACCATGCCCTCAAATACACGCACGGGTCATATTCACACAGGATGTCAGCATGGAACATCTTTGTAGAAAAAAAACAAGATTAAAAACAAAAGGGCATCTCGCCAAGACTACCAGACCCCATCATGCTTGGTAGTCCAGTACGGGGTCTGTAGTGGCTGGAGACCAGTGATTCTAATCTCCCCGTGTGCCCTTTCTGTGCTGCCAAGGGGACTGCTGGCATTTCAGGAAACGGTAAGTTTCAGGACGAAAGCGCAGTGCTCGGATCCCACAGACCGAGCGCTGGCATGCTGCCCACCACAGCCTCACAGAGCTGGAGGTCTGGATCCTATTTAGACAGCACCTCGCCACTTCAAAGGCTCTTGTAACTTCCTAATGGGATGCAGCCCTACAACATCTGCAGTGATGTCTGCACCTGTCTCTCCCAACATTCTTCTGAAAACAAAATCTAGCAAGAAGTCAACAAAGATAGGGCGTCTTTTAGGCGTCTTTGTAGTAGGAGCGGTGTAAAATGTTATCTTATACTTTCAGAATATAGTCCAGACTTAATTACACAAAGCAATAAATCGATAAAATGCTGTTTTCAAGTAGATACTAGAGCCAAGAAAGCAATTCAGAACAAAGCATATACGGGCATTTCCCAGGCTGCTGCTCCACTTTCTTATCCGACTGTCATTTACAGTAGGCGACGCCTTTCGGACACTCCGTCAAGACGCATGGCTGGGCCTGCGCACAGGCCAGGCAGGCTGTCATCGCTCGGCCCAGCCGGGGGAGACAGACCAGGAGCTGCAGCCCCGCACGTCCGTCCCCCAGTGTGGGGCGGGGGGGGGGGGGGGGGCTGGTCCCGGGCAGCACAGGGCTCGAGCTCACTCCAGCCTCCCGGCTGCAGGAGGACTGAATCACAGCAAACCTACTGGTCCCAGGGGGCAGGATGATATATTTCTTACCTACATGTTTCAGACAGTTTTAAATGTGCTGGAGGTACGTATTTTTCCTCTCCAAAGCCGATTTCCTTGAAAGGTTCTACATAAAAATGTAATGCAAGAGTTTGATCCTTATGAATCACCAGGCACTGATGAAACAGGGGAGTGAGCTTGAGCATTTAACTCATTCTGCCTGGCTCTGGAAAAGCTCGCTGTGCCCCCGCCTGTCCGGATGTTAAGATGTGAAAGAAAGGAGTCTAGGCGGAACTAAGACGCAGAGAGAGAAGCAGGCTTTGTCGCCCAAAATCACTTCTCAACCCCATCACCCCATGCAGGAGGAGCGCCAGGATCTCGATGAAGGGGAGGAGCGAGGAGCTTACCATGGTCGACGAGCCACGCCATGCACAAGGAGTTCAGCTTCTCATCGAAGAACTCCACCCCCTGAGGGCAGAGAAGAGCAGTCAGGTCCGCGGGCTGGGGTCGAGACGGGCACGTGAACTGAAAAACCACTGGGCCCCCTCACGTCCAGCTGCAACTCAGGGTTATAAATCACACCTGCCCACACCCATGGTTAATGCTGAGCTGTGAAGCAGCATCAGCGACAGACAGGGTGTGATTAACTTGGAGGAAGCACTAAATCAAAGCAGGGCTCTGCACTTCATTATACAATGTCTTCCCAATATTCTGTCCACAATGCTGCAAAAATGATATAATGACAGATAATACGCAACACCACAGCGAAATAAAAAAAAGATCACAACTGCACACATATCAGCAGGTATAAAAAGTGGTTATACTTCAGCCAAAAAAAGATTAAGTGCAATTAATACCGTTAACCCCTTAGCAAGTCAATAAGGCCTCTTCAGTGTTTAGTGCATACTCTCTCACCTGAGCAAGCTGTAGTTAAGACATTCCAGGGAATAACATTGTGCCCATCTGTTGAAATAGTTCAGTGCCCCCAGATATGCAAAAATATTAAAAGGTCTCTCGAGAGCCTCATCTTGGTTATTGTGCCAACAGGACACATTTGACATGCTTGCCCCCCCTGAAGCTCCACCACACCCCCGAGACAATCGCAGCGTCAGGACTCACCAGCTGCCCGGCCAGCAGGGGCATGTACTCGATGATGGCCAGGCGCACCCTCCACTTGGCGTCCTCGGCCAGCTCCACGATGGCGGGCAGCAGGGACTGAGACAGTTGCCTGATCCCAATCACCTCGTTCACACAGTCCAGGTTGGAGATGATGTTGAGGCGCACCTCGGGGCACTGAGAGAGAGAGAGAGAGAGAGAAAGAGGACGGGGGTGAGCACGCTTGTCAGGGACTCTGGCAAACGGAGGCTGATGAGAAAGCTGGCACCGCAGAGAAGAACAGATGACATCTCTTTGCCAAGGGCTCCGGTTTACTGTTCCTTTATCTTTTTAAAAGGCTTCAGTCTAGGGATCCTCCTGTCACTAACTGCGCTGGTGTCCTTATAGTACAAGTAACAAGGTGACTGTGCTGATTATAAGTTTAGAAAAAAAGGTAGGCCTGGGTTGGGGGCTGATGTCTCCCTTAACATTTCATGCTCTTTGACTCTGAAAGGAAAAAAAAATATATGTGCGACAAAACACAAAAACCTTTGATAAGATGCTCCTGACATCTTATCAAAATCCCGCATTTTTCTGAGCAAAACGCACACTGTGTTCAGGGACAGAGCAAAATTGATCAGAAGTCACTGTTGTCTCTTGACTTCTAGGAACACTGGTCGCTGGCCAAAGACCCGATGCTGACAAGTGAAATGTTACAAGGTGATCAATACCTGGTTACCCTGTTCAAGTCGCATCATGAACCTGAGCTGCCCTCTGCCTTCCCTAAATTCATAGCGATTTGAACGTTACCAATATCTCCAGCATGCAGAGTTAAATATTATGCAGATGAATATAACAGGACATATTGAACGCTTCTTCTCCAGTGTCTGAGATGGAGGCACCGACGTGCCAGCTGTCTGGTGCGCTCGCAACAAACGCACAGCAGCCTGAATTACCAGCCAGGATTATAAATGGCCACAAGAATAATAATTAGGAGACTAAAAAGTTTAAAAAAAAAAGAACTGTGGACAAGTTAATTTGTGCCGCAATGAAAAAGAAAGATGGATTACAGAGGAGGTCCGTTGACAGTTTCTTTGAGCTTCCGAAAAGGTTTTAACAATCGCAGTGAAGAGAGCCCAGATCCTCCCTTGGCAGCTGTGTCTGTCGGCGACGGAGAGCTGCCAGCTCCCACCTGGATTTGCTACATACAATTGCTAATTTTCCTCCCGCTTTCAGGAACTTGAAAAGGAGGGCCCCCTCTTAAGCCACACATCAAAAGACGATCCATTTCAATTTCAAATTTTAAATCCGAGTCACGAAACCTGAAGGCAATTTGAATCCAGCATGAACGCAACTTTAAAACTGCGGGTCCTGTTTGAGCATGCCTCCCCAGCTTTCTTTTTTTTTTTTCCTACCCTTCGGCCTTTCCCTTCCAGGCTGTTTCCTGCCTCTGGGGATGAAAAGGCTTCAGTGCTGCACGCCAGAAGCTTGGCCAGCGCCGCGGTGCTCCCAGCTGCAGCAGGGGCAGAGACGTGAATGCAAGCTATTCTTGCCGGAGACCGGGGAGGACTTCAAACAGGAAGCAGCAGGCATCGCAGGAAGCAAGCGGTCTCCAGCACATCCACATCAAAGGGCCTGGAAAGCTGGGGAGCACCATGTTCACCCCCCTCGGCCTCACGATCCTGCTCCCTTCACATCTCCCACCCCACCCCGGTCAAAACATCAAGGCTTTTCGGGATGCGTCGGAGATGATTCGTGAAATGGGGGGGGGGGGGAGGAGGGGGAAAAAAAATCCCAGGTTTCTTGGGAATGTTGAGGAATTCTTCTTACCCCGGAAATAGATCTGGCAACTGGCTTCAGAGCCTACAGAAAGCCAACAACTTAAACGTGCGCCCGATGTCACGACATGAGGGCCGATTTACCTGGAGGGCAGAGAGGGCTTGGAAGCACAAAGCCCCCAGCCACCCTGGGCAACAGGGAGACGGACACCCGCCCGACACACGAATGGTCTGCATCGGCCAACACTTACAACAGACAGGGCGTGTGGAGTGGCAAAGGACACAAGTGTTCCTGATGATTGCTACCACATGTGAACGAGCCCTGAGGGGAGTGGACAGATGTTTCAAAAGACTGAAAAATTTCTGAGGAAGTGTCTCCCCTCTCTCTGCACTGACAGCACACGGGAGAGGTGCATCTTTCATTTGGAACTGGGTGCATTGCCTCCTTTTTAAAGGAAATTAATATTACTTGAAAATAATCACCATTTTTAAGGAGGAAACAAAACAAAAGAGACAGACACCCTAAGGGACACAGGAAAAGAGGACAGATGTTTTCCGGGGGCGTGGGCACACTCACCTCGTCTTTCAGCTGCGCCAGGAAGAGGGGCAGCAGGTGCTCGATGGTGTTGTCTTTGCCCAGGATTGTGGACAGGCCCATGATGACCGACGCCAGCGCCGACTTCACGTGCTGGTTGGTGTCCGACACCAGCTCCTGTGAGCAGGCAAAAGGAAAGAATGGCATCAGATACAGAGAAGAGGGCACAGGACGCTCGGCATCGTCACCGTTTCGATAATCTTCCTTCCTGAGGCAGAGACATTTGCCACACATTCAAAATATCTGTAGTGAATTGTGTGTGTGTGTGTGGGGGGGGAATGGCTGGCTTGCTTGTCTGCACGGGGGGGGAAAAACACTCTGCACTGTGCTTGAGAGAACTAGAAAAACAGCTGAAGAAACAGTTGGACAGGTGTGCTGTGGGACCCAGTCTGTCCGCCCCTGCAGAGGGGCAGGCTTGGCAGGCACATGCCGCAGGGAAGACGCCCATCCGCAGGCACCAGCGCTGCAGGCCTCCTTCCAGCAGACTGGAAACCAAAACATGCGTCGCTCACAGGGCCACCTCTCTTATTTACACACAGATCATTAACCCCTCGCCCGGGTAAGATTTATTTGCGTTGCTGTAGCTATGAAGGGTTTGGAATTAGTTCGCCAGTTTAAAAAAAAAACATACACACACACTGCTTCTTTTACCGAGCCCACATCCAGCACCAGGGACCTTAACACGCTGGAGTGGGAAGCAGGCAGGTTATCACCAAGCAGACGCGCCAGCAGCCTCACTGTAATGGAGCTGGGAGTCACCGCTGTTTCTGCAACAGCCAGCAGCCCCCTGCCCGGCCAGCCTGCCGGGACAGGACAGGCTCCGATCAAACCCGCCGAGAATGGAGGGACAGACCGGTCACGAGTGAAGTACTCGCACCAACGAAACAATCCTTTCATCGAAGCATCAATTCAGAAGCTTACAGCTCTCCACCGCTGCCCAGCGCGACCCGACAAGAACGCACACTTCTCCCCTACCTAGGGGACAGTATCAAAACCCCACAGGCAGTTTCTCAGGAGCAGGAATTTTACTACACACGAATGATCTGCGGATTAAAGATTTCGCACATATGCTCCCTCGGGCAGCTCCTTCGGCTCTCTTGCGTCGGACCAATTCAGCAAAGTCTCCAAAAAGCACCTCTGTAAACTGGGGGAAACGGACGGAACTACATCACAGCCTGAGAAGCAAATACATCAGAAATGGTTAAAAGGGAGAAATTTTAAAACGCCGAAAAAGAATCAGGATAAGTATAACAGGGAAACTGGTGAGTAAACCACTGAATTTCTGGGCACACTAAACTTATTTGAAATGATTGATGTGTTTCCCCAATACAGTTTGATCCTTACACAAAACCTGCATTGTGGTAACAAATTTGAGTCACAAATTCACATGCAAAGTTACTGACAGACCAGCTACAAAACAATACAGTTGGGGAGGAAAATGAGGGCACACAGTGCTCATCAGTGTTGGAGAAGCCATTAATTAGTACATGATGCCTACACAGCCCTGACATACTGTCTCTTCTAGTCTCCTCCCTGAGCCCGACATGCACTCTTGTTGAGTTTTTAGACCTGCACACTAGAATGGTCTGAATGACATGAAGCAGGCAAATAAGACACAGTAGCAGCACATATACAAATCGAGGGTCCAACACTGGATCCCTCTCCCAGCTGATGGTGTGACCCAGGTGTGCTCCATGGCTCTGGCCGAGACTGCAAGGCGAGATTCCCAGAGCCCTCAGCTCCTCCCAATGATCTCAGGCTTTTCAACCTTCACACAGTGGGGCAACCAAACAGCCGATGAAGTCATAAGTTTGGATAGCACATATCACACATCCGTACCATCCTGTCTTGGGGGGGAAAAAAGCAGCCGGGAAGGGCACAGTATGCCGGCGGAGGCCTGTAGGTCTAAGGGAGAGGGACTATCGAGATCCAGACAATGCAGTAAAGCAATGCAACCAAGCAGCAGCAGCTACAAAAATGGTGGCCTTGCTTTCTGAAAGAGTGCTTCTTGGGCTCTGTATCTATTCCTGCAGGGCCACAAACACAAGTGAGCACTTGGCTCAAGGTGATACAAGGCTCTCATTCAGCACTTTCCTGGATGGACCCCCCCCCGATGCATCTGCTTCAACAACACAGCCAGTATGTTCCAGTCCCCCACAACCCTTAGTGTAAAGTTCTGCCTGCCGTTCTCAGGCCTCAATGCGGCGCCTTACGTTTCTACACTCCCTTAAGCACAAGTGCTCAAGCACAGAAAAAAAAACAAACCTGTTTTGTGATAGTCTTGATCTTTATGCCGCTGCATGCTTTTCTGCTCTTAATTTCAGCAACATGTTTGTCCTCAAAGTGCATTAAGGATCGGCGTCGCATGCTCTGGTCAGCAGCACAAGGTCAGATAAGGTCACGGCGGTGGAAGCCCCAGAGCAAGAACGTGCCGAGACGTTTGTGGGAGAGGTTTCCAAGTACTGACAGAAAAGGAAGTCAGATGTTGACTGTGCAACTATCTGCAACCTCAAAACCTCAGGACGCTGGACCTGTTTCTTCCTGTTCTGTGAAGGTACCTCACCTCAGGCAGGGGAAAGTAACTGATCACCAGGCACTGCGTTAGAGACTCTGGCTCGGATATTAAATCGCCAGCATCTGGGCTACAGCCGGCCATCTCACTAAGTCAATGCAGGAAAAGCCACATAAAAAAAAACACGAACGTGTGGCCAGTTTTAATGCTTAACCGCTCTTTATCTCTGTGTACTTGAACCGTCTCTTGTGCAAGAGTTTCGGCCCTGCAATATCTACTTTTTTTTGCATGCAAGTTCAATAAACGCTAGCCTGTTCTGTGGGAACAAAAAAAAACAAAACAGTAAGAACAGCCTCAGCGGGGAACCTTATCAAGAAAACAGGTTCTGTACAACGCCGCGTTTGAGTTAAATAGGTCAGCCGAACTGCTGATGAGGGATCATGTGGCTGCAGCTGGAGGGTTTGTCTCACCAGACAGAGGCTGCCGGTTTAACCCAGCCAGGTGCTGGCGATCCCACAGTACAGCTTGGAGACGGTCATTTCGAAACAGGGCTGTTCACTGAAGTTTAATGGACAGCTGCTAGATTCTGAACCCCCCCCCCCCTCCAGAAAAATAATATATATTGCTTACACTTCTACAGCTCTTTTCTGGACACTCCACTCAAAGCGCTTTACAGGTCATGGGGATCCCCTCCACCCCCACCAGTGTGCAGCCCCACCTGGATGATGCTCCAGTCCTCTCCCCACACACCAGCTCTCAGTGGGGAGGAGAGCAGAGTGATGAAGCCAGTTCAGAGATGGGGATTATTAGGAGGCCATGATTGGTAAGGGCCAAGGGGAAATTCGACCAGGACCCTGCGGTAACACCCCGACTCTTTTCGAGAAACGCCCTGGGATTTTTTATGACCACAGAGAGTCAGGGCCTCAGTTTTACATCTCATCCGAAGGACGGCGCTTGTTTACAGTGTAGTGTCCCCATTACTATACTGAGGCATTAGGACCCACATGGACTGCAGGGCGAGCGCCACCTACTGGCCCCACTAACACCTCTTCCAGCAGCAGCCTTAGCTTTCCCAGGAGTCTCCCATCCAGGTACTGGCCAGGCTCACACCTGCTGAGCTCCAGGGGGGCTGCCAGTTGTGAGTTGCAGAGTGATATGGCCGCTGGTAGAGACTCCAAGAGTCTATTCTCCTCTCTGACAATAGGGCTAGGGACTCAGACCACCCCTGTAGCACAGAAAATTCTCAACTCTAGCTGCGAGGACAAGACAGGCCCAGAGGAATTTCACAGTTTCTTCACCCATCAACGAAGAGGGAAAGCACATCTGAGCCAGAGATCAGAAGGCACCTTTTCATAAAAAGGGTTGCCGGAGTCTGGAACAAGCTATATAGCCATGTTGTTTGATTCTTTCACTGAAGCAGCTGCATGACATCTGTTGGATCACTTAAAACCAAACCATCCCGATGGGCCAAATGGCCTCCTCGTTTTGTAAACAAAGATCAAAATGATTAAGCTCACAATTAAAACCTGTATTCCAACGGGTCAACCACACAACCCAAGGCCATCCCTACGGTCCAAATGAGCTCGACGCTGCTCACTGACCCTCACATTGAGGGGGGTGAGAAGTCCTAAGAACACACTTCTTTGTCAACACAGCCCCATTAGCGCTAATCTCTCCATTTCTTATCATGCCAAAGATAAGACATGTTTTAATGAGCAAAGGAAACTGGACAGCCTCAAGTCAACAACGAAACTCAACGTGACTGGGGGGGGGGGGGGTGGGGGGTGGAACCGCAAAGCTATTTTGCAAAGATAAGTCTGGGGAGCAGGAAGGGTGCTGATAAATGGGAGCTCAAACAGGTGCACACCACTGCCACCTTTACAAACTCACAGAGCCCATGACAGGTAAGCAAACAAGCCTCCCAGACCTCCACAGTACACACCCACCCACCCCCAACGGTGACGCAGGAGGGCTTCCAGGAAACCCCCCCACGGCCAGACCCCAGGACTCACTGAGAAAACAGCAGGGTTCCCGCACGTCACTCACGCAGGAGAAAAAAAACACGCTTTCACACTACGTGCCAGATGGGCAGACCTACGCAATGGAATTCTCCCCAAAATATTTTCAGATCATTTATACAGCAATAATAGATTCGATTCGGTTAAGGCTTTTTATCCAACGCAGTTTACATTTGTTCCCAGGCTGGGCATTTTACTGGAGCAATCCGTGGGCAGCAGGAAGACAACCGCAGAGGCCCTGAACGCTGCTGCACACTATAGCCTCAACACAGCGTTCAGGATCTGTTAGTGCACAACTCCTTGCACAGGCGGCACACTAGTGAAAATGGAAATGGCGCACGTTAGAACAGCTACTCTTTCAAGAATATGTTTGATGAGAGGGAACTTAGACTGTCAACAATATAAAAAAAACACCAGCATGACAATTCAGAAAAGCCCAAGTCAAGGCCAGTTCTGATGTTTGCTTTCTTTTGCCTGCAATGCCTGAACATATCCAGTTATGAGTCAGCTTAGGAGTAATGCACATCAGGTCCTTCAGCGAAAGCAAGTGTTTTTGTGCAGGAACAACATCTGCAAGAGTTTAAACTCCTGCCCTTGTAAAAGGTCTCTGCAGTGGGCGGTAAGTGGTGCCAGACCAGAGTGGCTGATATCGGCAAGGAAGCCCATTGGATAGAGAAAGAAAATCACTCTGCCCTTCCCCAAGGGTGAGAAAGAAACACCACCTGGGAGCGAATGAGTGTGCAACAGCGCCCTCTGTTGGGAATGCAGAACAGCAGCAGCCGTCCAGTCAGCATGTAGTTCTTGAGTTATGGCCTGCAGCCCCGAGAAGCCAAGGGCATTGCCCCGCTACCCTGAGTGGCTTTATCAGAACTCAATTTCTAATTGAGAAACTACAATCAGCAGCTGATACAACTGGGAGGAAGATTCAGCATCAACAGACCAAACAAGCCTACAGCCAGGCCCAGTCTGACAAATCCGTGCACCAGAAGAACAACAGTTTTATCAAGCCGAGAGGTCAGCTAGGAGACCGGACGCCAGGAAAACGAGGAGACAAATACTTCTTCTAGCACTGCCTGGGAGTTTCCTAGGAGGTGATCGGCCTGTGCCCTGTACATCCTCGAGACGTACAAGCGGGTCGAGCCGTGTGCTGGCCCCTACAAGCCTGGTCCTACGGTCCGATTTTCACACTCCGGTCACGGTCCACACCGAGGCGCTGCTTAACAAGTGGCGACGGGCAGGTCAAGCCACCGAAGGCACGCAAGTGCAGTTTCCACGCACGTGTTCGGCACAGGCGGTCTCTAGGTTTTGAGTTTCGAAACAACAATCTTCTGCGAGCAGCAGCCAGAAGGGTTTTGACCAAACTGTCGGCAGGAAGGACAGCAGGAGAAAAGGAGAGTGTGTGGGTGCTACAGGATGATCTCCATTCCTGTGTAGCATTTATACGAAACGCTCAGATGCTGACAAGCCATCGGCACAGAGACTGCTGAATCCCCCCTCTGCCTCCGCTGCCTTAAACACACAGTACAGAAACCGAGATCTCCTGGACGATCATCCGGTCGTCTGTGAATCTCTGCAGAACAATCCCCTCGGGTCTACAGGAAACACTCCATTAACACAGACAAAATATGCTCAAGTGGAGTTTTGTCTGCAAAATGAAAAATTCCAGACTTTCCTCATGATAACAGTAAGTATAGGACAAGCAAATTGTTTACCATGGGTGTTTCGTATGTTTTAGTGAATTTCAAATGAAAAACATCAATACACAAAGTCAGAAATACTATATAGGTCTAAAATTAAGTAATGTCAGTGGTGTCCTATAAGAGTAGGTCAATTGTATAGCTTGGTATAGTATAGTACATTTTATGACATGAAATAAAAAGCTTATACAATTATACAAAGTCAAGAGATCCAGAAAACACATGTATGTATTTTTCTCATCTCAATACTGCCCGTTGGTGGAAGAAGTCAGAGCTATACCACAGAGGAAGAAACGGCAAGACAAAGAACAGCACACAAGCGATCGCTGAGAACACGCGCCACCATACGACTCCTGTGCCTCTGGAGCACACAGCTCAGAGTGGACATGACACTTACCTTGACGCAGGGCAGGATGTGGCTCATGATGATGGTCTCCCTGCTGTCCTCTGGCAAATTTTCACAGAATTCTGAGAGGGGGGGGGGAAAACCAGCTGGTCAGGAGTGGAGTTGTTTGTGCAGCAGGGATCAAAACCGTTACACAAACATCCTACCATCTACATCTCTCTTCTTCCAATCATCCATTTTCTAACCTCACTATTCAACACTGGGTCACGGGGGAGCCAGAGCCTATCCCAGCAAGCAACAGTATCAAAGCAGGATACACCCTGAATGGGACAGCAGTCCATCTCAGGGCAGACACACACACACACACACACCAGGGCCGGTTTTCCCCAAGAAGCCAATTAACCTACCAGCATGTCCTTGGACTATGGGAGGAAACCCACAAGAACATACAAACTTCATGCAGTTTAGCACCCCAGGAATTGAACCCAGGGCCCTAGTGCTGCAATCCTAAACACTATCACCATGTCTGTCCTACTTTTTCCATTCCATCTGAATGTTAATGGAGAAGCCGCAGACAGGGATTAGTGATGGGGTTTATAATGAGCTTAAACCATTTTCCTGCAAATCACCCACTGTCTTCCTTTATTTCCTAAAAGTCACTGTTTGTGCTGGATCATAATATTCAAATAATTGCTAACTTTAAAACAAAGAAGCAAATCTATTACCCGACACCTGCCAGTACTGTCACTGCTATCTTAATACAACAATACAAATTCAATACAATATTAAGACAGATAAGGAAAGGGGAATGTCATTTTGATACCAAGCGTATCTCATAACAGGGTGATTTGACTTACAAACTTCAAACAGATAACAACTTTAAAAAAATAGAACCACATCCAATCTAATGTATCAAGCACAGAGCAATCTCTCAGGATCACAACAAAAGGCTGAACTGCTCCCAACAGGAATTGAATAAATGAGCTCAAGAAAACAAGATCTTGGTCTCAAACAGCCTGTCAAGACTTTAATGCTCATTTGGTTGCTGTTAGTCTTTCAATGATCCGTTTTCTGGGGACTTCCGAGGACATGGTCTCAACACAAAGGCTTGGGAAGTAACTCTGCACATCTCCAGCTTACAGAAAAATAGGCTACTAGCTTCTGATCCTGAATATATGTGCAATTAATTCCCATCTGTAGCCTCCACTCCTGGTGTCTGTTACACTCCTGATTTAATGCTTTAGCAAGTTATTTTTTTCTCTAATCATCTGGAAAGCATTAAAAGGAAAGAAAGCTCTTTGTGCGTCACTGCGGTAAGGGCAGAATGAATCGGAGGCCAACTCCAGCACAATCGCAGCCTGTCCCGGCACTGACCTTTGACCTTGTTGGCTGCCGCAGCCCTGACCTCAGCCTCGCAGTCCTTCAGGAGGCTCTGGAAGGCTGGTACCAGGTCGTTCTTGGTAATCTCTGGACCCACTGCCTTCTGGAGCTGGAAGAGGAGAGCGAACAGGGGAAAACTGAAAATCTCACTTGCCCACAGTGCAACACCCGTACATTACCATCTCTGAACGGGACTGCAACTTCATGGGCAGAGCAGTGACTCTGGCTAACGAGCTGCGCCTATGGCTGGAAGGTTGCCGGTTCAAATCCCGCAGCGGGCAGAGAAATCCTACTCCATTGGGCCCTTAACCCCAGCTGCTCCAGGGGCGCTGTACAATGGCTGACCCTGCGCTATGACCCCAGGCTTCTCTCTCCCTGTCTGTGTGTCTCATGGACAGCAAGCTGGGGTCTGCAAAAAGACAAATTCCTAATGCAAGAAATTGTGCAGGGCTAATAAAGTGATTTTATGTTATGCATAGAGAAACCCAAAAAGAAGCAAGACAGTAGTATATGTGCGAGGTTAAACAGGCCTATTTGTACTTTTTGAATGAAAATAAACTGTACATGAAAGCTTTACTTGAACAAATAAGCATTTTTAAAAAGTGATTAGAATTACGTAGTGGGTTTGTTAATGTGCGAAGTTTCAGAAGCAGACCTCACACTCCTGGAGGCGAGGCCACACTGCCTCTGTAAAATGCACTTGTAGGTGTACCTGCATCACAAAACTGATCACAGCCTCACTACCAAGGATTTCTGCAGGCAAGCCAGCGATTGCTGGGAGGTTATCCGTGTTCTGTACAGGTGTTCATGGTCTCCAAGGTTACTAATTCTATTAATCCGGGGCCGTTCGCAGCCAGAATGGAAAATGAGAGGAGACACAACAAAAAGACAGGATCCAAGGACAGCTGAACGCAATTCAATATTTTGACATGATTTTATAGTGTTTTTCCCCCCACACATAAGTGATGTGCGTTAGCAGCCTGCAATACCCAAAGTCACTTAATTGGCAGGACAAGTAATCGTGACTACTGGTTTTCACCGAGGTGACTTTAGTGCAAGCATTAAGTGCACTTAACAATGCTATTGATTCTAAAAGAATATTCATTCCAATGTCAAATAAAATCACTACCGACTTTCTCTGTTAGATGTTCCAGTATCCACTAAGTACTACCTACTGCGGGAACTATTTGACATCACCTCTGCGAAATCTGGACTAGAGAAATGCATGCTCTGCATTTTAAAATCATTAATGCAGGTGAATCAGGGAACCAGATTTTTAGATGCTTTCAGAATACAAACAGACCAAACAGCACCACCTCACTACTGTACTATTATTTGGTCTGTTTGTATTTGGTTATTACCAGCACAGCCTTGCAGACTTAATTTTTTGTCGCCAGAGCAGTAGAGACCAGTAGCAAATAGAAAAATAACGCTAAAACCCACATCTGTGATAAAAACATGGCAAATGCTTGGCGTTTTTCAAAGCAACGGGTGTGTCCCCAGGCAGCGGCTGGCCTCGCTGCACGCCAGCAATCAACACCCCGCCTGGCCACCACTGCACATCGGGTGCTGCTGCCAGAGCTCAAGGCCTGTTTCTTACCGAGATCGTGTTACACAACTGCCCCCGTCAACACCCCAGACTGGGGGGCACAAGGCCGGATTTGGGCAAGTCTCCACACTGAGGGGACCTGCGATCAGGCACAGCTTGGAGAAGAGCCCGAGACCCCTCTCGAGCCGCGCGCTCCTCAGAAGGTGCCTGTAGCACAGTAATCCCGCACAGGGGCTGCGCTGTCACTGCGGCTCTGCTGGCTCATACCTGGAGGCAAGCGGGGGCTTAAGAGCCAGACCCACACGGGGAGGACAAAGACTTTTAAGCCCCATTTAATGAAACCAGCCTGGCGAGCAACTCCAGGGATCGCAACTGCTTGTTTGCAGCTACAGCAATTTCACTTCTAGGCCCGACTGTCTGCACACGGCTCTGTCCTTCCTCAGGGAATCTTTGAGATTCCTTTCAACTACATTCCTCACGGGAAAGAAACCGCCAGACTAGGAGGCACTAGAGCAGAGAAGGATAATGACTAGCACACCGAAATGACTAAGTTTTTTTTTGTTAAATTGAATGCTCCCCTGGTAGGATGGATAAAAATCAACACCATGCCTTTCTATCAAACGTAGCACATAATGTGTCAAGAAGACTTACAGAATTCCAATGTTTTATCTTCACAAATCCTTGAAGGACTGGGAAAGTTTAAACCGGAAATCGGGAGTTGCAGACTGGGTTACGGAAAGGAGGGAGAGATTTTGAACTTTGACGTGCCCCCCCCACCCCCACTTCAAACCAACGGGGAACATGGGTCCGAGGTGAACGTCGGCGAGGGGAGCAGCCAGCAGCGGGGTCTCGCTCACCTCGGAGAACTTGTCCGCCACCATGTAGCGCACCCGCCAGGACTTGTCCTCGGCCGCCTGGCGCAGGGTGGGCATCACCAGGGCCTCCAGGTCCTCCTGCGGCAGCAGCTGGGCGATGCTCACGCAGGCCTCCACCGCCAGGAGCCGCACCGAGTCCTGCAGGGCAGCACAGGGCACCTCAGCCCACTGAGCACAGGCCCACCCCTCCCAACGCAGCTGATGGGTGCAGCCTTAGGATCTTACAAGAGCTACCTTTGATGCAGTTTTGCAATAAGAACATTATAAAAAAAAAAACCTTATCGGCACTATAGTTATCACCACCGGGAAGACTCCTAACTAAGAAGTCATTCAAGATCCCCGGCACACCATTTGTAAGAGCAGGGGTGCTAACCTCAGTGCCCTAGCTTGAGTATGATCAGTCAGGCCCCACCCAAGTTCTCCCCTAATTCTACTGCTGAAGCATTTTCTCGCTCCTCCACCTGACCTGCTGTGCAGTGGGGCCGCGGGCACAGACTTTCTATGCGAAAGCCGTGAGAATGGTAATTCCACTGCGAAGAGAGGAAGGTCTAGAAATAAAAGGGTGGACTTCCACTGAAGACATACAACAATATGCAATATTATTTGCTGGGGGAACTTTGGGGAGTATTCGTTTTGTAGAAATACTCCAGTTTAGAAAATCCAGTAAATCTTGCTGACTAAGACGTCTTTTCTGGAGCTGGTAAAACCTGTCATGGATCAATCTGCAGAGCAATAGGGGTACAAGGCCTTGCATCTGCTGCAGCTCTTTTATTCAGTCACACACTTCACAACTGGCAACAGTGAAGCATGTATGTCACGTGTTGTCATTCTGTAAACTGCGCTTTGAGAAGCCACCTTTAAAGGCACTTTAAAATTTATTATTAAAGGTTATAAAAGAGAACGTAACTTTAAAGCTTTAAAAGGCGAGAGAAATGTTCCTGTTGGAGAAAGGATGTTAATGAGAGCTGATCAGATGTCAGAGGTGCAGGGCTCAGGAGGGGACGGGCGGGGGGGGGGGGAGAACAGGGGCTCATGGGTGTCTAGTGCAGAGTTTGATCTCGATATGCTTGTTGAAGGGGGCGGCACCGCGCTGTACCTGCTCGTCAGACGCCAGCGCGGTGAAAAGGGAGATGATGTCACTCTTGACGTACTCCAGCTCCAGCACCTTGGCGAATTCGCCCAGTTTAGAGGCCGCAGCTCGGCGCACCATGGGCGTGTCATCGGAGCACAGGGTCCGGAAGTGTCTGGGGACACAGACACAGAAGACTGAAGGCCGTGGCCACTCACACAGGCGGGAGACGGGCTAACTTGACAGTGTTAAAACGCGCCGTGCAGTAGGAATGACGGCAACACACGTGTGCACGCTCACATGACCAACAAATCATGAGCGTAATTAACAGTTTGAGCGAATGAAGCCATTCTATAAATCGTTATGTAATTAAGGAAAGATATAGGCAGTGATGCTAAGCGATGTTAGTTTTCATCTGCACTGGGTACTTGGATTTCCGACAGCTGGTTCTGGCAGCAGCTCAGTCCTGCTCCCTGATCTACCCGACACACTGCAGACTGCCTCCAAACTGCTGGCCACACTCCTGCAAGCACTGCTAAGCGCTCTGGAGGGTCTTTCACATCTTTTTTCCTCTCGTGTGTGTCATTTCTGATTTCATTTTGCTGAAAGGAAAACCCACAGAAAAAACCAACTGTGCCATTAGACAAATTGTACTTGAAAGCTGCTGCAAGGGCACCATGCTGTGAAAATGAGAGCATTTCTCTCCCTGCAGATGAAATCGTAGACAGCACTACAAAGGCCTGCTAATTTCTTTGCTGCAATGGCTGGAGAACAGCAGTTTCAGCCCACAGTGAAACACGCTTTTCACCTTAACCTGGAAGGAACAGAGGGTCAAGAGAGGAAGTAGCCCACCGTCAATTCTGCTACAGTGTCCCTACTGCCAGAACCTCAGCTTTGGTGGATCCAAGCTCCTGCTATGCAGATGCTAAGCCTACAGGCCCCAGTGCATCTACTGCACTGAGAAAGGGCTGGGGAGTGGAGCTCAGGCTCAGCCTGTTCTGCAGGCACGGGGGTGTACAGGGCCACTCACTGGCGGATCTCGGCCTTGACGGTGCTGGAGACACGGGGGTAGCAGACACTGAAAAGGCCACAGGCGGAGGTGCGGGAGGTGAACCAGTCTCCACTGGCCAGCCGCTTCACCAGGGGCTCGAAGTGCACCTCCAGGTCGACAGGGGAGTGCTCATGGGAGATCTTCCGCAGGGACTCCACCGCCTTGTCGCGCACCACCGTCTCCTCCACTGTGGCCAGGCTCTCCAGGGGCGGCTGGGGGACAGGCGGACGAGAGGGAGAGACGTTGAGAGAGGAACAAGGGAGATCAAGGCTTTTAGAGACAGTGCGAGGGAGACATTGAGAAACTGGGAGGCAGAGACATGGGAGAGGAGTTCAAGGAAAGAGGAGACAAATGAAAAGGACAAGGTGATGAAAGGAGAGACATTCAGGAGAGTGAAGAGAAAGAGACGAAAGGGAGAGATACACAAAAAGGGAAAGAGAGGAGTAACAAGGATGAGCAAAACAAGAGTGCCTTCGGGGGGTGGGGGGGTGGGTGAAGGAGGAAGAGGAGGAAAAGGTCTTGTTTCCCAGGTGGAAGAGACTACCAGGAAGAACAGACAGCAGGACTGACAGGAGCTGAATTCCCAAGCAGCTTCAGCGTTCGATCTTACCAGCAGGCAGTGGACATACTCTGGGCCTCCCACCAGCATGGTGAAGTTGCCCAGCTGCTCTGCAAGGGCCAAGAGAACTTCATCCTCATCATAAATAGTGTCTGTGGAGAGAAAGAGAATGAATTTCTGTACTACACCCTTCTAGAGCCCAAAACAAGCATCTCTTTACAGGAATCAAAACATATCCCATCTCTTTCTACCCATGACTCCCTGCTTTACAGCAAGATAACTACACGTAAAGACATCAAAACTTAGTCGCTCCCTGTGTCACATTCCACTGTGTTCCAACTCATTAAGGCAGCATTCATCCTGGCACTAAGCCAAACCATCTGCATCAGCAACAAACCCCCTCTGTTCTCGCACGAGAAACGGCTCTTCCAAATCAAATCACGGAGAGTACGAAAGACATCCCACATGTACAGTGCTTTGAAAAAGAACACCCCATGAAAAGGTGTGCGTTTTTCCACATATTTGCACGTATGGATATTTGATCTTCATTTCAACAATATTGATAAGATAAAGGTGATCTAATTTAACAAAGAAAATTTGCAATCAAAAAAAGGTAAGAAATGCAATTGTCTGCTGTGGAAAAAATAAGTACACCCCAAAGCTTCAATAGCTGGTGTTGCCCCCTTTGGCAGAAATCACTTCTTGTAAGCGTTCCCTGTTATTATCCATCAGTCTCCTACATCGACTTGGAGAAATTTTTGCCCACTCCTCCAACTGTGTGATGTTTGAGGGCTTTCTTGCATGTACTGCCTGCTTCAAGTCCCCCCACAGCATTTCTATGGGGTTTAGATCTAGGCTTTGACTTGGCCATAACCCTCCATTTCTTCATTTGGAGCCATTCTTGTGTGGAACTGCTCGAGTGTCTTGGGTCATTTTCTCATTGCAAGGTCCACTTATGGTGCAGCTTCAACGTTTTGACAGATGGCCTCACATTCTCCTCAAGTACTCTCTGGTACAATGTGGAATTCATGGTTGACTCCATGATGGCAATCTGGCCAGGCCCTGAGGAGAGAAGCCCCAAACCATAATGCTTCCACCATCATGCTTTACAGTTGGTATGAGGTTCTTTTGGTCAAAGGCAGTTTTTGGTTGTCGCCAAACATGACGTCTGGCATTGTGGCCAAAAAGCTCTACCTTTTTTTCTCATCCTTCTAGAGCACATTGTTTCACTTGTCCTGATCTTCACCTAGGCGTTGTCTAGCAACCTTCAGTCGTGCATCTATATTCATTTTTGAGAGCAGAGGCTTCTTCCTTCCTGACCTCACACGTGGGGCAAAGTTGTGCAGTCTCTTTCGGATGGTGGACTCATGCACTTTGACATTGGCTGAGGCCAGACTTGCCCGTCAATCCCTTGAGGTTATCCTGGGGTTCTTGGAGACTTCCTGCAGCATCTTTCGGTCAGCTCTTGGGCTGAACTTGGTGGGACGACCAGGCCTAGATTTCCAGTGGTTTAACATTTTCTCCATTTGTAGAAGATCTTTTGGACAGTGGAGTGATTGACTACAAATTGCTTGGGAATGGCTTTAAAACCCTTACCAGACTCATGGGCATCAACAGTCTTTCTTCTGAGGGCCTCAGAGAGCTCTTTGATCTTGGCATGATGTAGCCACACACCTCAATTGCTAAGACCAAACCAGACCACGGGTTTCTGATGTTTATATAAGGCAGTGCCCTCCACATTACTCTCTAGTGACGTTCTAATTATTTGCACCCGTTTTGGTGCACCAGATTTAAGTTTTAGGCATTTGATGCAATGATAAAGGTAGGGGTGTACTAACTTTTTCCACACAAGGAAACTGCATTTATGTTGATTTAAATAGTACAAACGATGCAAAATGTGATTTTTCAATGTTATTTTTTTTTATTAGATCACCTTTGTCTATCAGTATCGTTGGAATGACGATCAAACGTATATCCTTTTGTCCAAAAATGTAAAAAAAGGACAAACCTTTCATGGGGTGTCCTTACTTTTTCACACTACTGTAGTTTAAAAACGAAAACGAGTGCTGCCCTGTTCACACTGCTGGACTGTTATAATCAGCCCAGGACAGCAGCTGGGGAACATGAAGCCTGATGGTTTTGGTGCCACACCACTGAAATCAACCTCGCTTTCAGTAAAACGTGTTTCACTGGTTCCTGGGGTGGCAGTGGGGTATGTACCTGTGAGGAAGGGCAGCAGCTCAGTGCGCGTCCTCTCCACTCCCAGCGCCAGAGCGATGGTGGACAGCTTCTTGATGCTGTTCAGACGCAGCTGCCAAAGAGAAGGGAAGAGATCAGGGAGGCAGGTGAGAGAGAGAGAGAAGCCTTGAGTGCTCGGACACAGGCCGCAAAGCAACAAGCTACCCAGCCATACCGCTCGAAAACCGCTGCTTCTTTCAAGACATCGTCAGATCAATAACCTGCTCATTATCGAACAGGCTGAGTGGGCTGAATGGCTCCTCTCATTTGTAACCTTTCTGAAGATGGGGTTCTGCTGACCCAGACTGTTAGGACATGAAACCTGCTACAGCTCAGCGAAATGAGGCACCGGGTGAGCTGCGCAGGCACAGCAGGCTGCGATGTTGAGCTTCCATCACTGTGACGGGCACTAAAGGATAAGCATGAGCCCATGAGCTGATCTCGGGAATCAGCTCATGGGCTTCAGAAATGGGGAAAGGAGAGCCGAACGTCTCCTTCACATGACCTGCTAGCAGACCGCTCACACAGAACAGCACAAAGCCCTGTCCCCCAGAGTCATCTGACAGTGCGGACAGGTGGGTGGGCTCGCCAGAAAATGCGAATCTGCTTCTTCAACTTCACGAAAGTACAAACCGCCACCGTTTCTAACCAGCAAGCCCCCAAGAAGTTCTGATCTCCGTCTCCACACTCTGCCAATTTGTTTACAGGACTGAATCAGACAGAGTGCTGCTGGCAGCCCCACTGAGCTCATACAGGGCCTATATTTAGCAGTGAGCGTAAGGGTTGCCATGGCAACAGATGAGCCATCATGTACACCCACCAGTCTTCCAGAACCATCTGCAAAAAAACCGGGGTCCCTGCAGCCACGACTGGAGAGCACTGCACCACTCCTGCATTCGCAAGCCACCACAGAGGAACCCCTGGCTAGACCGCCTGGTGGTGCGCGGGAGTTTGTCCAGAATGAACAGCACTTCTACTGTGAAAGCCAGGGAGGTCAAAGGCCTTTATTAAAAGAGTGAAATCTAGAAAGAGACCTCATTAATAAACTCCCCTAAAATCGGCTTGATACTGGTTTCTGCGATGTGAATGGACATTACAGGTGAATACTGTGAAACAACAGGAAATGGGGGACGGGACCTCATATTAATAAGTGAAATATAAATAATACCAGCTCGTTCAGGGCTTGGTCACGCTCTGAACATTAGACCCTTCAATCTTCACACATGAAATCACAAATCTGTATCTCCCCCCCGAGGGCCGGCCGGTTTCGACAGTCCCAGGCCAGGGGGGAGTTTTAACCCGCGCCAGCGAGAGCACCGAGCACCGCCTGGCACTGAGGTTCACTGAGCAGGGAACCACAACAACAACGAAGCCTAACCGAAGAAGAGGGAGAAAAACGACCGTGTGCACCACAGAGACCAGAAAAATGAAAACATATACATATATACAGAGCTGTATAGCCGTTTTTCCTGCTCCCCCGTGTGCCCTCGTCCAACTCGTAGCTCGTCCGCGATTCCAGGCCAGTGGATACACCCGACCATGACGGGCAACTCGCGGCACCGGCTCCGCGCTCCCCATGACAACTCCGCGGCCCGCCTCCCCGCCTCCCGCCCCGTTACCAAGCCCGGGGGGGGACGAGCACGTATCCTCCTCGGAGCCCAAGTCCAGAATCGGAACCGCTCCTCCGACTCGGGCTCGGAGAGAATTTCCCGGTCCCCGCCCTCCCCCTCCGGCTACTGTAGTGTACCCCAAGCACAGCGACAGCTCTTGGCGAGAAAAAAATAAAACCGCTCCACATTTATTGATTTTTTTTTTAAAAAAAGGCCGCTCCGACAGACCCTGCTTGGATACAAACGGGAAAACCGAGAACCGTGTCCCTGAAATGAATCTCTCCGGCTCTCTCACCAGCACCGCGGCTCGCCGGCTGGGATTTCTGGAACAGGCCCCAGACGTCACTCCTCCGTTTCATCGCTCCGGGTCGCTGAATTCCGCAACGCCGCGCCTGAGGGCCGCCAGCCCCACACTCCCACCTCCCCGAGAGCCCATGTTTAGGCGCTTACCTGAACGTCTTCATTCCGGAGCTCGTCAATGAGCACGGCGATGGGATAGAGAGAGTCGTCTCCGTCGGCTCCTGCCATTTTGGATTCGGGTTTGCTGCTTCCGGCTTGCGGCGCGCACGGGGTTTCCTGCGAGAAGACAATGACCACCAGGGGCTGGTGGGCGGTCACCAGCTTTTATCTAAAAAAAAAGATAGTTATTTTTTTTAATCGATCAAAGGCACATAAAACCAGAGTTGTATGTCAAAATTAAGTTGTTGGGACCTTTACTGTTAACATGTATAATTTACCTCACCTGGTGCACCGTTAAAACTATCGGTGACTACTCGTCGCAGTCTGTCTATAAGACATCAATAAAGTTGAGTGAAATGAACGGACTATTGCACATGCGTGCTGCGAGATTAGTGTGACGCCAAATGGAAACATTTTTGTTAAGGGCAGAGCAAGCGCATGCGCAGTGTGGTCTGTATGGCGCAGACGGCAGATGTTTTTGTTTTTTTTTATGTGTATCGATTTTGCTGACTGTCAGGCTCTGTGTTGTTTTACGATTCTCAAAGCATCAATCTTAAATTTCGGAGATTTTTAAGTGTGATGCTTGCGTTGCGTTTTTCATTTTATTGTAAATATATAAATTATTTGCGATGTCTGTTTAAAATGTATATTAATAATACGTATAACACCAAGGTGATCTATAATAATAATAATTGCTTACACTTAATAGCGCTTTTCTGGGCACTCCACTCAAAGCGCTTTACAGGTAATGGGGATCCCCTCCACCACCACCAGTGTGCAGCATCCACCTATATTAAGAGAATTAATTTTGTACTCTAAATTTGAGTGTATTTTGTAATACAATTTGATTGGTGCTTTTCATTATTATTATTATTATTATTTTAACAAACTATTTGAATGAAGCTTCTGGATTGAATGTTTTTAGTCTTGAACAGAGAAGACTGTGAGGAAACCTGAGCAACTACTCAAAATCCCCAAAGCCCCTCTCAGATTCAACACAGGATTTCTTCAAAACAAAGGATGAAACACGAAATGGCAGAAAACTGCTGGAAACAGTGCAGAAGTGCGTTTATTCATAAAGAATGGAAGGCAGTTCTTTACCCAGAGAGTTGTGGGAGTGTGAAACAAGCTGCCGGGCCAAGAGGCTGAAGCCACTCACTCTGGCTTCTCCAAAGAACCAGCTGGAAGTGAACCGGCTTCCAATCAGGACACGAGGCAACACTTTACGCAAAGGGTGGTGGGAGCGTGGAACAGGCAGCCCAGCCAGGCGAATGAAGCCTGTCCGTTGAGTTCCTTCAGGAGGCGGCTGACACACATGCTTCTTGTTCTCCTTTCCCACATTCTGTCCCGGGTGACCCTGTCACAGGCGGCAGCAGTTTGTGTTGCCACTTTGTTCCTGCAAATCCAGCTCCGGAGCAAACGGCCAGGATGGAGGGAGGGAAGTGTGTCTGTGGCGCATGGGTCCCAGGACTCGCGCTCTCGGGACGGGGCTCCTAGGCAGCGGGTGACACACATTTCTTTCCCCGGCACACTTCCTTGGAAGACCTGGGCCGGCCTGGCCAGCTGCCCTGTGAGCTGGGGAGCGGAGGATGAACTTGAACTTGAACTTTATTGCCATATGTAACCGGTGCTGGTACAATGGAATTCTTACTGACAGAAAGTCTCTCGATTGTAAAACAAGTGTAAAAAACAAAAAAAAAGTGCAGACAGTGTATCAAGACAATATACAAACAAACAGTAGACCATGTACAAGTAAACAAGTAGACAGTTTGAATGTAAACAATACAGACGTGTAAACAATGACTGGAGATGTGCAATAAATAAATAAGAAATCATAATGAGGTAGATGGTGATGGTGTAGGTGTGGTCCGAGGGGCATGGCTAAATGTGTTTGCCAATCTCACTGCTTGTGGGTAGAAGCTACTGAGGAATCTGGTGGTCAGTGTCCGTATGCTCTTGTATCTCTTGCCTGAGGGCAGTGGGGTGAAGAGCTCATGCCCGGGGTGGTGACTGTCCTCTGTGATGGCCAGAATTCGACCACGGCAGCGGTCCTCATAGAGCTGTTTAATCTCGGTGAGACCGCAGCCGATGATCTTCTGGGCCACATTGACCATTCTCTGCAGTGCCTTCCTCTCTCGAGAAGAGGTGTTGCCGTACCACACAGCGATCCCGTTGGTGAGGACGCTCTCGATGGTGCAGCGGTAGAAGCTCACCAGCACATGTATCGCTTGAGGCACCTCAAGAAATAAAGGCGCTGCTGAGCCTTCTTCGTGATAGAGTCAGGAGGATGGGAGAGAGGGCATGCATAACAGCTTAGGAGACGAGCCAATTAGGAAAGTGAAAGGGAATCGGCCCCTGACATCCGCTGCTCGCATGAGATCCTGCCCGCGTGCTGACGGGTGGAGGGGAGAGAGGCCGATGAGACTCAGGGCGGCGGTCAGCTGATAGTAATGGTGGAGCTCGTGGCCCCTGTGTATGATGGCCGATATTCCTCTCCCGCTGGGACGGCTCTTTAATCCGGATTGGCCTGCTCTTTCCCTCCACGCCGGCTCTCGGCAGTAGTAAAAGCCAGGGCCTCCCTCCTCTGCCTCTGTGCTCCAGGCAGCTGCAGGTGTGGCAGCTGTCCAATCCCTGCCTTCCCAGGGGGCCACAGAGGTTCTCGGTCCTGTGCGAGGAGGAGGAGGAGGAGGGGGGGGGGGGTGCAGGGCTGTGTGTGAACGACTGGTGTTAAAACCCTGCACCCCGCTGGGAGTCAGGGAGGAACCATAGGGCAGCCAGATTTTCCTTACCTCACAGGCATTCCTCACGCCGGCATCTGGGAACGCTGTGCAGCAGCAGCTTCCTGTCCCGGCTCCCGAGCAGGAGAAGCAGGAGCCCGGAGAGGATCACCCAGGCCTCCTCACACCAGCGGACGTCGATCCCGGCTCCCGGCGTGCGGGATCTTTCCGGTGCGGCGGCGGCTCACTCCTCCCAAAAGGAGACGCGGACCGGTCCCCTTCCCGGACACTCAGCCGGGCAGAGCAGCCGTGCGGCCGCGTTACCGGGCCCGGCGTCCAGCGCAAATCAAAGGCGACAATTAGCATACAGAATAACGAGCGCAACATACAGAATCCTGACCAGGTCTAGGGCAAATGATCACTCCTGTCCTGGAGTCCTTGCACTGGCTTCCGGTCAAATTCCGTGTAGACTTTAAAATCCTCATGCTCACCTATAAGGCTCTGCATGGCTTGGCACCTCAGTACCTGTCTGAACTATTATCGCCCTACTCCCCACTTCGCAACCTCCGCTCTTCAAATTCTGGTCTCCTTACTGTCCCCCAAGCCCGTCTACATTGTATGGGTGACAGGGCCTTCTCCTGTTATGCCCCCAAGCTCTGGAACTCTCTCCCCAAGGATATCAGAGAGTCACCTTCTCTAAACTCCTTCAAATCCAGACTCAAAACCCTCTTCTTCAGAAGAGCCTTTACTGAACTGGTTCCATTCTTCACCCCTCTGCTTCTCTTACTACCACCATCCACGGTCTCCTCTCTATATTGTAATTGTGTTTTATCTTGTGTATTCTTCTTATTTATTGCTGTTGTCATCCTGTAAAGCACTTTGAGAAGCCACCTTTAAAGGCGCTATATCAAATAAAGTTGTTTATTATTATTATTATTATTATTATAAATGCGCACGGAAACAGGCACACTTAACCAACTGATCAAAACGTGCCCTGATGTGGCTTTTCAGTTGTTCCTGCCCTTCCGTGCCTTTAATTGATCTATTCAATAAACAAAGCCCTCCATTATTCATGCCATTAAGCAGCTGATAAGCAGATCTGGAAACGAGCGAGCTCGGTTTGGGGGCTTTGAAGTCGCGGTTAGCAGGGACTGCTGGAGTCTTTCATCAGGGAGGGCAAGTCCCTCCTGCAGGTGCCGGTGGGCACCCTGGCGCTGTCTCTGCGCAGATCGCCTGAGGCTCCTTACAGACAGGATGTCCGTGGGAACGTAGAAACGGTCCACACAGTGTGTCGGTACCAGGACTGTATCTCCCAGAGGGGGAGGTGGGCCCAACTTCTCTCAGAAGAAGAAAAAGTCTGTTTCTCATTTTACTGGCTGTTTCCTTCAGAGGGAAATTCGTTTTTATTCTTGGCCGTTCCAGGAGAGTGCGTGCAAGAAGAAATCGCTCTGCAGCCCCTTGGTGGAGCCTCTCATCCTGGAGCCTGTGCTCCAACTGAGCTTCTCCTGGCCATGACTTCTCATTCTGACATTGTAGAAGCCGCCCAGCACTGACTTGCCCACGAAAATCTATGTGAAAGGCACATTGGGAGGAGGTGGCGTGGGGAATGATATGAGTGTTGCAATTTGTCCCTCATCGGCCGTCAAACACCTGAAGCACTACCAGCCTGAGATTCCCAATGTAAAGCAGCAACACCCAGTGACACCAGGGTAAAACCACAGTACAGCGCAGCAACACCCAGGGATACCAGGGTAAAACCACAGTACAGTGCAGCAACATCCAGGGATACCAGGGTAAAACCACAGTACAGTGCAGCAACACCCAGGGATACCAGGGTAAAACCACAGTACAGTGCAGCAACACCCAGTGAGATCAGGGTAAAACACCAGTACAGTGCAGCAACACCCAGTGAGATGAGGGTAAAACCACAGTGCAGTGCAGCAACACCCAGGGATACCAGGGTAAAACCACAGTACAGTGCAGCAACACCCAGTGAGATCAGGGTAAAACCACAGTACAGTGCAGCAACACCCAGTGAGATCAGGGTAAAACCACAGTGCAGTGCAGCAACACCCAGGGATACCAGGGTAAAACCACAGTGCAGTGTAGCAACACCCAGGGATACCAGGGTAAAACCACAGTGCAGTGCAGCAACATCCAGGGATACCAGGGTAAAACCACAGTACAGTGCAGCAACACCCAGGGATACCAGGGTAAAACCACAGTACAGTGCAGCAACACCCAGTGAGATCAGGGTAAAACACCAGTACAGTGCAGCAACACCCAGTGAGATGAGGGTAAAACCACAGTGCAGTGCAGCAACACCCAGGGATACCAGGGTAAAACCACAGTGCAGTGTAGCAACACCCAGGGATACCAGGGTAAAACCACAGTGCAGTGTAGCAACACCCAGGGATACCAGGGTAAAACCACAGTGCAGTGCAGCAACACCCAGTGAGATCAGGGTAAAACCACAGTGCAGTGTAGCAACACCCAGTGAGATCAGGGTAAAACCACAGTGCAGTGCAGCAACACACAGTGAGATCAAGGTAAAACCACAGTGCAGTGCAGCAACACCCAGTGAGATCAGGGTAAAACCACAGTGCAGTGCAGCAACACCCAGTGAGATCAAGGTAAAACCACAGTGCAGTGCAGCAACACACAGTGAGATCAGGGTAAAACCACAGTAAATGCAGAGCAAAGTGCAGTAAATTGCTGTGCAGGTTATTCTGCGCAGGTCACACTGAGAAGCACACAAGCTCTCTGGGCTGCCTGTGTGCTTCCCACTGGCTTTTCTGCTCATAAAGGTGGGTTTTCCCTGGATTACCCGTCATCAATCAGGCCTTAGTGCTGTGCTTTAGGCTGCAATAAGTAACAGGGGAGGAACACCACCTGGAGACAAACACACTGACTATTGAAAATACCCATTTCCTCTCCCACAGAGGTGAAATCCACAGACGCTGGAGTGATTGATGTCTTGTGCCTGTTCTCTCTCGCTGGGGACGAGAGGTCCCCAGCACCCAGCAGTCCTGCGAGCTCAGGGCCATGTGGAGAAGTCAGCCCCTGTCCTGACGGCACTGGAGCTGAACTCTGCAGGCCTTCACACAGCAGCACGAGCAGACTGCCCCCTGCTGGCCGGCCCCTCAGCACAGCAGAGCCGGGTGACTCAGTCCTGGCTGGCGGACTTCTGGTCAGGCAGCACAGGCTCGAACTGGGTGGGCCCTTCACAGCTGTGCTGGTCATTACTGGGGTGGAGGATAACATCACTTTATTAACCCTTTACAATTTCTTGCATTAGGAATTTGTCTTTTCGCAGACCCCAGTTTGCTCTCCATGAGACACACAGACAGGGAGAGAGACGCTTGGGGTCAGAGCGCAGTATCAGCCATTGTACAGCGCCCCTGGAGCAGCTGGGGTTAAGGATCTTGCTCAGGGGCCCAACGGAGTAGGATTCCTCTGCCTGCTGCGGGATTTGAACCAGCAACCTTCCAGCCACAGCCACAGGCACAGATCCTGAGCCACAGAGCCACCGCTCCGCCCAAAAATAAAGATAAAGATAAACCCATTAAATCCGTTAAAATCACGCTGCACAATGAGATCTTCTTCCCAGGGCAGGAGGGGGCTCGGCCCAGACCGAGGGTGACGGTGCTGTGTGACGCAGAATCCAATGATTGACCACTGCTGGCTCAGGGGGACCTGAGCTGCACTGCAGCCCAGGACCACCAGGGGGAGCGGATGAGCGCCTCTCCAACGGGTCCCCACCGCGCTCCACCAGGGATTGCCGAGTATCCGGCCCGGAAAATTACCCAGATGTGCCATCCGCCAACCCTTCCTCCCTGAGGAAGACGCACGGATCCCCTCACTTTCCTTCCCCCCTCATTAGGCTGCAAATGGGAAGCCCCAGCGTTCCCTCTCATCAGTTCTGCCCTCGTTAAGAGATTCCCTGCCCGCCAGCCCGCGGGGGACCATGTGACCACGCTGGAGTCTCGTCATTCCCAGGAACAGAGAAGCTGATGTGCAGCCGTACAGGCGGGGTCACACACACGCGCACACCGTGCCTACTGCCGTCTCGCCGACACTCAGGTATGCAGTCTGTGGGACACCAGAGGGGACTCCAGGAGGCACAGGCTCAAGACATCCTAAAGGGCTGCTCCTTTGTAATTAGCGGTCTTGATCAATGGCCTGATGTCTTGCTGTCTTCTCCTCTTTCTGCCCACATTAACATAATGACACACTCAGATCAGCACTAGCGCACTGAAGGCCGTGCAGCACCTATTGTCTTCCCCCGCCCCACTTCCTGTTGCGCAACCTGGAGGGTGTCCCTCAGGGGCAGACACAGGCAGGCGCCCCGAGCACCTGCTCGGTGGGACAGAGGAGAGAAAGTATGCGTTTGGGGGGGAGATTTAGCACTGCCAAGTTGCAAAAGCAAGTAAAACCTCAGTGAACCGACGTTTTGAGTGTGATAAAAAGTGGTGACCGTGTTGGAAATGTCACAGTCACAGTGGTGACTTGGAAAAGAGCTGAAAAGGTTGACGTTGAGGCAGAAGCAAAAACTTTCCAAGGTCATGCATTAATTAGCTAATTAAATCTACTTTTGCGGCCCACTTATCCAGAATCAGCCAGATGAAAACAAGAGTGGCAATGTGACTTTATACAGGGAAGCACCAGAACTGTGGAAAAAACACACACAGGAACACAGCTGCTCGGGGATGGAGACTCGTATATATTTGATTTTGAACTTTTTTTATTTGATTTGAACACTTTTCCTGTACAACACACCGGACACCCAGAATGTAAACACTGACAGGAGGTGCCCTCTTCAGTAGCCGGATGACCAGACACCCCTACCAAAACCCAGCTACCCAGCCAGGAGGTCAAACACAAACACAATCTCCACCCCGAAAAAAATAGAGAAAGAAGTCCCAGAATAACCCATTACTCTTCACCAAAGCTCCCCCCCCCCCCCCCCACACTGAGCCGGCCCTCCGAGGCTAGGGGGGAGGAGGAGACCGCTGGGGTCGAGCCCTGTCCTCCAGAACTCGCTGTGCCAGGCAGCTCCCCCAGCACAGTCAGGGTCAGAGGATAAAGCCTTCTGCCCCCTTCAACCCTCTACATCAGGGTTGCTGGGCCAGAACCCACAATAGGATTTTATTTCTCGTGCTGAGAAAGCAGGACCATAGTGTGTCACCTGACGTCCAGGATGCTCATTTTCTTCCTTGTTCTCTATCCCCCCTCCCCTCCCCCAAACGCAGTCTGACAGTAACGGAAAAGGAACAGCAGCAGAGGGAATAAGCTCTGCTGGGTAGGACAACCGAAGTAGGAATGTGGCAACAAACCGGAATGAAAGGAAGAAAGAGACTCGGACGACCCCCCCCCCCCCTCAGTGTACGCGCGAGTGAGGCTCCCGCTGCTGGTGAGGGAAAGGTTGGCGGCCGGCGCCCTGAAGAACCGCCAAAAGGGCATCATGGGACAGGAGGCGAGGCGCCGCGGTCTTCAGTGTTGCCTGGAAACCGTGGCTGCTGTTTCACACCGAAATGTAGGCCGGACAGGAAGACGGGGCCTCTGTCTCCACAGCTCCACAGTCGCACACCGCTTGAACGGTCAGCAAAACCCCAGGAGAGGCCTCTGGGACAGCCAGCGCTGCCCGAGGAGCGCCGAGAGTTCTCCGGCTCGGCGCGACGACGACTTCAAAACACCGGACGCCAGCGGACGACCTCCCAGCTCCGCACATCGCATCGCTGGCTGCAGACCCGCCCTCCCTCACCGGCTCTTCAGAGAGGAGGGACGCTCGTGATCGGAAGGAGAGGTTCGCACCCCCCCCCCTCCCCCGTCTCCACCCAGTCCTCCCCGTGGACCGAGCGCTGGGGAGGGGCGCGGTTTGGCTCAGAACGGGGACAGCGTCTGAACACAGCGCAGACGTGGGGACGGAGTCAGAGCTCCCCCTGGGGACCCCTGTATTTCACATTTGAGGAGCCTGTGGGGACCCCTGTATTGGACATGTGAGGAGCCCATGGGGACCCCTGTATTTGATGTGTGACAGGCCAGTGGGGACCCCTGTATTTGACGTGTGTGGAGCCCGTGGGGACCCCTGTACTTGATGTGTGACAGGCCAGTGGGGACCCCTGTATTTGACGTGTGTGGAGCCCGTGGGGACCCCTGTACTTGATGTGTGACAGGCCAGTGGGGACCCCTATATTTGGACGTGTGTGGAGCACGTGGGGACCCCTGTATTTTGATGTGTGTCGAGCACGTGGGGACCCCTGTATTTTGACATGTGAGGAGCACGTGGGGACCCCTGTATTGTGACGTGTGTCGAGCATGTAGGAACCCCTGTATTTTGACATGTGAGGAGCACGTGGGGACCCCTGTATTGTGACGTGTGTCGAGCACGTGGGAACCCCTGTATTTTGATGTGTGTAAAGCATGTGGGGACCCCTGTATTTTGACATGGCAAAGCATGTGGGAACCCCTGTATTTTGACATGTGAGGAGCACGTGGGGACCCCTGTATTGTGACGTGTGTAGAACACCTGGGGACCCCTGTATTTTGATGTGGGTGGAGCCCGCGGGGACCCCAGCAGAGGGAGCGCTCCAGTCCAGCGCCCACTCACCCCAGTGACCTGCGCCCATCCCTCAGCGCCGCGCGCCGGCAAGACGGGGCCCAGAGCGCAGCGCGGGGGTCCACCGAGCCCCGCCTTCTCCCCCCCCCCACCCCCCACCCCACAGGCTGGCGGGCGGAGAGGGAGGAGAGGCCGGGGTGGGGGGCGCACGTGGTCAGGGCTGAGTCCGTTTCCGGGCTGGTTTGGGCCTCCTGGGCTTGAGGATGACGTAGCTGGTGTAGCGGGTGTGCTGATCGGACAGGTATGGCACGAAGAAGGCCCGGAGCAGCCGAGAGGACCTGCAGGGCACAGGGAGAGCGGTCAGTCTGTCCCGGCTCTGGCCAGACCGCACAGAGACACCCAGGGCGATTGTAAACGTCCTGCTCTCGATTATATCTCATGTTGCCGACACTCCCCGAGCAGGCTGTGAAACAAGGAATAACCGATGTAGCAAGACAAATGAAATCACATCAAACCACACAAGAACACAAGAAAGAGAGACATTTCGAAACACCGCAGGGCTGCAAAGACAGCACAAGGGAGCCGCTGTGGCCTCCCCTGGTCCAGGGTGGCGGGGACAGTGTGAGTGCGGTGCTCCCTCTGGTGGCCACGGTGGGGCTGTGCAGCCAGGTGCTCCTGTCTGGGGAAGAACAGGTCTGTTTTCTGCAGCCTAATGACAGCAGAGAAGGGTCAGGAGGCTGGGGAAGTGATTAGACCAGGGGTCTGCAGCCCCATCTCTCCACAGACCGTTTCGACCAGGCTTTCGAAGTCTTTTTAAATTAGCAGCGGCTTGAGGACTGAAGAGAGGCTAGAGGCCGACGCTGGATGAGGCAGTGGAAGTGCTCTCCACAACACGGGGCCACGGGACCTGATAGGCGGACTGCGGAAAGAGGAGGTCAGAAGAGGGACCCCGTCGTGCGTCCCCCAGTATTACCATGTCCTGCCCTGCACACCTGCGCAGGTGAGAGATGTGCCCAGTGCCTGCACTGCGCAGCCTGTTCTGCGAGCTGCAGTACCACTCGATTAAAGACAGTGGTTTACATGCTTGCAAGAAAAAAAAAACAACTGTTTCACTGCAGCTATTGGAGCTAAAAGAGCTAAAAGAGTCAGATCCCTTCTCCCTGGTGGACTCGTGAACATATTTCTCCTTGCCAGGCTTGCTGTGTGACAGCCTCGTGCAGCAGTAGGCTCTTCAGCGAACGAGGTACCTCTGACATGAATGAGCTGCCCGAGTGGCATAATTAGTTGCCCGGCTCAGATCGCTATTCTAATTCAATTACTGGCACCATTTATCAGCGCAGGCAGCCCGGGGGGCCGAGCTGGCACTCGGTGACGTCAAGCAGGGAGACGCCAGCAGTCCCACAAGGCCTTGCTGCAAGAGGCATGAACGTGGGGGGGGAAGAGGTTGTTCGGCGGTATCGTCTCCTCTTGGAAGCCCTGAAGTTTCTCTTTAGCGCGCAGGAGCGAGAGTCTGCACGGGGGGGAGGGGGGGGGCCGCCGGAGCTGCAGAGCTGTCTGGGGCGAGCAGGAACTGTCCTCACTCTTCTTACACTCAGCTGGGCGGGCGACTGTAGCGTTTTATCTTCCTGATTCCCCATTTGAACACAAACTCACAACCCTCCCACCCTCCCCAAAGCAAAACACATCTACCTACATGCACGCACACACAGCGGGATGTTTAAAGAGAGAGAGAGAGAGAGAGAGAGAGAGAGCGAGCATCAATAACAGCTCAGTTGTCAAGGTGCTTTGCAGGCATGGAAACGAGTTTTATCACCATAGCAACCCCCGTCCCCCTCCTTCCCCAAAGATGAAGTCAGGCCTACACTCCCCCCCGAACTCTGATCACACCGTCTTTGTGCGTGTGTGTTTTGGGGGGGGGTGTTTATTGGAAAAAGTGGGAACAGAGCTGGCTCATTACCGGCTCTGCATGGGGCCCCCTGATCCGGTCTGATCTACGGGAGTGAAACAGCTTGTCCTCGTCTTCCTTCTCAAAGCTAATTTCTTTTAAACATCCACACAGAGGCTCCAGCTGTTCCCTTCCAACTGGAACCACTGCTCAGTCCAGCCTGCTGCTGCGCTGCTGGGTGACCTTGGAGGAGAGAGGGAGGGGGGCAGCAGGACAGGGGCAGGAGGAGAGAGGGAGGGGGGCAGCAGGACAGACACAGGGGCAGGAGGAGAGAGGGAGGGGGGCAGCAGGACAGACACAGGGGCAGGAGGAGAGAGGGAGGGGGCAGCAGGACAGACACAGGGGCAGGAGGAGAGAGGGAGGGGGCAGCAGGACAGACACAGGGGCAGGAGGAGAGAGGGAGGGGGGCAGCAGGACAGACACAGGGGCAGGAGGAGAGAGGGAGGGGGGCAGCAGGACAGACACAGGGGCAGGAGGAGAGAGGGAGGGGGGCAGCAGGACAGACACAGGGGCAGGAGGAGAGAGGGAGGGGGCAGCAGGACAGACACAGGGGCAGGAGGAGAGAGAGGGGGGCAGCAGGACAGACACAGGGGCAGGAGGAGAGAGGGAGGGGGGCAGCAGGACAGACACAGGGGCAGGAGGAGAGAGGGAGGGGGGCAGCAGGACAGACACAGGGGCAGGAGGAGAGAGGGAGGGGGCAGCAGGACAGACACAGGGGCAGGAGGAGAGAGAGGGGGGCAGCAAGACAGACACAGGGGCAGGAGGAGAGAGGGAGGGGGGCAGCAGGACAGACACAGGGGCAGGAGGAGAGAGAGGGGGGCAGGAGGAGAGAGAGGGGGCAGGAGGAGAGAGAGAGGGGGGCAGGAGGAGAGAGAGAGGGAGAGGGGCAGGAGGAGAGAGAGAGAGGGGCAGCAGGACAGACACAGGGGCAGGAGGGAGAGAGAGAGGGGGGCAGGAGGAGGGGGGGGCAGCAGGACAGACACAGGGACAGGAGGAGAGAGAGAGGGGGGCAGAAGGAGAGAGGGAGGGGCAGGAGGAGAGAGAGAGAGGGGCAGGAGGGGAGAGGGAGAGGAGCAGGAGGAGAGAGAGGGAGACGGGCAGGAGGAAAGGGAGAGGAGCAGGCAGAGAGAGAGACAGGGGAGGGCACAGCTGGAATGTGTGCAGTATGTATTGACATTCTGTGCCCTTGTCCTGTGACAGAGCTGTCTGCCGGAGCTCCAGAGAGTGGGGTTCTTACTGTCTCTCAGCCCAGGCAGGCACCTTCGACACCACCCCTGCTCCTGGGAGTCACTGGGCTGGACGTCCAGCGGTCAGTGCAGCTGCTCACCTGGCGGAGTCCAGGAAGGGCTTGTAGGCGATGACAGTCCACTCCTCCTTGTTAGCCGCGTAGCGAGGCTCTCGAGGAGCTTCGGCCGCAGTGTCCAGGTCCACCAGGTAGTGGCACTGCTTGATGTCCACCTGGGGAGGACGAGCGTGTCAACACTAGTATAGTCACACAGCGGGGCGCCACATGCTCTCCGCCTGGACACACACTGGACATACTGCACACACACCGGACACACACTGGACATGCCGCACACACACCGGACACACACTGGACATGCTGCACACACATCAGACACACACTGGACATGCTGCATACACATCGGACACACACTGGACATACTGCATACACATCAGACACACACTGGACATGCCGCACACACACTAGACACACACTGGACATGCCGCACACACACTAGACACACACTCGACATGCCGCACACACATCATACACACACTGGACATGCTGCACACACACTGCACACACACCAGACACACACTGGACACGCCGCACACACACCGGACACACACTGGACATGCTGCACACACACTGGACACACACTGGACATGCCGCACACACACTGGACACACACTGGACACGCTGTGCACACACCGGACACACACTAGACATGCTGCACACACACTGGACACACGCCGCACACACGCCGGACACACTGGCAGACATGCAGGACTGGGCTGTGCTCGATCTTTCTAAACCTGGACTTGCGTGTAGAGCTCGCCAGCTCCTTTTTGAAACTCGGGTTTTCAAAACATGCACAGGCCAGATCTGGGCACCGCAGGTGGAACCTAGCTCACAGCCACATCTGCCATGACACAGAAGTCAACAACTGGACATCTTCCCTGTCAGATAAACAACAAATAAGAGCCCTTTCCCAGCTCAGGGTATTTTGGTCCCTTCCTGTATTTAAGACCTGCTGGCTCTCGTACATATCGTACTGGTTTATAGTTCAGCAACAGCACGTCTGTCAGGATACTGACATCATCACTCACAGAAGGGAGCTGAGCTCGTACAAAGCAGCACCAGGATGGCCCCGATGCAGGGTGCTGAAGCTGCAGGTAAACCCTGGAATGGCTCTATCCGCTATGCAATGGGAGTCTAACGGAGCGCAGAGACAGGAGGGGAGTTTGTGCCCGTAGTGTGGGAGTGCGCTTCCTGTATGAGCTGCTCTCCTCCAGCTCCAACCCAGACACCTCCGGAACACGCTGCACCTGTGACAGCCGAGGCCGTGACTATTTTCAGGTCCGCGCTGACAAGGTGACTCAAGTACTAATCTGCTCTTGGCAATTCCCCCCCCTACCCCCCCTCTCGGGACCCTCTCTCCCTCCTGCCTCTGATCCACTGCAGACGCTCACACCCGTGATCCCAGTCATGACGTGTTTTCCCACTTTTAACATTTTAAAGTCAAATCCCGGTAATCCTCATGCCCAAGTACATATTTCATTTCCCAACGTGGTTGGACTAAGGGATCTGAGCCGTCCAATAGTATTCCCTTTCATTCCATCAAACGGCTATCAGCATTGCCAGTGCTTTTTTTTAAAGCATTGTTGTTTCTCAATAACAGCTGGGTAGGATTGGGGTGCATTGAAAGTAACTTTGAGGATAATGACACTGTGGTGGATCTGCTGAATCTGCTGTACCTGTGTAGGGACCCGACATATAGAGCTCTTGTTGTCTGTGCTGTACTGCAGACACACAGACGGAGCTCCTGTTGCCTTGTGCTGTACTGTACACACACAGACGGAGCTCCTGTTGGCCTGTGCTGTACTGTAGACACACAGACGGAGCTCCTGTTGGCCTGTGCTGTACTGTAGACACACAGACGGAGCTCCTGTTGCCCTGTGCTGTACTGCAGACACACAGACAGAGCTCTTGTTGTCTGTGTTGTACTTCAGACACACAGACAGAGCTCCTGTTGCCCTGTGCTGTACTGTAGACACACAGACAGAGCTCCTGTTGCCTGTGCTGTACTGTACATACACAGACAGAGCTCCTGTGTTGTACCTTGTCTGCTCTGCAAAGGGACAGATGATTATACTGTAGCTTCAAGAGATATGACTCATTTCTGAGGATAAGAAATGAATCAAATATTTGCTGAAAGAAATAAGGAGCAATGTGAAATGAAGGAAGAAATAAAAACAAAGCATACATCTCTTTCTTCAAATGCCAAAGGGTAGAAGGTACTATTCAAAAGGCAATGCCTGACTCTAGTGGCAATGCTGTTTGTTCAAACGGTCAGAGACAATTCTATCAAACCACATTCAGCCGGTACCTTTTTATACCTCCCTCCAGTGACTCACTTTCAAACTGACAGACTCGCTGCTAGGCTTACTATAATAATAATTGCTTACACTTATATAGCGCTTTTCTGGACACTCCACTCAAAGCTCTTTACAGGTAATGGGGACTCCCCTCCACCACCACCAATGTGCAGCCCCACCTGGATGATGCGACGGCAGCCATAGTGCACCAGTACTCTCATCAGCTCTCAGTGGGGAGGAGAGCAGAGTAATGAAGCCAGTTCAGAGATGGGGATTATTAGGAGGCCATGATTGGTAAGGGCCAATGGGGAATTTGGCCAGGAAGCCAGGGTTACACCCCTACTCTTTTCGAGAAACGCCCTGGGATTTTTAATGACCACAGAGAGTCAGGACCTCGGTTTTACGTCTCATCCGAAGGACGGCGCCTGTTTACAGTGTAGTGTCCCCATCACTATACTGGGGCATTAGGACCCACACAGACCACAGGATGAGCGCCCCCTGCTGGCCCCACTAACACCTCTTCCAGCAGCAGCCTCAGCTTTCCCAGGAGTCTCCCATCCAGGTACTGACCAGGCTCACACCTGCTGAGCTTCAGTGGGGCTGCCAGTTGTGAGTTGCAGGGTGATATGGCTGCTGGTTAAACCAACTTTCTATAAGCTCCTGGGTCTGGTCTTGTTCTACTGCACTTCTATTAAACCATGGCCTCTGCCGTACACAGCAAAAGACCCATCTCCCACAGCACAGCACTGCAGGTTTTAGACATGTTTTCGTACACGGACACATGACCCTGAAAAAGTATTCAGTACAACTGTAGTAAGCGTATTATTGTTCCAATTATCTCATCCAGCCATGAAGCCAAATTATTAGCTTCAAGACCATGGCTGAACAGCTTGTTCCACACTCCCACCACCTTTTGGGCAAAGGAGCACCACCTGTTCTCGGTTTTTAATGCACTTCCATGTAGTTTCCACTTGTGACCTCTAGTCTGTTTTTCATTGTTGGTTCTGAAGAAGTCTGATGGGTTGACTTTGTTACTGCCCATGTCAGGCCCCCTCATAATCTGCTCTGTTCAAGACTAAAAAGGATCAGTTCTTTCAGCCTGTCTTAGCAGCAGACAGGAGAACAGGGTGTGGACAGCAGGGAATCACGGAGCAGCAGACAGGAGAACAGGGTGTGGACAGCAGGGAATCACGGAGCAGCACACAGGAGAACAGGGTGTGGACAGCAGGGAATCAAGGAGCAGCAGACAGAACAGGGTGTGGACAGCAGGGAATCGCAGAGCAGCAGACAGGAGAACAGGGTATGGAAAGCAGGGAATCAAGGAGCAGCAGACAGGAGAACAGGGTGTGGACAGCAGGGAATCACGGAGCAGCAGACAGGAGAACAGGGTGTGGACAGCAGGGAATCGAGGAGCAGCAGACAGGAGAACAGGGTGTGGACAGCAGGGAATCGAGGAGCAGCAGACAGGAGAACAGGGTGTGGACAGCAGGGAATCACGGAGCAGCAGACAGGAGAACAGGGTGTGGACAGCAGGGAATCGAGGAGCAGCAGACAGGAGAACAGGGTGTGGACAGCAGGGAATCGAGGAGCAGCAGACAGGAGAACAGGGTGTGGACAGCAGGGAATCACGGAGCAGCAGACAGGAGAACAGGGTGTGGACAGCAGGGAATCGAGGAGCAGCAGACAGGAGAACAGGGTGTGGACAGCAGGGAATCACGGAGCAGCAGACAGGAGAACAGGGTGTGGACAGCAGGGAATCGAGGAGCAGCAGACAGGAGAACAGGGTGTGGACAGCAGGGAATCACGGAGCAGCAGACAGGAGACAGCAGACAGGAGACAGGAGACAGGAGAACAGGGTCACCAGCTTTAGGTTTTTGGGAATTCACATCTCTAAAGATCTAACCTGGACTGTGAACACTGACTCTATCATGAAGAAGGCTCAGCAGCGCCTTTATTTCTTGAGGTGCCTCAAGCGATGGGGGATGCCAATACATGTGCTGGTGAGCTTCTACCGCTGCACCATCGAGAGCGTCCTCACCAACGGGATCGCCGTGTGGTACGGCAACACCTCTTCTCGAGAGAGGAAGGCACTGCAGAGAATGGTCAATGTGGCCCAGAAGATCATCGGCTGCGGTCTCACCGAGATTAAACAGCTCTATGAGGACCGCTGCCGTGGTAGAATTCTGGCCATCACAGAGGACAGTCAGCACCCCGGGCATGAGCTCTTCACCCCACTGCCCTCAGGCAAGAGATACAAGAGCATACGGACACTGACCACCAGATTCCTCAATAGCTTCTACCCACAAGCAGTGAGATTGGCAAACACATTTAGCCATCCCCCTCGGACCACACCTACACCATCACCATCTACCTCTTTATGATTTCTTATCTATTGCACATCTCCAGTCATTGTTTACACGTCTGTATTGTTTACATTCAAACTGTCTACATGTTTACTTGCACATTGTCTATTGTTTGTTTGTACACTGTCTTGATGCACTGTTTGCACTTTGTCTTGTTTTTTACACTTGTTTTACAATCGAGAGACTTTCTGTCAGTAAGAATTCCATTGTACCAGCACCGGTTACATATGGCAATAAAGTTCAAGTTCAAGTTCAAGTTCAAGTGTGGACAGCAGGGAATCATGGGGCAGCACACAGGAGAACAGGGTGTGGACAGCAGGGAATCACGGAGCAGCAGACAGGAGAACAGGGTGTGGACAGCAGGGAATCACAGGGCAGCAGACAGGAGAACAGGGTATGGACAGCAGGGAATCACAGAGCAGCACACAGGAGAACAGGGTGTGGACAGCAGGGAATCACGGAGCAGCACACAGGAGAACAGGGTGTGGACAGCAGGGAATCACGGAGCAGCACACAGGAGAACAGGGTGTGGACAGCAGGGAATCACGGAGCAGCAGACAGGAGAACAGGGTGTGGACAGCAGGGAATCACGGAGCAGCAGACAGGAGAACAGGGTGTGGACAGCAGGGAATCGAGGAGCAGCAGACAGGAGAACAGGGTGTGGACAGCAGGGAATCACGGAGCAGCAGACAGGAGAACAGGGTGTGGACAGCAGGGAATCATGGGGCAGCCACAGGAGAACAGGGTGTGGACAGCAGGGAATCACGGAGCAGCAGACAGGAGAACAGGGTGTGGACAGCAGGGAATCACAGGGCAGCAGACAGGAGAACAGGGTATGGACAGCAGGGAATCACAGAGCAGCACACAGGAGAACAGGGTGTGGACAGCAGGGAATCACGGAGCAGCACGCAGGAGAACAGGGTGTGGACAGCAGGGAATCACGGAGCAGCACACAGGAGAACAGGGTGTGGACAGCAGGGAATCACGGAGCAGCAGACAGGAGAACAGGGTGTGGACAGCAGGGAATCACGGAGCAGCACACAGGAGAACAGGGTGTGGACAGCAGGGAATCACAGGGCAGCAGACAGGAGAACAGGGTGTGGACAGCAGGGAATCACGGAACAGCAGACAGGAGAACAGGGTGTGGACAGCAGGGAATCAAGGAGCAGCAGACAGGAGAACAGGGTGTGGACAGCAGGGAATCGAGGAGCAGCAGACAGGAGAACAGGGTGTGGACAGCAGGGAATCACGGAGCAGCAGACAGGAGAACAGGGTGTGGACAGCAGGGAATCATGGGGCAGCACACAGGAGAACAGGGTGTGGACAGCAGGGAATCACGGAGCAGCAGACAGGAGAACAGGGTGTGGACAGCAGGGAATCACAGAGCAGCAGACAGGAGAACAGATTAAGGACAGCAGGGAATCGAGGAGCAGCAGACAGGAGAACAGGGTGTGGACAGCAGGGAATCACGGAGCAGCAGACAGGAGAACAGGGTGTGGACAGCAGGGAATCATGGGGCAGCACACAGGAGAACAGGGTGTGGACAGCAGGGAATCACGGAGCAGCAGACAGGAGAACAGGGTGTGGACAGCAGGGAATCGAGGAGCAGCAGACAGGAGAACAGGGTGTGGACAGCAGGGAATCACGGAGCAGCAGACAGGAGAACAGGGTGTGGACAGCAGGGTCTCACAGAGCAGCAAGATGATCAGCTTCTCCGATTCACTGTAGCCTGAACGCAATGACGACAGGCAACGTCAACGGACCATAAATACCTGCTGCACAGCTCCCAGGCCCAGAGAGAAAGAGCTGTCTATCCAGTGACTCAGACACGCACACAAAAATATTCTCTGCGATTCCAACACCAACAACAGCAAATGAGAAAAATACTCAGGGCCCTGTAACAGGAGCCATGACTCACTGCTCACTGGAGGGGGTGGGGGCTGGGGGGCAGGAGGATTTCTGGGAGTAAAACTTCAAACGCACAACTTTTCTCTTCTCGTTCCCTCTGCGCCTGTGTCTCAGAAACAGGCCCAGGGAGAAGGGTCGGGCAGCGTGACCCAGACTCTGCACGCTGCACTGCGCGAGTGAGGGGACAGGAGCCAGCAGCCAGACTGCCGCCCTGGCACGGCCCCTGGTCGCTAACCCCCCCGCCACCCGCGGGCTGTGCGGGACTCTCAACCCACCATGAATCACGCTCATATAGCGCCTTTCTCCTCCATCGCGCGTTAATTAAAGTCGGTGGCGCGTCCGTGAGCCGAGCGGACGAGGGGGCGCAGGAGAGCACGGTATTGCCCGATCGGGGGGCTCCGGCGCTCCAGCCTGCCCGCGCCGGGCTCACACTGCCCGTCTGTCCGATCGACAGGTCGCCCCCCCAGCGTCAACAAAGAGCACAATCAGGGGTGCAGGCTGCAAAACGAAACGATGCCGCGGGGGGGGGTCGTTCGGACATAGAGCACAAAGAGAGGCGCCCCGCAGGTGCACACGAGACGGTACCCAGGGTGCACTGTCTCGCCCCGAGCGAGAGGCGCAGGCGCCAGCAGAGGGCTGCAGCCCCGGCCCCGCAGGACGAGGGAGAGGGTGAGCAAGAGCAGGCAGCACGCACGGAGGGGGGATGGGGGTGCACGGGCTGAAGGACCTCGGTTTGCATGCAGCCCCTCGTGCTGCACTGGGGGGCCCCGGCGGCGGGACTCACGTAGCGGGACGGCTCCTCCAGGTTCTGGTCGTTCATGTGCTCAGGCACCGTCTGCGTGGCGCAGGGACCCTTGGCATAGGGCTGGGGCAGCTGTCCGCGGAACTCTGACTGGATGAACTGCAGATGCCAGCTGAGACACAGAGCAGACAGGGAGGCCGGAGTGTCACCAGGACACAGAGGAACAACCTCCGGGTGTGCAACTGAGGAACACACCCCCCCAGACTCTCTCACACACACACACACACACACTCCCCCAGACTCTCTCTCACACACACACACACTCCCCCAGACTCTCACACACACACACTCCCCCCAGACTCTCACACACACATACTCCCCCAGACTCTCACACACACACACTCACTCCCCCAGACTCTCACACACACACACTCACTCCCCCAGACTCTCACACACACACACACACACTCCCCCAGACTCTCACACACACACACTCCCCCAGAATCTCACTCACACACACACACACTCCCCCAGACTCTCTCACACACACACACTCACTCCCCCAGAATCTCTCACACACACACACTCCCCCAGACTCTCACACACACACACTCCCCCAGAATCTCACTCACACACACACACTCCCCCAGACTCTCACACACACACACATACTCCCCCAGACTCTCACACACACACACTCACTCCCCCAGACTCTCACACACACACACTCACTCCCCCAGAATCTCACACACACACACACACTCCCCCAGAATCTCACACACACACACACTCACTCCCCCCACACACTCCCCCAGGATCTCACACACACACACTCCCCCAGAATCTCACTCACACACACTCCCCCAGAATCTCACTCACACACACACACTCCCCCAGACTCTCTCACACACACACACACACACACACACACACTCCCCCAGACTCTCACACACACACACTCCCCCAGAACCTCACACACACACACTCCCCCAGACTCTCACACACACACACTCACTCCCCCAGACTCTCACACACACACACTCACTCACTCCCCCAGACTCTCTCACACACACACACACTCCCCCAGACTCTCACACACACACACTCCCCCAAAACCTCACACACACACACATACTCCCCCAGACTCTCACACACACACACACTCACTCCCCCAGACTCTCACACACACACACACACTCCCCCAGACTCTCTCACACACACACACACTCCCCCAGACTCTCACACACACACACTCCCCCAGAACCTCACACACACACACATACTCCCCCAGACTCTCACACACACACACACACATACTCCCCCAGACTCTCACACACACACACACACACACATACTCCCCCAGACTCTCACACACACACACACACTCCCCCAGACTCTCACACACACACACACACTCCCCCAGACTCTCACACACACACACTCACTCACTCCCCCAGAATCTCACACACACACACACACTCCCCCAGAATCTCACACACACACACACTCACTCCCCCCACACACTCCCCCAGAATCTCACACACACACACACTCACTCCCCCCACACACTCCCCCAGGATCTCACACACACACACTCCCCCAGAATCTCACACACACACACTCCCCCAGAATCTCACACACACACACTCACTCCCCCAGAATCTCACACACACACACACACTCCCCCAGACTCTCACACACACACACACTCCCCCAGACTCTCACACACACACACACACTCCCCCAGAATCTCACACACACACACACTCCCCCAGACTCTCACACACACACACACTCCCCCAGAATCTCACACACACACACACTCACTCCCCCCACAATCTCACACACACACACACTCACTCCCCCAGAATCTCACACACACACACTCCCCCAGAATCTCAAACACACACACTCCCCCAAACTCTCACTCACACACACTCTCACACACTCCCCCAGAATCTCACACACACAGAATCTCACACACACAGAATCTCACACACACACACTCCCCCAAACTCTCACTCACACACACTCCCCCAAACTCTCACACACAGTCTCACACACTCCCCCAAACTCTCACACACACACACTCCCCCACAATCTCACACACCCACTCCCCCAGACTCACACTCACTCTTACACACACACACTCCCCCAGACTCACACACACACACTCCTCCAGACTCACACACTCACTCACACACACACACACACACACACACACACACACTCTGCAGTGCCCCAGCTCCAGCTGCTGTGGCAGGGGGGGCACAGACAGGTGCCACTCACTTGTCCGGCAGCAGGAAGCTGCTGGGGAAGCGGTGCCACTCCTTGCCCACGCACACGCTGACCGGCCTGCCCTCGGGCACCGTGTGGATGGTGGGGTCCTTGGCGATGCGGTGGAATTCTGGGTACAGGTCGAGGGGAGCGTGGTACCCTGCGGGCGCACAGGACGGACAGGGGGGCGTCACGACAGAGCTGCGGGCGGGGGCCCGCGGGCAGGCGGGCGTGCACGGCGCCGGCAGCCTCACCTCGGAAGAGGGCGACGGAGCGCGAGAGGGACAGCAGGGAGGAGAGCAGGACGCAGCCCAGGGCCAGCCAGTGGGAGGACACGGTGTAGTGCTCCAGGCGGTACCGCTGGAACAGGAAGTGGTAGCACTTCTGGAAGGCGGAGAGGACACAGGCCGGGGTCAGAGGGCGCGAGCGGACACCTGCAGCGGCCCCAGGCAGGTCATTGTCTCGTGTCCTGCCCGTTCCGTCTCCCTCCGCGCGCTCCTCTCTCTGACCCACCTGCAGGGACGACAGCGCCACGGCTCCGCACAGGCAGATGAGGGGGTAGATGGGAAACAGGAAGCGCTCCTCCTTGTGGGGGCGTGTGAAGAACACCAGCATCCAGATGTACATGGGTGACAGGGTGAGCCAGTAGGGCCGGCCCAGGTTCTGCACTGGAAAGAGAGACACACACACACAGGTCACACTGAGGCTCTCTGCTGCTCTCAGAAGACGAGGCCTCTTCTCTCCCACAGCCAGGCTGCCAGGCTCCTTCTCCACGGACCTTATTGAGCTTGAGAGGAGCTACACCTGCCCTGTTCATCTTTGTCATGAGTGTCAGCCCTGGACTTACTGTCCAAAACAACACTGGACACACTGACCCCCCACAGCCCCGGACTCACTGACCCCCCACGGCCCCGGACACACTGACCCCTCACAGCTCCGGACACACTGACCCCTCACAGCTCCGGACACACTGACCCCCCACGGCCCAGGACTCACTGACCCCCCACACCCCTGGACACACTGACCCCCCACGGCCCCGGACTCACTGACCCCCCACGGCCCCGGACTCACTGACCCCCCACACCCCTGGACACACTGACCCCCCACAGCTCCGGACTCACTGACCACCCACAGCCCCGGACACACTGACCCCCCACAGCCCTGGACACACTGACCCCTCACAGTGCTGGACACAGTGATCCCTCACAGTGCTGGACACACTGACCCCCCACGGCCCCGGACTCACTGACCCCCCACGGCCCCGGACACACTGACCCCCCACACCCCTGGACACACTGACCCCCCACGGCTCCGGACACACTGACCCCCCACGGCCCCGGACTCACTGACCCCCCACGGCCCCGGACTCACTGACCACCCACAGCCCCGGACACACTGACCCCTCACAGTGCTGGACACACTGACCCCCCACGGCCCCGGACACACTGACCCCCCACAGCCCCGGACACACTGACCCCTCACAGCCCTGGACACACTGACCCCTCACAGTGCTGGACACACTGATCCCTCACGGCCCCGGATACACTGACCCCCCACGGCCCCGGACACACTGACCCCTCACAGTGCTGGACACACTGACCCCCCACAGCCCCGGACACACTGACCCCCCACGGCCCCGGACACACTGACCCCTCACAGTGCTGGACACACTGACCCCCCACAGCCCCGGACACACTGACCCCCCACACCCCTGGACACACTGACCCCCCACGGCCCCGGACACACTGACCCCTCACGGCCCCAGACACACTGACCCCCCACGGCCCCGGACACACTGACCCCCCACGGCCCCGGACTCACTGACCCCCCACGGCCCCAGCCACACTGACCCCCCACACCCCTGGACACACTGACCCCCCACGGCTCCGGACACACTGACCCCCCACGGCCCCGGACTCACTGACCCCCCACGGCCCCGGACACACTGACCCCTCACAGTGCTGGACACACTGACCCCCCACGGCCCCGGACACACTGACCCCCCACGGCCCCGGACACACTGACCCCTCACAGTGCTGGACACACTGATCCCTCACAGTGCTGGACACACTGACCCCCCACGGCCCCAGACTCACTGACCCCCCACGGCCCCGGACACACTGACCCCCCACACCCCTGGACACACTGACCCCCCACGGCCCCGGACTCACTGACCCCCCACGGCCCCGGACTCACTGACCCCCCACGGCCCCGGACACACTGACCCCCCACGGCCCCGGACACACTGACCCCCCACAGCTCCGGACACACTGAGCCCCCACAGCCCCGGACACACTGACCCCCCACAGCTCCGGACACACTGACCCCTCACAGCCCCGGACACACTGACCCCTCACAGTGCTGGACACACTGACCCCTCACAGCCCCGGACACACTGACCCCCCACAGTCCCGGACACACTGACCCCCCACAGCTCCGGACACACTGAGCCCCCACAGCCCCGGACACACTGACCCCCCACAGCCCCGGACACACTGACCCCTCACAGCCCCGGATACACTGACCCCCCACGGCCCCGGACACACTGACCCCTCACAGTGCTGGACACACTGACCCCTCACAGCCCCGGACACACTGACCCCTCACAGTGCTGGACACACTGACCCCCCACAGCCCCGGACACACTGACCCCTCACAGCCCCGGACACACTGACCCCTCACAGTGCTGGACACACTGATCCCTCACAGCCCCGGATACACTGACCCCCCACGGCCCCGGACACACTGAGCCCCCACAGCCCCGGACACACTGACCCCCCACAGCCCCGGACACACTGACCCCTCACAGCCCCGGATACACTGACCCCCCACGGCCCCGGACACACTGACCCCTCACAGTGCTGGACACACTGACCCCTCACAGCCCCGGACACACTGACCCCTCACAGCCCCGGACACACTGACCCCTCACAGCCCCGGACACACTGAGCCCTCACAGCCCCGGACACACTGACCCCTCACGGCCCCGGACACCAGGGTTGAGCTGTGCATGATCAAGACAGCAGCGAGAGATCCACACTGGGATTCTGCGGCCGGTATCCGGTATCCGGTATCCGGTATCCCTACCGTTGAAGCGATGCAGCAAGGCCTCCATGAGCGCGGTGAGGGGCAGGGCCAGCAGCGCCAGCACGAACACCAGGTTGAAGTTCAGGAAGCCGTTCACGAAGTAGTAATGCCAGGGCTCTGTGCCTGCAAGCACACACACAGAGCAGACCTTGACTTTCCTGCTGCAGCTGCTCCCTGACCTCTGGATTTATCACAGTCCCTGCTGCACCGGGACCGAAGACTGTTCAAGCACGAACGCTCAGAGGTCACAGCACACAACCGTAGTTCAGGAAGAAAAACACAAGAGCAATCTGACTCTTCAGCAGCTCTCCCACACAGGGCCTTACACGGACGATACTAACGGGCATCATGGGATATGTCGCGAGGAAAAAAAGATGCCTGTACTCGTCTCCAACAAGAAAAACAGTCCTCAGGGAATTCATAGCAAACAGCCAGGGGAGACAGCTGGGGTCCTCACTCCAGCTGCAGGGTAACAGGCTCAAGATTGGGGTACCATCGCTCCCTGTTTCCCAACGTCAATCCCAAACCTTAAAACTCTCGCTCTCCAAATCTCCGAGGGGGTCACACCCAGCAGACAGGGTGTCGGACTGCGGATCAACAAGTTTTTTTTCACCATCCGGCTTTTATAGGAGAGACTGGGAGGTGAACCCGGGACCCCCACGCTGAGCTGACTGTGAAGCCTGCTCCCGTTCAGCACACTGGGTTCCTGCACCTGCATTCACACTGGACCACGGCCTCTCGCCTCGAGAGAGCGTCTCCCACAGTCACCACTCATCCTACACAGAATCTGGAGGAGATGGAGAAACTGCAGGACGAGGTCGCTGCAGAAACGCCCCACTGATCAGGCTCCTCTGCTCAGTACAGTCAGCTGCAGGTAGGGCGGACTGGGGCAGAGACAGGAAGCCCCGCACTGTGCACGCCCAAAGCTCGACGCTGCCCTCTTGTGGCTGTGTCTCAGAATTACAGCTCGCAGGCTCGATGCTGATATTTGGTGGTCGATCACTACAGCCTCCGTCCTGCCCTCCTGTGGCCATTCCCTCCAATTACAGTTCTCCGTGCCCCGTGGGACACGGTGTACTGCAGGGAAAAAGAGTCCTGCAGCAGGCTGGTAGAGTTATTTATCATAGTTACGTCATGGCAAACGTCTAAAGAACTAGAAAAAAGGAACAAAAATAAAGCCCTCACCGTATAGGTCAGGCCCATGGGGGGTGAAGACGTTGTAGAGGACGATGTTGAGGGGGGCGATCACCAGCTTGCCGTAGTAGTGACTGTCCAGCAACACCACAGGGACCTGAGCAGAGAGGTGAGAGCGCGCTGTTTGACACGAGAGGAGGGGGGGGACGACAGGATCTCAAGACTCTTCTCCGGAGCCGCGATACAAGGCTACAGCGCGGGAGAGCGCCCCCGCCCCCGCAGGCCTGCCGGTCAGTGAGCTCCTGCCCTGTACGCAGGTCCAGCGGCCTTACCAGGAACAGCACCAGGGCCAGCAGCGTCCAGGAGAGGAAGCTCCTCCACCTCCTCCTCCGCAGCAGCAGGTCGAAGGCGATGGGGAGCCTGGGGGGGGACAGGAGGGGCCGGGGTCAAAGGTCGCGGCCGGGAGGCGCTCTGTCAGCGTCCTGTCAGCTGCCGCGTGCCCAGCCCAGCGTGGGCAGCTCTCTCTCGGGGCCCACCCCACCCCACGCGGCTATGACTCCCCCCAACCCCCTCCCCCGAGACGACGGGGCTGCCTGCGACCCTCGATGTGTTCAAGCCCAGACTGCTGCAGTGTTTTTAACTTTTTGCTGTGGGCGAACTGATCGTCTTCAATAAGAAAGAAAGTGCCAGCAGCTGTATCACCCTGCAGCTCCCGGCTGGCAGCCCCGCTGGAGCTCAGCAGGTGTGAGCCTGGCCAGTACCTGGAGGGGAGACTCCTGGGAAAGCTGAGGCTGCTGCTGGGAGAGGTGTTAGTGGGGCCAGTAGGGGGCGCTCACCCTGCGGTCTGTGTGGGTCCTAATGCCCCAGTACAGTGATGGGGCATTGTAAAAAAGATATCATACTGTACAAAGGTATACTGTAAAAAAATAAATTCTGACTCTCCTGACTCTCTACGGTCATTAAAAATCCCAGGGCGTTTCTCGAAAAGAGTAGGGGTGTTACCCCAGTGTCCTGACCAAATTCCCCCCCTGGCCTTTACCAGTCATGGCCTCCTAATAATCCCCATCTCTGAACTGGCTTCATCACTCTGCTCTCCTCCCCACTGAGAGCTGGTGTGTGGGGAGAGGACTGGAGCATCATCCAGGTGGGGCTGCACACTGGTGGGGGTGGAGGGGATCCCCATGACCTGTAAAGAGCCTTGAGTGGAGAGTCCAGAAAAGAGCTCTATAAGAGTAAGGAATTACTATTAAAACGTTCCACACGGAATTTGTGATGAACAGCCAGGGGAGACAGCTGGGGCTCTCACTCCGTCTGCAGGGTAACAGGCTCAAGATCAGGGTCCCATCGTTCCACGTTTCCCCAACGTCCATCCCAAACCTTAAATCTCTCGCTCTCCAAATCTCCGTGGGGTCACGCCCAGCAGACAGGGCGTCAGACTGCGGATCAACAGGGTTTATCACTACCTGGAAGTTCAGTGACTGTGTGTGTGTCCATGTGCTTCTTGGGCGACTCAATCTGCCCCCCCCCCCCCCCCCCAGCGACAGCGCAGGCCGGCACACTCACCCCAGCAGGGCGCTGAAGGGCCAGCCCACGAGGGCCCCGGCAGCCACCCCCAGCACGGCCACCCCCGGCCGGTCCTGGAACCAGCCCGTCATGGCCACCAGGGTGCAGTACATGCAGAAGCTGCTCGGCAGGTAGGCTGGGGACGCAGAGACCAGACAAGGTCAGCCCGCAGCTCGGCGTCCAGACAGAGAGAGGAAAGAGGCAACGATTCCAGCACATTTCTGAAAAACACGACCTGAAAGCAGGGCGTCCTGGCAGAGAGAGAGAGAGCCAGGACTGCTCCCCAACAGGATCCCGCAATGACTCTGAACACTGGGCACTGGCTAACTCGGGTTTAGCTCAGGGAGCCGCGCAGCACAGAGCTTTGCGGGTCAAAGAGCAAAAAACAAACCCGGACGACCTCCCGAGGACGACAGATACTGGCGTGTTTGTGAGGGCTCGGTTTCGTGCCGGGTGTCGGCCGTGGGCTGGCTGACCAGCCGCAGCGCCTCTCCGCCACGCTGGGGGCGTCGGCCCGGCCCCCCCCCCCCCCCCCCGGACGAGACCAGCCACACCCTACCTGCAGCCGAGCAGAACATCCCCGCGCTCAGCACCAGGAACGCCAGCATGAGGCGGCCCACGTGGAGCCCGAACTTCTTGCACACGGCCCTGCGGCACACAGAACACAGGACACACTGTGAGGGCCCGGCAGGGGGCAGCTGCTCACCCAGGGCCCTGACCTTTCATGTGGGCATGACCAACGTGCTGCATTCCATGGATGCCTTCAAGACCAACAGCGAAATACAAGTCAAAGGACACAAGAGAACCCAAGAGGAAGAGATAAGATAAGATCACTTTATTGGCCCTGTACAATTCCTTGCATTAGGAATTTGTCTTTTCGCAGACCCCAGCTTGCTCTCCATGAGACACACAGACAGGGAGAGAAGCTTGGGGTCAGAGCACAGGGTCAGCTATTTATACGGCGCCCCTGGAGCAGCTGGGGTTAAGGGCCTTGCTCAGGGGCCCAACGGAGTAGGATTCCTCTGCCAGCCACGGGATTTGAACCGGCAACCCCCCAGCCACAGGCGCAGATCCTGAGCCGCAGAGCCACCCTCCGCCCAAGAGGAGACAGCACAGGAGGCACTCCTTCACACAGGGGGCTGCAGGAAACCCAGCCGATACCCTGGGGTCTTTCAGGACACAGCTGGGTGAGAGCCGCCCGTCAGGACAGGAGGCACACCTTTCCACAAATTGCTTTAGGAAAGTGGAGCAAGCTGTCCAGCTGTGCTGTAGAAGCTGATACTCTGGCTTCTTTTTAAAGGGGAACCACAAAGCTACCTTCATATTTCGGGGTTAGAAAGAGTCAGCATTGACGAGTGCGTTTCAACTCACCATAAAAGTCAAATGGACACAGTTATGTGTAAAACCTCCAATCTACATCCCAAAATAGACAAAATTTCCAGGGACGCGCAGGGCCGCGTTCTGCGATTCAACAAAACGTCTGGTGACGTGTTGCAGCCCTGTGATACCGGAAACAAGCAGGCTTTCGAAGACATCTCTTTTAATCCAACTGAAATATCTCTCTCAGGACCTCACATGGGCACTCAACACCTCCAGTCTCATCCTGAAGGCACAACAGCGGCTGCACTTCCTGAGAAGGCTGAAGAAAATCCGCCTGCATCCACAGATCGTCACCAACTTCTCCAGACGGACGGTGGAGAGCATACTGACCAGCTGCATCGCAGTCTGGTACGGCAACTGCACGGCAGCTGACCAGTTTTGGGTGGCCAAAACTGCCCAACACATCATCGGCGGTGCCTTACCATCCATCCAGGGAATCTACAACACCAGCAGTCTGAAAAAAGCCACCAAAATTATGTCTGACCCCACTCACCCCAGTCATAACTTGTTTGTCCCCCCTACCATCTGGCAGAAGGTTCTGGGCACTCCAGTCGCACACTAGACTCCAAAATGGCTTGTTCCCCAGAGCCGTCAAGCTGGTGACGCCCCCGCTCCCTCCCATCATGCTATGATCTCTCCTCTGTACCCACAATGACTGTACTCCAACACCACTACATACACGACAACTGAATGTAAGCCAAAATTGTACTTAAAACTGTACTAGTGGAGTTGTATTATTTATTAATCACTGTATTACTTTTGCACTGTTTTTGTCCTGTTTGTATACTTTTCTCTGTTTGGATATTTGCAGTTTTTGACGATTTTGCACTGGCACCATACTGTTGTTTACACTGTTATTGTTATTGCGTTACTGTCTGTTGTCTTGTCTTCTGTTCTATTTATATACTGCACCCGAGAGACTAATGAGAAACACTTTTCACTATACTTTGCACCCCTGTAAGTATAACGACAAATAAAGTTTAATTGAATTGAAATATTGCTTGATTTCGAGACAGGCTTGCTAACAAATACAACATACTTGTTAACTCAGGCTGCAGATCATGTTGGAACGTTTCTGCTGTGAAATGTCTGCTGCACAACCTGTACATATTCGCTCGTCCATCCCATTACATCAGTCAGTGCAGGGACTAGTGAGCAGGAAGGGCCGCCTCACGTCACGGTGCTCACAAACTCACTCTCACCCGTGGTGAGACCGGGGCTTTGCGACAACATGGTGACTCACAGCACTTTCGCAAAGCTCCCGATTTTGTGATTAATTAGAAATTCGTAATTTTTTTTCTATACCGTCAACGGATTTATTTTGTTATCGAGATTTAATAACCGGTCTGAGAAGCCGGGACTGCAGTTCCCTTGAAGACCCAGCTAGGATCGACTAGCTGCCGACCCCCAGCCGGACCAGCCGGGCCGAAGGGCCTCTCGTTTGTGAGCATTCCTACGTTCAGTAGTGCAGTGAGGGGGAGTGGCGGGGGGGGGGGCGCGGCGCGGGCGGGAGCCGAGCGTGGGAGTCCTCACTGACTTGTAGAAGTAGAGCTCGCAGACGCAGCAGGCGAAGGCCAGCAGGCAGCGCAGGAAGTAGAAGACCAGGACCTGCGGAGGGAGCAGAGCGGACTGTCAGAGGCAGGCAGGCAGGGGAGGGGGGAGTCTCTGGAGCCGGAGGCTGGCCTCTCCCGAGACCCGACCTGCAGGGGGCGCCGGATCCGTGGGGAACAGCTGGAGGGGGATCTGGGCTCCAGAGCGTGAGAGACCGCGAGGGCCACAGCAAGGGGGAGAGCCTGAGCTTCTGGTGCAACACGGTGTCCTCTCTGCTGCCCCATGAGCCACCACAGACAGGGGCCGCTCACCCTGTTGCCCTGCAGGGGGCGCTCACCTGGTCAGTCTACACGGGCCACTCACCCTGTCAGTCTATTGCCCTGCAGGGGGCGCTCACCTTGTTGGTCTGCAGGATCCTGGCGTGGAAGCAGGCCGGGAGGGCGTGGAGCCACAGGTAGGCGTAGGAGCGGATGGCGTACGTGGGCGAGTACTCCCAGGTCTGCATGCCCTTCCCGTACAGCAGGAAGTGGGTCTAGGAGGGAGGAGACACATGACTTACTGCACTGTGCTCCCTTTCATTGTCCCAGATGGGAAATTTGCTTTGCAGGTAGGTAAACAACACAACGCAATGCACAATACAGTTAACACAACATGAACACATTAACAAATAATACAATACATGTATGACGAAAAAGAAAGAAAATAAACATAAATGCAATAAAATATACAATCAATTGTTCACATTAAGCAGGTCAATAGGCTTGGGAATATAAGATTCTAAAGGAGAACTTATTTCTATTGCACTTGAATCTACAGTAGGTAGTTTAAATTGATAGCGTGAGCAGTCGTGAGCCGGTGTGAGCCGTCGTGAGTCGATGTGAGCTGGTGTGAGCCGTCGTGAGTCGATGTGAGCCAGTGTGAGCAGTCGTGAGTCGATGTGAGCCGTCGTGAGCCGTCGTGAGCCGTCGTGAGCCGTCGTGAGCCGTCGTGAGCCGTCGTGAGTCGGTGTGAGCCGGTGTGAGCCGGTGTGAGCCAGTGTGAGCCAGTGTGAGCCAGTGTGAGCCAGTGTGAGCCGTCGTGAGCCGGTGTGAGCCAGTCTGAGCCAGTCTGAGCCAGTGTGAGCCAGTGTGAGCCAGTGTGAGCCAGTGTGAGCCGTCGTGAGCCGGTGTGTGCCGGTATGAGCCGGCGTGAGCCGGTGTGAGCTGTCGTGAGCCGGTGTGAGCCAGTGTGAGCCGTCGTGAGCTGTCGTGAGCTGTCGTGAGCCGGCGTGGCTGTGTCCAAGACAACATGCCCAGCCCTGTGAGAGCCAGGAGCAGGCAGCAGGAGTCAGGAGCCCTGCGGCGGGGCGGCGGTACTCACGGGCTCCCAGTAGTTGAAGGTCTCGTCGCAGTCGGAGATGTTGCTGAGCAGCGCGGCGCAGAAGCGGGCGGAGACCAGGCACTTGAAGGCCGTGGAGCCCTCGGGCGCCCACACCTGCCCCGCCCTGCTGGAGCCCCTGCAGGAGGGGGAGAGACAGAGAGACGGGTGAAAGGGGGCAGACGCAGCGCGGGGGACCAGCAGGCACAGAGTGTTACAAGACCTGTGACTGTATCCTAGCGAGGCGACTGCCACAGGCCTGGAACTTGCACTAGTACCCCAGGAGCTCACTCACCCAGGCTGGGGCAGCTCAGGGGTGAGAACAGACCCGCAGATCTCCGCAGTTCTCCCTCGGCACTGCCACGCCTCTCAGAGCAGCCTGGTGTGCCCCAGATTGACAGCACCCCTCAACAGACTTGCACCACTGTTTCTGTGTGCTGTGTTATACCTCCCTCTCTTAATTCACTCACAGCACAGCTGGACAGGATACTCAGACCTGCCAGCCTGGTTGTGTAGCGAAGCTAGTTCGGACACGGTGACGTCATCGCCCTCCCTGGGGGTTCGCGCCCCAGGTGTGGCGGGACGAACCGGGTGGCGGAGGGCACGAGCCCGCGCTGAACCGCGACGGTCACAGTTCCTCACTTTTCTCCCCCATACCCTCTGGGAAGCGTTATAGGAGCATAACGGCACGGACTTCCAGATTCAGAGACAGCTTCTTCCCACAAACTGTCAGACTACTGAACTAATAATAATTAATAATAACTCCTCACACTCCTATAGCACTTTTCTGGACACTCCACAAAACACTTTACAGGTCACGGGGATCCCCTCCACCCCCACCAGTGTGCAGCCCCACCTGGATGATGCTCCAGTCCTCTCCCCACACACCAGCTACTCATTTTTTCTTCTCACACTGCTTGTGACTTGTAACTTGTTGTTGTTGCTGCTGTTCTGTGTTTATGTTTTGGTGATTCTTTAACGTCTTAGTATCGGAGCATACATGCAAATAAGCATTTCATTGCACTTGCGCATACGACAAATAAACTGAACTGAACTGAAGCACGGGTCAGGGAGGAACCCTCTGATCGTGATGTTCATAGCCCGACACCACCAGCACCTGGACACCTCTGGGCGCACGGCAGGGGTGACGTGTTCTTCTTCCCGGCTGTCAGAGCGCACGGGTGCGCGGCTACGTGTCGTGCAGAGGCAGCTTCGCAATGAATGAAAAGAGATCGAAACAAGCAATGCGCGTTTCTTTTCCGGCACGAATCAGCGTCTCCTCCTGAAAGCACGGAGCCCGATCTCTAAGTCAGGCGTGATGCCGTTGACTGAATGTTAAACCCGCAATCGAGATGGGAGAAGAGGGATTGCTCGGGTAGCTTAAATGGAGTGGCAGATGCGAGCTGCTGACACTGTCAGAGAGATCGCGGCACTCACTCATTCCTGGTTTCCGAGGTTTTACTCTCCTCCGACCCTTTGATTTCGTCTCTGATCCTGGGGTCGCTGCCGACATTGGGGCTCCCGCTGTTTACCTCCTGCTTGCTTCCTCGCCTGACTCTCTGCCGGAGACCCCTCGCCGCCATGTCTGCTACTGGCACGGCTCGGCTTCAGTCGCACACAAAAACCGTGGGACCTAATGGACTGTCAGGTGGCCATATTGAGTAAGGGCACACGTACAGCCCATACTACAGCGTCATAAATTGGACAAACTACACAGGATTGATCGATAACGCAATTCCAGTTTGACCATTATTTATTACCATTATTAATTATTAAAGCTTTAATCATGTAGAAGATGAAGGTATCTGAAGTAAAATATTTTACCTCTTTGGACTTGCACGTGATTATTTCCAGAAAAACCTGCAATACTTTTGTACATACGGTTTATAATGAGGGTCTTAAATTACAATATATAATAATTATATATAATACATAGTCTTTAAAAGTGGCCAAAAGTGCTTTGCAATAAGGAAAAAACACACAATAAGAGGAGACACCATAATTACACAATTACAATAAAGGTTTGGAATAGAGTAGGAAAGCAAATTAATTAAATTAAAGTCCTTCTAAAAAAGGGTTTGATTCCAGATTTGAAAGTGCTCAGGGAAGGCGACTCTCTGATATCCTTGAGGACAGAACTGCAGAGTTTGGGGATGTAGCAGGAGAAGGCCTTGTCACCCACAGAGTGGGGGATTGGGGGACAACCAGTACAGGAGACCAGAGTCAGACGAACGAAGGCTGCGAGGTGGGGAGTGGGGAGATAATAACTGAGACAGGTACTGAGGTGCAGAGCCAAACACAGCCTTATAAGTGAACATGAGAATTATGCGGTTGTCACAAAACCGGATAGGAAGCCAGTGCAGGGACCCCAGGATGGGAGTAATGTCACCAGATCAGGATTCTGTTTGGATTTAGATACCCCAGCGAGTAGAGTATTACAGTAATCAAAAGAAAATGGAAAGAAAACAAAAGTGTTGACCAGTCTTTCAGTAACAGTTAGTGACAACATAGGACGTAGTTTGGCGATATTTTTGAGATGGAAGAATGATGTTTTTACAATATGTTGCACATGTGGGTCAAACGTCAAGCCTGGATCAAATATCACCCCCATGTTCTTCAATTTAGACTGAAGCTTAAGTAAAGAGCCATCCACAGACAGGGTTACTGCACTGACTTTACACAGCTGATGGGAGGAGCCGAGAAGCATGACTTTGAGCTTAAATGAAGGAAATTTGCAGTCAGCCATGCTTTTATGTCAGAGATGCATATAGAGCAGACAACGACATCAGTGTCAGGATTAGTCTGGACGTAGATTTGAGTATCATCAGTGTAGAAATGATAATACAGACAATGTGATCTTAATAGCTGACCAAATGGGAACATGTAAATGCTGAACAGTAGGGGACTCAGTATTGAGCCCTGAGGAACACCAGACTCTACGAGTCCGACTTCAGAACTGAAACTGCCAAGGTAGAAAAAGTGTTAGTGAGGTAAGATTTGAACCATTTAAAGGTGATCTGCAATACTATTTGTATATTTCGGGCTTAGAAAGAATCGGCATTGATGAGTGCATTTCAAACCACAGTGAAAGTAAAATGTACACATTACCCTGTAAAACCTTTTTTACATCACATAATAGAGGAAATTTCCAGGTATGTGCAGGGCCACGTTCTGCGATTCAGAATAATGCGACAAAACCTCCGATGATGTGTTGTAGTCCTATTGCACCGTCAATGAGCAGGCTTGTGAATACATCTTTTAAATCCAATAGAAATATTACTTTAGATTTTGAGATGGTTTTGCAGACAATTTTACTCATTAAATTACTCTAACTTTGCATGCAGATCACATTGGAACATGTCTGTGGTGAAACGTCTGCTGCACAACCTGTACTTATTCCCTCGTCCATCACACTACATTAGTCATTCCAGTGACTAGTGAGCAGGAAGGGCCGCATCACAATTCGCAATTCGTGGGAACTCGAATGTAAGTTTGCAACAACATGGCAACTTGGTACTTTCACAACGTTCATGACTTTGTGCTTAATCTGAAATTTGTTTAAAATGTTTAAAACGTCCGTGGATTTATTTTGTTACCAAGATTTAATCACCGGTCTGAGAAACTGGGAGTACACATCCCCTTTAAGAGTAATGTCAGAAGCTCCAAACAGTCTCAAGTTGAGAAAGTAAGATGTCATGGTTAACAGTGTCAAAAGCAGCAGTGAGGTCAAGGTGAATGAGGATAGAAAGAGAGTCAGAAGCCATAAGATCATTAGTGACTTTTAACAGAGCCGTTTCTCTGCTGGGTAGTTGTCTCAAACCAGATACGAAGAGTTCAAAGAGGTTATTTGCAATGACATGGTCTATTAACCGAATTGTAACAGCATGTTCCAATATTTTTGCAAGGGTAGGCCGGATATTGGATTAACATTATTCAGGTTGTCCAGAAATAGATTTTTTTTCACAGGGGTAACTGCAGCTGTTTTAAAGGCCATTGCTAACACACCAGTAGTCAAGGACTCATTTGGTAAGTTGAAGACAACAGTAGAGGAACAGGATTGAAATAAAGCAGAGGGGATGAGTGTCTCACTTCTCTGTGTAGAGGAATTTTCTTGGCCCATGACTGGAGCTGGGTGACGCGCCCACTAACAGACGCGTCCTGCACGTGTAGAATAGGGAGGGTGTGTAACAGGCGTTACACACTTCTGGTATCCTGGTCTGTAACACACACATGGGCCTCCAGGGCCCAGCGAAGAAAAGCAAACTTCTGATAAACCCAGTTTTTACACGTTTCTCTTTTAATAAAACCTCTCACATTTTGCATACAAAGGTGCATCCAGTGCCACAACAAAGCAGAGCCAGTGTGATTGTGGTCTGACCCCAGAGAAAAAAGAGCGCAGCTTTCAGCACAACAGGCCACTCACTTTAGTGACAGAATCAGCAGCGAATCACTATTGACCACTGCACAGAGCCTGGCACAGCCTGTGGTCAAAATATACTCACACACAGCACACTTGCAGGAAAGCTACAAAGCCAAGAGATTAAAATAAAGCGATACAATTGTGTTAGGACTGTGATTGGAATAAGCAAGCAGTTTAGCAATCAGAGCAGGAAGAGGAGCTACGAATGTTTAACAGAACTTAACGGTTTCCAATCTATACAATAAAAACCCTAAAGTTTTAGATCCCAGAATCAAGAAAAAAGTGAGACAAATGCTAACCTGATAGCAACGTTCTGCATCTCAAAATAATTCCCTCAGTAAACACATGGAGCCAGTTCAGACCCCCCAAACCGAGGTACTGTGAGACACAACGTAGCATCACGGTATTCAGAAAATGGGGACACAGGGTGTGGAATTAATAAAAGCATGAGGCAACGTACAGTGATTTGTTTCGCCATCAATTAAAACCTGCAGCTTTCTTTTTTTTTTTGCTGAGCTGACCACAGCCGATCCACACAAATACAGAACACGGGTGAACCCCCAGAGCTTTTGTGGACTCTGTTGAAGAAAACTCAGTCCTCACTCAGGTTGGGAGACTGTCAAACAGAGATCTTTAATTCAATCAGCTGAAGGGGAGCATATCGCAGAGAAAGGGTTTCCCCTAGCACTCAGGAAGACATGCTCCCTGCACTGAAGTGACACTTTCCTTTCTATACATTAAAAGTGGGCAAGACTTTAACATATCAAAGGAACATACGGGGAAAAGGGGCAGTGTCAGAAGTCAAACAAACAGGTCAGGAAGATGCCATTTGGCATCCTGCAATCTGTCTCACTTCTCTCTGGTTGAATGGGTGTGAGGAATCACAGGCTTTAGTTTGCACCTAAGACAGTGGTCTTACGTACAAACAGAAAACCTTTCCCGCGCACAGTCACTGTCTTGACCTTTTCACCCGGTCTTCCACAGCTTCAATGTCCACAATGGGCAGAGCGGTGGCTCTGTGGCTGAGGATCTGCGCCTGTGGCTGGAAGATCCCGGATTTGAACCGGCAGTAGAGGGATCCTACTCTGTTGGGCCCCTGAGCAAGGCCCTTAACCCCAACTGCTCCAGGGGCGCTGTACAATGGCTGATCCTGCGCTCTGACCCCCAGCTTCTCTCTCCCTGTCTGTGTGTCTCCTGGAGAGCAAGCTGGGGTCTGCGAATAGACAAATTCCTAATGCAAGAAATTGTATAGGGCTAATAAAGTGATCTTATCTTATCAATACCCTCGATCGATATTATACTGGCAGAAAACAGTCTCCAGTAAGGGTTGCTTGTCTTCTTCTGTGCAAAGCAATGTCGTTCTCCTACTGACTTTCAGGACGCGCGGGAGAGAAAGCACGCGTCCTGCCCGGAGCGCACCAGTCCTCCGACACCTCTGTTCCCCGCGTCTCTGCCAGGGCTGAAGCCCCACAGCCCCGTGCCACTCTTGAACTCCATGCCCGGGCACGACAGCAAAGGGCTGAGATCTTCCCTACAACAGAGACCACCATCGCTGCTGCCAACACGTCAGATACACCTACACTTCATGTAGCATTGAAGCAGCAGCACTGCTTACAGATTAACACCATCCATCGGGTGAGGTGAACCCGACTTCAGGTAGCAGGAGACGCCAGAATGAGGGCACAGCCTTTTAAAAAGAGCCACCGATGTCCAGATCACATTTCTTTATTGCCACCGGTGGACACAGCGACTTGTAATGTTGTATTCTGAATTCGCTTTTTTTTTTCTGGATCCTTTCATTCCTGCTTTGAGGAACCTATTGCTAATGGGAATCACAGCTGCATCATTAATTTCCCTCAGTCAGACCTCCGCAAACAAAAATAAATCAGTCCAAAACCACCCACACTATCAATGTCATCAATAAGCCGAAGGTCGCTTTGCAGACCTGAGTCACTGACACACCTGGGTTAGACGTCTCACAGTCGAGCAGGCCTGCCACACACACCCTTCAGACAGAACGAGCCGGAGAACATTTCACTTCCAAAACCACAGTTCAGGGTCATCGACGCCTGCTTGTCGCACGTGAGAGTCCCGGTGCTTTTGAGCGATCGGGAGTAAAATCATACCCCGACCCACCGAATGCCAGTCCCATCAGCAGCCCGTCCTCTTCATAATTGACTTGGAAACCCTCACAACAGCTGAGGGTACAAACCTGGCAATACAGCGCACAACAGAGAAACTAAAAAATACAGAAATCAACTTGCCCCCCCAAGAGAATAAAGACACTCTCTCAACAGATAAACTCAACAGTACAGCACACGACAGAAACTCATCTATACAGTGCAGAACACATAAACTCAACAATACAGTGCAGAACAGATAAACTCATCTATACAGTGCAGAACAGATACATTTAACAATACAGTAAACAACAGATAAACTCATCAATACAGCGCACAACAGATGAACTCAGCAATACAGTACACAACAGATGAGCTCATCAGTACATACTTCATGGCTTGTGACCCTGCTGAACAAGCTATCACACCAAAGAGCAGTGCAGCACTTGAGCGAACAACAGCTTGGCCGGGCGAGCACCGCTGTAGCCAGCATGTCTGGAAAACGCAGCCAGTTCTCTAGACACACCGCAAGCTAAAGTGCACAGCCTCAACGCCGGGACCCAGCATCCCCAGACACTAGCGTGTCTTCTCGGTGGGCAGGCGACGTCGACACCCTGCCAGAGAATCCGGCGGTACAGAAATTAAACGGGCAGTTCGAGTAGGGGGCTGCGTCAGCACGCAGAGGCTGCAACGGAACACGTACAGGTTTATTCCCTGCTGAAAAGAGAAGAGAGGAGACGCAACGTTTCGGCTGCGGAGCCTTCTTCGGGTGTGCAAATTAAATTAAACAAAACAGGTAAAGATTCATGTTGTGACTGCTAAATAAATATAAATGAGGTGCTGACATCCTGACTCCAGGCCCAGAGGTCCTCGCCTGAGGTTAGCTGGCAATTACTCCTGAAGCCTATGGAGGCCACAGCCACCGGTCCCTGGAGAATGAATACAGACTGGAATCCATGGGATACACAGGAACAGGAGGGCAGGGCAGGGCGCGGGTGAGCTGGGAGCAGCGACATCAGGCCCGGATCGGGACCGTTCCAGGACGACGCTCCCAGGAGGCCTTCCGAGCAGCACGCCCGCAGGGAACGCGGCGCCCGGGAGACGAGAAGTGCCTCGCTCCGAGCTCAGGGGCTCCACGGGGCAGCTGTAACAGAACAAGGGGGGGATCGAAACTTGTCTAGACCGTAAACTGTGAAGAGCCGCCCTGGGAAAAAAAACTACTGTGGTAACACCAAGGCAGGGCTCGGCACCATCCAGAGACACGGGGGAGTTTCTTCTTCAACACGAACCATCCCCCCTCTCGGTTTTCCGCAGAGAGGGAAGGGGAGGGCTCTCCTTCTGGTTATGTTCGCGTTCCTTCCAAAGGCGCTCCTGTAAACAGACTTTCTTCTGGTGACCTGCGGCCACACAAGGCCGAAGGCCGGCCACAAGGGATCAGAGCCGGAGATCGACGGAAGAGCACCTCACAGGGCGCCGCCGGCCGCAGCGTAGGTCGTCACCGTGACAGAACAAGCCACGGTTTCGGGTCACCTCTCGCTCCGTCACGAAGAGAAACAAAATGGCGGCTGGAAAAACAAAGCCGAAGTGGCCGAGCTTCACCAGCCTGGTGCAGGGAGAGCAGCCGACGCTCACCCAGGTCCGTGTAAACGGGCCCGTCGCTTGGCCGGGCTGAAGCCGAGCCCCTCCCTCTTGCAGTGGGAGGGGTCGACACGGAGGTCAGGCCAGCATCACGGTGTCCCTGATTTCCATTCCCTGCTGCCTGAAAATGACTTCCATCCTCAGGTCTAAGTTTGTGGCTAAAAGCCTCTTCTATGCCGTTTTATACGGCGAGCATCTGGCCCCTGTATCTGAAACACGATCACTCACAAATACATTCAAAGGTCAGTTCGTTCAACTACACTGGCTTCTCGGTAGGGCCTCTTCGACATTCAGTGATCACACCTTGGTCCTAGCAGCTGGTGGTTAAAACGGGGTCACAAAGCCTGAGATCCTGCGTGTCGGGCTGTCACCCCCCAGGCCCCCGCGGGCCCCGGTGACACCGGAGCCCCCCCCCTCTATCTCAGCGTGACCTGCAGCTGCAGGGGGAGCAGCCTGCGCAGCTGCAGCTGCATGCCCAGAGCCTGGCTGTACGAGAGGGCCCGGTCGCAGGACTGGTAGGTCAGCCTGTAGCAGAGGCTGGCGTGGCCCATGTGGGGGTGGCGGAAGCGGTCGACCAGAGCCACGTCCCGCACGGCGTCCCCGGAGACCCGCCGCACCAGCGCGTGGAACGCCAGCTCGTCGAAGCTCTCCGGCTCCACCCAGAAGCTGATGTCGTGCGTGTAGGAGGGAGGGTAGAGGGAGAAGCTGGAGAAGGGCCGGACCTCCTTCCGGGCGAACTGCGCCAGGAAGCGGGGGTCCCCGCTCCACAGCATCCTCCAGTCGGGCAGGGAGAACGCCTGCCACGCCAGCAGGTCCAGGTTGAGAGTGGCCGCACAGACCTGCAGGTCCTGGGACAGCTCTCCTCTTGGCGGGAGCGCCGCTATCCTCCCCACTCTGGGGACGCCCCTGAAATTCACCCACAGCTGCGGCGTGGGGTCGCCCGTATCCTCCTCGAAGGAGACCGCGGGCACCGCGGGGTCTCGGGGGGCAGCCTGCCTGTCGGCGGCGCCCAGGGCCGCCTCCAGGCAGCACCGGAGCAGCTGGCAGGGCCGGGAATCTGCTCGGAAAGCCCCCAGGAGGAGGAGCTCGTGAAAGGCGGGCGGGCTGCTCTTGGAGACGGGGAGCCTCCGAAAGACCAGGCCGCTCACAGCATGGAGCGTGCCGGCCCGGAATTCCCTGTGGCTGCAGACTTCCCGGGCGTGGAGGAGCAGGGAAGGCCGGAGGCCGTACCCCTTGGTCTCGCTGTCCTGGGGGCCATTGGGCGCGGGGTCCCCCTCCTCCCCGGCCACCCGCGCCCTCGTCTCGGTGGGTCTGATCCAGTAGACCCGGGCCGGGCTGACGTCGGGCCCGCAGTCGGAGAGCAGGCCCGGACAGGCGCGGAAGAGTTCCGGGAAGTCGCTCTCGATCCGCTGCACGGGCCAGGGAGAGCACAGCTCCCTGAGGAGCAGCTCCAGGAGGACGCGCACGGGGTGCGAGGAGTTCTGGCCCAAGACATCCCTGGGAGGAAGAGAACCGTTTTGTATCTCATGAGTTCTCTCTCACGCGGCGCCTCGTGACAGAAGAGGAACAGATAAGAGATACGGATGCCCCAGTTGAGTGACGGTATTTATGGAATGGGGAAGTGTGACAATGAAGGATGACGGCTGTAAGGGAAGATCTGTGCCATCTCTTTGCAGAAGCCAGCTCACCTGTGCCCAAAGTAGCACTATTATGATTAACGTGCTATTTACACATAAGGTCTTTTTTTCGCGTTACCATCCAAATCAACACAAATAAGGAAGTGCACAGGACCTTTGCACTTGAGTTGGCCTCAGAGAGCTTAGTGTGGTGACTCCTCGCACTCGTGGAGCAGGACTGCTGGAGAGCCAGCAGGCCAGGAAATAAGCAGAGGCTTGGAAAACAGGTGAAGGGTGATAATAAATAATAATAATAATAATAATTGCTTACACTTATATAGTGCTTTTCTGGACACTCCACTCAAAGCGCTTTACAGGTCATGGGGATCCCCTCCACCCCCACCAGTGTGCAGCCCCACCTGGATGATGCTCCTGTCCTCTCCCCACACACCAGCTCTCAGTGGGGAGGAGAGCAGAGTAATGAAGCCAATTCATAGAGGGGGATTATTAGGAGACCGTGATTGGTAAGGGCCAATGGGAAATTTGGCCAGGACGCTGGGGTTACACCCCTACTCTTTTCGAGAAACACCCTGGGATTTTTAATGACCACAGAGAATCAGGACCTCGGTTTTACGTCTCATCCGAAGGACGGAGCTTTGTGCAGACTGTAGCACTTCCCCTGTTAAATACCCATTAGAGCGATCAATTTAAAAGATTAAAGGAAGACTTGCAGGTCAACAGAACCAGCATGTTGAGTGTCCAATCACTACTGTCCATAAAGGGTTTGACAAGTGATCTAAGGTTTCCTAACCACCTGGAAACCCAACAAAGCCCTGATTCCAATATCACCAACTCTGAATGCAACAGTGTGGTTTTAGGGAAGACAAATGTTACTTTTTCATCCAAATGTTCAGATGCTTTGTGAAGTTTATTTTCTGAAACGCTCTGCCGAGACCCCGCGCAGCGTGGGAGTCGGGGGCCGGCTGTGGCCCAGCCCGTTCCTGACGCCAGTACCTGCCGAAGCTGCGGCTCAGCTCCTCGGGCACCTCAAAGCCAACGCTGCCCCTGCCCAGCCTGGCTTCGGCGTGCACGCTCTCCGGGGGGGCGCAGGGCAGGCTGCGAGTGAAGACGTGGGTCAGGGCCCCCTCCACGTGGAAGGTTTTGTCTTGGCTCCTGAAAAGGAAAGAGACAACGTGGATGAAGAACAGCTTTTTCTCCCACCTCGTGTTTTCGTGTGTTCAAATGAGCTGGTCATACAGAGAGGCTAGCAGACGACGGAGCAAAGACAGCAGCAGGAGCCCGAGTGGATCTACAGACTTCCGCCATCACAAGGCTTGGCCATGGGGATTCGCCAGCTGAGGGCCCCCGGGAGATCGGAGCAGGATGAGGCTGGGCGGCACGCTGGTGGAGCAGAACCCCTCACCTGTAGCCCGTGCTCCTGTAACCGCGGTACTTGGCGCAGTCGAAGGGGCGGATCTCGCTGAGGATGAATCCCGCCTCCGCGGCCATGGCGACGGCCTGCCAGCTGTTGTGCCACTCTCTCATTGGCTGGTCCGCGGGCGTGCCCCCCTGCCCGTTGCACAGAGTCACGTGGACCTCGCCGCTGTCCTTCAGCACCTGGGCACAGCTGGAGAGGACAAGGGTCCCGCTTAAATACACACTGCCGTCGTCCGGTCAGACAGAGCTGCTTCAGGCTGCTCAGTTTGACAGCTGTTTGGAGAACCCACCACTCTTTCAACACCTTACAGCGAATTCAGAATGCAGCAGCTAGAATTGTTACCAGGAGCAGGAAGTACGACCATACAACCCCCATACTTAGCTCTCTTCATTGGCTTCCTGTCAGGTACAGGGTGGACTTCAAAATCCTTCTACTTACTTATAAGGCTATCAGAGGTCGGGCACCTGTCTATCTATTGGAACTTATTCATGTTTACCATCCAAGTCGCCTGCTTAGATCACAGAATGCAGGTCTTCTTCATCTTCCACGCATTAAAAAATAAACAGTTGGCGGTAAAGCCTTCAGTTACAGGGCCCCTAGCTTATGGAACGGTCTCCCACCCCATGTTCGAGATGCCGAGTCAATATCAGTATGCAAATCCAGACTGAAGACCTATTACTTCAGCCTAGCCTACTCACACCTTACATCATAGCCTGCTGCAACCATGGCTGCTGGTGCTGCTGTACATGCCATTGTGTGTCTCTATCTTGGCCCACCAGGTAGATACATCTATTCTGACCAGACTATCCTATTCTCCTCCCCACATGTCCGGATGACGCCCGGGCTGGGCACCATCTGAGTTGGATGTTGCATCACTGCCATGGATCTAAGAGGGACATCGTGGATATACAGTAGCTGTCGTTTAAGAGGATTTTGCTGGTCTACAGAGATCTGCATGGAGTACGGACATACAGAAGACATGATGGATGGATTAATACCCTCATTTCTTTCTTTTTTTTATTGTATAACGTTAGCATGGCCAAAGGGGTTGGGCAGCCAGTTGACCTTGGACCCCTAGTTGACCTTCGACCCCTAGAGTTTTTTTTCCTCCTTACTAAGGAGTTTTTGGTTCCTCTCCTCCGTTGTCTTCTGGTCTTTTCTGTTCTGTATTCAGAACATGTATGGTCACTTGCATTGTTAAGAGCCTTGGGGCAACCTTGTTGTGAAAGGCGCTATATATAAAAAAATTCATTGAATTGAAAGCTAACGCAAAGAAACGCCAATTAGAAAGGAACTGTAACTGGAAGAAACTCCGTGATACGACTCAGTTTTCCCTTCTGGAGGTGGAGTGGTAGGAATGTACGTTCCTGTGGAGCCTGACAGCAAAGGGAACACAAATTACAAACTGCCCGGCCCTGTGGCAGCACCTTTCTGCTCAGCCTCACGCTGCTGGCAAACTACAAAAGGAGGCGTTTCCCCGGTTCCGCCCGCGGGTTCCGGTAGGGCTCACCTGAGGAAGAACTTGGCCAGCAGACTGCGGTTCCTCTTCACGCCCGCCTTCCTGCCGCAGTGGGGGAAGTTGAAGATGATGCGGTCGAAGAGCTGCCGCGCCAGCGCCGGGCACTCCCCCAGCCGGGTAGTGTCCACTCCGAAATGCACCTCCGCCCCTGAGTGCCCACAACAAAACAGCTGACACCCCCCGCCAGTCACCCTGCTGCCCTGCTGCCACCTTGTCCCCCGTGAAGCCCCGTCTTTCCCATCCCTGCACCCCAGTCTGCGCTCGCTGAGCCATGCCTTCCGCCGTTTCTATCGTGCTGCACCAGTCCTCCCACACGCTGGCAATCGACTGTGCTTCCTGGCACCAACACCAGCTGGTGGGCAAAGCAAGCTCAAGCTGGAGTTGTGCAATGCAATCATGCACACCAACCGGTCCAAGATCAGCCATGCGCACAAACGCCAGAGCGGAACAGAGGGGTTTCAGCCAAGCGCAGGGCGAGCTCCATGATCATGGGTTTGAGCCTAGGTCTCACATTACTGGACAGCTGTGACCAAGATTCCCAGAGGAAAGGAATCCATGGACTAGGGTGTGATTAGTCAGCCTAGGCACAGCGACCCCTGCGGATTCTCGGACTCTAGCAGGAAAGAGACGCATTTGCCGTACTCGCCTTTCTACCAATCAGCACCAAACGTCCAGTATGGGTGGATAGGTGGCTTGAGGGGGGGGGGCGGGCAGGGGGGGGCAGAGGAGTCTGGCCACACCCCCTCACTCTCCCCTGTGTGCGGCTGCAGGGTTTACAGCTGGGAGCCAGGAAGTGAAAAACACACAACCTGCGATCCCGAATCAGGTGGGCATACAAAATTCTAAATCTATTTTTTAAGTGATCTTTAAAGTGATTTTTAAAACAATAAAGGCATAAAAAAATAAATGCAGAATAACAATAAAGAATGCTGTTTCAATGCACCAGGGCCTTTATAGCACAAGATCAAATAAATGCAGGATGAAATCTGGCAAAATCAAACAACGATAATTCTGGTATTAATGATAACGCTGCATGTTAATATCGGCCACCAGTGCCAGTACATGCGTCCCTCTGTGCCAGAGTCCAGTTCATCTAGAGATCTAGAGCAGGGATTCCCAACTCCAGTCCAGAGTCCAGCAGGTTTTCTATGTCTCCCGGAGTTATAAACAGCTCTTCGCCCCGGGAGAAGTGTGAAACTGATCCAATTAGGGTTTTACTGGACCAGTTCATCCCTTCTGCACAGCCTCCAGCAGCTAGAGCTACAAGGAGATACAGACACCCTGCTGACCCTGCTGGACTGCAGACCCCAGGGGTCGGAGCTGGGAACAACTGTTCTGGAGCCATGTCAGAAGTGGGCGGAGCGACGTCTGGTCGCACTCGCTGACGTCACTGCGGAGGGGGACAATGCACGTGGCCTGTGTGCGTGTGCGTGTGCGCGTGTGTGGGCCAGTCTGGGGACCCCCTCACCATGGTCTCGGAGGAGCTGGATGTTCTCCTCCGCGCCCTCCTGCTGCAGGACGGCCTCCTCGGGCTGGTAGCAGGTGGCGGTGACCCTGGCGCTGCCCCCGGCGGCCTGGCACAGGGCGGCAGCGAAGGAGAAGTTGCCCTCGCCGACCAGCAGCACGTCCTGGGGGTCCCTCACCGCCGCGGAGCCTGCGGAGACAAGACACGCGCTGAGCTCAGCGAGAGGCAGGACGAGCAGCCGCCTCCTCCTCACACGTTCTCAAACCGAGGCACAGAGGCTCCAGAACAGAACCAAAGAGAATTCCTCCTGAGCACAAGCTCGGTTCCCGGCATGCCTTAAGGATCTGATACCACGACGATTCCTTTTTTATTTGTATTTTATATTTAAATCAAATATACAAGGGCAACACTGGACAGGCCTCAGCTCTGTGTAATACACACACACACAGACACAGAGACACACAGACACACTGCACCTTGTCTTTGTGATGTTGGCCGATAGTGAACATGGCTATTTTTCACAGGGGTGGAGTGGGACACATACTGTATATGAGCACATATTCAGGGTTACGGTGTTAGTACTTAATCGCGCTGTGGAACGTATAAAATAATTCTTGGGTTAAGCTTAGCTTAGTCTGTTGAAAAGGTTCCGATAAGAACAGACTTCGTCAAAACCGCCGTAATCGACTGACTCCTAACGAGGCTGTCGATAAAAGGATCAACTTCAAAGAACAGGACAAAAACCCAAGCCAGGAACAGTCACGGACTATCGTGAGGCTCAGCTGGATAACAACAATTTGAAAGCCTGGGCAGTCTCTGTACGGTAGGGTTAACCCAACAGCTGCGCTGCTGTAAGTACCGAGTTCAGTAAAGGGTGAATTTGCACCAGACATGACCTGCTCCTGTCACCAGGCAATAAGCGTGCCCTCCCGCCCGAGAGCTCAGTATAATAAAACAGCCACACTCACTGGGGTCCATTGAGGGAATGTGACTTTTCAACAGGCCAGTTTTCAACCCTGGAGAAACAGAGCAATATGTTACATCTCTATACTGTACAGACCGAGCCCATCGCTGGTGACACACGCTACAATCTGTCACATTTCTTCTAGAGAAGAACCGAGAATATCAGATACTGCACTTCACATCCCCCCGTTAAAAGTTCAATACATTCATGCTTAACATTAGTTTATATTACATTACCCCTGTGTATTTAAACTAATATCTTAAATGTTAGTAATACGCGCGCCATTTGGTAAATCCAATTGGTAATTTAGAAAATTAAACACTAATCGCTGTGATTATAACTATTGAAAAACGCCGGTACCAAGGCACTTAACAAGTTAATTACCTAAATTAAAATCTCCTCTCTTCCAACACAGTTGAAAGTGAGGCCAAGTAATTAGACAACTCACGCTGAAAGAATAATATAGGTTTATCTTGATATTGATAGGACTGTAGTAGATTCCGCCGTACTGGTTACCGTGAGTTTCCAGCACGCTTTCGAGCAACTCAGCTCGCTGTATCTCCCGAGGGAATTTCCTAACAGCAGAGAAGATACAGATTAAGCACCTTCACCACTGCAAATGAATGAAACGCGACTCCTGAGAAACTCGATTTTAACATACTGTTTCTTTCTTACCGCAGTAGCTCACCATAGCTTACTAAATAAACACTGTTATCAAAGGTACATAAGATCGTCAGTAAAAAAAAAATAATTCGCTATGGGAGCTCCGGTTTACAAATCCCTGAAGGAAACCACACGGTGAACTCATACACGACTAGAGTACAAACAGGACAATGTATTTGCTGTTGATAGATATTTTATTACAAATTCGTTTTGTTTCCAGACGACCGGGCGGTTTTTTTTAGAAGTTGTGCAACAAATAGCGCTTAGAAAATACAGTTTACAAAGTGTTCCGCCCACGCGTGTTTCCACGCCGGACGACTGTGCTGCGGCACACCGGGGGCGGGACAAGGAAATTGACACTCCCTTCCGCCAATGAGATGCGGGAGAACCGGCGAAAGGCGGGACTTTTAATGGGATTACTCGATGCGCGATTGATCACTCTAACCTGCTGCTCGCTGTCATCGATTTCCCAGCTATCAGTCATGCGCCCGAAGTCGACCAAACGCAGGGCGTCGTGACTGACCGCTGCAGTCCATCTCACGAACAGCAGCTTGCCACCAGAGACAGATCGGATTTATTATTGGAATTGATTTATCCAATTAAGGCTGTAATCACTGAAGGGGAAAACAATAATTCCTCACACTTATATAGCGCTTTTCTGGACACTCCACTCAAAGCACTTTAGAGGTAATGGGGATCCCCTCCACCACCACCAGTGTGCAGCCACACCTGGATGATGCTCCAGTCCTCTCCCCACACACCAGCTCTCAGGGGGGAGGAGAGCAGAGTGATGAAGCCAGTTCAGGGATGGGGATTATTAGGAGGCCATGATTGGGAAAGGCCAGGGGGAAATTTGGCCAGGAGACTGGGGTAACACCCCTACTCTTTTTGAGAATCTCCCTGGGATTGACCACAGAGAGTCGGGACCTAGTTTTTATCGTTTAATCAGCGCCTTTTTACAGTATAGTGTCCCCGTCATTATACTGGGGCATTAGGACCAACACAGGCCGCAGGCTGAGCGCCCCCTACTGGCCTCACTAACACCTAACAATGATCCATACTCTTACACTTATCTTGTCCCCTTTTTAATATTAGCCACACCTGTCCATCCGGCTGCATTTTGATGGAATTTCAGATGCCTACACCAGTTCAAGCTGTGTTTAATAAGACCTCTCTTTCTCTCTCGTGCTCTCTGCTGGCCGAGTAAAAACCCACCTGTCTCCTTCTCAAGGGCACTGCTGTGCTCTTTTTAGCACTCTGCTCCAACAACTCTCCCAGACCGTCACTGTGCTGCTACACGCCCCTCTGCTTGTACTGCGGTATAGCACAGCAGCACTGTGCTCAGGCCAGACGCCCCTGTTACCTGCTTTCACAGGAAGGGGTGGGGCCTGCCTCTGCCTCGATCCCTGTACTGTTCCTTGTCTTCTCCTGGCCACAAGGAAGGCCTTGCTTTCACAGGAGAAAACCCAGGCCTGCTGTGCCCTACAGCAGTTTTTAAGACCTCAGACCCGGATCTTGCTAGGATTTCAGCCCGTATCTTGCAGGACCCAAGCGGCTCTTTGAGGCTGGTGCCCAGTTTGCATCACCTGGCCTGCTCACTGGGCCTTCACGTTTCATACTGAACACGGGCCTCCACTCTGCAGGGGCACATGGCGTACCTCTGGTGCGCCAACAAGAGAAGAAACATTTCTTCCCAGACACGACAAAAGACAGCAAAGCCACAACATTCCAGTATATAACACCAATGCAGCACGCAGAAACACATAACGCAAGACCCGTGGGCACACTTAGCCAAAACAAGATTTATTGTGCCTTTGCCAGAGCTCACTACTTAAGGCAAAGGAGCCTGTGAATTCCTGAGCCTCCTCCCCCTGGCCATCCGAGATCTCCAGAGCCTGACGTGCTTCCTGGTTTGGAGACAAGGGCCGAATGTGCAGAGGTAGCCATGGAGGTCAGTGGAGGTGTCTCTGCGGTCCCGAGTACAGAGGAGAGCTTGTTATCCCCGTCTCCCCCAGAGCCCCACTTCCTGTTTTCTGCAGGGTGTTTTGCTCTAAGCTGCGTGTGCAGGGGACTGACCTGGTGCCAAGTTTCCTGCCGCCCAGCTCCTCCTCTCCCCTCCTCTCCCCTCCTGTCCTCACTCTGTAGACGCGGCTGAAGATGGCGAGAGGGTTCCCTCTCCTGCTGCTGGTGCTGGGCTCCCTGTGCCCCGCGCCAGCCTGGGGAGGCCGGCAGATGCCCAAACTGTCCGACAAGAAGATGTGTGCCGACGAGGAGTGCAGTCGTGAGTACTCCCCTCCCGCCGATCAGAGGGCAACAGACTCGTTTATCGAACCGTCACATGCAATCCGTGTACCTGATTGTCTATACCAGAATCAAAGTCTCTCTGATGTCTTTCTGTAGCTTTCTAGTTAACTTGAGCATGAGGAGGAAACACAGAACATGAATCTGAATGATGTGGGATGTGTGTTAGACACACAGGTTGTGATATTATATATTGATTATGTAGTATATTAATTTACACATGAAGTGCAATGTGTATGCGGCAATGATTGGGATCTGTGTGTGTGCAGGGTGCGGTGGACTGAAATCTATCTGCCTGTGGCTGTGCACTGTGGCCCTCAGTTGGAATTAGGAAAGTGGTGTAAGTGCATTAGGAGTGTAGATTCAAGACAGCTGTACCCCCCCGGTCCTTATGGTGTGTCTTTGAGCCTGTCTGTCTGTCTGTGTTTGTCGATTCCAAATCTGTTTGGCAAGTCTGTGGCTCCCAGTGTCTGTCAGTTCCAAGTCTGTGGCTCCCAGTGTTTGTCAGCTCTGACTCTGTGGCTCCTAGTGTCTGTCAGCTCCAAGTCTGTGACTCCCGGTGTCTGTCAGCTCTGACTCTGTGACTCCCAGTGTTTGTGAGCTCTTACTCTGTGACTCCCAGTGCCTTTCAAATCCAAACCTGTGACTCCCAGCATCTGTCAGAATCAAGTCTGTGACTCCCAGTGTCTATCAGCTCCAAGTCTGTGACTCACAATGCTTATCTGCTTCAAGCCTGTGCCTCTCAGTATCTCTCAGTTCTGAGCCCATGAGTCTCTGTCAGCTCCGAGTCTGTGACTCCCGGTGTCTGTCAGCTCTGACTCTGTGACTCCCAGTGTTTGTGAGCTCTTACTCTGTGACTCCCAGTGCCTTTCAAATCCAAACCTGTGACTCCCAGCATCTGTCAGAATCAAGTCTGTGACTCCCAGTGTCTATCAGCTCCAAGTCTGTGACTCACAATGCTTATCTGCTTCAAGCCTGTGCCTCTCAGTATCTCTCGGTTCTGAGCCCATGAGTCTCTGTCAGCTCCGAGTCTGTGACTCTAGGTGACTGTCAGCTTCACATCTGTGACTCACAGTGTCTATCAGCTCCAAGTCTGTGACTCACAATGCTTATCTGCTTCGAGCCTGTGACTCTCAGTATCTCTCAGTTCTGAGTCCATGAGTCTCTGTCAGCTCCGAGTCTGTGACTCCAGGTGACTGTCAGCTTCAAATCTGTGACTCAAAGTGTCAATCAGCTCCATCAGTGTCTGTCAGCTCCGAGTCTGTGACTCCAGGTGACTGTCAGCTTCAAATCTGTGACTCAAAGTGTCAATCAGCTCCATCAGTGTCTGTCAGCTCTGAGTCTGTGACTCTCAGTGTCTGTCACCTCTGAGTCTGGCTCCCAGCACCTATCAACTCCAAGTTTGACCCTTCAGTCTGTGTGCCTGTCTGCAGACCCCATCCTGATCGCCCGAGCTCTGGAAGACTTTTACCCCCAGGACTGCCGCTTCATCCCCATCCGCCAGGGCCAGCTCATCTACGTCTACGCCATGCTGAAGGACCGCGGAAATCTCTTCTGGGCTGGCAGTGTAAGTGCCCCCATCACACAATGACAAACACAGCAGCAGATAGCCACTGTGCCTGTGAGCCGTGACATAGGAGACCTACAAATCTCTCTGATTGTGTTTTGTATTAAAATTGAAAATAAAATAAAATAATTTCGTCATTCTGGGATGTGTTTTAGTGCCTTTAGTTATAGGGAAAATAGTGCTTCGACAGCAGTACGGTTACGTGATCAGAAAGTGCAAAAAAGCTCACATCTCAGAGGTACATACTGTAGGTCAAAAAGAACAGCTGGGTGCAATACCCATTTTGTCCATGGGGTGGCAGCCTTCTCCACGTTTCCCGGCAGGTTCAGGGCGAGTACTACGGAGAGCAGGAGGCCCGCCTGGGCCACTTCCCCAGCAGTGCGGTGGAGGAGACGCACGTTCTGATGCCCGCAAGCGTGGAAGTCAAGACAGACGTGAGCCCACTTGCGCCAGATGCACTGTCCACCACTGCACTCACCCAAGCACACTGCATGACTGACTCTGGCTCTGGGATTCAGCCCGTGGTTAGTTTGGGGGTTCAGACCGGAGGTGGGGTAAGCGCTAGTTCAGCACTTAGGGTCCAGTGAATGAGCATGAACGTCCACTCTGAGGCACACAGCGCCGCGAGCTGTGCTGGCCAGGACCATGAGCGCCACACACTTTGCCGTCTTCTGAGAAGAAGCGTCTCTGAAGAAGCCAGGGACTGTTACTGTTCCCCTCTGACTGTCCTGTTCCTCTTCCCTCTCTAGAAGTGGGACTTCTACTGCCACTGAGGCTGCGGTCCGGCCCAGCCTGTGGTCAATCGAGCGCTGGGGGAGAGGAACGTGCCTGGGCGGTGTCTGTCAAACCTGGAGAGCTCGGCCTTCGTGTGGTGTTGGGGCTGTGGTCAGCACCACTGCTGGGCTCCAGTCTGTGTTTCATTATGTTTTAATTATTCCAGCCCTACAAGAAGTCTTGACCTAAACCTTAAACCTGACGGCAGCCCTGTGCCTCATCCTAAAACTATATTTTAATGTACCCCATTACTTCTGAGTGAGTATACTGTATAGCATTTCATTATTCCGGCTTTAACCCTGTGTAACAAGTGCAAAATCGCCCACAGCATGACAGAAATCATATCTAATATCATACAGTACAATAGGGTATTGTATTATACCGCACTAGTATGCCATGTATTTTAGAATAGAAAAAACAGTATATTTGATACAGTATATCGTGTATTTGATCTTATGTTGGTCAAGCGTGGTGACAGCAGGCCAGTGGATACTATCAAATAAACTCTGATGTTTGCAGTCCCGCGCTTCGGTCTCTGTGTGGCTCCGGGGTTTCATCACCCAGACGGGTTGTTTTGCTCTGGGAAACAGCGGCAGAAGCCGACAGCAGCTGCAGTAGATGCGGGTTTCAGAAAAAAAATATCATTTTTGTCTGCGTGCTGTTCAAATTGGGCAAGCCGTGTGTCTTTGGGATCATACCTGTATGTGTAACCTTTTCGTTTTGAGTCACTACATCTGTTCCTAATCTGAAACAGCCCTGGACTGCCCTTTTGCTTCTTGCAAAAATCTGGGGGTGGTTGAATGATGAGATAATAATAATAATAATAATAATAATAATAATAATTGCTTACACTTATATAGTGCTTTTCTGGACACTCCACTCAAAGCTCTTTACAGGTAATGGGGCCCCACCTAGATGATGCTCCAGTCCTCTCCCCCCACACCAGCTCTCAGTGGGGAGGAGAGCAGAGTGATGAAGCCAGTTCAGAGAGGGGGGTTATTAGGAGGCCATGATTGGGAAAGGCCAGGAGGAAATTTGGCCAGGACACCGGGGTAACACCCCTACTCTTTTTGAGAAACACCCTGGGATTTTTAATGACCACAGAGAGTCAGGACCTCGGTTTTACGTCTCATCCGAAGGACGGCTCCTGTTTACAGTCTAGTGTCCCCGTCACTTTACTGGGGCATTAGGACCCACATGGACCGCAGGGTGAGCGCCCCCTGCTGGCCCCATTAACACCTCTTCCAGCAGCAGCCTTAGTTTAATAATACGACGAGATAGGAAGACAGTCTTATTACTCCATTTAAACAAATACATCTAAATCGCGGCCTCATCTTAATAAATACTTCCGTTTAAACCAGAAAAGCATTTCTTGAGAAAGCTGAACAGGGTGAAACTGCGGTTGCAGCGTGCCCCGGTCTCCATGGAGACGGGCCGCAACAAGAGTGCGTCTCTCCGCTGAGGAAGAGGATATCGCCGGCCTGCGAGTCTGCTGAGGAAGAGCGTTTGAGCCGCGCCGGGATCATTTAGCCGGTAAGTCTGTAGGGTAGCGACTTCACGATGAATGAAAGCGTGGCTGTGCGGCCCCGTCATAACCGCCGGTCATGGTTCATTAACCGCTCAGGGCTAGCACCGTGGTCAGCTGGGGGAAACATTAAAGCTGTCGGCTTTTTCCCCTTGTAATGGGAGTCACCTATGCTGAAATGCCAAATGTCACAATATAAAATGCAAAAAGTCCCATTAAACGTAAATCCGGGGAAGATCAGACTTGCTCCTCGTCGTCATTGTGCCGGCGTCACACAGTCCGGCAGTGACGTTGGCGCAGGTTTTCCAGTCTATTCGTCAGCTGCAAAACTGGACAAAATCGCCTCGCTTCTGAAAACAGGAAAATCAGACAAATTCAGAGGCAAACTCGCGGTGACACTGCGTGGGGCTAATTTAAAAGGAAGCGAGCTGCTGGAGCCCCAGTCGCGATCTTCGTGATAGCAGCTCATACGAAAGTACAATTTATCTATTATTTATTATTGAGTAATGAATAATATTTGTATATTATTAAGTGTTTATTACGGTTATAGTTGTTGTAGGTTAGCGTAACCTAAGGTTAGTAAAAGCTGTTTGACCTCGGAGCCGGATCTGCCTTTTTCCCAGGCGAGTGAGCAGGTTAACAGCGCTGCCGGCTGCCAACGTGATGCCAAACTGCTCGTTAAATTGCAGCAAAGAGCGTGGGAGTTCATTGACGTGTGCTTATGGAAAGTTACCGCAATGACTTATTTAGTTCATCGAATTTGCCCAGTAAAGACTATGGAAGCCCGTTTCCGCCAGGGAGTGAAAAAAAACGCGCTATGGTATCTCAGAATTGCGACTTAGTATCTCAGAATTGAGACTTAGCAACTCAGAATTCCGACTTTATATCTCACATTTGCGACTTCGAAATTCTGAGTTGCTAAGTCGCAATTCTGAGATACCATAGCGTGTTTTTTGTTACCCCCTGGCGGAAACGGGCTTCCATAAGAGACCCTTATTGTGCCGAGATTTCAAATGAACATAGATGATAACTGTGCCGTTTGTGAAAGTAGCCCTGAAACTATACAACGTTTATTTTGGTTGTGTCCTATTGGAAGAACTTTCTGGACTGATTTGCAAACTTGTATAAAAACGGGAGTAATATTGGTATTCCTTTTTAAAGAAATAGACGTATTGTTAAACTTCAATCCGATTGGAAATAACATAAAAGTATCTTTTGTAATCGACGTAATTCTTAGACTTGTTATTATATACACATAGCGAAATGGTCTGGGAGGAGTCCTGTGTTTGAACAGTTCAAAATAGATGTACAGGCGTATTTGCAGACTATTTCGAACTGTAAAAACGTGAAAGCTGTGCGGACCTTATTTTTATTTACTCTGTTTAAACATTTTCCATAAAGTGTATTGTATTATGTACCCCTGCCGATGTTATTGATCTTGTTTGTATTGTATTTCCTTCTGTTGCTCAAATAAAGAGTTTAAAAAAAAAAGCGATGCCCTGTTTATTGCCGGTGATTTCTGTGTCTCCTCCCGAGGGCCGCGGGATGTCGTCGCCATGGCAGCAGCCCGACGCGCCCTTCCTCTGCGCGCTGCGCGCCACGGGCCACGGGGAGGTGTGGCGCGACTGGGACGCCGACGCCAAGTTCCGGCAGTACGGCTGGCGCTGTGGCACCAGCGAGGACGCCTACTCCTCCGCCACCCTGGTGGGCAACTGGGCCGAGGAGCGCCGCGACACCCGCGCCCTGGCCCGCCGCCGGCCCCTGCCCTCCCAGGTGGGCCTCTCTTCAGCACAGGCTGCTGGGCCAAGTCTTACCCCCGGGGTGTGTGGCCGTGGGGGGAGGAGGCTGCACCTGGATTGTTTCTGTTAAATGTTGCTTTTTAAACACCCGTACAAACAATTTCATTAAAGTTCTTTGTTTTGTAAAAAGAAAGAGATGTAAAAAGAGAGCTATACCAGGCATGCAGTGTTCTGGGCCTGAATACTATTGGCTCAACCCTGTGATTTACTGTCAGCCCTCCAGGCGAAGTTGAGAATTTTGCTCACAATTTTCCCGAAGGAAGAAAGCTCAGAGATGAGCAACCGTGCGATTGACCCCTCAAAATATCCACACCAACTGTAGAGAAAGCGTTCTTTCAGGACCCCATGCAGGCGACACAATCCGGGGATGAGTGAGGAAAACATGGGGGAAAAAGCATGCGGGAGTCGGGGATGAAAACAGGGGGCGTGTCCCTGGCGCGCTGGTGTACGGGGGAGGTGTGGCCGAGGAAAGCAATCCAGGAGAAAGTCCAAGGGGACATCCAAACAGAGGCAAAAGTCCAAAACCGGGCGGTCCATCCAAGACAAACAAGATTTAAAAACAGGAACCAGGTCAGAACCGGCATGGGACCGGGACCGGGCGCTTCCAGGTCCCAGACTCGCCTGGTACGGGAATCAGAGCAGAGCCCGGATTGGCGTCAGCGTCTGGCTTTTAAGGGGGAACTGAAAAGGGGCTGGAACAGGGAGCAGGCGCGGGAGATGAGTACAAAACAAGGAAGGGCTGGAGCGCCCTTAAGAGGAGGGGTTTGCGATCGTGACACCTACCAATGTCCGAGGGGCGTGTGAACGGGCTGGGTGAGGAGTGGCCAGCAGCAGCTGTAGGGTGTTAATCCCAGAGGAGTGCTGCTGACCCCCGCAGTACCTGCTGTCACAGTGCAGCCCAGAAGACCCCGTGCTCCTCACAGCACAAGGCCCCCCCCCACTCCATTCCCAGAGTGTGGGCGCACCAGGCAGTGGCACTCAACACACACGCCACAGGAGTTTCTCGGGGGTACTCAGCTCCCCCCAGTTCTCAGGCTGAGCCGCATCTCCTCTCTTTTGGCAGTTTGCTCACTATTTTGAGACGACGTATTGCTCCACGTATGACCGAGGCCGACAGCCCCCCCCGCGTGTTCCCGGTAAGTTCCTGCTCCCTTCTCTTCAGCACCCGAGACCCCTGCCTGTAACGACCCCTCCTGCTCGCACTCCTGAATCTCGTCTCGGCAGCTGAGGCTGATCGGGTCATGGCTGCCTGCTGCGAGACTCAGGCTCTTGTGGAAACAGGTGCTGTAGAATGTCTTTGGGGGAATTGCAGGGCCTCCAGAGGTCCCCAGGGTGGGCTACGCCATAACTGTATACAGTTTCCTGTAGAAATTCAGTAGAATAGAGATGTGTCCACCTATCCATTATCGGAAAACTCCCAGCAAGGGTCACAGAGTGTTCATGAAGCAAGGGCACAAGGCAGGGCTGCAGCCTGGGAAGGGGCACCTGTCCTTCTCAGGTCACTCACACACACATTACTGTAAACACACACAGATACACACATATAGACACATACACACATGCAGACACAGACAATCACACACACAGACACGTACACAAACGCAGACCCACAGACACAGACAGTCACACACACACAGACACACATAGACAGATACAAAGCCACACACACAGATAGATACACAGTCACACACACAGATATCCTTACATGCAGACACACACACGGGCTCATACACATTCGCAGTCACACACACACACACACGGACACGTACGTGCACTCGCACAGATAGTCACACACGCAGACATGTACACACAGAATACACAGTCACACAGACAGTCACCCACACAGACACATACACACACGCAGTCACACACACAAACACAATTTGGAGGCACTAAGTAATCCAGCTTTAGGGAGAACGTGCAAACTCCACACAGAAGGTGCCCCAGTGCAAAGTTGAACCCAGGACCCACCGTGCTGGTGGGTGCAAGTTATGGGGTGTTCATAGTCTTCTGAAAAAGTCAGATGAGCCAACTGATTATTCTAGACAGACAATTAAGAGCTGGACTGAAAATCTGAAGACCCTCTGGCGACCTGCCAGGCCTGGAGCCACACTGCCATGTTCCTCAAATGCTGACACAGGTCTCTGCTATTGCAGGTACGAAGAGGGAACCCCACTGCTTCCCGGGACACCAGCCTGAGCTGGATCCCCTGCACACAAAGCCAGTCCCCGACTCCTGCTACCGGCAGGACTTCAGAGACCCAGCCCCACACCTGCACGCGCAGAGAGGGACACAGGCAGGGCAGCAGAGTAATAGCTCACAGAACTCCACCTGCTTGGGGTAAAGTGTGCAAGCTGAGTACCGCGTACCGTATATCCTGACAAACCGTAGATGTGAAAGTGGGACTAAAGAGTATGATAAAGTGAAGAGAAGCAGTTGTGCAATGTTCTTCATTTGTGCAAGCGGACTTGTGGACGGAGGGTGTGGCGAAATGGGACCTTGTGGTATAATAGCAGTGAGGTCCAGTGCAGAACAGGTGTGTGTGGGGGAAACTCTGTAGCCACGCCCCCATGAAGTGTTTTCTCTTGCTACCACGTGAGTTGTGGATGGGCATAGACTTCCTTTTCGTGTCCTCCGATAAGAAGGGCGTCGTCTGCTGCAATGTGTAGTTTAAAAAGGTAAATATAGGTTTTCTAGCTCAAACATTTTTTTTGATTCACTGTCCTGGTGAAGTTCTGCCCTGCAGAGTGCATAAGGAGCTATAAACAGCCAGCAGGCAGACACCTTGAGCACAAGTTTCCATGTACTGATTCTGCAAGTAACCGGCCTAAATTAAGATATTGGCACTCCTTCTGTGAGTCTCTTCAGCCCCAGGACTGAAGACTGCTGTCCCGAGGCTGCAATATCGAGAAAACCTGGGATTCAAACGCAGACAGCAGAAAAAATAAACAACAAAAGAAGGAAAGAGCCACCCATGTGGTTGAATCGATTTATTATTGAACATTTAAGAAACTCTAGTGTTAATAGAGCTCTGGCTGCTCTATATGGGGTCTCAGGAATGAAAGGTTAGGCAGCGACCATGACAGAATAGAAAATGAATAAGCAGGAAGTTTTTAAACACCACTACCCCCTCCCTGTCCACGAACCTGAACCCGACACAGGAGTGCCCGACTGCTGAGCTGAGCTGTGCTGAGCTGAGCCGAGCCCACTCACCGGCTGCAGGAAAGAGCAGACAGCACAGACACTGCAGAGCTATCGGACCACATGCTACAACTGAGCCCCTGCGAGGGATAAGTCGCCATGCCACCAGTTGTGCACTTCTTTACATCGCTGGAAGATATGCTGTTGTTCCCATCTGGTTTCCTTTCTGCTTCTACTTTTCCAGATTTTGTGGGCCACTTCTGCAATAAAAGTGTTGATATCACTGTTGTTGTCTCATTGGCTGTTTTCTGCCTCAAGTGCCCTCTGTGTCCCAGTCGCCAATACACACGGCTGTGACACCTCTGGGTACGCCTTGTGGTTACCACAGAGTGCGTCTGGGCCAGTGTCCAAGCCAGAGGCCTGGCCTCTACTGGGAAAACACCCACTTCCCTCTTGACCACTGCCATGTGATCAGCGTCAAAACACACTGCAGGCAGGTGCGTTACACTTGCAGCAAAGTGCCTTAATATATACAGGGAGGCATTAAAAATGCATCAAATGAGTTTTGGAATCAATGGTGTTTTGTTGCATTTTAAATGCTTTTCAGTATATACAAAAACAGGAGAATTTTATCAGAGAATAACTGCTCTGTAAAGTCAGACTACTTATTCAGTCACTCCTTTGGTCTTCTACAAGTCTGTAAGTGAAAAATTCAGCAAACATTTTCCAGACGAATGCTGCCGTAAACCTAATGCCTCAGCCTTTGAGCTGTGTAGAGCCGGGGTTTTCCTGAAGCCGATGCCTGGGTTCTTGACTGGGGTTTGCCAACACCCCTGCAGTGTAACTGCCCTTCAGGTACAAGGTACCTGGCTGTACAAGAACACAGGATCTGGTTCACACTCTCAGAGAGGCAATGGTCCCCCACAGCTCCAGCCACAAACTGCTCTGGCACGCTCCTGTGCTCCGCTACGGGGCTCGCTTCTGCACGTAAACCCTGCCAGCTTTGGAGCATGGCGTTTCTACACACACACGTTCCTTAAAATTGCCCTACTTCCTGGAACTGTTTTTGTGTCGCTGAGGCACGATCAGTAGCTGACATCACAGAGGCTCGTGTGCTGGTCTGTCACTCTGTGTGGACCTTCTCCCCCTTCCTCAAGGGACTGACTGGTCCAGCTGAACCAGGGCCCTGCTCTCAGTGTGCCTTTGTCTGCTCCTTCCCTTGCTCGTTCAGCTGTTCTGCAGCGCGTTTGATTTTACCCAGCAAGCTAGGACAGAGACCCTGATTTAGCAGCGAAGAGCCCCCCCTTTCTGAATAATGGAGGATGAGTGGGGTCCTAACCCCTGCCTGTAAGTGCCGGGGGGGCTCTCCTCACTTCCCATCTTCTTCGGCCAGTGTGTCAGTGGGCGTGGCTCAGCGGGTGCCAGGGTCGAGGAAGACGGGGGCGGCGGTGGGGGGGGGGTGGCAGCAGCGAGGAGCCAGGGGAGGGCGAAAGGGCAGGGGGAGAAGGAAGTCTACTTCTTCGGCGGCGCAGCCCCAGCGGGCTTGTCGTCGCGGGTGATGGGGATGGTGCGCTCGGGCACTTCGGACAGGTTGCGCGTGGCGCTGATCGTCAGCACGCCATCGGCGGACAGCGAGGAGGTGATGGAGCCCGGCTCGACCCCGGCTGGGATCCTGTACTTCCTGTGGAACTCCCGAGACACGTAGCCGTGCTCATCCTGCCGAAGGGAAAGACACAAGGCACGCTGGAGGACAGGCTGGACCCCGGGAGACTGCAGGAGGGGAGCAGAGAAAGAGACAGTGGAGAGGGGAGGGCCAGGGCGACAGGGCAGGAGCCGGGAGGAGGCAGGAGGAAAGGGGGATGGAGATACAGGGAGGGAGAGTGTTCCCCTACCTGGCGGTCCTCGTGCTTCCCACGGATCTCGATGAAGTCGCCGTTGACCTTGACGGAGAGCTCCTCGGGGGAGAAGTGCTTGACGTCCAGGTGGATTGCGAACCTCTCCTTGTCCAGACGCATCTGCTGGCCAGGAGGAAGCAGGGTCAGCAGAAAGCACACCTGTGCAGCCTGGGCTGCTCACATGCACACAGGTCAGCATCCCCGTCACAGGGCAGGGCATTGAGCCATCAGGTGCGCCTTATTATTTAACAGAAGGATTCATACAGATATCTGTTTCTTTCTCTTAGAGCCACAAGTTGACAAAGCGCCTCTTAAGTGTGACCAATTCCAGCTTTAGCAGGTTAATTCCCCTCTTGTTTCTCCCTTTTCCAGTTGGGGCGGAGCGGTGGCTCAGGATCTGTGCCTGTGGCTGGAAGGTTGCTGGTTCAAATCCCGCAGCTAGTAGAGGAATCCTTCTCTGTTGGGCTCCTGAGCAAGGCCCTTAACCCCAGCTGCTCCAGGGGTGCCGTACAATGGCTGCCCCTGCGCTCTGACCCCCAGCTTCTCTCCCTGTCTGTGTGTCTCATGGAGAGCAAGCTGGGGTCTGTGAAAAGACAAATTCCCAATGCAAGAAATTGTAAAGGGTTAATAAAGTGATGTTCTTTTTATTATTATTAATTCCAAAAGATATTTTAGGTCTGGTCTTATAGGCGACTGAAGGTTACAGATGAGCGCGCTGCAGTCTGAAAGAGCAGCTCTGACCCTGGGAGTCAGCTGAGTGGGGGAGTGGGCAGTTTGCACTGCGCTCTGAGATTCCTCCCATGGGTCACATTGTGACGCCTCGCAGCGAACACAGAGGGCATGGTGCTGGGCTGAGCTGGCTGCGGGCAGCGGGCCACAGCCGGGAAGCAATTCTAAACATTCAGAGGCCAACACGCGCCCACCGACGGACTTAAAGGAACAGCTCACATCCTCCGTGCTGTACTGGTTTTATGTCCGAGCTGTTGGAGTAGCTTTCTTTGTTGAGTGAGTGTTTCATCAAACTACAGGGTTTTGGTCTTAAACTAACAGGGCTCAGGTATTTGAGCTGGTGATAGTTTTGTGAGGAATAAAGGTTTAACATGCACCAAGAAAACGTTGGAACAGTAGGCATGGCAGTTGGTAAGAGGAGGAATGCCAGTGTTTTGGGTTTGTTGTAATCGAGCTTAACACAGCTCCTCCCTCCCATTCACCTCAGTTCAGCTGCTTCTGGGGGGGGGGGGGGGGCTCGCATGACACAGAGGGAACCTCATCACGGGATCCCCAGGAATCAGAGCAGGTCAGGACACTGAGCCCCAGGACTCATGTGTGAGAGAGCCAGAGACCGCGCCAATGCCAGCACCCAGCCCCCCCCCACAGCAGAGCAGCAGCTCCTGTTTCACTGCGCTTAATCCCAAGTGCTGGTGACGACGTCTCAATATCCGCTGTGCTCTTCCCTGCTGTCACATTCCTGGCCATCCTGCTCTCACAGACTAAAACACCCCCTTCCATGCCTTTTCTCTCCCACCTCAACGATTTAAAGCCTTGGTCTCCATATCCCACAAGCCTTTGGTCTCACTATGTCATACGTGCGAAGGTTTAGTTTAGTAAACACTTAGCACAGTGTTAAGGTTTTCACAGCTAGCTTTGAAAACGTTCCTCTGTAGGAAAGAAGCTATAGGTCCTGCAGAACACCTGTGAAAAGTTCGAGATTGTCTCTGTTGTTTTATGGAGTATTACAGAGCGTTGGCTCGTTAAAGCTCGTTAAAGCTCGTTAAAGCTCGTTAAAGCCCGGCTTGGCCGGAAGGTTAGTCGACGGTCAACCCGCAACAGGCCCGGCCCTCACCTCTGACAGGCCGCCGTCCATCCAGCTGGCACCGCGGAAGGGGGCGCGGGGCCAGTACATCAGGGGGAAGGGGGCGAGCAGCTCGCTCTCGGGGATGTGCTCCCCGAAGTTCTGCTCAAAGATCCGGACGGGGAACAACGAGGAGAAGAGGGGGCGGCGAAACCAGGGGCGCTGGATGGCGATGTCCATGCTGGCTGGGCTGGGCGCACTCTGTCCCTGCTGCTGCCGGGCTGCTCCTGCTGTGCCTCTGGCCCCTCGGCTCGCTTATATAGCCGCCCCACCAGCCTCTGCCAGCCTGCCGCCCTCCTCTTGAACTTTCTCGAACGGTGATGTAAGCCCCGTGTCTCTCTCCCGTCTCCCTCTCTCTCTGCAAGTGCCAGTCTGTGTGTGTTTACGTTATTACTGGCGGTCTGATTTCATTCAGGCAAGCGGCCCTGCGATTGTTCTGGGGGGATTTTAAATAGTGCTGATGCCCCCGTGCGCGCATCACTGGGAAAGTATCTTTTTGTGCTGGTGTGCGGTTTTCCGCGTGTGCCTGCACGGCCAGCGCCAGGGCTCAGCTCGTCTTTCCGGACGGGTTTCGGTTTTTGGCGGGCACTCCTCGGACTTGGCCTCATTTCCCCCGGCTGCCCTGCGTGCCAGGGGGATTATTTCCGCCGCGCTCCGGTGCCCCTCTCCCCGGCCTGCCCTGACTCCTGTTTGTCCAGGGAGGCTCCGGGCCGGATCAAAGGCTCGGGTGGGTGTGTTTGCCCAGGCGCAGGCAGGGCACCCTGTGTGCAGAGTCAGTCCCCGGGATAAACCACCCCTGGCACCACAGCGCAGGCTGCCTCTGCTCTGGGACACAGCACCAGCTTCTGCAGGTCCTTCATTTATTTATTTTGTCAGCTTCTCCACTCAAGATGTCCTTTATGCGCGCAGGTATTAAACTCTCTATCAAAGCTGTTCTTCAGAGTATGGTGATGAGTGCTTTTCACAGCTACCTCTCATACTTGAGAAATTCTACAACAGCAAATTTGCGAGACATTTCTGATCTTCCCTATAGAGGACGTGCCTGTGGATATGCTTTGATAACCACCTCACTGTGCAGTACTGTACTTCACTACTCCGTACTGTCACCACCGTCAACCACGATGCACTTTAATTAGAGCATCAATAGAAGGTAAGAGGATCTACTAGCGGGTGGCACTGCGGCCTCACAGATCTCGAGTCTTGGGTTTGTGTCCAACTTTAAGGAATCAGTCTGTGTGGAGTCTGCATGCCCCCCCCCCCCCCCCCCCGTGCTTGAGCTTGATTGGCTACTTTAAATTGTTTCGTCCATGGTTCCCATGAAGAAGGGAACTAAGCACCCTTATTCCATTCTGAACCCCCTATTCAGATTTTGGACAATATTTCGGCCAATACTGATGTTAACATCTCTCTGGATGTGTAGACTGGACAGTAATAATAATAATAATTGCTTACACTTATATAGCGCTTTCTGGACACTCCCACTCAAAGCGCTTTACAGGTAATGGGGATCCCCTCCACCATCACCAGTGTGCAGCCCCACCTGGATGATGCGACGGCAGCCATAGTGCACCAGTACTCTCATCAGCTCTCAGTGGGGAGGAGAGCAGAGTGATGAAGCCAGTTCAGAGATGGGGATTATTAGGAGGCCATGATGGGTAAGGGCCAATGGGAAATTTGGCCAGGACACCAGGGTTACACCCCTACTCTTTTCGAGAAACACCCAGGGATTTTTAATGACCACAGAGAGTCAGGACCGCAGTTTTACATCTCATCCGAATGACATCGCCTGTTTTACAGTATAATGTCCCCGTCACTATACTGGGGCATTAGGACCCACACAGACCGCAGGGTGAGCGCCCCCTGCTGGCCCCACTAACACCTCTTCCAGCAGCAACCTTAGTTTTTCCCCAGGAGGTCTCCCATCCAGGTACTGACCAGGTTCACACCTGCTGAGATTCAGTGGGCTGCCAGTTGTGAGTTGCAGGGTGATATGGCTGCTGGCCACTTCAGACCACTTCAGCCCGAAACAGCTGCTAACAGCAGTAGCAGCCACAGGCAGAGCAGCAATTACAATACCGTAGAGCTCTGTGGAGAGCTGGAGACCTGCAGGGGCCTGTTGACGGATCACCAAACACTCAGCTCCCAGAATGCTGGACTGTCAGCATCCCCAGGTGTGTCAGTCAGAGCCACAATCACTGTAAGAGCCCCGCCACATTATTCTAGGAAAGGCAAACGAAAAACGAACGAAAAAGCACTCGGGACTTCCTTTATTTGACCCGATCATTGTCGCTATTGTTAACGTGCCTACACCTGGTGACATCATTGAGTCTGAGTCTGACACCCGTGCACTTCTAAGGCCTTCTCCTTCAGAAGATGAGAGCTGCCGTGATACTGTACACGTTCACTAGCCTCCTAGACCTTTCTGGACCTGACAGAGCTCGTGCCTAGAGCCCTGGACACCCTGTAGTGCCCAAAATAAGTACACCAGGAAGGGCCCCCAGCACTGACATCACACTTGATATGTACAGTAACCACAGACGACAGAAGTGCAGCCCTGGACAGGTCAGTACGCACAACAGGTATGATACACATCATGAAATATTGCACATTTCATACGATACGCATATGAAAAAGACGTAGCTTTCACTTTGAACTTTCCATGTAAATGAATCACGCAGAGGCAAACTGCTGCTGTCATGACTTTGCTCCGCTGTGCACAAAAGGCAGTGCCCCCGCGCCCTCGGCCAGAGAGACATCAGCAGAGCAGCCTGTTAATCAGCCGCACGACTTCCCCTCTGTCCCAGGACGATGCCAGACTTGGCAAGGCCTGGGGCAGAGCTCAATAGCCGTCTTGTAAACAGGGCAGAGACAGGCGGTGTCGGCTGGAGTCAGGCTGGAGTGTGGTGTCCTCTCGGCCGCGGCTCAGACGTCCGCTGCAGTGTGGGGGTACACCCGCGTACCCCACAGGGTCAGCTAGGGGATTTATAATACCCTCTGTCACGGGGGCATGAGAGCTGTGGGCTTATTCTTAGGTCCAGGAATGGGGGGAGATGTATTTCCTTACACTTTCTCTATCGGGAGGGCTCAGCTTTTCATTCCACTCGCAACCTTGTCGCTCGAAGGGCAGCATTCAGCAGTGTGCTGACAGTGCCAGGCTGGTAATGTGGTCAACATGCCATCACTTATCACAGTTCCCATAGCTTCACACAATGCCAGGTCTCACCGTGGCCCACAGTGCTTTTCCCAGTCGTATACTGCAGTAAGTTCAAAATGATTCCACACATCTCCAATCCGTCAAGATGATGTAATATCCCGTCTCGGAATCGCAGACACCAGCCCCGCCAGCCGGTCTGTCCAAGCAGGACTGGCCCATCCCTGTGGGCCGTTTTAAACTGATCCATCAGAGATCCCAGTGGCGTATTTGTCTCTGGATTTATTTGTAGTTATGATGTCTCCTTTGGAGTGTCTGTTACAGGGCTATTTCTGGCCTCTTTATCAGCCCCATGCAAACACAGGCGCACAGTCACTCTCTCTCTCCCTGCCTCTCTCGGCAGCTCTCTCTGTGCAGACCCTGCTGGTCGTTTCCACGAGGAACTCACCGCCGCCCTCTCTCTGGCCCGGGATGTCGGAGCGCACCATTCCTCACGCGTACCCCATGAGTGTGGAGTACGAGATGGCGTCTCCCAGCCGCATCTACGACCAGAACTTCGGGGAAGGTAAGGCTTCCTCCCGCCGTTCCGGGCTTGTGAACGTGCGTCGCGTCAGCGTGTGTACTGTGGCGGCGTGGTGCAGTGGAGCCATGAAACTGCATAACTCAAAAGCGCCCGGTCCTGGTGGAACTGGACGCTTTTCTTCACAGTGAAAGAAGGAACACGATATCCCAGCAGTGCAGGACCCCTCACATGGGATGGGTGACAGAGGGGCTTCACAACAGCTGGGCACACAGAGGGGCTTCACAACAGCTGGGCACGCAGAGGGGCTTCACAACAGCTGGGCGCACAGAGGGGCTTCACAACAGCTGGGCACGCAGAGGGGCTTCACAACAGCTGGGCATGCAGAGGAGCTTCACAACAGCTGGGCACACAGAGGGGCTTCACAACAGCTGGGCATGCAGAGGAGGTTCACAACAGCTGGGCATGCAGAGGAGCTTCACAACAGCTGGGCACGCAGAGGGGTTTCACAACAGCTGGGCACACAGAGGGGCTTCACAACAGCTGGGCACGCAGAGGGGCTTTAAAACAGCTGGGCATGCAGAGGGGCTTCACAACAGCTGGGCACGCAGATGGGCTTCACAACAGCTGGGCACACAGAGGGGCTTCACAACAGCTGGGCACGCAGAGGGGCTTCACAACCTTTTCTGTTCCTGCACAAAACTTAAATCTCCATCCATTCTGAGCAAAAACAAACCCACCAAGAGCCGACCCACAAGAAGAAGGAACACAAACCATCTGATCTAGCGCGCTGGTCTGTGGTCACTGGGGTCTGGGTTCAAATCCCCAGACTCATCTGCATCTGGTCTGGGTTCAAGTCCACAACGTGCAGAAACAGGGCAGTGCGGTGGCGCTGTGGCTACGGACCTGCGCCTGTGGCTGGAAGGTTGCTCGTTCGAATCCTGCGGCCAGCGGAGGAATCCTTCTCTGTTGGGCCCCTGAGCAAGGCCCTTAACCCCAACTGCTCCAGGGGCGCTGTATAAATGGTTGACCCTGTGCTCTGACCTCAAGCTTCTCTCCCTGTCTGTGCGTCTCATGGAGAGCAAGCTGGGGTCTGCAAAAAGACAAATTCCTAATGCAAGAAATTGTATAGGGCTAATAAAGTGATCTGATCTTAAACATATTTTACTAAATGACTGTAGCTTGTATGGGGCTATTAAATTGGATTCGATTCTTGCCAAAAGCTTAAGAAGCCATCTTAAAACTTTACCAGGGTATTGAAGGCCTGTCTGGGGGCATGATAGATAACTGGACATTATTTGAAAGTTGCATTTGATGAGGTAAGGCTGCAGGCAGGCAGGCTCACAGGCTTCGAGTCACAGCCAGACTGCCCCCTTGGAGTTGGCGAGGTGACGCCGTGAGAGGGAAGTGACAGATTAACCCACCCCCGACCTCCCCTGCTGTCGGAGGCACAGGCAGAGCTGTCACGCACACCAGCGTCCCATGAGCCGCACCGGTGCTCGTTCCTCAAGAGGCCGATGACATCGGGAGGCCTCCGGCGCCGCGGGGAAGCTGGGAGCCGCGGCGCGGCTGGCCCAGCATGTGATGTGTGCAGGGCACCCCCTGGTGGTAGAAGCTGTGAATTGCGGCTTGTCTCGCGCCTAACTTCCTTTAGACTCTTGGCGAGAGTTTCCCTTTGTGTTGACCTCCTGCTCTGGGGCAGCGTTGCATGAAGGAGTAAAAGGCTGAGAGGGAAGTAAAAACAGACGTCTGTCAGCAAAGGGGAATTCCCCGGGTTGGCCCGAAAATAAACCGCCTTCTTACATCCCTGGAAGTCTTGGGAACAGAGCAGCCAGCCTGGCAGCACGTTGAACCCCCTATTAAAAGCTTTTGTTCAGCGTGTCTCTTGCTGGCGAATCCAGACTCCAGAGGAGGAGTAGAAGCTGAGGCATCGCGCTGGTCACCCCAGGGTCAGCCGGATTGATACCCTGGCTTGACAGGGGCATCACCCGCTCCCCGCGACCGACCCTTCCCCCCGGAGACAAGGGCCTGCATCGGCCCCCGGTGTGGGTCTCAGGTTTCCGAACCCGTCCTCTGCTGGGGATGAGGAAGTCTCGCTGCGCCAAAGGGAATGGAATTTGTGAGAAATGTATTCAAAAAACATATTAAGATCAATACATTAAGTGCACACCACGACTTTCCATTGTAATGACTCTGAAGCAGGCCTGCCAAATAGCATCAGAGCCTTTGTGCTTGGTAGGTGGTTTACGCTGGTAAAAGAGACGCGACCCTGACCAGTGTCGTCTGTGAACCTTTAGAGATAAACTTTCAAGGATCAGCTACAAGCGAAGAGGCTTTGTACACAGCCTTACAGAGGCACATTGCCAGCGTCCTGACTCTGTTATTACACACATAACTGCACATACACCATACTCAATTGTAAATCCTTTATCACGAGAAGGATTTTTTATTGTTTATTGCCAACAAACAGTGTACAACATGGCAGCAGCTATATCACCCTGCAGCTCCCAGCTGACAGCCCATTGAAGCTCAGCAGGTGTGAAGCTGCTCTCTCTCGCCCCCAGGCCTGTCGCCTCAGGACGTCCTGGCCCCGACCCTGTACCACGGCTACTACATCCGCCCGCGGCTCAACAAGCAGCTGGAGCGCGGCTTCTCGCAGGTGGACAGCGGCGACGACTGGTTCCGCGTGCTGCTGGACGTGTGCCAGTTCACGCCGGACGAGATCGCGGTCCGCACCGTGGACAACCTGCTGGAGGTGAGCGGTCAACACGCCCAGCGGCTGGACCAGCACGGCTTCGTCAGCCGCCAGTTCAGCCGCACCTACATCCTGCCGCTCGGCGTTGACCCGCTCCTGGTGCAGGTCACCCTCTCCCACGACGGCGTCCTGTGCGCCGAGGCGCCCCGGAAGGCTGCGGATGTCAAGCCCACCGTCCGCGAGCTCCAAGTCCGAGTGGAGGGCGGGGAGAAGCAGCACAAGGAGGCGGGGAAGAGCACGTGAACCCCTCCCACACTGGCAGGGCTGGGGCGGGGCTTTGTTGTGGCTGGGGCGGGGCTGGGTGTGGTAGGGGCGGGGCTAGGTAAGGCTGGGTGTGGTTGGGGCAGGGCTGGGGCGGGGCTGGGTGTGGCTGTGTTGTGGCAGAGGCTGGGCTGGGTGTGGTTGGGGCGGGGCTATGCGAGGCCGGGTGTGGCTGGGGCGGGGCTGGAGAACCTGCAGTCCTGCTGGAGGCCTGGGGGGTTGGCAAACCTGCTGATATTACCAGGATCTCTAATCACTCAAGCTGTGCATCATGTTCTTTGAAAGGAGGCGTGTGTTTTATTTCCTGATGAGCAGACTCCAGTGTGGGTGTGTAATAGCCCTCAAGGCTGTGTTGTGTCCTGGAAAGCATGCCTAAAAAAATTTGGCAGCGGATGTTGTATTATTGCATTACATTAATAAATGTATTATTCTTACAAAATGACAGTAGCAAACTCATTCAAGAAGAACCGCTTGTTATGCATGAATGTGTTTGACTAGTTAATAGGGTAATATTTATAGTACCCTTCGCCAGTTAAAGACATGTATTTCCCTCCATCAAAAAACAAACTCTGTTGTGAAGTGGAAATCATGACTGGGCAGCTGCTGAAAGAAGCCTCTCATCTCCTGGCCTGACTCACTATCCACTGATTAGACCAGACTCACAGTCCACTGATCAGGCCTGACTCACTGTCCACACTGTCCACTGATCAGCCCCGACTCACTGTCCACGCTGTCCACTGATCAGCCCCGACTCACTGTCCTCACTGTCCACTGATCAGCCCCGACTCACTGTCCATGCTGTCCACTGATCAGGCCCAACTCACTGTCCACGCTGTCCACTGATCAGCCCCGACTCACTGTCCACGCTGTCCACTGATCAGCCCCGACTCACTGTCCACGCTGTCCACTGATCAGGCCCAACTCACTGTCCACACTGTCCACTGATCAGGCCCACTTCAGTGTCCACACTGTCCACTGATCAGCCCCAACTCACTGTCCACACTGTCCACTGATCAGGCCCACTTCAGTGTCCACACTGTGCACTAATCAGCCCCAACTCATTGTCCACACTGTCCACTGATCAGCCCCAACTCACTGTCCACACTGTCCACTGATCAGCCCCAACTCACTGTCCACACTGTGCACTAATCAGCCCCAACTCATTGTCCACACTGTCCACTGATCAGGCCTGCCTCACTGTCCTCATTGCCCACTAATCAGCACTGACTCACTGTCCACTGATCAGGCCCGACTCACTGTTAACGCTGTCCACTGATCTGGCCCAACGCAGTGTCCACTCTGTCCACTGATCAGGCCTGACTCACTGTCCACTCTGTCCACTGATCAGGCCTGACTCACTGTCCACACTGTCCACTGATTTGGCCTCCTACAGAAATGTAGTGCTCCTCCGAGCCACACTAGCAGGGCCTCATTTAGAGTGCTGTGTAAAGTGTGGTCACCGCATTACAAAGAAGAACACTCCTGCTCTGGAATCAATCACATACATTTCTAGGCTGAAGGGAATGTTTTACAATGGCAGGCCAAAAATGAACATTTTTTAATCTTTAAACACAGAAGACTATGAGTGGAAGCAGATTTAGGCGATTATCCAAGTTTTTACTTGAATCTTCCACAACTTCATACCTACCAAAGCCCAGGTGTGTCTGATTCAACACCCCCCTGCCATTACGCCATAGTCAGCTGCCATCTTGGCTCAAGGCCATACCATGGTCTGAGCCAAGATGGTGGCTTCCCCATAGGGAGTTCACTATGAGAAAGGCACAGTGTGAAAAAGACAGTGCCTTATGAGTGTGTGGAAAAGGCTCTTAGTCTTTCATATCTCCAGCAGTGACATAAACGTACCCATAGTGGAAACACATCCGAGGAGAAGAACAACAGAGAAGGAAGGAGAAGTCTCAGACCACTCTGTGTATTGTTGCTGTGTGGAAACTGCGCTCCCTGGACCACATTCTGTGCACTCTGCAGGCTATCCCTAAGCAGCCGACTCAGCCTGGCGAAGACAGGAAGAGAAGAGAAGCTGATTCGACCTTATTGATTTGACCTTTAGGTGCTGGGGTAGCTGATTTATACAGAAAGACCAGGAAGAATCCAGCCAAGACATTTACTGTCGTCTGAGCGTGTCATAACAGTGTTTTGGCCTTGTGCAAATACCCTACAGCTGAGCAGGCTGGGAGAGAGAGAGAGAGGTCTTCTCTGACCCTGAGGAAAAACGGGCTGTTCATAAGTCACTCATTAGCCTAAGAGAGAAAAAAAAAAATTGTCGTGAGAAAAAACAAGATCTAACTGCGAAAGAAGCTGTTTTTATTCACAAGTTCCCAAAATAACTTCCCACCCGGCGGAAGATTTAAAAAACGTCACTGTGGTCGGTTTTTATTTCGATTTTTTTTTCCAGGGTATCATTAAACAACAGCCTTCTGTTTAGATAAACACTAATGTCATGTCGCCAGCGGGTGATTTCGGTGTGGTATTTAAAAAGACTTCACGGCTTTAGTGCTGTGCTTATCTTGACCGCAGGGGGGCGCTGTTAGCCCCGCTGCCGTTCCCATGCCAGTGCGCTGCACCTGTGCGGGAATGCGTCGTGACTTTCAAGAACTGGGAACAAGGAAACGGAATAACTCCGACCTCTTTTGAGTCAGACCTTAAAAAGCATGAATTGTTATGGGAAACCGTATTACCAAAGGAGTGGATAAGTAAGTTTCACGTTTTAACTCCCTTTTTTCCGACTGCAGACTGTTTTCAGAGGAGAGTTTTGGCACCTGCTAGGTGTTTTGTGAGAAACCTGCGCCGCCCTTTTTAACCAACAAACCGGGGCTGTTTTACCGTGCTTTTCTCAGCGCAGCTTATCGACACAGCTGTTGTTTCCGAGAGCCGTGTTGATTTCATGGATACACAGCCTTTTTACTTACATTAAACACATGGTAAAGTAAAAAAAAATAAACGTCGGGCTGAGAATTAGAAGCGACGAACGTTTTGAATTTCTTCGTTAGTACAGAGAAGCTCCGTGGTGCGAGATTAGTATGTGTTTGGTTTTTAACTCTTAACTCTTAGCGTTGACCTGAAGTCGGCGATACTCGACGGCGCTCTGGGGGGGGGGGGGGTAAACTAGCTGTGTGTGACTACAGGTCAGTAGCTCAGTTAAACAGAGTCGACGGAGTTCAGCAGCTCCCTTCGCGTGTGAGTTTCGGTGGTGGGAGCTGGGTGTTGTTACACGGGCTCGCAGAAGAAGCCCTTTCTTCCAGCCTCGCAGTGAATCTCATTCTTACTGGCGACGCTTTGATATTCGGTTCTTGGCTGAACCTCCCCACCTGTCAGTCGGGCTGATCAGATAAGGTACAAGAAGAGCTCTCTTCCTGTCCCTGTAACATGTCGGTGATCCAGACAGCCTGTGCGGCTGCCAGCCTGCAGCTGAATGTGAATGGTGAACGATCTCATCGTCCGTCGTCAATTTGTTTTGGATGACTCTGGAATACCGATTGATTCAATAATATGTTTCTGTTGCATTTTAGGCGGGGGCTGAAGTCTCCAAATAAAAAAGATCAAAAGAAAGGTGAGAATATGTGGGTTTTTTTTTAAAGAAATTGTGTGGCACAGTCATCTTGCAGTATTCAGGAGAAAGATCTGCCTAACTGGGGACGGAGCTACAGAAATCGCTGCCACAGGCTGGCCAGAGGCTCAGCACTCCCAGGTCTGTCTGAAGCAGCTGGCCCTGGAGGAGTTACTTAGCAAGGGGGTGAAGAAGCCCAGGGAGCAGCACCCTGCTGCTGCAGCGCCTGGCAGGTGTGACAGGTGCAAGGCCTGTCCTGGAGAGTAGGAGACACAGCAGCACAGCTTTGACAAACACTCATGTGTTCCTCCGGGTAGAAGCAGCTTTAAACCAGTGGTACAGTATGTCTCTGTGGCACATAGACACTGAAGGGCAGAGAGTTTGATGACATCACTGGTGCTGATGGGCAGAGTGCCCTATGATGTCACTGGTGCTCAAGAGCAGAGCGCCTGATAACGTCACTGGTGCTGATGGGTAGAGTGTCCTATGATGTCACTGGTGCTCAAGAGCAGAGCACCCTATGATGTCACTGGTGCTGATGGGTAGAGTGCCCTATGATGTCACTGTTGCTCAAGAGCAGAGCGCCAGATGACGTCACTGGTGCTGATGGGTAGGGTGCCCTATGATGTCACTGGTGCTCAAGGACAGAGCGCCTGATGACATCACTGGTGCTGAATGACGATGAAGATGAGCTTTTTATCCAACCAGCCAGGCTGCATCTGTGCCATTATCCACAGATGCAAATCATGTCATATTTGTGTATTTTTCGTTTCCCTTACAGATGGAAAGGCTGACCTCTCACAACAGGTTTGGCAACAGGTGTCCCTCATTCTGTCGTTGGCTTCCTGAACTGCAAGCTCTGGTGGTTCTTCATTTCTACAGCCTTTCCTTTGTCTTCTTTGTGTAATGCAACGCCTTTGTGTGTGGCAGTGTGGAGCTGTGGTCAGGATCATTGACTGATAACAGGAAGGGTTTGGGTTCGAATCCTTGAGGCACTGCGGTTGTACCTTTAAGGTACTCCACCTAAATTGCTCCAGAAAAATACCCAGCTGTATAAATGGGTGCAAATTATGGGGATAAAAGCATCCATGTGGTAGAAGTGATACACTACTCTATTACTAGTGATTTACTCTATTACTCTCTGTAGCTCTGCTCCTGGGGTATTTTCTGTCCTTTCTGTCCTGTCAGTAGATTAGGAGCCTCAGCATTGCACGCTGAAGCTGTACCTCTGCATTTACAGAGCCGGCCACCGTGTGGCGCTGTTGGCATTAAAAGTCTTTGGAATGACTCAACGCCGTGTTCTCAGAATGAATCCAGTTCTCATTCAGGTTACTTACAAGTTCTTAAAAATAATCCCTAACATTTGGGAGGTTTTATTGCTTTCTCTGAAAATGGAGTGGCAAGAAAAATGGAATTTCTGCCTGGCAGAATTAATTGGACTTTAAATTGTGGTGATTTTTTTCCCTATATTTTCTGTGCGTGTGGGCCTGTGCTCTCCTCTCCCTGCCAGTAACTCGTTTTTGCTTGTCTTTAGTTTCCTGCTTGCTTATCGGTGTTTCAAGACCCCCACTCGGTCTCCATATCTGTGTTCTGGTGTGGAGTGGAGAGTTGGGCTGGGGGCTCCTTGCACCTTCTGAAACGCAGCGCGACTCCCTCCCTCCCTCCCTCCCTCCCTCCCCCCCTCTGTCCTGAGCAGGAAGAAGCCCACATGTACGACGCGGTGGCCGAGATGCCGATCTACTCCGTGGTGAACAAGCGCAGCAAGGCTGGGGGCCAGAGGCAGGAGGAGCTGCACTACGCCGAGATCCAGGTGCTGCAGGGGCCCCCCTCCTCCAGCAGGGGGAGCAGCGCGCCCGCGCTCCGGCAGAGCGGCAGCACGGAGTACGCCACCATAGACTTCCAGCCGCCGCCCCCGCCCCCGCCCCACGGCCCCCCCCGCAAGGCGTCCGGCCCCCCGCGGGCCGCCAGCGCCAGCACCAGGGCCAGGACTGCCGCCAAGCCCGCGGAAATCCGCATCCCCTCCGGCACGGTGAAGAGACCCGCCCCCAGGCCCCAGCCGCGGAAGGGCACGCTGGTGTAGCGCCCTGCCCGGAGCTGGAATGGCCTGGGCTCTGGCAGCTTTCCCCCCGGCTGTACGAGCAAGGCCAGGCCTCTCCGGGCTCCTGCTCCGCCGCCCGACGGCACCCTGATTGTCGCCGCAGAGCACCCCCGCTTCAGCCGCGGCCAGCCGGCTCTTCCGCCGGCGCAGCTCCAGCTCCCCCCAGTGGTGGTGGAGGGGAGCGCGGCCCTGATCCTGGCAGAGGCGCTTGTGCTCGCAGGAACCTCCTCTGATTGGCCAGCGGCCCCAAGAGCCCTTAGGAGGCGCCGAGTGTGTGCGAGCCAGGCAGCCCTGGCAGGTGAGCTGAAGCACACGGACGAGGAGGGGGGCCGCTGGGCCTGTCCTGCTCGTTCGATTGCGGGTGACTGGTTGAGGATCCTGTCCAGCCTCGTGAGCAGGAGCTGAGAGCTGATCTTCGTTTCGCTGCTGGCAGACTGTGTCCCTGTCCTCTGTCCTCACGCTCTTGGTACAGCGCGGTGGGAGTGCGTCGCGTGCCGCGCTCTGGGGCCGCGCAGACGGGCCGCGGTGCTTTGAAGACGCCTACCTGACGGACAGGGTGGCAGGCGTGACGCAGGCGGGGCTGACGTGGAGACTGCACCCCTCTCGAACACACAACGGCTGGCCGTATGCTGACTTTTGGAGTCAGGATACTGCCTCCTGTTGGGGTGCGGGGGGGGGTTCATGCGGGACGGGGGCAGTGGGGCAGAACCGGACTGGCGGGAGACTGGTGCCAGAAACGAGAGCTAAAGGCCTCCCATGTTTCATCTGACTTGCTGAGGCCTGAGTGAGCTGGAAATTTGGTTCCTCGTAATAAAGCTGGAAGTATGTACAGTACGTGGTGGTGATGCCACCTATTTAACATGATCGAGTTCTCATTACTGCAACACAGATTTAAAACTAAACAAGAAGTCAGCTGTCATGACATTGCAGGCCTAATTGAATACTGCTGCATATTGTAATTCTGAGAGCAGAAGGCAGAAGGCAGAAGGCAGAAGCAGAAGGCTGTTCTTTACACAAAGAGTTGTGGGGGGTTGGAACAAGCTGATCAGCCATGAAGTCAAAGTTGATATTCTGGCATTTTTTTGAGAAATGACTGAGTAACCCCTCGATTATTTACTAAGAACCAAAGAAGCTAGACTGCCTCCTCTGAACTGGGACTTTTCTGATGTGTCAGTGTCCAGAGTCATGGCCTCTCCTAACAGATTCTTTTAGGAAGCTAAAACAATACGACTAAAATGTGCTGGTTGAGTTCAGTTGGTTCCCTTCCTGTCAGTAATCAAATCAAGGTTAAAAACAGTCTTTTGTTGTTGGTTGTGTCTTTCTGCAGAGGCAGCTTGTGTTGCTTGTGTGGTGCTTCAGGGACTAACCAGTATCTGTGAGGCTCATTCCAAAATAACATAAAGACAGTTTCGTGGCTGAGTGTGCTTGGAAATTGAACAAGGACTCATCTAGGTTGCCTTTACAGCATTAAAATTGCTCTAGTGGGGTGGAAGACAAGAAATCAGAGCCCGGTCCAGACTGGAGGAGACACCAGCTTCAAGGCCTTTTATCCAAAATATCCGTCAGTCTGTTTCGTTAAGAGTTTAACTTCTACAATTGTTTCTGTTTGAAATTGTGTAAATAGATCAGGAGATTTTGTGTAATTGTTAATAAATAAAAGGAAGTGCAGTGTTTCAGTACAGTGGTCTTTTTGCACTGCTGAAAGACCCAACAGAATGATTGTAATAGAAGAATGTCACTGTGCTTTAATTTTTAATTATTTTTAAAATGATATGTATGTGTTTCTTTGCTATAAAGTAGTATAAAATGCTATAAAATGTCAACAGCCTTGAGTTACATTTTGTTTCTCCTAAAAGTCTCTGCTCTGCTACTTTGGACATTAATATGTGGATATATCTTGCCAGCAGCTGTATCACCCTGCAGCTCCCAGCTGGCAGCCCCGCTGGAGCTCAGCAGGTGTGAGCCTGGCCAGTACCTGGATGGGAGACTCCTGGGAAAGCTGAGGCTGCTGCTGGAAGAGGTGTTAGTGGGGCCAGTAGGGGGCGCTCACCCTGCAGTCTGTGTGGGTCCTAATGCGCCAGTATAGTGACGGGGACACTACACTGTAAACAGGCGCCGTCCTTCGGATGAGATGTAAAACTGAGGTCCTGACTCTTTGTGGTCATTAAAAATCCCAGGGTGTTTCTCGAAAAGAGTGGGAGTGTTACCCCAGTCTCCTGGCCAAATTTCCCCCTGGTCTTTACCAGTCATAGCCTCCTAATAATCCCCATCTCTGAACTGGCTTCATCACTCTGCTCTCCTCCCCACTGAGAGCTGGTGTGTGGGGAGAGGACTGGAGCATCATCCAGGTGGGGCTGCACACTGATGTGGGTGGAGGGGATCCCCATGACCTGTAAAGAGCTTTGAGTGGAGTGTCCAGAAAAGAGCTCTAGAAGTGTGAGGAATTGGTTGCAGGAAAGACTTGACAGAACGGGGAACTTGAGGATAAGAAAACTGGCTTCATATATTAAGTGCTCCATGTGTAGCGTACGCCATGAGATTTTTAAAATCCAATGGCTTGAAGAACTCCTGCAGTCTTGTTTTTGTAGGCTCTCTTTCAGAGAGCTGCGTCTGTGCGGACAGCAGGGGAATAAGGAAGTCTGCTCCCTTTTACAGGGTCTCTGAGCCTCTTACTCCAGAAAGAAGCCCGGATTATCCTTCTACTTCAATCACAGCCTCCACCAGGCCTCGATGAGTTTTTACACCTCTCAGCTCTGCACAGACTTCAGCTTTTCACACCCCTTTCCCGGATCTTTCCTGGATCTTTCCTGGGGACACTTTCTCACCTCCTCTGTCTTTTGTTCTCCCGCGCTCCGTATCGTCGCTTTCAAACTCGGATTCAAAGAGCTGCCATTGGCATGACTGAAGGAGGACGGTGTTGCCGAAGCAGAGGCAATTAACACAACATCTCCAGTGCAAACATATCGCTCTCTGCTCCTTTCTCACACACAGGAAGAAGGTTCAGCCGTCGAAACGTTTCCCTTTTCTTTCTTTGCTTCTTTCGTCCTACTTTTCAGCGGGGAATCGACCCTTGCTTCGGTTTTTCGCAGGTTGGAAACTACTTTTCTCTGGCCTGGGTCTGGAAAAAGTATCTGTAAACCGAGGGCACATTACACAGCGCATTTCCCTCTTATTATTTCCATCAGACACAGTGGCCATCGGGGAGAGGGGGGGAGAGAGCGATGCAGAGGTGATGTGTGAGCTGTTTCGCCGGCCTGTGTCTGCTTAATTGCTCAAGTTCCTCACGGCCGCCTGGTGTTGCAGGCTTGGTCGCCATAGAAACCTGCCGCCCGTTGCTGAAAATTGCACCACAGGCCAGCGCCGTGATAACAATTTCCCCTTTTCGAAAAAAAACAAACGAAGATACGTTTTGAACTGCCACCGAGGGCCTTTTTTTTTCTACAAAGAAGAATCAAAACGGCTGTGCTCTCGGGTGAAAAAAGCGTGCCTGTCCGCATGAGGAAGGTTCGCCGTCTGTGTGTGAGTAAATCGTGCGGCATTATAAACTCCGCGATCGCTGCGGAGCTGACGGCGCACAACCTCTCTTCCGATGGGTCTGGCGCTCGTTTGTGTCCAAGTTGCCGCCGTGTGGCCGCGGGCGTAGCTGTACCTCTCGAGTATTTCAACCATCGATATTAAACCCACTACCGCTTTCTCCCGAGACTGAACCAAGAAGCGGCGTTATACGCAGAAAAGCCGTTGATTCGTGTTGCAGGATGCGCTCGCATGTGTATCCACTAATAAATCTGGTCGGGCAGTAAGTAATGGTGAGTGTAAAAACAAAAGTTTCCAAAAAGGCGAGTGTAGAGCAGGGTACTCTCCTGCACGTCGGCAATGCGGGGTATCAAACCGACCGTCCTATTAAACCGACACCAGACGTGACAGTATCCCAGTTTAGGGAGATTAGTAACTAATCCGGGATTTAGACACCTGAGCGCCAGCTCAGGACCCGGACGCGGTGCCGGGGGGCCGGGCGTCGAGAGAGGACGCTCAGAAAGCGCTGTTTCTTGCAGGGGCCGGCGCTCGGAAACGCGAGCCGGGCTCGGAGCCAGCCATGACCACGAACACGCCCGCAGAGGGCTCGGTGAGTACCCCGCGGGGACGGGCGCTGCGGCCGCTGCCAGGGCGGGACAGAAACGGAAAGTGTGGTTTTTGGGGGGATTGCAGATGTCTTTGTTTCCTTCAGGAGTGAAGGTCTTATGTCGCATTTGTTTTGGTTTAGTGTTGGAGCTGGGGTAGACGTTTATCAATGCAGTGGACTCAACGCATGTCCTTGTGTTTAGAAAGGCGCTTTATAAATAAAAGTTGTTATTGTTATTATTAGACACCCACAGCCGGCCTGGCTGTAGTGTTGTGAATCATATGAGAGGCGGCCATTCTGCCTATCAAACCCACTAGCTGGTAGTTAGATCAGATCTCATCCAGCCATTTCTTGAAAGAAGCCAGGGTATCGAGTTCAACAGCTTGGATGGGCAGCTTGTTCCACACTCCCGCCAGCTCTTTGTGTAAAGACGCTCCCCCCTGTCCTCGGTTTAAAATGCACTTCCCTGTAGTTTCCTCCTGGGCCCTCTGGTCCGCTGGCTTGACGTTTGAGGTGTTTGAATACGGTTGTATGAGGGGCCGTCATGGTCTTCTCTCTTCCGGACTGAAACAGCTTCAGTTCCTCCAGCCTGCCAGTGTAGGAACTGGGGACTTTGTTTTTTTTAAATTAATCACCTCACTGCTGTTTCTTTCAAGAACATGAAATGATCTGGCCTCTTTCTTGGATGAAGCCAAAGTATCCTCATGATGGGGCAGCTTGTTCCACACTCCCAGCACCCTCTGTGTACAGACATGCAGCAGAGAGGCCAGGCCTCAAGGGTGAGGTCTGCCGGCCGGGTTGGCGCTGTGTAGGAGAGTTTATTCTCGTAGCTCCTTTAGGTAATGCCCTTTTTCCCCCCCCAGAGGGATAGCTGTGTGGATATTGTGTGGAGCACAGCGCAGATCTGGTTAATGGGGATTTGTTTATTTTGGCTGTAGGTCTTTGAGAGGCAAAAGATTTTGTGCCTCTTGAATGATAAATTGATCTAATGTGTTATTTTTCAAACCAATGGTAGTGCATCAGGGACATAGAGTCCTTTATTTTTAATTGATTATTTATTCATTCCAATTCTTGAGGCCTCCCAGTGGTGAAAGCCACCTGTCCCCTAATCGCCTGTGTCTCAGCAGAGCCACCCCTGAGCCAGGATTAGCCCAGGAGCCCTCAGGAGACACCGCTCTGTCCTTCTCCATTAAAAAGCCCATTTGCGTTTTTCGGGATGATAACAGAAGAAATGATCTAGACACAGTGAAATCTAGATGAGTTGCAGTTTCTAGAGCCTCACTGCTTTCTCGTTGGAACGTTTAGAGCTGGTGGTTCTCTTGATGTTGACTGGAAGTCTCACTGATGGGTCTACATGTCTGATACAGTAATAAAAAAAATCAGCGGTGGTATCGCATTTGACCGCCAGGTGGCGCCAAAACACTAAACTAAAAAACGAAAACATTAGTTCTGAGTGGCAGAACAGTTGGTGGTTGTATTGACTCACTGCTGTCCTGCCTCTGTGATTGTACAGCAGCAGTCACTGTCAGCAGGTCTTCATCAGGGTGTGTTGCTCACTGGGGACGTCAGAGCGAGTCAGGTTCTGTCATGATGCTCAGGAGAGAACACAGGCGTGGCCTGGCGAGGAGATCTGTGGGTGACAGGCTGTCAGCAGTGGAGCAGTGAGGCTGGCGGACCTGCCCGGGGGGAGGAATTTAGGTGAAAGGAGGAAGGATGTGGTTTTATGCTGAGCAGCTCATGTGTGTGTGAGAGTGTGTGTATGTATGTGTATAGTACATGCTTTTGATTGTGTGTCTGTGTGCATCTTTGCGTGTGTGTGTGTACACATGACTGAGCGCGCGTGTCTCTATCCTAGTGCATGTGTGAATGTTTGCACATTTCTGCATGCGTGCATGTATGTGTGAGTATGTGTGTGCGTGAGTGTGTTTGTGTGCGTGCAAGAGTGTGTGCATGAGGGTGTTTGCACCTGTGCACATGGGTGCACTTGTGTATGTGTGTGTGTGCGAGTATGTGTGCGTTTGAGTAAGTTAGAGTGGTTATGTGCACTTGTGTGTGTGCACTTGTGTGCATGTGAGTGTGTGTGCACTTTTGTGTGTGTGTGCCCTTGTGTGCGTGTGTATGCGTGAGTGTGTGTGCACTTGTGTGTTTGTGCGAGTGTGTGTTTGTGTGTGCACTTGTGCGTGCAAGTCTGTGTGCGCGTGTATGTGCGAGTGTGTGTTTGTGTGTGCACTTGTGCGTGCGAGTGTGTGTGCACTTGTGTATGCAAGTCTGTGTGTGCGTGTATGTGCGAGTGTGTGTTTGTGTGTGCACTTGTGTGTATGTGCGAGTGTGTGTTTGTGTGTGCACTTGTGTGTATGTGCGAGTGTGTGTGCATGCGTGCGTGTGTGTATGTGCGAGTGTGTGTGTGTGCACTTGTGTGTGTGAGTGTGTGCAGTGTTTGCCCCGAGCTCTGCTGATGACAGTGCTCCGTGTGGCGTACAGCAGTCAGAGTTTCTGTGTCTGTGTTTTTCCTTTTTAAGTTTTCCGTCGTCAGCTGGATTTTTCCACTGGAGTCACGCCGGCTGGGAGGCACCGAGCTTCCCGCAAAGCGCAGCTTTTAAAGTCGGCTCGAACCCGTGCTCTCCTGCCTGGACTCGGGCTCGAGTTCACCACGGTCGCACAGGGTCTCAGGGTGGGAGGGGGGCAGTTCTGGGGGCTGAAGAAGCGGGGGGGGGGGGTCAGATGAAGCCTGTGGCCCGGATGGCGCGGGTTCGAGCCTGAGCAGTGGCGCCCAGCATGGGGCATGTGTCTCGTTGGCATATCCGTCCGGAAGGCTGTTCCCCCAGCCTGTCCTTCACGCGCCAGCCTGGAGCTGTAATCCCACACGCCGGCCCTGGAGCTCAGAGCTCGCTGGTCTCCAGATGTCCTGCAGAGGATTACTGACCCTGCGCTCACAGCAGCTCAGCTCTGGGCTCTCGCTCGCTGTCCAGACCTGACTGCCCTCAGGAGCTCCTCAGGGAGGAAGTGAGCGGGGGAGCCATATCTGTGCTGCACACGACCACGAGCGAGGCCTCGTGTGAGCAGGCTGTGCGGCGCTCCTTTCCGTCCCCCTGACGTTCCCCCAGGCGGCCCGTAAGAAGACCCGTGGGACAGGGCTCGGCCCGGGACAGGGCTCAGGTCAAACCGTGAGCTTGTTCTGAGGCACAGGAGGGCAGCCTGGCACAGCCCAGGAGAGCCTGCTCAGGGGCTTGTGTGCTACTTTTTTATCTGAGCCTTTTTTCACATTTTCAGCCTCTGTCATACAAAAACATCAACCAGCCTGAACTACTATCCGATTATGTTGGGTACCAGCTGAGTTTTTATTTTTTAAATGATACGTGTTTGGTGAATTCTGTCTAAACAATCTTTAAGCACTGTTAACAAACCGAGAATGCAGAAGATGGCTCCCTCTCAAATTAGCCTGGGCTGTTTTTAAACCCACCCTTCAGCCTCCTGCCTAATTGACTTCAGAAACCGCACTTGCACAGCAATTAGACACAGCGAGCGCGCGGCTGTCCCGCCCGCCCCGTGCCCGCCGCTGCTGCGGTGCGCGCGCCGGCCGGCCGGGGCGTCGCCATGACGACGCGGGCTCGGCCTCGCAGCTGCAGCAGCAGCAGCAGCCGCGGAGCGAGCAGCCGGGCACGCGCAGTGCGCGCCCCCCGCGCCAGCCCGTATCCTGTTTCGCGTAGCGGGGCTGCGCCGCCGCACAGATGGGGCAGTAGCGGAGAGACGGGCTGGTTGGAGCCTCTCCTTTGTGTCCGGCGCAGCCGTCGCAAACTCCCCCGGGTTCCGCACGTTTTCCCGAAAGCAGCCCGGGCACCGCGCCGGGATGATCGCGTCGCTGTCCCGCGGGAATCTGCTGGATGTGCTTCAGGAAGGTTTCAATGAGGTAACGTTTTCACTGGCCGAAACCATCCGCCTGGCTTAGTTCATGAAGTACTGGCGCCGGTGCGATCACGTTATTATAAAATCCATTAAAAACACATCGTGTGTTTCCCGGCTGCGGCTGCAGGAGGGGAGCCGAGTTCGGGGTGAGCAGCCGTCTGTCACATGCGTGTGTTTTGTGGGGGCTCCGAGCAGGAGGGGTAGGGTCAGGACGGACCGGGACCCCCCTTGGTGGGGTTTTGTACCCCCCGCACTTACTCTGGTAACCGGCTTTGAAGGTGACGCAGCTGCGTGAACTTTTTAAAATTAAGGAGTGTGGATGTGCGCGCTGTAGCCGCCGTGCAGGAACTGTCTCGCTGCTGCCGGTGGGGAGGCTGACAGCGCAGGGCAGTGCCGGGGGTTCGAGCGTTTATCTCGCAGGGAGCTGGTCTGCGCCTGTAGTCCCGCAGTGACGGCCCGGGCAGACCGGTGGGCACACAGGTCTGTGAGAGCAGAAGCACACCTGGGGTCCCTGCGAGCCGTCTGGCCCGGTCTCGCCTCTCAGTGGGCCGGCAGGGGCACCCCGGCGCCTCTTCTGTCAGCTGGCCCCCTGCGCCCCAGTCTCTGAGGCCTGTGGGGGGGAGTCGGTCTGCACAGTCGTCTCTCCGATAAGAGTGTTCCCCCCCCAACCCTAACCCGCGGTGCACAGGTAACTGGTGAGAGTCAACTCTCGGGGTTCCCCATCCTCAACTCGGCCACTTCCCTTCTCGGGGTCGGCTACCTCCAATTTGGCTACCTTTGGCAGCCAGCAGCCATATCACCCTGTAGCTCACAACTGGCAGCCCCCCATGGAGCTCAGCAGGTGTGAGCCTGGCCAGTACCTGGATGGGAGACTCCTGGGAAAGCTGAGGCTGCTGCTGGAAGAGGTGTTAGTGGGGCCAGTAGGGGGCGCTCACCCTGCAGTCTGTGTGGGTCCTAATGCCCCAGTATAGTGACGGGGACACTACACTGTAAACAGGCGCCGTCCTTCAGATGAGACGTAAAACTGAGGTCCTGACTTTCTGTGGTCATTAAAAATCCCAGGGTGTTTCTCGAAAAGAGTAGGGGTGTTACCCCGGCGTCCTGGCCAAATTTCCCATTGGCCCTTACCAATCATGGCCTCCTAATAATCCCCATCTCTGAACTGGCTTCATCACTCTGCTCTCCTCCCCACTGAGAGCTGGTGTGTGGGGAGAGGACTGGAGCATCATCCAGGTGGGGCTGCACACTGGTGGTGGTGGTGGAGGGGATCCCCATGACCTGTAAAGAGCTTTGAGTGGGGTGTCCAGAAAAGCGCTCTATAAGTGTAACCAATTATTAATTATTATAATTATTATTACCTCCCTTATCGGGGTCCCCCCCTCCCCAGCTCGGCCGTCTCCCTTGGCGTCGGGGGGTGGAGTTGGTTCGTCTCCGCGGGGGGCTTTCCCAGGGTTCAGCTGGAGTCGCGGCGTTCGGCGTGTCTGAGTGACGGGAAGCCCAAAAAAGACAGCTTCAGGTGAAAAAACACCCCCAGGAGCCCGCCGAACAGGGACGTCTGGCGGCAGTATTGTTCCAGGTGAGAGGGAGACGGCAGACGCAGGCGCAGGGACGGGACTGAGGCTGAGCCGCTTCCCAGCGGACTGGAAACCAGCGCCCAGGACGCTGAGAGCTGCCGACCGCCCCAGTCCAGTGGATTAGTCCGTGTGCAGCTGCAAGACCAGACGTCGCGCTTTTCTGCAAGAGCGCCGCCCTGCAGGCTGCTCTGTTCCCCGTGTGGCGCGGATCTGGAAGCGGCTGCCAGGCCCTGGGGTGAGATCGGCTCCCCGGGGTCTCGAATCTTCGATCGCTAGGAGACTCGAACCCCACGCCAGGGCTGTGGGGGGCTCGGGCTCCTCCCGCCTGCAGCCGCGAGGAGGAGAAGCTCTCGTCTCTGGCCCCCGTCCGTCTCCTGTGTGTGATCTGGCCTGGGAAGTGAAGGGTTTCTGCCCGGCAGGATAAATCCACAGTTTCTGGGCAGTAACATCTGGAATGTTTGTGTGCCCTGAATACGGGATTACAGATCGTCTTACATCAGCTCCCAGCTGTACGCCTCGTCGGCGTGCTCCCTGCTTAGTGATCCCGGCCTCTGTACGCGCAGGGGCTGAAGACTCCCGCTGAGCAGCCGTTTGACCCGTTCCAGGTGTTTGTGATGCGCCGCTGAAGCCGGAGCAGGCACTCACAAGCGGGCTTTTCAGCGGCACGCCTGCGTGCGCTCAGAGCAGGCAGCGTGGAGACATTCGCCGCCCGCCGTTGGTTTTGTCCCAGCGTCCTGGTGCACGCCTGGCACGGGCTAAACTGCTGCTGTCCGAGGAGCAGGAGCAACAGCAGGTTGTGCGTCAATCTGTGACGATCCGCAGGACTGGGACTGATCGATCCAGCCCCACCTGGATGATGCTCCAGTCCTCTTCCCGCACACCAGCTCTCAGTGGGGAGGAGAGCAGAGTGATGAAGCCAGTTCAGAGATGGGGATTATTAGGAGGCCATGACTGGTAAAGGCCAGGGGGGAATTGGGCCAGGACACCAGGGTAACACCCCGACTTTTTTCAAAAAACACTCTGGGATTTTTAATGACCACAGAGAGTCAGGACCTCAGTTTTATGTCTCATCTGAAGGACGGCGCCTTTTTACAGTGTAGTGTCCCCATCACTATACTGAGGCATTAGAACCCACACAGACTGCAGGGTGAGCGCCCCCTACTGGCCCCACTAACACCTCTTCCAGCAGCAGCCTCAGCTTTCCCAGGAGTCTCCCATCCAGGTACTGGCCAGGCTCACACTGCTGAGTTCCAGTGGGGCTGCCAGCTGGGGGCTGCAGGGTGATATGGCAGCAACTCCGAGAGACTCTACCGTCCTGGCTCCCTGTGCCTCTGGAGCAGGTGAGGGGCTCCAGACTGCTGCGTCACCGACCAGGAACCAGCTGCTTCCTGGCTCTGGAAGGATGGAAGCTGCCATTTTTAGAACAATCGGAATTCGCCCTTTCAGTCATGGCGGTAAAACAGATGCCAGAAAGTGGAAAAGAAAATGAATTACGGTAACAGTACTGAGTGGGCCTGCTGTGGCCCCGTCAAGGGGTCCCCCGCCTGGCCAGCTGGCAGGGGTCCCTCACCAGCGGCGCTCTGCCGAAAACAGGGACCGCCGCTCACAGGGCTGGACCCAGGAGACGGGCCGACCCGCGCCTGTGTAAGAGCTCAGCGGCGTGGCGGAGGGGGTGCAGCGTCCCGGGCACGTCCCCGGCTGCCGCTCTCCCGCCTGGAGCAGACCGCGTGTGGGTGCGGAGCCGAGGACCAGCCCCTCGTCTCTGCCCTGGTCGGGCCGCAGTGCGTGTGAGCGGCACTGGACACGCGCCCAAGTCCGCGTCTCCGCTGTCCCGGGGCTGTGAGCGGTCCTGTGCTGACCTGGCGCCAGCACGGCAGTTTCAGCAGGCGGGGGATTTGCGCTGTCAGAAGGAGAGAGGGCTGAGCACTGATCGCTAAAGCCTCTTTCTCGGCTGACAGCGCAGCAGGCACGAGGACGGGCTGAGCACACTGAGCCCCAAAAGGCCGTCTCCTCGTCTCCCGCTGGACTGGGGGAGCGTCGTTCCTCTCTGATCGCCCCCTCGCCTGCTGCTCGTGCCCTTCAGGTGCAGGACAGCAGCGCTGAGACTCCCCTCCCGATGTGGCGCAGCTGCTGTGAGGGAGGAGGGGACACTGTCCGCTTCCTACTTCCTCACTGTCCCAGATGGGGAATTGGCACTGCAGGCAGGCAGGAGACCTGACTGTAATATATAATTATACAACACGCGTAATACAGCACAAACACATGAGCAGACGACAGCTAGAAAGAGTGCAAAAGATGAGAAAAACAAGGTAGCAGCTTTAGGTCATCCAGTTTAGAAAGACAAAGTTAATCAGTGTGTGAGATGGATACAGTGGTGCTAGAAAGTTTGTGAACCCTTTAGGATTTTCTGAATTTCTGCATAAATGTCACCTAAAATGGGATCAGATCTTCATCTAAGTCATAAAAATAGATAAAGAGAAGCCCATAAAACAAATAACTCGCAAAAGGACATACTTTTTCATTCCATTTATTGATCAAGATGATCCCACGTTAAATGCCTTTGTCGGAAGAAGTATGTGAGCCTGTGCTTTCAGTAACTGGTGTGACCCCCTTGAGCAGCAATGACTTCACAGTAACTGTTGATCAGTCCCGCCCGTCAGCTTGGGGGAATTTTGGCCCATTCCTCCTTACAGAACTGCTTCAGCTCCGTGATGCCGGTGGTCTTTCTTGCATGAACTCCCAGCTTCAGCTCCTGCCACAACATTTCTATTGGATTAGGGTCTGGACTTCGACTCGGCTGTTCCATTTCTTCGGCTTCAGCCATTCTTTGGGAGACGGGCTTGTGGGTTTAGGGATGTTGTCTTGCTGCATGACCCACCTGCTGTTGAGCCTCAGTTCACGGACGGGTACCCTGACGTTGTCCTGTGGAATTTGCTGGTACAATCCAGAATTACAGTTCCATCAGTGATGGCAGGCCGTCCTGTTCCCGTGGCTGCAAAACAGCCCCAAACCATGATACTGCCACCACCGTCTTTCACGGTTGGGATTAATAATAATAAGAATAATATCACTTTATTAACCCTTTACAATTTCTTGCATTAGGAATTTGTCTTTTTGCAGACCCCAGCTTGCTCTCCATGAGACACACAGACAGGGAGAGAAGCTGGGGGTCAGAGCACAGGATCAGCCATTGTACAGCGCCCCTGGAGCAGTTGGGGTTAAGGGCCTTGCTCAGGGGCCCGACAGAGTAGGATTCCTCTGCCGGCTGCGGGATTTGAACTGGCAACCTTCCGGCCACAGGCGCAGATCCTGAGCCACAGCGCCACCACTCCGCCCTGGTTATAGTCTTTTGTTGGAATCCAGTGTTTGGTTTTCGCCAAACATATTGTTTCTCATTTGGGCCAGAAAGTTCTATTTTCAACTAATCCGTCCACATAACACTCTTCCAGTAGTCTTCTGGCTCATCCAGGTGGTCTTGAGCGAACTTTAAATGGGCAGCAATGTTCTTCTCAGAGAGTCGTGGCTTCCTCCTCGCTATGCTTGTTCAGCGTTTGCCTGATGGCGGACTCATGAACCCTGTCATTAGCCAGTCCAAGAGAGGCCTTTGTGATCTCCCGGAATATTATATGCCTTTCTCCTGGAGTGATTTTAGTTGGACGGCCGCTCCTGGGGAGAGGAACAATGGTGTTGAATTTTCTCCAGTTGTACACTGTCTGCCTGACAGTGGATTGGTGAAGCTCAAAGTCTTTAGAAATCATTTTGTTACCTTTTCCAGGCTGATGAGCATCAACAACTCTTTTTCTGAGGTCCTCAGAAATCTCCTTTTGATCAAGGCATGGCGTGCGTTCACAAACCCGTGTGGTGAAGACCAGACTTAGGTAGTGAAGACTCAGGTTTATGTTTTTTAAATAGCGCAGGGCCACCTGATTATCATCCCATTGATTGACTCTAATTATCCCCTTAACTGAACTGATAATACTTTTTCCGACTTTAATGTGGGATCATTTTGATCAATGAATGAATGAATGAATGAAAAGGTATATGCTTTTGTGTGTAATTTGTTTTATGGGGTTCTCTTTATCTATTTTTATGACTTAGATGAAGATCTGATCACATTTTAGGTGAAATTTATGCAGACATTCAGAAAATCCTAAAGGGTTCACAAACTTTCTAGCACCACTGTACATAAGACATAAGCATGATGAAAAAATGAAGGATTACAGTCAGTTGTCCAAATTCATCAGGTTAAGATCAGATTAGTTCTTTTATACTTAAATCTGGGTAGTCTGAACAGGCGCCCTGATGGATGGAGTTCAAATTCGCTGTGCAAGGGGTGATCATGACAGTCATGGATCATATTTAGGTTTGCCTTCTGCACTGGTTGTTTGGTATAGATGCGCTGATGACTTGCTGGCAGCCTTCACTCTCCTGCTCGGTCTGTTTTTATTGGGTGGGCTCAGGTTACCGAACCAGTCTGCCACAGTGCTGCACCTGTGGGCCTCGGAGCACTGCGCCGTCCAGAATGGCGCCCCCCCAGGCTCGTCGTATCGTGGGCGTCCAACCTTTCTACTTGTAAATGTGTGCGTCCATCCCATGTGAGGACATCCAGCGTCCCTGCCTGTGCTGCGGCGTGGGCGCCTCTCAACAGGACTCTGTGTTTCTCTGTGGTTCAGCAACAGCTGCAGGCGTACGTGTCCTGGGTGAACTCCCAGCTGAAGAGGAAGCCCGGCCTGCAGCCTGTCCAGGACCTGAGGCGGGACCTGCGGGACGGGGTCGTCCTGGCCCACCTCATCGAGATCGTGGGTGAGTCCCCCGTCACGCGCCGCCGCACCGAGTCTTCCTGGCTCTGCGTCACGCTCCAGTGTCATGCGCTTCCCCCCCCCCCCACAGCGGGCGAGCTCCTGGAGGGCGTCCACTACAGCCCGGCCGACCCCCAGGAGATGCGGGAGAACGTGGAGAAGGTCCTGCAGTTTGTCGCCTCCAAGCGCATCCGCATGCACCAGACCTCCGCCCGGGGTGAGTGCGCCGTCCTGCTGGGGACGCAGCATCGCTGCCCCGAGAGACAGGCCAGCTCTGCAGCTGCCCGTGCAGGGACTGCAGGGTCAGTGCGGTATCTGGGCTGTATTCAGGCTGTATTTAAGCTGCAGTGAGAGGGGCAGTGCTGCAGGGCTTGGACAACACTAACCTTTGTGGGAACTTTGCACCTCACTCTGTGCTGAAATAGCTCGAGCTGTGCTGGTCTGACACTGTGCTCTGTGCTGTAACACAGCTGTGCTGGTCTGACGCTGTGCTCTGTGCTGTAACAGCTGTGCTGGTCTGACGCTGTGCTCTGTGCTGTAACACAGCTGTGCTGCTCTTACACTGTGCTCTGTGCTGTAACACAGCTGTGCTGGTCTGACGCTGTGCTCTGCACTGTAACACAGCTGTGCTGGTCTGATGCTGTGCTCCGTGCTGTAACAGCTGTGCTGGTCTGATGATGTGCTCTGTGCTGTAACAGCTGTGCTGGTCTGAGGCTGTGTTCTGTGCTGTAACAGCTGTGCTGGTCTGACACTGTGCTCTGTGCTGTAACACAGCTGTGCTGGTCTGACGCTGTGCTCTGTGCTGTAACACAGCTGTGCTGCTCTTACACTGTGCTCTGTGCTGTAACACAGCTGTGCTGGTCTGACGCTGTGCTCTGTGCTGTAACACAGCTGTGCTGGTCTAACGCTGTGCTCTGTGCTGTTACAGCTGTGCTGGTCTGATGCTGTGCTCTGTGCTGTAACGCAGCTGTGCTGGTCCAATGCTGTGCTCTGTGCTGTAACAGCTGTGCTGGTCTGACACTGTGCTCTGTGCAGTAACACAGCTGTGCTGCTCTTGCACTGTGCTCTGTGCTGTAACAGCTGTGCTGGTCTGATGCTGTGCTCTGTGCTGTAACAGCTGTGCTGGTCTGACCCTGTGCTCTGTGCTGTAACACAGCAGTACTGGTCTGATGCTGTGCTCTGTGCTGTAACACAGCTGTGCTGGTCTGACACTGTGCTCTGTGCTGTAACAGCTGTGCTGGTCTGACACTGTGCTCTGTGCTGTAACAGCTGTGCTGGTCTGACGCTGTCCTCTGTGCTGTAACACAGCTGTGCTGGTCTGACGCTGTGCGCTGTGCTGTAGCACAGCTGTGCTGGTCCAACGCTGTGCTCTGTGCTGTAACACAGCTGTGCTGGTCCGATGCTGTGCTCTGTGCTGTAACAGCTGTGCTGGTCTGACGCTTTGCTCTGTGCTGTAACACAGCTGTGCTGGTCTGACGCTGTGCTCTGTGCTGTAACAGCTGTGCTGGTCTGACGCTGTGCTCTGTGCTGTAACAGCTGTGCTGGTCTGAGGCTGTGTTCTGTGCTGTAACAGCTGTGCTGGTCCGACGCTGTGCTCTGTGCTGTAGCACAGCTGTGCTGCTCTGACGCTGTGCTCTGTGCTGTAACATAGCTGTGCTGGTCTGACGCTGTGCTCTGTGCTGTAACACAGCTGTGCTGGTCTGACGCTGTGCTCTGTGCTGTAACAGCTGTGCTGGTCTGACGCTGTGCTCTGTGCTGTAACGCAGCTGTGCTGGTCTGACGCTGTGCTCTGTGCTGTAACGCAGCTGTGCTGGTCCAATGCTGTGCTCTGTGCTGTAACAGCTGTGCTGGTCCAATGCTGTGCTCTGTGCTGTAACAGCTGTGCTGGTCTGACGCTGTCCTCTGTGCTGTAACACAGCTGTGCTGGTCTGATGCTGTGCGCTGTGCTGGTCCAACGCTGTGCTCTGTGCTGTAACACAGCTGTGCTGGTCCGATGCTGTGCTCTGTGCTGTAACAGCTGTGCTGGTCTGACGCTTTGCTCTGTGCTGTAACACAGCTGTGCTGGTCTGACGCTGTGCTCTGTGCTGTAACAGCTGTGCTGGTCTGACGCTGTGCTCTGTGCTGTAACAGCTGTGCTGGTCTGAGGCTGTGTTCTGTGCTGTAACAGCTGTGCTGGTCTGACGCTGTGCTCTGTGCTGTAGCACAGCTGTGCTGGTCTGACGCTGTGCTCAGTGCTGTAACAGCTGTGCTGGTCCGACGCTGTGCTCTGTGCTGTAGCACAGCTGTGCTGCTCTGACGCTGTGCTCTGTGCTGTAACATAGCTGTGCTGGTCTGACGCTGTGCTCTGTGCTGTAACACAGCTGTGCTGGTCTGACGCTGTGCTCTGTGCTGTAAAAGCTGTGCTAGTCTGATGTTGTGCTCTGTGCTGTAACAGCTGTGCTGGTCTGATGCTGTGCTCTGCACTGTAACACAGCTGTGCTGGTCTGATGATGTGCTCTGTGCTGTAACACAGCTGTGCTGGTCTGTGCTGTGCTCTGTGCTGTAACAGCTGTGCTGGTCTGATGCTGTGCTCTGCACTGTAACACAGCTGTGGTGGTCTGATGCTGTGCTCCGTGCTGTAACAGCTGTGCTGGTCTGATGATGTGCTCTGTGCTGTAACACAGCTGTGCTGGTCTGTGCTGTGCTCTGTGCTGTAACACAGCTGTGCTGGTCTGTGCTGTGCTCTGTGCTGTTACAGCTGTGCTGACTCTCCTGTCTGCTCCTCCTCACAGACATAGTGGAAGGAAACCTCAAGTCTGTCATGCGGCTCATCCTGGCTCTGGCCGCCCACTTCAAGCCCTCCGCCTCCGCGAACCAGAGGGCAGCGGCCGGCGCGGGACCGGGCCAGCCAGGCCCCTCGCTCAATCACAGGCCTCACTCCGCCACGGCGATGGCCCAGAACGCCGTGGCGGCGCTGGTGGCTGCTCGGCACGACGCGTCTCACTCGGGACGGGGCGTGTTCCTGTTCCGGCAGGATCGGCAGAGGTGAGACCTCCCCTGATTCCCAGCCTCACGCCCTGCTGCTCCGGCTCCAGCGTGCTTGTCACTGCAGTGCGGGATCCGCTGCCCGGGGCGACTAACTGCCTGCCAAGCAGCAGGACCCCGACTCGCAGGCCCAGCTAAAGCACGCAGGAAGGGTTGCAAGTGTTAGGAAACAGAAAAATAAAAGCAGTCAGCGATTCTTTTAAAATTCTATTTAATAATCCAGGTGGAGGCTGCACATTGGTGGTGGTAGTGGGATTCCCCATGACATGTAAAGAGCTTTGAGTGGAGTGTCCAGAAAAGCGCTATATAAGTGTAAGCAATTATTATTTTTAATTATATTTACAAATTTATTTACTATAACAAAACAAAATAATTACAATTACAGTTATAATTATACCTTAGAATGAGTAAAGAAAAAACACAAAAGTTCACTTATCTAAGAGTCCCTATCTGTGAGCTGCCGTCACTGGTCTGTAGATTGTTGTTCCTAGGATTTCCCTTTCAGTTGGTGTCCACCGAAACAGATACACAAGAGGCAAAGTTCAATATCCCTCGATAAACGGTAAATCCAAACATATATTGTAGAAATCCTGTTCGTAAGTATAAAATGACTTTAAAACAGGCTGGATCCCTCTCTGCTCAAACTCTGTCTGTTACTCTCTCCGGTGAATTCAAACTCCCCAAAGTTGCTTGCTCCTTTTTAACGATTTAAATAATCATTCTAGTAAATTCTGGTCAAGAAAATTCAAGATAACACTACTTATTTACAGAAAGCAATGTAATTTGCAAATGATGAATATTCTAGTACAGTGGTTCTCAACCTTTTTGGACCAAGTGCCACCCCCGATCAAACCCAAGCATCCAAGTACCACCTACAAGTCATCTCCTCATAGGAACCCCAGAAAATAGGGTTAGGGTTAGGGTTATAAAATGACCCTAAATGACTTTAAAATGACTTTTAGGGTTTTAAAGTTAAAATGACTTTAAAACAGGCTGAATCCCTCTCTGCTCAAACTCTGTCTGTTACTCTCTCCGGTGAATTCAAACTCCCCAAAGCTGCTTGCTCCTTTTTAACGATTTAAATAATCATTCTAGTAAATTCTGGTCAAGAAAATTCAAGATAACACTACTTATTTCCAGAAAGCAATGTAATTTGCAAATGATGAATATTCTAGTACAGTGGTTCTCAACCTTTTTGGACCAAGTGCCACCCCCGATCAAACCCAAGCATCCAAGTACCACCTACAAGTCATCTCCTCATAGGAACCCCAGAAAATCTCCATGACCAACACACACATATAATAAATATAATAATAATAAACTTTATTTTATATAGCGCCTTTAAAGGTGGCTTCTCAAAGCGCTTTACAGAGTGATAACAGGAACAACAACAATTAAAAATAAACAATAAAAAAGCACTTACCCTTTCAGTGAGAGGGGTGAGCCTGTTTAGTCCAGCAAAGCAGAAGTGAATTCATTGGTAGAGCCCTGATACAATTCACAACTTTGACAACAGAGTCTCACAGATTTAACAAATCGTCAGGCATTTTCTTGACTGCCAAGGCCTCACGGTGGATGGTGCAGTTCATGTCTGGAGCAACCTCTCTAACTCGTGCAACTACACCGTCGTGCCGGCTTGTCATCGCTCTAGCGCCGTCTGTACAAACTCCGACGCGTTTGATCCAGTCGATGCCATTCTCTTCGATAAATTCATTCAGAAGCTGAAATACTGCGTGTGCCCTCCTGTTGTTTTTGTTGGTAGCGGCTTACAGAACAGAAAGTCCTCATGGGACATACCCACATACCCTCAAACTCGTACCTAACGTAAACGAGCAAATTGGCCAAATCCACGACATCATCAGACTCCTCCGATTGCAGTGAAAAGCACCTGCTCATCTTAACGCGCTCTGTCAGCGCACTCTTGACATCATCTGCGAGTGACTGTGTCTTTCGGAGCGGGCGGCAGGTCGAGCGGTTTAGCAGCCTTTTCTCCACACAGAATACGTGTCAGCCAATGGTAATGGCAAACAAAGTTCTTCGCAAATAGCGTGGGGCTTACCTGCTTTAGCGATCCGCAAGCTTGCATTTTTCCCCGTTTCCGTTTTAGAAGTTAAAAGTTTTTATTTCGTGCGCATGGGACGGAAACACAGAGACACCCGGTGTATTTTTCTCAAATTAACCTAGAACAGCCTTAAATATTTTTCTATCTATCACGCTTTCCTGTGCTCACAAGATTGCCAGTGTTCCTAAACCATGCACATTCTCCTACCTCCTGATTTGCTGGAGATAACTTTTTTTAAAATCCAATTGGCCACTTACGTTCGTAGCACGCATTCCTGTACAATTTATAGAATTACATAGGAGCTCATGTGTCCGCTCAAGTATTAGCGCGCTGTATCGTAGTACGTAGGCTGCGTATTTGACACAATTTTATTCAAATAGAAAATATGAAAACCCATCCCAGTTTTTCAGTGCCCACAACAAATTTCCTGGGTCGTCCCGCGTACCACCGGGGGGCACTCCGCGTACCACAGTTTGAGAACCGCGGTTCTAGTAAATCCAAAATATTTTCAAAGGTTCATAACACAAGCAAGAGGAGGCTCTCCAGCCCGTCGAGCTTCTTTGCTGGTTAGCAGCTGGTCCGGGTGACAGGAGGGTCTACGCCAGCTTCCCACAGCCCTTAATCCGGAACACAGGGAGGAGTAACCTTGATCTCTGCTTTAACGACTCATCGGCAACCGGCCACCAGGCTCGTGGGAGGCGCCCACAGCGTTCCTTTCCCCCGCTTAGCGGTGTGGGCGACACCAGGCACAGGGGCACCACATGCCCGCGTCCTCTGTGGCTCAGAACTGCGTCACTTCTGTATCCCAGCTGCCACAGGGCTGGCCGGGAGGCGTCCCTCTCAGGTCTGGCACTTCTGCACGCTCAGCTGTGCGGCAGCAAAGGAAAAGGAAGTTTATCTGTTAACTTTTAACTTTCAGCCCACCATAGGAGATGTCACAATGCAGCTAAATGTGTAAGGAGCAGGACATATTCTATACCTGGTGTCGGCTTATTTACTACAATCTGTAGTCTGGGACCTGGAATAGGCTTATACTGCTTTGGAATGGGATTGTCTGACTGCCCTAATTAACTCCCTGAAACATTGAGGAGGACGTTTTCACTTACCTAAACCATGGACACATAATAATAATTAATAATTGCTTATATGGCGCTTTTCTGGACACTCCACTCAAAGCGCTTTACAGGTAATGGGGATCCCCTCCACCACCACCAGTGTGCAGCCCCACCTGGATGATGCGACGGCAGCCATAGTGCGCCAGAACACTCACCACACATCAGCTATCAGTGGGGAGGGGAGCGCCAATGGGAAATTTGGCCAGGACACCGGGGTAACACCCCGACTCTTTTCGAGAAACGCCCTGGGATTTTTAATGACCACAGAGAGTCAGGACCTCAGTTTTACGTCTCATCCGAAGGACGGCGCCTGTTTACAGTATAGTGTCCCCGTCACTATACTGGGGCATTAGGACCCACACAGACCGCAGGGTGAGCGCCCCCTACTGGCCCCACTAACACCTCTTCCAGCAGCAACCTTAGTTTTTCCCAGGAGGTCTCCCATCCAGGTACTGACCAGGCTCACACTGCTGAGCTCCAGTGGGCTGTCAGTTGTGAGTTGCAGGGTGAAATGGCTGCTGGCTGTAACACATAATTACAGGGCTTGAATTTCAGCGTGGGATTGCGGGTATGATGCACAATTTTAGTTATTCCTGCAAATCCAGCACGCATTTATTGGCAAACTATCTCCCAAGTAGAATTAGCCTAAATCAATCCACACGTATTCTCTGTCAGATTGAGTTTTCCCAGCCTGTCGCACAGCGCTTCTGAATGATTTGGTGACGTTTCACTATGGGTGTGGTCGCGTTGCACATCTCGTATTCGAATAGGGATAGAAAACGGGTTGATTCTGATTCGGAGTTGGTTAACGCTATAGTTCAACCTGTTATGTTCTTGTACCTTCAGTGGAGAGGAGGCTGGCAATGAAAGACAGATTGACAACAAGGTAGGACAGTATTTACAATGAGCTTATGAAGCTCGTGTTGTGTCTGAATTATTTCGATACACTCATTGCATTAGTCTACTATTATTCCCCCCCAAGATGCTGAAACCCCCCCCCCCCATGAACTTCATGTAAAGGGGGAATTCCCCCTCATTTTCCAGAATGAATTTCAAGCCCTGTAATTAGTCAGTCACTCTCACCTGTCTTAATTATTCTTAAAAAATGAATCTAGGCTATGCAGCCTTTAATTAAATCACCCAATGAGATTTTCCGTGCAGTGAGTTTAGTCTACTGAGAACAGGACCTTGCTTGAGAAGGATCCAGCTCGGCATGGAAGAACTGGACTGCCCTCCAGTGGCCAGCAGCCTGTACTACAGCAGGGCACAATCCCAGCCTGGCGAGAGCTGAGGGATTCTGGGATTCTGGACTTTTTGAAAAAGAAACTGCTGTTAAACCATCTGCGACACACAATTCAGTGCTTCACAGTGCTCAGATACTGAACGCTCTGAGTGCAAAACTCTTGGGGAGTAAAGTATTCACTTTAAACAAAAATATATCTGTGATGGTTTCATTGTTTCTCGTCAAGTTGACGTTGAAGTCTTGAGATTTATCCTACACTTATTCTCCAAGACCGTCTGATGCTGTGTTTCAGGAAATAATATATTTGCACTTAAAAAAAAAAGTCCTTCCAAATTTTTGTCTTCGGTCGCTGCAGTTGTAGGACACGGTGGTGCTGCTCTGTTTCCTGTTGTTGTCGGATAAGCAGGGGTTTCGCCTTCGAACCCGGGGCTGGGCCTGGGAGTGATGTCTTCAGCTTCCTGCTGTTGTCATGGCGCCGGTCTTTAGGAAGGCGCTGGCAGCCGGTCCTCTGGACCAGAGGGGAAGAGAGGTCCTGCTGCGTACCCCTGCACGGATCAGCGTTCGGTACCGGGCGCCGGGCTGACCTCGGCGTGTCCCTGTGCCCGCAGGCGGAGCTCCAGCGTGGACGAGGAGATCGAGAACCCGTCGTGGAGCGTGCGGGCGCTGGTGCAGCAGTACGAGGGCCAGAGGGAGGCGCCGGCGGGGGACGGCGAGGCCCTGCCGTCCGGGTGAGAGCTCTCTCCGCTCCGTCGCGCTGTCCTGGGCCTGACGGGCCGTCCCGGGTGAGATATGAAAAGCACACTGTAGGCGATTCCAAAATCTGGTGGGAATAATTTAGTGATGCTGGGTCTGAGGCCTGGGCTGGTAGTGTACCCCCACCTTCACCATGACAATCTGGGGGTCCTCCAGCCTGGGCTGGTAGTGTACCCCCACCTTCACCGTGACAATCTGGGGGTCCTCCGGCCTGGGCTGGTAGTGTACCCCCACCTTCACCGTGACAATCTGGGGGTCCTCCGGCCTGGGCTGGTAGTGTACCCCCACCTTCACCGTGACAATCTGGGGGTCCTCCGGCCTGGGCTGGTAGTGTACCCCCACCTTCACTGTGACAATCTGGGGGTCCTCCGGCCTGGGCTGGTAGTGTACCCCCACCTTCACCGTGACAATCTGGGGGTCCTCCGGCCTGGGCTGGTAGTGTACCCCCACCTTCACTGTGACAATCTGGGGGTCCTCCGGCCTGGGCTGGTAGTGTACCCCCACCTTCACTGTGACAATCTGGGGGTCCTCCGGCCTGGGCTGGTAGTGTACCCCCACCTTCTCCGTGACAATCTGGGGGTCCTCCGGCCTGGGCTGGTAGTGTACCCCCACCTTCTCCGTGACAATCTGGGGGTCCTCCGGCCTGGGCTGGTAGGGTACCCCCACCTTCACCGTGACAATCTGGGGGTCCTCCGGCCTGGGCTGGTAGTGTACCCCCACCTTCACTGTGACAATCTGGGGGTCCTCCAGCCTGGGCTGGTAGGGTACCCCCACCTTCACCGTGACAATCTGGGGGTCCTCTGGCCTGGGCTGGTAGGGTACCCCCACCTTCTCCATGACAATCTGGGGGTCCTCTGGCCTGGGCTGGTAGGGTACCCCCACCTTCACTGTGACAATCTGGGGGTCCTCCGGCCTGGGCTGGTAGTGTACCCCCACCTTCACCGTGACAATCTGGGGGTCCTCCAGCCTGGGCTGGTAGGGTACCCCCACCTTCACCGTGACAATCTGGGGGTCCTCTGGCCTGGGCTGGTAGGGTACCCCCACCTTCTCCATGACAATCTGGGGGTCCTCTGGCCTGGGCTGGTAGGGTACCCCCACCTTCACTGTGACAATCTGGGGGTCCTCCGGCCTGGGCTGGTAGTGTACCCCCACCTTCACCGTGACAATCTGGGGGTCTTCCAGCCTGGGCTGGTAGTGTACCCCCACCTTCACTGTGACAATCTGGGGGTCCTCCAGCCTGGGCTGGTAGTGTACCCCCACCTTCACTGTGACAATCTGGGGGTTCTCTGGCCTGGGCTGGTAGTGTACCCCCACCTTCACTGTGACAATCTGGGGGTTCTCTGGCCTGGGCTGGTAGTGTACCCCCACCTTCACTGTGACAATCTGGGGGTCCTCTGGCCTGGGCTGGTAGTGTACCCCCACCTTCACCATGACAATCTGGGGGTCCTCCAGCCTGGGCTGGTAGTGTACCCCCACCTTCACTGTGACAATCTGGGGGTCCTCTGGCCTGGGCTGGTAGTGTACCCCCACCTCTGCTATGACAAGTCTGGGGGTCCCTCTGGCCTGGGCTGATAGGGTACCCCCACCTTCACCATGACAATCTGGGGGTCCTCCGGCCTGGGCTGGTAGGGTACCCCCACCTTCACCATGACAATCTGGGGGTCCTCTGGCCTGGGCTGGTAGGGTACCCCCACCTTCACCATGACAATCTGGGGGTCCTCTGGCCCGGCAGTGCCTTTCCCTCCCTGACTGGAGTAACTCAGAGTGGTGGGGCAGGCAGGTCTGGGTCTGGGGAGGCTGTGCCGTAGTGAGACACAGTGAGGAGTGGGGACTGAAGCGCGGGGTCATGGAGGTACAATCGGGGAAACGCGGTAAAGAGAAACCAGACGAGTGGCAGAACTCTGGGAAGAGCGAAAAGAAGCTGCAAGTGTCCCGTGGCCCGGAGGCACACCGACCACCGGTTCTCCTGGCGGAGGAGGAATTCAGAGCAAATCTGAAAACGTGTTTGGAATCTGGCAAGCCGGCACTGGCGCTGGTGCTGGCAGACAGCACAGCCCTTCCCCCACGGGAAGGGTGAGCAGAACAAGCCGCGGAGTGTGTAGATGTGGCTCTGACGCCCTGCGCGGGGCCCGAGGGGGCGTCGGCTCAGCACGCGCTCCGTTCTGCCACAAGGGAAGAAGCGCTGCACGGCGTGTTGCCTCTCTGAGGCTCCATTGTCAGAATGGGTCAGGAGCACTGAAACCCCAGCAGGGCACTGCGATAGATGTGTTATTCAGCTTTAAAAGCCTCTCCGCTTACTTCCCCATTATAGATCATTCCCCAGATATATAGTAAATACGCACATAGATCATTCCTCAGATATACAGACAGCATATACACATAGATCGCTCCCCAGATATATAGTAAATACCCATATAGATCATTCCCCAGATACAGTATATAGATAGTAAATACCCACATTGATCATTCACAGATAAATAGATAGTATATACAGTACCAATGTAGATCATCCCCCAGGTATACAGACAGCATATACTGTATATGTATAGATAATTCCTCAGATATATAGTAAATACCCATATAAATCATTCCTCAGGAACAGACAGCATTTACACATTGATCATTCCCATATTACACCTGCAGTAAGAGCCTCAGGATGGCTGTGGATCAAGAGGAGTGATCTGTGGGTGACACAAGCTGGGGTCACCTGGGCGAAGGTGTCTGATCTTGAAAGACCCGAAACACTCAGTGACCCCAGGTAACATCACTGATGATGTCCAGGGGTGGCATCAGAGCATGTATCCAACTAATTGTTTAACTGTCTTTATATAAATAATTACATATATATATATAAATGTTATACCCCCATATAAGTCATTCCTCAGATACATAAAATGTATATACCAATATAGATCATTCCCTGATATATATATATACACAGTGGATATCAAACGTCTATGCACCTTTATTGAAATGTCAGCTTTTGTTGACGTAAATGCCTTTTTTCACCCTTAATAAGATCTTGTAACCAACAATATTTAAGTGAATAAGATATGGATCGTTTTTAGGAAAAAATACTTAAAAATACAAAACTTTCAATGCCAGTGCATAAGTGTGCAAACCCTTTAACTTATACTTTTTGGAAGCACAAAGTAAGTCTGTTTGGATAGGTCTCTATCAACTTAGCACACCGGGATTTTGCAATTTTATCCCACTCTTCTTTGCAGAAGAGTTCAAGCTCAGTCACATTTTGAGGGCAAATCCTGTGCACAGCCCTCTTTAGGTCAGTCCACAGGTCTTTCTACAGGACTGAGGACCGGTCTCTGACTGGGCCATTCCAGGACATCGATCTTCCCTTTTTTAAGCAGTTCCTTGGTTGAGTTGGCTGTGTGCTTCAGATCCTTGTTGTGTGGAAAGGTGAAATTCTTCTTTAACTTCAGCTTTCTGGCAGAGGCCAGCAGGTTTTGCGCCAAACTGTCTTGACATTTGGGGCTGTTCATTTCCCCCTCTATCCTGACCAGAGCCCCTGTCCCTGCTGAAGAGAAGCAGCCCTATATCATGATGCTGCCACCACCATGCTTGACAGTAGGTACTGTGTTCTTTGGGTGAGGAGCTGTATTGGCTTTGCGCCCAACATATCTAAAAAGTCCTAAAGTTCTAACAAATCTAAAAAGGCCAAAAAGTTCTACTTTGGTGTCAGACCATAAGACTTTTTCTCTCATGGTTTTGGAAGAATGAATGGTTCTTCTTGCAAAATGTTTATGGGCTTGGATGTTCTTTTTTGTGAGAAATGGCTTCCGTCTTGCCACCCTACCCCATAGTTCAGACATAGTTCAGTGGAGAATGCGCAAAGTGGTTGTAATATGCAACCTAGTTACTGCCATAAATCCCTGCAGCTCCTTTAAGGCTGCCAGTGGCCTCTTGAGCTGATGAGCTTTCTCCTTGCCCGGTCATCGATTTTGGAAGGACGTCCTGATCTTTGCAATGTCCTGGTGGTGCCATATTTCCTCCACTTCTTAGTAATGGTCTTCACAGTGTTCCATGATGTATGTAATGCCTCTGAAATTCTTTTATATCCTTCTCCTAATCTGTACCTTTTAACAATAAGATCCCAGTAACATGATTATAAGATAAGATCACTTTATTAGTCCTATACAATTGCTTGCATTAGGAATTTGTCTTTTTCACAGACCCCAGCTTGCTCTCCATGAGACACACAGACAGGGAGAGAGAGGCCAGGGGTCAGAGAGCAGGGTCAGCCATTGTACAGCGCCTCTGGAGCAGTTGAGGTTAAGGGCCTTGCTCAGGAGCCCAACGGAGTAGGATTCCTCTGCTGGCTGTGGGATTTGAACCAGCAATCTTCCAGGCACAGGCGCAGATCCTTAGCCACAGAGCCACTGCCCCACCCCCTTATGAATGGATAACCATGGTTATCTCTGCACTATGCAACTAAGAAACCTTCAGGGAAATCCTACAGGACCAGCTGATTTTATTTAGGGCTAATCAGAATCACTTCAGTTGATGTCAGGTGAAGGCGAATTACCTTTGTACATGATTTGGAACTTGATTGGTTAAATCTGAACACAGTAACAACCCCCTTTATAAAGGGTGTGCACACTTATGCAACCAAGGCATTGAACATGTTTTTGTTTTAATTATTTTTTCTAAGAATGATCCATTTTGTTTTTCGCTTAAATATTGTTGGTTACAAGATCTTTATTAAAGTCTGAAAAATGTCTGATGTGACTCCAGCCTTAACATCAACAAAAGCTGAAATTTCAATAAGGGTGTGTAGACTTTTGATATTCACTATAGATATTATATCCCCATATAGATCCTTCTTCAGATAGTATATTTATATATATATTATTCCTCAGATAAAAAGTATATACCCATATAGATCATTCTTATGATATGTAGATATTGTATCTCTATATGATTAAGATAAGCCACAGATATATAGGTATTATATCCCTGAATAGATCACTCCTCCGATATATAAGATAGTTTATCCTCATAAAGGATAAACAGACTGAGCCTGAGCCCCTATATCGCTAATGCAGGCCTCCCCAGGGGTCTGCTGATCCCTGCTTCCAGCTCTGTGCTGCTCTCGCAGGCAGACGTCCTCATTCCTTCCTCCTGTCCTCCGCGGGTCTGATACTTTCTCCTGGGAGCGGTGCCGCACGTCGTGAGCCAGTCCAGCGCTGGGCGTTCCCGGGGCACACACTTCCTGTGGCACACTCCACTTTTGTCCTGACTTTCTCATTTACTCAGACAACACTCTTACCCAAGGCAGCTTAAAATCGGCCGTCCCTCCAGACCTCCGGTATCTGAAAGTCACTTGCTCCTGGTGAGGGCTGCAGCAGCCCAGGGCCCACGCAGGGGCACAGGAGGACAGACAGACTGCACCCTGAATGGGGCACCGGTCCATCGCAGGGCGCCCACACATGCATGCACACAAGCACGCACACACGCAAATGCATACACACACAAGCACACACAGGCACACGTGCAAATGCACACACAGAAACACACATGCGAATGCACCCACATGCAAACACGCAGAAACACACATGCAAAGGCACACACACATGCAAACACACACAGAAACACACATGCAAATGCAAACACACAGAAACACACATGCAAAGGCACACACACACAGAAACACACATGCAAATGCACACACAAATCCAAGCACACACACACAGAAACATACATGCAAATGCACACACATGCAAACACACAGAAACACATGCAAATGCACACACACAAGTGCAAACACACAGAAACACACATGCAAAGGCACACACACACAAGTGCAAACACAGAAACACACATGCAAAGGCACACATAGAAACACACACAGAAACACATGCAAATGCGCGCGCGCGCACACACACACACACACACACACAAGCACACACACACAGAAACACACATGCAAACGCACACACAGACATGCAAACACACACACATAAGTACACAGGCGTAATTTAGAGACACCGGTGATCCTAATCAGCACCTCTTTGGAAAGTGGAAGGATGAGGGAGGCCAACGTGAGAACGTGCTGCCCAGCACAGATGGCAGCCTGGTCCAGAACTGAAGCCAGGATTGTAGAGCTGTGCCAACCACAGTGCCATGCAACCAGGCAACTTAAAATCAATGGCCTGCAAAATACTGACAGTACAGGATCATCCACATGAAGAGGATGAAACGGAATCAACCTATAATAGCATTGCATAATCCAACGACCAGAACAATCCCCGGATGATAAAGCTTTCAGTGAGTTGTTGTTTTGTGACAGAGCGCCTGTCTCTGTGAGCTCTGTCGCTGAGGATAAACCTCCTCCTGTAGTGAGATGATCTTGTTAAAATCCACCGAACAAACTGTCCAGACCAGGATCTGTCAGCCTTACTGGAGTGGGACACACCCCCTCCCCAACCCCCGCCTCCTCCTCCGCAGCCAAAACACATCTCCCCCGCGGAGGGAGAGAGCGCGGAGGGGGAGGGATGATGCCTGACATCTCTGCACAGACAGGGAGAGGGAGGAGGGAGAGGGAGAAGACGGGCTGGAGCTGCCAGCTCCCAGCAGTAGGACGGAGAAGGAGCTCAGCGCGACAGCACGAGTCCGAGCGGAGAAAGCAGGAGGCACAGAGCCGACCTCTCTCCTGGCCTGGGGGCAGCCGGGGCTCAGCAGACAGCGGGGCTGGGGGCAGAGCTGGGCACCGCAGGCTCACAGCTTCCAGGATCTTTCTCCCGTGCTCTCTGGAGCGACTGTCACCCCCTGTCCCGAGAGAGGGTGCTGTCCCGCCTTTGCGTGTGATCCGGATCGGGCTCTGGATCCTGGGGGAAGTGGTCCGGAAGCTCAGCCAGATGTGGCTGCCAGCTGGAGCGCCGGTTCCGCAGCCTCCAGCGCCGTGTCCTCGCCCTGCCGGGACCAGGCAGCGACAGGAGCCCCGTCAGGACTCCCCAGTTTTTGGTTTTGCTGGATTGTTAGCAGCCCCTCCTGGAGTCCTCTCCTGCCCCCCCGGCTGCCGGTGTGTGCTTTTTTTTGGGGGGGGGGGGCGATGGCGTGAGCGGGACTGTGCCGTGACTCGGGTGGCCAAGAGAGGTTTCCTGGGAGGTTAGAGGTCAGACGGCACCATGGGAGCGAAGCAGACGAAATGGTAAGAGGTTAGCGAGTGGATCTCCGCTCTCTGGCCACACGCTCCTCGCTGGGTCTGCTGCTTCCTGCCTGGCGGGGAAGAGGAATCTGGCATCAGTCTCCTCTCAGGCCAATCGGTTTTTACAGACGTGGCCTGAAGTTCCTGGTTAGGGGCATCTTTAACTTTGATCAAGGGAAGTTTTGTTGCGCTTCAGTGTGATGTGGAGAGCACTTTGTGTACATGGGTCTGTATATCCTCTGTGCTCTCTGTACTCATTTTGACTGCTCTCTCCGTCTTTAATATTTAATGACGTTCTTTAAAAACATTTAACGGCTGGAATACATCCAGCATGTGGCGTTCATAGACGGAGAGAACCAAGGGCAGTCTTTTAAAAGCAGCGAATGTGGGTCGGCTTTCTCTCCTAGCTGTGTGGTCTGTCCTCCTGTCCATTTGTCTCTGCGTCCGTCTCCCGAATCTCTTGGTGTCGGGTCTGGTCTGAGCCCTGGGGTGTGCTGAGGTTCCCATGGCAATGCGCTGCAGCGAGTAGGTGTGCGGGGGTGTCAAGTGTGTGCGCGCGCGCAGGTCTGCTTAACGCAGGGTGTTGCAGCCGCCGGGTGACGAGGAGATGAGAGTTTTCCTGTCCTTTTTCTGTCCCGGTGGGTGTTGTGAGACGCACACAGCAGGGCAGCAGTCCTCGAGCCCTTCGGCATGGCTCCTTTAACACGGACGGGAAGCCCTTGATCGCGCTTCTGTCTGATTTTTCTCCCTGGCCCTAATTATACCGTGCGGAGTCTTTTTTTATCCTCGCTCACCGAGCCAGACTCCGCAACGCTCTCAGGCCAGCCCCGGGTTCTGAACTGCCCAGAAAGGAAGTAAGGCTGAAAACGTCCCACGTTGCAGGAGTTTGTGTGAAGCCGACTTTTCTGTGCCCTATGGGCAGCGTTTCCCAGCGTCATTTCTACGTCTGCGTCATTTCAGCCAGTCCTGCTGCTGGCTAATAAGCAGGGGAGGGAGGCCTTTTAGTCTTTTGGACAGTGTTGGGGGGGAAGTATTGTTCCACACTGGAGTCTTTACACCCGCTGTGGGGAAAAGAGGTTATATCGGTGGGAAAAATAATCATCTCGGTGTCGCACGGAGTTGTCAAAGGCACTGCAGTCAGGAAACTGAGATCGTTCCGCGAAAGCGCTTGTGCAAATTAACTCGAACAAAAGCCCTTTTAACACAGTCCAGTGGGTTTTTGATAAGGACAGTGGGTGATATGGCAGAGGTCATGCAAATGTCTTTTTTTTTCGCCCACGGCGGTTTGTCGTGATGAACTCTCCACGAATTGATGGGGCCGTGTGGAAATGGCCCGAGCTCTTCTTTCGTCTCACTATTCTGTGCGTGTTTTGTTGAAACCGAGGGGGCTTCAGTGGGCAGAAGGGTTCTTTCGCCCTCTGAAAACCTGCAGGCTGAGTGGCCGTCTCTCTGCTCTTTGTTCCTCGACCCCTTGTCCCCTGTGGGGAATGTCACCCCAGGGGTCAGCGCACCGCCCACGTCAGCCCAGTGCGTTCGTGCGGCCCAGGCCCAGGCACGCGAAACGTTTCTCACGACCGAGGGGGCGGGCAGGAGGAGGAGTGGCCGCGGGGGACGGCTCGGGGGCCGCTCTGTGCCAGAGGCCGCTGGCGCTGGGCCAGAGCACCGGGGCCTGCGCGGAGAGCGGGCAGGCGGGGGGGTGAGGGCCGCAGCCCCATTCAACCCCCACAGACCGCGCAGACAATGAAGCCGGGCTGCGCTGTGGGGGCCGGCATTGTTGTGGCAGCGCACAAAAAGAAGGGCACATTCACAGCAGCTTTCTCACATGCGACCCCCCCCTCCCCCGTCTCCCCGTGTTGTTGTTTGTGCTGAGCGACGGTGACTGACGTGTTGTCATGGAGACAGGTTTGGGAAACTTCACCCAGAGGCCCCCCTTCCAGGTCCCAGCCTCCTCCTCCTCCTCTCTCCTTTCTCCAGCGCGTATCTGGCTCCATGTCCCGTCTGCCGCTGTCCCCTCATCTGTCCGTCCCCGTCTGCCCGTGCCAGCCGCCGTCTCTGCGTCCGCGTCCGGGCGCCTTGTCTTTCCTGAGGAAGTGGGCAGGGTGTGGCCACCTTAATAGGAACACGCCATCCCCGAGGAGCAGCATGGCAACCCCGAGGCTCCAGTGGAAGTGCTCTGGGTGGCTGCCTAGGAAGAGTTCTGTGCTTGTTGGGTTTTGTAAATGATTCTGTCTCCATTTAGATTTTAGGAGTTTACTTCTTTACTCTTACTTCTGCAGAAAAGGAGCAGTGTTCGGTTTTCTTGCTCGGTGCCTTACTGTACACACAGCATCAACAGGGTGTTTTATGGGGTTATCGTTCGGGCCCTGTTGTCGACTTCCAAGCCTCGCAATCTGCCAAAAGCAACAGGAGCCAAGCGGCAGGAGTCCAGAAACGAGCAGCCCCTGGTCCCCAATCGCCCCGCCGCGGCTCGATACGCAGAGATCTTCACTGCGGCTGACGGCCCCAGAGAAGCGCTGAGTCAGGCCAGTCGCTGAGACGGGATTAATGCATCACAGACCTCCCCGAGGAGGAGCTGGGGGGGGGGTTGCTCTCTGGGCTCAGTTCGGCTCCCGGCTTTCACTGAGCCTCTCTGTGTGTGATTCTCTTTCTTGGCGGCCAGATGGTGGAAATGGAGATGGTCTGCCTGTGCTGAGCGAGGACAGGGTCTCTGGTGTGGTAGTTCCTTCCCGCCAGCCTTGTTCTGCACATGTCAGGGCTCTCAGGCATTTCCTGTCCCGCCCACATGCCAGCTGCAAACCCCCGCAGGCTGGAATTAGTTTAACTGGGAAGCCCCTGCACGTTTCATCTACTCTTTTCCCTAGTTCTCAGTCCTATTTTAGGCAGCAGTAGGGATTTTACAGCCTGTTTTTTTTGTTTTTTGTTTTTTTTAGATTTTTTTAGATTTGGCCAGAGTTAAAACGCTTGGATGTTTAACAGCAACAATAACGAGAAAAAAAAAAACAACAACAACAAACTGTTGGGATTTTTCAGTTTTGGAAAGAAGGGCCCAGTTGAAGGTCCCATCCTGTGGCATGTCACCACACTTGGAATTTGCAGGAAAGTGCGCCACCTACTGGTCTGCTTGGTCTACCAATTCCAGACCAGTCTCCTGGCCGTGTGAGGGGATATTGAGGCCGTCCTGTTCGGTATACAGTATATTTGCAGTATACGCTGATATTCAGAGTGATTAGCCCCTATTGCATTCCAGCCCACTGCTCACGTCCTTTAGCATCCTATCCTTTAATTCTGATTAATTTACTGCACCTCACTGCAGCATTTCACACTATAGATCGTTTTAACCTTTCAGAGCGTCCTAAGAACACCTGTGGTCTTTAAAGGACAGTTTTTGGCGGCAATTTAGCGTCCTGGCCAAATTTCCCATTGGCCCTTACAAATCATGGCCTCCTAATAATCCCCATCTCTGAACTGGCTTCATTACTCTGCTCTCCTCCCCACTGAGAGCTGGTGTGTGGGGAGCGTTCTGCCGCACTATGGCTGCCGTCGCATCATCCAGGTGGGGCTGCACACTGGTGGTGGTGGAGGGGATCCCCATTACCTGTAAAGCGCTTTGAGTGGAGTGTCCAGAAAAACGCTATATAAGTGTAAGCAATTATTATTATTATTTGAAACTGGTCTTGCTCATACCTTTCGAACAGATATGAATATGTTGCACTTGGTGAGTGCAAGTCACCCTCTAATGAGTTGTCCTGTTCTTCCACAAGAACTGTTCTGGTGCGCATTCTGTTCATCCTCTACCTGCTTCCACTAGGTTGGGTTATCAGGAACAGTTTTTATTAGTTTTCATTGCTACCCTGAACTTTATGTAAGCACAGCACCTCTGCAGCTCTTGATCGTCTTAGTGCCTGTTCTGAGGAGGCTGGGACTTGGATGAGGTGGAATTTTCTAAAATTGAATACTAGTAAAACAAGTACTGCTGTAGGGACCTCTCCTCAGGTCCATCATATCTCTCATCTCACTATCGACAGTCATAATATTCCAGTAACTATCGCTGTCGCTAATATTGGTGGTAGAATGCATTCATCATTGGCTTTTCGATGATCACATCAATATCTGTAAAAATTATTTGTTTCACCTCCGAAATATTGCCAAAACCCGGCCTGTTCTCTTTCAATCCGATGTGGAGAGACTTGTCCATGTTTTTGTTTCCTTGGGGCTGGACTATTGTAATGTCTTTTTAAAGGAGTTCCGGCTACGTAGACTCAGGAACTTCAGCACCTTCAGATCTGTGCTGCTCAGATTCTGTTGAGGATGCAAAAGCAGGGACACATTACACCTGTGTTGGCATCCCTGCACTGGCTGCCTGTGAATCTTAGATTTTGTTATTGACTTTAAATGTGTTCATGGAACTGCTTCAACTTAAAGGACCCCTTTGACTCCAGACGTCCTCCCAGAATTCCAGGATTTTCCCAATTTAAACTCTATCACAAGGACTACTCTGTCTTCTGTAGGAGGCCGTGCTTTCTGTTCTGATGCTCCCCTTCTCTGGAATGACCCGCCCCATGATATCAGGGCAAGTTTTAAACCAGCAGTGAAAACACGTCTTTACAAGAAATCTGTTGCTGCTGCCTGATTTGAGCTTATGTATTGGTTTGGGTATAATGTTGTTTGATTTTATTCTCTATTTTATTTTGTTTGTTAATTTGGGTTCCATATATTTAATTTTATTGCACTTTGAGAATGAGTTATGAGACTTATGAAAATGGATTATAAATAAAATGCTATTATTATTATTACAACATGGTAGGTCGGGCTGTGGGAAGGCACTGGGTGGTGTGAATGCGTCTCCTGTTGGAATCTGGGGTCTGACTCTTGTGACACTGTGACAGGGAGTCGGTTTCTTGCAGGTGTCAGTTTGCCACCGGTGTCTGGTGTCCCTGCTGCTGTTCACCCATCCATCTCTCTCTCTCCTCCTCCAGTCTGAGCTCCCCCAGCCCAGCTCACACCCCCAAGGGAGAGCTCGCCGTTGGCCAATCAGAGAGCCAGGAGGCGACGCTCGGCGCCCAGCTGGAGGAGGCTCATTGCAAAGCAGGTGTGACCCGTCTGTGAGCGAACATCCTGTCGGCACAAAGAATAAGCACAACAGGCCACTTATTATAGACCCATCTTTCTGTCTACGCTTAGTTTTAAATTTAGGAAAATTTTATGGAACCTTTCTCATATTATTTAACCGTTATCTGTTATGTGAGTTGACCTTGCCTGTTTTGGTGAAGGCTATAAACCTGCAGAAAAGCTGTTAGTTGAGTGAAAAATTACTTAATCACAGACGGCACCCACAGTATACTGTAGGATACCAACTAAACTATGATTGACTGCTTTTGAACTTTCCTCTGGATTCTGTATCTCTAGGTAGAAATGTTTGTAAAGCTAACCTCGAGCTGAATGCTTTGAGTTGGAGCTCCCAGTTTGTGCCGATCATGAGCTCAGTGTGGTCATTGTTGGCTCCTGGCACTGTCGGGCTTTTCCCAGACGTGAACTTGAGCTGTCCTGGAGTCTGTTACTGTGAACACCCTGGTGCAGAGAGCTCCTAGCACGGCCCTCAAGTGGCTGTGTTTGTGAGCTCAGGCCTCCTTTCTTCCTTCCTCAGAGGTGCTGGTGATGGCCCCGCTGGGAGGGCCCGTGGGGGCAGGGGAGGGCAGCTCCTGGGAGGACCAGCTGCTGGAGCAGCAGGAGCAGCTGGAGAGGGAGATGGAGGAGGCCCGGAGGATGATCTCCAGCCTGCAGGTGAGTCCTGACACCTCTGGCACGTTTTCCGTTTCAGGTGATACCAGACGGTCTGGAACTGCATTGAAAAAGAGGAAGGAGGCAGAATCCATAGGAAATGCACTTTTTCATCCCACATCCCACATCCCACACTTCCACACCCCACTCATCACACTTCCACACCCCACTCACCACACTGCACCTCCATACCCCACTCACCACACTGCACAACCCACACCCCACTCACCACACTGCACACTGCACAACTCACACCCCACTCACCACACTGCACAACCCACACCCCACTCACCACACTGCACACTGCACAACTCAAGCCCCACTCACCACACTGCACAACCCACACCCCACTCACCACACTGCACACTGCACAACCCACACCACACTGCACACTGCACAACTCACACCCCACTCACCACACTGCACAACCCACACCCCACTCACCACACTGCACACTGCACAACTCAAGCCCCACTCACCACACTGCACAACCCACACCCCACTCACCACACTGCACACTGCACAACCCACACCACACTGCACACTGCACAACTCACACCCCACTCACCACACTGCACAACCCACACCCCACTCACCACACTGCACAACCCACACCCCACTCACCACACTGCACACTGCACAACTCACGCCCCACTCACCACACTGCACAACCCACACCCCACTCACCACACTGCACACTGCACAACTCACGCCCCACTCACCACACTGCACAACCCACACCCCACTCACCACACTGCACACTGCACAACTCACACCCCACTCACCACACTGCACAACCCACACCCCACTCACCACACTGCACACTGCACAACCCACACCACACTGCACACTGCACAACTCACACCCCACTCACCACACTGCACAACCCACACCCCACTCACCACACTGCACAACCCACACCCCACTCACCACACTGCACACTGCACAACTCACGCCCCACTCACCACACTGCACAACCCACACCCCACTCACCACACTGCACACTGCACAACTCACGCCCCACTCACCACACTGCACAACCCACACCCCACTCACCACACTGCACACTGCACAACTCACACCCCACTCACCACACTGCACAACCCACACCCCCCTCACCACACTGCACACTGCACAACTCACACCCCACTCACCACACTGCACAACCCACACCCCACTCACCACACTGCACACTGCACAACTCAAGCCCCACTCACCACACTGCACAACCCACACCCCACTCACCACACTGCACACTGCACAACCCACACCACACTGCACACTGCACAACTCACACCCCACTCACCACACTGCACAACCCACACCCCACTCACCACACTGCACAACCCACACCCCACTCACCACACTGCACACTGCACAACTCACGCCCCACTCACCACACTGCACAACCCACACCCCACTCACCACACTGCACACTGCACAACTCACGCCCCACTCACCACACTGCACAACCCACACCCCACTCACCACACTGCACACTGCACAACTCACACCCCACTCACCACACTTTACAACCCACACCCCACTCACCACACTGCACACTGCACAACCCACACCACACTGCACACTGCACAACTCACACCCCACTCACCACACTGCACAACCCACACCCCACTCACCACACTGCACAACCCACACCCCACTCACCACACTGCACACTGCACAACTCACGCCCCACTCACCACACTGCACAACCCACACCCCACTCACCACACTGCACACTGCACAACTCACGCCCCACTCACCACACTGCACAACCCACACCCCACTCACCACACTGCACACTGCACAACTCACACCCCACTCACCACACTGCACAACCCACACCCCCCTCACCACACTGCACACTGCACAACTCACGCCCCACTCACCACACTGCACAACCCACACCCCACTCACCACACTGCACACTGCACAACCCACTCATCACACTTCCACACCCCACTCATCACACTTCCACATCCCACTCATCACACTTCCACACCACACTCCACACTGCACACCCCACTCACCACACTCCACACTGCACACCCCACTCACCACACTCCACACTGCACAACCCACACCCCACTCACCACACTCCACATTGCACAACCCACACCCCACTCACCACACTGCACAACCCACACCCCACTCACCACACTCCACACTGCACAACCCACACCCCACTCACCACACTGCACACCCACACCCCACTCACACACTGCACACCCACACCCCACTCACCACACTCACACTGCACACTGCACAACCCCCACCCCACTGACCACACTCACACTGCACAATGCACAACCCACTTCTCACTCACCACACTGCACAACCCACACCCCACTCACCACACTGCACACCCACACCCCACTCACCACACTGCACAACCCACACCCCACTCACCACACTGCACAACCCACACCCCACTCACCACACTGCACACCCACACCCCACTCACCACACTGCACAACCCACACCCCACTCACCACACTGCACACCCACACCCCACTCACCACACTGCACAACCCACTCCACACTGCACACACATCTGAGTGTGGATTTGTTGTGTTGAGGTGTGAGGAGCAGGAAGTGATTCCCAGTGTGGGGTAGGGAGCCGAGGTGCTGTGGCAGGCTACAGGTGTCGGATTGCCGGGGCCCCGGAAGCGCAGCCTGGGTCAGCGCGATCGGGCTGTGCGAGAGGTACAGCTTTAAGAGCCACACAGGGATTGGATTAGCCTCCCCCGGCGGTGTCCGGTCACGTGCGCAGGACTGAGGGGCTGTGTGTGTGTGTCCTTCCCAGGCTCTGCTGCTCCACGGCTCACTACCTGAGGACGAACAGGAGGCCTCGCTCTGTCTCGGGGGGGAAGGGGCTGACAACGCAGAGGAGCAGCTGGTACGTCTCCTTTCCTCCTGCACAGAACGGGCTTCTCTGTCGGCCTGCGTGCAGTCACCTCTCTGTCCCCGTACGGCTGAAGTATCTCCCTCCCTCAGTGAGACGCATGTTTTTTTCTTGGCATAGAAGCGCAGGTGCTTCTCTCTCTCTCGTTCTCTGCTTGCGAATTCCTCCCACGTGACCGTCTCTGCCCTGGGGAACGACGGGTCCTGCTGTTTTTCTCTCCGTGCCTTGTCACCTCCTTCTCACCCTCTGTCTCTTTCACTGGTTTAGTAAGATTCACATCCAGATCTCAGTGCTGTTGGGTTAGCCTGCTCTCCCCTCTCCATCTCTCTCCCGATCTTTCCCTCTTCCCGTTTCTCTCAGTGTCTCCCTTCCTCTCTCCAGATTATAATCCGCAGTCGTCTGGATCAGAGCATGGCGGAGTCGCAGGATCTCAAGGTGAGACGACACCTGTCCTTTGGGGTCTTTGTTTGCGCTGTGCGTTTTAAAAAGCGCTAAAAGAGCTAACATAAAAACGCGGCGAAGGGGGAAGGCAGTCGAATTTTCAGGAGGGGGTTCTGGGGTTACTGGCCCAGTGGGCTCGGGTCCCAGCGCAGTGTAGGAACCCGGGCGGCGGGGCTGGAGAGTGACCCGTCCCTGTGCTTGCTTTCACAGAAGGAGCTGCTGCGCTACAAGCAGGAGACTCGCAGCCTGCAAGGCGTGAAGGTGAGGGCGGCAGACCCGGCGATGTCTGGCCTCACAGCGCGTTCCCCGCGTGCGAAAGCTGCGCCGAGGGGGGGAAATGACAAGGCCAAGGGCGGCCGGTACATCTGAATCCAGCCCTCCTGGGTCAGGCCGGGCTGTCAGAGGCCAGGCCCTCACGCGCTCCACACACTCTGACAAACAGCGTGCCAATCCTGCGCGCACCCGCTCAAACACTCACACTGCAACTAAACTTCCTATCGCCTTTCACTCCTGTTACTGCTGGGACCCTCCTCTTCCTCCTATCCGGCGCTCACTAATTCAGATTCTCCTTGGGGCCCCCTAGTGTGTGTACCTTCCTGTTTGATCTCCTCGTTGCTTCCTGGACTCTCGCTGGTTCCTGACCTCGGTTCTGCCTGTGCGATTTGGATCTGTTGTCTCGGTGGAACTGTCCCGGCCCGGTTTTGACTTTCGCCTGCCCGTTGGTTTTTTGATTAATGTAATGATAATAAGAATGATAATGTTTCTTCATTAGCCCTATACAATTTCTTGCACTAGGAATTCATCTTTTCACAGACCCCAGCTTTTCTCCATGAGACACACAGACAGGGAGAGAGAAGCTGGGGGTCAGAGTGCAGGGTCAGCTATTGTACGGCACTCCTGGAGCAGCTGGGGTTAAGGGCCTTGCTCAGGGGCCCAACGGAGTAGGATTCCTCTGCCGGCCGCGGGATTTGAACCAGCAACCTTCCAGTCACAGGCGCAGATCCTGAGCCACAGAGCCACCGCTCCGCCCTTGATTATTAGGACTTGCGTTTTTTTGGAACCTTTTCTATAACTTTTCTGCAACAGCATGAAGAAATCACCAATTTGAGGCTTTATTTTTAAGCATAAACGATTGCTAACACAGACAGACCCGCATCCCGGAGCGGTGGCTGTGTGGCTCAGGATCTGCGCCTGTGGCTGGAAGGTTGCCGGTTCAAATCCCGCAGCCGGCAGAGGAATCCTACTCCGTTGTTTATGACCATCTATGTTTAAATTTAGTTTAAACATAGATGGTCATAAAGCTGAAACGGAATATTTTCAAAATGAACATTTCTGCAGGGCTGGTAGGTGGGGCTCAGCTTCTGCAAGACGTGGTACCCCAGTAATGAGAGAACCAAGCCGCAGCAAAAATGATGCAAAATCTTATTTTTTATTTATTCAAAGGCAACACCCACTTCAGTGTTTTTAAAGGTTAGAGAATTAGTCCATGTTTCCCACTTGATTTGTGCAGCATACCGTCACAAGAATTCCAGTGTAATTCCAGTTCGTCAGTAAAAAAAATAAATATTTTTGATAGAGAAAATAAAATACTAATACCTTTATTTGTCATAAAGAATAAAAATCTGAATGTCTCTTTTTAAAAAAAATAGGAGAACCTATTCTGCATGCTTGTAACGTGTATCTCTGCCTGACCTCTGAGCTGTCTGGGTTTGTCCCTGTCTGATCCTGGTGACTGTAGCTGCCCGTCTCTTAGAGTCCATTCTTTCCTGAATTTGATTCCATATCTCATCTGTTTCTGTTGCATGTTTGTTTGTTTTTTTACACACTGCATGTTTATTTTAAAAATAAAACACGAGAAAGCCCATGATTTGTACGATACAGGTGTCAGCCCTGACGCACCGCCCCAGAGACTCCAGACCTGACTTGAGAATTGACAAGAGCAACTTGAGTACAGCTGTGGTTCCGGGTCTCTACTGTTTCCTCCTCTGTTCTTCTCTAATCACTCTCTGTTCCCTCCCTGTTTCACTGTCTGCTCTTCTTCCCTCTCGCTGCATCTCTGTCCTGCTCTTTTTATCTGACAGTGACAGACCCCTCGGCCTCTCTCTCTCTCAGGACGCCCTGCAGCAGCGCATGTCCCTGCAGGAGAGCTCTGTCCTGCAGCTCAAACAGGAGCTCCTGAGGGCCAGCATGGCCAGGGATGAACTGCATAGCCAGAACGTGAGTGAGTCACACATCACCCCTGTCTGATCCCAGCCCCGTATGTGTGTGTGTGAGACCCCAGCCCCAGTGCAGTGCAGCAGTGTGTGTGAGACCCCAGCCCCACTACAGTGCAGCAGTGTGTGTGAGACCCCAGCCCCAGTGTAGTACAGCAGTGTGTGTGAGACCCCAAGCTCTGTGTGCACTGCAGCAGTGTGTGTGAGACCCCAGTGCAGTGCAGCAGTGTGTGTGACCCCAGCCCCAGTGCAGTGCAGCACTGTGTGTGAGACCCCAGTGGAGTGCAGCAGTGTATGTGAGACCCCAGCCTCTGTGTGCAGTGCAGCAGTGTGTGTGAGACCCCAGTGCAGTGCAGCAGTGTGTGTGTGACCCCAGTGCAGTGCAGCAGTGTGTGTGACCCCAGCCCCAGTGCAGTGCAGCACTGTGTGTGAGACCCCAGTGGAGTGCAGCAGTGTATGTGAGACCCCAGCCTCTGTGTGCAGTGCAGCAGTGTGTGTGAGACCCCAGTGGAGTGCAGCAGTGTGTGTGAGACCCCAGCCTCTTGTGTGCAGTGCAGCAGTGTGTGTGAGACCCCAACCTCTGTGTGCAGTGCAGCAGTGTGAGAGAGACCCCAGCCTCTGTGTGCAGTGCAGCAGTGTGAGTGAGACCCCAGCCTCTGTGTGCAGTGCAGCAGTGTGTTAAAGTGTGTGTGTCTCCCCCAGGTGGAGCTGCAGAGGATGCTGGAGGAGCGCAGCAGACTGCTGACTGACTACAAGGTGAGAGCACTGGGCAGCACAGAGACACCAAGAGGGGCCCTCTGTCTCAGAGTTAGTGGTCTGGCACATCGACTTGGTTGAAATTCAAGAAAACATTCTGCATTCATTATTTGAATTCTTTGTTAAAAACATAATTCAGATATGATGAGATGGTGACATTTTGTGTGGAATCAGGAACTATCAATTAATATATGGTTATACATTATAATTGGTATGTCTGGGATTAATTAAATGTCAGATGCCAAATGTTATAAATAGTGGGGTATGAAAGCAGAAATATTAGAAACATAGAAAAAATAATTAAGGCTGATTAAATCCCCTTACAGTCAATAGTTAGGATTGTGGACAAGTAGTCCCCAAACTTGGCACAGTTTAATAGCAGCGTAATCAACAAATAGCCAAACGTACAAGCCAAACTATATTCCCAATAAAGACAGACAGAACACAAGATACACAATCTATTTTCGTAAATTATTAACCAAGACTGAGAGTCCCTGAGTCTCTCGAAGATGGACCCGCCTTACTGAAACCCGAGACACAGTGATTCATGGCCACCCTCCACAGAACACTGTTCTCTGAAACCCATGCTAATACTAGTTATATAAACCAGATAAAGCATCCCCAAAATACACACTCTTAGAAGGAAATCATTATTCCCTTTAATATATAATTCTTCCTAAATTTGATGTCAGTCTCCACTGTGCTCATAAATGCCTGAGGTTTCTTCAGAGAGCAGCCTGAGACCAGTCAGGAGCTGGAGCTCACTAGCTGCCCAGTTTCTTCATCTGGGGGGAGAGGGAGTTTCTGAAGGCCGAATCTCTTAACACAGTGTGCTCGTCTTCTGTCCTGTCCCTTCAGCTCTTAGTTCTTTTGTTATTACTGCAATACTTCACGCCCCTGGCATAGGACTGTCCCATGACCTTTTCCCTTCCACCACTTCTTCCTCTTCCTCGTCCTATAAACAGAGAGGAAGACTCTATTCTCTCTTTGTCCTTGAGTCCATCTAGCAGATACTCTGTATCTCTCCCTCTCGCTCTTCATGCAGTGATCAGCACAGCCCTCTGTCAGTAATCGGGCAGTAAACCTGACTGAGCCTGATTCCCCTGCTCCAACCTGCCTCTCCACACTGTCGTCGCTAGAGAACACTGCAGCCGCCACACTGCGTGATCTCTACCTCTGTGTACCTCACAGGCAAAGGGAGAAAGTTCCGTGGTTAAACTCCAATTTCTATTTTCCACAGCCCAACTAAAAAGTCGTCTCTGCTCAGAACACATGGTAAAGAAAAGACTCGGTGACAATACATAACCTATTGGCACAGCTGTAACCCTGCTTTAACCCCGACTCATAAAATGGGAGACCACACGAAGCATCTAGAGTGACAGCAGCCTGTGGTGTGTCTGTGTGTGTCTGTACAGAAGGAGCTGGGACACAAGGACAGACTCCTGCAGCAGCAGCAGCTCAAGCTGGATGAGGCCTTGCGCAAAGTGACTGAGAGCTCCCACCTGAAGGTACACTGACACAGTCACACCCTGAGACACACTGACACTGGCACAGTCACACCCTGAGACACACTGACACTGGCACAGACACACCCTGAGACACACTGACACTGGCACAGTCACACCCTGAGACACACTGACACTGGCACAGACACACCCTGAGACACACTGACACTGGCACAGTCACACCCTGAGACACACTGACACTGGCACAGTCACACCCTGAGACACACTGGCACAGGCACACACTGGCACAGTCACACCCTGAGACACACTGACACAGGCACACACTGGCACAGTCACACCCTGAGACACACTGACACTGGCACAGTCACACCCTGAGACACACTGACACTGGCACACACTGGCACAGTCACACCCTGAGACACACTGACACTGGCACACCCTGAGACACACTGACACAGGCACAGACACACCCTGAGACACACTGACACTGGCACAGACACACCCTGAGACACACTGGCACAGTCACACACTGGCATAGTCACACCCTGAGACGCACTGACATAGGCACAGTCACACACTGAGACACTGTCCTACACACACTGACACACTGAGACACTGTCCTACACACAGACACAGGCACACACTGAGACACACTGGCACAGTCACACTATATTTTAAGCCTGGTAGGCAGCTTTGTTTCACTGGGGCCTGGATGTGTGCTGAGTGAGCTGTGTCCTGTCACTGCGCAGGCTGACCTGCAGAGGGAGCTGGAGCACAAGGACAGCCTGCTGCAGGAGCTGATGAGTCGCGATGTGGATGGGATAGAGGTACTGCGTCCTTCCTACTCTCTACAGTATTATTGTCATGTGGTAGAGTGCAGTAGGGTGTTTCCACAGCGGGCTGTGCAAGCGAGTGCGAGAGTATCTGTTTGTGTTTCAGCACTGTGGCTCTCTGGGACACGCTCAGAGCAACGGGTATATCCATCCCGCGGGCACAGCGTCCAGCATGGCCTCCACACACAGAGGGGTGAGTGTCCTGGGCTCCACTAAGGGCTGCCGTTGGAATCCCCCAGGGGGGCGTGGCACAGGGGCGTGTCCACGTTGCCGTAGCAACCACAGCTGCCCTGGCTGATCAAGGACGAGCCGCAGCTGTGAGGACCCTTTCAGACACACTGAGCACGAGCAGACCCCCGCAAGGGGAGAACCTTCCAGCGACAGTCCTGGAGGGGTGTGGAGAGGGTGTTAAGGCCGCTTCTTTTTATTGTCTTCGTCTTTTCTCCTGGGGGCTCACACTGAGACACACTGACGCAGCTACACATTGACACAGTCACACTCTGAGACACACTGACACAGGCACACACTAACATAGTCACACACTGAGACACTGTCCTACACACTGACACAGCCACACACTGTCCTACACACACTGACATAGCCACACACTGAGACACTGTCCTACACACACTGGCACAGTCACACACTGAGACACACTGACACAGTCACACACTGAGACACACTGACACTGGCACAGTCACACCCTGAGACACACTGACACAGGCACAGTCACACCCTGAGACACACTGGCACTGGCACAGTCACACCCTGAGACACACTGACACAGGCACACACTGGCACAGTCACACCCTGAGACACACTGACACAGTCACACACTGACACAGGCACACACTGAGACACACTGACACAGGCACACACTGAGACACACTGACACTGGCACAGTCACACCCTGAGACACACTGACACAGGCACACACTGGCACAGTCACACCCTGAGACACACTGACACAGTCACACACTGACACAGGCACACACTGAGACACACTGACACTGGCACTGGCACAGTCACACACTGAGACCACACTGACACAGTCACACACTGAGACACTGTCCTACACACACTGGCACAGTCACACCCTGAGACACACTGACACAGTCACACACTGAGACACACTGACACAGTCACACACTGAGACACACTGGCACAGTCACAAACTGAGACACACTGGCACAGTCACACCCTGAGACACACTGACACAGTCACACACTGAGACACACTGACACTGGCACAGTCACACCCTGAGACACACTGACACAGTCACACACTGAGACACACTGACACTGGCACAGTCACACCCTGAGACACACTGGCACAGTCACACACTGAGACACACTGGCACAGTTGGAGAAGGTAAAAACCGGTTTCCTGTGGAAGCTGCTGTCTGACGCCCAGCCCTGCCCCCTGCGTGTGTGCCAGGCGGAGGAGCTGCAGCTGGTCCGGGAAGCCCTGCGCAGCCTGCGGAACTGTTTCAGCGGCCACGACCCCCAGCACCACACCCTGGACACCCTGGAGCAGGGCATCGCCAGCCTGATGGACCGGCTGCACGCCCTGGACTCCCAGCGCCGCCACGAGAAGAGGGTAACGCCCCCCACCCCCCCCCACCCGCCGCAGCCAGCCGCGTGCCGAGGAGCCGGCCGTCCGCGGGTCCCTGACGCCCGTCTCTGTGTGCTTGTGTCCCGCAGAGCCGAGGGAAGTCTCCAGGCCGGCGGGCCGCCCACTCAGACCGGGACTCCTGGCCTCCCAGCTCCAGTAAGATCGCCACTCTGTCTCCCACCCTGGTAGGCGCGGTAAAACTCAGGGGTGAATTCAACAGCGTGGCGCAGCGCAGCTCAGGAGGAATGTGGTAACTGGTGAAGGGCGACGGAAACCCCGGCCTCCGCTGGCTTCTTGTTGTGTGACCCCCCGGCCTTGTCCCGCTCTCTGTGTTTCAGAGATGTCTCATTCCCACAGCAGTCCTGTTCTCTCCAGCTCCGCCACCACCAAAGTGCTGTACTTCACCGACCGCTCCCTCACACCCTTCATGGTCAACATCCCCAAGAGGTGAGTCCAGAGAGGAGAGAGGAGGGGGGGAGGTGCAGATAGGAGGAGAGAGGGGAGGTACAGACAGGTGGAGAGAGGGGAGGTACAGACAGGTGGAGAGAGAGGAGAGGGGGCAGGTACAGACAGGAGAGGGGCAGCTACAGGCAGGAGGAGAGAGAGGAGAGGGGCAGGTACAGACAGGAGGAGAGAGGAGAGGGGGAGGTGCAGACAGGAGGAGAGAGAGGAGAGGGGCAGGTACAGACAGGAGAGGGGCAGGTACAGGCAGGAGGAGAGAGAGGAGAGGGGCAGGTACAGGCAGGAGGAGAGAGAGGAGAGGGGCAGGTACAGACAGGAGGAGAGAGGGGAGAGGGGGAGGAACAGATAGGAGGAGAGAGGAGAGGGGGAGGTACAGACAGGAGGAGAGAGAGGAGAGGGGGAGGTACAGACAGGAGAAGAGAGAGGAGAGGGGGAGGTACAGACAGGAGGAGAGAGGAGAGGGGGAGGTGCAGACAGGAGGAGAGAGAGGAGAGGGGGAGGAACAGATAGGAGGAGAGAGGAGAGGGGGAGGTACAGACAGGAGGAGAGAGGAGAGGGGGAGGTGCAGACAGGAGGAGACAGAGGAGAGGGGGAGGAACAGACAGGAGGAGAGAGGAGAGGGGGAGGTACAGACAGGAGGAGAGAGGAGAGGGGGAGGTGCAGACAGGAGGAGAGAGAGGAGAGGGGGAGGAACAGATAGGAGGAGAGAGGAGAGGGGAGGTACAGACAGGAAGTGAGAGAGGAGGGGGGAGCTGCAGACAGGAGGAGAGAGGGGAGGTACAAACAGGAGGAAAGAGGAGAGGGGGAGGTACAGACAGGAGGAGGGGGGGGGAGGAGAGGGTATAAGGTACAGAGAGGAGGAAATAGTCTGACTGCCATCGGTCAGGAGCAGTGTGAGGGTGACTTCAGTGGATGAGCAGGGTGACTGGTGCCTATGTGTCCCACAGGCTGGGTGAGGTGACGCTGAGAGACTTCAAAGCCGCTGTGGACAGAGAGGGCAGCTACAGGTACCACTTCAAAGCTCTGGACCCTGAATTTGGCACCGTGAAGGAAGAGGTACGTATTGGCTGCTCACACAGCCGCCTGCTCTTTTGGACTGTAGCACCTTACTGACCAACACAGTTTAAAACTGGTACCTTTAACACTGTTGACATACTCTGATGTCTGCCCACTAGTATACATGTTGCCATAATCAATAATCTTATTTAAATATACAGAGCTATAGCACATTAAAATGGGCTTCTCGCATGAAGAATGGATCTGTGCAGTTTTTCCACATTAGGACGTCCTTGTCAGAGATGCATAAAGTTAAATATTTGCACGAGTGTCTGCATCAGGCCCTGCATGATGCATAGAAATTTAACAGCAAGATCTGTTAGTGAATGAGTGTTAGATCAGTGTGGCCTGTCTTCAGGTGACCCCCTGCAACAGGGCTAATCAAGTGAAAAAGCAGTCAATTAATCAATCAAGTTGTCAGTAACATCAGCAGGCTGACCATTAACCAATCAACCTGTCAGTAACATCAGCAGGCTGACCATTAACCAATCAACCTGTCAGTAACATCAGCAGGCTGACCATTAACCAATCAACCTGTCAGTGAAATCAACAGGCTGACCATTAACCAATCAACCTGTCAGTAACATCCACAGGCTGACCATTAACCAATCAACCTATCAGTAACATCAGCAGGCTTACTATTAACCAATCAACTTGTCAGTAACGTCAGCAGGCTGACCATTAACCAATCAACCTGTCAGTGAAATCAACAGGCTGACCATTAACCAATCAACCCGTCAGTAACATCAGCAGGCTTACTATTAACCAATCAACCTGTCAGTAACATCAGCAGGCTTACCATTAACCAATCAACCTGTCAGTAACATCAGCAGGCTGACCATTAACCAATCAACCTGTCAGTGAAATCAACAGGCTGACCATTAACCAATCAACCTGTCAGTAACATCCACAGGCTGACCATTAACCAATCAACCTGTCAGTAACATCAGCAGGCTTACTATTAACCAATCAACCTGTCAGTAACGTCATCAGGCTGACCATTAACCAATCAACCTGTCAGTGAAATCAACAGGCTGACCATTAACCAATCAACCCGTCAGTAACATCAGCAGGCTTACTATTAACCAATCAACCTGTCAGTAACATCAGCAGGCTGACCATTAACCAATCAACCTGTCAGTGAAATCAACAGGCTGACCATTAACCAATCAACCTGTCAGTAACATCAGCAGGCTGACCATTAACCAATCAACCTGTCAGTGAAATCAACAGGCTGACCATTAACCAATCAACCTGTCAGTAACATCCACAGGCTGACCATTAACCAATCAACCTGTCAGTAACATCAGCAGGCTTACTATTAACCAATCAACCTGTCAGTAACGTCAGCAGGCTGACCATTAACCAATCAACCTGTCAGTGAAATCAACAGGCTGACCATTAACCAATCAACCCGTCAGTAACATCAGCAGGCTTACTATTAACCAATCAACCTGTCAGTAACATCAGCAGGCTTACCATTAACCAATCAACCTGTCAGTAACATCAGCAGGCTGACCATTAACCAATCAACCTGTCAGTGAAATCAACAGGCTGACCATTAACCAATCAACCTGTCAGTAACATCAGCAGGCTGACCATTAACCAATCAACCTGTCAGTAACATCAGCAGGCTTACTATTAACCAATCAACCTGTCAGTAACGTCAGCAGGCTGACCATTAACCAATCAACCTGTCAGTGAAATCAACAGGCTGACCATTAACCAGTCAACCTGTCAGTAACATCCACAGGCTGACCATTAACCAATCAACCTGTCAGTAACATCAGCAGGCTTACTATTAACCAATCAACCTGTCAGTGAAATCAACAGGCTGACCATTAACCAATCAACCTGTCAGTAACATCCACAGGCTGACCATTAACCAATCAACCTGTCAGTAACATCAGCAGGCTTACTATTAACCAATCAACCTGTCAGTAACGTCAGCAGGCTGACCATTAACCAATCAACCTGTCAGTGAAATCAACAGGCTGACCATTAACCAATCAACCTGTCAGTAACATCCACAGGCTGACCATTAACCAATCAACCTGTCAGTAACATCAGCAGGCTTACTATTAACCAATCAACCTGTCAGTAACGTCAGCAGGCTGACCATTAACCAATCAACCTGTCAGTGAAATCAACAGGCTGACCATTAACCAATCAACCTGTCAGTAACATCCACAGGCTGACCATTAACCAATCAACCTGTCAGTAACATCAGCAGGCTTACTATTAACCAATCAACCTGTCAGTAACGTCAGCAGGCTGACCATTAACCAATCAACCTGTCAGTGAAATCAACAGGCTGACCATTAACCAATCAACCCGTCAGTAACATCAGCAGGCTTACTATTAACCAATCAACCTGTCAGTAACATCAGCAGGCTTACCATTAACCAATCAACCTGTCAGTAACATCCACAGGCTGACCATTAACCAATCAACCTGTCAGTAACATCAGCAAGCTTACCATTAACCAATCAACCTGTCAGTGAAATCAACAGGCTGACCATTAACCAATCAACCCGTCAGTAACATCAGCAGGCTGACCATTAACCAATCAACCTGTCAGTAACATCAGCAGGCTTACCATTAACCAATCAACCTGTCAGTAACATCAGCAGGCTGACCATTAACCAATCAACCTGTCAGTGAAATCAACAGGCTTACTATTAACCAATCAACCTGTCAGTGAAATCAACAGGCTGACCATTAACCAATCAACCTGTCAGTAACATCCACAGGCTGACCATTAACCAATCAACCTGTCAGTGAAATCAACAGGCTGACCATTAACCAGTCAACCCATCAGTAACATCAGCAGGCTTACTATTAACCAATCAACCTGTCAGTAACATCAGCAGGCTTACTATTAACCAATCAACCTGTCAGTAACATCAGCAGGCTTACTATTAACCAATCAACCTGTGAGTGAAATGAATAGTCTGACCATTAACCACCAATCAACCTGTCAGTAACATCCACAGCCTGACCATTAACCAATTAAGCTGCCGGTCATGTGAAGTCCTGACCCTGAGGTGCTGCAGTGGGACAGGATTGTGCTGATGTACTCTCTCGCCCCCAGGTGTTCCACGACGACGCGGTGGTCCCGGGCTGGGAGGGGAAGATCGTGGCCTGGGTGGAGGAGGACCACGGCGAGGACAGGCAGTCTTGGTGGCACGGGGACCCGACCAAAGAGTGACTGTGCTGCCGGAGCACCACGATGTCCGGAGGGGCTTATCGAGCGCCCCCCTCCCCCCTTCCTCCACCCTCCTCCTCCTTGAGCCCAGTAGGCCGCAGGGGAGGTCCTGCACACCTCCCATTCCACAATCCCGCGGGCTGAGGGGAAGTGGGCACTGGTGCGGCCCCATGAGCCCACGCTCGAGCGGTCGGAGCAGAAGCAGCTGGCCGAGCGCGGACAGCCGTGGTCAGGCTTGTCCAGTGTGTTATCAGTGGGAAGGAGCTCCAGCCGGAGAGGCGATGTGCAGACTTGCGGTTCCACCCCCCCGCCCGAGCCCGAGCCCGAGCCCTCTGTGACAGTCGGATGTCTCGCGCTCTCAAATGCTGCAGGAAGTGGCTCGTCGCACCCCTCTGCCTGACACCGCCGACGTCAGGGACCCCCTCTCCAGGTTCTTCAAGACCCTGCGCCTCAGTGCTGCGTCCGACGTCCATCCCAGCCCGGCGTGGTGATGGGAATTCACTGGAAACTGCTGGGACCTCCTTCCCACCTGAGGAGGGCGGATAATGGCGTTCAGGCCCAGACATTTTGTCCGCCTGGGCCTGAACTTCCTCAGGAAGGGATGGGGTCTAACTCGTATGCCTTCAGCAGGCTGGCCTTCTGGGACTCCGCTGTGCTACGGTGTACGGACTTTACTGACCTGCTAAACGGTGTGCCAAACGATGTGAAGACTGCACACAGCATCCAGTACGGGCACACACTGCATTCACACGGCAGCAGCGTTGTCTCTGTCCTCCTCCCCCCCCCCGCAGTCCCTCCTGCTGCACAGAGCTGGGCCCTCAAAGTCAGCTTTCAGCCAAAGACCACATGACATGCTCCCTGCAATAGGAAAGACGGCCAACATTCCTGACTGTGCTTCTGCACTTGAGCTTAGACAAGGAGAAGCTTAGGAACTGCCTGGAATATTGGTTCAGACAGGGGAATGAGACTCCGATTGCATTGCACTCTAATCCACTCCAGGATTTGTGGCTCCGCCTCAGACATGCAGTATGTAGTACCTGTACAGTTTTACTATTGCTGTCTTATTTTTAGAACGAGTTACACATGAACACACTGCACACGCAGAATAAGATAAGATACAGTTTAATAGTTAAACTTTATGATGATGTAATTACTTTATTATTGTTTCAGTTTCATCTCCAGTTTGTTTGAGAGCCAGGGTGTGGCAGAACCAGAAGTGGATCAAACTGCTGTGCAATCCGTCTTTTTTGATTGAATCGGAGAGCTTTGAGGACTCTTCCGGGCCAAGACTCAGTAGTGTCATTTCTGTAACGTGCAGTATCTGCCTACTGAGAGCTCTTTTTTTAGGTACTTTGTTAATAAATACAGGTAAATCGCAGAGAGAGGAGGAGAGCTGGCAGTGATGCTGCACTGAGTGAAGGCTAGATGACCAGTCAGCACTGTCAGCAGTTGGGCTGAGACCAGCCTGTTGGAGCCCGTGGGAGATGTCAGGCCTCGAGTGTTCAATGTTGTACACAGAGGAGTTTCGAGCTTGTTCACACTGAACTCCAGTGGGCTGTAGCGGGTTGCTGAACTATTTTCTCAGTCCACAAGCACCTTTGCCTAATGTGACACATTGATGAAATTCACACCTGTCGTGCTTGCTCACGCGGGACCTGCTGTATTGACAAATGGCCGTGGTCCCATAGAAACTAATGGAGAATCGATGGGTGTGTTTTCACTCAAAGTGTTATCGTGCCCCAAACAAGCTGAAGGTGCTTTTGTCACTCCAGCTGTGTCCAGCATTTCAGTGAGGGGGCGGTGGCCCGGTGCCTTGTGCTGCCCGTTTGGAGTTTGCGTGTGAATGTGCCGGGAGTGAGCTGGCGCAGTTGAGCAGGTGCCCGTGACTTCTGCCACTCTGCGGTGGGCAAGAGCCAAGGGCAGGAGGGAGCTGGGCTAGACTGGCCTGTGATACCCCTTGCGGGGAGTTGGTTTAAAAGGCTGTTTCTACTGTTTCAGTGTGGCGTCAAAGAATCCCATTTCTAACGGTGTTTGTAAATCTAGTTTTATACGTTGTGAACTAATTGCACAAAGGTGTTTTTCTACATGTGTGTGAACTGGTACTGGAACTGGTGTCTGTATTTGGTTCACCAGGCTGCTCTGATACTCTGCGGCTGCTGTCTGTGTGAATTTCTCACTCGCTGTCTCCTCTGGCTGAGCAGTTTGAGGATGGGACTGGTCCTTTCTGAAGTCTTGCTGTCTGCCCCCCAAAAACCACAACTTTCCTGCCATCATGGGGGAAACTGGGTCACACTTGGGGCGTGAGATGACACGACCTTGAACCCACGACCTCTGTACCATAGAGGTCAGCATGAGCCTTTCCTGCTCAGCTCCTCAGAAACCCCTTGTGCACTGCTCCAAGGCAGTTTGAGGTATGGTTTGAATGAGCCACAAGCACGCAAAAAAGCTGTGGAGAAAAATACTGTGGAGAGGGGAGAGCCGACATCCCCCCCTCACTCCCCCTCTGGGCTGCAGTCTGTCCGAGGGCTGGGAGCTCACAGTGACACCCACTGGGTGCCTCCCAGTTTGCACAGACAACTCTTCCCCCATCTAGCTGGGACAGATCTGGCGTCCCGTGAAAGAGGCTCAGCCAGGAGGGAGGTTTGTGACTAAAAACAGGTTAAAACCCGTGCAGAATATGTTTCTGCTCCGCAGCTGGGAGAGCAGGGGACCAAGCTTAACCTGAACTTTATTCACTTGTGTTCAATGGAAACAAAAACTTTTGTACTGTTTTCAAGCAGCTCTCTTTTCTCACAGTTTTTATATGTTTTTTTGTTTTGGTTTGTAAAGGACTGGCTCGCCCCTGTTTGATGCAGACTGTGACTGTGTTTTTAAACTGTTTCAATCCCTGATCAGTTTACTGGTTCACCATGAAAGGCAGGTGCAGGCTGCACCTTGCAGGATTGGCCTTTGAAAGCAGGGCTTGATTTTACAGTCTGTTTCAGGTTCCTACTGCTGTATCGGCGCCCCTGATCCAGCCCTGCCTTCCTCATCAGTCGCTGTGCTCAGACCCTTGCGCTGTTCAAGAAGGGAGCTGCATGACAGGGACCGAGTCTCCCAGTCCCCTTCCCTCATGCTCAGCGCTTAGTGCTCAGGTGGCGGCTGCTGGCTTCGGTGTTTTGTCTGTCTCAATGCCACGCGTATTATCTGGTAGTTCAAGTAGGGAGCTGCGTCAGCATGCGAAGGCTGCAGAGGAACACGCTAAAGGTTTATTCCAGGCTGAAAAGAGAAGAAAGGAATCACAATGTTTCAGCTCACACCCAAAGAAGGCTCCACAGCCGAAACATTGCGATTCCTTTCTTCTCTTCTTCAGCATGGAATAAACCTTTAACATATTATCTGATATTTCACTACCAGAATTATTTTTGTCTCTCTGTAAGCAGAGCAGACGTTTGTGATAACTGTGAGCTGAAGTTTACATCACAAAGATTTAAAAGCACTGACATGGGGTGACATTCCTTCTCCATTGCAGGTTGTGAGTTAGGGCAGTGCTTCGGGACCAAAGGTTGTACCGGCTTTCTTGTCTGGTTAAAATCAGACAAATTCGCTAGACAAATGATGTGCAGATTCCTGGGTTACATCCAAATAGCCTGTTTAATGGATCAGTAACTTCAAAGCTGTAGAGCTGGGTGATACAGTTTGCTAGATCAGTGCTGTCTGGGACTGGGGTTTTCTCACTGCTACATGTGTCTGTGAAGTGGCTCCAGATACAGGCAGCAATGCACAGTGACTGGACTGGCTGTGGTGGCATCGCTTAAGCCCTGCTTGTTCACGCCTGGGGGTCACCGTGTGTGACGGTCACTGCTGGGGCCAGAGAGGAGCAGTCTCACGCAGTGTTCGGGAGTCGTGTAACTTGACTATCCTTCCCCTCTGTGTCAGACCACAGACAGTGACAATAAACAAATCAATAAACCACTCTCTCTGTTTTCATAAATCATCTCTCCTGTTGAAAGGGGGTCTGTGGCTGTCTGATTTTACACATCCCTGCAACTCCTAAAAGTTGCTCTCGCTGTGTTTCCTCACATACTCTGAACATTAGAGCTTCTGCTTCAGGACCTGCAGGCCTGACTCCTCAGGCCAGACCCCAGCTGTACTATGCCTGCTCCTGCATGCTGTCTTCTGTGTTTCACTGTCATTCTCATCTCAGTGCCAGGCCCTCTCTCCCAGGGCTGTGATGCCACCTATGATCCTGGAATGTCCTGACAAGGAGGTGTGCAGTAGAGAGGCAGAACATCAGTGCATGTTCTATAAAAACGGGCCTGTCTTGTCCCTCTGGCCTGAGTGCTCACAGGCGGCGTTGCACAGTTGGGATCTGTAGAAACGCCCCCCTGCTGTCACTGTGTTTCAGAACAGCCACGAACGAGGCCTACACTGCACTACTCGACCCGAACCTGCTGCTTCACACTCCCATCAGATACACAGGACACTGAAGTTTCACAAGACGCGTGCTTCGAGAATCATTCCGATATATCATAGGAAACGAAGACACACTGTGTCATTGTTCAGTTTATTCGGCAAAAGTTCCTTAATTTTTACTTCACTGACGATATTTCATGGCAACTTCTAAAGGAAGTTAAAGGTGCTTCCCAGGCCACTTCACACTGTTTATACAGCGGTGTCTGCGCGTCCCCTAGTGGCGACAGGTGGAACTACTGCTGTTCTGTCACTAGTGGACATTCAGCTGAGCAGGATGCTCTGCAACAGAGTCTCGGTTATTACCTGCAGGGCCTCAGTGTTTGCCGGTTTTACTTGCTTAAAATCAAAGCTTATGCTGGTTCTTTATAAATAGTATCTACCCTCTATTAAGGAAGAAGACAAATCCTCGACAACTCGAGAACATGTAAACTCACAAAAGGTGCCCCGACCGGAATCGAACCCACGTCACGCCGCTATGTTCTAGAACTTCGGAACATTTCTGTGTTGTATCACCTTATATCTAGATCCGCTACACGTGCGATATAAGCTGCCTTATCAATAGCTTATATAATACATAGAAGATACGTTTTATCCATGCTATCCCGCAACGCAATTTTGAATGCCTTGTATGCCTGCTCACTGGTTTAGGTTCTTTTCAAAACCACAACGCAAGAAAAAGAGAACACGGGGGGGGGGGGATCTGTTCTACATCTTTAGTTACTGGTAGAGTTACTGAGCTTTACGAAAACCGGTATTTTAAAACAACAATATCAGAGAAACACCGTAGGGTAGTTATTAGCTAATGTATTTAAACAGGACGTCGACACCACATCCCACCACCCCCCGCCTGTGCAGAGGCAGAGACGCGCTGCTTGACAACAGAATGAGCTTTACGACCTCACACGACTCCGGTGGGCGGAGTCTAGGTGCTGCGGGAAAGCCGTAAAGCGAGATGTTTTGAGACGGGGAGGTCATTGGAAAGTGAGGGAGGGACTCTCATTATAAACTGGGGGACACCGGAGCGGCATTAAGGCTGTCGGCTCTGAAGCATTAAAAGGCAGGCTCTTCTGCAGAGTGGGGAACCTCTTGGTGTTGCGCCGTTAAGCGAGGAGCTCGGAATGTTGCGTTGGGCGGTGAGGTTGCGGCAGTCAGTGGGGGTCCCCCGCTTCGGCCCCGGCTCGGCCCCCGGGATGAGCTCCCGGCCGGGGTCTTGCCGTCTCAGGAGGTACCACTCCGGAGGTGCGGCCCGGGTCCGGCCCGTGTGCTACGCCACCGCGGTTACCTGCGGCAGAGGCGGGTTTCTGCAGAGTTACCTGTCCGCACGGAGCTGCCAAGGCAAGCGGCTGTACAGCCTGCCGCCCCACCAGAAGGTAAGGCTTCTCCCAGACGGGTTTTACCGTTTCCTGCTCGCCCACCTGGGCGGGCGTGTGCATCTTTATATAGGTTTCTGTATAGAGCTCCCAGACTGTGTAGTGCAGCGTTAGGAATGGACAAAATGGCGCTGTGTAGGCTGCCAGACAAGTCTAAACTTTCTTTCACGGAGACACAAATATTCCACACTTCCAGTGCTTGGCACGAATTGCGCCACGGTGCTAAGTGGGGGTAACTGCTTAGCAACGCCAACAGCAGGCTTTCCTGTCCCGGGTGTTTCTGCTCCGCGCTTCGCGGGCGGCTGTCCGTGTCACCTTGCAGCTTGAGGCCGCTGGGCTCTCTCCGAGAGCTGACCCTTCCTCACGGCGCGTTATCTCCAGTGTGAGCCTCTCTTTCCCTGCGGTTCAGGCTCATAAACGGCTTGTTTCAGGTGTCCCTGTAGGTCACCCGAGAAAGAGGCCTCCGAGGTTTGCTTTCTGATGATCAGTGTTCAGTGCCCGTCCAGCTCATTTGGTTTTTCGGTAGCTGCTATCTTCTGGGGATCACATCCACATCACATCATTGTCTTGGATGATGCCGGAGTATTCGCCTCAGTGACTTGGCTTTGCAGTTGTTCCAGTCTTCCAGTAACGCATTTTCTCTGCTTTGATCCTCAAATAAGTGCACACCTGCCCCCCCCCCCCCCCTTGACACAGCTGGGGTTGTTACAGAAGCCTGTTGATGTGAAGCCCCTTGCCTCCGTGTACAGCAGCAGTGCCTCAGTGGGGATTCGGACCCACAGCTTGCCCCGACTGCTCCTCCACACTGCTCCCTGCCTTAGTCTTGGCATCCCTGTGTGTGGAGAGCAGGCGTCCTGGATCTGGCTGTGCGGGCCCCTGGCTCCTATTGGACGGGGGCTGTGGGCGTGTCCTGCACTGTGCTCTGCCATTGGGGAGATCCTGGCTGGCCTGAGCAGACTGCGGCCGCTTTCTTCGCCCGTCTGCCTCCGCGCAGGTTTAACCCTGATCTGGGGTAAACTGTGCTACCTTTTACAGACCTGCTCATCTCGAAACCCTTCGCAAGCCGATGCATGGCACTGTAAGTTGTCAAAAGGTTATTAAAATAAAATAGTTCGGGTGGGTGGACACCTGAAGAAGGCTCCATGGCTGAAACGTTGTTTTCTTTCTTCTCTTTTCGGCATGGAATAAACCTATAACTTGTTCCTTTGCGTTCAAATAAAATGGCAGGTTTTCCCCCCCCCAAATAAATCGCTCAGCAGTATGGGACACACATGAGCAGGGTGTTGTAGAAGAGACCAGCCTTGCGGTTTTCGATGCAGAGGTTGAATGTGCGCTTTACGGTAAGAGGCCCGTTTGTGTGCCTGTGCGAGGAGGAGGTCTCTTTGTCACGGTGTGGTTTGGCCCTGTGCAGGTGGTGCTGCCCGCGCTCTCCCCCACAATGCAGAATGGCACCATCGCTCGCTGGGAGAAGAAAGAGGGGGACAAGATCAGCGAGGGGGACCTGATTGCCGAGGTGGGGGTGCAGGACTGCTCTTGTGTCCCGTGGCTGCACAGTGCAGGGCCACATTAGAGCCGTCAGTCATGCCGTCTCGTCTGTATTTCTACCTTCATCTCTTTCCTCCTTTCACACACCTGCCTCGTCCTGGTCTTGCGGGCTCTTACCCCACACTCGCTCTCTCTCGCCAGGTGGAGACGGACAAGGCCACGGTGGGCTTTGAGATGCTGGAGGAGTGTTACTTGGCGAAGATCCTGGTGGCGGAGGGAACCAGGGACGTGCCCATTGGTGCCGTCATCTGTATAACTGTGGAGAGGTAAACTTCCAGTCTCTGCTTTCCTGTATTGGATCAGGCATCGCAGAACTATCGTAGCCTTTAAAATAGTTGGGAAGAAAAGCCCAATGTCTAATCCTGCACTTTTCAGACACTGCTATTAATGAGGGGACAGGTTTGCAGAGAATTTGGAAACAGTCTGCAAGTGATGTTGAGTGGTGTCTGCGAAGCACTGTAGAAGTTTGGGTTGCAAGCAGAGTTGCTGAGCTTTTAGGTGAGCGATTTGTGGATTTTAGTTGAGTGCCCAGCGCTGGTCCTGCTGTTCTGAGTGTGCCCAGGGAGAGCTCTGGGCAGAAGCAGTAGCTGGTCTGTGGGGCTGCCTGCCTGCCTGCTGTGTTTGTGGGCAGCCTGTATCTGACATCATGCTGTTGCTCGTTCTGCCCTCCCTGCAGCCCCGACCTCGTCCCTGCCTTCAAAGACTACACTCTGGACATGGCATCTGCGCCCCCCAGCCCAGCAGCGACAGCGACAGCAGCGGCGGCGGCCCCTCCCCCCTCTGCCGCAGCCCCCCCACAGCCGCCCGGCAGCTCCTACCCCCCGCACATGAAGGTAGGAGCGTCACCTGGCTGACGCAGCAGCAGCGATTCCTTTACTGTGAGCGACGCGGCAGGAGAGAGAGTTCAGAAGACTCCCCTCTCCAGCACAGAAGTGGAAGTTAAATACTTCATCACGGGGGGGGCCCCCCACTTTCTGAGAGTGTCCACTAAGTTTCCTTTTTAAAAAGGATACTTGGCAATGCTTTGCATTGTTAGATGCTTGACACCCTTATAATGCTGGTGATGAGTTACAAAGCACCTTATGAAAGAACTGGAACTGAACGTCCTGTTTCTGTGCCCCTGCCAGGTCCTGCTGCCAGCTCTTTCACCCACCATGACCATGGGCACCGTGCAGCGCTGGGAGAAGAAGGTGGGCGAGAAGCTGAGTGAAGGGGACCTGCTGGCTGAGATCGAGACGGACAAGGCCACCATCGGTGAGGCTGCTGGGGCCCCCCACGCTGACATCGACGCACTGCCGGGGCCTGGGCACAGCACTGGCCCTTCAAAGAGTCTTAGACTCCTGAATCAAAGAGGCTCCATTTGGTACTGCAGTACAGCTGTGTGTGAAATCGGCTCCGTCGCGTGCTGACTCTGCCCTGCCAGTGCCAATAGAGATTGGTTTAGTTACAGAATCTGTGGTGTATTACAAATCTGATATTTGAGTGTCCTCACCTGAAGTTTTTACCCTCCCCCCCAGTTTGCAGGAGCCTCGGAGATGGTTAATGAGAGCCACCTTGTGGTTAATTATAAGTGCACCCTCCTAGAGCTGTAACATGTATCCCTCCTCTCTGATTCTGCTGTGTGTAACCCTCCCCCAGGGTTCGAGGTGCAGGAGGAGGGTTTCCTGGCAAAGGTGCTGGTCTCGGAGGGTACCAGGGACGTCCCCCTGGGCACCCCTCTGTGCATCATCGTGGAGAAGGAGTCCGACATTAGCGCCTTTGCAGACTACGTGGAGACTGGGGTGGCTGAAATCAAGAGCCCCCCTCCAGCCCCGGCTCCTGCTCCAGCCCCGGTAAGGGAGCCATCAGCCAGTCCAGTCTGTTGGAGTGGGGCTTGACCCTGGTTCAGAAATGGTTGAAATGGTTTAGCGGACTTCAGTTGTGCAGTAGTAGTTCAGCAAGAAATGTAATCCAATGTGTGCAAGATCAGAGTATAAAATGCAGACAGACCCTCGTCCAGTACAGATGAATGTATAACAATGTAGCAGTGGCCAGCCTTAGCCCTGAAGAGCCACAGTGGGGCAGGTGGCCGTTTCAAATGATCGAAACTTCAAAACCACGTTTATTAAAGCAGGAGTGGAGAACTGTGCCTCTTGAGAGCTGCGGGTGAAGGGATTTCCCTTTTAACTCTGGTAATGTCGTCGTACGGGAAGGTGGGCTGCAGTCCGAGTTGAGATGTGTGTGCAGAAAGAGTAGCAGATGTCCGGACTGGTTGGGTGAGGACTCTGTGCTGTGTTTCAGGTGGCAGCAGTACCCCCCTTGTCCCAGCAATCCATTCCCGCCGCTACACCGGCGCCCCCAGCTGGTGTCGCGAAGGCCAAGGCCTTCGCCAGCCCCCTAGCAAAGAAGCTGGCCGCCGAGAAGGGCATCGACCTGGCGAAGGTCAGAGGTGAGGGAGTGGGAGGGAGAGACACTCTGAAGTTTCTGCATCGGTGAGATGCCGGTCGGTCCCCATACTGCAGAGAAGTACAATTTAGTCACTTGCAAGTAGAATTGTGCTTAATCTAAATATTGTGGGGGGGGGAATCAGGCTTGGGCAGAGAAAGCAGAGCTTCATGCTAGAAGAAAGAGCCTGGTGCAGTAGGGTTGTGTAGGTGGACTTTTTAAAGACAAGTATATGTCTTGGTTCCCTCTCGCCCCTGCTACCCTGTGTTGGCCAGGCAGAGATGGTTGCTGTCCGTGATGCTGTCCAGGTGCCCAAGTTTGTGTGCAGTACCTTGGTTAAAGCCGTTTTCAAGCACTGATTCTCCACTGTGCTCTGTCCCGGCTGGTGATAAGAACTCAGAATCCACCCGTTTCCAAACAGAATGGTTGTCTGTGACATCAACCAGGGCGCAGTCGGTACAGAGCCAGGGAGAAGACCACGACCGTCTTGTCTTGTTCCAACAGGGTCTGGTCCAGACGGGCGGATCACCAGGAAAGACATCGAGAGCTTTGTGCCTCCCAAGGCTGCGCCGGTAAGTGTGGCCACCCCAGTTTTCCCAGGAGGCGCGTATCATTGCGGAATGGACAAGAGCCGCGTGCTTTCCCTTGTGCTCCAGAACACAATCGCTCGACGGCTGTCCGAGCCTTGGGGTTCATTTGCACAGGAGTATGATACCTGGCCAGATGGAGGCGCAATTTAAAGCTGGAGGTTTTTTGAAGATGAAATCTGCTGCCATCTGGAGTTGGGATTGTCGAAGGGGTCTTGGAGCAAAATCGGCTGTGTGCACTCGGGTGACGAGCGCGGTCTCCTTCCTCTCGGCAGGCTCCAGCGGCTGCCGTGGCCCCTGTCCCTGGTGCTCCCCCTGCTCCTGCTGTGCCAGCTGGGACCTTCACCGACATCCCCATCGGCAACATCCGCAGAGTAAGGATGGAGAAGAAAGGAATCTTAGCTTCTAAAATCCAAGTTTGTTTTTTTTCTTCCTGTTATCAGAGTTCAGTCCGTTCCTGACCAGGCTTCTGTGTTCACCTGCAGGTGATTGCCCAGAGGCTGATGCAGTCCAAACAGACCATCCCCCACTACTACCTGTCTATAGACATCAACATGGACCAGGTGCTGGAGCTGAGGAAAGAGCTGAATGAGGTGAGAGGCTGCGGCTCTTGTACCGAGATGTGCATCCACTCCCTGCAGCCTAGGCACTGGAATCGTTCATGTGAGCACTTGCTCTCGTTTACCAAAGAGCTCCTGCCAAGAGTACAGGCAGTGTTTTTAGCAGAGAGGAGTAAGCCTTAAACATACAAAGCAGCAAAGGTGCTGAGTGCTTTTGACAGGTGCCCTTTTGGGTTTAGGAAAGGCAGACTGCTTGCATTCGCTGGGTGGAAATTGCTGATATGTCTGTTTCTTCCAGGAGCTGAAGGCTGAGAACATCAAGCTGTCGGTGAATGACTTCATCATCAAGGCCTCGGCCCTGGCTTGTGTGAAGGTGCCCGAGGCCAACTCCTCCTGGATGGACACGGTTATTCGCCAGTGAGTGATCTACTTCTGTCCGCACACCGATGACCCTTTCAGTTTCTGGATCTGTCCATCGTGGGGTGTGACAAGCTGGGAGATGAGTATAGTTTCCTGACTAGTTGGTGCTGAATTTGATTCCCATCTTGTGTTCTCAGAAGATTGCCAAGTTTTCTGTGCACAGGCTCCGAGTTTGTGCTCACATCCACATAAGGCAGGCTTTTTTTTTTCCTCCCAGCACGCTCCTGTGTAACCCCATCTCTCTTCCCCCTGCAGGAACCATGTGGTTGACATGAGTGTCGCCGTCAGTACAGCCAACGGCCTCATTACTCCCATCGTGTTCAATGCCCACATCAAGGGCCTGGCCTCCATCAGCCAGGACGTGGCGGCGCTGGCGGCCCGAGCGAGAGAGGGCAAACTGCAGCCACACGAGTTCCAGGTGAGAGGGGGCAAATTGAAAGGGTTGAATTCTGTAGCATTCCTGTAAAAATAGTTTGTTAGGTGTGCGAGTTAATAAGAACACTTATATAGATACAGAGCCTTCATTCAGAAGTGATTTACCCATTTATAAAGGCTGCCTTTAGTGCGAGGTGAAGGTGAAATGCATAAGTATCTTTCTCCCTCTTGACATCTCGTGCCATCCTGTCATGGTTGTGACTCTCTAAAAAAAGTCTTCCATTTCAGGGGGGCACCTTCACCATCTCCAACCTGGGCATGTTCGGCATCAAGAACTTCTCCGCCATCATTAACCCTCCCCAGGCCTGCATCCTGGCTGTGGGCGGCTCCGAGAAGCGGCTCCTGCCTGCGGACAACGAGAGAGGGTGAGACTGGAGGGGGGGGAAAGGCCCAGCCTTGTGCTGGGCGGGGTGGCGACACTGGGAGGTGGGAGCTGTAGGGGAGGACAGTCACTGGGGGGGGGTGGACAGGGGGTGTGGGCTCGTTCCCAGTCTGAAAGAGTGGTGTGAAGTGCCGACTGTTGACTTTGGTGATCTCCACTGACTGGCAGGGGCTGGAGAAGCATAATTTGACAAACCTGTAGAGGATTGGTGGAAGAGGGCAATGGTCCAGTTCTATAATACGATGATGCCCCTGTGTTTTGCAGGACTAGTATTTTCTGTATGATCCCCCTTACTTATTTCCTTCTTGGTGACTTTGAGCCGATGTACTTGCACAGTGAAGAGTGAGGTGTGGGTGTGTGCATGAGGGCTTTTGAACCTCCTGATTTTTTTTTTTTAATTCCAAATCTTGACATTGGGACAAATCTGTATTGATAAGCTCCAAGGTTAGGGTTAGCTTTCCTTCTAAACTTGGATCTCCAGTTCGATTTTTTTTCTTCCACATTTATTTCCAAGCCTTCAAAGACATTTTTAAAAAGATGCTGGGCCTGTGTGTCTGGGGTCGTGTGCAGGTTCGACGTCGCCAACATGATGGCAGTGACGCTGAGCTGCGACCACAGGGTGGTGGACGGCGCTGTGGGAGCCCAGTGGCTGGCGGAGTTCAGGAGGTTCGTGGAGAAGCCCGTCACCATGCTGCTGTAACCTTCCAGGGTGACCGCCCCCCCCGCGTTCCTGCCAACCCACCAGGAGGAGGAAACTGACGGGGGCGCAGCTTGTGGGATCAGTGTCTGTCTTCACCCCTCCCCTGTCTGTCCCACCCTTCACCTGGTCATGATTTACTGAGCTTTTCAACAGCAGGCGTGCACAGAAGCACCCTGTCCTGAAACGGGTACCGTTCAGATTTAAAGTACAGCTTTCAGCTCTGGATAGGAATCCTCATATCCATGTTAGAGGGAAGAAAGGGTCTGAGTATATTGGAGCTCCATAAATCACCGGTGGAGAGGGGTGGGAAACAGGTTTCAATACTGGCCTGAACCAGGATCCCCGACCCGTGCTGATGTTTGTCTGTCGTTTAAATATTTATAAAGGCTGGAAAGAATTCTATTGTCTTGGCTACAGTTTCCAAGTTGAAACTACCCTGATGGTGGAGTTACAGTGGGATTTGAGTGCCAAATTCTGCCAAGTGTTAGATAGCAAAGAGGAAAAAATGCTCATATTTGGTTCTTTTGATTTTTCTCCTCTCCTGTTTCTGTGCTGCCTTCACTGGAAGGTACCTGCTGTGTTTAGCAGGTCTGTCAGGACAGAGCAGAGCCCATCTCTGCAGTTGTTGTCCCCCTGCTCCAACGGGTGGGTTCAGTCTAAACGATCACCCCACAAGGACAACAGTCCCTTCCTGATCACTGATCCCCCTGACCTTGGAAAGCAGTTTCTGTTGAGCTGAGTCTGGAAGTCAGTCTGTTGGTTAGTGTCCTTACAGATGGTACTTTTAGTATGTGCTGAGTGCTGCATTGGAGCGGTAATCCAGGGTTTCCCTCAGTCAAGCTGACTTTTCTTAAAACTGCACTACTTTGTTGCAACACTTCCAGTTTGGACTTCACGTTTGGTGTTGGGGGGTGTGCAGTGGTCCTTCAGTTTTTTTGTTCCCTCATCTTTGCTGTGCCGATCTGTTCTCTTTCCATTTGGACTTGATGCCTGGATTGGGATTGATCCTATGTGAACCGATCTGGTTTCTCACTCCAGATCTTGCACCGTTACTGCATTGCTTATATTTCAATGTTTTGAGTGTGAAAGGGGTTTGGAGGGTTTGTCTTCAATTGTTTATAAGAAACACATCCTCACTGGACCTGGTGAAGCTTCTACAGAGGGACTGAAAGGACAAACTTATTCCAGCTCACCTACAGGACTTGCTAACTGTCTATTGGTTTTTATGTTCAGAACTTGTGGGATAAACCTTTCTCTGCAGGGTAACCTAGCTATTTAAAACTGGTCAGGTGTTGTACTCTAAACTTTATTGAATTAGCGCTGAATTTTTAATAGCCAGTGTAAACATGGTGGTACCAAGTTTCATGGTGGTCATTGTATCATGAGGAGAAAGAAAAAGGTGGAGCTTAATAAAATAAGAGAATTCATGGGTAAATTATAAAAGTGTATCTGAATTGAATCCAGAAATGCCTACAAAGCTTGTGCATCCGTTTTGTGGAGAAGGCCGGATTTGTGCATTCTGTGACAAACCTGTGACTTTTCTTCCTGACTTAACACTCCTTGTAAACTGTCCATGCTAAAACAAACATTTGTGCACCTTGTGACTCGACGGATGCAACCTTATTAAATCTCTGCACAGGACTCCTTTTCAAACTGCTTTTGTTCTGTGGAGGGTGTCCCTCCAAAGCCATCATGCTGTAAAATGTGCATCCAGATCCTGAGAGGCGACGCTGCCGTGAGCAGTAATGAGCCTCTGCTGAGGCCTGAACACATTGTCTGCAGCCTAGTGCCCTTCCCTTGCCCTCTCATCGTAAATACCTGCCTGTACCACACGCCACAGGACAGGTGGGCCCTAGCCTTTCTTGCTTCAGCAGCTGGTGTCTAAACATCAAACAATCTAGAATTCCTCCTGCTGTATGTGTGCAATCCATCCCTTCTCTAGACATGGGGGGAGAAACAAAGTAATTTGGGTCTATAGCTGTATCCTGAAAATCCTGGGGTCTGATTACAATGTAGGCTTCCAAGCCTGCTCATAGCATAAACACTGAGGTTTTGTATTTGGCACCTGAACTTCAGTCAGAATAGTACAGCTTATATTAAGCCAGCTGGTTGTAAGATTTATCTGTAAAAAGTGTGAACTATCCTCTCACCCAGCCTGTCCATCAAATGTACTGTTGATAATCGCACAAATTCTGGACTATTTGCAATCTCATTGTTTATGCTTTTGTAATCTGATTCAGCCTTAAATTTGGCCTGTTCATATACTGCGCACAATGGGTATTGTAAAATGGAGATTAAAGGTTTTCAATTGGACCAAGCAGCTTCTGTTTTCTTTGTAGAAACATGGCCCTAAAAGGCCGAACTCTTCCCTTTGTAGTGTGCAGTGTTTTTGTAAGAGGCATGGTTCAGTCAGATGAAGTTTTACAACATTCACCTACACAAGGTCCCAAGTCTTTCATACAATCAGAAATGCATGTTTGGCAGGTGTGAGAGACTTAACCATTCCTCCTTTTGACCATATAACACAGGTAGGACTGGAGTGAAGATTTTTGCGGCTTTAGTTCAGCACCAAAAACAAAGTGATACCAATGTGCTTCTTGGAAGTCTTACGCACAAAAATGTACAGTTCATAGTATAGGCATAGTCACAGACAGTACACGGGTCTTCTTGCTGAAAGTGGCACTGGCTGCCTCCTCGTTCACTGTCTCGGGCAGGTCCAGCTGGAGACGGTACAGATCTTCCACTTCGATCAGCACGTCATCCTGAAACAAAAACTGAAGAGTCATGACGTAGAACAAACTGCTTACAGCTGCTATTGTTCTGATCTGAAACTCATACCTAAGCTTACAAATAGGTAATTATTGTTGTGTAATAGAATACCAATAGTAATGTGCTGGTTTGAAGAGTTGCACAAGCAAGTTACCAGAACTGAGTGTGACCAGCACTCCCATAACAGGTCACTGCTGCTGTGAACTTAGTGGTGTAGAGGAATGGGGGGGGACCGGTGCCACGTGCCTGGGAGATACTCAGTTTGCACTTGGAGATGGAGCTGATCCCAGGCAAGTCCACAGTCAGCTGGATAGCGTGGGGTCTCCCTTCGCTGTCTTTGAGGACCGCAAGCTTATAGCAGGGCTCCTGAGGCTGTGCTACTGTCGTCGTACTTGAGAGCACCTGGATCAGACCACCTTTCGCTGGATTTGTGACTTCCCGAGGGAACAGCTGGCTGCACCCCCTCTCTTCTTCCTTCTCTTTGTTCTGCTGCAGTGCACAGATCTGCTGGAGCAGGGAGCCCCCTTCTTCTGGAAAGAAAGGACAGTCTTCTCCATAGTCTGAACGTGAACTTCGTTTGAGTGCCTTACATCCTACATTATAACTTGACTGGCGTCCTGTTAATCTAAGGCAGCAGTTCGGCACCAGTGTGGCATATAAGGGTCTCACTCAACAGTAGGGCCCCAAGGGCTTTTTATGTACACCTAAATATGTACTAAATTTTTCTGTAAGGCAATGTTTTTTACAGCAATTTATAAGTAGAAAAGTAGGACTCGCTCTCAGATCACTGCCTTGAATTTGCTACTAATCAGCTAAATATAAACAAAATTTGTCAAAAATCCTTTTTGTTTGTGAAGGCCAGTCCTTGCCAGAGAACACCCAAGAACAGTTTTTGGAATTAAAATCTGACGGCATCTTCAGTCAGTTAACTTGGATGCAACACCGGATTTTCTGTGCTTTCGATGACCAGAAATAAGCACCACAACAGACTCGATGTGGAAAGTGACTTGCATGGTGCTCTTTCTTCTACAGAGCTGAGAATTTCAAAACCCGGGACAAATATGCAGCATCAGAGCTCACACTGATAATGTTTGAGACAAGCTCTTAAATACACCGAAGTTCAAATGTGAATTTGGATCATACGACCTTCAATCTGTCAAGTAGCAATTGAAATCAAAACATTTAAAAAAAATGTTTAAATACAATTTTAGCCTGTACACCAAGGGGGGACTGTGAACCACTGTCCTAAGGTGGCCGGAGGAGGAGTGTTAAAATGAGCTTGTTTTCCCTTGATCATCATTCTAGCTCGAGATAATTCTAAAAGCCTTGTATGGTGTGATGAACAGAGACAATGTATTTAAGTTGGAGCTGTCTACTGTGTATATATTATGTATACCAATGTGAGCTGCTGTTCTGGGGTGGGGCTTATGTACGTCTGTGTATTTTTAGTGGTTTCCAGCCAGACTACCCAGCACTAAACCCAGCTGGGCTGCTCCTGGGATGTGGAGGGTTACCTGGAGCGCTGTGGGCTGAGGCATTGAGAGGCGTGGCCAGGCGGTCTCTCATCCTCTGGGTGCGGCCCTTGATGCTGGCGCTGGTGAGAGTGTATCGGGGTGAGAGGCGCAGCCCGTGGTTCTGCTCGGTGTACAACAAGGCCAGGCGGAGCAGCTGGTCCCTCTCTTCACTGTCGCCCTCTGCTCTCCGCAGCGTCTCGGGACTGAACGCCACATCGATCACACTGTACACCTCTTTAAGGGATAAAAAACACACAGGTCCATCCATCCATTTTCGAACCACTTTATCCAATACAGTGTTGTTGAGGGGCCAGAACCTATCCCAAGTAAGCAACAGACACAAGGCAGGGTAATAACATCATCACTTTATTAACCCTTTACAATTTCTTGCATTAGGAATGATCTTTTCGCAGACCCCAGCTTGCTCTCCATGAGACACACAGGGAGAGAAGCTTGGGGTCAGAGTGCAGGGTCAGCTATTGTACAGCGCCCCTGGAGCAGCTGGGGTTAAGGGCCTTGCTCAGGGGCCCAACGGAGTAGGATTCCTCTGCCGGCTGCGGGATTTGAACCGGCAACCTTCCAGCCACAGGCGCAGATCCTGAGCCACAGCGCCACCGCTCCGCCAAAAGCGTCGTTTTTATGCGCCAGCCGGGAATCGAACCCGGGTCGCAAGAATGGGAATCTTGCATGATACCACTACACCACTGGCGTAGACTCTGTTCAGGATGCTGGTTCTTTGAAGGGCAAACACAAACACACCGGGGCTGATTTTCCCAAAAGACAATTAACCCACTGGTATCTTTCTGGGCTGTGGGAGGAAACTGGAGCACCTCGAGGATACCCCCATGTGAACATGGGGAGAACATACAGACTCCACACACACAGCACCCCAGGTCTGGAATGGAAACAAAGGCCCCAGTGCTGTAAAGCAGCAATGCTGACCACTGAGCCGCAACACGCAGGCCGTTTCTCTTCAAATGCACTTTCAACTAGGATTTACTCATTTGCAAACATGGTGGGTTTTTTTTCCTTCTGGAATTGAATTGCGAAGCGGCGCGTGCTGAGGTGACTCAGACGGCAAGGAGGGGGGGCCCTGGTGACCAGGGGAGGGGCGGTACCTTTGCCTTCAGCTCCAGTCGCGAGCTTGCTGGCGCACAGAGGGACGGGGCTTGAGTGAGACTCCGGAGCTGGGACCCGCTTCCAGCTGCACACGTTGATATAGAGCACGCCCTCCTCTGGCTCCTGCAGGACACGGCACAGCTTTGAAACAGGAGAAGCCCCGATTCTGTTCCGCATGCACTCGCCAAAAAATGAGGAATGCAATGACCAGCCTGAATCCTGCTTATGAGGTTTGAGCTGCTGCTTGCTGAGGCCTCGCACTTCATTGGTATGGCTCTGTAATGTTACACCTCGTGGTTGATGATTAAATCATCTCTTTTCTCGCCTCTTCCTCACTTTGATCCCCTGGTACATCAGACAGCAAACTGCAATTGGAGCTCTGGGGTTGTACAGTGTTTAAACTGCATGCCTATTATGTAAGGCGATTTCCACCTACTGGGGTGTAAAAAAAGTCTGTACAAGTACTGCAGTGCGCAGACAGGAGTGAGACAGGGGGAGTGTGTACTGGTATCGCAGTGCACAGGGAGAGTGTACCAGTATCACAGTGCGCAGACAGGAGTGAGACGGGGGAGAGTTTGTAGTGGTATCGCAGTGCACGGACAGGAGTGAGACAGGGGGAGTGTGTACTGGTATCGCAGTGCACAGACAGGAGTGAGACAGGGGGAGTGTGTACTGGTATCGCAGTGCACAGACAGGAGTGAAACGGGGAGTGTGTACCAGTATCTCAGTGCGCAGACAGGAGTGAGACAGGGAGTGTGTACCAGTATCACAGTGTGCAGACAGGAGTGAGACGGGAGTGTGTACCAGTATCACAGTGTGCAGACAGGAGTGAGATGGGGGGAGAGTGTACCAGTATCTCAGTGCGCGGACAGGGGGAGAGTGTACTGGTATCTCAGTGCATGGACAGGAGTGAGACGGGGAGTGTGTACCAGTATCGCAGTGCACGGACAGGAGTGAGACGGGGGAGAGTGTACCAGTATCTCAGTGCGCGGACAGGAGTGAGACAGAGGGAGTGTGTACCGGTATCTCAGTGCGCAGACAGGAGTGAGACGGGGGGAGTGTGTACCGGTATAGCAGTGTACAGACAGGAGTGAGACAGGGGGAGTGTAGCTGTATCGCAGTGCGCAGACAGGAGTGAGACGGGGGAGAGTGTACCAGTATCTCAGTGCGCAGACAGGAGTGAGACAGGGGGAGTGTGTACCAGTATCTCAGTGCGCAGACAGGAGTGAGACAGGGGGAGTGTGTACCAGTATCGCAGTGCGCAGACAGGAGTGAGCCTGAGGGGTGCTGTAGTAATCAGCCCCGTCCTTCAGCTGCTGCTGGATGAACCTGCGGTAGCCCTCGGGACTGCTCTCTGACAGGTCGTCCAGCAGGGACCAGAGCTGGCTGACCTGTTGCAGCACGGCCTGCTGGGAGCAAGGAGCCGCCATGTCGTGCCTGTGGGGGAAACGGACACAGGTGACCATTCTTCTTCTAGAGCGATTTGGTACTGGGCAGACATACAATTTTTGTCCCTTGAAATGGGGGGATTATGGATAAAAAGGGCTGTGATTCCTATATGGTTCACCCAATACAGACGTAAATACCCTCGAATTAAAGCTGACATTCTGCACTTTAACCTCATAGTCATTGTTTCATTTCAAATCCAACGTGCTGGAGTACAGAGCCAAAACAACAATAATTGTGTCACTGTCTTTGGACTGCACTGGAAATATATTTAGGCATGGAAATATTCCGACTGATATGAATTGTGTCTTAGACAGTGGCTCCTTTGCAGCACATTTAATTATATTTTATGAAGACCTATAACTCCGGATTTCTAATTAACTTCGATTATATATTGCCTATAATTATTAGGCTACTTAAAAACAGAAAAGAAACAATAACAGTGAAAATAAAACTGCCGCAAGTCAATCACATTAATGTAATTTTTTTCTATATAAACCCACATTTGTCCCGATCTGAAATGCTGCCTACCTTGGTGTGCGATATTTGGGTGAGATTTTCAAATCTTCCCACAACCTCCTGTCTATTCCTTTCTGTTGTAGCTTCTCGGTAACTATAGAAACGCAGTCCATCAATCCGTGTGGGAGCTCAGGCTGGAAATATTGGTTCCCACCTCGATTTACACTCTTCTGTCATGCAGTCTCTTTCAATGGCGAAATGGATGTATCCGCTTACATTATTCTCAGTTTACTCATCCGACGTACGGCAGTGTGCTACCGTGTTTAATTGTTCTTAACTGCTATCTTATATCAATATATTTTATTAGCGAGGAAAACAGGATGGGACGTTTAAGCAATGACAACAACGTCCGGTGAAACAACAGACAAGCGGAGGAAGTCAGTGGGATGAAATAACATGATTTGTTTTAAGGACAAAGAATTACTGTAACAAAAAGGTAAGATTTTAACATCCTATTAACAAAATCAATTTATATCCACTATGTTGGAATTTTAGTGGTATTCACCCTTCAGTCAACTGAAGCTGGCAGGCGGTATTAACACGAAAATGGAACTCGGTACAATTTCCGCATTTAAAAGAGAAAGACACGAATGAAAAGTTTGGGAATTTGCGATAACGGGGCCCTTCTTTTTCGTTTTACCAAACTGCTCCTGCTGAGCCTAAAAAGTGCCTGAAAAAGCTTTTTCAGGAGGTCGTCACACACGTGAAAAATGCTGTCTCTTTGTTACTAAATTGTGTGGTAGCTCTTTCGCCTGCATGTCTCAATACGGGAATAAAGTCAACAGTTCCCTGTGCTTTTCCAGGAGCGAGCAGGGAATCTTCCCGAGAATCAAAATGCTGTATTCATGAAGCATATTGTTTACCACATTATACCAATGGGCTATAGACTTGTGTTTTGCTGTAAGAGTAAAAAAATGAACGTCTTCAGAACCAGAGTCATGGGGGTTTGTGAGTATAGAAGGGTTTTGGGGTACCTTAAGCACTGCCAGTGCAGTTGGGCTGAGCCTTTCTGCCACGCTGAAGAGTTGTCGCTTTGAATAGGGACTTTTAAAGATTTTTCCAGCGTAGAGACATTTCAATAAACTCACAACAGTCCTCTTTGCGACCATCTTTAGAATATTCCTGGTTAGGCTAGGTGTCAGTTGTCCAACAGATTCACGTTCAGCACATGTAACAGCAAATCTTGGAAATTTCACATGATAATCAGCTTCTGAGGTCTTGTGTGTGATGTCTGTTGTTCCAGCATGATGCTTGAAAACCATTGCAGGTTGGTGGACCTGTATGAGCTCAGGTACTCAGCAGACGCCTGAATGTTTTGTGTTTTGAAAGTGGGCTCTCAGAAGATGCTAATTTGTGAAAACCTGGGGCATGAAACTGAACTGTAACGACTGTACACTTTATTACAAAGCATTTGGGGTGCAAATTCAAAGTCCAGGCTCCTTGATTAAGAAATTTCTATCTTCTTGCATGTTAGCAAAAGACGTTGCCCTCGCTAAGTGTATTTGCATTTTTGTCTGTATAGGTTTTATCATGTCTCGTGTTCCTATGGGAAAGGTGCTTCTCCGAAATGTCATCCGTCACACAGATGCTCATAATAAGGTAAGCAGGAGTTCATCATTCACTTTAGAGATGTCAGTTAACCAGGATAGCATGGATTTGTACGTAAATGTGGAAACCGGAGCACCACAGAACACCCACCCAGACGGCACCCCAATCCAGAATCGTCATCATCGCCAGCAGCCATATCACCCTGCAACTCACAACTGGCAGCCCCACTGAAGCTAAGCAGGTGTGAGCCTGGTCAGTACCTGGATTGGAGACTCCCTGGGAAAAACTAAGGTCGCTGCTGGAAGAGGTGTTAGTGGGGCCAGTAGGGGGCGCTCACCCTGCGGTCTGTGTGGGTCCTAATGCCCCAGTATAGTGATGGGGACACTATACTGTAAACAGGCACTGTCCTTCGGATGAGACGTAAAACCGAGGTCCTGACTCTCTGTGGTCATTAAAAATCCCAGGGTGTTTCTCGAAGAGAGTAGGGGTGTAACCCCGGCGTCCTGGCCAAATTTCCCATTGGCCCCCATCAATCATGGCCTCCTAATAATCCCCATCTCTGAACTGGCTTCATTACTCTGCTCTCCTCCCCACTAATAGCTGATGTGTGGTGAGCGTTCTGGCGCACTATGGCTGCTGTCGCATCATCCAGGTGGGGCTGCACACTGGTGGTGGTGGAGGGGATCCCCATTACCTGTAAAGCACTTTGAGTGGAGTGTCCAAAGCGCTATATAAGTGTAAGCAATTATTATTAATTATTATAAGATGCAGAAATGTCAGCTGCCAGATCCTGTCAGGCTGTGGTGCTGGTGATCAGGGTGTGCCGAGCTGTAACCACACCTGCGTTTGTCTCCTTCTTTCCTGGTGCGGCAGATCCAGGAGGAGTCGGAGATGTGGAAGATGAGGGAGAAGGAGCGCCAGACACTGGGTGATCATGCCAGATGGCATCGACGAAAGCTGGATCATGACTTGGGCAGGTTTGCATCCTCCTAAATAAGAGCTCTGTACAGCAGGCTGTGGTGTTCAATACTGTTCTTAATCGTTTCTAGAAAGACAACCCTGCAGTATTATATAAGTTAAATGGAACCTAAAGTATTGTACTATAAATGGGGATGGGGTGTATAAAAAAGGAGCTGTCAAATTAAAATCCAAAAATCATGTCCTGAAAACAAAGCAAATTCTAATATCAACAATAATAACAACCCTGGTTTCAAGGGAATACCCAGCATTACCAGCATGTGTGTTCTTAGCATCTCCAACACAGCTTGGTAATAGATTAAAAACTAGGGGGGACTTTAATAAGACAAATATTTATGTTATAATAGCTACACAAGCAAACGGCACATGGTGTTCATGGCTGTATACAGCTATTTACAATACAGTGAGCTACCAGAGACCTGCCTTCAACCTGCATAGAAAATATAGAATTGCTTCTTTATATTCAAGACACAAAACAACTTAAAAAGGCAAAATCCTATTTAGCATTCTATTTAACAAGTTCTGCCCAAGACTACATTACTGGGCTTAAAGAGATGCTAAATGAATGAGAGTTTTTTAAAACACTAACCAATGAGAGAGGCTTTTAGCCTATCGATTCTACAAATAGGGATCAGTAATAATTCTACCTTCATGAAGATTTGAACAATGCATGGGGAGCTTTTCTTGAGAACTTCACATGTTTGTTGTGGACTGATTGATTTCTAAAAGTGTCCAGTGCCCTGGACAGGAGGTCCACAGCTATCAGCACAGGCCAGGTTGTGTCGCTCCAAATCACTGACTCTAAATTTCTGCTTAGGGTGCAGGATCTGGGTCTGGTTCCAGCTTTTCTGTTCCAGTTCCTGTTTTGAGACCCCTGCACGATTCCGGATCCTTTGAAACTGGACGTGCAGAGCTGCGAGGATCAACGGTAATTTTGTGCTGTTTGGTGTGTCAGGGGCCGCATGCGTTGTGACGGCTTCGACGAGGAGGAGCTTGCCGGGGACGGGGGGGCGGCGACGGCGCAGAGCTCAGAGGGAGACGTCCGCGAGGCCCGACACTGGACCAAGAAGCTGTACGAGTTTGAGGCCGGCGACCCCGACAGGTTGGTGTCTGGCCAGTCATCCGCGTTAAAACAGCTGACACTGACATGCAAAACAAGGCGCATTGAGACGGCCGATTCTCCTGATGCACAAACAAGTTCTTACTAGCTGCAGCATCTTGCGATGTAAATGGCATCCCTCATATTATTTGGGGTAACTGTTACCACTCTGACTAGTTCCTAGTCGGATCTAGTGTTCATGGAATCCAGCTGTGTCTCTTATAGGTACATCTACTGTACGTACAGGTTTGTGCAATTGCCCGTTTCCTAGCGCTGTGCTCAGTGATGTTGAACAACGCGATGCTGTCTGTTCCAGGTGGGGCCACAGTGGCTTTAAGGAGCTCTACCCCGAAGAGTTTGAGACAGACAGGTAAGAAACCCCACAATTTTGTGCTGTGCAGCAGACTCATCCCCTTCAGGGTTTACCTGTAAAATGTACCCAGTCTGTTACACTGCACGCTCTTAGCGGGATCTGGTTTTATGGTCCTTTTTTGCAGCAACAAGTGTCTGTGCCTTTTATTTTAACAAAGCACCAGTATTATATAGACTATATGTCATGGCACATACACAACTGTCTCGTGAATGTAAAAGCAGTGGAGAATTCTTGCAGCGTTTCCCTGTTTTACAGTATAGCTGGGGCTAAAAATAGCGAAATGGCAGGGGAGTTGAGAGGGTGTGACCCCACTCCTGTAATATTATCGAAATCCAGTATCTGCAGGAAGACTTCAGCTGGCCCTCCAAGGACACATCTGCTCCCCAGTCGGTCAAGATCGGTCTGTCAGTTGAGAGAAAAGACACTGACTTTGTCGCCCCCGTCTCTCCCAGTGACCAGCAGTGCAGCGATGGCGAGAACATCCACCGCCGAGAGAAGGCGCCCAGGTCGGCGAGCCCCGAGTCGGGCCCGCGCAAGCGCTCCAAGAAGACACTGAAGAAGAAGACGAAGAAGAAGGCCAAAAAGAGGAAGAAGGCGGAGGAGCCGGGCAAGCGCAGGAAGAAGAGCAGCAAGGAGAAGCGGAGGAAGAGGAGGAAGGAGAAGGGCCCGGGCGGCAGGAAGGACTCCCGCAGCAGCAGCAGCAGCAGCAGCAGCAGCAGCAGCTCGGAGGACGAGGAGACGGAAGGGGCCCCCCGCGGCCGCAGGAAGAGACCCCACGAGGCCCGGGCGGAGAGCGAGCACGAGGAGGAGCTGCGCAGGAAGAGGAGGAGGAATTGGAAGGTGGCGGACGAGGAGAAGTCGGAGGACAGCTCTGAGGACTGAGCAGCGGAGGGCCTCCGACACGCAGCCCCTTGCTCTCAGTCCGGATCTCCTCTCGCTCTCGCCCCCTCGGAAGAGCTGAGCAAACGGCTAGGCTCTGCTGTCCCTGCCGCACAATCAGGAAGAACAAAGTGCCGGGTGCAAGCACCACAGAGACCTTGTTTTTGTGACACTTTTCAGCTCTGGAGTTTTTAAAAAGTGTGGGAACAAAAGGACAGGTGTATACTCAGCATTATGGCCAGTGCTTGTGCTGTTTGGCACAGTGTCCATTCAACTAGGCAGAAGCCATTCAGGGATTTTTTTGTTTCAGTCCAGGTGTTCTCTGTCTGAGGCCTTGTCCTTGTCCGTGTCCTGGTTCTGGGCCCTGGTTCAGCTGGCATGTGGCTCGCTGGTGCAGCTGCCTCTCACAATAATGACAGTGTTTTTGTACAGCCTTGCAATCGGCACGTCTTTATAATTACTGTTGTTGTGTTGTTATTTCCAAAGCCCCCTACTGTTTTAAGTGAGTCGAGATGGTGGAACGGCTGCCGATGCGAGGACCCAAGCAGGGGCGTGTGTCACCTCCCTCGCTTCACTTGGGGGGGGGGGTGCTGTGTACGTGTGCCCCAGCTTTCACATCCCACCTGTGTGGGCAATAATGGGTTTGCCACTAAGCATGGTGAATTTCTGTAGTGTCCTCTTGGAGCTTGTGGACATGTCGGTTGGCAAGTATAAATGTTCCCCACAGAGTTTTCCTGCACAAGTGGAGCCAATTCCCAGGGGTCCCCCACTGCTTCCCAGCAGGCAGCATCATTTCATTGCAGTCTTCCCATAATGCATCCTGACAGGGCTCGAGACAAGTGCTTTAACTTTGTGTTGGCATAGGTCTACAGGTGGCTTTGATTTTTGTGTGTTTTGTATTGCCGTCACCACTTTGTGAAAGTGTTTGACACGATGTGCTGTCATGCTGTGCTCTCAGGTGACAAGACCATCATGTTCCAGCTGTTCTCGGGGATCCCCCCCACCCCACCCCACCTGTTACCATTCCAGAGAGTCCAGAGAGAGAGATTGCTTTTCCTTTGGGCTGACACTGACATGGCGTAATGGAAAACTTGGCACCCCCCCCCCGTATGCAGAGTGCGATTGACATGAGAGGACAGAGAGGGGTTCGGTCTGACCCAGGTCTGTGAATAGTGACCTGCAGGAACCATTATTCAGGTGTTTCAGGTCCTCAACACTGTTTCAACCTGACGGTCAGTGGTGTGTGTTGTGTGACTGTCCATATCTTCTTTTAATTGATTTCTAATTACACAATTTTGTCTAGAACTATTGTCTGTAGTGTGGTGAATGTTATCGTCTGAATCTTTTAACAAACTTTTGTATAGCCTACAGTCCTCAATTCCCTTTTTACCCTCTGTTTCTGGCTGTCTGTGTCACAGTCTTTAGCGCTGAAGAGTTTTATTTTTATTTTTTTCATATTCAGCTTTTGCCTTGTTCTGGCCTTTTGAGCGTCACAGGGTTTCACGCTGACATTGCAGGCTCTGCACAGCTGCTCCCACCACAGACGCTCCTTGGTTTCTGCAAAAGAGAACTCTAATCTCCCAAACATTGTGTTGGACAATGAGTGGGTTGACCTTTTCCATGTTGGCCTGAAGTTTCAACTCTGGCTGCATGCTTAGTAGAGGTTGCAACACTATGGTTCCAACTACTTTGCCATTAAACTTCAACTGCGTTGTCCATTCATAGAGTAAGAGTACACCAGTATCCAGGCTCAATTCCAATCACAGTGGCATTATGTGCAATCTGTATATCTCTCACAAATAAGTCGATTTTTTAACGATATGAGTGTTATAACAAACTGAGACTGAATATTTTACAATGTCTTCAAAGCAATTGTGGAGTTTATGTTGCCACCTTGAATGTATCATTCTGTTTTTGCAGCAGCTGCCCTGGGCAATCTGTAAGCTTTCCTTCATCTGGAGTTCGTGTTGTGTCTCAATGTTCTGGTGCTTTTAACCAACAGGCTGCACCTTCCTTCTTTCACGTGGTAAATCATGTTAAACTAAAATCTCAGAGTTGGGCGGATTGACCTCAGGGAACTACTGCAAATCGCCCTTTTTCTGAGCATGGGGCTCATGGACGTATCGACTATGTATTTGAAAGATCTTGAATTTCTACAATATTTCTTATTATACAAATCAGGAGCAAAGATAACGACAACAATATTGCAAGATTAAGTAATTCTGCTGATTTTAAAAATAAACCTGCAAAACATTCTATAAGAGGGCAGCAGGTTGAGACAAAATGGCAGCTTTTGTGAACCACATTCCTCATACAGCGGTGGGGAGTGGCATTCTGCCCTCAATCATCCTTCCAGCTGTTGGAAGGCCATTAGTCAGGTGACAGCTTAAAACCTAGGAAGCAGAGGTCTGTGTCAGTGAGATGTACAGTCTGTACGACAGAAAGCAGATTCTCAGTGCTAGACAATCACCTCTTGGAGCAGGAGCAACTAACAACAGGAGAAAGAAAATGAGTGAATTGGAGTTAGTTTTTGGATGTGCTTTTTGTGAAGTCTTTTTAACCTAGTAAGTAGCTTAGCTGCCTAAGTTAGGGAATGGAAAAAGTTTAGTTAGCAGCTGAAAACGGAACTAGTTTTATATGTTTTGCTTATCTCACACATTGTAAAGGGCACTTACAGTATGTCTGCTTTTTGTGTCTTGTTTGCCCAGCTGTCCAGGAAAACAGTAAAAAAGATCCTTAAGATCCTTTTAAGAAAAAGGTAGATAGACAGGCCCAGAAATAAAGACACATATGACAAATGTAAGGTATACACCAAGTGCTCTTTACAATGTGAGGGGAAACCAATCTTGGTTCCTTGCTCAGTTAATTGAACTTCTTCCAGTCTCTAACATAGCAGGCAGGTAGGCTGCATCCAGCTTAAAGACTCAGAAGGCACTTCCAAAAGTTATTCCAAAAATTCACACTGCTCCTCTGTGCTGTTGGCTACTCCTGCTCCCTCTGGTGATCGCCTGCTTTCTGTCATTCAGACTGTACATCTTACTCTGCTGGTTTTAGAACTGTCGCCTGACGCAGCCGTCTTCCAGCAGCTGGGCAGGTGACTGAGGCATCAGCTTCTTTTAATAATCTTTTCCCTCGGCTTTCTGGGAATGTGGTCCAGACAGGGGCTGCCATTTTGTCTGAACCTGTTGCCCTCTTAGAACATAAGAAAGGTAGGACTGTTTCACGAAGCAAGTTCAACTAATTCTCACGTTATGCAGATAGAACTTGCCCGATAACCGAGTTCAGGTTAAGTCCGTTTCACAAAGGCAAACTCAGGTTCAAGTTATCCAGTTACAGTAACTCAGGTTCAAACTATCTGACTAACTGCACATTCATGCCACACTTTAGTAGGCAAGGAGGGCTGAGTATTGATTCCTTCATCCACGCCAGCAAAACCACGGGGAAAGAATGTGCGTCTTAATCCAGTGACAATACATTTAAGGTCTTTTTGGAAAACTATGAAGATAAAATCTGTTGTAAGTGCAAGGAGCTATTCTGTAGCTGCTGCAAAAGCCAGGGAAGACACCTGGCAAAGTATTGCTGATGAATTGGATGTTAAAGTCAATGATGAAATCCAGTGAAATATCTGAAGAAAGAACAAAAAATTGAGTGAGCATGAATGTGTTGGGGGGGAATTACTTAATTTACATTATTATGGCCCTGAAGAGGAGCTCCTCTTTAAGATATTGTGTAGTTGTACAGTATTGTTTTCATGCAGCAGTAATTTATGCATTTACAGTAGCTGGACCACAATAGGAGGACCTAGCAGCAGGTCAAGACAGAGTACCAGAATATCATCCACAGTGGTTGAGTACAGTACAGTGTAGTACAATCCTTTCAATGAAAATGTTCCCAACAAAATTAGCCAACAAAAGTGTGAACAGAATAAGACTGGAGGAGAAGGAATCATCATCAACACAATAAAGAATGTATTCTTTTCTCAACATTTTTGAAGTGTGAATTAAGTATTTCAGAAACTTTTTTTGCAGTGTGAATCAAATAGCATAGTTGCAGCTCCCCTTTCAAGTTGCAGGAAGTCTTAAACCAGGTACAAATATCCCCATTTTTTTGTTGTTGAGAGTTTTGTTTACTGTACTATACTGTAATGCTGTGTATCTTGTTTGGCTTTGATGAGGATGTCTGTGCAGTCCAGAGAACCTATTACATGAGGAAATGCTGCAAGAAATGTTTAGATCAGGGTGCGTAGCTACAGGGCACAGAAGCTACATTTACAGTGGGTAGAATTAAATATGAGAATATGATGTTATTCACTAATGTATGGCCAGGAAACATTTTTAATGCATGCAAAACTATTTTATTGTACCAAATGACTTATTGCGTGACACATTCGGTTTACCAAAGCACTCTGGGTTACCAACACAGTTAAAAAAAACTTGTCACAAGGCATCTCGGGCCTCTGTAGAATTTGATTTTCTTTTGCACACTTAGTTTTGACATAGTATTGACGTTAAAAGGGCTTATGAGATCATGAATATAAAGTATACTCTGCAGAAATTGTATCTTTTCAAATAAAAACTGATCAGCGAACTTCTTGCAAGGTTCTAATGTGAACTGGAACCCTGAAGAAAGGCGACAGTTTTTTGCAGAGGGGACTGATTGGTCTGTGAGTCAAGCTCTTATCCTCAAAGTCAGGTTAATTTTAGTTCAAGTAGGTAGCTGCATCATCATATGTAGTCTGTAAACGAACAAGTAAAGGTTTATTCCATGCTGAAAAGAGAAGAAAAGGGACACCTGTGGAGCCTTTTTCAGTGTGAAGGAACCTTCGAAGGTTAATTTTAATTTATTAACCTCATCCAGAGTAGGATGGGAGTAGAGGATATGTTGCTATAGTTACTTAACTGGATACAATTCAGTCCTGTTAAACTGGACATCCTGACTTTTACCAATTTGCAAAAGGTATCTGGTTGTCCGAGTAATCTCACTCCATGGAAACAGCCACCTAGCCCATTTCGTCATTGGTATCTTATTGATCCAAAGATCTCTTCCAGGCATTTCTGGAAGGAAACTAAGGCTTCACACAGCTGGATAACTTGTTCCACACTCCCAGAACCCTTTGTATAAAGATCTTCTTCTCAGTTTTAAATGCATAGTTCTAACTTGAGTGCCAGAATGAATCTGGTTCCACTTTTGTGGACTGATTACAGAGCAGCAATATATTTTTTTGTAATGTGGTGACCAAATTTGTACACAATACTCAAAATCAAGGGCTATGTATTGCATTATACAATTTTAACGTAACATCCCTTGGTTTGAATTCTATGCATTTGACTTTGTTTCCTGACATCCTTTTAATGGCTTCCACACATTGTCTGGAGGATGTAAATGATGTGTCAAAATAAGCAGCCAGGTTTTTGTTTTTCATAAACAGCCTCAGTGTCAGTGTTGTCGACATTAAATTTTCAACTGCCAGGTGTTTGCCCAGTCTTGAGCTTTATTAAAATTTATATTTATCTATTTTTTTATTAACACTCTTCTATGGTATTTCCTCCTAATTTGGGATCATCTGGAAGTTTGGGAAACTAGTTTACTAAATGTACCAGAATCTAGATCATTAACGTAAATTAGAAACAGCAGTGGTCCAAGTACAGAACACAGTTATACGGCACCCAATTACATCAACCCAATTTAAACTTTAATCCTTGATTTTTACTCTCTGTTTTCTATCAGCAAGTTTTCAGTCTAAATGACTGACAATCTTTTACAGGGAACTTCATCAAAGTTCTGAAATTCCAAATATACCACATTTTATGCTCTATGTGTGTCAATTACTGTTGTTGCTTGTTCAAATAATTCTAATAAGTTGGCTGGGCAAGAACTACTGTTTTTTAATCCGTGTTGAGTATGGAATGTTGTTTCCATATAATAAATTGACTAGTTGTTTTATCAAATTTCTCTGATCACTTTTGAAGGGCAATGTGTGAAACTGGTGGTTTTCTCTGAAAGAAGGGGAAGGTACAGGTGTGTATATATATATATACACACACCTAAATGAAAGAGTGCCTGTGTATTGCAGTGTTAATGTGCAGGAAACACGTTTCAGCAACTATCAAAAAGTTTGATTAGGATTGGTACCTTGACAATTTTAATTTATTCTTTTATAGTTCAGTTATTGAAAGTATAATTTATCATTTGGTCTGATTTCCTCTTTTTAAATTATAAAATAAAGTACATTTCTGCATACTTTTGCAAATAAAGGTGTCTTGATTTGTTGAGGTCCTAGCATTCATTTACGTTTGTGAATATATATATATTAACATTTCCATTAATAAGAATAAATGCATATTTTCCCCATTTGCTGTGCTCGAGGTGCATTAATGAGACCAGTCCAGTCAGTCTCACAGGACCAAACTGGAAGAACATTTTGAAGACTGACGAGGCCCTCCAGAGCTACTTTCCACTTGGAAGTTTGTCCCCTCAAACATTTTGTAATACCCCTGGAATTAAACACAGCAGAGGCCCAGTTAAGGTCTTAAAGAAAACCCCTTGGGCATTAAGTGTAAACTGCCAGATTTCTGTCACTCACCAGACAGAAATAGAAAAAAAGTCTTCAAAGATCATTTGTTCAAGTTATGGCCCATCCAGACAGCTGAAAGTACAGGTAGGCCATGCCCTGGTGTATATAAGCAGAGCGTTCTGTAGTGTAAGAGTTCACAGTTGCCAGTTTTGAAATAGCATATTAATTTGACTGGTTTTGCGACAAAGTGATTTTCTTCTTTTGTCTCACTGTGATTTTTTTAAAAAAAGGATAAAATGACTCAAAATGAAGGCCAGATATACAGTGTGATCACCAGCTTCCGTCAACTGTATGTGTTGAGTGTTGTAAATCTGTTTCTAGATCTGAGTTTCTGAAATCCGAATTAGAAGAGCCTGCTTTAGCAGAGATGCATTCCCTTGACTTGTGAACCGGGGAGAAGATCTCGCCTAGCAACTCACCTAGCTCTCCCCTAGCAACTGCAGTGAATATGTAAGTGATGAGACAGCACCTTCCTGCACACTGCAAATTAAACTCTTCTGTATTTCCTGGTCCTGCAGGCTGGCACACCTGTACACGGACAACATGATCCGGCTTGCGTTAGTCGTTCATTCAGACCCCTGGACAGCCGCAAGGCAATTTCAAATTATAAACTAGAACTCAACTAATTCATAAACTAATTGCAATCTATTGATTGCAACTCATCTTGTCTATCAAATACACCGTTATAGTCTAAAACAGAAATACTGTGCAGTCCTTTGCAATATATATGCACAGTGTGGCCAAGAGGTGATGATAATCCTGTATATTAAAACTATTCAGCTAAGGAAACCGATAATTTATCTTTGTTAGTTAATTCTTCATCCAGCAGTAGTGTGATGTTTATAGTATGCTAGGTATGCCTTACCTGAACTTTGTGTCTCATCTCCCTTTATTTTTCTTGTTCATAAGCCAATGTTTTAGTTTTCTGGTAATGAGTTAAGGTCTTCTTATGGGAAGTAATGTGTCTATAGCTAAATCCATGCAAGACAATTTTCCTAAAGACGTTTTATTACTGTGAAGCTGCTGTACTAACTTCAGCACCATGAACTCCTCCTCATCAGACAGAACAATAGATGGTCAAAGTGTTCTTGACTGTAACAAAGCAAGACTGTGATTATTTTTCTCAGGGATGGCCTTTGGAGAACTGTGTACCCAGGCTCAGGAATGGACACTGATTTCAGCTTGTCTTCAGGTCCTTCTTTCACTCCTTCATTCTCATGATGCATCACACAAGTGTAGCAATTTCCATGTAATAAAACACCATTAAACCTCGAAGTCACTACTTATTCTTTGTTGTTAATCATTGTTCTTAATACACCTTCTGGTTGTGATCTGGGCTCGAATCCTTCCTTGCCCTGCCTGCCATCACTGCCTCTGGAGTCTCCTCACTGAGGTTATTTCCTATGTCAGCAAGCTGTCTCACCCTGCAGCTCACTGCAGGCAGCCCACAGAATTTAAGCAGGAGTGAGCCTGGCCAGTACCTGGATGGGAGAATTTGTGAAAAAGTAAGGCTGCTGCTGGAAGAGGTGTTAGTGGGGCCAGTTGGGGGGGGGGGGGGGCTCACTCTACAGTCTGTGTGGGTCCTAATAATAATAATAATAATAATAATAGCTTACACTTAATAGCGCTTTTCTGGACACTCCACTCAAAGTGCTTTACAGGTAATGGGGATCCTCTCCACCACCACCTGTGTGCAGCATCCACCTGGATGATGCGATGGCAAGCCATAGTGCTCAAAGTATGGTCACCACATATCAGTGGGGAGGAGAACAGAGTGATGAAGCCAGTTCAGAGATGGGGATTATTAGGAGGCCGTGATTGGTAAGGGCCAATGGGAAATTTGGCCAGGACCCCGGGGTGCGTGCCCCAGTATAGTGATGGGGATACCTTTGCTTTCTCCATTTGGTGTCTCAGAGCCTGCTGTTCATGTCTTTTGCCCTGTAGAAACTGTCAGCTGCTTCAGATTCCTCGAAGTGCAGATCTCTGCCAGCTAGGACTGGTCTGGACTGAAAGCCAGAAAAAGCACAACAGACACTTTGTGTCTGAAGATGCTCTGAGACTGAAAGTAATAACTTCAATACCTGTGCTAAACTGATTGAATCATGTTGTGATAAATGTTTAGTCAATAAAACTAAAAATAAGAATATTTTGCATCCCTGTAAATACCTTTCTTATAGTTTTCATTTGTATTTCTCTGAACTTAAGATGGTAGTTTTCAGTAACGAGCTGTTCCTGCCCCTGACCAGAGGCAGAACAGCTGTTCAGTCAGTATTTCATGTGAGTCAGCGCAAATTAGTACAAATATTCAAAAGCCTCAAAGGCATCGTCATGTAGTGGACTTATTCAGAATGAACAGGGCAACAGCAAGGGAAACAATGAGAAAAAATGAGAATAGGAGGCTTCTCTTTACCCAAAGAGTTGTGGGAGTGTGGAACAGGCTACCCAGATGTGTGGCTGAAGCTGATACTTTGGTTACCTCCATGAAATAGCTGTTTGAGATCTTGGGATCAATAAACTACTTACTAAACAGGCCAGATGGGCTGAACGGTCTCCTCTTATCGTACGTATGGTATCAATCCTTTCTAATGTGAGTGCTTTCAGTCAGCCCAGTGTGTGAGAAACAGCCTCTGGCTCCAGCCATGCTCCCTCCAGCTGTCAGTCAGTCACCTGACTGGCCTCTGCCAGGAGAGACACAGCCTCCCACTGTCCGTCACAGCTCAGCACGGGGGCTTGGTGGCAGACAGGGGGAGCTGGTCCCATCTTCACACACTGACGCTTGTTCACAGCAACACTGACGTAACGGCTGTTTCCCCTGCTGGAAACTGATCCACCACAAACTCCGTTTCTGAAGAGGAACCACAGGGTGCTTTGCCCAGACTGCACCATGGCTAGGAAATGCTCAGAAGTTAATTATTCACAGTTCGTAAAACAGTCTAGAGTTGTCTGAAACAGAAGTTGTTTTCATTGTCAAAGGCGTTGCAATACTTCTAAAGCCTTAAAAGTGATTCAGAATTTAAAAAGACAAATCTTGACACCGTGACATTGATTTCTTATGAGTCAGAGTTCAATTAGAGATGTAAGTCTCTGGTATTTGTCTCTCCAGTGGACGCTGATGACGTTCAGAGGAGCAGATCGGCTCTCATTGAGCCTCACCTCTTTGGCTGCAGCCCCGGGCCTCCCTGTCAGAGTCGGCTCTAATCCCCTGGGCTCAGCTCTCTCTCTGGTGGGGCGAGTTTGTATGGGGGGGCTGTTCTCTCCCATGCTGGCCGTTTTGGGGGGAGGTGTTCCCCAAAACAGGGTTAAGGTAATATGCTGAAATAATTACTAAAATAATTCAAATAAAAACCAGCACCTTTTACCACTGACACACCTGCTGGCCAGTTTCAATTCCAGAGAAAATGCCTTATTTCCTCAGGGTTTGACACCACTCACCCTCCCCAGGAGTGCAGAAGAACCAAACTGGTCTCCTTCACTTGTGCTCTGTCTGCACTGGTTTTCAGAAATTGAGGCACCAGCTGTTTCTTTTCTTCCTTGATAGAGTCCTGTTATTACAGGGCATCCAGCGCTGGTGGAGAGCAATTATGGACAGCTGAGGACTTGCAGAACTGCAGGGCTCTGACCCTTCACAACTCGGCTGCAGGGGTCTGCAGTGACAAACCAGGAGGTGGATGGTTCTGAGGAATATGGGCCGGACCTTCTCCCGTCCTGTGCTTGTAATACACCAGCTGCACTTACCTGATCCGGTGCAGCAGTCTGAAGCACATCCAGAGAAGCAGTCAGAACAAAGTGTAGACTGAAGCTTGGAAAAACAATAAAGAAAGGAATGTCAAGACAAGAGATGAGACTCAGTGACTGAGCGGAGAAGTATCGTCAGCTGGACTTACCCTGTTGGTTAAAGGTAACTGCTAGATTGATTGCCCACAGGTGGAATTGATCGCTGGCCAAATCATGTCAGCACGGCAACAGGCAGGTTGACTAGAGCCTTGATAGTCGCAGTGGTGTTTTGGGCGTGTAAACCCAAACAACGCTTCACAAAAAAGTTGCAGCAGCACGAGAATGAAGGGGCCATGAAACAGCAAAGCAAAGACAATTAAAGAGCAATGCCAAAATACTGGGGAGTTGAGGATTTGGGAACGTAATCAGATGAAAATAAAAACCGCAGAGACTGTTCAATATCAGGAAATCAGGAAAAACAACCTGAACGTAACCAGACCAACAAAAACCAACTCAGAGATCCCTTAAATCCTTAAACAAGCTGTGAGAAATAAATGTCACACTGCTTTAGACACGGATTACCTGGTTCCTATGCTGCAGCAACACTTCTCAGAGAGAGCAGAAGGATTTCATGTGACTGTCACTCTGAGGGAGGGCAGTCAGAGGGTTAAACTGGACTACACTGTACAAACTGATGACATGGAAGTGAAAGAACATGGGCACACCAGACAGAACTAGACAGACAGCACCAGAATGGGCTGTTGGCTATCAGAACATCAGCTCAGGGAAGCCGGACTGTGGTCCTCATCCTCTGATCTGCTTTAGCTGTTTGTAAAGATCTTTCAGTGAGGTGTTTTTAAAATTTAAGCTTGTTGCAGTAATTAAGCAACAAATGACCACCAGGTGACGACATTGCTACACAGGTCTAAAGACGTCTGTTTTACAAGCGTTCTTTTAATCAGATTCATTCCACTGATCGGGCACCAGATGAAGCACCTGGCTCAGAACACAGATATCCCATTACCTAACTGATTGACAGTTCTCCATCATTCCAAATATGTTGCTATATTTTCTAGTATTTCCAATTAAAACAGTTAAGGAAGGAAAGTTAAAGAGAACTGTTTCTAATTACTGAACAAGAATTACTGAACTAGAAAACAAAACTGCAAAGCTTTCAGAGAAGAGGATGTGTTACATATATATAAATAAAGGTCCTTACACTTATATGGCACTTCTGGACACTCCACTTAAACCTAATGGTCATGGGGATCCCCTCCACCCCCAGCAGTGTGCAGCCCCACCTGGATGATGCTCCAGTCCTCTCCCCCCACACCAGCTCTCAGTGGGGAGGAGAGCAGAGTGATGAAGCCAGTTCAGAGATGGGGATTATTAGGATGCCATGACTGGTAAAGACCAAGGGGCATTAGGACCCACACAGACCGCAGGGTGAGCGCCCCCTACTGGCCCCACTAACGCCTCTTCCAGCAGCAGCCTCAGCTTTCCCAGGAGTCTCCCATCCAGGTACTGGCCAGGCTCACACCTGCTGAGCTCCAGTGGGGCTGCCAGCTGGGAGCTGCAGGGTGATATGCTACTTGCTATATAAATGTAATCTCTCTCAAGATGGTAATTTATTGGGAGGAAACTTTGTGAAATAATTTTTAAAAACCTCATTATTGTAAATGCTGTGACACCATTTGTAAAAAAAAAAACGCCAACAGTCTTTCTTTTTTCATTAGGAAACATTAGTGTCTGTCATTTATTGGAAGTGTCTTAGCATACTGTCTCACTTGATGGTTTGGCCATTAACTGAGATAGGTTGGGAATTAGTGTAATAAGTAGCAAAATAACGGGGGCAATTCAACTTACAGCGCAGTCTGTATTTGGACAGTGACACAATTTTTGCTGTTTTGGCTCTGTACTCCAGCACATTGGGTTTGAAATGAAACAATGACTATGAAGTGCAGAATGTCAGCTTTAATTTGAGGGTATTTACGTCTATATTGGCTGAACCATATAGGAGTCACAGCCCTTTTTATACATAGTGGTTCTTTTCTAAACTGAAAAGTGTAAATAGACGTATAGAGGACACCAAATAGAGGACCAAAAGTAATTGGACTACTGGCTGCTCAGTTGTTTCTTGGCCAGCTGTGTGTCGTTAGTTCGTTAGTTCATGCACAAGAGAGCTAAGAAAAGGTCTAGAGTTCATTCTTCGTGTGACATTTGCCTCCGGAGTCTGTTGCTGTTGTCTCTCAACATGAGGACCAAAGAAGCAATTAACGCAGCAATCATGACGCTGAAAAATCAGAATAAATCAATCATATAGCCAAAAGGTGTATCAAAATCAACTGTTTGGTACATTGTTAAGAAGCAAGAACGCACTGGTGAGCTTAGCATAGCAAACGACCTGGTAGACCACGGAAGACCACAGTAGTGGATGACCGAAGAATACTTTCAATCGTGAAGAAAAACCCCTTTTCGACTGTTGAACAGAGCAGGAACACTCTCCAGGATGTAGGCATAGATGTGTCAAAGATGACCATAAAGAGAAGAATACACCAGCATAACCTCAGTGGAGTTTTTGGACTTTTTCAGGGCCAAAAAGTGAAATGTTCTTGACTGGCCAAGTCAATCACATGACCTGAATCCCATTGAGCATGCATTTCACTTCACGAAGACAAGACTGAAAGCAAAAAGCCCTGGAAACAAGCAGGAACTGAAAATGGCTGAATTACAGGCCTGGCAGAGCATCACCAGGGAAGATACCCAACGTCTGGTGATGTCTATGGGTCCCAGACGTCAGGCAGTCATCAACTGCAAAGGATTTGCAAACATGCCAAATTATATTTAAGATGATGGGACTATGTGATTCCTATATTGTTCACCTCGAATTAAAGCTGACATTCTGCACAACCTCTTAGTCCGGATCGTGGTCACCAACGCCTACTTTTCCGGAAAAACCTGCCTCAAAAGTACCATCTCACTGCATTATTTTATATCACCAAAACCACAAAACCTTTACAGAAAACCTTTTATTAATCAAAAAGTGTAAAAATTGTTTTTCACAAAACCACTTTTAGAAATCGCATTAGAACGTCCATAAGCCCACACGTGTGCTGTCCTCAGCGTGGTCACCCGTGCCCACTGTGTAAATCAAGATCTACCTTTGATTCCTTCGTAATTGTAATAGTTTTTTACCAACAAAACCACAAAACAATGTTATCAATCGAAAAACGACAACCGGGGCTTTAAAAAAAACCAAGACAATCGATCACAAAGTCACTTTTTATCTGATGATGCACTTCCAAACTTCCAATCTGCATCGATAATGCAATCAATAAGCCAGCGAAACAAGACTGCAAAAGCAAAAACCAGCAAAAAAAAAAATATATATATCCCATGTTTTTACCTTAGTCTGAAGCATAACATATATCCACAGTACCCAGACTAGCTTATCTCCAGACCTGGAGGCTACTGAATGTTATTGACTTTGTAGTAAATGTTTGAAGCAGGACAGCCAGAAAGGCGATCTGATTGGTTAAAAGCGCCGTCATTCATTGTATTTTCAGCCATTCAGAGCCCTTAGGGGGTAAGACTTCCTGTAGAAGCCTCAGGCTGCTTTCCGCCTGCCTTTTAGCTGTCAATCATTGACTCAGAAGGGGTAATCAATCAGTTTTATATCAGTTTCTTATCAGTGTTCCTTTTTTCATACCAGAAGGCAACTCTGAGGTTTTTTTCATTGCATAACAGCAGATAAAAGCTCTCTAGCAGTGTCTAAAGGTTTTTATAGCAATTGCAATGGTTTTTATTCTTATTATTTTCAATATTTTTATTATTTTTTTTATTATAGGTCCAGTCTTCGCAAAACATGATGTAGAATTGATCGATTTGTCCCAGATTTTTATCCAAGCTAGTAGTCACCTAGAACAAGGTTCTTTGACATGCATATAGTTGAAAAAGCTGACCTCTGAAGACCAAAAAAAAAACATTTCCGCCTGCTTTTTGAGTTTTTTTTTTCATACAGTATGTTTGTCTGCTTAGTAGACATATTAAGAAATGCAAGACATTTGACTGTTCACACAAAAGGGGTTAGCTTCAATTTAAGACCTGCATCAGGCTCCTGCTATGTTCTGCTGCAGAGATACTGTATACAGTAACAAATTGTTTAAGGGGAGGCTAAATGTGTCACTGGGAGTCCATAGTCATTGTTTCATTTCAAACCCAATGTGCTGGAGTACAGAGCCAAAATGGCAAAAATTGTGTCACTGTCCAAATACATATGGACTGCACTGTATATATCCACTACAGAGTGCTGTACAAGAGGCCAAGAGTATTATGGCTTGTGTCTCACCCCCTCCACTGTGAATTTACACTACTCCCATCTGGGAGACGCCTCCGTCCCCCCAGACGCTGACTCGGGAAAATCTTTCATCCCTGATGCAATCTCACTCTGAAACGATGTGAAGTAACTCCCTTCTCTCTTACGTCCTGTAACACTCGTGTAACATCTCTGTTCGGAATGTCTTCCTAGTTGGACTGTTGTTTTGGACTGTGCCGTTAAACAAATTTCCCCCAAAGGAAAATAACGCTTAATCTAAAGTGAGAATGATTCAATTACTGAGCAAACACCTACACCTGTAGAAGGGCTTATAGTTGCCTACAATTAATTCAATGAGTATATACAGTAAGCAAAACAGAAGTCTCGATAAAGCCAAGAAAATACCACAAATCACAAACTTACAACAGAATAGCAGAACTGAACCACCACCTGACACCTGGTGTTGATGGGGCACAAGCGCTGTCAGCTGGTGAGCTCTGAGTGACTCTGGCTGAGCAGAGAGTCTCTTGTCCACATGCATTTAGGAACACAACAAGGAAAATCTGACTCTTCTTCTTTCAAAATGCAGAACAACACAAAACCAGGGTTCAATATTTCACATTTTCCAGCTGTAACTCTGTTCATCTGCATCGCTTATTTTTGAATTTTATTCTATAGTAATATTAGCTTAGTGACTCTTAACTCTATAGATCTGTTACTTGTTTCAGTTTCTAGTTTTATTATCTATAATAATAATAAACTTTATTTTATATAGCGCCTTTAAAGGTGGCTTCTCAAAGCGCTTTTCAGGATGACAACAACAATAAATAAGAAGAATACACAAGATAAAACACAATTACAATATAGAGAGGAGACCGTGGATGGTGGTAGTAAGAGAAGCAGAGGGGTGAAGAATGGAACCAGTTCAGTAAAGGCTCTTCTGAAGAAGAGGGTTTTGCGTCTGGATTTGAAGGAGTTTAGAGAAGGTGACTCTCTGATATCCTTGGGCAGAGAGTTCCAGAGCTTGGGGGCGCAGCAGGAGAAGGCCCTGTCACCCATACAATGTAGATGGGTTTGGGGGACAGTAAGGAGACCAGAATTAGAAGAGAGAAGGTTGCGAGGTGGGGAGTAGGGCGATAATAGTTCAGACAGGTACTGAGGTGCCAAGCCATGCAGAGCATGAGGATTTTAAAGTCTACACGGAATTTGACCGGAAGCCAGTGCAAGGACTCCAGGATAGGAGTAATGTGAACACTTGCACTAGACCTGGTCAGGATTTCAATGTAAGGTTCAATGTAAACATATGACCTTACCTTTTGGAAAATGTAGCTCAGTCCCTTTAACTATCTGTAGCTCGACCAGCCTGTTATTCTGTTGACAGCTGGGGTCCTGCTGCCCGTTTTGAAGCCTCCTGCTGGTCCCTTCGTCACTGTGAAGGGACAGAAGCCAAGAGCCCTGTGTACCCTGATGCTCTGGGCCAGGGAGCTGCTCTTAGAAGAATTTTTATTGTAAGTTTGATTTCTATATAAAATGGTTCATTTCTCTCTTTTTAAAAATAATATCATTTTTTTGTGCACATTGTTTCAAAACTATTTTTAAGTTACAAGTGAACAATTAAAACCGGACAGTGTGCTCCACTGGATATATCAGTATGTCCACACAAAAAAAAAACTGAGGTGATTTTTTTTAAAGAAATGTCTATTTTTATTGAACTTTCTTGCATTGTCCACAATACAGCAATTAGATAAGAACAAAAAAAATGTACATCTCAACTTTTAAAATCCCTGAAAAGATAAATTCTGCACAAACCCCAGCATGGCAGTGAGCAGGCACAACAAGTTGCACTCCAGAGAGAGGCTGAAGACAGCCTGGGCCTCTGTCTGTGTGCTGCGTAGGACACAGTGATACGGTCTGCAGACAGGTCTCTGGTGTTGCAGCAGCCCTGGGCCTCTGTCTGTGTGCTGCTCAGGACACAGTGTTACCGCCTGCAGACAGGTCTCTGTTGTAGCAGCCCTGGGCCTCTGTCAGTGTGCTGCACAGGACAGTGCTACAGCCTGCAGGCAGGTCACTGGTGTTGCAGCAGCCCTGGGCCTCTGTCTGTGTGCTGCACAGGACAGTGCTACAGCCTGCAGGCAGGTCACTGGTGTTGCAGCAGCCCTGGGCCTCTGTCTGTGTGCTGCGTAGGACACAGTGTTACGGCCTGCAGACAGGTCTCTATTGTAGCAGCCCTGGGCCTCTGTCAGTGTGCTGCGCAGGACACAGTAATACGGCCTGCAGGCAGGTCACTGGTGTTGCAGCAGCCCTGGGCCTCTGTCTGTGTGCTGTGTAGGACACAGTGATACGGTCGGCAGACAGGTCTCTGGTGTTGCAGCAGCCCTGGGCCTCTGTCTGTGTGCTGCTCAGGACACAGTGTTACCGCCTGCAGACAGGTCTCTGTTGCAGCAGCCCTGGGCCTCTGTCAGTGTGCTGCACAGGACAGTGTTACATCCTGCAGGCAGGCCTCTGGTGTTGCAGCAGCCCTGGGCCTCTGTCTGTGTGCTGTGTAGGACACAGTGATACGGTCTGCAGACAGGTCTCTGTTGTAGCAGCCCTGGGCCTCTGTCAGTGTGCTGCACAGGACAGTGTTACATCCTGCAGGCAGGCCTCTGGTGTTGCAGCAGCCCTGGGCCTCTGTCTGTGTGCTGCGCAGGACACAGTGTTATCGCCTGCAGACAGGTCTCTGTTGTAGCAGCCCTGGGCCTCTGTCAGTGTGCTGCGCAGGACACAGTGTTATCGCCTGCAGACAGGTCTCTATTGTAGCAGCCCTGGGCCTCTGTCTGTGTGCTGTGTAGGACACAGTGATACGGTCTGCAGACAGGTCTCTGTTGTAGCAGCCCTGGGCCTCTGTCAGTGTGCTGCACAGGACAGTGTTACATCCTGCAGGCAGGCCTCTGGTGTTGCAGCAGCCCTGGGCCTCTGTCTGTGTGCTGCGCAGGACACAGTGTTATCGCCTGCAGACAGGTCTCTGTTGTAGCAGCCCTGGGCCTCTGTCAGTGTGCTGCACAGGACAGTGTTACATCCTGCAGGCAGGCCTCTGGTGTTGCAGCAGCCCTGGGCCTCTGTCTGTGTGCTGTGTAGGACACAGTGATACGGTCTGCAGACAGGTCTCTGTTGTAGCAGCCCTGGGCCTCTGTCAGTGTGCTGCACAGGACAGTGTTACATCCTGCAGGCAGGCCTCTGGTGTTGCAGCAGCCCTGGGCCTCTGTCTGTGTGCTGCGCAGGACACAGTGTTATCGCCTGCAGACAGGTCTCTGTTGTAGCAGCCCTGGGCCTCTGTCAGTGTGCTGCACAGGACAGTGTTACATCCTGCAGGCAGGCCTCTGGTGTTGCAGCAGCCCTGGGCCTCTGTCTGTGTGCTGCTCAGGACACAGTGTTACCGCCTGCAGACAGGCCACTGTTGTAGCAGCCCTGGGCCTCTGTCAGTGTGCTGCACAGGACAGTGTTACATCCTGCAGGCAGGTCTCTGGTGTTGCAGCAGCCCTGGGCCTCTGTCAGTGTGCTGCACAGGACAGTGTTACATCCTGCAGGCAGGCCTCTGGTGTTGCAGCAGCCCTGGGCCTCTGTCTGTGTGCTGCGCAGGACACAGTGTTATCGTCTGCAGACAGGTCTCTGTTGTAGCAGCCCTGGGCCTCTGTCAGTGTGCTGCACAGGACAGTGTTACATCCTGCAGGCAGGCCTCTGGTGTTGCAGCAGCCCTGGGCCTCTGTCAGTGTGCTGCACAGGACACAGTGTTATCGCCTGCAGACAGGTCTCTGTTGTAGCAGCCCTGGGCCTCTGTCAGTGTGCTGCACAGGACAGTGTTACATCCTGCAGGCAGGTCTCTGGTGTTGCAGCAGCCCTGGGCCTCTGTCAGTGTGCTGCACAGGACAGTGTTACATCCTGCAGGCAGGCCTCTGGTGTTGCAGCAGCCCTGGGCCTCTGTCAGTGTGCTGTGTAGGACAAAGTGATACAGCCTGCAGAGAGAGGGTCCTGTAGAGCAGTGGCAAGCTATAAAGGCATGTCCCAAGACCTCAGGGTTGGTACAAGAAATAGGAACAGCTCTGAAATGTCCAGTAGGGCAGTAAACAAGAGAAAAACAAGATGACAGCGAAGGAGACTCCCATTGCACAGCAGTTTAGTCCATTTCAAGGTTTTCCAGCTGCAGGATGTGATACAATCAATACCGATGAGAAAGCAGTCATATATAATATGTAATAAGTGATATTTTAACATCTCCTTGGAATCACACTCTAACAGACCTGAGATCTCCTGCCCCGGTGCTGCCGCAGGGAGCCCGAGATGGGCAGGATCCCCAGGAGGAGAGGCCGCAGGCGGCGCGGACAGAGACCGCGCAGCTACACGCACTGGTGTCTGGGCATGTAGGTGCAGATGTTCTTCCCGCAGCCCCAGCAGCGCTCCACGGGGTGGGCGGAGGCCACCTTCTTCTTGCACAGCTTGCACGAGTCGGCCCCAGCCGCCGTCGCCGCCCTCTTCCCCTTCTGCTGCTGCGCGATCAGGCCCTTCAGCTCCGCCTGGATGTTGGCGTCGGGGGCGCGGGCGACGTCGATCACCTCCACTTTGCTGGGGTCCCACACGCAGTCCTCCTCCAGCCCGCTGGGCACGGCCTTCATGCCGCAGTTGGGGGGCACCCAGGCAGTGTCGTAGCCGTGGCTGTGCCAGGTCTTCTGCAGGGGGTGGTTGTCGGTGTCGATCCGCTTCACCCGGCCCGTGTCCACCCTCAGCTTCAGCACCACCTTGTCCGTGACGGGGGACTGGAGGGGGTAGCGCTCGGCCTTGCGGGGGTTCCTGCTCACGTACACCCCGGGCCCCAGCATGCCGTCGGCGGACTGCCTGAAGCCCCCGGCGATGATGTTGCGGGCCTGGCTGACCGAGGTGCCGTGGTACATGGTGTACAGGCGCCCCGCCTTGGGCTCCTGCTCCGCCGTCAGGTGCTGGTCGTCGTCGTACTGCACCTCCCAGCCGAAGAACTCCACCGACATGTCTGCGGGCTCTGAGGGTGTGGAAAGGGAAGAGCCGTGTTACTGCTCCCGGCACTGGCGCCTGCCGGGGACCGACCGTCACCGGACCGAGCGCAGGGGGGGACAGGACCTGAAGACTGCTGCGCTCCACATCTGGAGACGTCACCTCCGCCCTCTCTCTCCTCCCTCTCTTCCTGCCCTCTCTCCTCCCTCTCTTCCTGCCCTCTCTCCTCCTTCTCTCCCTGGCCTCTCCTCCCACTCTCTCTCCCCCTCTCCGCCCTCTCTCCTCCCTCTCTTCCTGCCCTCTCTCCTCCCTCTCTCTCTCCCCCTCTCCGCCCTCTCTCCAACGACTCTCTCCGCCCTCTCTCCTCCCTCTCTCTCCCTCTCTCCCTGCCCTCTCCTCCCACTCTCTCTCCCACTCTCTGCCCTCTCTCCTCCCTCTCTCCAACCACCCTCTCTTCCTCTCTCCCTGCCCTCTCTCCTCCCTCTCTCTACTCCTTCTCTTCCTGCCCTCTCTCCTCCCTCTCTCCCTGCCCTCTCCTCCCACTCTCTCTCCCCCTCTCCACCCTCTCTCTCTCCCCCTCTCCGCCCTCTCTCCTCCCTCTCTCCAACCACTCTCTCTTCCTCTCTCCCTGCCCTCTCTCCTCCTTCTCTTCCTGCCCTCTCTCCTCCCTCTCTCTCTAACCTCTCTCTCCATGCCCTCTCTCCCTCCCTCTCTCCCTCCCTCTCTCCCTGCCCTCTTTCCTCCCTCTCTCTCCTCCTGAACAGCGCTCGTCCTGCTGTGCCCAGTGGAGGACAGGACTCCCCCCTCCAGACATAGCTGACCTGGTACTCTCAGGAGAGGGCTGAGGGCTCAGATATCAGATGTCGCTATGCGCCCTATGCTATCACTAACTGTGGCTGAAAAGCCGATCAACACATTTGTGTTCTCTCGAATTGACTACTGTAATGCTCTACTCGCCGGGGTATCTAAATCTACTCTGAACAAACTGCAGTATGTCCAAAATTCAGCAGCCAGAATCCTGACCAGGTCTAGTGCAAGTGTTCACATTACTCCTATCCTGGAGTCCTTGCACTGGCTTCCGGTCAAATTCCGTGTAGACTTTAAAATCCTCATGCTCTGCATGGCTTGGCACCTCAGTACCTGTCTGAACTATTATCGACCTACTCCCCACCTCGCAACCTTCTCTCTTCTAACTCTGGTCTCCTTACTGTCCCCCAAGCCCGTCTACACTGTATGGGTGACAGGGCCTTCTCCTGCTGCGCCCCCAAGATCTGGAACTCTCTGCCCAAGGATATCAGAGAGTCACCTTCTCTAAACTCCTTCAAATCCAGACTCAAAACCCTCTTCTTCAGAAGAGCCTTTACTGACCTGGTTCTATTCTTCACCCCTCTGCTTTTCTTATTACCACCATCCACGGTCTCCTCTGTGTATTGTAATTGTGTTTTATCTTGTGTATTATTTTTATTTATTGTTGTTGTCATCCTGTAAAGCACTTTGAGAAGCCACCTTTAAAGGTGCTATGTCAAATAAAGTTTATTATTATTATCAGATGCATCTTGTGAGAGGAAGGGTGTCCTCTCCTGGGCACTACCCAGCAGGGCATCCTGCCCCCCTGCTGAAAGAGGGGGTGCCAGGACGGCAGACAGGAGTGCTGCTGGTTGTTGTGTTGTCTAGTTCCTGCCAGCCCTGAGCCACTCAGTCCACAGCCTGCCAGGGAGTTACCCTGCATTCACTGTGCTTCCGTCACCCAGAACCGCGGGAAAGGTTTGGTGCTGTACGAGACTTGAATGAAGTTTCACTTTTGTTTCTACATCGGGACTGAGGACAAGCAAAGAAAAGAAAAACAAAGGCGACCTTCCCGCAACAGTGCCACCTCAGCGTTTTTATAACAAATCGTGATTTCGGGTATGTTTTCACGTCTGCTAGAGACAGCAAGAGGATGTGGAGTAGCGTTACTTCACAGTTCAACTGTGTACTCAAACTGGAAATGCCCACTGCCCTGGAAACTTCATTTTAAGAGATAAAAGAGAGAAAAGTATACGATATAATCATGTGTGTATATACATACACGATATACTCTAAGTATCTGGTTTATTTTGTCTGTCCGTGTTCCCCGGCCATGAGCACTTTTTCAGGAACACTGTATCTGCCTCGTCTTCTAGCGTACACGACACGAACCGATGTCAGAAACGAAGAGAAACGCGGACACGATCTGCCTACACGACGCCCGGTGGGCCACGACTCGTCCCTTCGCTAAATCACGGGCTCCGACCGACGCTGCTAAACCCACCCCCAAGCCCCCTGAGCCCGAACCGTACCTCTTTCTGCGGGGTTGTTAGCCAAGTATCTCCCGAGCGCAGAGCCTGAAACTTTAAGCTACTCGAACCCGTGGTTTCGGTTTCGGTTCACTCGGGTCTGGGTACGAAACCAAAGCAGTCCCCATTCTAGGCCAAGCAGAGGAAGGAGTGTCTGTTTTTCACGATTATTACAGATTTTTTTAAAACTTTTTATTTGAACAATAACAACATAAAATACAATACAAACAAGAGTACATATAACATCACAAATCGTCAGGGGTACATATTACAATACAAATATGATGAAAAAAGTTTCAGCAGTACACAAAGATAGACGTCCGCACCCCTTTTCACGTTTTTACATTTCGAAATAATCTGCAAATACGCCTTTTAAATCTATTTTAAAATGTTCAAGCGTAGGAATCTTCCCAGACCATTTCACTTTGTGTATATAATAACGTACCAGTATAATAATGAAGTCAATTACAAACTAGATGTATTTTTTCCAATGGAATTGAAATTTAACGTAACGAGTCTGTTCCTGTGTGGTTTAAACTGACCAGGTTAAGGCCTATTCTTAGGGTATTACAGCTGTTCCAAATGCAAATAATAAAAAAAAAATAAATGCATTTTTAAAAGGAAAAATAAAGGTGAATTTCTTGCTGTAAAGTTTCTATCCCTTGTTTCTCCGTGGGCTCACTGCTCCCCACACCGACTACCTGCTAAAATCCACGGAGCGCCCGTCAGTCTCCTAGTTCAAGTGTCCCAGTCGATGTGTCTGTGCGCTTAAACCGAACCCTGCTTTGCGTTCCGACTGACAGAAAGATAAGCGATTGACTTTTTAAACACCGGTGTCTCAGGGCCGGGGTCAAGAGCCAACCGTCCCCGTAGTGAAAAGCAGAGCACTGAAGAAAAAAAGCGACGGCTTTTGAAATGTTCTCCGATTTGTTCAGTTTTTGTCTTGAAAATCATCTGCGTCCCTTTGGACACATACTCCTCCTTTTAACTGCGTGTTGGAAAAAGCCTGTTTAAACACCGCGTTTCCATTCTATTACCCCAATTCTAACAGCGTCCTTAAAGTTTCATGGTCAAGTCAATGTGCGGTGCAATGATGTCATCTAACGCTAGAGGGAGCAAAACGCATTTTCCTTAATTTCGGGAATCTACTTTTAGTCAGTGTAGTCAGGGGTGCCTAGTACATGTGTAGCACAGTTAAACGAGGGAGAGAGAATAGCATTCTTGAATAGGTCTTGAACCTTTTCATCTGTGAACCGTGAACAGGTGATCTTTTCTACGTCATCAGACGGACTAGAAACAATCTGACTCGCGGCCCATATGATCTCATAGCATTAAATGTAAAATGACATCTCAACTATAATAATAAATCAAAAACGCTACTTTGTAAACACGAAAGAAACTGAAATGAGAATACTTACCAAAGGAGATGCTGGTCTGCCGAGACTTTCTTAGTGTAAAAGTCTTTGTCAGCAATGTAGGTGTTTTCCTACAGAAGACTGAGCACTAAACTTGATCAAAAATGTGTGTTCCCAAGTTAAATGTCGGACTAGCTTCGGTACCCTGGAGGTGCTCAGTCCTGCCCCTAGAGGGCTCCCAAGTGTCTCATTAGATCTTCACCCTGATTATAATGATCTCCAGTTTGTAGAATAATCCCTCCTTTTGAAATATATTTTGAATTATTAAGCATTAGGTTACCAGAGGAAACTATGTGGAAGTACATTTAAAAACTGGAGGCACTTCTTTACACAAAGGGTTGTGGGAGCATGAAACATATGATACCCTGGCTCCTTTCAACAAACAGCTGGATTAAAGCTGGATTGATTAACAGCTAACTCCTTAATGGGCCATTGTATCTGTTCTCATACCCTCGTTCTTGAGGAGAGCAGGTCCACCCATGTGGCTCTCTGAGAGGGTCAGGCCCACTTTTCTCTGCTGGGTTGAAGATGGACAAACCCAGGGCTTCTGGGGCATTCTGGGAGCAGCACGTCTGTGGGACAGTCTAGGAGCAGCACGTCTGGGGCAGTCTGGCCCGTCTGTGGCGCATTCTGGGAACAGTACATCTGGGGTATTGTGGGAGCAGCACGTCTGTGGGGCATTCTGGGAGCAGCATGTCTGGGGCAGTCTGGCAGCAGCACGTCTGTGGGACAGTCTGGGAGCAGCACCTCTGTGGGGCATTCTGGGAGCAGCACGTCTGGGGCAGTCTGGCAGCAGCACCTCTGTGGGGCATTCTGGGAGCAGCATGTCTGGGGCAGTCTGGCAGCAGCACGTCTGTGGGACAGTCTGGGAGCAGCATGTCTGTGGGGCATTCTGGGAGCAGCATGTCTGGGGCAGTCTGGGAGCAGCACCTCTGTGGGGCATTCTGGGAGCAGCACCTCTGTGGGGCATTCTGGGAGCAGCACGTCTGGGGCAGTCTGGGAGCAGCACCTCTGTGGGGCATTCTGGGAGCAGCACGTCTGGGGCAGTCTGGCAGCAGCACCTCTGTGGGGCATTCTGGGAGCAGCATGTCTGGGGCAGTCTGGCAGCAGCACGTCTGTGGGACAGTATGGGAGCAGCACATCTGTGAGGCATTCTGGGAGCAGCATGTCTGTGGGGCATTCTGGGAGCAGCACGTCTGTGGGGCATTCTGGGAGCAGCACGTCTGGGGCAGTCTGGCAGCAGCACGTCTGTGGGACAGTATGGGAGCAGCACGTCTGTGGGGCATTCTGGGAGCAGCATGTCTGTGGGGCATTCTGGGAGCAGCATGTCTGTGGGGCATTCTGGGAGCAGCATGTCTGGGGCAGGGCGCTCTTGGAAGGAAGAGTGGGTGCAGAAAATCAAGCAAGTATCACAGGGTTCGGCTGCAGCTGCTATGACCAAGAGCTCAGCCCAGGAGAAGGAGGACAGGGTGAGTCTCATCCCGGGAATGTTGGTAGGGGAACAGAGAACTGGGAGCTGTACCTCAGAGCCAGGGGACAGACAGACAGGGCAGGCAGGCAGGCACAGAGCTCCCTGTCGGAGGCCTGGACTACTGTTCCAGACTCCCTGTGTGCACAGCTTCTCACTATGCTCCGCACACTCGTCATCGATCCTCACTGCAGCGGTACCTGCTGGTCCGGTCACCTGCTCACTGAGCCACGTGTGCCGGCCAGGGTTTCCCAGGGCCACTGGCACCGCCCTGCCCTACGGACTCTGTCTCAGACGGGACTGTTAAATCACTGCAAGACAGAAGTGACAAAGACAGGCTGAGCAGTAGACTCAAGGGTTTTAACACTTGTTAACTATTCGGGCATTCAGCAGTTACAGCCTTTGTTATTGATGCTCATATCATAAAAAACTTTTCTTATGAGGTCAAGCTTGTTGTGGCTCCTCCTGCTGGTTTCAGCTGGTACTGCACTCTGCCAACCCGGTCATTTTTATTTCAATCTCCTATTTGCTACAGTGCCCTTTGCAAGAGTCAGCCACAGAGCGCTAAAGACCATATTTCATTGCTTTTTAATTGCATCTGTAAAGTTCTGCTGACAGTGAATTATTCTTATCACCTGTGTTCTATTAAGACTGGTGGGTTCGTCTGTTCTGTGGGTTGGAGCTTCACTCCTGCTGCACAGACACGGAAATGAGACCACAGTTATTCCTGCTTGTTTACGAAATTAGTGCTGTGAGTTTTTCTTCCACTAGCTGTGCTGAATATGACGCCTTTCTAACTGTTTTAAAAGATAAAGATCTATAATAGGGAATTCGCCACGTGTTTTTCTTTCCCTCTTCAATGCAAAAATTACACAAAAATACCCCAAAAATCCACCTGCAAAACTATTCATCTAAAGTTCTCACACATGTTTCATGCTACACTTAAATTTTTTTTTAAATAATAATAATAATTGCTTACACATATATAGCTCTTTCCTTGACACTCCACTCAAAGTTCTTTACAGGTCATGGGGATCCCCTCCACCACCCCCAGTGTGCAGCCCCACCTGGATGATGCTCCAGTCCTCTCCCCACACACCAGCTCTCAGTGGGGAGGAGAGCAGAGTGATGAAGCCAGTTCAGAGATGGGGATTATTAGGAGGCCATGATTGGGAAAGGCCAGGGGGAAATTTGGCCAGGACACCGGGGTAACACCCCTACTCTTTTCCAGAAACACCCTGGGATTTTTATTGACCACAGAGAGTCAGGACCTCGGTTTAACATCTCGTCCGAAGGACAGCACCTTTTACAGTGTAGTGTCCCCGTCACTATACTGGGGCATTAGGACCCACACAGACCGCAGGGTGAGCGCCCCCTACTGGCCCCGTTAACACCTCTTACAGCAGGAAGGGGATGAAGAAGCCAGAGGCCATTTGTTCACAAACGTCCTGCTGCAGGCTCAAGAGGACAGGTGAAGACAGAAAGCACTCAGGTAACTGACCTCCTGACACACCAGGAACAGTGCTAAACCAGCAATTCTCAGCACCTCGGCCGGCACGAGCACGACACTTGCTGATGATCCTGACTGGACAGCAAGAGCAGTGCCGTGGAACCCTGACATTCACAATGCTGGACAGGAAGAGGGACAACACTGCCCTGGAACCCTGAAATTCACAATGCTAGACAGGAAGAGGGACAACACTGCCCTGGAACCCCGACATTCACAATGCTGGACAGGAAGAGGAACAACACTGCCCTGGAACCCTGACATTCACAATGCTGGGCAGCAAGAGGGACAACACTGCCCTGGAACCCTGAAATTCACAATGCTGGACAGCAAGAGGGACAACACTGCCCTGGAACCCTGAAATTCACAATACTAGACAGGAAGAGGGACAACACTGCCCTGGAACCCTGACATTCACAATGCTGGACAGGAAGAGGGACAACACTGCCCTGGAACCCTGAAATTCACAATGCTAGACAGGAAGAGGGACAACACTGCCCTGGAACCCCGACATTCACAATGCTGGACAGGAAGAGGGACAACACTGCCCTGGAACCCTGACATTCACAATGCTGGGCAGCAAGAGGGACAACACTGCCCTGGAACCCTGAAATTCACAATGCTGGACAGCAAGAGGGACAGCACTGCCCTGGAACCCTGAAATTCACAATGCTGGACAGGAAGAGGGACAACACTGCCCTGGAACCCTGAAATTCACAATGCTGGACAGCAAGAGGGACAGCACTGCCCTGGAACCCTGAAATTCACAATGCTGGACAGGAAGAGGGACAACACTGCCCTGGAACCCTGACATTCACAATGCTGGACAGGAAGAGGGACAACACTGCCCTGGAACCCTGAAATTCACAATGCTGGACAGCAAGAGGGACAACACTGCCCTGGAACCCTGAAATTCACAATGCTGGACAGCAAGAGGGACAACACTGCCCTGGAACCCTGAAATTCACAATACTAGACAGGAAGAGGGACAACACTGCCCTGGAACCCTGACATTCACAATGCTGGACAGGAAGAGGGACAACACTGCCCTGGAACCCTGAAATTCACAATGCTAGACAGGAAGAGGGACAACACTGCCCTGGAACCCCGACATTCACAATGCTGGACAGGAAGAGGGACAACACTGCCCTGGAACCCTGACATTCACAATGCTGGGCAGCAAGAGGGACAACACTGCCCTGGAACCCTGAAATTCACAATGCTGGACAGCAAGAGGGACAGCACTGCCCTGGAACCCTGAAATTCACAATGCTGGACAGGAAGAGGGACAACACTGCCCTGGAACCCTGAAATTCACAATGCTGGACAGCAAGAGGGACAGCACTGCCCTGGAACCCTGAAATTCACAATGCTGGACAGGAAGAGGGACAACACTGCCCTGGAACCCTGACATTCACAATGCTGGACAGGAAGAGGGACAACACTGCCCCGGAACCCTGAAATTCACAATGCTAGACAGGAAGAGGGACAACACTGCCCTGGAACCCCGACATTCACAATGCTGGACAGGAAGAGGAACAACACTGCCCTGGAACCCTGACATTCACAATGCTGGGCAGCAAGAGGGACAACACTGCCCTGGAACCCTGAAATTCACAATGTTGGACAGCAAGAGGGCCAGCATTGCCCTGGAACCCTGAAATTCACAATGCTGGACAGCAAGAGGGACAGCACTGCCCTGGAACCCTGAAATTCACAATGCTGGACAGGAAGAGGGACAACACTGCCCTGGAACCCTGACATTCACAATGCTGGACAGGAAGAGGGACAACACTGCCCTGGAACCCTGAAATTCACAATGCTAGACAGGAAGAGGGACAACACTGCCCTGGAACCCCGACATTCACAATGCTGGACAGGAAGAGGGACAACACTGCCCTGGAACCCTGACATTCACAATGCTGGGCAGCAAGAGGGACAACACTGCCCTGGAACCCTGAAATTCACAATGCTGGACAGCAAGAGGGACAACACTGCCCTGGAACCCCGACATTCACAATGCTGGACAGGAAGAGGGACAACACTGCCCTGGAACCCTGACATTCACAATGCTGGGCAGCAAGAGGGACAACACTGCCCTGGAACCCTGAAATTCACAATGCTGGACAGCAAGAGGGACAACACTGCCCTGGAACCCTGAAATTCACAATGCTAGACAGGAAGAGGGACAACACTGCCCTGGAACCCTGACATTCACAATGCTGGACAGGAAGAGGGACAACACTGCCCTGGAACCCTGACATTCACAATGCTGGACAGCAAGAGGGACAACACTGCCCTGGAATCCTGAAATTCACAATGTTGGACAGCAAGAGGGCCAGCACTGCCCTGGAACCCTGACATTCACAATGCTGGACAGGAAGAGGGACAACACTGCCCTGGAACCCTGAAATTCACAGTGCTGGACAGGAAGAAGTCTTCCACCGCTGACAGACTCTGAGGCCATGTGAAAGGTGCCCGAGCAAGGGCTGTCACAGACTTACTGCTGCAAAGACCAAACCTTCATCAAGTGTTGCAATCTCTGCTCTTGTAAAGGTGAAAACGGTGTCCACAATGCCTGCAGGCACAACCGCTGCTCCATCCCTCTCTAAAGGAGGTTCTGCAGACCCTGCAGGCTTACCTGAGGTCCTGCTCACCTCCTCAGTGCTGCGAGAGCCACTGCAGGGAATTCAGCCTCACACAACGTCAGGAAATCACGTTCCTCTCCAGGGGAGAGAAGAGCTTCTTCATAGAGGTGCCGTCTTTTTTACTCCAAACCGATCTGGCATCTTGCATCACGTTTCCATCAGTCACTCAGTTAGTCATGTAAGGACATCAGCAATTACGGGAAGCCACGCTTTGAAATGATCACAGAATCCTGAAAAATAATCAAATGACTCTCACCAGACACCTAAAAATAGATCCCTCTGACTGAAGACCAACTGCTGTTTATGCAGCCCCACCAGATGGTTCCACTGACTCAGCAGTCACAGAAACGGGTGTCTGTGTGTAAACATGATTAAATCAATTAAAACAACAGGCTGCAAGAGCTGGCATGCGGGATGGAAACATGTGAGCCTTCTCGGTGCAGGCCGTGGACGCCCCAGCCTCCGGGAGCTGTGACAGCCGGGGGGGGGAGGGGGGGGGGACGGGCGAGAGAGCTGGCCCAGGCGGTCCGGCCCGGTCTGTCGGTCCACGACCCTGCAGAGCGCAGCGCTACCCAGCCAGAGCAGCAGTAGCGCAGGGACAAGCATGCTCAAGCACGGTGAGGGCTGGTCAGCACAGGACAACCCAGGAGGAGGCATGGTCAGCCTACACCAAGAGAAATACAGACAGACTTCTAGAGAAGGTTAAAATGCGAAACACCGGCAGGAGCCTCTTTAGTCGTAAAGAACACAAGAAAAGAGGAAACAGACCAACCCAGAGAGCGTGGAGCCCCCCTGACTTGAGATCTCACTCATTAGCAGGGGGACCTGCCCCTCGTGCACACGCGCGTGGCTGGCTGCAGAGGGCGCTCCTTCTCTGTCCTGTCCTGTCTCTCATTTCCGGTTCTCTGCTGTCCTTCCGGTGTTTCTCTCTCTCTCTCTCTCTCTGGGGCTATATATCTCCGGGTCTTTCAGTCTGCCTGGGCTCAGCATTGACGTTCGGATGTCCTGAAACCCGCCTAGCACCCGGTCGCCCCACGTCCGCTACCTGAGGGCATAGGCTTCTATACGGCGTTCCCTGAACAGCTGAGCCCGGGCTAACCCCCGTCTCGCCACTACGCATATAGGGTCTCTTTGCTCTCCTGCCATTCTATGGTTCGTCCTTTCCGACATCCGTGACACCTGGACATGACAAGGACTGACATGTCTCCTCAGGGACACAGCTCGAGGAACTGGGCAAGGGAGACAGGGTGCCGCAGCAGGGCAGCAGCTCCTGGGGCCGTTCCCCTGTGACACACCGAGGACACAGGGCTTCGTGTGGGGCGCAGAGGGAACCGTAAACCAGGAAGATCCGCAGGACGGAATGAATTACACCACAGGGGCCTGGGAGCATGAGTAATGCTTTAAGGAAAAACAATAAACATTTGAAAAATAAATAAATAAATAAAAATGATCCGAGTCCAAACACTAGAGTGGGAGTCTAATTAAGGCCAAAGTTCAAAAGCTCTTCCAAGAAGAGGAGCTGCAGCGAAGGCAGAGGCTTTGATGTCTCTCCCCACAATTCCCCACACTCCCCCTGTGCGTCTCCGCGACAATGCATCTCTGTCTGACCCTAATGCTTGGTGTCCCTCGCAATGCTGAAATTAAAGCGCTCATATTTCTCGTAATCCAGGACTTCAAACACATCGTCATCGTTCCACTCGCGGGCTCTCTGAATGAAGCAGCCTGGGCCCTGCCTCTCACCACTCCGGGTCACATTTCTGTCGAGCACAGAACCGCCGTGTCTCAACCAGAGCTTCAGAAAACTGCTGACGGAGGCCGGGCCGGATTCTGGGGGGGGGGGCGAGCTTTCTTCTTCCTCTTCTCCCTCTCCCTCTTCATCTCCTTCGCCTTCCTCTTTTTATGACAGCCCGGCGCTGTTTATTTTGAGTTGCTGCTAGCTTGACCGCAGACATGCAGTCCTCAGGCAGATTAGAGTACGCCTGTCATGAGTCCATTTAAAGACGCAGGAGCCCCGTGCCTTTCCTGTGGCCCTCTGATGGCTCGTAGTGCTCCAGTGTTCTGCATGTGACCTCGTCTCTCCTGGGCTAAATCAAGCTCCAGATCACACTACTGCTGCTCACAGACATTCCTGCTCAGATTTCCCAGTCTAGCTTCAGTGCGAGACTCCAGAGTGAGAGCAGATCAGCAGCATGGGATAGCACGCAGGGATAATTTGGGTGTTCGCTTTCCTAGAGGACCGATTTAGTGACTCTCACTTTGGGTTTTGTGAGAATAACATGGTCCTGGTTTGAACTGCATTTGGGTTCCTCACTTCAGGTGAGTGAGGAGGATTGAGGGCAAAGTGGTGTTTGCCCTGGAAATAGTGCATGAACTCCTGAAAATGTCCTGTTGCAGCCATGCAGGAAAACTGGAAACAGGAGCCATGCAGGAAAAAGTGGAACTGTGGTGTTCTTACAGTCTCATATGAACAAAAGAATGATTATCGAGGAGGTCATGCGAGTGATTTAGCTTGTTTGGTAGTCAGTAGTTAACTGATCCAGAGTGTCATTCAGCTTTTTGTGTTTAAAAAACAAATCAGGGTATCGGATTCAACAACAGTGCTGGTAAGTTTGTTCCATGCCTCCGCCACCCTTTGTGTAATGAAGTGCCTCCTGTTCTTGGTGTGCACTTCCACATTCAATCAGAAGGAATCTAATGGGATGATTTTTGTCAGTATGGACTGCAGTCAGTCTGAGAATTTATTTATTAACACTTAATAGAGTAATCAAGATATTTAGGCCCAGATGCAGAAAACAAATTCAACTGAAAATAAAGGAGAGACTGTTCATTAGTGTGAAGCGATGCCCGATATTCTGCAGTCTTGTGTCCTTTTGAATAGAGTGAAGCCCAGACACATCCCCCTGAATTCTCTCTGCTGTGTTTCACAAGATTCCCTGTAGAGGTCTCTATTGTCCAGAAGACATGAAACGAGTCGCAGTTTTATTACTGCAGGTAAGACGACTCTGCTGCATGGGCACCCGACGGCTCGTTCGCAGTGTGCAGACACCGTGTCTTCAATCCCCCAAAACAGACAAGTCTGCCGGTGTCAAACTTCACCAGGGATCAAGGCCCACTGGTAGAAATAAAGTCTCCGTTTTTACTTGTTTCCCAGCAGACATAACGTCTTCCCACAGACTGTCAGTGTCTTGATTCCCAGCGCAGCACTGCAGTGCGCAGTGTCAGTAGTTTTTCCACACAGGCAGCAGCTCCTACAGCAGACGTTCTCATGTGGGGGATCCCCAGAAACAACGGGAAAACGTTTCGCCCCGACTTCCATCTCAAACAATGGGTCTGCTCTGCTTGTGCTCAAGGCCTTTCGCACCCGTGTCAAACAGTCAAGCTATTCCTGATTGTTACAGATTTCGCCAGGGTGGGGTCCTGCAGTCAGAGGCTGTGCTGCCTGTCTCCTTCAGAGAAGCCCTTTCCCCCTCCGGACTGGCACACAAGCCTGCCAGTAAATATTGAGACAGAGCGCCCCCTGTTGACTGGGCTCAGAATAAAGCAGTGCCGCCCTTGACGCCCTGTGCGTTGGTCCAGCTGCTACAGCTGTCTGGCCATGTGGTCCCAGGCCACCTCTGCTTGATTCCTGTCCTGGGGGAGCAGGACCCAATAAAGACTTTAGTGTATTCTCAAAACCTCAAAGGCCCGCGTTCCTACAGCAGGGTAACCTTGTCCCAGCTGGCAGGAGCGTGGAAGGCACAACCCTCGCAGGAAACTCAGAGGGGGGGGGGGGGGAAAACAACTCTGGGACAAACATATCAACTTCCTTCTTCAGCCGTTCACCTCAAGCTGCAAAGCCATGAGCTTCCAATGTGCCAAGTGCCCCGTGTCCTCCGACAGTTCGACCTTGGTGCTCAGTTGTCTAATGGAGACAGGCTCGCCAAGGTTCTCTAGACTACTGCCCGACGTTTACAATATCACACAGTCCGTTCACTCCTTTGAAGAGGTTGCCTATTTCTTTTAAACATTATGGAACAACTGGGTTTAAGCCTCAAAGGGACATTTCCTAGATGGAACTACCACTGTTTGTATTACAGTTGTTATCCCAAGCTGCATGACGCCGGCTGTCGGCTCTTGATTTTACTTCTACTGCGTCCACCGTGTGCGGGGGGTCCGCAGGTGGTCCCTAAACCCAGCCCCCTATGTGCGCTGGTGCTATGCGCTCTGGGGACAGGCTACAGCTTCACGAACACGGTGCTCTGCCCCTTCCGCTTCACAGCCTGGCGCTGCGGACAAGGGAACCGTTGTTGTGCTGGTGCCATCCCACCGCATCTGAAAATCTCCTGCAGCTCTTATCAGCGACGCAGAACAAACACAGGACTGTACTGTGCGCTCGGAAGAAAAGCCAGCTCTGTGTGGCTGTTAAGCAGCTGCCCGGGGGAGAGGGGAGCCCAGCGAAACAGCCTTTTCTGTCGATGCCATCGCAGAGCAGTAGCTGCTATACAGAGACCCAGTGCGGGGCTGGCTGAACGAGCCCGAACGAGCCCGAGAGAGGCTGCCGTGGGCAAGGTAGACACACACAGGGAAGTGCAGCAGCATCAGCATAACTAGGAGACCCTTTCTGAGCCTGGCCTGCTTGTACCACGATGTTATTTTAAATAGGTTAAATTGCTGGTACCCGTATTATTCCAGCTCTGAAAAGCAGCAATGTGCATGCTGCACATCCGGTGTACCCCTCGGGGTGCCATATGGGGATCCCCTGGACGATCCTCGGACACCGGAGCACGGTGCGCAGTTCGCTGGTCAAGGGAGCACATCCCCAGCTGTCGGCCTCAATGCTCAACGACTTTCGCCTATTGGAACACCGCGAACGCGTCCTACGCACCGCATACTTTATTACATCGCAAGCTGGTACGCGTTTTCTAGGAATCGAAAAGAATACAGACTTGGGGCTCGGGGCGGGGCGGGGGGGGGTACGAAATCATACAGTGCCCATCGACTTAGGTAACCCCCAAAAAACCGAAGACAGTCACAGTGCTTTATTTAAAGCAGATCAGGAACCCCTGGGACTCGAACAGCAGCTGTGTGAATTTAATAACTCTGGGAATGAGACTGCCTTTTTTGGGGATCTGAAGTATTGCAGCACAGCCAGGCTGCCGCAGGGTTACATCCATTAATGTCCATTATTTGCTTAATATGAAAACAATACAGTATTAGGTAACCAATATGGTTTACCTATAAGTAACAGTAGTAATACTATTAATAATAGCGTTATGACACAGTATATGAGAAAACCATGCCACAGACAAAGGACTTGCTTGAAAATATTCTAGGTTCAGCTCGACAACAGCATGAAACAGGTGACTGCAGGAAGACCAAGGCTTGAGGAGGTTTGAAACAGAATTTCGTGTTTCAGTGAAAGGCTCTTGGCGGGTTGTACTGTGTCCTTTGTTCCTGATCTTTCCCGGCTGCTGCAGGTCGAGCCAGGAGGAGCAGGCGGAGGATCGGGGCTTGCAGGTGGTGTGGCAGGACCTCTTCCCTGACTCGTGTATTTCCCCCATGCCTTCCGAGAACACCTCCCAGCCTCTCTCCTCTGTCTCTCATGCCTCCTGTCAGTTTGATCTTCCTGCTCAAACCCACTTTGTCCATCTATGTCCTACATTTGCCAGCTCCTCAGGCTGTGTATCGGGCTTCTCTCCCTCTCTAGTCCCTCCGCCTGTCTTCGACACTCCATTCCTTCTCTCTGCTCCACTAATGACAACTTGTTTCTTCTGATAACTGCCTGAAATACGCGCCAATTAACTGAGGTGTTTTTCTCAAATCTAAAATATACAAAACTTCCCAATTAAAAACATATAAGTGACTAACTTAATGTAATTTCTAACATTTCTATGAGCACTTCCATACAGCAGATGAAACGGTCTATATTTTCTCTAATCTAATCTGCTGTCCAGGTTCAACAGAAATCCTCAGGAAATGTAGAAAGGACCCTGGCCTTAGGTGGCCCTATCTGTGCCCGATTCCAACGGTATTTCCAGAAGCTGAGAGCTGACGTGGATCCTGGGGCAGTTTTGACTTTTATTTTATTTATAGCAATGCTATATATATGTACAGTTGAGCATGATATCTGTTTTTCTTTTGGTTTATATGTAGCATTTTACGTTTGAAAGTAACAAACTTTGTTTTTAATGCCTTGAAATTTTATTTTTTTCTTTTGGGCAAAGGTTTTTCAATTGGGAACAACAGTTTAAGTGAACGGAAAAAGAAAACATTTCACTACAGAAATGCTAGTCATTATGTATGCATAAATATACAATCAAAACACAATTTTCTTCAAGCTGCGTTATCCTTGTTAGAATGCTTGATTTTTAAAGTTGTACCGTCCTACAAAAAATAATTACTAGCATGAAGCTGATAGAGACACACAGTTTAACTAGTATGGTTAAACACAGTGTTAATTTCAAAATGAAGGCTGATTAACATCCATTAGTTAAAATTAATGACCCCATTAGCGGAAAACGGCTTCAGTCTCTTAAAACTCGCATCTGTAATGAAAAAACGAAAACGGGGCGTTTGGAGATTCAATTTAATATGCAGGCATCAAAAAGAATAAAAATGTTTCTTTTTTTTTTAACAATGCTCGAAGGAGGAAGTTCAGACCTCAGCGGTGGGCCCCAGGTTGCCATGGCGCCTCACTGTAAAGGAAGTGGCCGGGAGGAAGCTCCAATCCCATCGATCAGGCTGGGGCCCCACAGACTGCAGCTGCCTGGCCGGCCACTAGATGGCACTCTGACTCACATTCTACTCTGGCTGTGAGTAAACTAATTATACTCTGGGCTCGTCTTGACTTTTATTAGTTCCAGATGATAATTTTGTAACAAACCCACATTATGTATTGTTTAACCCATCGCTGCCCGAGCTTAGGAAAAATAACTATAATAATAATGAATGAGCCTGGGGATGCCACAGCGCGTGGAGTCACGAAGGGCAGCTGTCAGGCCTTTGACGAGGTGAGAGAGAGGGAGAGAGGGAGAGACGTGCCGGGAGAGGGAGGGTGAAGAAGGGTAGAGACTGATGGAGAGAGGGCGATAAGCCGAGAGAGAGAGAGAGAGAGAGATAATGAATGAAACCCTCTTCACAGCAGGAGCTGAATGGGTGCAGGGGTCATGTGAGACTGGTACAGAGCAGCCACACAATATGACCTGAATATTTCAGATGTGTGAAGAGACACCACCGTGGTGAGGGGGGACGCCACCAGGAAAACCAAAAGGTCAGCGGAGAGGGGAGGAAACAATAACCAAGATAAAACTTTCACGCCGAACAGGAAGCACAGCTTCCGTCTGTTTTGAATCTTCGCCAAAAAAACCCCACCAGGCACGACACCCTGGTCCGCCACAAATCCCATTCACGCCTGTCACGCTGTGGTTCCAGGCCCTCCCCCAGCCAGCCCAACCGTCAGCCTTGCTCACATTTCCACAAGTCTCCTGCGCGACCGTCTACGTCAGGCCCTGCCACGTCAAGCCACACGACACGGGCATGTTGGCGCCCGCTGTGTTCAGGCTTTGAGTTCGGCGCCTCCCTGTTTGGGGAACGGCACCCCTCCAGCAGAGCAGATCCTTTCTGAGAGGAACCCCACTTTCTCCAAACCTGATAAAAACAGCTGTGTACCTTTCCGAGTGTCGAAACGGGGGGTCACGCTCCGGCTGGACCTCTGTAACGAGAGCGACGCGTCACCCAGGCGCCTCCCTGCCCAGGCAGGACACGTTTCCCGGGAGGAGGCAGCTCGGCAACCACAGAACGCCTCGACTCTAAAGGATCAAAAGACGATGAGACCGTGAAGCCTGGCATGCTGACATGACGCTCGGGGTGTCAGAAAAGTTATCCCTGGGCTAATGTTTCCAACACCTCCGGCTTCAAATCCAAAAAGCTGCGTGTTCAGCACGTACAGGTTCAAAGCTCATTTTACGAGGGTCGTGAGAGGCGTGAGGTCCTGTGTCTGCTGCATACTCATGCTAGGGCAGCTACAAATGCTAAGACGTCTCAGTCCGAACGGGTTTTTTTTGCACACACACGCCAACACCGTCCGCTCATCCGAGATGTAACTGAGCTTGTCACGGATGTGCAGGTGGGGGTTGTCCTCGTTTGCAAACGACAGGTTTACTGTACAGTGAGCTGCTACGACTTAGCAATCCGGGAGTGGGGGTGACACTGAGGTTTCGAGCAGCCATTTCGCCCAACCTGCAAAAACAACAGCAGCAAGGAAATTCTGCTGTTGTCGCAGGAAAAAGCAGAACAGAGTGATGGACAGTAACAGTTTTCAGAGAAAAGAACCCTAACCCTAGCAGGGGCAGCGGAGGTTTGAATAGAAACTCAGGAATTGGTTTCCTACCTGCTGACCCTCACAGGAATCACGGGCTGATCCCACCAGGACTGTGATGTCAATCCTGAGCGAGTCAGTGGACGTGATGTTGCGCGGTGACGTCATCGCCCTCCCTGCACGTAGCAGGGACCTCAGCCGCCCGGGCTGGGGGAGGTCTCCTTTAGCTCGCTCGGCTGGTTCCCTGGTGCGTTCCGATGGAGACCTGGGTTCGCGCCCCAGGTGTGGCGGGACGAACCGGAGAGGGTGGAGCGGCCGAGCCCGCGCGAAACCGCGATGGTCACAGTGGCCCCTCGGTACTCTCCCAGGAGGAAGGGCGGGGGGGGCAGAGTCCGCTGAGTGGATCCGGGACTGATCGTACACACTCCCCTCATTCTGGACTCGTCGCTGGCGGGGGGCGGCGCTCCTGCTGGAGAAGGGGGATCACACGGACGTCAGGCTGGAGCTGTGTGCGTGCTGCTGCAGACACTGGCACAGCGAAACCTGAAATCAGAGAAGATGCACCTCGTACGCCCAAGAGCCAGAACCAGGGTCGTGGAGCAGAGCTGGAGGGAGCGTGCCTCCTGTACTGATTGATCCGTACCGAACTACCTGCTGTACCTGCTGGTCTGCTTGCTAGTCTATCAGATTTGGTTATTGTCGACCGGCTATTTTTATGCATCTGTGTAATTGACGTCTATATCTACTGTCTCGGTTATTTATTTAGATCAGGTAATAAAATATTTATTAAGGGTGTGTGCCTTTAATTTTAAATATAGTTAGCTCCATTCTTATGCCCACACAAAGACACACACTCAAACATGCACAAATCACAGAAGGATGCAATTACAAGCTCACCAGTCCTGAAAAAAGCTTTCTTCAGGCTACCCTGCTAACCCATTATCAACTCTTTAAACACTTCAAAGACTTCTCAATTATGGCCCATCTAATCCAAGGTGCATAAGGGCTCTTCAATAAAAACCAGCAGGCACAGACGGTAATGTGTTGTGTGGTCTGTGACCAAGAGCTGCTGCTCAGGATTGCAAAAGAGGCCGACTTTATTTAACTGGTCAAGGGGTCATAACCTCTGTTATTGAGGAGGCCAAAGGTCGGCAGACTGGCTACCGTGTAAGGTCATCCAGAGGCCATGGTAATGAGCACTGATGAGCTGCTGGCGAGGGGGCTGGGAGACTGTCTCCCAGACAGGGCTGATCAATATCCTAGGAGAGCAGTCTGGGTCAGAGTCACGCCCTGTCTCCCCTGCCAGGCAGGAGTGAGCTTGGTGTCCAGCCTGGCCATCACTGCTCTGAGGCTCTTTCCATCTGCAGTGACCCTCCCATCTCAGCAGGCTTCTTCTCAGGGTCATTACAGGTGTCTGGGGGCAAACGTAGGCACAGACTGTGTAAAACCTGTTCTGCTCCATTAGAACATTGTATAGTTTAGTCAATAACACAGGGACTGTACTCAGCACGGGCAAGTATTCCCAAGAGCTGTTCAGACAAACCCCCAGCTGACCTGGCCAGTGTCTCAGGGGCCACCTCTGGGGCAGGAGGCAGCAAGCTGATGCTCTACACCTGCCTGAACAGAAGGGGCTGCCAACAGGGAACTGAGTTTCCAGACAGTTAACATTTTATTAACTGTTTCTTATTTGGCCACTTCAACACCACTAGTTTGCATCCAGGCTCCTGCAAAAGTCCCACAGTGTCCCTGTCCCCTAGTCCCCTGTCCCTGGCACAGTGATCCTGGAGTGACCACCTGTCCCTGAGTGTCCCTGAGTGACTCAGGGGCCCCTCTCTCCATCTCGGGGGGGGCGTAATGCAGGGAGCCTCTGGGGGCTCCCTCCTGGCAGCTGTGGTTCAGGGCATTGCCACACACAAAGGGCTACAGCAGTGCTCGCAAACTGTCTGCTACACCAGAGCAGAAACTCAAGATGCATCCACCTACGAATGCCGCAGCATCACCCACAGTTCCCAGACCACCACTTCATCTGAACCTGAGTCCTAATCGCAATTCCAGCTCCAGCCTCTCCAGTGTGTACAGGCTGCAGGTCTCACTGATAGCTGAGGGTACCTGGGCTTTTCTGCAGGGACACAGCAGCAGCCTGAAGGCCAGGCACACAGCATGCACCTTGCAAAGGAAAACAAACACTACATCAGGCAACTGAACCAGCTCTGGGTCTGGCAGAGCTCTGGGTCAGGCAAAGCACGTCCTAATACATCGTCTATCGTCTCATGTACCGTTCTCAGTGACACCAAAAACAGGATTAACAAATGAATGCTGGTGCATGAATATTTATCCAGGTAGGTAACGAGAAGTCTTAGTCCACTCACTTCTGTGAACTAAATGGTGTGTCTATTTCCTTCACACATTAAAAAAGGGGTAAGAACTTCTGTCTCTGCCACACCACCTAACCACCCACTACACACACACCTCCTCTGCCTCAACCTTTCCAATAAATTTACCTTTCAGTCCACTTCAGCCCCAACACGGCAAACATATTAATTGTGTCTGGCCTGCCGGCTCGGTCCTGATGCTTCTCGGAGGCTGATTGGCCAAGCAGGCTGGTCCACCCAGCCAATGACAGGCAGCTGTGCCGTTCCTCTCCTAGCAACAGGACTCCCTCGCTGAACAGTGCAGCTAGCAAACCGACACCCGAAATATTACATCATGAATAATGGCAACTCAACAGCTTTGTAGTGGGGGGCAGGGAAAGGAATGGGATTTTTTTTTTCTTGGCTGCTTTTCTTTTTTCTTTCTTTCTTTCTTGGCTCTCTCCCTTGTATGAAAAGTGCATTTAAGGTACTCTTGTTTCAGTCTTTAAAGGGGCAGAGTCCTATTCTCAGAAGCCCCCTCGTAGTCAGTCTCACTTCGAACTCCTCCTGGGCTCCAGAGCCACGGGCCTTCTCCACGTACTGGGAGAAGCCCAGCCCTGTGGAAATGTGTCAAGTGGGACTTTCAGAAGGCATTAGTCAGTATTGTACACCGCCTGCCCAGAACATTAAGGCTCATACTTAATTAGCCAGATCTCTGTCGAAGATTGACCATAATGGTAAAATGACGCAGACGAACTGTGCTGTTGGGAACGTTTTGACACTGAACAGCCTGGAAGTATTCCACTATAACCAAGATGGTAAAGTCCTGAATGTGATTTTTGGATGTCAGTATCTGGAATATAGTGGTCCAGCACAAGTGAGGCAGTCCTTGAATTCTTTGTTCAATATATAAGATAAGATCACTTTATTAGCCCTATACAATTTCTTGCAATTAGGAATTCATCTTTTCACATACCCCAGCTTGCTCTCCACGAGACACACAGACAGGGAGAGAAGCTTGGAGTCAGAGCGCAGGGTCAGTCATTGTACAGCGCCCCTGGAGCAGCTGGGGTTAAGGGCCTTGCTCAGGGGCCCAACGGAGTAGGATTCCTCTGCCGGCTGCTGGATTTGAACCAGCAATCTTCCAGGCACAGGCGCAGATCCTCAGCCACAGAGCCACCGCTCCACCCCGTATACAGTACGGTACAGTAAGTCTAACATTCTCTGGTGTTTCACTTATACATATATGTATATTTATAAAGTTCAGTGTTGCACATAATAAAGAGTGCTGTCACCTCAGATGTCGTCGGCTTGTTTGTCACCGTCATTCTCAAGGCACGATTCTGTTCCTCTCCCTGCCAGCTTAATCCCCTCTCCACCCCCAACGTGGGCTACGAGCTGCACTTGGCTCTCTAGTCCTCACATTCCAAGATGACAAGGAACAAACAGCTAAATCCTTTAAGAAACAGCAAAGGCAGAAGCCAAACGAAGTCTGCAGTGAAAGTGAGTTATCGTTGTACACTGTGTTTCTCCATGTTGGTGCGACACGCATCAAGTCTGAAAGTCTGCCCAGGACACAGGCTTCACCGCTGCAGAGTGCTTGGGAAAACACAGCATGGCGAGTAACACAGACACAGTATAAAAGAGGGTCTTCGGCCCACCGGTGTGCTGTGTTAGTGAATAACGACATCTTCTCCTGCCAGCGCTCTCTGCTGCTGCTTCTGTTCAGATCACCACTGGGCAAAGTGAATTAGTCTTACATGGCCTCAGCCCAGTGTGCAGGTTCAGTTTGAGGCTTGAATTAGATGTCAAAATGGTCCAACTGCACTGTCCTCAGCACTGACAGCGAGGGGTCCGACAGCACAGCAAGACGCTGGGGGAGTGACTGGTCCCAGTGAGACGCTGGCATTGTGGGATAGACTGGTCCCAGTGAGTTGCTGGGGGAGTGACTGGTCCCAGTGAGACGCTGGGGGAGTGACTGGTCCCAGTGAGACACTGAGGGAGTGACTGGTACCAGTGAGACACTGGTGCTGGGGGAGTGACTGGTCCCAGTGAGACACTGAGGGAGTGACTGGTCCCAGTGAGACGCTGGGGGAGTGACTGGTCCCAGTGAGACGCTGGCTCTGGGGGAGAGACTGGTCCCAGTGGGGCGTTGGGGGAGTGACTGGTCCCAGTGAGATGCTGGCTCTGGGGGAGAGACTGGTCCCAGTGAGACACTGAGGGAGTGACTGGTCCCACTGAGACGCTGAGGGAGTGACTGGTCCCAGTGGGGCGTTGTGGGAGTGACTGGTCCCAGTGAGACACTGGTGCTGTTAGGGTGCTACAGGAGTGATGCCACTGGTCTCTGTGCTGTTAGGGCGATGCCAACTCTCCTTGTTGTGTGCGAAGCTGAGAGCACGGCAGTGTGTTGCCTTTGGAAGGAGTCACTGTCTGCCCTCGGGAACCTACTCTCACAGTGGGCATGACAATGGCACACCACAGGTCTCACAATGTCCAGTGTTTGCCAACCCCAAGCCATGGCTGAGGTCGGGCCAGATGACTGTCACACGCATGGCCTGGCAGTGACCAGACAGGACAGCAGTACAGCAACTGTGGCTCTTTGCTTTTGCTGCTTTTCGCTGTGTCCATGGTGATGCGTTCTGTGCTCACTGTTGTCCCAACGCGACTGGGTGACACCCAGGCCCTTCCCCAAGCCTGAGCCCAGCTTGCAGAGCAGCTGCCTGCATATCCAAGCCACAGGCCTCCCAGGAAAGAAGGGAAGAAATTCCAGATCAGTTAACTCCCTTTCCCCAGTTTTCTGGTTTTCCAGCAATTTGCCGTTCCACAGCAGCAAGGGACAAGAGGAAAACACAGCTCCAACGCCGCACAGCGTCTGAGTGAAACGGCTCACCAGGAGAACCTTTGTGCCTCAGGCATCCAATTTCCATATCCGCCTCCCGACATTCCCATTCCAGGGGTATTCCCAGGGAGGATGACACATCCGTTCTGCGCATCCAGAGCGAACGCCTCGCATGAAGGAAACATTTCCATCTCTTTAATTAGCAGCAACCAGCGGGATGGCTTGCAGCTCACGGCGGAGGCAGAGATGAGCCGGGTCTCTCGGGAGACGCCGGGAGGCTGAGGGGAGGGCAGGCTGGGCCGCGCCAGGGATGACACCAGCAGTCCTCTGTGTGCCAGCGGGCTCCAGTTTGGGACAAAGGTTTAAGGGTTCGCACAGCGTCCATATACTTTAAGGCAGAAGATCACTGATTCATTCTAACTACCTTTATCACTATCTATTAACATAGCTTTACAGGCCAGTTAGAATCTGGCACCAGGAAAGCATTTCAGAAAGTCTTATTCATTGTAAATTGGCTGATACGCTTTGATTATACCAGAACCTATCGCAATTTTACAAACGGGTCACGTGCAGATCCATAGTTTAAAGCACTTGCCGAAATCTGGTCTTATCTGCGGGTGTCACCCAGACGAATGATAATACCGGGCAGTGGTAACAACAACAACAACAGTGCAGCGGTGTATGTCTATCATTTTTTAGTTTGCTACTTGTTCTTAAAAAAATAAATGGATCAGGCTGGGTGTTTGGATCTTTTCCATGGCATGGCAGTGTTTACAGGCACTTGTGGAAGATTTTATGATTTCCAAATATTTACTTACGTGTGCCCAGTGTGTTCACAGCTCTTTCACGGCCACCTCCTCCTGCCTGCAGTGGGCTGAGAGTGGCCCACCTGCCTATGCCGTCTCTGCTGAGCCGAGGGGCTGATGAGATGGCCCCTCTCCTCAGTTCCTTCCCTGGGGACATGCTGTACATGTACTGTAATATTCCCAGTCGGTCCTGCCGCCTCAGCTCTGGACGCAGGCGCGGTGTGATCATGGCCTGCTGGGACCTGCGGCTCCGCAAACATAAGCAGTATGAACATCAGACTGGTTACAAAATAGAGGAGGCCACTCGGCCATCCTAACCTGATGGCTCATTAGTAGGCAACTGATGAAAGAGGCCAGGCTCTCGGCTTCAAGCTGGGCAGCTTGTTCCACACTCCCACCACCCTTTGTGTAAAGGGGAGCCTCCTGTTCTCGGTTTTAAATGCCCTTCCAAGCAGTTTCCACTTGTGCCCTCTGATTCATGTCACGGTAGCCACAGGGCAAGCAGGCAATGTCCACTCATTGCTCACAACTCCACCTGGATAGAGATCTAAAGTTCAGGAAAGAAGACGTCATGCAGTAGAATTATTAAAGCTACGTGGTTTGGTTCTGACTCCTTTAAATTTCTGTTCTGTGGCCCCAGAAGTGTGGCATGGAGGTCAACACTGAGAAAGGAGCCTGGCTTTAAGTGACATATATACAGTATATAAATCATGTGTTTATACACATTTACTCCACAGGCCAAATATTCTGCCATAATGCCTGACCTAGTGTAACGATCGAGCTCTTTCAGGGCCCTATGCAGACGACACAATCCGGGGTGGAGTGAGAAAACACAGGGGGAAAAAAAAGGCATGCAGGAGTCAGGAATGAAAAGTGAATGAAAAGTGTCCAAAGTGCGCCGGTGTCCAGGGGGCTGAGTCTGGGGCAAACAATCCAGAAGTAATCCAAACGGGGAATCCAAAACGTCCAAAGTCCAAAAGGCGGTCCATCCGAGACTAGACAGGATTAAAAACAAGAACCGGATCGGAACCGGCGGGGAACGGGAACAGAAAATAAAACCGTAACGGAGCCAGGCGATTCCAGGTCCCGGGCTCACACGATACGGGAATCAATGCAGAGCCCCGAACTGAGTGGGCGTCTGGCTTTTAAGGTGGGCCAGGAACAGGCTGAAACAGGGGGCAGGTGAACAACATCAAGTCCGAAGTGAAAGACCCGGAGCGCCCTTAAGGGGGAGGGACTACAATTGTGACACCTAGGGACTATGAGGCAGTGAGGGCAGCACTCTTCACTCTTTTTCACTCAGATCCCTGAACTACCACACTAACGACTTTGCGCCCGTGAGCAAGTCTCCAGCCCTTTGCAAAAGAAGCCCTGCCTGCTGTATAACACGAGGTCTGACTGACAATAAATACAACCTGATGGGAATGAAGGATCAATAAAGAACAAACCACTTCTGCTCGTCTGCCTCTGGTTTGGAAGCCTTCTGTTGGGGTTTGGGAACCCTCGTTCAAATTTCCCCTGGCCAGCTCTGACGGGGTTCAGGGTCTTGGGCTGACAGTGCAAACAGACGACTTCCCCTCAGACCGGGTCAAGAACAGCGTTCCTCACAAGGCTGTCACTCGCAGGCCAGTCAGGTGCTGTGGGTGGAGCCCTGGACACAACACCGGCAGGTCATACAATCAGACTGGTTTCCCTGGTCCTCCTGATAAGGACTGTGGACTTTCTGTGATCCCAGAGATGAACATCAATCTCTGCAGCACAGTGACTTTCTGGATAGTTAAACATCGAGCTTTTTGTCCCGTGACCCTGCACTGGTCAGTAGTTTTAGTTTAGTTTTAGCAGCTCTTATTTTCTGCAGGATTGCTTCCCAGGGTGCACCCAGGCAGCCCGATTGACCTCACTCTGCTCCGGTCAGCGGCTGCCGAGATGCACCACACAGCACTAAGCAATAACACATGACTAATAATCACCTATTCTGGAGCTGTTTTTGTTTCCCCCCAGAGTGACTGGCTGAGACTAGGGAGCTGACCCAAGACGTCAACAACTGCTGCTGCACAACCACAAAGACCAGAACTTGAGGTTTGACGTCCCACCTGAAGCTCGGATCAAAGGAGGTCTAGTAACTCAGGGTCACTCTCAGTTAGGCAGCAGCAGATTAGGGCTTGAATTTTTCATTTAACTCAGCTAACAGGTCACTTGGCCTCCTACTAAGTTCAACCAGCTTGTGTTCAGTCTAATTGCACCATACGCAGTTATGCCATAGCCATACAGTGTGGCAGAAAGGATCGTGTACTGGAGTACAGATGCACCTCCTGACATGTCAAACTGATGGGGCTCTGTCAGCAAATTGAGAGCAGGCAAAGCATGCACTGTAGCAGCTGGAGAAGGGGCAGATATTGTCACTGTCTCTTTGCTCCAACACTTGGTGGCCGACAGCACCACCACACTGCGCCCTGGCCCACATGAAAGGAGCGTTTGTTTCGGACCTCTGGGCCTGGCTGCCATTGTCCCAGACCTGCCATTAATATCTGTTGAAAATCTGCTTATTTTCAGATTCCATCAATACGGACAGACAAAGGGCCGGCTATTGGGAGTCTGTAAACAGATCGCTCCTGCCAACGCTGCCCAGCCCCGTTCTGGTGAGCCTGACAAAGACAGGCTGTGTGCCGCAGGACTGACTGATTCAGCCCATTCTGCGCAGCAGTGTGCCGAGTGCAGTCCCAAGGTCCTGTAAAGTATGACACGCAAACAAGTTTGTGCGTCATTTTGAGACCCCATACATCAACACAGGTGGACAATGTTAGTGGAGAGGCTGGATTCGTTGAAGGGAGTTTTAAACAGGTTCTTCTGTTGTGCTGAGGGTGTGGCCCTCCCAAGCACTCACTCAGGGAGTCCAGATGTGGAGGTGTAGCTCTCCCAGTGAGGCTGGAGTAACAGGACTGTAAAATAGGTCTCGTAAGTACGCCAAAAGCAGAAGAAAATGGAAACCTAGAGTTTGGCTTGGACTACATTTTGCAAAATCCTTTTACAATCTTCATATGAACCACTGAAATTATTGTATTGAAGCCTGGCAGATCTATCCAACAACAAAAGTTTCCAACTGCAATAATTTTTTACACCTGCAATGGGTCCTAAACTTTTTTGATAAGGGCGGGCCATCATACAAAGTTTAACCGATTAACTCCACCAACTTCACAGGTATATTTCTAGTGCTAACAGGATGAATGTAAAAGTGTAAACGGGACATTAGACAAGCTACTATGCCATAATTGCTGACACCAAGACCTTGATTTCTTTCAAGAAACAGCTGGATGAGATCCTTCTTCAATTAATTACTAAACGGTAAGTTAAGCAGATTGGCCTCCTCTTGTTTGCAGCATTACGTATTGTAACGCATACGGCCGACATTACAGGTTGTGCGAGCTGGCTTGTCAGCGCGGTGACGTCACCGCCCTTCCCTGTGAGTAGCAGGGACCTCAGCCACCGGGCTGAGAGGAGATCTTCCTTTAGCCCAGCTGGCTGGTTCCCTGTTGAGTGACGCCGGAGGCCTGGGTTCGAGCCCCCAGCGGTGGGGGGCCGACCTGAGGCGGCAGCAGCGAGGGCGCATACCCACGTAAACCCCGAAAGTGCTACAGTATGTTTGTCTGACTCCTGTGTAGACTAACATGGCTGCCTGACCACTATTCTTGGTTATGTTGCGTGTAACTCCTGCTAATTAATTCCAAACACGGTAAGTATTCTTCTGGTGAGAGCAGATGCATAGTTGTTCCTTTGCACAACATGTGAGAGTTGTGTTCTTTGACTTTTCCAGTGCCTTTAACACCATCCATCCCCCATTACTGAGAGATAAGCTAAAGGCGGCGTGGGTGGACACTGCCCTGGTGTCCTGGATTATAGGCTGTCAAACCTGCAGGCCACAGTATGTACGGCTACAGAGCCGTGTGTCCGAACAGGCTGTTTGCAGTACTGGGGCTCCACAGGGGACTGTCCTTGCTCCATTCCTGTTCACCTTTTACACCTCTGACTTCAGGTACAACTCTGAGGCATGTCATCTGCAGAAGTTTTCGGATGACTCTGCAATTGTGGGGTGTATTAGAGAGGGGAGGGAGGAGGAATATAGGAGCTTGATTACCAACTTTGTGGAGTGGTGTCATCTTAACCATCTCCAGCTAAACACCAGCAAGACTAAAGAAAGGGTCATAGACTTTCGAAGGAATAAGTCTCCGCTGAACCCTGTTTCCATCCAGGGTGAGGACATAGAGGGGGTGCAGTCCTACAAGTACTTAGGGGTACACCTGGATGATAAGCTGGAGTGGTCTGTTAAAACTGACGCCCTGCACAAGAAACATCAGAGCCAACTATTTTCTTAGGAGGCTCAGGTCCCTTGGTGTGTGTGGAACACTGCTACACATTTTTTATGAATCAGTGGTGGCAGCGGCCATCTTCTACGCTGCTGTGTGCTGGGGCAGCAGTATCATGACAAGAGATGCAAAGAGGCTCAATAAACTCATCAAGAAGGCTGGCTCTGTGTTGGGGCTGAGCCTTGACCCCCTGGAGGTGGTGGCTGAGAGGAGAATGCTGACCAAGCTCACAGCCATCATGAACAACGCCTCTCATCCGCTTCATGGGACTGTTACTGGGCAGCGGAGCACTTTTAGCAACAGACTGCTCCAGCTACGGTGTTCAAGAGAATGTTTCCGCAGGTCTTTCCTCCCGGCGGCTGTCAGGGTGTATAACGCTGCCCTAGACTAGGACTGTTAGCCCTTCATCTTCTCATCTATGGACAGCATGTTGCACTATTGTACTTTTTTTGGACACTCAACCTGTATATACCTATGCACATTTTGCACATATTTTAGTGTTTTTACAGTGACTATGAGCAAATTTTGCACACACCTATGTATTACTGTACGTATTTCAATTTTTCATCTATTCTGACGTCTGTTTTTGCTTGTCTCGGGCTGGGCTGCTGTAACACCTCAATTTCCCTTCGGGATCAATAAAGTCTGATCTATCTAACATGAACTGACCGCCATTTTGCTTTCACTATTCAACCCCCCTCTGTCTTTGGAACTGCATCAGTTGAACTGACATTTGACAGGTTTCAGCACATGAAAACTCGCTTTAGACTTACTGCTTGCACATGTCACAGCAAGACATAATACTGACACAGCAGCGTCTATCTGCTGCTTTGGTCAATGAGCTCCAAGCATGGCAGACATCACTGCGGTTTCCCCCTACTTTTAAAGCTCTTTTTTAGGGCCTTGCTTGGAAGGATTCACAAACGCTTGCTTTTTATCTCTCTTGCCTGTCCTTTCTTCCTTCCTCTCTTTCTTGTCTCTTTTTCTTTCAATCAGCCCCCTGAACAATTTGTTGCGCGAGCCAACTTCCGAGGTTAATGAAAACACAGACTCTCTCTCTCCTGCTCTTTCCTCCGTCCACACACTTGGGGAAGGGGGAGGGGGGGGGGGGTGAGAGAGTGCCACGACTCTCACTGCTGGTTTCTGATGCCATCCCTGAACCACATGCCTTGCTCGTCCTATCAAAAGCCCATTGCTTCCCATGAGTGAGCAGGCAGCAGATGGAGTCACCTTCTCCTTTGCGCCTGACAGAGACAAAACCTTTCCAGGTGGATCCTGACTGAGGGTAGAACCAGCATGTCTTCTGGATGGGCAGCTGTGTGGACGCAGGCTGCAGGCTGCTCTTCACAGAGAGGGCAGGACAGGTGGGCATGAGAGACACAGCTTGAACTGAAGTCACTGATTGACTGGGATTGTTTCAGCAAGGGGCTGAGGAGTCCCACGGCTCAACAAGATGCACATAGCAGCCTCAGGTTGTTTCCAACTTTCAGTGTGTTCTTCAGGCCAAACCCCAGCCCTCTGAAGCACAACTCTCCGAATCCATATCATGCCTGCCCACATCTAACCACCAGCACTGTTGTGAGCATCATCAGCTTCTATTAGCAAGCTGCCTTTCGCAAACCTGGACCCTTAAAACACAATGATTCAATGGATATGAGTCAAATCTGCATGTCTTCAACAACCAAACAATCAGTGTGGGAGATTAGAATTTTCCATGCCCATGCTTGACCAACCTTCTTGTTTAATGATCTGCTTGGGTTTCTCAGAAAAAGGCATTTGACCAAGCCTCCCACAATCAACCATCCTCACCCTCAGAACTACCAGTCCGACACTGATACTCCAGTGTCAGGGAAGTATGATAATCCACCAGTGACTGGGAAGCCTGGCTTCGGCAGTCGCTTGGTTGAACTGGGGCAGAACACAAGTGCAACTCCTGCCGGGTCTTTAGCAATGCCCAGCAAATAAGGAGAAGAAACAGTTCCAGCTACATTCCCTGCGGTTCACTTACAGCACTTCCAAGTATCTGAAAGTTGTATAATGAAGTCTAATTTTAGGCAGAAGCTATTTTCAGTCACAACCAAATTACCCCGGCCTTTGAAATGCGTGGGCCTGAGGATCCATGCTGCATCGGGGCCGAGAAAGACTTTCATTCATCGAGTCTGTCCGTCGTCCTAGAGGCGGGACTTCAAATAGCTCCAGTTTCCTGTTTCCTATTGGCCCTTAATTGTCACCGTGTCTGCTGTGCTTGGCTGTCTGTCCGCGTCTCTGAGAAACATGAATAAAGCATGTGAGAGCTGGGAAAGTCAGCAAAAGGGGCTGGCGAGAGACTCGGTCTCTGCCGGTTTGTCCAGATCTAAAACCTAAAAGTCTCAGAAGATAAAGCATTCTGTGACAGATCCCAAGAGGCTGTTGAATGTTAGTTCATTCACTCCATTCCCCTGGCCTGTGTATACAAGGACATAAACTCAGTTAAATCTGCATGATGCCTTAAAAACAACTCTGTGCATCACCATCACACAAGGAGGCCCACCACTGTGCCTGAAGTGGCCGGCCAGTCCTAACCTTCCCCAGACTCAACAGCGAAGCATAAAGTGCGGTAGAGCACAGTGTAAAGTAAAACCAGGGCAAAGCGCAGAGAGGAATAGCCAAGCATGACCCACAGCATGAGAAGCCACTGTACGGCCACGTCAACATGAGGTGCCAGGGAGGTAACATGTGGTACACATGCATAGCTGACACCAGCACACGGCTAATCTGCTCCTTCCTGTAGTGGGGCTCACAGAGCCCTTCCGGCTTCTTCTCCTCTTTTCTGTTCCCCCCCCCGGCTCCAGCCCCGTTAGACGGATCGTGTTGCAGAACCTGAAGCCGAGCTCGCCTCCCCACCCCCCCTCCCTCGTCACTGGGGAGTACCGTATAGCAGCACAAACAGGCTCTTGCTCATTCGCTCCTCCGTGTGGCTTGCCCTCATTGCTCGAATGTGAAACTGCTGCTCAACTCTGCTCCTTCTCACCAGGAGAGCCAGCACCACACACACACACACACACACGTGCTCCTGCATCACGTTTGTTATTTCAGGATTTCTGAGATACGCCCCTCCAGGCATCCACACACGTCGGCGCTTCAGGCATGTGTCAGAAATTCATCCTGACTTGTGCCGTGGTTTCTGCAGAGACAGGCGCATGTTCCTACTTCGGATATATCTGAGAGAAGGACTTCAGAATGGGAGCTAACGGTAAAAAAAAAAACACAGATAAATCTGCAGAGGAGTCTGTAATGAGACAGAGCTCTTCAGATGTGTCCACAAAGCCTCGTGCAAAGGCCGGCGTCTGCAGTTTTGAAGCGAACGCAGAAAAGAAGACAAGCACTGTAGCGCCACCTGGGCAGCTTGCCCCACCATGGCTGCTCCAGAGCACCCTCTCCTGGCTGGTAAAACTCCATCCCAATCAGAAAGCACGGTCCCAGTCCGGTCAGGGGAGCGGGTTTTCTCTTGAGCTAAAGTTCTGTTGCTGCTCCCCGAGCTCGGCGTTGACGGCTACTCCACTGTCCAGCACACGATGAAGAGGCGCAGGCCGGCTGACTCATGAACCAATCGACTGAAAGAGCTTCCCACACGTGGGGGCGGACAGCCTGCGAGTCTGAGTGTCCCGCCACGCAGCGGGGGTGAGCTGACCCCAGAGCTTTTGCCTGTGGTCAGACTTGCTGTCATTTCCATAAAATCATATGAACCAATTTTCCCTGGACTAGGGTGTCGGCCTCAGAGTTTCCAGCTGCACTGTGCTGTTCTGCAAGAGCAAATTAGGGAATATTTAATTGGGGTTTCCTTACATAGCTGGTCAGTGGGGTTCCTGGTCTGCGACTTAAAAGAGTCCGGCACTCTTACTAAGAGAAGGGCTGTTCAGCAAGGTGCTGTCCTGGAGGGTCTCTGCAGGGAGCCTATATGTGCTGTTATACGGTACTGAGAGGCCAGGTGTTGATGCTTTGGGATCATCAATGTCGTCTCCAGTGCTGTGGGACAAAGGCTGCCTTCAGGGCTGGGAGCAGCAGGATAGTCTTACAGGAAAGCCTGCGTCTGTGCCAAGACTCCCCTGAAACACAACAGACGCTGTGTTCTACCTGGGTCTCCCATCTTTGTCTGGAGCCGTCTTACTGCTTTTTTTTGTGTTGTTGTTGTTTTCTCCGGATAGCATTAGGCTTGCATCTAGGCCACAGATGAAAGGGGGCAGATAGCAAACAGCTAGGAACACAGAGAAGACCGAACTGCCTCGCTGCACGGCTTTCAATTCCCCAGACAAAGCCATCGCTGCCCAGGTCTCGACAAAATGGAAACACGATGCCTTTGTCCGCATGTCTTTCAATGCCCTGACACAGAGAACCAGTTTGTTTTCCAGTCAGAAAGTCCTGAAAGAGGTGCTGCTATTGGGTTTAGTAGAATTGCTCTCCAGCCCCCCGAAGTGGGCCGAGTCGCGGCCTGCTGTCAGCCACAGTGGAGCCACAGTATTTATTTTATATTTTGTATTACTGTATGTATTTCAATTTTTTCGTCTATTCTGACGTCTGTTTTTGCTTGTCTCGGGCTGGGCTGCTGTAACACCTCAATTTCCTTTTCGGGATCAATAAAGTCTGATCTATCTAACATGAACTGACCGCCATTTTGCTTTCACTATTCAACCCCCTCTGTCTTTGGAACTGCATCAGTTGAACTGACATTTGACAGGTTTCAGCACATGAAAACTCGCTTTAGACTTACTGCTTGCACATGTCGCAGCAAGACATAATACTGACACAGCAGCGTCTATCTGCTGCTTTGGTCAATGAGCTCCAAGCATGGCAGACATCACTGCGGTTTCCCCCTACTTTTAAAGCTCTTAGTTAGGGCCTTGCTTGGAAGGATTCACAAATGCTTGCTTTTTATCTCCTTTCTTCCTTCCTCTCTTTCTTGTCTCTTTTTCTTTCAATCAGCCCCCTGAACAATTTGTGTTCCACAGCCACAGTGGAGACAGCAGAGCCCTGATCAGCCTCGGCCAGGGCATGAGCAGCTGGCCACCTGGCTGTCATGGGACTCCCTGAAGCTCTGTAGCACTACCAGGCTGCAGACGGGCAGAGGGGGGCCCAGCTCTGACAGCAGAGGGACGAGGGCGACAGCAGGAGTCACTCAGGGGCCACAGTGCCTGGGTTAGTGGAGTGGGCAGACAGGGACACTGCAGGACAGTGGTCATCAGTCAAAGAGGCCCCACAATCCCAGCCTTCCACTCCTCACGTTCAGACATTCTCAGGAGTCCATTTTTCACAGAGCATTGGTTTAGCATATACAGTGGTGTGAAAAAGTGTTTGCCCCCTTCCTAATTTTTTATTTTTTTGCATGTTTGTCACTCTGAAATGTTTCAGATCATCAAACAAATTGAAATATTAGACAAGTAAACACAAAATGCAGTTTTTAAATGAAGGTTTTTATTATTAAGGGGGAAAAAAAATCCAAACCTACATGGCCCTGTGTGATAAAGTGATTTCCCCCCCCTGTTAAAACATAAATCAACTGTGGTTTATCACATCTTTGGAAAGCTGAGTTCAATTTCTCTAGCCACACCCAGGCCTGATTACTGCCACACCTGTTCTCAATCAAGAAATCACTTAAATAGGACCTGCCTGACAAAGTGAAGTAGACCAAAAGATCCTCAAAAGCTAGACATCATGCTGCGATCCAAACAAATTCAGGAACAAATGAGAAACAGAGTAATTGAGATTTATCAGTCTGGAAAAGGTTATAAAGCCATTTATAAAGCTTTGGGACTCCAGCGAACCACAGTGAGAGCCATTATCCACAAATGGCGAAAACATGGAACAGTGGTGAACCTTCCCAGGAGTGGCCGGCCGACCAAAATTACCCCAAGAGCGCAGAGACGACTCATCCAAGAGGTCAGAAAACACCCCACAACAACATCCAAAGAACTGCAGGCTTCACTTGCCTCAGTTAAGGTCAGTGTTCATGACTCCACCATAAGAAAGAGACTGGGCAAAAATGGCCTGCATGGCAGAGTTCCAAGACGAAAACCACTGCTGAGCAAAAAGAACATAAAGGCTCGTCTCAGTTTTGCCAGAAAACATCTTGATGATCCCCAAGACTTTTGGGGAAAATACTCTGTGGACTGACGAGACAAAAGTTGAACTTTTTGGAAGGTGTGTGTCCCATTACATCTGGCATAAAAGTAACACAGCATTTCAGAAAAGGAACATCATACCAACAGTAAAATATGGTGGTGGTAGTGTGATGGTCTGGGGCTGTTTTGCTGCTTCAGGACCTGGAAGACTTGCTGTGGTAAATGGAACCATGAATTCTGCTGTCTAGCAAAAAATCCTGAAGGAGAATGTCCGGCCATCTGTTCGTGACCTCAAGCTGAAGCACACTTGGGTTCTGCAGCAGGACAATGATCCAAAACACACCAGCAAGTCCACCTCTGAATGGCTTAAGAAAAACAAAATGAAGACTTTGGAGTGGCCTAGTCAAAGTCCTGACCTGAATCCGATTGAGATGTTGTGGCATGACCTTAAAAAAGCGGTTAAGGCTCGAAAACCCTCCAATGTGGCTGAATTACAACAATTCTGCAAAGATGAGTGGGCCAAAATTCCTCCACAGCGCTGTAAAAGACTCATTCCCAGTTATCGCAAACGCTTGATTGCAGTTGTTGCTGCTAAGGGTGGCCCAACCAGTTATTAGGTTTAGGGGGCAATCACTTTTTCACACAGGGCCATGTAGGTTTGGATTTTTTTTCCCCTTAACAATAAAGACCTTCATTTAAAAACTGCATTTTGTGTTTACTTGTGTTATCTTTGTCTAATATTTCAATGTGTTTGATGATCTGAAACATTTCAGCGTGACAAACATGCAAAAAAAAAAGAAATCAGGAAAGGGGCAAACACTTTTTCACACCACTGTGTGTATAATATTAGCAATGCAGTGTATCACTCAGGACACAGACTGCAAGGAAGGAAGGGTTTTAACAGAAAGGAAGCCAGGAGATGTGGAGCTGATTTCTCATTACAGGTTCAAGGATGGGGGGCTTGATGGTGTTCCTATGACAACCAGGCCTGAGCCAAAAGGGTGAGAGGGCCCTGAAGACAGGTCAGGCTTTGGGCAGACAATCAGAGGGAAGTGTAGCACACTGCATACAGTCCTGCTTCTAGCATCTGTCTCTTTAAATCTGTTTCCAACACTGAAACAGAAAGCCCATTCCTCTCTTCACACACTGACATGTCAAAGGTCTGGAAGGAGTCCTCTCCTTCCAGATACACATTCTCACTCACTCACTCGGGCCCCAGACCCAGCTATACACACCCCCAGTCTGGCCAGCAGGGGACTCCGGCACTCAGAGCAGCACCAGTGTGAACTTCTCACAGGAGTGCCACAGGCCTTCTGTATGAAAACAGTAAGATGGCACTGCTGTGATAATGAGCAGCCTGCCCTGCTCCTCAGAAAGGGGCAAGTCTTCACAAAGCTATGAAACAAAAGAATAATGAATTAAACACTCCTGTAGCCTGCCCTGCTATTGCACTGTCCCTGGGTGCCTTCAGTTTTCCTTCTCTCTTATGAAAGCTTGCACCCTCACCCTTGTAATTGCTGTATTGGGTGTCACTTACTGCACGAACGGGACCTGGCAGCCCCAAGCCAGGATCCATCTGGTTAGTTTGCAAGATCAAGCATTTTCTTCTGGCAAGCACTCTTATTGTAAATGTACTAAAGAAAGTCCTTAAACACTTACAAAACTGCAGTGTATCATTATAAAAGCACAGCAGAGGATAGGAAGGCAAACCGTTCGGGAATGCGCAGCGTGGCAGAGTGGAGAGGGTAATCGCAAGGAACAGGAGCTCACCACGCCTCAAGCCCCCTGCCACACCTCCACCGGCTACAGCTGGTGGCACAGGAAGTTCAGAATTACAGTGTTGGCTGATCTTGGGGAGACAGGTAAGAGATCATCTGCCTTTCAGAGCTGCTCCTTTTACTATGGTCGGGCTCTTTGCTAGTGAAACAGCTGGCCGGACCCCAGCAGGAGAAGGAGAGAAGAGAGAAGGGACTCTGTGGTCTGAAGGGTTTGCCCTACTGCCCCAGAGCAGAGGCAGAGAATGAGCCATCATGACAGACGAGTCTAAGGCACGCCTGGACCAGTGCACCATGGCGCTGTGTAGGCGAGTTAGGGCCGGTGCAGGGCAGAGAGTCAGGGACGGTGCAGGACAGTGAGTCAGCCCCAGTGCAGGGCAGCGAGTCAGGGCCGGTGCAGGGCAGCGAGTCAGGGCCGGTGCAGGGCAGCGAGTCAGGGACGGTGCAGGGCAGCGAGTCAGCCCCTGTGAAGGGCAGCGAGTCTTGGCCGGTGCAGGGCAGCGAGTCTTGGCCAGTGCAGGGCAGCGAGTCAGGGCCAGTGCAGTGCAGCGAGTCAGGGCCGGTGCAGGGCAGAGAGTCAGCCCCAGTGCAGGGCAGAGAGTCAGCCCCAGTGCAGGGCAGCGAGTCAGGGCCAGTGCAGTGCAGCGAGTCAGGGCCGGTGCAGGGCAGAGAGTCAGCCCCAGTGCAGGGCAGCGAGTCAGCCCCAGTGCAGGGCAGCGAGTCAGCCCCAGTGCGGAGCAGCGAGTCAGGGCCTGTGCAGGGCAGCAAGTAAGGGCCGGTGCAGGGCAGCGAGTTACAGTGCCACTGCATGTCTCTCTGCGGTCAGAGCAGACAGGTGTCTTTCAAGGACACGGCCAGAGCAACAGAAAAACAGCGACTCAGAACAGGAGCCCGTATGAAAACTGCAGGGTAAAGCAGATGACATCCTGAAGCATTTAAATCCACGAGCACAAAACAGACCGGCCGTTTTGTGAACAGAGGGAACGTTTGCCTGTTTCTAATGGACGGGCGGAGGGGCTAGGGGGGAAGGGAGGGGGTACACAGGGGGCAGGAGGAGGGGGCGGTTAGATAATTACCCAGCCATACAACCGTATCATCCCTCCATTGTCTGCTTTGTCTGTCTGAAAGAAAAAGGGAAAAAAAACGGAAATGCTAATTTAGTCTCGCGTCAGTCACTGCCTGTTTTTTTTTTTTTCATTCGGGAGCCCAGGCTGTTCAGACTTTAGTTATCGATTTCCCCCCTCGCTCTATGAGATAGAGATCCGCCGGCCTTTGCTAATGCCCCTGGCAGACTGGCTGCGTTTCCAGAGGAATTCTGACGGTGGTTTTTAATGTTCCACGGCGCTGAGCGCCTTCAGATTTCATGGTGCAACATTAACGCGAGCTGACACCCGGGATTACAGGCAGACAGCTGGAATGCCAGGTCCTTTTGTGCAGCGTGGACTTCAGCCAAAATCCTTCAGTCGGAGGCCAAGAGAGACCTGGGAAAAAAAAAAGACTTCTCCTTGGAAACAAACACAAGACCATCCCTGAGCGAGTGCTGCGGCACCAGCCGATGAACACCCTTGCTTGCGGAAGGAGACGCAGAGACCCTCTGACGGCTTCGCCCCGTCAGGCAGAGACGCGACCCAGGGCAGAGAGACGTGGCCTGGGGTTGACCGAAACCTGTGACCCCCACACTGACCACTGACTCAGTGGACGGTGACATCCCTCTGACCTTGGCAGTGTGGGGGACAGGGACAGTCAGGCCGAAGCCCTGCCATACTTACGTCACAGCGAAACCAGTTCAGTGTTGATCCAACCACCTTTCCATCCCAATTGATGCATTCAACAATCGATTCATTCAAGAAAAAATTCAATGCCTTATTGCGCAAGGCGCTCAATCAATATGCACCACTAATTTCACAGTGAAACCTTGACCAGACCTGCACCAAAAAGACCCATAAGCCAACTTGCTGCCTAGCCCCAGAACTCACTCTGCACCCCAGCACCAGACGATCAACCAACCAGCTTGGCCATAAACCCACCGACTGACTCAATATCACGACTGTCTGACAAACAATGCAGATACAGAGCCACAAGACTGTCAAGCCACCAACCAACCAAGAACCTGACCCAGCCTAGATGCGATGATTCACCAGACATCCCACTCAAGAACCTACCAACATAGCTACAGACAGAGCCCTGCAGACATCCTGACACCTGTCCCAGGTGCAGAGGGAGGAGTCTGTGGAGACCCTGACACCTGTCCCAGGTGTGGAGGGAGGAGTCTGTGGAGACCCTGACACCTGTCCCAGGTGCAGGGAGGAGTCTGTGGAGACCCTGACACCTGTCCCAGGTGCAGAGGGAGGAGTCTGTGGAGCCCTGACACCTGTCCCAGGTGCAGAGGGAGGAGTCTGTGGAGCCCTGACACCTGTCCCAGGTGCAGAGGGAGGAGTCTGTGGAGACCCTGACACCTGTCCTTGGTGCAGAGGGAGGAGTCTGTTGAGACCCTGACACCTGTCCCAGGTGCAGAGGGAGGAGTCTGTTGTGACCCTGACACCTGTCCCAGGTGCAGAGGGAGGAGTCTGTTGAGACCCTGACACCTGTCCCTGGTGCAGAGGGAGGGGCATATGGAGACCTGACACCTGTCCCAGGTGCAGAGGGAGGAGGCTGTGGAGACCCTGACACCTGTCTCAGGTGCAGAGGGAGGAGTCTGTGGAGACCCTAACACCTGTCTCAGGAGCAGAGGGAGGAGGCTGTGGAGACCCTGACACCTGTCCCAGGTGCAGAGGGAGGGGCCTGTGGAAACCCTGACACCTGTCCCAGGTACAGAGGGAGGAGTCTGTTGTGACCCTGACACCTGTCCCTGGTGCAGAGGGAGGGGCCTGTGGAGACCCTGACACCTGTCCCTGGTGCAGAGGGAGGAGTCTGTGGAGCCCTGACACCTGTCCCAGGTGCAGAGGGGGGAGTCTGTGGAGCCCTGACACCTGTCCCAGGTGCAGAGGGGGGAGTCTGTGGAGACCCTGACACCTGTCCCTGGTGCAGAGGGAGGAGTCTGTTGAGACCCTGACACCTGTCCCAGGTGCAGAGGGAGGGGCCTGTGGAAACCCTGACACCTGTCCCAGGTACAGAGGGAGGAGTCTGTTGTGACCCTGACACCTGTCCCTGGTGCAGAGGGAGGGGCCTGTGGAGACCCTGACACCTGTCCCTGGTGCAGAGGGAGGAGTCTGTGGAGCCCTGACACCTGTCCCAGGTGCAGAGGGGGGAGTCTGTGGAGCCCTGACACCTGTCCCAGGTGCAGAGGGGGGAGTCTGTGGAGACCCTGACACCTGTCCCTGGTGCAGAGGGAGGAGTCTGTTGAGACCCTGACACCTGTCCCAGGTGCAGAGGGAGGAGTCTGTGGAAACCCTGACACCTGTCCCAGGTGCAGAGGGAGGAGTCTGTTGTGACCCTGACACCTGTCCCAGGTGCAGAGGGGGGAGTCTGTGGAGCCCTGACACCTGTCCCTGGTGCAGAAGGAGGAGACTGTTGTGACCCTGACACCTGTCCCTGGTGCAGAGGGAGGAGTCTGTGGAGACCCTGACACCTGTCCCTGGTGCAGAGGGAGGAGGCTGTGGAGACCCTGACACCTGTCCCAGGTGCAGAGGGAGGAGGCTGTGGAGACCCTGACACCTGTCCCAGGTGCAGAGGGAGGAGTCTGTGGAGCCCTGACACCTGTCCCAGGTGCAGAGGGGTGAGTCTGTGGAACCCTGACACCTGTCCCAGGTGCAGAGGGGGGAGTCTGTGGAGACCCTGACACCTGTCCCTGGTGCAGAGGGAGAAGTCTGTTGTGACCCTGACACCTGTCCCAGGTGCAGAGGGGGGAGTCTGTGGAGCCCTGAGCAACAGCATGCAAGCCAGTGTGAGTGTGTGCAGGGATCACTGTATACCAAGAAGCAAGCTTCTTTTTAACAAGGCAAATGACATCTTTAAAATTAAAAGGATTCAAAACAATTGGCTACCAACCCTCCCTCCTCTCAGTGTTTTTCAACCAGTGTGCGAGTGTACCACAGAATTTTGGAAAAGCCACGTATCAAAAATGAATTTTTAATATATATAAGTTTTGTGGAGTCATCAAGGTGTAATGTTGTACTTTCGGTGTGTTGCACACGGGACAGAGGTATGAACTAGATGTCTAGATGGACAGAGGTATGAACCAAATGCACAGCTGCTGAGCAAGAGCTCCATGTCTCACTGCCCTCAACTCCTGCCCGGATAAGGATACTGTGAGGCAAACTCAGGTTAAACACTGAAATAATCTCGGTGTATAAATTAGTAGTGTGCTTGGGCCAGTGAGGCACGTGTGGGTAGGGTGGAGGGGGCCGGTGTGCCATCGAAGTTTTAGATTTCTGTAAGTGTGCGGCGGGTTCGAGAATTGCCTCTCAGTAGAATAAGAGTCAATGGGAGTGCCTCACCAGCACGGAAGCACAAACATGTTTGTGTGTGTGAGAGAGGGAGAGCTTGCACACCTACCTCATCCCAATAACCTATTAAAGATCCAGGACAATTACTGGACTGGATCTTCCCTGGGTAACTGCTGCTCTCAGGTGTAAGACATTGCAAAGGAGGATGTCTTCTAGGCTGACATATCTGGTTAAATAACAGATTGATTAAAGAAGAGAATTAATTAGCATTTGCACTGCACACCAGCCCTGCCTCTCCTGGGCACAAATATTTCGTTGAGCAAAGAGCCTCTTTCACCACAAGGCAACCAAAACACCAGCAGAGGTCAATACCTGATCAAACTCCAGTGTTATTTCCTGGTGCTCTTTGGGAATGATTTCCCGGCACCAGTTTCCATTCCCTTCCTCTTGTCGACAAGGGCTTCATTACATTTGGCGGACGAACCAACAACAAAAAGAATCGGGAATTCGTACCGAAAAAAATGAACTAGAACAGAAAAAAACAATTTTGCATCCGAGGAAATGGACGAAATGAGAGAATAAGATTATGAATCATAAAACTGCAATTACAGAAAAGATGATCAGATTCCAGCTGCTACCTCTCTTGCTGTTCCCATGACAACAAACGAGGCCGGTCACACCCCATTAAAATGAGGACTTTGTTGTCATCAGCTGGTTCGACACCAATCCCAGCATATGGCCATCAGCCTTGTGCTCTCAGAAACTAGTTCAGAACCACGTGCTACATGAATTTTTTCCTCCCAGCCCCCAGACGCAAAAAAGCACATGCTTGTTAATTTACTTCAACCCCAGTATTGCCAGGAGTTCCCTGCTCTGTCTAACCAGTAAGACTTGTTTAATGTAAGCACATCAGGATCCAAATCCCAGGATCCACCACAGCCTGATCCTGCAGGGATTGCAGTGAATCTGATTCCCTGGCCATTCAGTCTGTGATTCTTACTGATCCAATCCTCTCTCTTGCTCTCCACCCTCAACCTCGCTGTCGTCTCTGCGTTCTGTTAGAGTGCCTGCAGAAAACTCTTCTTTTTTTCCAGCACACTGGTGATAAAGGTTTTCTGGGGCTCCCAGCCCCCTGCCTACCTACTCACTGGAGCCCAGCGAGCTCAGATTAACCTGAAGAATGTAAGGCACAAACATTACTGTGCCTTCCAGCAAAGGAGCACAAGCCCTTCCCCCCTGTAACAGAGCACAGGAGAGAGAAGAGGAAGACAGGCTAGGCGGTACGCAGAGGTCCAGAGAGGGGCGAGAGAGGAGTGAGAGAGGTCCAGAGAGGGGCGAGAGAGGAGTGAGAGAGGTATGAAGAGGTCCAGAGAGGGGCGAGAGAGGAGTGAGAGAGGTATGAAGAGGTCCAGAGAGGGGCGAGAGAGGAGTGAGAGAGGTATGAAGAGATCCAGAGAGGGGTGAGAGAGGAGTAAGAGAGGACTGAGAGAGGTCCAGAGAGGGGTGAGAGAGGAGTGAAAGAGGTATGAAGAGGTCCAGAGAGGGGCGAGAGAGGGGTGAGAGAGGTATGAAGAGGTCCAGAGAGGGGTGAGAGAGGAGTGAGAGAGGTCCAGAGAGCGGTGAGAGAGGAGTGAGAGAGGTATGAAGAGGTCCAGAGAGGGGTGAGAGAGGAGTGAGAGAGGTCCAGAGAGGGGTGAGAGAGGAGTGAGAGAGGTATGAAGAGGTCCAGAGAGGGGCGAGAGAGGAGTGAGAGAGGTATGAAGAGGTCCAGAGAGGGGCGAGAGAGGAGTGAGAGAGGTATGAAGAGGTCCAGAGAGGGGCGAGAGAGGAGTGAGAGAGGTCCAGAGAGGGGTGAGAGAGAAGTGAGAGAGGTATGAAGAGGTACAGAGAGGGGCGAGAGAGGAGTGAGAGAGGTATGAAGAGGTCCAGAGAGGAGTGAGAGAGGTATGAAGAGGTCCAGAGAGAGGTGAGAGAGGTATGAAGAGGTCCAGAGAGTGGCGAGAGAGGAGTTAGAGAGGTATGAAGAGGTCCAGAGAGGGGTGAGAGAGGAGTGAGAGAGGTCCAGAGAGGGGTGAGAGAGGAGTGAGAGAGGTATGAAGAGGTCCAGAGAGGGGCGAGAGAGGAGTGAGAGAGGTATGAAGAGGTCCAGAGAGGGGCGAGAGAGGAGTTAGAGAGGTATGAAGAGGTCCAGAGAGGGGTGAGAGAGGTATGAAGAGAGAAGTGAAAGGTACAGAGAGATGTACAGAGGGGGGAGAGGTATAGAGATGGGTAAGAGAGGTACAGAGGCGTGAGAGAGGTAGAGAGAGGGGTGAGAGAGGGGTGAGAGGTACAGAGGGGTGAGAGAGGTATGAAGAGAGTTACAGAGGGGGGAGAGGTATGAAAAGGGATGAGAGAAATACAGAGAGGGGTTACAGGTAAAGAGAGGAGTGAGAAAGGAGTGAGACATATGAAAAGGTACAGAGAGAGGAGAGAGAGGTCCAGAGAAGGGTGAGAAGTACAGAGAGGGGTGAGAGAAGTACAGAGGAGGGTGAGGGAAGTAGAGAGAGGAGTGAGAGTTACAGAGGGGTGAGAGGTATGGAGAGGGGTGAGAGAGAAGTGAGAGAGGTATGAAGAGGTCCAGAGAGGGGCGAGAGAGGAGTGAGAGCGGTATGAAGAGGTACAGAGGTGAGAGAGGCAAAGAGAGGAGTGAGAGAGTTATGAAGAGGTACAGAGAGGGGTGAGAGAGGTACAGAGAGAGGAGTGAGAGAGGTATGAAGAGGTACAGAGAGGGGTGAGAGAGGTACAGAGAGAGGAGTGAGAGAGGTATGAAGAGGTACAGAGAGGGGTGAGAGAGGAGTGAGAGAGGTATGAAGAGGTCCAGAGAGGGGTGAGAGAGGAGTGAGAGAGGTAAAGTGGGTGAGAGGTCTGGAGAGGAATGAGAGAGGTATAGAGGTATGGAGATTGGTGAGAGAGGTACAGAGAGAGGTAAAGAGGGTGAGAGGTATGGAGAGGGGTGAGAGAGGTATGAAGGTACAGAGAGGGGTGAACGAGGTATAGAGAGGAGTGAGAGAGCTGCAGCCTGAGGCCAAAATGATCTATTTTAATGAGTAAGCAGGGATGTTGAAACAGTCTGCAGCTGCTGGTCTCACACTACATGACACAGAGATCAAGTTCCTGCTCTACACTGATGACCTGGTCCTGTTGTCTCCCACAGAACAGGGGCTGCAGAAGAACCTGACACTGCTGGAGCAGTACTGTCAGACTTGGCTGCTGACAGTGAATGTGGACAAGACCAGAGTCATGGTTTTCCAGAAGAAAGCCAGACCTCAGGGAAACAAGCACCACTTCGCACTCAACATCAACACATTGAAGCACAAATCCAGGTTCACATATCTTGGTCTGACTATCAGCTCATCTGGGAGTTTTGACCTAGTAGTGAAGGCACTTAGAGAGAAGGCACTCAGGGCTTTCTATGCAATAAGAAAGAGACTTTTCAACATCAACCTACCAACAAGAATCTGGCTCCAGATATTTGCAAGTGTAATGCAACCCATTGCCCTATACGGCAGTGAAGTGTGGGGTCCCCACATAGACTAGGATTACACTCAATGGGATAAACAACCCATGTAAACTCTGCACATGGAGTTCTCTAGAAACATCCTCCAGGCTCAGAGAAAAACTCCTAACAGTGCGCGTAGGGCCGATTTAGGCCAATATCCATTACTAATAAACATACAGAAGAGAGTAATAAAGTATTGGCTTCACTTAAAAAGCAGCGACCGGAACTCCTACCACTACAAGGCCCTGCTGAGCCAAGAGCTGAGCCCAACAGAGCCCCCTGAGCCAGCTGGTCCTGAGGCTCACTGGCCTGAGTCACACCGACACCAGCCAGCCTCAGGACAGCACTGCTAGAGCACCACATCACAGCACAGATCAAACAGCAATATCTCACACACTGGGACACACACACAAACACAACACAAACTGGAATGCTACAGAACCCTAAACAGACAATACACACAAGCCGAATATTTGACCAAGATAAATAACAGCGAAAAGAAACAGAGCCTGATGAAGTACAGGCTCAGTGACCACAGCCTGGCCAGAGAAACTGGGCGACACAGGCAGACCTGGCTGCCCAGAGAGGACAGGCTGTGCTCCCACTGCCAGCGGGGAGAAATAGAGACAGAGATGCACTTTCTGCTGCACTGTGACAAATATTCTGGGATTAGACAAACATTTTTCCCCAAATTTACAAATCTCATCCCAGAATTTCCACGCCTGCCAGAATCACAGCAACTCCCGATCCTACTGGGAGAGGGAGGAGGGAACTCAGTTGAACTGGCAGCCCAGTATGTGATCTCCTGTCACAGCCTATCTCTCAATAATGCTCCATATCTGTATGGAAATGTCTTATGATGTGTCTATATTGTAAATGTCTGTAAATATCTGTAGATTTTATGTTCATTATATTGGTATTGCGTTGGCAACACCTATTTACTCATTGGTCATGTTAATAAAGCATCTTGAATTGAAATTGAAAATTGGTACTGAGAGGGGTGAGCGAGGTAGAGAGAGGGGTGAGAGCAGAGTGAAAAAGGAGTGAGGGAGGTATGAAGAGGTACAGACGGGTAAGAGAGGGTTGAGAGTACTGTGAGGGGTGAGAGGTACAGTAAGGAGTGAGAGGGGGGAGAGGGAGAGGGGTGAGAGAGGAGTGAAAAAGGAGGGAGAGAGGTATAGAGAGGTACAGACTGGTGAGAGAGAAGTGAGAGGTTGTTCTACGTCTGTTGTTAGACGTACAGAGAACGGTGAGAGGTATAGAGAGGAGTGAGAGGTCCTCCTCTCCTCTCCTCCCCTCACAGAGAGGGGTGAGGGGTACAGAGAGGGTGAGAGGGGTGAGAGGAATAGAGAAGGGGAGCGAGGTACAGAGAGGGGTGAGAGGTACAGAGAGGAATGAGAGGTATAGGGAGGGTGAGAGAGGTACAGAGAGGAGTGAGAGGTATAGAGAGGGTGAGATAGGGGTGAGAGGAATAGAGAAGGGGAGAGAGGTACAGAGAGGGGTGAGAGGTATAGAGAAGAGTGAGAGGTATAGAGAGGGGTGAGAGGTATAGAGAGAGATGAGAGAGGTACAAAGAGGGGTGAGAGGTATAGAGAGGGCGAGAGAGGGGTGAGCGGGTGAGAGAGGTACAGAGTTGTGGGGTTCTTGAGAGAGGCGAGGTTGGAGTAAGGTGGATGAGAGAGGAGGAACAGGAGAGGGAGGAGCAGGTAAACCAGAGAGGAAGAGAGAGACGGAGAGCTGGATCCAGATCATGAAGAATGGGGGTAGAGAGCGCCAGGTGGAAGAAGGCTCACAATGGCTGGGGAAGAGGGGGAAAGAGAGAGAGAGACGGGGGTGAAGGTCAGCCCAGCGCTGGGGACCTCTGCACCCCACAGACACTGAGCGCTCCTCAGAACGGTTCTCTGCCAATGAGAGGGGCTGGAAAGGACACTGACAGGACACAGAAGGAGACGAAGAGGCTGAGTGAAAGGGTCCACTCTTGTCTGATACCAGACCCTGCCATGGTGCTGCTGGCCCGGGCTCTCGTGGCAGTACCAGCTCAAGGAGAGCCAGGCACCACGGGCACTGACGTCCACAGAGAGGTGCCAGGGTGGAGTGCAGGCAAGAAGAAAGATGAAAAACGACATGAGCCCATTTGCTAGTTAACAGATAACTGATCCCATGTTGCAGCTTCTGGAAAGAAACAACAGGAAGACATGTAGAAAGCACAGCCCTGTCCAGGTCACCATGTGTCCTGACACTGTAGGTCCAGGTCAAGTGTTGGACTTCTCTGTGCGTCTTATCTGCCTGGACGGCGGCTAAACCAGAAGAGACCTTCCGTACACGAGAACGGAGCCAGACGGAGGAAGAGGAAGGGCAGGAGAGAGGCACATTGCAGGATCGAAAGGCCGGAAGAGAGAGAGAACTGGCAACTCGCAGCAGCTCCATCTTAAGGAGGTTTAAATGTCAGGCGCTGAATGTTTTGTTGCACATGGCGTCCGCTTGCGTTTAGGACGCTCTTGCGCTTCTGCTTTGGAGTTCTTTGCGGCCCCTTGCCGGGTTTTTGCCAGTCCCACAACCTGCACAAGAGAGAGCAGACGTCTGCGAAACCTGTCTGTCTCAGTCTTCCGCAGCGCAACACGGAGCACTGAGCCTGACAGGGCCTGGTGACTTCGGGTTCACTGTGGGGGGTCCCTCGGCTCCGTCACCCCCAGTCGCGGCTGCCCCCAGCAGCGCCGGGGAGCGCTCAGCGTACAGCTGGCGTTTACACCGCGCGTCCTGCGGCAGTGCCGTTTGTGTGCCTGTGGTATGCGTGTACAAGTCGGGGCGATAAAAACTACAATAATTGCACTTATCTCTGAGGGAAAAGTTGAAAGGCAGAGCTAAACTGGTAACTGAATGCTAACTGCTGTAAACTCTCTTTGCCACAATTGTTTATATAGTTCTGTCCAATTTGATCTAAATAACCTGTAACAGGAGTGCTTTGCAAATGGCTGTTTGAACTGCATGGCTCGTGGCGGGGCTGTGATGTTATCAAGCTACGGCAATTATAAGAACATAAATCAGACTGTCACCTGATCTCTAATTGGCAGCAGAACGTCTCTTTCTCTGTCAGTACAGGCTGCTGACAGAGAACTGGGATTTTTTTAATGCAGAGATTAGTTCTTTCTTAAGAAACCATGACGGAGTAACACTGTTATATGACATCCCCCCTCCCCTCTGCTTTGCAAAGGAAAACGAAACACTTCTGATTTTCAGCTTACTTATCTGGATATGTTCTAAGAACTCGGGCTTGGTGCACTTCGTTCTCTCAAAGTGTATAAAGAATATTTACCTGAAACAGATACATTGCCCTCCAGATTTATTCATGCCCAATGAAAATACAGAATGAGTTACAGATGGACAATGTGCCTCACTTAAAAACATTTTAATAATGTTAGTCTGTAATAAAACTGCTCTCTCTTACACTGCAACACTTCCTGTGCTACCTTTTGCACTCTGTAATGAATTGAGCTATGCTATCTCCTGCACTGTGTGAAGTGTTGCACTGTGCTATCTCACGCACTCTATGATGTCTTGTGCTGTGCTCTCTTGCACTTTGTGATGTCTTGTGCTGTGCTCTCTCTTGCACTGTGTGATATCTTGTGCTGTGCTCTCTCTTGCACTGTGTGATATCTTGTGCTGTGCTCTCTCTTGCACTGTGTGATTTCTTGTGCTGTGCTCTCTTGCACTGTGATGTCTTGTGCTGTGCTCTCTTGTACTGTGTGATGTCTTGTGCGGTGCTCTCTCTTGCACTGTGTGATGTCTTGTGCTGTGCTCTCTTGTACTATGTGATGTCTTGTGCTGTTGCTCTCTCTTGCACTGTGTGATGTCTTGTGCTGTGCTCTCTCTTGCACTGTGTGATGCCTTGTGCTCTCTCTTGCACTGTGTGATGTCTTGTGCTGTGCTCTCTCTTGCACTGTGATGTCTTGTGCTGTGCTCTCTTGCACTGTGTGATATATTGTGCTGTGCTCTCTCTTGCACTGTGTGATGTCTTGTGCTGTGCTCTCTTGTACTATGTGATTTCTTGTGCTGTGCTCTCTCTTGCACTGTGTGATTTCTTGTGCTGTGCTCTCTTGTACTGTGTGATGTCTTGTGCTGTGCTCTCTCTTGCACTGTGTGATGTCTTGTGCTGTGCTCTCTCTTGCACTGTGTGATGTCTTGTGCTGTGCTCTCTCTTGCACTGTGTGATGTCTTGTGCTCTCTCTTGCACTGTGATGTCTTGTGCTGTGCTCTCTCTTGCACTGTGTGATGTCTTGTGCTCTCTCTTGCACTGTGTGATGTCTTGTGCTCTCTCTTGCACTGTGTGATGTCTTGTGCTGTGCTCTCTTGCACTGTGTGATGTCTTGTGCTGTGCTCTCTTGCACTGTGTGATGCCTTGTGCTGTGCTCTCTCTTACACTGTGTGATGTCTTGTGCTGTGCTCTCTCTTGCACTGTGTGATGTCTTGTGCTCTCTCTTGCACTGTATGATGTCTTGTGCTGTGCTCTCTTGTACTATGTGATGCCTTGTGCTGTGCTCTCTCTTGCACTGTGTGATGTCTTGCGTTGTTGCTCTCTCTTGCACTGTGTGATGTCTTGTGCTGTGCTCTCTTGCACTGTGTGATGTCTTGTGCTTCACTGCTGAACTTTGTATTGCACTAATACACTACTCCTGTGTAAATTAATTAATGGCACTTCTCCTGTTACAGCCATTTTAAGGCACCACTGATAATGCAGATGTGAAGGTGAAAGCTTAATGATAACAACGATTAATGATGGTGACACAGAGGAACGCGGCGCTGTTAGAGAGCACAGTCTGCTGGAGGGTCTGCCTGTCACACCAAAGCTCCCATGTCCCAGAGCTCCAACAGCTCTGTCAGTAAACCAGTCCAGGCTCCATTTACATTCGCTTTGTCCCCTCTTTTCTTCTTCATTTTCATTATACCCCTCTAGGCTGACTCAATTAGGCCTTCTGAAAGGAGATAATGTGTTTTTATGCGACACTTGAAAACCTGTCGGTGAGCTCTAAACGAGCCCGAATGAAGCGCCAGCCTCGCTGGGGCCAGAGCTTTCCCCTGCGCTTAATGAGCCTGATTGTCGGCGCTCTTTAGTGGTGGGAACTCCCCCTGCCTGCGAGAGGGCTCTTCAGCTCACCTGGTCTGCTCCCAGCCCCAGCCTGGCTAATTGGACAGCGAGGCTGTCAGAACAGTCCTGTCCAGAGCATCGTCCCTGGTTCCTCGCTAGCCTGGGCACAGGACACAGCTGGGGCAACAGCAGCAACGAGGACCAGAACGACCCCTTCTTACCCAGGGACTTATGCATTGTTGGCTTTTTTATGTGCGGATTGCGATATCTGACTGGTTCCAGTTGCTGGTTACTGTGGACGTGCCCTGTGTGAAAGCTTCCAATCTGAGAGGAAGATTCACTCAGCAGAAGACAGACGGTTAGAAAGTCTTCTCAAACCTGACTGCCAGGATGTCTGGAGGTGAGGAGAGGCGAAGATTTCACGCCATGGTCCTGTACACTGCGCAATGTGAAAGTACTTCCCCACGGAGGCTTTTAAACCACCCGCACAGATAAACACATACAGTATAAGGTATAGAGCTGTGCAACAAACACTTTAGTTATCTGTTATAAATGTTAGGAAACAAGAAATAAAAATTGTTAACAGTTATATAATCTTATCACAATTAATGTAAAGCATAACTCATTTTCATAGTGTTGTAGTACATATTCTGAAATAAAGGGAAAGTGTATGATAACACTTTGACTTTGCCCAGAGATGTTGTGGAGCTGCTCAGATCATGAGTAACACGGAATTAGCAGGTTTTTAATCATCGACACTGTATCCAGCACTCAGCAATGGGATCAGCAGACAGGAAAGCAGAGCTGCCGCTCTCGGCTGGTGACCTGGAGCTATCAGCTGTCCACTCTGCTTACGGCTCCGGCGAGTCTCTAAGACTTTCGGCGTCTTTTCCGGGCCAAGCGCTTGAGGTCGGGCCCCCCTGCCGGGGCCTATGGCCGCGGGTCACACGCAGCCTCGCAGGCGGCTGCAACCGCGCAGAAGACCGAAAATCAAAGGGGAGAATCTGCCCCTGCACTTAAGCATGGAGCGGATCGCCAGCGCCTAGCCACACTGCTCAGCCCCTCCTGCCTCAAGGCCACGTGCTCCGGTCCAGACTGAGCCCATGCCACCGGAGAAGAGCATCTGCAGGAAACCGGACCTTCTCAGCTCTCCAGCACCGGCTGAGAGGCAAAGGCAGGGGTGTACCAGTCAGGAGCGACAGTGTCGGGCAACACCTGCTACTGGACCTTCCATTTCTCTCCAGTGCAGGACGTTTGCACGAACTGCTCTATAATCAGCAGTTTATTATCATTTATTATATCACCGAATGTTCCTGCAATGCAACAAACTGGAACTTTCACCCATGAGCTTCAGCTGCCTTTGTGACACCATCGCCCTCCCCTCCCTCCTCTCCTTCTCAGGCCCCTGCAGGTGCAGCGCAGGCCCAGCTCCTCACCAGCAGCGCTCTGGCTCTCAAGCCTGTCCGGGGGATTTCTGTTTTATTACACCTGGGCACACGAGGCTGTGATGTTTTCCCGTTTAGCGGTGCTCTGATGCTGCACTGAGCTGAGCTGTTTAATCTCTCCCCCCTCCTGTCTTGCACGGGCAAGGTGGAGGGGGCTGGGGAGGGAGCCGGAGGCTGATTTATATGAAAAGAACTCAGAAAAACAGGAAAGAAAAAATCCAATCTTTCTCGGTCTGCTTGAAAGTCGAGGCTTTTCTGCACTCATCCACCCCCCCCCCACCCCCCGCCCCTCCCTCAGATTAGCCAGGCTGGGCCGTGAGATCTGGACGGGCCGCAGGCTTCATACCAGACCCCCTCCTGTGCCCCCGCAGACGCTGACTTCTGCCCAGGTAGAGGGTAGAGTTTCCGACAGGCTGCGCCGGCAGACAATGTCTCCTCGCTTGGCTAGCGCATTGTTCGCTGTGTGGGAACCTGCTTCCTATATTAATAACCGAGCGCTCCTGCCTGCTCCCCCCTCCCCCCCGGACATAATAAGACTCTTATAATCGGAGGCCGAAAAAAAGCAGAAGAGAGAGAAAAAGTTGTGCACACTTCACACTTCACACTTCAATGGACCCCCCTCCCTTCCTTTTTTCTTCGGCTAGGCTGCTCTTGAATGGAGACAGGGGGAAGGCCTGATCAAAGAGGAAGGCGAGCTACCACACACAGAGCCTCCATGCACCCAGGTCCTCAGCATAGGCTTAGCAAACACCCCTCTGTGCACACAGCACCCCCTCCACCTCGCCTTTACCCTCTCCTTCCTCCCGGTCCGTGCTTTGATCTGGGCTGCGTTCGGGTGCTCTCTCGGCTGCCCCTGCCCTAAATGAACCTGGCTCACAAAATCTGCCTCCAAAAAGCTTCCATGCATCTAAGGAGATTTGAAAAAGAAAACAGTTACAGGCGAGAGGAGGGCATCCTGTACTGTTTGCTCCCAAGAGCCATTGGATGCCACAGGCTCATCCAACCTTGCAATCAAGGAATCGTCTTTAACAAGTCGGTAGGGCAGGGTGTTCCATACACCTGCTCCTCTTTGTGTAAAAAACTGTCCTCTTCTTTATCTAAATACAGCTCTTGTAATTTCTGCCTGGGAGGCTCTGTCCTTGTTCCAATGCTCAGCCTCTGAGGGTAACGTTTTACATATTTAGGAGGATCCCGAGAGGTTGAACCTCATGACCACAACTGAGAAAAGGTCTTTTATCTGGAAGCTCTTTTTCGGAACATCCTCAGCGTGCAGGAAGCGGCCCGGGTGTGACTCCAGAGGCACACGCTCTCCAGCAGTGGGCCGAACTGTCAGTCCCCTCTTGGACTCAACAGAAGCAGATTCAATCCCATGGCAGTGCTGGGGACTTCCGGGCTGCAGTGCCTTTTATTGAGGAAGCTGTTCGGAAATCGGCCCTGAAATCCACTATGAAGGGGGGCATTAAGGAGCTCTTGTCTTAAACAGAAATACACGCGTTAATATGGGAAACGGAGTTTAGACTTTCCCGACACAGAGAACAAGAAGGATAAATTTAGTGTCATGGTTCTGGCGCTGGCACAGTCGCACAGCATGCAGGGCCTGCGTGCAGTGCGAGCCAGACAGTGCAGCCTCTTCTTGTGTTAAGAAGCATGTCATCGTCTCGCTCTCCCTCTCATGCTGAATTATGCAGGGCGCGTTCTATTTTTACAAGGAAGAATTCTGGGTCCTGAAGGACCGAGCTGCGGCTCCACACAAGACGTGAGGGGAAGGCAGGCCCCGGGCTGAGCTCAGCTGCGGGAGGCAGGGTGTGGCGCTGGCGCGCAGGGCTTCCTTGACTTGCAGGCTAGAGCAGGTGCCCTTGTCAGAGCGCCAGAGGGCACCTTCCTGCGACAGTGCTGGGAACGAAGGGGGAGGCAGGGACTGTTAGCACGGTCAGTCACAAACCCAAGAGCCCGGAGACATCTGGGTTAGACCACCAGCAGGCTGAGTGAGGTTCAGGATGGCAAACACTCGGCTGAGACAATCCAGACCAGCTTGCGTAACTGCTTCGGCAGGGGGCAGGGAGCGTTTGGAAGCAAAACACTGAAGAGCTGGCCCTGAGGGCTTTTAATATTGCAGACTTAGTGCCGCATGCCTTTCTTACTTTTTCCTAGAAAGTGCTGTAGGGCTTCGCGAGCTACAGACTGAAGTGTCTATTTATGTTGCTGGAAAGGCTTGCTATCTGTTATTTTTAGCTTTGAGGGAGAAGATGCACACTCACATACCTGGGGCGGACAAATGGCCGCTCTCCTGAAAGAACGCTCCTGATGAAAGACAGGAGCAACGTGCGGGAGGAGCGGTCCAGACGGAGACCTGACACGTCGACGCTGCCTCTATCGTTCGAGACTTTCACTTTGAATTTGACCGCTGCTCTTGCCTATTGCCAGGAGCCGCATAAAACAGAGCAAAACGGGTACAAGGACAGACACAAAGGCCCTAGGAGCTTGGGTGCGAACTCTGGGGTGTGAAGCAGTACAGAATGTGGAAGATGAAGGTTACTGTCCCTGGCATGAAAGGAATGTCATACAGAGGCATTTCAGGGAGCTGGATATCTTCAGCCTTGAACAGGAGAGACTACGAGGGAACCCGATACACGTTCTTGTAACATTTCTGCTCCGTGTTCTCCACACAAATGGTCACACAAGCGGCCCGGTCAAGCTGCTGGAGATTCCCTGGCATCCTTCAATGAAAGGTGAGATGAGGTGCCCAGATCAATGAGTCACCGAATGAACAAGATGGGCTATACGGCCCCTTGATTGCAACCTTCCCGGTGCCCTTCTGCTCTTTGAAGGCTGAGCCCCACCCAGGAGGTCCGATTCAGTCTGGATGCCGGGCCCCCATGCCTGCAGCACTGACCTGGGGGCGTGCCCCATCTGTCCACACCTGCTGGCCTCGGGGGGCAGGGTCACACACTCGGCTTCTCATCACGCTGCCTGACGTGCAGGGGGAAACGGCACAGGAATACCAAATCCGCGAGGTGCCGTGGAAACGCCCGCAGGCTGTCAGTCAGGAAGAGTACGAAGCCCAGCAAGGAAGATAGAGGAACTAAGAGCAAGGCAGATGATCTATACGGCAGACCCGTTAATCTGTTTAAAGACCCAGTGCTGCTACGATCTCAGAGGAATAATATAGCGCAGATAAAAAAAAAGAGGCAAGAAAAATAATCCCCCCTCCTCCTGTCTAGACAGACGAGCCCTCGGATATTAAAGCTATCTATACCTGAACACCAGGTCTGCGGGGCTGCCTCTCTCGAAACGAGAGCGCGAGCACCACAGCAGGGCGTGACCCCATTCTCTCGGAGACCCCGGACAACGAGCAGGAGAGCAGAGAGATGCCGGCGAGGCAGTCGGACAGAGCTGAGCGACGCCTGTGTGTTTCAGCCTCCTGCGGTCTCATGCAAACCAAGTCCTTTACGAGCAGGGGTGAACAAAGCCCATCCTGAACAACCCTCACAGAGGCACTTTCTCCTGATGCACTTTACAACAGGGATGGACCTTCAGGTTTCACAGGAACGTTTCGACTCGCAGCTAATCTGACAGCTCAGACTTAACCACCACAATTAGGTCATTAAAAAAAGAGAATTATAGACGTTACCTATCATTCCACAGCAATGAAAGCCATAGCTGGCACCATACAGCTGCTGATCTGATGGTAAATGAAGAAAAAGACTTGGAAATGTTGTCCTGCGTGCACCATGACATGACAGTACAGGGGCTGCCATCGTGCAGTCTTCATTTATATGGGACTGAACTCCAACGCAAGGCAGACCCAGGAGTGATGCCCTGTCATGTTAATCAGAGCAGGCTGCTGCTCTCAGCCTGGCTTGATCAGGAACCCAACATTTTACTTGAGCTTTGAGCATCTGTTAACACATAGCTTAATAATAATAATAATAAAAAAAAATGTTGTTGTTTACTCTTATAAAGCTCTTTATAGATCATGGGGATCCCTTCCTCCACCACCACCAGTGCGCAGCCTTCACCTGGATGATGCTCCAGTACTCTCCCCACACACCAGCTCTCAGTGGGGAGGAGAGCACAGTGATGAAGCCAATCCTAAATAAGTGTAACTATACCCAGGAAGGGATATTTCTATGTCTTGAAATGTCACGCTGCAGACTGCAGAGCACCACCAAGTCATCATCACTTTGCCTCATACTCGTTTAGAATCTGTGCTTCAGCGGGATGTTTTTAGTTAAAGCAGACGGGATTAAGACATGACCGCTGCAGGACGAAGGCTGCTGTTTACCCAGGGCTCCGCTGGTGTGGCTCCAGGACTTTCCCTTTATCTTCTCTGGGATGAGAGGAGGAATGACAAGCCCCTGCAGTGCTGAGTAAAGTGCCCGGGGAGCTGGAATAGAGCACAGCAGAAGAAGAGGGGTGTGGCGTGGCGTGAGTTTGTGTTGGACGAGCCACAGACACTGGGAACCGACACCGGGAAACAAGGGATAATCAAAACTCTACGTGGTTCAGCTTCAGAAGTATAACTTTTATTATTAATCCCTGCCAGGCCTTGCTCTCACCCTGACCACGGCCTGATACCGAGACATACAGTCATACCGAGACATACAGAGAGGCAGGAAACAGTTAATTCATTGAAGGAGGTTCGTCTCCAACCTGGAAACCTAGAGACTTGAGGAGGAGTGAAAGAGGAACATGGCATCCAAGTATAAATAGACTGCAGAGAGCATGTATGCTGACAGATTAAAAAATCTTTGAAGTCTGCCATACATTACTTGAAACGCCCATCCTGGTTTAAAGCTAATAAGCTTAAACCGTACAGCAGCCAAGCTATTTCTCTGCAAAATTTTAATCCTGGCTTTGATGATACGTTAAGTCCTGAAAGGAAAAACATACTAAGTTCCCCGTGAAACTTTTTAAAGTGACAACCGCAGCACCCAGGTCTCAGTAGGAAAAACTCCTTAACAAGTTCAGACCACGTCGGACCACGCTTGCCAGCGTGTTAGAAACCCACTCCACAGGCTGGTCGAGTGGAACGCCATCTGGAGAAGGGAGCAAACATGACGAGCTCTTAAGACTTGACTGCCCTGAATGCTCTGTGGTAAGGGAAATTAGGAGCCGATTATATAAGCACATCATTTACAAATGTGTTCTAATCACAGTTTAGTGTCAGCCAGCTATAGAGCAATACAATGGGCATGTATGTAGTACATTCAAAGGCTGTCAAAGCACAGTACACATTATCATAATCTCTCCTGAGAGCAATACCTTTGAACAGCACCGCTGTATCTGTGCTATGAAATCGATTGGCTCTCGGAGACAGACACCGAAGTGCTCCAGCAGCCCAGTCCCTAAAGGGAAGTACTGACGTCAGCTGCTTTGCTCCTTTTGGTTAATTTCGAACTTGTTACGTATTTTAGTATGGTACTGTACATGTGCTCTCTGTTGCTGATCCGTGCCCTGGAGCACAAGCAGATCCTACGGAAGCCAGGCGGTGTGGGGAGGAGGCAAACTGCTGTCGGAAAATGCCGTGAAGGCTCCTGTGTTACACTCTCCCATGCGCCCTCTTCGTTTCCCAGTGGCCGTGCAGACCAAGAGGTCTGCTTTGTACTTGTACAGACCAACGCTACCAGCTTTTGAAAAGAAAGTTATAAATAAATGATGTGAAGATGTAAAAAAGTTGATTTAAAAAAGCAAGTTGTTTTATCCAAACGGCAGCTACACAGGTTGCACAGATTTCATGTAAAAGTGCATGCCCCTGCAGAGATTCCTGGGGAAGTCTTGTTCTCTGGCAGGTGTGGGCACCCCTGATGTGAGCCAGGGGAGATCTGGGGAGCGGGTGTGCAGACTGGCGGGCTCTCTCTCTCTCCAACAATCACACACCGGGACGAGAGGACAAAGGGGGCAGCCAATTCTCCATTCAGCTCATGTCTGCTCACCACATCGCCTCAGCACAGAGCAGAGAGCAGATAAGCAGTCCTAGGGGTGCAGAGCCACACAGAAACAGAGAATACAGGCACTGTCACGGGTAATTAAAAGCTTAATTAAATATTTCCTCACCATGACGTTTTGTGTCAGAATGCAAAGACACCGAGGGGCTATTTCTATGAAGCCCCTCAATGAAAAGCAATCCATTCAAAATCCAGCCGGCCGCGTCTGCATAAACACAGAGCTCTAGAGCTGCGTTCCGCCCGCAGGAAGCTGTTCAAACTGGCACACCCCTCCAACAAGCACCCCTGACGTACAGCCCTAACGGCAGCATGAGGCTCACAGAAGAGGGGTGCCCCTGAGCACGTTCCCCACACCATGATCATTTACATTACAGGGCGAAACGTCCATCTGTTTTGTGGCAGAGAAACAAACTTTGTAAAAGGACATACAGTATGAACTGCCAAGTTAATGCCTATATAGTATAAGCAATGGGTCTAACTGCATGAGCATCAGATGTTGTTTCATTAAAAAAATATGCTAACTGAAGAGTCATAAAGTAAGCAGAAAGTAAAAATAGGTCAAGATTATACTCAGATTGTTTAGCAGAACTTGTATTACAAAAGGTGCATGGGAGCACAGTGGACAGCATTGCTGCTTCAGCTGGGGCCCTGGCTTCATTTCAATGCTATCTGTGTGGAGTTTGCATGTTCTTTCTGTGTTAGTGTGGGTTGCCACTGGGTACTCCAGTTTTCCACCCACAGTTCAAAGACATACTGGTAGGTTATTTGGCTTCTGGGAAAATGATGTGGGTGTGCGTGCCCTGTGATGGACGGGCACCCTGTCCAGGATGGACCCTGCCTTGCTTGCTGGAATAGACTCTGGCTCCCCCACGACCCTGAACTGGAAGGAGGAGTTAGAAAATGGATGGATTAATTAAAAAAAAGTTCCCATCTAAAGCGGTTCTTCTTTCTGTAAGCTGCAGCACACTATGGATTCAAAACATGGTGAAGAGAAGAGGCTCGATTCGATCTAGCGTGCAGAGATCCAGACAGAGCTCTCTTCAGGATAGCTCAGCAGTCTCACCGCCAGCCTCATGATTTTTCAGCGCTAATAATACATATTGAAAGTTTCTGTAAATCGTCCTTGTAATTCACCCTGATGCTTCTCCCTGCATTACCTTAAAGTTCCAGGAGAATCTGCCCGTGGGTGGGGAGACAGAAGGGGGAGAGAAGAGAGAGCAAGGGAGAGTCAGTTTTTTGCCTTGGATGCTGGTTTCATTTTCCTGATGAAAAAATGCAACACGCACAGGGAGCTGCTGTCTGGTTTCCATGGCGACCGGGGCTATTCCCGTACCTTGTCATTCATTATGAAAGGCTGTGCTTGACAGCGAAGAAATTCTTACAGTCTACAGCTGGGAACTGAATGGGGTTGGGGGGGGGGGGGGGGTGTATCGATACTGTTTTTTCTTTTATTACTGTTGCTGTTATTATGGTCATTATGATTGCTATTACTATAATCATCAGCACAGTTTCTGTGCTCTGCCCAGAGGGATCCCTGTTGGCCCAGTACGGTCTCGCTTGCTCATACTGGAGGCGCAGGGCAGGGGGAGGGGGACACACTCCCCCACCAGCCTCCCCCCAAACTGGCACAAGACCAGTCTTCACGTTCTCGGGTGCTTGCAGTGGGACGACCCGGTCTGGTGTGACCAGGCGAAGATGGCAGGCCATCTAAAAATAAATGTTGTACAGAAATATTGCACGCACATGAACCACAACAGGGGAGCGATATCTGAAAAACAGACAATCGAAATGAAAAAAAACCCCGTAATACTCTAAAGAGCGGTCCAGTAGCAGGACAGGCGAGGTCTGAGGGCAGGTGGAGGACTTGCCGATGGCTGCTGACAGGGCAGAGACTTGCGTTATGCTCTTCATCCCCGAGAGCAGGTTCCCATTTAACCACCGCCTGACCCAGAACACAGGAAGCGTCCCTCATGGTTCTGTGATGGTTATGCAGCATTGAGGAAGACCTCTGAACAGGAGCAGCGCGATCACCGATCGTGCTCAGGGCCCGAGTGCGTGTCCGAACCGACTCGCCGCGGATACTAACGCGTGGGGGCCGCGTGACAGCCGGACAGCTCTGATCCCCTGGATCAGTTCTCACTTCTCTTTGCAGAAATTCATCCGCTCGACCTCTCTCTCCGCGTAGCAGGTTCAGCAGAGCATAGACAGCTACAAACTGAATCTCCAAATACCGGAGGAAGAACAGGCTCTCCTTGTCCTTTGGGGACATGAGGGGAGCTCAGGTGCCACTAGCCAAGAATGAGGTCGCTAAAATAATCTTATAATAAGAATCTTAATAATCTTTTTTTTTTTCTAAATTCTAAATTCTCTAAACTTCAGATAAATCTGTCTCCAGAAACTGATAAAGTGTACTGCAAGGAAGATTTCAACACTAAACACAATGCAAATCTCAGTGAACTCATTTGTAATCTCAATCTCACAAGTCCCGCAGGAAAAAAGCTCGACCTGTTAGCACTCTGATTCCACAGATCTGGAAGACATTGTGTGTAATTTGGACTAAAGAAAATACAGATGACACTGTAACATCAGAAGTTCTTTCCCCACTTTGCTTTTCCATTCAATCAGACATCCTGACTGCAGAACAGCCATTACCTGATTGTCACATTGATGGGTGAAGAATCTTACTTAAATATCTCCCCATGTGAAGCTAAGACCAAGAACCCTGTTTGAGCCCAGCCTTAGCACTTAATGGTCAGACAGCAAAGGACTAAGGAACAGAAAGAATGTAATTAAACCAAAACTCTGATCCAGCTGTTGATTCCAAATTCAAAACTCAGTTGATGGTGGTGTTGCCTTGGGAAAAGAAGATGCCTTTGGCCTGTGCCAGTCATGAATTCTGTGCCTGAAGGCCAGATCCAGGTTTTACCTTGATCTGAGCCCTGATCTTGATGGTTTCCAACCTTCGCCTGATGACAGATGACAAGTCTGCACTTGATGACTAGAAACCCTGCAGGTCTCAGCTGACGTCAGACAGTGTATGACTCCGGGAAAAATAAACTGTGTCTTTAAATGACTTTTTAGGTATTTTCCATTTTTCTCTCCTTATATGTGAATTCAATGCTCTACTGCTGCCCTGCCTGCAGGTCCAGAGAAACCAAGGTGGAAATGATTATGAAACAGGAAACAACCATGTAAATGTGAAATGGATAGCTCCGCACTTGTTAAAGGGAGAATAAAATGCAAATCCCAAAGTAAAAGACCTTCCAGAGCCTTGAATGGAGCAAAAAAGAAGCAAGGAAGGATGAAATCTTGGTCATTTCAGGCAAATCTGGTCTGAGCCATAGAAAGCTATATTATTGGCTTTCTGGACTTGTTCCAAACATTCATCCCTGAAAAGCCAAGGTCCTTTCTTGCATTAATCCCCATGTCCTTAGCCAGGGAAACATGACAGAGTGGCCGTAAATGCTCTTTAAAGGAGAGGCAGAGCACTGGCCTCAGCGCACACCCACCACGACGAGTCTGGAAATGCTGGGACAGAAGGCAGCTTTTGGACACCCGTGCGAGAGTGACGGAGACGGAGGAGGTGGGTGTGGGATGAACAGGCAGGACAAGCTGCAGGTGCCCAGGGACTGAGATGGCTCTAGACACCGCCTTGTGAGGGGGGTGGATCAACAGGGTACCGACATGAGCCTCAGCTACAAGCCACATGGTTAACCAGCCTCTTCCTGCGTGCTACCTTTATTGTGCTCTCACAGCCTGGCCCTGCGGGAGACTGGAGACGGCTGGAGATGCAGGAACGTTCTTCCCTCCCGCCTGTTCCTGCACGAGGGCTGGACTGTGGCCACGCTTCAGGCTTGCAGGACGGACTGCAGTGCGCAAGGAGGCCCTTCTCTGGACTCGGAAGCTGTTTTGATAAGACACATTCCTCCTCGTAGTACTGATACTCTGCACTCTCAGAGACCGCGCCTTGCAGTGATCTTGTTGAAATATAAGCATTCAGAGGCATGTCGCTCATTTGATTGGCAGTAAACAGCCATGTACAGTACATCTCTTCATCCCAGTCTCTCTAAAAGCACAGGTACACCTATACATATGTATCCCCGTGCCTATAAGCACCCAAATGCTCTTTCATTTTAACACTGCTTCAGTGTTACTGCCTGAGAACGAGCCAAAATACTGGCCTTTCAAACCATGTTTAAACCAAGCAGAGTCACTTCTTTTGATGGAGAAGAGAAGGCAGTGCAACCAGCAGTGGCTCTCTCTCACATGGCGAAGGGGGAGCACAAAGGGAAGAAAACAGGAAGGGGAATCCGGAGCTCTGTCTCTCTCTGCCACAGTGCTCAAAGCAGCCATGCAGGCAGTCCGTCAGCGAGCGTCCCCTGCTCTCTGACGCTCTGCCCCTCTGGTAAGTAGGCCAAATGTCATCTGAGGACAGGAACTGAGGGGAAGAGTATTTTTTTGCTCTTTTTACTGAACTATAATAAAGCATTGCCAATATATTTTGGGAGATGGCTGACTGTCTGCGAGCAGTGCCTCATAAATGGTGTGACAGATTTAGAGGGCTGCCCGTGATGCCCCCGCAGACAGCTCCAGAGTCCTCCAGTTCTGACCACGTTGTCTGTTCCTGGGGGGATGTGGTTTTTTGTGACTGGGGCTACACTTCCTGCCGATCATCGCAGGCATGTCTACAGCCCCAGGGGCTGGAGAGCAGCACTGCGCGCCTAAACCTCCTTCCTACTGAAAGCTGAGCGAGCAGAAGAGCCCCTGCTTTTTCAGGACCTCCCAAAGGGGTTTGAGAAGCTGGGGTACCTCTGTATTGGAAGTAAAACTGCAGGTTTAATACTGATCCGATACGATTTTGCTTTCATGATGTAATACAGACGTCATGCCCTCCTTCTAAAAAAACGGTATGTCAGGTATGATGCACCCCACAAGGTTAATAGAACAAAGCATCTTGTGTGGTGGCACTGAGAAAGCTTTATAGGATATCTGAAATCAGAAAAGGACCCCAAGAAATCAGTCCAAATATCTACTTCACATTCATCATCCTGGGAAGGCGAACCCGGACCTCAGGACCTCAGCTGCTACAGACCAGGGGCTGGAGACAGAAGGCATTTCCTTACACAGAGAGACTTTTGTCCTTGAAAGAGATCGGCTTTGTAGAAGCTGGTCGACTGGGATCCGAGGGAAAGAAAGGATTCTCGGATCAATGACCTACCGAGGAGACGCATCAGCAAACATGCCGAAGGGCGCCCTGCTTGTTAACTCCCTCTCAGACCTGTCTGGCTTTGCCACTAAGAAATCAGAAAGGAAAATATTCGACTGGCCTGTGAGCGGGTCTCAAAGGACAGGTGTGTCCAGAGCTCTCCCCCTGACCAGCAAGATGGAGCAAAAAGCCAGAGCAAATTAAGAGTCGGATATGAAAAGGATGAAAATGGAGGGGTGCTCAAAAATCCTAAAATTAAAAAAAAAAACAAATCAATAAAACAAAACCAAAAATGTATACATAGGGTATAATAAGTGATATTTTTAGATTCGGTAACTCCAAGCAATATTTTAGTCATTGGAAACATGGAAGGACACCAGCGCACTGCAAGCCTTGCCTGGGCAGACAGGCCCTGAGCAGAGAGCTGAAGGCCACTTGAGCGCCGGGCCCGTCAGAGTCAGGGCACAGACACAGGGCAGGACTGAGCCCGGTCAGTCAGAAATTTCCCATCCTTTCTGCCGGCTGCTTAGAAGTGCTTCGATGAGGTCAAAGATGCAGTCTACCAAAACCAAGCGGCAGAAAATTCCTCCTTCTCGTTTCTTTTGGAAAGTCTGCCCTGGTAAATGTCAACGACATCACACCATGCTTTAAGGAGGTCATGTTTCCCTGTGTGCACTGTTTGACTATACCTCTCTGTGCCTTACCAGACTTTTATTATTATCACCTTGTGCTTTATTATACTTCACTCTGCATTTGAAAACACTGGTGACCACAGCAGAACCTTTCAAGAGTTAGCACCTCCCAATCGTGCAACGTGTGGCGCTGAACTGCCACTCCTCCAGGAATTCTCCATGTAGCCGGGAGCCAGGAGTCGCTGGCGTCTTCTTCGCTCCTCAACAAGGTCTCTGAAAGCTGGTTTTGATGGAGTGGCTCAGTCATCGTCACAAAAACCCAATGTCAGAGGACACGTACCAGGATAAGGAGAAACAAAAAGTGAAGTGACAACGTTCCTCATTGGAACCACCTCTGCAGTCACAGATATTAAATAATGGCATAGAGCTGACAAGACAAGGACAGCAAACCTACCACATGTTGTGAAATAAGACACAATGTCTCTTCTCCATTACAGGCAGAAGAGACACAAATATGTGTTCTCAGACAAATCACACTCACAGCTCACTAACTCAAGAGGAATCCCTCACTCTTCCCTTCCACATCTCAGTTAGCCAGCATCAGAGAGTCCCTGCAAGTAGTTCTGCTGAACGTTAAAAGATTCAAACAATGCAAATTTGTTTTGTTTTTTTAAAGCAAACTTGCACCATTTAATGGTGTCTAACAAAATCTCATTTATTATTATCAATTATTATGTATGACTTTGAGGTACAGATACTGACTTTAATTGTAGATGTTGTCTCAGTGAAGCAACATTTCATTACTTTTGACCTCAGTGTGCATTTGTGATACTGTATGCTCCATATTTACTCAAGAAGCCCCAACACAGAGGATCTTGTGTTGGGTGAGTGAGGGCTACAGAGCAGAGCAGAGGGTCGCCCACCCCTAAGGCTGCTGCTGGAAGAGGTGTTAGTGGGGCCAGTAGGGGGCGCTCACCCTGCGGTCTATGTGGGTCCTAATGCCCCACTATAGCAACGGGGACATTATACTGTAAAAAGGTGAGACAAAACCGAGGTCCTGACTTTCTGTGGTCATTAAAAATCCCAGGGTGTTTCTCGAAAAGAGTAGGGGTGTAACCCCAGCGTCCTGGCCAAATTTCCCATTGGCCCTTACCAATCACGGTCTCCTAAAAATCCCCCTCTGAATTGGCTTCATCACTCTGCTCTCCTCCCCACTGAGAGCTGGTGTGTGGTGAGCGTTCTGGCGTACTATGGCTGCCGTCCCATCATCCAGGTGGGGCTGCACACTGGTGATGGTGGAGGGGATCCCCATGACCTGTAAAGAGCTTTGAGTGGAGTGTCCAGAAGAGAGCTATATAAGTGTAAGCAATTATTATTAATTATTATGTTTCACCAAACCAAGTGGGGTACAGTGCACCGCAGCAACCTGATCTTCTGTAATCAAGTCAGCTCAGTGCCCTGCGTCAAGAGGTTCCAGGGCCTTGCAAAACATGTCAGAAAGTGAATGAAAAAATGAAGCCGTTTCATGCACTGGTGCTCAATGGACTGGACTGCTCAAGGCCTTTGTGTGAGAGCAATCTCTTGGCTTGGTGCTGTTAATGCTGTAAGCGCTCGGAGAGTTGGTGGTTCTTATTATTTAAATGGCACAGAGGTCTCACAGTCATTTGCATATAGCTCTCATTCAGCAATTAATACAAACCATTTCAAGTCAATTTACTGAACTCTGCAGAGAAATTCCTGAAAGATATGTTTTATAAAAATATTTACATGTTTTTAAAACTCTATCCCGTGCAAAGTCAGGCATTCTCCAATGCTCTTATTTCTGCTTGGTTACTGACAGTATGACAACACCTTACAGGTGATTTAGTAGGATTCGCTGTCTTTCTTTTTATTTTAAGACCAACTGGATTAGATATTATTAAATAAATTGGTTTAATATGATGGCACATTCACCTCACAGTAAGCATGGAGGCAGACTTGACAGATAAAAGTATTTAATTTAAATTATGATGGGGAAATTATTATTATTATTATTATTATTATAGTGACATGCTTTAAACCCACAATTGGACTAAATACAGTTTAATCTAATCTTGAAATTAAATGCAGCAATTTCATATTTTAGACCACTCTAGGCTACACTGGAATTATGCAAATCTCCATGTGTTTAGCTGATCTATCGAAGGGTTGATTGTAGTAAGACAGAGAACAACATCAGTTCCTGTGGAGTTGAACACTAACTTTGACGTGAATGTAGGAAATGCAAAAATGTATTTCAACCAAGAAGAGATGGGTTCTAGCGTGGTATTGTGGTTTCTTTCTAGCGTGGTAAAATCATTGAAATCGTAGTAATGCTCAGTGAAATCATGGTAAACCATAGAAGGGGATTGAAGCATCAGCAAAGGCTGAAAAACCTTGGCACAGCTAAGTCAAAGCATGGGATAAGGAGGTCAAGAAGTGGGGGGGAAGTGTGAAAGTGTTCAGATAGTCGCCATACCAGGCTCTCTGTAGAGGTCAGAGGTCAGAGGTCATTCAGGGTTGAGCTCCCTCTCAGCCAGACTCACAGGCAGCTGTCATGATGGCTGTCAGGCGGCCGAAGTCAGCCTGTCAGGCCTGGGTCTGCCAAGGTCCGAAGGGTCAGGGCGGCTGGTTTGGCCAGCGGGCGGACCGAGCAAAGGCCTGAGACCCGAGCTGCTGAGCGTCAGCGTGCTGGTTCTGGCCCGGCTCAGCCGTGACCCTGTCCGTGCGCAGCTCCTCCCGGACACTTCCTCCTCCTCCTCCTCCCACTCAGTGTGTCGGGGCTTCTTCTTAAAATGAGCCAGTCTGCGAGTGTGAGAATCGACCAGGCACAGCACCCTGTACTTTCAAGTGTGAGTGTGTCGGCTCTGAAAGGCTCTTCAGGAACCAGCAGACCAGGACAAGGACCTTCCATTGATCTCGGTGAGGCCCTGGACGGAAAGATCAAAGCCACTGAGCCACATCTGCCGCCTCACTCACTGAGCAGCTTGAAAGCCACCCATTAGCGACAATTTTACTACTTACAATAAGAGCCCCAATTCTATACAAATTCACTTAGACTTCTATGGTGAATGCAGGAAGGAAAGTGTAGATATTACCATAATATTACTAAAAATAATACTAATAATAATTGCTTACACTTATATAGCTCTTTTCTGGACACTCCACTCAAAGCGCTTTACAGGTAATGGGGATCCAGGGTAACACCCCGACTCTTTTCAGGAAACGCCCTGGGATTTTTAACGACCACAGAGAGTCAGGACCTCGGTTTGACATCTCAGCCAAAGGACAGCACCTTTTTACAGTGTAGTGTCCCCGTCACTACACTGGGGCATTAGGACCCGCACAGACCGCAGGGTGAGCGCCCCCTACTGGCCCCACTAACACCTCTTCCAGCAGCAGCCTCAGCTTTCCCAGGAGTCTCCCATCCAGGTACTGGCCAGGCTCACACTGCTGAGCTCCAGTGGGGCTGCCAGCTGGGAGTTGAAGGGTGATATGGCTGCTGTGCTTTGACACACACGATACCTACTCCCTATTCTACTCATTGATGATGGAAAAAGTCAGGCTCCTGGAACGACTATTCACCATTACTTCTGAGTATAATACACCAGGCATCTCGTCGCTTCCAGCCATGAATGCAAAATTTGTTTCCAGCTCTTCGAGAACAGTACTTCCACTATAATGGTTCGGAGAAAAGAGTTCACCTTATCAATAGAAGGTTGATTTATTTACACCAGACTTAATCTACCTACAGCAGATGGGTAATTTGTTGAGCAATGGGTAATTTTTTGACCCATTAGGTCAGTTTATTTGCTTGTATGGCAAGTTTAGACATGGCACGGTTAATTCCTTTTCGGATGGTAAATTAATAAATCGCATAAAAGAACAGACTGCAACATTTCATTAAATCCAAGTTTTAAAAAAAACATTTCACTTGAATACAAAGACCAAAGCTTGAGATTGAAGGCTCCAGCTCTTCGGCCTTCACCTTCAGAAGTATTAGGACATTAACGATCTGATTAAACATGACATTTTGTCATGGTGAATAAACTGTTTGCAATGGCAATTGTATTATTTTGTGTAGCACGCACTTCCACTGAAATATTTCTAAACGTTTCTAGCATGCTTACAGTACACCTCAAGTATGTAGTGTACTGAGATTGTTTTTGTCAAGTCATTATAGTTGCATTCTTTTGTACACCTCTGTGCTATTTAAAAAAATGTATATTTTGTTCTTCTTTTTGATCCTTGACATAATTCTAACAGGGGTTACAAGAGAAAGTGACAGCCCAGTCCTCAGAGACGGGCACGGGCCTGTCAACAGCTCTGGGAACTGGGCTAGAGGCTCGCCATCTGTACAGGCACAGAGGCTGCAGGAAGCACCCCTCTTTCAGCCTCCTCTCTGCTGTCCCAGGACAGGGAAACCCCACTGGCACCTCGGATACAGGATCTAATAGCATTGCTAATGGACATGACACAACAAGTGTGACTTCCTGGATCACCATGACAGAGGAAGGACGACTTGCAGCTCCTTCCTCTTATCCAAACACCCCTTCTTCTGTCTCAGGCAAATTATTACCCTGGTATGTTCCTTGGAGAACTATTGTATTTGTTGAGTGTTGAGGGCTGGCAGTAGGTCTCCCTGCTTGTTCATCCCAGCGCTCACCCTGAGCCTGGCTGCACGGATCACCTGTGACGGTGGCAGCCATTCGGCACCAATCTAACAAATGCACAGAGCTCGATTTTATGTAAATAAGGCTCCATTATGGGCAGCCAGCTCTGTGTTTGTTCAGCTTGGCACGGCTCTAAGGATCGGAGCTGCGCACCGCTCTGAGAAGAGGACGGAGAGCTGGAAAACCGACAACACGCAAAACACTCTTCCAGACGCAGTACACCTTCAAAACAACTTGACTACTCAATTCCTCACTGTAGCGGTGTCGCCCATTGTTCACAAGGTGATCTGGGATTGAGGGCTGTAAAACCAAACCTGCTTCTCCTCTGCTTCACAACACCAGAAGCACTACTGCCAATAGGCTGTACTTTTTCCACATAGTAATAATTCCGCTAGAACTACAAATGAGAAAAAAGGAGCCAGCATGGTTAACCCAGTTCATTCTACAGGTTCATTCTAAGTTAGTTCTTCCATGGAAATATTGCTGATTCAATGGTAGCAATGCCAATACTTTTACTAGAACTCTCTGCATCTGTACAGTGTGCAGGTCAGTGTCCCACTGTGTGTGTGCAGTGCACAGTTCAGTGTGTCTCTGTGTCTGCAGTGTGCAGGTCAGTGTCTCTCTGCGTCTGTGCAGTATGCAGGTCAGTGTCTCTCTGTGTCTGTGCAGTATGCAGGTCAGTGTCTCTCTGTGTGTACAGTGTGCAGGTCAGTGTCTCTCTGTGTCTGTATAGTGTGAAGATCAGGGTCTCTCTGTGTCTGTGCAGTGTGCAGGTCAGTGTCTCTCTGTGTCTGTATAGTGTGAAGATCAGGGTCTCTGTGTCTGTATAGTGTGCAAGATGGTGTCTCTCTGTGTCTGTATAGTGTGAAGATCAGGGTCTCTCTGTGTCTGTGCAGTGTGCAGGTCAATGTCTCACTGTGTGTACAGTGTGAAGGTCAGTATCTCTCTGTGTCTGCAGTGTGCAGGTCAGTGTCTCTCTGTGTCTGTATAGTGTGAAGATCAGTGTCTCTCTGTGTGTACAGTGTGCAGGTCAGTGTCTCTCTGTGTCTATACAGCATGCAGGTCAATGTCTCTCTGTGTCTGAAAGTGTGCAGGTCAGTGTCTCTCTGTGTGTACAGTGTGTCGTTCAGTGTCTCTCTGTGTGTACAGTGTGAAGGTCAATGTCTCTCTGTGTGTACAGTGTGTCGGTCAGTGTCTCTCTGTGTGTACAGTGTGTCGGTCAGTGTCTCTCTTTGTGTACAGTGTGAAGGTCAGTATCTCTCTGTGTCTGCAGTGTGCAGGTCAGCGTCTCTCTGTGTGTACAGTGTGAAGGTCAGCGTCTCTCTGTGTGTACAGTGTGAAGGTCAATGTCTCTCTGTGTGTACAGTGTGCAGGTCAGTGTCTCTCTGTGTGTATAGTGTGCAGGTCAGTGTCTCTCTGTGTGTACAGTGTGCAGGTCAGCGTCTCTCTGTGTCTGTATAGTGTGCAGGTCAGTGTCTCTCTGTGTGTATAGTGTGCAGGTCAATGTCTCTCTGTGTGTACAGTGTGCAGGTCAGTGTCTGTGTGTACAGTGTGAAGGTCAGTATCTCTCTGTGTGTACAGTGTGAAGGTCAGTGTCTCTCTGTGTCTGTATAGTGTGCAGGTCAGCGTCTCTCTGTGTCTGTATAGTGTGCAGGTCAGCGTCTCTCTGTGTGTACAGTGTGAAGGTCAGCGTCTCTCTGTGTGTACAGTGTGCAGGTCAATGTCTCTCTGTGTGTACAGTGTGCAGGTCAGTGTCTCTCTGTGTCTATAAAGTGTGCAGGTCAATGTCTCTCTGTGTGTACAGTGTGCAGGTCAGTGTCTCTCTGTGTCTGTATAGTGTGCAGGTCAGTGTCTCTCTGTGTCTGTATAGTGTGCAGGTCAGTGTCTCTCTGTGTCTGTATAGTGTGCAGGTCAGTGTCTCTCTGTGTCTGTATAGTGTGCAGGTCAGTGTCTCTCTGTGTCTATATTGTTTGAAGATCAGGGTCTCTCTGTGTCTGTATAGTGTGAAGATCAGGGTCTCTCTGTGTCTGTATTGTGTGAAGATTAGGGTCTCTCAGTGTCTGTGCAGTATGCAGGTCAGTGTTTCTTTGCGTCTGTGAAGTACGCAGGTCAGTGTTTCTTTGTGTCTCTGTAGTGTGCCTATGTCTGTGTAGTGTGAAGATCAGGGTCTCTCTGTGTCTGCGGTGTACAGGTCAATGTCCCTCTGTATCTGTGCAGTGTGCAGGTCAGTGTTTCTTTGTCTGTGAAGTATGCAGGTCAGCGTTTCTTTGTGTCTCTGCAGTGTGCAGGTCATTGTGTCTATGTCTGTGTAGTGTGAAGATCAGGTTCTCTCTGTGTCTGTACAGTGTGCAAGTCAGTGTCTCTTTGTAGCCTGTTTGTGTTCAGTACATTTATCTCTCTTTGTACATTGCGAAATTCAGTGTCTTTCTGTGACCCGGGTCTGTGCAGCGTGCAGGTAATTGCACTTGTTGGCTAGGACTCTAATAGCAGTGAGCTCTGTCAGAACATCAGCCTTTCTGGTGGCAGACAGGCAGACAGACATATTTGTCCTCATTTAGCTGATTATTTAAAAATATCTTTTATGTGATAATGATAAAATTAAACAGGAAAAATCTGAGGGGTTATGCAATATCAGATTCATGCGTTTTTCTATTGCGATTAGAAATGACTTCGGACGGTTTCATTCATCAGTAAAACAGGTACAAGAACACAAAACAGAAAACCAACGTGAACTGGTTTTAAAACTGAAAAAGTGAGGCACTTCTTTACACAAAGGGTGGCGGGAATATGGAACAAGCTGCCAAGTCATGTTGCTGAAGCTGATACCCTGGTTCAAATGAGTAGAATCTCATCTACTAAAATAATGGTTAGATGAGATCCTCAAATGAATTAGTTGCTAGCAACCAAATAAGCTAGATGAACCAAATGCCGTAGCATTTGTAACCTATTTAATGTTCTCATTTATGTTTTTTCTTTCGAAACAAACTGTTAAATGACTGCAATTGCCCCTCTTCACTGAGATACAATTTGTAATGCAGCCAGGAGCTCATTAGCTGATTAGTTATTTATTCTTTATGTCAGTCTAACTAAAGAGACTGGATGTTGGGCTTTGCAGTGCAGGTCAATCAGGTTCCTGTAACTCCCCACTGAACTGCGCCGAGCTCAACCTGCTACACATTCCATTGTTTCAAAACGGTTTCCTTTTCTCTCTTTTCACACGGTTTCTTCTTACAAACAAGTCCAACAGAAAACCCCGAAAGTACGGGAGAATTCTGGGACCGCAAGAAATAAGCAGGTTTCTGAAGACGTGCCTGAACACCGACAGTGAGGTTACAGGCTGGCTGCACACAGAGGACACCGTAGCAGCTGACTCAGCCTCTTGTTCGTCTCACAAAGCAGGTGGATCAGGGTCCGCAGGCTATGCTAGACCAGAACCGATACAGCTTTGCTGGGCAAAGGTCAGAGGTGTTTGGCAGAGCCATCACGCTAGGGTCGCAATTTCTCACAGAACCCAGAGAAGAAAGACCTGGCAGATTAAACCAGCCAGTCTTCCCTCCTCGCTTTAACGAGTTTTGGCTTGTCCGCTGATTAATCGCGTTTGGTTTCTTATTCTAATCCTAATGCCGCTTTAAAATGTAAAGATTACAGCAGGGCAGTGCAAGGCAAGTGTGAGATTCCTCAGGCTGTTTATGAACTATCTGCAAACTCGTCTGCTCTTTGTTATTAGAGACCCAGGGACAAGGACTGACATTCATTTACCACATAGTTATTGGCCAAAATAATTTATCGTTGCCATCATTTACTACAAAACTAGCTGTTCATAAGTAACATAAGTAACACAGTATATGCAACAGCCTAAGTACAGTTCCTGATAAAATAATTCTGGTCAACATGGTTTTAGTCCAGCACCTGGATCGTATGTAAAAGGTAATAACGTAGAGGGAATAGAAAATTCTTACTCCTAAGCTCATTACGAAATTTATTTCAACAACCTATATCTACGAGGAGTAGTAAATAGCCTTGTACAGCTGCTACAGTGTTGTGGACTACAGTGCCTTTGCACAGTATTTGTGTAGAAACCGCAGCTTGGATTCTGTGTCGTCTTCCCTGGGATGGGCCCTGCTATCTCTTTGTTCTGAACCGAACCTCCACCGGCTCCATCTGGCTGCCTATACAGTAACTCACTGCGGCTCCGAAATTCACGTTCTCACTGCCCGCATTATTACCAAACGGAGAAAGTGAACTTGTAATGTACGCTATAAAAATAAGTAATAACAATTTGCTTAAATTCTCTTATTCTACTGGACCTAGTGTTGGGTCTTGTTCCAACGTCGTGCTGGGCTGTTGTTAATTTGTATTTTCTGAATGGTTGTTATACAGAAGTTTAACTTCTTAGTCCCCGTAAGGCGTTCCCCCTAAAGGTGCTCTCAGTCGGTTCTGCGGATTGATTTATATTGTCGGTGAATTCAGTTCACTGCGGCACATTCTTGTTTTAGGGCCAGCGTCCAGAAGGCGTCTGCGATTTAGACATGCAGCAGTTAGGGTCCTAATGGATCCGTGTTTTCTGCTGCTGCCTTTTCGCTTTTCTGCGGAAACGATCGCAACAGTCAAAGAACCGGCCCGTCCCTATCTGAGCTGGAAAGAAGTCCTGAAAACCGTACGTTTCGACGCCTTGGGAAGGAAAGGTGTTAAACCCACGAGCCGACATTTCCTTTGTGATCAGAAAAAAAAAGTTCTGCCATTTTCTCGTTCCTCGCTGATTAAGCGATGGCACGCAGAGCGGAGGGGCGAGCCAACACAAAGCAGGGGAGGAGAGACGACAGCCCCGCGATTCTCAGGAAACAGCAGCCTGATCCGCTGAGCTGGGCTCAGAACCGTCCCTGCTGCAGATCTCGCAGCTACCTGCCGCTGCGCAGACAGGGCGCCCCAGTAGAACCCAACCCACAGCGCTGCGGCTCACAGAGTACACCCAGAACAATCTGTCGGGGACTGCCAGGGTCTCACTCGCAGAACCACTTCACTGTTGTGAGCGCAGAAAAGTTTCCGAAATAGTTAATGTTATGCAGCACTCTTGTCAAATACATATATTGACTATATATTGAGATAACAGATGCTGCATGCATTCTGATGCATTTATACACGCTGAACGTGTTCAGGAAAAACTCTATTTGTGCAAAAACACAATGTTCTCAGTTGCACACATGTAATCGTGTTACGTCCGTTCAAATGGCTCCGCACACCTCCGAATCTCTGGCGCAATACTGACCACCATGATCTGAGTGGCCATGTCTCTGAAGCAATTAAATACATAAGCGAACAAAGAAACAGCAAACAAAAGCCAGTGCTCTTCAGCAAGTCGAGCTTCTTTGCTGCATCCATCAAAACAATACTATTTGTGGTTTTGGGGGGGACAGTTAATATACCGGAACTGCGGATAGTGCTCGAGATTTCTGGGGCTGGGCTGGGCGTGTTGCAGTACTGCGTTATCACTGCAGATTAACACAGCGTCGTGGACAAAGAAACCTGTAATGCAGGTCTGGAGAAAGAGCACAATAGCGCTGGTGATCAGAGTGACTCTGGCAGCACAGCCAAGTCCAGTGTGGCTGAGGCCTGGCTGGGGTCTGGACGCCGCGCTGATCCTCACGGAGGGGCCGGCCGGGGGGGGCCGGGGGGCTGCGCTTGTGCGACTGGCGCACCTGTACAGCACTTCCAGCTCCTTTGTTCTGCCTTCATGTGTCCAGCTCCTGCTCTCTACCTTACCAGGGCTCCGCTGCAGGCTCTGATGCCTCTGTGTGTCTGCGCCACTGCTAGCAGCTCAGCAGCACCAGCCCAGAACAATAGAGCCAGAGCCCAGAAAGGGTTTAATCGGAGGCAGGAGAACTGCTGTTTCAGCGTGTCGCACAAGAAAAAAAAAACACATCTTGTGCATTTGCAAAAGAATAAAACCAAACCCATCGGTTACAAATTTCACAGCTAGGAAGAGCTACGAATAAGGGTTTGTGGTGATTCTTAATCAGCACTGCTGCAGGGCTTTTTGGAGCAACGGTCGACAGCACAACCTCAAAGATCTTGACTGGAATTCCAGCAAGCAATGAGTCTCCGGTCAAATCCGGCTGCACTAACAACAGACAGCGGGCTGTGCCAACCCCCCCAAGTCCCAGCCACCCTGAGTCCAGTATCCAGGTACAAAGGGGCAGAGGCACGCAGACACTCCAGTGTGAGCAACAGGAGCTTAAGAACAATGACATTGCCTGTCAACAGGCTGAAATTTTAAGTTAATCTAATTTAAATTGAGTTTTTTTTAAACATTTTAAACTTGAAATTTCACACCGTCGAACGGGCATCGAGAAAATGAGAACCACTATCGCTGAATTCGTTTTCATGGGCAATAAGGCGCATTGCATTTTATGTTAATGCCCCCCACCCCACAGTCCAGCATCGAAACAAACCCTCGTCTTCCTCACCAGAATATAAACATGTTGAGGATGAAAAAATCAATGTGATTGGTTTATGTTTGGCAGATTTCTAAAGTGTCTTTCTTAATGAACAGTGAACTGACGTGACTGTGCTGAAGGAAGCTGAAGAGCACACAAAGGGAAAGAGGTGGCATTTATGTGCGGATTCGGGCTGCTAAACGTGCAGCCACTGACACACCTGTCAGCTGCCCTTGCACACACAACGAGGGTGCTGCACAGCGCTGACGGTCATCGCTGAGAGACGTTTGGCACAGTGGAAAGCTTGACCTCCACAGCTTCAGAGTGACCTTAGCGTGTCTGCTCTGATGCCAGCCCACCACAAAACTGCTGCTTGTTTCAAGAAGTAACCGCCGCATCGTACAGTGGGACACGGGCACTTCACGCTGGCCGCCGCTGGTGGATCAGGATACGGCATGCCGGCACACACTCACAACACACAACAAGCCAACAACACGTGTGTCTCTGAACACGCCGGCAGGGTTCGCTGAGGTCAAACACAAGTGTACCGAGCTGTGTGCATCACGCTCTCTCCAGTACTTTGTGCTGCTCTCAAGAAGGGGCGTGCAGAGGGAGCGAGAAAAAACGAAAGAAGGAAGGGAAGGAAAAAAGAAAAGCTGCGACGCACAACATGCTCTGTGCTCCTTTTGTATTCTTCTCTTCTCGCCATTCCTAACGAGCGCCGTTTGTTTTAATTTTGCAGATCGCCCCCAGAAAGACTTCTCAGCTGATGCTACCCACCAGCCTGTCACATGACCTCATGCTTTTGATACAGCCGGCATTCCTTCACCCCCATCTTCCCTTCGCTCTCTCCAGACTGAGCTCCCAGCTCAACGCATTCTCTCCCCCCCCCCCCACCTCACTCCCCCCAGCGGTTTTTCCCTTTTCTCTGTCTGGATTTCCAACACAGGCGCTACACCATCTTCATTTTGAATAAAGGAGACGTCTGAGCACCGCTCGCAGCTCCCAAGAGCCTAACCCGTGGACATAACAGCAAAACGTCACAAGTTAGGGTCTCAGGGATTGAGAGGGGTACAGTGTTTTTTTTTTGTGACTTCCAGCAACCTCACATCTCTAGCCGTTAATCAGAAACAGAAGTGAGAAAACGTCAATTCTTAAAAAAAAATCTCCCCAACCTTGAAAGAATTCTTTCCCGAGCCCACCCGCGAGGATAGGTGCTTTGCTCTGCTTCTTTGGCGCATCTTCGTCTCTCTCTCGCACACAACAAGTGCAACCTTCAGCCAGACACAACACTGACCCATCGGTTCCCCCCACCCTCAGCCGCCCGCCCTGTCCCCAGACTAAACAATACGGCACTCTCTAACAAGCCTGAGCTCTGCGCTCGGCTAGGTGACTGCCCTGCTGCTGCGTGCGTTCAGGTGTCTGTCCTCACTTCTGATCTCGGACTCAGCCCTCGCTGCCACGGTCGGGCAGAGGGGGAAAAAAAAAAATGAAACAGTACAAGGTGAAAAACCCAGGCACCTCAGACAGCGCACTGAATGGACTGGAAAACGACAGCGAGGAAAAACAGGAATGACACACAAAGAAAAAAGAAATTGGTCCATATATCGCGACCCCTCCTGAAATCCCTCTCGCGCTGTCCACACAGAAATCTGTGCACATGCATACATTAAAGAACAACAGAAACACCCCCTTTTTCTCCTGAGGAGGCACTGCAGAAGTCTGATCTTTACGGACTTCTGCCTCTCAGTTTTTCTAAAAGGGTATCAGCTACAGATGTTATACTGTGGGTGGGAGGTTAAAAAGGAAAAGAGAGGGAAGAAGAAATCGCTTAAGGAACTCACCCCTTTTGGTGGCAAAGGACGCCCCTCTCCCCCTGTTCTGTAACAGCCTGCTTAACAGAGAGAGAGGACAGAGAGAAGAGAGAGCGCGAGAGAAAGAAAAATCTCAGATTTCAACTTTCGCAGACAAGGCTCCTCGCAGTTCTGCAAGCGAACGCTTTTCGCGCAGGGAGGCTGATGGAAAGAGGAGAGGGAGGGGGGCAGCGACGTAGCCGGAGACTGGAGACGAACCCGCGGACTGAGATAAGAAGAGAAAAAAGGCGAGAGGATGGGTGGTAAGACAGAAAGAGCACACCGCGTGCAAAGAGAGGGAGAGAGAGACGAAGGGAGAAGGAGACGGGAAAAGTGCCATCGACGCCGGCGACAGTGGCAGGCAGGCAACTCCCAGATTCGAAAACGTACCCGGTGGGGGAAAAAAAAAAAACGGCCTACGGTTCTCTGGAAATCCACGCAGAAACGAATAAAAACAGACCTTGAGAACGAAATGAGGGAACTTGTGAATTAAGGGAAGAAAATCCTTCCTGTCGTTGCTGGTGGCGACGGCCTCCTGATGGAGCTGCTAGACTATAGCCAAGGCCACATTGACGAGAGCCAGCACCAGTCTGGCATTCAGCATGCTCCAAGAAAAAAAATGGGGGGGGGGGGGGGGGGGCTATGGCATACACACACCCTCCACCTCTCCCTCTGCCGCTCTCCCGCTCTCTCTCTCTCCTGCAACCCCACTACATATCCAGCTTTTACTCTCGCAGGGAGGAACTGGCTAAGGTAACGGTTGGACACGCTTCGGCAAATAAAACAAGAAAAAGACACGAAACCCCGAAACGGTACCGATCGAACCCGCTGCTCGCCACCCTCTCCTAAACCAGCCCCCCAAAAAACTCAATAAAAAACAGCAAAGTCAAATAAAAGGTAAGAATGCGTCAACGCCTGTTGCTACAGCCTCATTCTCCCCTCAGCGCTCTCTCTCTGGCTGCCACTGTCTTCCATTTGCTCCTGCCTGCTCTCCCCCGTCTCGCTCTCATTCCCTCGTGCCGAGCAGACTGAGACACACATGAAATTGAGAAAAGAGTAAGTGGCAGAGGCACGGCACAGCTAGACCCATACGGCGCAACTGTCGCCTCACCCCCACCACCTATGTTGCCTCACGATCCGTTTACAAGTCCACATCCAACACCCAGAAAAAAAAAAGAGAGAGAAAAAACAGAGAAATATCATCCATTCATTTCCTCGCACAGCTGAAATCATTTAAACCCGGAGGCCCGCTGCTCTGCAGTATCAGAGAGAAAGAGAGAGAGACTGAAAGAGAAAGCAAAGGAGCCAGTCGCCTCTTGCTCTTCAATTCCTCGATTTTAACTTCTCTTCAGACCTTTTCTGCATCATTCGTTTCTTTTTCAGGTCCATCTCCAGTCAGCAAGGCTCGCTCATTTCCCCCTTTTCCTGCCTTCTTTTGCCTGTATTCCTCTCTCTCACTGTCTCGCAGCCTCTCTCTCTCCTGCGCTCTCTCTCTAAAGCACTCAGAACCCGGCATCATTAAGACAATCTTATACAGAGAGAAAAAAAAAAACAGGCCCTATAGACATAGCTGCACGATGTGCTTGGCTTACAGAGGCTACATTTAATCTTCACTGGCTGGATCCCTCAGGCTCAGGGAGAGAGGGAAAGAGGAGAGACAGAGAGGGGGGGAGAGAGAGGGAGAGGGAGAAAAATATGCAGGGAAGGGAGGCTGTGGACGGACAACACACACCAGGCACAAATCAACGACAGGGAGAAAATTCTCCAGACCACACTGCCCCCTTCCTTCCTTTCACTCTCTCTCTCCCTCTCTCTCCAAAGCGCTCTCAGTGTCTCATTTCAGAAAGCCTCAAATCCTCTTTGTTGACCGTCACACGGATTGTGTACAGTGTCTGCAGCATTCCTGGCGCAATCAGCAATCAATACTGCTCTAATCACCTCTACATTTTTTTTCCTGAGAGTCCCCCACCCCCCCCTCCCCATAAACTCCCTCCATCGGTACCCCCCCCCCAACAGAATACACAGAGACAGCCTCATTTATCATCTCCGCCCGGCCAGACTCACCAGCCGCTGCTTCGCTAATATTAGACTGACTGCACCGCTGTCTGCAGCCTGCGAGGACACAGAGCAGCACCAAGTGCGCACACACTCCCATGCACATACACGCAAACCGACACACACTCCATACACCCATCCCCTTGCCTGTCTACCCAATTAAATGAACAAAGACATAAAAACAGGGATACACTGAAATGTACCATAGATTAGCACAGAAATGTACAGTACAGACACAAGCACACTTGTATAGCTGGAGAGTGGTGAATTACCAAACTGGCACGCTCTTTAATAGACGTTAATGTTTATACAAAACACGTTTTAGTGCAGCAATAACTCAGGGTTTTGCTTACCTACGAAGAGAGGCCCCACCGACGATGACAATCACTATACGGACAATAATAACTGAAATGGCGTGGTGAAAATCTCGCCGGAGGCTGCATACCCATCCTCTACCTCACAATGTCGCAGGGCTTCGAAACAAAAAGCCTGCTCACGCCAACCGCTGCCGTTCCTCCTCCTGAAAAACAGGACACCTCTACACTGCTGCCGAAAGCATCCAGCCGTGTATAAATAAACACAGAAATGGGAATAAATATACACACAGACCGAATAACCAAAGAATGAAGAGTCATAGTCCTGTATCTAAACTCGGGGCGCAGCCAGTCAGGCAGTCCACATCGCAAGCAGACATCTCGTCCCGCCACCCCCCTCCCCTTTTCTATACTGCCGCTACGGATTGCTTAAATGCCTGCAATCCCTGCCTTCGCACAGACGGAATGAATAAATAAGTTAATAAAAACTGGCCCTGTGTTTTCAAACTATATTTATGCCATTTGGTGATTTACAAGGGCTAAAATTAAGCTCACTGCCAGGTCCCTAACTGGCACTCTCTGGCTACACGACCCCTACAGACACCACCCGTAAAGAAAAAGGGCAGGGGGGGAAAAAAAGACAGACGTTAACACTTTTCTGCAACATTCGCCCTCCGAGATTTGCGAGACCGCTGCGCCGCTCTCATGTACGAGAGAGGTGACAGAGACGAAGAGAGAGAAAGCCGTGTCATATCAGGCTACCGCAGCCAGTCCACTGAGAGACGAAGACGGGCGAGGACGACCGCAGGAAGCCAGAGAAGGCGAGACGGGGTAAAAGCACGGAAAGCTGCTGGAATTTAATTCCAAATCCTGAGAAATGATTTACCTTACACCGATGAACATGAGCTCCTACAGACTATGATAAATCATATTGTTACCAATACTCTTACAAAGCGTTCTTGACAGGACGCTGCAAAATGTCGGACAATGCAGAACTGCAGAATTAAACCACCGACAGAATTTTTGAGTGAATACAGGATCAGTGAATTATAGCAAATTTTTGATTTGTCACTTACTTCAAAAATGTGTTGAGACATCCTTACCACCACGACAAAGCATAAACCGAACAAGCTTTCGGTCCTACATAATTGCGCAGGTGTGGTGAGAGAAACATGGAGTGGACACACCAAGCCCAGAAGGAGATCTTAAAGTAGCGCAGAAACAGACTAGGAGCTACCAGGTCAACACAGCTTTCCTTTCAAATGATTTCAGTGTTGTACAAAGTCTAATAGAGAACCTGAATTGTTATAAAGTTTTAAGACCTATAGTAAGATGTTTATAATTCTGCAGTAGCCCAAACTATTGCAGATTTGGAACATTAGATGCATCCTATGTTACAGAGTTCAAACTTGCTAATTCCAAATAATTCTAGTTAAATTTGTCTTTATAATTAACACAAAAACCCTTCAATTATTAAAAAAATATTAATAAAAATTAAATGTCGGAATTAGGTACAATTCAATTCAGGGGCAAGTGTCGGAAGAGACAGGTCTAAGCACCCAGTTAAAAGAAATTAACCTTTTCAGAGGTGGGTGGGTTTTAGTGAAAACTGATTCAAATATTCAAAATCTTCAAAAGCACTGACAAGATCAACTTGGTGGACTTCTTTAGGAGCGCCAGTGAAAGAAAAACCAGAGGAAACATTTCAAATAAAAAAGTGGCACTTCTTTACACAAAGGTTTGTGGGAGTATGTAACAGGCTGCCCAAGTCAATGTGCTGAAGCCGATACCCTGGCTTCTTTCTAGAAATGGCTGGATAAGAACCTTGGATCAATCAGCAACCAAATGAGCTACATGAGCTCCCCCATTAGTTACAATCTTGCATTCTTATGGGTCACTAGTGTTTTTTCTTCTATACAAAATACAAAAACTGTTCAGATGGAGAGGCACGCACTGCACTCTGGAGCCAAACTGGCCCTCTCAGTCTGCGGTCTGGTTTGGATTAGTGCTGAGGGGCTGAGATAACACAGCACAGGCTCTGGTACACCATTGCTCCCTCCCACAGGGTCCTGTTCTATAAGCCCTGAGCTTGGTTCAACAGGGAATGAGCCCACGGGATAGAAGGGATCTCGAAGGCTAGACCGCACCTTCTTCCACATTAAAGACATGCAGCTGTTTGGCAGCACGGTGATCTTACACTAAACCACAGATCATTCTGATTTTATGAAACTACTTTGTGATCCCATAAAACAAGGAAAAGAGGAAATCTACAATATGACTCATCTCTTAAAAATCTGACTAGGTGGTCCAGTGGTTAAGGTAAAGGGCTTGCTAACGAAAGGGACATCACTGACTGAAAGAGCCTCACACTCCGCCATTCAGGTGAGACGCAGAACTGAACCATTACATTCAGAGACACTACATCTGCAGTTGCTGACGCTATAGCCCTCCCATTGGTTTCTCTAAATTGTTATGGGTAAAGATACCTACTAAAAGTATATTTTTTCTCTTGCTTAAAAAAAAGATTACAATGGCATTTTACGAAAAGAGCTCTGCACACGGGGAAGGCGGCTGTTCTTTTACGCTGGCCAGCTGTTTGCTTCCCTTGCTCACGTGGGCTTCGCTGTGTGTGAGCCCTGTGCAGAAGGACTGCAGACTCGCTCTGCACCGATCTCCCTGCTCCACACGCTCCGCCTGCCTCCTCCCTCCTCCCCTCTTCCTTGCCACCAAGAACAAAGGCAGCCAGAGGAAGTTATCGCTCATTGTTGTCTTCCAGCTGCAGGACCGGCTGCAGCCGCTGCACACAGCTGCAGTGCTCCGTCTGACTGGCAAGTCCCCCGATAAACCAACAGGGGGCAGCCTTCCTTTAGTTCAGTTACACTTCACTGCAGTGCATTGTGCAAGTCTGAGGATGCCATGTGGGCTGACTCCTGTCTGATCTATGTTGTGTTTCTTGTTTCTAGGTTATATTTCAGCATACTTCAGAATAATTTAGCTAAGTATTAATGCGTTAGGGATAAAATGAAGGCAAAGTGTGTGAATAAAGTTCCTTTTTGAACAGACACAGACATTTATTCAGAATATAATAAAAATCATTATTTTCTACAACGCCACATCTTTCTTAAGTGGCATGTAGATGCGTGAACGGGTTCAGTAGCCTGGATAACCTTTACATGCCACATCAGAACATACAAGCTAACACTTCTATGACCTCTTCCCCTCATCTGAAACAACCAACAAACCACAGGAAGAGAACAAACCAGAGGTATAATTTAAAGGTAAATTAAATAATTTGGTATCATCATTAGTGAATATGCTTCCACAACTTCATGAAGCAGTTTCTAGAGGACAATCAAACTTGATTCCAAGATCCAATTCTCTTTGTCTAAAGGGATGATCTGTAATGAGAGAGGGAACTCACCACCCATCAGCCAAAGAATGGTCTTGTATTACTTCCCCAGTCCATGATGGTTTGTGCTGTCTTCAGATTTGACACACATATACTGGATGTTTTAATGGTATTCCAGCAATTTGCAACACAGCTATAGGGTGCCTTAGACGTGATAGAAAATGAATACAGCTGTAATACCATCCCTCCATGCACGGCATATTGATACATTTGCCCGTGGAAAGGATATAATGATGCTATTGTTAGCTTTCACTGTAGCTCCACAGCCACATCTCGCAGGCAGATGCACAAACCATAGATAGTAAAATGATAGCAATTTCATCACTAAAGGCTCCCTATCACCTGACCCATCTTGGCATTCCAATACCTGTGCCCACAGGCAAGGAAACAGGAGAGCAGACAACTTTATAATTAACAATGTTATTAAATGTATTCCATATCTAAGGCGTATCTTGAGTAACCAGAACCAGACTTATGAAATTACAGCCTGCCCTTTAACACAACATGCTGCTCTCTGCCGCAAACAGTATCAACTAACAATGGGCAGACCAGGGCGGCCAGGTGGCACCTGGGTATCTGCTAAGGACAGATTTGGTGTGATTATTTTTTTTTTGAAACACCAATAAACAAAAGCAAGAAAATCCTCAAAGGGACAATGTGCCACAGCAGGGTTAGTGTTTTCACAATGGACTGGGAGTGCTGAGCCCCAGCCAGTAATCCAATGCACAATATTGTATGTAGAAAATGACTGCATAACCAACTAAATAAGAAAATTCATAAACGGGGCCCTAGAATTTCAACTGATTTCATTGTTGATCAATCTCTATGCTTCTGAAGCTGTTATGGGCACTCGACAGGCTGTTTTTAATTACAGCAGAAAACATTTTCTTGCTGCAAAATGAACTGAAGTTTATTCCACTAGCTGTACAGCTTAACCGAGCTTCTAGATTGAGCACTGGTTGCACAAATAACAGGGGGGCAGTTTTCTCAATTAGAGGAAATTCTGTCTGGAAGTCTGACTGGCAATATTCTGACGCAAACTAAGTAATTAAATTACTATAATGAAAAAAGAATGAGAAACGAGGAGCCAAATTAGGCTGTTGTCTAAATACTACTAATTAATACAGGAGTAGAAGATGAACTTGCTGATGCGTGAAGCTCCAGTCTTCCTTCTGTGCATTTCTTCACCACCAGTGTGGGGCTCGGCTCCTACAGTATAAGCTACAGACTGAACACAGAGAAGCATGCAGCACAGGCTCCTGCAGAGCAGAACGCAGAGACAAAGAGGCCTGCAGCAATCTCAACAGGGAGAATGTGGCCCAGCAGAGAGACAGCCAGGATCAGCAAGAGGTCAGAAATGAGGTAACAAAAGGAATGCCAACTTGCTGCTACCCTTGCGGGGTCACTGCAGAAGCCGGTCTTGACAAAGAAACCTGAGCGAAGCCACGGATTTGAAAATCTAGTGTTTCCAGTAACGCCTCCATTGTGTTCACTCAAGCACCTTTCAGTGCAACATAAAATAAGAAATAATAAACCCCCCCCCCCCACTACCTTTGAAGTCCGTAATTATTTCCCTTTGCAATTATTATTAACTCGGAGCCTGCAGCCTTTCTTCTGGTGCCAGGGTGAGCATTCTTCTCTCGTTTGTGTTTTTGGACGCGTGCCCTTGCAGAGCATTTCAGATCTGCTAACGAACAAAGACCAGTCTTCAGAAAACAGAATAAAACGCACCCGATGCCCAATGCTCATTGCCTGTTCTCTCTCTCTAACTCACAACTGTCATCGCCCCTCACAGCGATCCTCACTTCACTACTTGCGCCCACCGGCCACCCTGGCCCGATCGAAAATGGCTCGGGCTCGTATAAGGCCCTGGTAGCATCTCAAGCAGGACGGGCCATGAAAAAAAACACAAAGAATCTTTGGAATCCAGAAAAGGCACGAACACTTCCATTTTCCAGATGCATCAAGATACTGGGAAATCTGCTACATTGCTAGCAACTCTCACCCGCTCTGTATCAAAAGTCTGATGCGAGCCCCACGACTGCTGTGTAACTAATGTCTGGTGCAGAAAAGTTGGTGCAGCTCACTGTCAGGAACTTCTGCTGCAAGATTTTGTTAGTTGTCGGGCTTTTGAGCCGAAAACCTGTTAACCTACTGAGCAGAAAGTCGGCTCTGGCTCCCTGGGCAGATGTGCAGACGGGGCAGTGAAAGGAATGGGAAGACATCACGCCGCGGCCGTGCAGTAACCCATGAGACCCACATTCAGGTTTCAACGGAGGATCATTTCCCTCATTTCCTGCCATTCCCGCCACGTGGAAAGAGGTTTTCCCAAACGTGGATTCGTACATTTCAACTGAAACGCAGACCGATCGATATAAGACTTACTGGACTGAAAAGAAAAAGTAAAAAAGTACACACGAGCTTAACTACTTTATAATGCAAACAGTTTCAATTTACAGTAAATAAACAGCCTATGCTTTTTTATTCTAAAACTGAATCTTCTGTCACATCAGAAATGACTAGGGCAGGCTATGTACTCCTACACATGCCGACTTCTACTTAAATACTAGATAACTGTTAATGTATTATTAATTATTTTGATATGTTTTACTATGTTGTCTTTCTTACTTTACACTCTTCTGCATGACTACATCTGGAACAATGTAAACTTTGCTTTTATTCACTCACTGATTTGGAGAACAGGTCTACAGAACGTGCTGTAGTTTTGATTCTAGACTGGGATTGTATACCACACCTCAGTGACAACTGACTGAAGGCAGGTGGGTGTCCTTCCATCTCAACGAAGCCTCTTCTCTTCGCCTGGCTGACCTTAGACAGAAATGAAGACCTATAACACTGGGCTTGACTTTATGGCAATGGTAGTGGATAAAAACCCACAAGCAGTTTGGAAAGCTTGAAGGAAATACTATTTAAAATGGACCCTGGTCATGTTTTCTCCCTGTCAGGGGAGTCCAATCAGAATACACTGTATGACTTGCGCATGGAATTGAGCCATTCCCTATCTAGGGAGACTCCCCAGCAGATATTACATTTGACTCAGGGAGTCAGAGGGCAGAGGGCAGAGAGTGCATACCTATGGCACCACCTAGTCCAAACCATCCAAAATTTAGTATCTGGCGACACTACTCCTCTATTGTGGAGCAGCTATGACCGACAACAAAAAAGACAAAGACCACAAACGTTCAGTTTTCATTGGGATTTGTACAGATATGACTTGTGTGAGACATAACTGAAGAAGCAGCACACTGCGCTGAGCCTGGGCAGTTTCAAGGGGTCGCGACTGCACATGTCAGTGGGCTCAAGTGCTTCAGAAGCAGAAATGCTTTTTATTTGCTGACGGGCAATGGGTTGCCTGTTGGTGAAGTAGGCCTGCTCCGTGAAACACATGTCTGCTTCAGCGAGACTTCCTCCGATGCGCTTGAGCTGTGCTGCAGCTAACTAATTTTTATGTATTAGTTAAAGTAAGGATTAACACAATTAATAACCATTTGTCAACCTTTACCATGCAGGGCTTTTTTACCACATACCACATGAAAGCTTTATTAGATGCATACATACAGAACAGTTGTATTATTTAGATAATAATGAGAGTTTGATATACAGGAAGATCAAGGGATTTGTTATTTCACCACACAAAATGACAATGATGTGTGGTGAAAAGATAATTAACATTAAGACATAGGGTGCAGTGAAAATGCTTTAAAAAGTATTACTTCCATGTCTTAATTAAATGGTTGCACGATGAGACACTCTCTTTTGGCTATTCAAACAATGTGTTTTGCAATTTGCAGCAGTAATTCATCTCTATTCATTGTTAATAGTAATACCAGGTATTCCAGGCAGAAGCAGCAGAAGCCAGAGACTCTTTAAAAGGAGTCCTGATATTCAGACAGGTCATACTGGTTGACATCACGTCTGTACAGGAAGAACTAACTGACAACACTGACTGATTTCTGTTTTGCCGACGGAGGGTCTTCTGAGGTCAGGATGTGTGTTTTTGTTTTGTGTGTAGAAATTCCAACACTAATACTCTATTTCCCAGAGGTGCTTTTTTCCTCAAACAGTGCTCTTCAATCTCTCTTCCTCTCCTGGCTGTGAACCACGCCTCAGTGGAGGCTGACTGGAGGCAGGTGGGTGTCCTCCCATCTCACTGCCCAAGTGAAGTTTCCTCTCTTCACCTAGCTGACCTTAAACACAACTGTAGGCCTGGAACACTGGGCTTGACCCTGCCAATCTAAGCTTCCTGACCTCAATGGGCACCTGCTGAACAAAGGTACCCATTTGTTCTGCGAAGACAGTTGTGGAACCAGTCCCAGATCCCAGTCCCTCCTTGTCCTGAGGAAGAGCACTTGCTCTCCCTCCCTGGAATCAAACTGATATAAGCAGCGTGGTGAAGGATGAAATCAGAGGCAAGCAGCCGAAGAGCAGTGCACACTCAGATCCTGGAAACAGATATAACCCCTCTCCACCTCTTCCTTTTTTAAATGGCTAAAATAGCAAAATGAACAGAAACATTAACCAAGGGTCACTGAAAACACAGACCATGACATCAGGCAAGAAATTAACTCCGAAAAGTACAGCCAACACAAAACAGTTCTTAATAAACACTGCAATCTCATCATACTGTATGTCAGTTTGCACAATTAAACACGATACTCAGGCTTACTCTGAGAGTACCTCTGAACAGAAGCTGGAACATACAAACTTTTTTGCTAGAGGTATCCATAATTCCTTTAAAGTAGAGAGGGGATTATCCAAGCTATAGATTTCCTTTACAATTCCTCACATGGAGGAGCAGATGGTGAAAACTGCATCAGAGAAGATGATGTCTAGGGCTGTGGCATTTCCAGACCTTTCCGAATGACTGAGATAGTGAATGCTACAGCCACAGATTCCACGAAATGTACTGGCTGGGGTGAAGTCACTCTTATGAACGCAAGCCATGTGAACTTTATACACAATTGGCTAGTGATGACTTTTCTTCCCCTGTAGCCATAAAGAGTGCTTAGTACCATCTCTTGTCAATTAGGAAAAATGTAGCAACTTCCAGGGCAGAAATGTCTGGTATTCTATCACATAATTCACTCCAATTGCTTTTTACTATTTTTTCTTTTACTACAAAATATGCGTCAATGTAGTAAAATTCAGCGTTTCCTTGTACAGAGCTATGGGAGGGCCGACATGGCTGTGTAGCATATCAAAGAAGGAACATTATCCAATGAGGAGTGCACTGTGCTGTGTACTACATAACTTGCTGCTCTTAAGGAACTCTCTCCTTAACTTACAGAAGATTCCACGGCAAAGGAATATTTTAGCAGGGAGGTGACTATGACATTATCCTGTGAAAGCTATTTTGGGTCAAACACTACAGATAAATTATTTATCGTTATACATCTTTTATACTTTCATTTCTTCTACTCCTGGTGTGAAGGCACTGAAAGGGCTATTTTACTGTGACAAAGGAAGTCTATGGAGACAAATGGGATCTGGGGGGAGAATGCAGTCCCTCAATGCCATAGGTCAGGCAGTAGAGGGGTCAGAGTCCCTGTTGCAAGTAGTCTGTGCAAAATGTGATGCACTCGGGAAGTGCCTGACTCCCAGACGATTTATGATGCTTTAGCAATGTTATACAGTATGTGTACTGATTTTCTATTTTTTCTTGGTTTATCCATACTAATATCATTGACTTACTTTAAATTTCCATTGTTTCTCTTGGTTTGCACCATACTTTACCAAAATTTTCTATGCTTCACTATGATTTCACTGAGCTTTTATCGTGGTATACTGTACCACATGAAACCTTCAAAAGCGTTTTACCTGAAATAAAGGACAGGCAAACACGTCTAACAGGCTAACAGGCAGGGCTCAATGCCTGCAGAACCACACTGTGCTTGGCTGAGAGATGTGAAACCCTCACAGAAATGTTAAAGGCCACATAAAAAAAACAAAATACCACTCTTTCTAATGTGCCAGTAGCAGTCAAGCTCATTATTAGAGATTTCTATCAGGTTTTGGCTGCAGGTCATCTGCATGGCATCAGAAGACCATTTCTGGCCCAAATATTTGAGTGCATGTCTCAAAGCCACAGACATCCAACAAAAACACAAACATGTTTTTTTTTCCAGAGTGTACCAATGCAAAAACAAGTTGTTTAGTATGTACGGTATTTTGGATTTTCTGTGACACTCCTTCCGAGATATTAACATTTTGAAGCGAATGTTCTTCCTGAATAACAGAGAGAAACATATTGTGCATGACTGGTGCACCAAGCCACATCAGGCTCATCTGTCACACCATAGCCCTTGGAGCTGAGCACCGTGGCACCATTTTATTATTTAAGAAAAGATCAGTGCCAGTCTAGACCAACCCCAGAAGAATGTATAGCAGATAGTTATTCTGTTAGTTTTCCAGGCTCAGATTGGTTTGTTAACATTGCACAATAAATATCTTTCATTGATTAGTTACTGAAATGTAGTACAAGCGACATTCTAGTACTGCTAGCACTGCACTGACACACACCCTGTTCACTGACTGAATGAGATATCAGCTCAATGAGGCACTGAGATCTTTTAGTACAATTTCGATGGGAGCCTTGGACATCTTCAAGAACACTAGTTACGTAACCTGGATTCAGTTGAATAACTGCTACTTGGTTTTTACAGGAAAACGGCCATGATCTGTGTAATGTAATTAATTTAAAAAATGTTTAATGAAAAACACAGTTTGTATGATTTCGCAGCAAAGGAGTTATCGGTTCTTCTTACTGCTCTCCTTTAATTCATCCTGCCTTCCTCCCTTCTCTTCCCCTCTGCTCCTCTCTCCTGTGGCTCCTGTGTGGGTGACTTCAGGCAGGCTCAGACTCTCCAGCAGTGCAGTGCTGGCTTGTGATGCCGAGAGGCTCAGGTGCGGCAGAGGCTGGTGTCTTACCGTGTGGAGCCTGGCTGGGGTCTGCAGAGGCGATGTTTTCTGACAGGAGCTCCGCGTGCCTCAGGGAAAGCTAGGAGGTTGTACAGTTATCTCCCGTGGTGTAATTCTAAACTATACAACCTACTACCTCAGCCTGCAAGCACGCAATCCGGGGCCATACAGAGGACTCGCCGAAGATCTCTCTCATCCATGCAGTCGGCGGGGGGCTGCAAGATGTACAACCTGCTGTCAGCAACTTTGTCTCCCGAATCGCTCATCCTGTTTCTGCTGCATCCCAACACTTTTCTTTTAATAAAACATGCCCCTCGCTCTTCCAAGAGAGGACGGCTCGCTGCACAGCCACCATGTGTCCGACCCTTCAGGGTCTGACTTGTGTTTTTCAGCCTGTGATTCATATTCTTTCATCTCAATGAACAGAATAACAACAACAGCAACAACACAACTTTTTACTGTTCGAGTGTCTTGAAAGCCAGCCTTGGGTTAACTTTCTGAAAATGAATACTGCCCACTTTGGTCCAGCTGATGTTCACACAAGCTGCTGGTAGTTCATATGAACAACTCAGAAACAAGTATTAGTGCCTCTGGGAGAGACATTCGTTCTCTCCCAGAGGCACAGCAAAAGTATGACCAACTCACTAAAGAGTAAGTTTTTTGAACTGGATATTTTACTCAACTGCATAACTTCATTATCCTCCTATACCTAGTGGAAAAATGGAACACACTGGACATCTTGAACTTTTCTGCAGAGAAAAAAAAGCATGAGGAAAATTAAAATGACCCCTAAATCCCACACAGAATTTTACAGACCCCTGACACTGAGGAATAAGAACAGCAAAGGCATACAGCATACTGGTGTTTGAGCTGAAGGGAATCTTCTGATTTTTTTTATACTCTTAAGGCACTGTTTTGTGATCCAATCTTCTTGTTGTATTTGGAAATAACACAATACAATTGTCTCCCATGTCCATCTCCCTAAAATCCTCCCCAAGAGGTAACCCATCCCCCTTCCTAACTGTTCTTAGGTTCGTCATAATGTTGCTACTATTACAGGCTATCCTTTACAAAGCACACTGCAGCAAAGTATCAAACTCAGTACAATGTCTACCACAGCATTGTGTGACTTCATAATGCTTACTGTAACACACTTTCAAGACATTGTATCGCACAATGTACATGGACACACTGCCAGTCTCTGTACAATGTACACTGTAACACACTGTCAGATCGCACAGTGTACATGAACACTACCAGTTTCTGCACAATGTAACATACTGTTAGACTGTACAATGTACACGAACACACTGGCAGTCTATGTACAATGTAACACACTGGTAGACTGTACAATGTACATGAACACACTGGCAGTCTATGTACAATGTAACACACTGGTAGACTGTATAGTGTACATGAACAAACTGGCAGACAATGTACACTGTAACACACTGGTAGACTGTACAATGTACATGAACACACTGGCAGACAATGTACACTGTAACACACTGGTAGACTGTACAATGTACACGAACACACTGGCAGTCTATGTACAATGTAACACACTGGTAGACTGCATAGTGTACATGAACAAACTGGCAGACAATGTACACTGTAACACACTGGTAGACTGTACAATGTACATGAACACACTGGCAGACAATGTACACTGTAACACACTGGTAGACTGTACAATGTGCAGTGTAACAGTGTACATGGGTAGAGTAAGCACAATCATGGTTAGTACTGTAACTTGATCAGAGACTGATCTGATGCAAAGCAGATGCTGGTGACACCCAGTGAACACCAAAACAATAAGCAACATAATAATAATTTTACTGCGAACAGCATACAACAGGACTGAGGGTTTGCTGCGGAGGCCGATACCACGAGATGGAGAAGTTAAACTCAACACACCGTAAAATGAACAATACAGCTCCTCCACCAGACAGAAGAGCACACAGATAACACTTCAACCTTCAGCACATTAATCACAAGCACACTGCTGAGACAAAGTCCCAGGTAGAGAAAAATTCAAGGTTTAATGCCGACTCATGAAATCTATTTGAAAAAAAACCCTGCTGACATTTCTGCCTCTTTTTGATTTTTACTTGGTACGAACAGTAAATGTTTTACTACCACCACTATTATTACTAAATCAATAAATACGATGAAGGATAAAATTATTTGTGGCTGTAATAGGTAAGAATTGAAAACTGCAATACCTATTTTCTTCCCCTTGGTTGGCTGTATTCTGTTTTCAGATCAATCTGAGAAAGAGCACCTTAGGCTGGAGGCCTGCAATGCGTACAAGAGTGAGAGGATTGATTGCATTATAAGGAAGCCCATTTGCTCCCCATGTTTCTGCCCAAAAAAACACACCTCTGCTCTCTTCAAAGCCTTGAACTTCCTAGCACACAGTCAGACCAGCAGTGTGCACAGGAGTGCGAACGTCATACAAAGGCTGTGACTGAGAAACACTGTCAGGTTCGTCTTAAGCTCAGAAGCGGTGAAATGGAGTGAGTTTACATCAGTACTGGTGTGCGAGAAAAATGAATGCACTGAACAAAAGAATAAAAAAGAGCACAGATCAAAAGCAAATAAACTTCACACGGAACAGCAGAAACAACAGACCTTAATGAGACAAAAGCTCTCCAAGCTCATCCTTTAATAAATCACGAGTAAACTGCAGTGTGCAGCTCACAAGACGAATTGCATTCCAATTCAACGCTGGTAATAAATAAAAAAAACTTGCTTTATTACCAGCTTTACCTTCATTTCTCCAAAAAAGTCTTTTTTTGTAAACATGTTGTAATTACAGGATTTGTAGTTTTTAGTCTCAAATGAATTCAGACCATTTGGGGGAATATTTCCCAGCCATTAACTTAATTTCTTCTAACGCCTGATGCCTGACTAAATCCTGATGCATCTTTGAAAAGAAATAAAAGCGCAGTGTGTGAAACAGTGAAGTCCGGGACAGAGCAGCAGCAGACGGGACGCGGTGAGCTGCAGGACGTGATTGCCGCACTGTCACAGACCTGTAGACACGAGCTTGTGTTGCCTTTCACCACAAGTTCGGATCTACGGGTTTGTGGCAGCAGGCACAATTTCTGTCTTCACAAAAAAAAAATATTTGTCAAATAAAACACAGAAAGTTTTAGTCATGCAGATTTCTTTTGATACCTCCTCTAAGAAGCTTCTATAGTCTTTAAATACCACCTCTGCCACACAGTCGTGGCTTGAGAAGGACTGAAACGCTGTTATCCTGAGAGAAGACAGAGATCAGAAAAGATGATGCTAGAAAAATAAGATGATGCTGATTGAGTTTTCCTTAAAAATTCATTTGCAATGTTTATCACATATGCTACAGTATATGTTTGACTAACCCTGTCCTCTTATAAAAAATAACAAAAATAATACAATTCTCTAGCACTTTTCAAAGCACAACTGAGTGTTGGACATGTCCAGGATGAGGGCAGGAAGAGATCCCTGGAGAGAACCATGCTGGCTCACTGAGATCCGTCTCGCTGAGCCACGTAGTAGCAGACGGCTGGTCTGCCACTTGGCGTGAATGAACATCGACAGACGACAGAAGAACACAGTCTGACAAAGGAAAATACTCCCGACAACAGATTCCTAAACAAGGGAGGAACCGGACAGTTTTAATGGCACCCTATAGCGCCTTCGTCTCTACATCTACTCTCCGATTCCGTTTCTGTTCACCTGACATGCGTAGTTCATTCTGCCTGGGATGCCCCCTCCCCTGCAGGTACACCCACACCGATGTCTGAGGTCCTCATGACTGTGGTGTGATTTGAGATATGACTTCATTACCAAGAATGACTCCCTTTCAGGAGAGTCAGCCCACTGACAGTTTAAACACCACGGCTGTAGAATAAACAGAGAACACAGAGCAGGTCTTATAGCTTCCAAAATTTTTAAATGTTTTCAGAAGTAAGCAAACAGGGGAAATATGGCCATCGTCTAGTAACAGTACAGTCTAGGAGATTCTTCCCCAGGTCAGCTGGCATGTGTAATTGATATTAATGATCCATAGAGAAAGACTACACTATAAAAAGGATTACACGTGCTCTTGTACTTTGAAGTAAATCTTAATTAGGAATTTAAAATAGCAATGTATACAGAGCTCTGTATCCATCAACAATAAACTGAAGCTGACTCAAGTTCGTGTTTAGAGTCATTTTGGAATGAGGCAGTGCTCTCCTCATGTCAGTTAACAATATCCTACAGTGCAGAAGACAAAGAGCAGATCTTGTGAAAGATTAAAAAGCACCTAAGCTTGTTAGCAATCAAGGGTGCTTCCTGCTGGAATTCCAGCAGGACTGCCCATGGAAGCAGTTCTCCCAAGCCTGGAGCCCCTACTGCGGCAAGGGAACAGGGTTCCCCAGATCCTGGTCTCTGTAGCGCCCCCAAAAGCTGAATTACAGCTTCCAACACTTCACACCGGAGTAAAATTTGCTCCTCATTTTCTCAGAGTAACTGTAAAAATCTGGAAGAACACACATTCACAAAGAGATCATGTAGGTGTGAAAAAGAGCATTTCATATGCTGTTTCAGAATATTTGCAGCAGTTTATTAGAGTTATGAGAACTGGTCCACAAATATACTAAAGCTACCCTGTCATCTTTGAACATAAATTGGTCAGATTATCTGCATCCCAACTGTTTATCTCCATTCCAATCCCAGCACTGAAGAGTCAGCACTGTTGAAACACGTATCTTTGGTGCATTGAGCTGTGGGCACATGGCCACCATCAAACAAAGTCAGACGCTCTTCATATGAAGACAGACTCTTCGTGTTCTGAGTTTGATCCTATATTCTGGAATCTTTGAGTTCCAGAACTGACCCAATATTCTGGAAGATTGTTTTCTAGGTCTGGCCATACTTTTCTGTGCAAGGTTGTTTAGCAGAGGAGTGATGTAAGACTTTTAGCTCAAAGAAGGACACAAACTAAGTTTTCTTCTATTTGAAAATGGAGCCACTTCTGCATAAATATTTTATGGAAATTCTCTTTCACGGCCCTAAAAATTTGCATTGAATATTTATAAGATGAGAGCATCTCTAATAAGCCACTTCAAAAGTGGAGTATTTCTCCTTAGTATAAATTGTGGATAAATGCTGTAAAAACTACACATAACAAGGCAGTTAGAAAAACTTTAAGAAACCATCCTGATGTTTGCATTCTCTCCTGCAGCATGATACATTAGATTATTTTCCTTATGATCATTAACAATAAAAAAAGCACAACCTCAACTCTGAAAGACACCAATGCATGATGCTGCACAGGGCTCACAGGTAAATGAGACACTGGAATACTTCCCCCCCTCCTTTCTTTTTGCTAGACAACGATGAGTTTTGTGCACCGAGGAATCGATTCCATAGCAAAAGCAGTCCTCAGGAGTGAGACACGTACAGTACTGAGTGAAACAAGAAAAAAAAAAACAAACTTCCTGTTTTAACCAGACTGAATCCTTGAGACTATGAAAATGACTTTGCCAGCAGGTTTGTAGTACCTGTGTAAAATGAGACCAGCCCTGACCCAACAGTGACCATCCTCGGTGATGAGCCCAGGTCCAACTGTGACCTGCCTCAATATGACCAGTCCGTTCCAGTCTAGCCCTGCCCATTCCACGACTTGCCCCAGCACAACAGACCGATCCTGACCTGACTGGAACTCGACTCTGCATGACCAATACCCACCCAGCGGTGTCCAACGGCAGCGAAAATCGAACAGCACTGGCCAGCATCCGAGTGAATTAACCCAACTAGACTGAAAACAGCCCGTCTGACCAGTCCAGACCCAGCTGTGACTCACTCTGCTTAGCAGTGCTTTCGTGATCCAGTCACTGATTTCGCCACTCCAGATCTAAGGCCATCATTGTTCAGTCAATGAAAATGATTTCATCACAATATATACTCTCCTTTTCTCCTTAAAAAGAATCCAGAGCACCAGGCTTTGAACTGTGCTGTGGCCACTGCTGAACAAGACTGAGCAGGCAGATGGTCTCAGAACACTGCACATTACAAGATGAAAGGATTACTGAGCACCACAATGCCAGAGCAAGACCAAGTGAAGACACTCTTCACTGGTTCTCAAGCAGAGGTGTGGCTGAGAGCCCCAGGAGAGGTGGCTGATGCAGTGTATCATTAGAAAATAAGGGGCTGTTGGGGAATGAGAAGTCTCATAATCAGACTCAGAGGTGTGGTGAGCACAGAAACTATTGACTCTAGTGAAGGAGAAGAGGAAAATAAATGTGATGAAACTACACCTAAGCCCAATTCCCCTTTTAACAGCAGCTCTACAACAGGGAAAGACGCCCCTCCAGCACCTCCGAGCTAGCTGGTGTTTAATACATGGCTGCCCTGTACGTCGGCCGGCAGACAGGGCTCGATCTGTATCAGTCTCTGCGAGCTGGCTCACCAACGAGGGGCCGTACCAACACGTCTTTTCCTGGGCCGATCGCAGCCTGGCGCTTTTTAAAGGGAAGGCTGACTGGAGAAACAGGCTGAGGATTTTTTAAAAATTCTTTCTTTCCCACTCCTGTCTCCAGCTGTGTCTTCACAATCAGCATGGCCAGAGCGCTGCCACTGACAGTGAGCGGGAGAGCTATATGGAAGTTAAAACACCGCAGAAAGACAGAACTCAAGTGGCTTCAGAGTCTCACTGAAAACCATCAACAATGTAAATTATAGCTTTTTTTTTTTCTCATGGTTTTAAAAAGCAAAACAAATATTCACAATTCTTGCAGTACGTAGTGAATAAGATAAACAAAGACAAGATAGTACAAACAAGATCGTGACAAGTGACAAGATAAACAAACCACTTGTTAGGGAAACAATAGTTTTCAAATCACTTTGCACTAAGCCCACTTTTACTCGAGGGTTTTAAAACCCAGCCTTAAGACAAGATGTGTGTGGAAGCCAGAGCACCAATCTGAAGGAAAACTATCATTGGCCAAGGTCTCCAGTGAAGGGGTCCCCACTGTGCCACGACACCATTCACTGCCATGGCTCCCCAACAATGCTCTGCACCAGCAGACTGCAAGCCTTCTGGCCAGCCAGACACTGAAAATGCGAATGGGCGACGTGCATGTGTGACCCCCTACATCTCCAGTACAGGAGGCATCTCATACATCCGTTTCAATAATCCTCGGTTGTAAGTCAAGCAAGCATTAAGTCGAATGAGATCACTCAGGATTTTTTTTCCCCCTCAAAGATACACTTTCTTTTTTGACTGGCAAGTCGAAGAGTTTTGTGATGGGCGAGTCAAAAGCCATTGTGCAGTGACAATGCAGGAAACCTGTGAACACAGTGTTGTTCTTCCCACATTGAAAACAGACTCTTAAGAGATATTCGGCCGTTGAAACAATTCACTAAATGTTCTGAAATATGAAGCACTGGCGTATCCTTTGTTAAATATTCACGGAAACCGAAAACCAAACTAATTCTCAATTCTACCAAGAGTTCCTCAACCGACAAGATTGCTGAATTTGACTTAAATTGATTTCAAGAGACTCAAGAGTTTCTGAACACAAACACAAGAAATAACACATACATTTGTAGGCTGAACTTTTATGGTCAGATTTTTTTTTGCCATGACATCCATGCGTATGGAGAAACGGTTCGAGATACAACGAAAACGACTCTTTCGATTTTTAGCGTGGTTTGTTTTTCCTGATGATTAACATTTAAAATGAGAAACAATAATCCCAAGATTCTCGGCATTTTGCTTTTCTTTTAAAATAACTTCATAGAAAATTGTCGGAAAGAAAACACAAGTACAAGAGGACAAATTTGCAAGACGGTTCAGGCTAAGCGATTGAGAAAAAAGAAGAAAGACGTACTGGTTTAGCGACGCGAGTTCGGCAATCAGGACAGAGCCGATCAGTCCAGTCTGGAGACGCGTGGCAGCAAAATGGTGTCTGGCCGAGAGGACAACGTAGGCCGAATCGTTTGGGGAAAAAAAATGCCTGGAATAAAAAAAGAGAATCAGTGTTAGTTCACAGTTAGCGGACTTGAAAAATGTGCACTTCGAAAACAAATCACCAAAACCCCCCAAAAAATCAACAAGTCCCCGTTCCTGTGCTGACACGGATTTACACAGGACAAAATCGAACAATAGCCAAATAATGCCTCCGCTGTTTCAACAAGCACGAATCGCCAAGTAACGACACAACAAGCCCGGAGCATGCTCCTCTCTCCCACGCCCATCTTGTGCTGACCACTTCTGAGAAGGACAGACAAACCAAAAAAGTAAAAATACAAAAATCTAGAAATCAGAATAAAAAGGCCAGGGTTTCGGCACCGTGAGACGTGAGCGGGTGAGATTTCTGGCGTGGCGGAAGATAATGTGGAATTTTGTGAGCGGGCGAAGGAAAGGGTGGTGTTTTTTTTTTAATTTTCTTTTTGGCATTTTGTTCTTTCGGTTTTTTTTTGGATCCCAGCATGATCCTTGGCTGCTGTTCTGACTTTCCTTCGCGGTGCCAAATTCGGACGTTTCCTTTTGTTTTAAAACCCCCGTGAACAAAACAAAAAAAAAAAAACATCAGACTGAATGATAAGCTGTTCTTTACACACACACACACAAAAAAAAAAACAGAAAAAGGAAGAAAGAAACAGAGAGAGAAAGGGGGAGAGAGAGAAACGAGGACCGAAAATGAAAGAAAGCTCTGAAGAAAAAGTAAGTCTGAGAAGGTTATGTTTTAGTAGAGCCTTTCGTAAATATGCCATCTCTTCAGTTGTGTGCCACAGAGGTCTGTTTCCTCTCTACGAACACAACGGGAGCAGCGCTGCTTTCTGCTTGTGGTCCACCCCGTGCCACGTAGAAAAAAGGAGCTCTTACTTTCTGTTTTTTTCTTTTCAAAATGGCTCAAGGCTGAAGTAGCGAGAGTATGAAATGCCCCGTGCCCTTTTTTTAAGATGGCGAGATGTCTTACACAGCAGCAGGCACGATCCTCCTCGCTCTCTCGTTTCCTTTTTCCCTTCCTTTTTTTTCCCCCCTTTTCTTTTCGGATTAAAACGATGGCGCACAGCTGTGTCACCGCTCCTAATTGAGTGCTGCGCTGCCAGCAGACGAGATGATGCCAGGGCTGCAGAGCGTTTACATAATTCGACAACATCGCACTCCGCAGCCCGTCTGTCCGTCTGTCCGGCCTCACACCTGCCCACCCTATCTGCCTGCCTGCCTGCCTGCCTTGTCCTGGTACAACACCGTGATCTTTGTCTGTCCAGCCCACAGCTGACTTCCCTATCAGAAGGTTTTGTCATCTGGCTGCGCGTCTTTCTGACGGCTGTCGATCATCTTATCTCTGCATTCATCTGTGTCTGTCTGTCGGTCTAGGAGAAGTTTTAAACCCTCCAGCAGTACGTATGGAGCTTGCAAACCTCTGTCCAGAAAAAATACAGTGAACAACGGAGCCATTTCACTTTGATAAGTTAAAAACAGCCCTTTCTAATTTTGTGTATTTAAAGTTCTAATTCTTTCTGGACATTACAGATATTTTCTACAACGACTGTTTTTCTGAATCTGGACACAAGTCTTTTTCGGCTTGTCTGCCAGTTTGTCTATCGTTATATTTTCAGACCTGCAAAGTTTATCGCTAAATCGCTAAATGGACAAGGCAGCTGAAACAAAACAAGAATAAAATGTAGATGCCTTCATCACTAGATATAATGTTATGAGAAAAAACAGAATCATTAGCTTATTTAAAACAAATTAACATTCAAACAGCTACGCGTTTTCAGGTTACTTCCCACAACTTCAGATTAAAATATTACATTTAAAACTTTGAATTAGACTGTTTTCCTGTTGAACCAATGTGGTATAATATCAAGATGCATACAGTAAAAACTGCACTGTGTCACAGCAACAGTCTTCTAATCCAAATAAATCACTCTTGATTCTTATTAAGTGTTAGAATTTGTGAAAGTCGTGAACGTTAAAAAGTTTGACAAAAAGCATTAATGGACCTTCTGCTCCTAACCTGTTTATTCTTCAACACCAAAATGAGTTAAGTTACATAGATGAAGCACTGTTCTCCATTAACCTGAGGTGAAAGATCTGCTCTCTTCCTCTTTTCTATACATTGTTAGGTAATAATGACCAGAAGGAAAGTGATCTGCATTACAATGTTACCAATGCTTTGTAACAGCTAATGAATTGATGGGATGCAAGAAAGTTATTAAGCATTATATAACCAGTAAAATGCAAAAATAATATTTGTAGATGAGTGGTCAATTGTATCATAGAAAATGGTGCATATTTTACACACTTATATAGTATATATTCTGCATTACAGTATATATTATTTCAGAGATAAAACAAGTGTTTATATAGCATTACTTATGCAATACATTATTCAAGCATGAATGCAGCAGATTTAAAGCTAGAAATCTTTACCACACAGCCACAATCCCCATTATATGGATAAAAAGCAAACTTTTGACATTTTTTTCTGACAAAAAAGCTGAAATCAGCTAGGTTTTCCTCATTCTTTAACGTAATAAAAGCTAAGATGATAAATGTGCTAAAATAAAAGTAGAATGGAATCCAAACACTGACATGAATATTATATTAAATATTGTGCGGGAATATGGGTCTCATATTAAAGGAAAATATATCCTCAACGTAGCACGCTGAATTTAAGTACATATGATGCTTTTCATTCAAACAGCTTTTTCGACAGTAGTTGCTTGCAGGAATTTATATATCATGCAAGAATAGTGAAACATATAACTGGTCTCTCTATAAAAGATTCACCTGACTTCAAGAGCACAGTGCGATTGTGCATGTTCAAGAAATCAAATAAAAGTACAAATAAAATGAACAATTCTTCCAGAAAAAAAAAGACATCCCAATTGGAGGGGCGGGCAACAGCTGTGATTTGCATGGTTTAACTTTCAAGACTTTGTGCTTTACCTGTGTGAGAGATTAATTTTCCAAAAATTACAGTCAGGCTCAGCTCATCTGCATGAATGAGGAATGTATTTCACCACAGCTCTGACTATTAGCTCATCTGTATTTTGGGGGGAATTTTGGCATTATGTGGGTTTTACCGGCAATAAAAAAGATGATCACTTGTGCATTCCACCTACAGTATATACAGTATAAATACGGCCTAATTCAAGTTAGTGTTAGTGACTTACGCTAACTGAGAGACAGATGATTTCTGAAATCAGTTCATTTGGCATTACAGAAAAGCAAAGCAGTTCAGCTTCCCGAAGCTCTGCCCCTGCAGTAGAATCTGTCCGAGGGCTGCTCATTGAGCCATTCTGAAGTAGTTATCTTTTATTTTCTAAAAACAGGCCTTTTCTCTACATCAGGCTGTGTTAAGAAAATGAGAAAATTGAAACAAGGGCAGACTGGGAAAGTTTATTACGTCGCATAGCGTGCCATCTTGCATTAAGAAAACATTTAAGAAAAACTAAATAAATAGAACAAGAGAAACCAAATGCCAACTTTGTGTTTTTTTCCGCTTTTAGGAACAAAAAAAATTCTTGCAAACGATTCTGGGTTTTGAAAATTTAAGGTAATACAGTAACAAATGTTTCCTTTTAGCCATTATTTCAGGAAAGGTTGGATTACGAAGCTTAAGAGCAGAAACTGCCATCTAGTTCACATCTCTAGAAGAACTGCAGGTAAAAAAAAATTGATATCAGTTCAAATGGTAAGTGGTTTAGTCATCGATTCATCTGGAAGCCAGATTTATTTTAACAAATCACACAAATTTAAAGAGGCAAAGTATTTAATTTAAAGAGGTAGTAGATATAATTTTAAGCACTGTATTTTATTTAAAAGGGGGTAGTTTATTAAATTTTTAGTAGTGGCATATTTGATCTATTTTTAATATTAGCACAATCCTAGGTTTGTGATTGAGTCTAGAGAATCCACACAGTTCTTACATCCCTTTATTTGTCACCTGCACTGCCCTGACCAGCAGCTGACCACGAGGAACACTGCCGATAATTCATCCTCACATGTTTCTTTCACAGAGTTGTGGTAATTGCTTTCAGAAGTCCGGAGAAACAGTGAGAAGGAGTGCCAGCGAAGAACTGTCACCATGTTAGGTACTGAGCCTTCCGTTAATATGGACGAAGTGACGCAGAAAAGCACAAGGCTGGCAGCTTGCAGCAGCTACCCTGAAGTAAGATATCGCTAGGTTGTTGCTCACAACCCTCACAACTAAGTCACATCAGAGACAGGCCTGTACGTGGGCACCCTGTACGCTCCCTCCTGGATACTCAGGATTTTAAAACCCCTGGCCAAAACTTCCAAGAGCGGAGTCCAATGACTTGCAGGGTTTAGATTTCTTTGCAATGCTCAACTCCTCGCCTGTCACAATCTGGGGTGTCCTGGCAGAGTTAGCCATGTAGCCCCCACACTACAGTCTGAGCACAGACAGCAATTCAGGCACTTCAAAAACTAAAAAAGGGTGTTTAAAAACAGAAAACAACAACATTTTGCTAAGCGCTTCTTTAAGGATGTCGAGCACATTGAACATTAAATTACACTTATGCAGGAATATTAAGATGGCCTGCTGATGTGGGACACTGATGAAGTGGGTGATCAGTTTCCAAGCCCATCTGCTGTGACGCCCCATGCTGTAATAATGCCAAGAGAGCTCAAGGGCCACACTCCTACAGTACTCGACTCCAGCTTGGCACCACAAGATTTTTCCAGAAAGATGGGTTTTGGGACTAATGTAGCCCCTCAACATCCATGCCCCCAAAAAATAAGTGCACAAACAAACAATATTGTGAATATAACACCAGAAATGGAAAAAAAACAACAAAAAAATCTTGAAAACCGAGGGACTACACTGTAGGAGGCAAGAATGTCTATCTGGAAATCCAAAGGCTGAAAAGATGATTCCTTCTGCTCCTGCACCCAAATTAAAATGACCAGAATTACTTGTCAGGCATGGCTGGGATACCAGGCTCCTTTTGCTATGTTTTGAGGGCCATGCCAAGAGAAGAGGAGATACCCCCAAAAACACTCAGCAAAGTGCCAGAAGCAGTTGAAGTACTCCATGAGCACAGCCAACAGGAACCCCAGTACTTCTGAGCACAACCAAACAAAAGCACAGATTGGTGGAAAAAGGTTTAAAAGCGCCAGGACCATGTTTCTGATAACGTCAGCAGAAATAAAGCTTGGTCGGCTGACGGAGACCCTTTGACACATGAAGCAAGCAACTGAATTCAACACTAATAAACTGAAATAAGAATAAATATGGATGAGGAACCCCATCACGCAAGTCAAGAAGCAGGACTGGAAAGGACAGCGTCGGCAAAAACGATAATAAATGTAAAAATCTAATCTGGACGGTGGCCTTAGGCCTTTTGACTCGCGGAACAATCCAGCGCCTAAATGCAAAACTTCAATGAAAACAAAAATAAACACAATAATTAAATAAACTACAAGGTGAGACTAAAAGGAGCTATGCCAAATAGACCCTCCCCAGTCTTTAAACATGTTAATATTGACTTACCGGTCGTCTTTAATGTTTCCAAATGGGATTCTTTATACGCACTGCGCCTACAGCGCTTGGCAATAGGACGGCAGAGTCAAGTCCACTGTGGCCCGTGAGAAAGTCAAAACACAAACACGTCAACGGACGCACAAAAGAGCGAAACAACGGAAGAATGAAAGAAACGGAAAGAAAGAAGGACAGCTATCAAAAAAACGAAAACAAAAAAAAGCCCCATTCCTGTTTTTTTTTTTGTTTTGTTTTCTGTTTCGTTTTGGGAGGAAAAAAGGAAATTATCTCTTTGTCTCTAAAACCTCTGTATTCTACTAACCGGGTGCCTGCTTAACAACCAAATGACAGGCAACATCTGTTTGTAAGAAAGCCAAGATCCGAGTCTTAAAAAAAAAAAATTGGCTTAATTTTGTCTCTCTCACTCTCTCGCTCACTCTGTCCCTCAATCGCTCTCCCGTAAAAAAACGAAAAGAAAAAGAAGGAGAAAAGAAGACAGCAGAAATTCAGAGAGGGAAAATGGAGTTCTGCACGAGTCCCGTCCGCCCCTCCACCTCACCCCTCTCGCTCCTCTTCCCGATCCGCACAAAGACGGTCCAGGTAGAGCGGCACTCCAGTCCTCTCTCGCTAGCCTTTTTTTCCCTACTTCTTGGAAGGCTTCCCTGCACCAAAAATAAATACCGCTCTGTAGTTAAAGTCAGCTCCTAAAAGAAGAAGTCCTTTTTGGAGTCTGGCCATCTTTCTCCACAGCAAAATCGCTGTACAGAGTGAGTGAAACTGCCACTTTCCACAGACACTTTCACCCTGGCTTCACAACGACAATCCCCACCCCCTGGCTATCCGTTCGGCTGCATGTTCTGATATCCCGCAGCCCTCAATATCTGCAAACACTGTGCCCTGGGCACCACCTGAGCATCAGAATCTTCTTCACTTATCATTTTTCAAAAACCGTTTATCCCGGGACCCCCTTGGAACTGGCACTCAGATGGGCAACTTCTATCACCGACCAGTCAGGACACTACTTTTTTTCCACATCTCATTGTGTGCGTCTGTTTCAATAATGCTCTATTGTCACACGCTTGCTTTCGTATTGGCTTTGATAACTAAACACTTCAATAATAAGGAGTTGCAAAATAAAAAGAAGAAACGCCAGAGTGAATAACAGGAAATACATCGGGGAGGTGTTTCAGTGCTACGCAGGTTTCAGTGCTGTGTGCTTTGCCAGCTGGCTTTGGAGCACAGTGCAACACTGGTTTGCTTCCCAAGAAAACATCCTCTCAATCGGCTTCGCAAAGTCTCCTCAGGATCTAGCTTTTCCAGGAACCATCAACTGACATGACAACTAACAATCTAAACAAAGACAGCGACAGAGAATCCAGATGTATGTGCTGGGAGAAAAAAAAATGAGCTAGGAGCTAATACAGATGGTATAACACCCTTCTTTAAGATATGGTGTGACAGGCTTCAGTTTTTTTCCATGTTTACGCAGAACACTCCATCAAAGTGGGTAAGAGAGTAAAGCAAAGGGAGAGCAATACGTTGGCAGCCATAAAAGCCTGCAAGAGAGCAAGGAGACGGCGCGAAGGTGTGCAGAGAAAATGAGGACAGACGTGTACTGCAGCTACACTAGCAATTAATACGAGAACAATGGGACAGCTCTGGAGGAAAATGAGTTAAGTGAATACAACAAATCTGAGAGAATTTGTGTGGGAGGCTTTTCCTTGTCTACTGCTTCTTAATACAGCATATTCCAAATCTTCGAACAGCACACTCCACACAGAATTACTAAGGCACTCTACAACACCGCACTACAACACAGTCCAAGACCAGTATGCACAGCAGTATGCTGTACAGACTGAGTTGCAGACCTTATTTTTCTCATGGCACTGTGCATATTTAGGATGGGTAATAGAGTCAAAATGCCCTCTGAGCTCCTGGCACACCTCACACAGCTAACAGGACACACCACGTCACGAGTGCTGTGTGCTGTGAAGGAAAGCCCAGGGGCAGAGGGAGCCAGCAGTGCCTGGAGGCCTTCTGGGCAGCGTGAAGTGTGTCAGCACTCGCCCACAAGCGCTAAAGTCAACGGCACCAGATCGACAACTGATTGTCCTAACTTAGGAAAAGTCTAGATAAACCGCGCTTTTCAGCACAATGCAAAAGAAAGAAAATTAAAATTCAATCTCGCATACACAAAACTTTCCCGTCCTACCTAGAAGAAAAGCCCGATATTTTGTGCAAAGTTATCTATTTTGTGTTTATCTGTGCATGAGTAAATCTATTTGTCGGTTTTCCTCTTTCTTATTATAAAACTTTAGGTTTCTGTTAACTTACTATTATCTACTAACATGTTTTTAATAATATAAAAAAGATGCCTTTCAGTGGTTCGGGCTGTGGTCAGGATTAGGATCTTGTTACCATCATGCAGCTGATCTACAGTAAAGGTTGACAATTACGAAATTTATGCCAGCCTAGTAATACTTTATTAATATATTTCTTTTACAAAATGTTTCTAAAAGCTGTACGCCACCCCTGATATAAAGCTTTACCTTTCTTACTCATGTACCCATGCAGACTGCAGCAAGCTCACAGGCACCAACCAGGAAGAGAACTCTACTGATAAGGGGATGGGGGGGACCTCAGTCGTCTGGAGCACACGCATATACAGTAGACCGGCAGTGTAAATGAATGTGTTAGCAGTTTGGTTAAAAAAGACAAGACGGGCAGGTTGCTGGCGAGCCAGGAGGGAGGCTTGTCTGTGTGGCTGTCTCTCTCCCCTCGGCTCCTCCATCCTGTATTCTGCTCACGCGCGGCTGCGGCACCCCTCCACCAATCCCCAGCATTAATCCGCACCTCAGACAGCCTGACTGCCAGAGCCTCCCCTCTGTACAATACAGATCAGCTTTCAAACTTCCTGAGTGCTGAAATCAGCTGGGCCCGAGCCACGCTGGAGAGGGGCTGACAAAGTGCCGTGTCCCCTTTTCAAAGACAGAAAAATGAGAAATCAGCCTCTGGGAGTCTTGGCAGACTATCTGTGTGTGGCTTTCTGAGATGGAGGCACTAACAGAGCCTGTGTGCAGCTGGACCACAGCATCTACTGCCTGAACACCAGCCATCGACGTGCAGTTGCGTCTCTAAAGAGGAGAGCTCTTCAGCCCCAGAACGCTCTGCTGTCAGCTCTTGCTCGCTGTAGAGGCGGATACTGTTCGTGTTCTGTATTAGTGTCTGTTGTGCTTTTACCATTTAAACCGCCATGCTGACAAACAAAAGGAGATGCCGAGCTAATTGTTTCTGTTATCGCTTCTAAGACACCCTGTGATATACCATGGTAACAACTGTCGAGAAGAGTGTAGGGAAGCATGATATGAATTATACCATGGTAAAGAAAAGTAAATGTCTGGTAAAACCCGGGGAAACTGCAACCCGCCAAGGGAAATAAGGGTAGTGGGGTGTTGTAGTATGCTGTGAATTACATGGGCCAGAGCCTATAGTACTATCTTACTCTCCCCTGCGTTCTTATCTGACTCCTTGCTTCAAGTAACATTACAGGAAGTAGCTTTCAGAAACATTTACTCACAAAGGGACTTGGCAACATAAGAAAAAAGACACACAGAGAACCATAAATATTCCCAATAATCAGGTGTGAGAACAGGACAGAAACAGGAAGGAGAGGCTGTTTGTAAAACTGCCATATCCCTCTACAATACCCCTCTGTTCCCTGTGACTCATTACCACACTGTCGGAAAGGGAGCGAGACACGGCGATCTGACACTGTGATCCATCTAAAGGGCCCTGCGCCACAGTCTCGCCACTCCCTGCAACACAGCCCAGCTGCCTATTGAGTTTTTTTTTTTACTAAATGAGTTATTTTCCCATTCAGTCTCTAGTTCGGAACAGCCAATTGCTATTCTGTCCATCTCCTGCGCTGACCTGCAGAAGTGATCGAAAAACACTGTGCGTGTCCGTGACTGAGTCATCGGGCCAGCTGCCTCTGCTCACACGGCGCACCGGGACAGAAACAGCTGAGCTGTTTTGCCAAATGGAAGAACGCTAAGCCCTGGAGACGCCTGGCGGCTTTGCCCATCCCAACCCCTGGCAGTGCCCTGGCTGAGTCATGACCACAGGGGTACCCTGGAATGGCGCAGCCTGAGGTTAAACATGCCTCGGGGGTCAGGGCCCACCCCACACATCAGAAAGTCTTTTTACCGCAGCCACAGTGCCCATTAAACACTGGTCTTCTCCAGATGCCTTAGCGTATTAAACTCTGGAGTTGGACAATCCTAACTTAGTAACACAATTTCACCAACAGCTAAAATCAGATATTAATAATATAAACATCCCTGTTGTATCCCCAAATTACATAAAGGAGGGGACCCAATTCATCCCCCACAGCACTGCTGGGTGATGACCAGCAGGCTTTACTGCACAGCAGATCAGGGAAGCAGTGAGAAACTGCATCACCAGTTGAATTAAGAGGGATCTTCAGGGAGGCCGTACTGTATAAAACCAATGTGGAATTCAGCCAGGACACTGGGGTTAAAACTCCTACTCTTACAAAAAATGCAATGGGGATCTTTAAAGGATAAGTAGTCTCATCTGAGATTAAATACTTCCTGATCCACCTACTCCCCCACCTACTGATCCACCAATGCTTCTTTCAGCAGCAACCTGGTTTTCCTTAGAAGTCTTCTATCTTAGTGCTGACCTGGCCCAACTGTGCTTATGTATGAATATAGTTAAAGTAAACCAACTCTATACACAGAGAGCTTGTATTCATCATAAGGGTAGCTACACCAAACACACAACCAGAGATGGCTAACTCAAACTTTACAGAGTGACGAAGCTGAGATGAGGCATTCCAGCATTTACCAATTTTAAGAGGATTATCTCAGAGGCCCTGTCCGCAGCACATCTCCAAGGGGCCGGTGCCAGGCGAGCCGCGTGGGCTCTGATTAGAGTGCGATGCCTGTGGACACAGTCCCCCTGTGTCTCTGACAGGGTTAAAGGGATTTTTCACAGTCACTGAGCCAGTCTGGGCTCGCACCTGTGGAATCCTTTAGAGCCCCTTCCTACAACAGAAAAAAACTCAACGGAACGAGTTTAACCCAGTCCCTGCCGTTTTCACCACTCTTCTGGAAGCGTCTGCCTTTGCACTGCTTTATCTGGGCACAGGCGGCCCGTTCTGCCCTTTCATTCTCGACTTGAAGGATGCCACTTTCTCACCAGTGAGGTCACAACTCACAACCAGACCATTCAGATGGTTTAAACCCTACCCAGTCCTGTCTGAAACTGACCGCTTTCCCCTCATTAAAGTGAAGGGTTAATATTATGACAAAACATCAAATGAATAATATCCATATAATGTAACACTGCTGGACAGATAAAAATGTGAAATTCAGTTACTGTGTAACTTTAGGATTTTTCATACCATTAAATTAAATTAATTAATTTCACTTAATTTTGCTTAAACTGTATTTAAACTCTTTAGCTCACCTTAAATTTAAGTATTTCCATTCCTATTTGAAATTGGGTGGGCATAAGGTACTCTACAAAAATAAACTATTTATGGACTGTAAATAACGACGTAACATGGTAGCACTAAGTACCATGGCCAGAGTAACCGAGAACACGTACACTTGGCCACATAATGGAGGACAGGCTGGTGAGAGTGATGGAATCTACCCCCTTCATGCTCTGGCATAGCTCTTGAGCGTCAGTGTCCTTCTACACGATGGCCCCCCTATATGCGCAGTGCTTTAAAAGTGCAGGTAAATTAAGTTCCTCAGGTAGAACAGAATGAGGGAGGTGATCTTTCACACTAGACCAGGATCTGCTGGAAGAGACAAATTAAGCCTTTGCTGTTTTTGTTCTTCTCCTTTCCTTTTATTTTTGTCATTCTTCATCTTCTGAAAAATAACAGTAGACATGCAACATGCAGAGAGGCATAAAGCTGGCAAGACGGCACAGTGGTGTAATGGTTAGCACTGCCGCCTCGCAGTGCTGGGCCTGGGGTTCAATTCCCGGGGTGCTGTCTGTGTGGAGTCTGCATGTTCTCCTCACGTTTGTGTGGGTTTTCTCTCGGCGCTCCAGCTTTCTCCACCAGTCCGAAGACATTCTGTAAGGTTAACTGGCTTCTGTAAAATTAATTCTGGGGTGAATGTGCGCGTGTTTGTGTCCGTGTGTGCTCCGTGATGGACTAGTGTGCCGTCCAGGTTATACCCCACCTTGTTCCCAATGCTTCCCGAGATACAGTATGCTGTGGGCAACCAAGACCCTGAATAAGATAAGCGGCTATTGAAAGTGTTGTGATGATTATGCATTTCCTACTGTGTTTTTTGCTTTGCCGTCACTTGAAGCAGCTCCTAGAGCCATTGCACAGTACAGAATCTGATGTTGGCTGCAAAAAACATTATACTCTCTAGGGCTGTCCTACATTTCAAATATTCCTCCTTTTCTAGTTTCCTGGAATTTAGCCTTGGTAAGATTGATCTTTTCAGAGGCAACTTTCGCTTTAATAAAATACAGGTGAAAAGCCCAGAAAATCATGCAGATCACCCATAACAGGATAAGAAGTGAAATAATAAGGAAGAAAAATGATTTCAACAAGTCCAGTATGTCATCAGAAACTGCGCCTGGAGGATCCGGTCTGGGACATTTTAATGATGTATGCTTTCCCTTTAAAAATCACAATATAAGCAACAAAGGGAGAGAGGGAGGAGGTGTTGGGAAGTGAGGGGCACCTAATTACTGTATTAATCACTTGGTAATTTCTATTCATTTCTAGTAATTGTCGCCTGGTAATCACGAAATGGGGCCAAACATGCAATATTAACACATCTTGCATGACAGCTAAGCAGGTTCTGGAGCCATAGTGCTGAAATGAAGAAATGCATGCGCTCACAGTGAAATTAAACTGACTAATGCCACTAAGCTTGCCAAGAAAGCAGCTTGGCTTTAGGAGGAAAAAAAGAAAAAAGAAAATCAATGCTGACAGGCAGGGTTTGAAGGGCTGTAACTGTGTACAGACTCCTTGCCCTTTTGCCAGTTATATGCAAATTTTTCTGTATGAAGCTTGACAAAGATATTATGTCCTTTTTTGCAGTTTTTAAGATTTTTAGACCCGCTAGCTAGAGTCTTAATTCCCTCCCCCCTCATCTCTCCCTCTCCTTTTATCCATATCTCTATGCCTTTCTGGAGTAGGAGTTCAAGTTTAAATTCAAAAGAGGATCGTTTTGCATACGACTCAGATTCAGATTAAGATTTTCTCAAGTACTCAAGGGTCACTACTGAACACGAGCTTGAACTGGAGGCTCGGCGAAGGCCAGCTTCACCCTCTCTTTTTGTGCCTCTTGGCTTTTCCACGACTGTATTTCCCTTCCTCTGTGCGTTTCTATCTTTACCTCCATCTCTCTACCTTCCCCATTCCTTTTCTCTCTTCATGCCCCTCTCCCTCTCTGTGCGCTTCTCTTGCTTTAATTTACAAATCCTCCAGTGAAGGACAGCCGGAGTGGGCTCCATGGTAACCTGGCGGCCTGCCATCTCATTTCACTGCCAATTGATTCTGGCGCGCCGCCACGTTGCCTACCCCCGCGAGCCTGCTACCCATCATGCACCTGACACTCTCAGTCTGTCTGGCGGTCGGGATCAATCCAGTCAAGCACACACTGACACACTCACACACACACACTCTCACATACACACTCACAAGCTCTGCATGCTAATTGCTGTGCTAGACATAGGCGATCTAACTGGGGACGCTACCTGAACGGCACATTCATTGTCCACCACTGCTCAGCTTTTACCTTTTCTTACTCACACACTTCCTCTGAGGATGCACATTTACATTCTGTTGACTTCTGACTGAGCTATACTGCATGTTCAACACCTACACTCCATTTTGCAACTCTTCGCTTTGGTTTTTAATCAGGAGATAGAGACATCTTTCTGAATATCCGAGGCATTTCCAAGGTCGGTGTGATTCCTTCCATTACTATCTGTCATGCTAGGAAGGCTCCTCTAACAAACTAAACTCTAAGTATCTTTAGTGTTGCACCAATTTGTTGTTCCATGGACATCCATGGACATCGTATGGACATCGTATGACTAGGCTCCTCACCATGCTTCTTGTATTTTTGGTGGAATAGTTCACACTGAAGACAAACAATGCACAGAATTGCAAATCACACAAACACAAATAAAACATTAATGGAAAGTAGCTGTCTGTCATCATGGTTTAACTGTGCTGCTTTAATAACCAATAGAAGTTTGGCATGTCTGCAGGATGCAAGTTTATACTTGCATCAGTCTAAATTCTTTTAATCATTTTTTTTAAGGCAGTGTTTGCTGCAAAGCTTTTAAAAGTGAAGGAGACTAAAGTCAACACAGAACTCGGTCCAGGCTCTCTGGAAAGATCTATAGTCTTTTAAACTGGGAGGCCTGGTCACCGAGCCTAACCAGTCAAACCTACACATAAATTAGGGTCACAGTCACCTGCCTCGCCATTTCCTCTGGTGCATGTCCTGGGAAGAAGTCTGGATTGGAACCAGAATTATAAAATGAAAAAAAAAAAAGAATTATCTAAGGAACAGAAAAGGAAGCAGAAGCTAAATGAATGTAATATGTTTTGGAAATTAAACTGGTCTTCAATGTTTTGTTTATTGGTTAACATTATTTGTTCATGCCCTTATAGACTAAAATATTTGTCTCATTCCACTGTTTTCATTTACACAGCAATTTGAGAAAATGGCTCTTCCTCTCCCGTTTAATGGTCAATGAAAAAGCCTGGCAGCACAATCAGCTAATGCAATTCAACACTCCTACTTTTTTAGAGAATCCCAGCGTACACATTGGTAAGAAATATACTGTGATACCTAAATGTCTGGCCACTCACACTGCAATATTGCTTATAGCTCGGGCATCAAACTTCTGGATCTGTTGCATTCAACAGGATCCTTCAGCATATTGTATTTGATCAAATAAACCAGGACTTCTACTGACATTACATTACATTTTGTACCAAGTAAATAAGCTGTAAAGGTATATTTGTAGGTAAAGTGATACGTCAAAGTCACAAATACTAATTAAAGAACAACAGGCTGGAAATTTACTGGAATTAACCCAGAATTTTATTTTGTTTGAACTGGAACATCACAAAATAATAACTTTGGATTGTTTGGGAGAGAGCTGAAAATGTTGGCTCTGTTCAAAGAGATACTGAAGTGAAAAGAAATCAGTTTCAGTTACTGGGGTGTCCTGGAAACTTACCCACCATGCTTAGCTAATCTGCACCAGAAATCTGCTCATTCACAGAGCATCGTCAGCAAAAGTAGGTCTCTAGTCCAGAACAGCTAAGGACAGTGCTGCTCTGAAACAAGGGTTAGTCTTATATCAGACTGCATTTAAGCTGTGTCCAACCTCCGCTGGATAAGACTGAAGGGCCCTCACAATATATGGTATCAGATATAGTCAAACTGAACATAAAACACTGCTTTCTGGAAGACACAGGTGATTGAACCAGGAACTGCTCAGCTTAAACACAGCAAAGCTCTCCTTACATTTCCACAATGATAAAGCTGCCCACCTTAGAATCTACACTCTTTCTTGTGAATCCAAAACTGCTAGGAGACTGAACATAAATACTGTAATATACTCCACCAGAAACATGTTCCAGCGTCCATACTTCATCCCATTCCCAAGCTACACATCACACTACAATTGAGGGAAACGTTCCTCATGTGGCTGTTACACAGCACATCACCCTCATTGGACCTGCAGGAGAGATGGGCAACAGCAGATGCTGAGGTCTTCCAGACGGTCAGCAGCAGATTTGAGAGGATAACAAGTACTGCAGCCATATCCGCGCTATGAAATACTCAGGAACCGCTTGAATTTGAACTTCTGTCTGTGATTTTTATGGTTTGTGCAGATCAGATTTTGAAACTGATGGAATTGAACATGACTGTAAAACCTAGGGTCTCACCAGAAATCAATCCTTGGAAGTATTTTATCACTATTAACTCTTACATTTTCAATTTCATAGCCAATGAAGGCTCCACAAGATTACACACAACCAAGCTCAGATTCTACTGCAAGAAATCACAAGCTAAGTATGTCCCAACCAGCTGCGAGTCGGGTGGCCTCAGTTCAGCTCTCGGACGATTTGTTCACTAACGAATTTCACATGCACAGAGAGCGTTTCTGTACACAAAAGGCTGCTCACAGGTTAGCACTGAGGAAGGAAAAGAAAAGAAGCCATGTGGTAATGATCTCGAGGAATTAAAATACTCCCATTGAGCCTGACAGTTAAATGCCATGGCCAAGAAGACCCACTGCGTACCAGCTCTATGTATGCAGAAGATGTGGAGGTAGGGTGAGCAAACTGAAGCAGGGAAAAGAATTGCTCACAGCCAGGGAACTGCTTCTCTCCTGGATCTTGTGCGTCCCGTGTCACCATCTCCAGCAAGTAATAATAAAAATAACTCTTTGTGTACAGCGACAGGCAGGCGCATTATATGTTATTATATCCAATTTAGCACTGGAAGCCCTCTAACAGTCCTACAAGAGATAAAGCTCAACACACACACACATTCTCTCAGATGTGTGTCGCAGATAACCAGCACAACCATGGACCTGAACCCACAGCTACGGACTACTTACAGTATATTCATCTTCCACTTCTAACTGGCTCATTGTGTTAAAGCCTCTCTATCCCATGACTCACCACATATTTTAACAGCACAGGCCATTCTTTTGTGAGGAGGCTTATTTTAAAGGATTGTGGTCTTGCACCATCACAAGGAAGTGGTACAATCTCCCGTCAGAAGGGGAAATTGTGCCAGCAGTTTTAAATGGGCAACCACCACTTTAATCTGCATTTGAACCCGTGACCTCCGGGCTTCAGGCACTAGCCTGAGTGGATGAATTGCTGAGAGAGAGAGAGCGAGAGAGAGGAGTTTGCAGCTTTCTTTTAGGAAGTGATTTTTAGAAAAGTTGAACAAGCACACTCATGCAAATTCTTTTTATTTCCTGCAGAATTCCAGTCTGTGAAAGAAGTGCCCACATGAATGCTGACTCACTTGTGATTCACCAGTTGTTAGCAATCTCTGGGGCTGCAGCCGTGTGTCTGTGGTTTCATGAAGGGAAAACAAATGGAAAGCTGTTGTCAATGGGCAGCTCTTTCGCATTACAACAGCCTCTGCCCCTTCAGTGTATGTTATCTCTGTCCAGCAATTGCTCTTCCATATCATCACTAGACTTCAGGAATGCCACTGTGGTTAACATTTGTATCCCAGTTTTTGCAACAGAAACATCTAAGGCAGATTTTTCTATGCACATTTTTTTAATCAATCGCAGTCTGTTAGGTATGTTGAGTCACTGTACAACGAAGTTCACCTCCAGGCCTGACTGCTGATCATTTGCTGCTTTAAAAAGGAATTGTAAGGCAATTCTCCTTCAAGTACATTATACTTTTCATTGCAAGGTTTACAGACAATTCAAAATTCATACGCTCCTATTTTCTACAGATACATTCATATCCTATATTTTACATACTGTCTGCAATTTGGTCTGTCAAAATACAGGCTCTGAATGTAATTTCTCAGAACTCAGCTTTTTCTAATTTCATTGACAATATCTAACAGAGAGCTCTAAAGGAAGCATACAGTATCTGTCATTTTATCAGCATGACTTTTTAAATACAACCTCGAAAATTTAGGCGGCTGCCAGGTGAACACATCTGTCAAAATGAAAATCAAAGTGGAACTGAAGTTCAACCTGGAAGACAGTGGTTCTGGGACAGCAGGTACTGTATCCACTCATAGAAAAAGGAACTACAGTGCTGCTCTCCTGACAAAGAACATCAGTCAGCTCACATGCTGAAACCATTCCAGAATGAGGTAATGGGCAATTTCCCTGATGTTCAGGGAGTCCAATCACATCACACAGAGTTACAAGGAAAAGAGCAGTTTCAAAAAGGAGAGATTTAGACACAGATTTCCTTATGCCAATATAATGATCTCAGTCCATTGGCAAGACTTTGCTTCATTTTAGTTAATCACCTCCTTTTTCATCCTGTACAAATGAAAAGACAATTGAAAAAAGGACAATATTTTTAAGCATAAGGAGCATCACATTTAGGCTAATGAAAAAAATCTTCCAAGACAGTCGGGTTATTATATTAATATGACAAGGGAGGTATTATGCTCTGTACTGTTGACTACCGTGATGAAAAACAACAAAGCACGGTAGATACTGAACATTTTGACTTCTGCATTGTTCAGAAGACAAAACTAAAACTCAGTAAAAGACCTAAATTAAACACCAATGAATACAATTTTTCATTACTGACTACTTTGTCAGTTTTCAAAAGGAAATGACAAACTAGTGTCTCACTCTTTTTTGCTCATGAAGTTTATTTTTTCCAATTAAATGTTGAATTTCCTACATAGCTGTGACCGCAGTCAAAGGAAATGTCACCTTGAGAGTTGCCACTCCCACAATTTTACAGTTTTTGGGATGAAATTGACAAAAACATTTCTACTCTGGCGAAAGTTCAGCTCAAATCCCATGTGGCTGCTTTCTACCATGAAATCAGCACAAAAGAAAAGCAACTCTTTTACAGCCATGACACAATTTAGCCATGGCAGAGCAAAGCAATTTGACTACAACATATGGAAAATCACTGTGACAACTGTGAAAATACTGTGCTCATACACGACACTGAGCTCTCATACAGACATCCCTGTGGTAAACGCCGATCTGTTGCAGCCTGATCAGATCAGGTACAGTCAAATTTCCTTAGTGAAGCCTTTTGGGCAAAGCTTCAGATCTTTTAATTGGTGTCAGAAAAAAAGACATGATCTGGGCTATCTAACAATTTCAGTATGTCTTCTAGGGAGCCTGGCCCCTGGTTTTTCAATTCTGACTTTTCCAGGCAGCAGTACAGAGCCCCTCTGCACATGTAAGAATGCACATGGGTTGTTTAAGGACACAGAGTAGCTTGTGCTACTTGATCCTGAAGCTGGGCAGGCTGGAGGATGCCTAGCCTGTGTGAGAAGCATGCCAGGAATTTTAAGAGCTAAGATTGCTGGCTCAGCACTGCGGCCAGATGTTGAGAGGCTACCTGGAGAAGGGGACTGCGCTGCAGTTAGAGGGGAAAAACAAGAACTCCTCGCCTGTTAACTGTTGGATATCTTGATCTTTTTTATTTTGGTTCATATTTACTAATAAATAAAAGGCATCTCTTGTGTAATAATAAATCTGATCGCTGAGCATGTTAATATCATGGCAAGCAGAGCTGTGTCTATGAGTTCTGAAATACTAACAGGGCTTCTAGAGGGATTTTCAGGTTGCAGTACAGGCTTACAAACCTAAGCAAAATACAACTATATATTGTTTCAGAAGACATTCATTGTGAGAGGGATCAAATCGAGGACCTTGTGATGGACCTGCTGCAGTTTCACATAGTGCTTGAGGTTTCAGGACAGGTGGATTTGATGACTTTAGCTGCATTTCCTTAGATTAGTCATATATATCTTTAGGCAAAATTAACATACATCTTTTGGCTTTGCAGTGCTTTTACCGTGATTTTACCAAGCTTTGGCTGCCTATACCACAGTATACACAGTCAAAACTTACAAATGCTACTCACTACATGATGAATGGATTGGCAAAAATAAATCACTGCTCGCAGATCCAAAACTTCCCTTTCCACTTAAAGCCATTCATTCTGATTCACTGAATCACTTCCCCGGTTCTGAAGAGTTGGGGAGAAGCCGCATAGTTTATAGTGGCAGAGCAGCACAGTATAGTCATAACGAGTGAAAAATATGGCCCCATTGTGTCAGAGGGCTGGCCTGGGCTTGGCAGGAAGAGGGAGGTTATACTGGAAAGACAAATACCACAGACAAACAACCTACAAACTCCAGAATGACAAATAGGGCAGGGAGGATGCTGAACACTGAACACGCTGATAACGGACAGGAAAAACCATCACCATTCTGCATTGAAAAAAGGTCAAAAGGAAAATGATTCATTCTCTAGAGTGACACATATTTCATCTTCTTTTAAAGTAGCTGTTTGCACTATGCTGTCTGCTTCTTGTTATTTTGGAAACCAGCCTGGTAATACTGAACTGCTTGCCCTGAATAAACTGCGTTAGACTGTGCAAATGCGCAGATCAATAAAACAGACTGTATCTCTTTAAGATAAAGAATTTTCATACGTCCACAAAATCCCAGCTTTGACTTGTCTCATTACAGTTGGCTGTGCATCTGATTTCGTGTTGCTATGGAGAATTGAACTGTAATGAAAGATTTTGGCTTTTCCTTTTAAAAACACATGGTTTCCATTTCTAAAATATGGCTGCGGTCAGGAGAACCTTTTTCGATTTTGAAAAGCCCTGGAGAAACCGAAGTGAAATGGAGTTGTCAAAAGTTTAGAAAATCTGTTTAAAAAAATGATTTAGAAATGTATTAGATTTGAAAAATCCAGACTATAAATCATCATGACAGGTTACTATTGCTCTGAAGGTCTGTCTTAGGAGATGAGAAAAGCTTCAGAACTGCCAGACTCCCTGGTACTGCAGTGCTCCCTGCTTCATTAACAACACCCTCAGCTCACAGCACCAAGCACATGGCACAGAGGACTGCAAGTAGCACATACAGAATGGGATGTCCATCGGATTTACTAAAGCACCACCAGAAAATGATTAAATCCACTACCTATGTTCAAGTCTACCATCCCCTCTCTCTCCAAGAATTCCTGCACAGAATTCCTCCCACATTTTTTTCTCTCCAGGTTAACTGGTTAATTTTTCAACAGGGCATTCAAGCAACAGTTTCTCTTTCATTCTGATCTCCATAACCATGGCATCTCTCTTGCCAGATTTAAAACGTACTGTACATATGATGTAAGTTTCAGGTAAAGGGGAAGAAGGTTTTGCTGGAGGTAAAACCTCCTGACAGCTGGGCTGGGACTCGGACAGGTCATTAGATTCTTAACATACATGGCAACAAAACCCTTAGAAAGCTTTATAGGGACTGTAAAGATTAAAGATGGTAAAGCAAGATATATACCACAGGTATTAATGGCAAATGAATGAAAACGCACAGTATTAGCACAGTAGAACTTGCAAAGTGCAAGTGATATGCAAAAGTGCAGAGCAAATTTACCTTAGCAAACTTCTTTGGCAAACACAGAAGTTTAAGTGAAAAGCTAACCTACAGTACATAAGCAGTCTCTTTGCTTCATGCAGATACACCAGATTCCAGCAAATTGATGGATTAAAAGCACGTCCAGCAGCATGGATGCAAGACTAGGCTGGATTCTGCAGTGTGATTGTTAGCCCAATATTAAATAATTATCAGCAGTATGCTTTTAAGCATACGTTCTGCTCTGGTGAAGTACTCTCTCAACACTAAAGTGGATAACGTGATAAGAGAATAAGGGCATTCAACCCTTTTGAGTGTGAATGTGGCCACTGTCAAGCCAGATCACAACAGATTGGCTTTATTCAACAACACATACATGTATGAGGATTAGTGTGAGAATCAGTGATACTGAATAAATTCAAGTGTTCATTTAACAGATAGAAAAGACACAGAATCCCTGGATAGGAAAAGTCTGAGCACAAAGCAGATTTTACATTCACTGGGCCAAAAAAGACAGACCTTCCAGTGATATTAACAGCCTCTCTCAGTTGTAGGCAAAGTGGAACTGGCTTGAGAAGTAGCAGACAGACCTCCATCACCTTCCCTGGCCAAACCAATCTCCAGATACCTACCCTACTGAAAACAGAAGGGCCTGATGGGACATGCAGTTCACTCCCGCACACTATGAGTTCATCGCATCCTCAACTCTAGGCGACACTCCTAGAATGATGGGATGGGACCGAGCTGCAAACCTTTCAGAGGAAGAATATGTGTCCTGAACTGCTGAAGCAGTTCTTGCAGCTCACAGAGGCCCAAACTGTCACTTGATGGGAGATTCTTATGTTTTGGCCTGCGGGTATTCTGGCATATATCAGAAATAATCTCAGAGCGGCGCTCTCACGATTATACATATTCTCTTTTGCCAACACATTATTAACTTTTGATGAGACAAACTTCTGTAAGTGTGGCTGGAACTAACTGTTTTACCATCTGCATGATCATGCGGGACAAGGGTATAAAAAAGACTGAATGATTTTAAAAGGAGTTCTGGTTGAAAGAATTTTGTTTTCACATTTTCTGAAAGTAGCAGAAGTGCAAATCTAGCAAGGGACAATGCAGGCGCTGAGAGAAAAGATTTTGTTTCTAATTGAAGACAGTTCTGCAACCTTTCCTGGACTGTAACAGGAATGAGAAGAAGCACAGAAAATCACACAGGGTGCCCTTCTAAGGGTTTCAGGCCCAGCACACCGAGCTGCTGCGAGGGCTGGGGCACTGACAGGGTAGCGGCAACACTGCCTGATGCAGAAAAGCTCTGCAGATCTGCGCAAGCACGGCTGTGGCTTTAACAGAGGGGCCACCTGTTGGAACGGACTGAGAAAGGCCAGCAGCAGGAGCCTGGCAGGGAGGCCTGGTGGGTCCCCTCCCCTCTCGCGTTCTCTGAGCCCCACTAGGCGGGGCTTTGTCTTTTAATCTAGGCGAGCACTCGACCCCAGTTCCTTCCCAAGGGGACCAGCCCCATGAATAACCCCACTGTGTGAACTCCACTCTTTCATTCCGCTGCACTATCTGGGAATGCCTGGGCCGTGAGGTAAGGGGTCTGAACCTCCACACCAGAATACACATAAAACGAGCCATGTGGAGTAACAAGCCACTTTACTGTTCCCCATGACCTCAGTGAGCGCTGAACTCGGGGCCTTTTGTACTGTATCATCTGCTGGAGAGGTTCCCCCCCCTTCTGTCTTACTGTTCAAATATCAACGCAATACCGCCTCACTGATTAAAATTTGACATCAGTGCATTTTAGCTTTGCCCAGCTGCACGGGAATGGATTATTGATTCTTAATGGGGCTTGTGAACTGTGAGGGTGGCTTCAAAGAAACTGTGGGTAAATTTGAGGACTGATTTTGGTAAGCTTTCTAGGAAAATGGACCACTGCTTCTGTTTGATATAATTGAGAACATAAAGACAAAGGTGTTTAGCCATAATCATGAACCCATTTTTGGAATAAGTATTCCAAAGAAACTGTCTTTAGAGAAGCGTTCATAAGGTTAAAATGAGGACAGGACTTTGGGAAGGAGTGAGAGTGTTGCAAAGGAACTGATGCACAATTGTTCACTACAGGGATTCTGTGATCTAATTTCCCAACATGCCTCCTGTTTTCTAAAGCTGTTTTTTGAAGGAATAGTGTTCAGAACACGGCATTGGACACAAAAGAGAACCACACTGGACACTCACGATAGTCACACTGAACAACAATGACAGGACACTTCAGTATGTCCGCTGTGTGCTAGCCCTTTAACGTGTTGCCACAGTTTCACAGCAGACAGGAGATATAGGGAGAAAATGTACACGAAGAAGGAGCCTATCTGCACTCCATTTTCATTGGCACAGGTACAGCATCACAGGAGACTCTCAAGCCAGGCCAATTAAAACAAGCTGAAACAAACCGCTGAGCCAAGCATGTCTTTGTGTGACCCGCTCTCACAGTGAGAGAGCGGGGGGCCAGCCTCTGTCATAACTCGCGGCCCTCCTGTTTTTTTAGGTGGAATCTTTCCCAAGGACAGTGCCAGTGTTTCTAAAGGAAAGAAAAGGCTTTCTTTCTTTTTTCACAAAACAGGGTCGACACATCCTGGTAAAGAGAGATGCCCAATTGGATGTGTCTAAATAGAAACCAGACACTTGTGCTTTTGTGATGCAGAACAAAAAGCCAGTTTCTGTGGAGCTGAAGGGACATTAACCCAATACGTGCCCAGCTCGTCGCAGTAAAAGAAAGGTTAGCTGCAGATTCATTCACAAAGTCAGAGAGCTGCTGTCCTTTCTACTACCTACTCTGGAGTCCTAACGTACTGTAGTTACAACACAGTTGTCAATAGCACATTGCAACAAGAATAACAGCCACATGTGTTAAAAAAATCTTAATCAAATTTAAAAACCAAAGTGAAATGGCTTTATTACAGCGGCAACACCCAGCTATGACATCATCACTTTTCAGCAACCAAATACCTGTGTAAAGGTCAAGTGCCTATTTGCTAGGCTACTAGATGAGCTGGAAAGCACATTGTCAGCACCAGTCCTGTGTGTGTGGGGAACTGAGGCTTTCCAGCTCTACCCTCTTCCTGATCCTACACCAGACCAGAACCTTCTCCCTGTACCGACACAGAGTGGAGGAGGGACTGTACTCCTTTTCCTCCCCATGCTGGTTTCAGGCTCTATTTTTCCATTTTACTGGAAGATACAATTTTCTTTGCTTTAGAAATTGTCACAAGAAAATACAAGAAATAAATGGCAAAAAAAATCTCAAATTTTTGCAAAACAGAAGACATGTCAAGTCAAAGTAATCTTAATTTTTAAGCACAAAAAACAGAATAAACATTTTGGTTTCTCTGAGCACTGAATGTGCAATGATTCTTAACTTAACAGGGTTGTCTGTTGTCTCCTGACTTTCTGAATTCTTACTTGAGAAGTGTTTGCCCTTCTGAACACTTGCACACTGACCTTCAAACTTTACTCATTCAACACTCCAGATGTGATAGTGTAAGCCTGAAGATAAGATCTGTTCCTAAGAAAAGCAAGCAAGAAATAAGTATTAAATATCAAATATGAAATACCCGGAGTCTTCCTCAGAGGACGAACATGCAAACATGAAACGTACTCTTCACAGTGCTGGAAAGGAAGAATTATCCTAAATGAAGGATTTAAAAATATTTACCAAATCTGTATAATCTGAAGTGGAAATTCATCATTTTGTACAACATGGCATAATGGAGACAGCAGTTGTCTTACACAAACTAGTTATGACATTATTGGTGTTGGACAAAGTTGTAACAGACCATAACTGCACTTTTCTTACAGACTCACTACACAGGAAGAGATTAAAGACTGACTTATATCATTTGTTTTTTTCTCATTTTATTTCTTTCCTGATTCATATCCTATGAATGCTGTTAATTATTGTGTTTGGTATCTGCTACACTGACCAATGATTAATGTGGAAAATCCTAAATTTCCTTAAGTGATTCCTCTGGCCTGAGTGTGAGGAAGTGAGGATGGTGTGAGTGCATGCCTTTGGCACGTGGAGCACTATTTAAAATGCAGTTTCTCTGTATGCTTCAGAGCCAAAGATGGCTTTAAGCAAAACAGAACAGAAGTGCTGCACACAGCAGTCTAGTCTTAGGTGATCGTAGTGACTGTTTATACCTTAGATAGTCGTACCTTTACTGAATGAGAAGAGCAGTAACAAATATACTAAATAACATGTTAGTTAATAACATAACTATGGCTTTGCAGCACGAATTCATATTTTTTCCCCAGCCACGTTTTTCAGAGACTGAGAATTCAAACAAAATCAGAGAAGGAATGATTTTGATGAGCTGGAATTCACAGCTGGGAAGAAAACAAGTGAAAGCTGAAATACATTTTCATGTATTTTTCATGTGTCCTCTAGTTTCACTGCTGACACTGAAGGAGTCCACAGGGTTGAATTTCTTGATGCCTTTGAGGATTTTAAACGTCAAAATGATACCCCCCTTTTTTGTTCTTCTCTTTTTAGTTCTTTTAGCCTGTCAAGGTTTATATTTGGTTGGTCTAGGCTGATTCCATAGCAGCAATATGTGTACTGTGACATGGTGACCAAAATTGTCCACAACAGCCTATATTAGATCATGAGGCAAATACCACACTTACCCAGTAACTACTGCATATATCCTAATGGCGTTTGCCTTGTTCACTAACAAGTCTTGCTTAGCACCCATGGTGATTTACAAAATACACACTAATATCAAAATTATGAGCGATTTTATCAAAAGTATTCAGAAAATCCAAATATACCACATCATCTACTACATGTTCTGTGTGTCTACTGCTGCTGTGATAGTTAAGCAGGATCAACCCTTTATAAAACCATGTTGACTATTCCCCTTGATCTTATTTCCATTCAGATAATTCCGTAATTTGTTATAATAAATGTTTTAAAAACTTTACCTGAAAGAGAAGTAAGACTTATTGATCTATAATTACTTAGTTCAGTTCTAGGGACGGAGCGGTGGCTCTGTGGCTCAGGATCTGCCCCTGTGGCTGGAAGGTTGCCGGTTCAAAACCCGCGGCCGGCAGAGGAATCCTACTCCGTTGGGCCCCTGAGCAAGGCCCTTAACCCCAGCTGCTCCAGGGGCGCTGTATAAATGGCTGACCCCGCGCCCTGACCCCAAGCTTCTCTCTGTCTGTGTGTCGCATGGAGAGCAAGCTGAGGTCTGCGAATAGACAAATTCCTAATGCAAGAAACTGTATATGGCCAATAAAGTGATCTTATCTACTTTTTTATGGATGGGTGCTACATTAGCAATTTTCACAGGTACTACCCCTATCTTGAGTGACCTTTTGGAAGACTTGTCTTAATAGCCTATGAATATCAAAAACGGTACACGCTTTTTCTGCTACAGATATCTACTGTCGGTCTCAATGACAGCCTTCCACCCCCTGTGTCACTCTGCTTGCTAACAAGCTTGATTGCTCTTTTGTGCATGGCTCACCAAAGCTTTATGGGGATTCTGGACTGATTGCCCTTCTTGTCTCCCTGTGAACAGATTTCTGGGATGAGCTTAGTGCACAAAGAGGCACTTGTCAATGGAAATAGAAACCTATGCTGCCTTTCAACTTCCAACCTGGCTTCAGTCGTTTGCTGAGTGGGCGTGGTTATTAGCTAGGCGAAGGCAAGCTTACCAATTACGCTAACAGCGACATTTTTATACTAATTTAAATATTTGAGACAAACACGTACAGACGAGAATATAAGCATTGTGAGGTTCTTGCCTAACTCCTTCTCCAAGCACTCATCAGACGGAATCTGTCTAGCGAGATTACTGAGTAAAGCAAGGAAATGAAAGAGAAAGTGTTCGATGTGAAAATGAGTCATTTACAGAGCAGGCGACTTCCACTTCAACATCTCATTAAATTTAGCAGTGGCTAATTAGAAGATGGTTTATTATCGGTAGAAAGAGCTTCACAGTTAGTCATGAAACGAGCTGCCACAGGTTTTCTAAAAGTGAAATGAAAGTCTCAGTAGCCCTTTAAAATGTGTGATTTTTCTTGAGCTGCTTTTTTCACTTATCCTATGCAAGTGATCAGGTCACAGCAGTGCCAGATGAGGTGCTGCCGACCAGCTAAACGGATTATTCTTTTTTCTTATATGATCAGGGTGAAATTAAGTAATGTTTTACCCAAACTTTTCACTGATTGGAACTCCCTAGTCCGGCACCCTCAGGACTTGACTTAACCATGAGAGGGCTACATTGCAGCCAGCAGGTCCTCTTTTATTTTTATTTCACCAAAATAAATAAATATACTATAACAATACTTGCAATTTTGCATGATGAACATGCGACTGTACTAATACACACGTACGCTTTCTCCTAGCAAAGAGTTACTGCCTCTCTTCATCGTAAAATATTATTGCTGTAACACAATTAAACTGTAGGAAATAAGTAAATAAAGCCCAAAAAAATACAAAATATACAAAATGCTGAAATGCAACAAACCCTATTCCAACAAAGCTTTAACCAACATATAAGTGCACCAAAACTAAATCTCTGTTTATCCCATCCTTAAATTGCTCACTAACAAAAATATTAAGGATCTGATCAAATACTGATGTGCTCATTTTCAAATTCTGCAACAATTACACCTTTTTCTACAGTATATCAATATCAACACATGCTTTACCAGCACTTCCTCTGACTGCTGCTGCTCTCTTAGAAGATGCATTCAGAGGTAGATTAGAGCTCAAGAACAGAACAGCACACTGAATTTTGCTGAACCACAGGAAGCTTGGACTGTTCCAGCTCATTATAATCCTGCTGGACCAGAGTCCAGACTAGAGAGGTTCAATCTGTTCCTGTTGTTATACTTGTAAATTATGATATCAGAATTTTTTTGGTATCAAAAAATGGAATCTTATGCGACTTACTTTGTTTCCAGCTGGACGTTAAGAATGATTATGACACACACACACACACACACACACACACCACTCTCTAATACTTTGTTGCAGCAGCAGAGAGGGCAGTACAGCTTAAGGGGTGAGTCCATTTGTAGCGGTCTGCCTACCGAGTCATGTTCCCATCTGTTAAACAGACAGCAGACGGTATTTACCTGTTTGTATGGGCCACAGTGGCCTCGCAGTGTCACAGTAACACTTCGGTTCCCGGTGGTTAGCTCTGTTCAAGCCTGCTGGGCAAACATAATCGCCATTAGCCTAGAGCCCTGCACGGCCCATCTCCTCTGTCAACTCCACTGCAACTTTACATACAGATACTGTATATTGTCCCACATGGAGTCAGCCAGCCAGGGTGTCATTTAATCAAACATGTCAGCTGAGAGAATACCCGTGAAGGGACTGGCTGAGTCTGCACACGGAGACCCAGCAGGGTCAGGACTCCACAACTGACTTCAGAGATAAAGAGCGTGAATGCTGATAATGCAATGGCAAACATTCGAATTTTCTCCTTAATTGGCTGAAACAAAGGAATTCACATGCTGAAAAGGCACTGAACGTTACACCTAGCCTTTCACAAGATACCTAAGGCATGAGAATGGATTACATTTCTTTGGAAGGTCAGAGAGGCAGCAAAACCAAAAGGAAAAGCCCAATGGAAGTGAGACTAGTAGTACGGGAAAGGCATTTTCAGTTAAAAGCCCCTCTTATGCAGTTTTATATTGTGCCCATTAATGCTTTAACCCCCCCTTAAGCCCTGTGTGAGTGGGAGATGGCAGAGTGTCATAAAGATGGCAGAGTCATCCCTTTATTTCAGAGAGCCTCTCCGTCGCACTCAAGCGGAGCTACAACCAAACACTCATTAATACCCCAGACAACTGCGGCTCAGTGCTCCTGGCATCAGTTTAGTATTGCATTGCGATGCATCACAAGGCAGGCAGACAGGCAGGCTGGCAGACAGATTGTTGCTGTGCCCAAAGGTGCCAGGCGACTTGCTGCCAGCGTGCCAACGTCCCCTACATGGCAGTTGTCTGAATGGAGTAGTTTATCGATCATTTACTTCTCTCTGAGCAAACATTTTAAAGCAGAAACAATTTCATGTGTGCATCAGTGCAACACCTCAACGTCGACCTGCTAGGATAAATGATCTTTCAATAAACACACATACAATTTAAGATTTAGCAGGCTTAGCTGATAAACACCTTTATCAGCCCTTCTCAGTGTCAAAGCACGAGTTCTCAGCACTGTTACGGAAAACGCACTAAAAAACTGAACTCAGAGGAAAACCACAACATGTCGTGCTAAAAAGAGCAATAGAAAAAAAGCAATGTGGTACTTCCAACAGCCAAAATAAAATATTAGTGAAAACCCTAAACTCTCTACTACCTCATATTTCAAACCCCAGCATTGCTGGGTTGAGCCCCAGACCAGGCTGAATTGCTGAGAAGGACGACAGAGGAAGTTACACAGTAATGTGGTGTGTTAGGTCTGAGAAGAAAGTTACCATTCTTTTTGAAACAACATCATTATGATCATTATGGCCTGGCCCAGGAGATAAGCTATTTATCTTTTATTCTTCATTTTTTCAAAAAGCAAAAGCTTAACACTGCACAAAAGAAGCAAAGCCAGCTGGACAACAGGAGCTTTTTTTTTTAAAGTGATTTTTTTTTTACTTGGTTCTTTGAAATCTGATTTCAAAAGACTGAGGAAAAAATGACAAAAGAATGATGTTCTCTGTTCTGCCAGCACGTTAGGGTGAATCCCACAGAAAGAATGTGCGCGGATACTAAAGAGAGAACGAACGATGCCACCTGTTCCTCCGGCCATCCGTCCAGGTTGGCAGAGACGGGAAGACGGGGGGCTGCGGAGCGCTGAGAAGGGGCAGGTCAGCGGACTGCAGTATCAATCAGACATGCTAACTGCATGTCTAGCAGATGGACTGAATATCTGACTGACTATTGACTGCCTACCTGTTTGGCTAACTCACTGTCTAAATCAGCGACTATACAACTGACTCCATATCTGCATGTCTCATCTACTGTCTGTCCGCCTGCTTGTCTGACTGCCTCACTGGCCAAGAGCATCAGGGGCTTCTGCTTAGAACAAACCCTTGCAGACCCAGCTGTATTCAGCCAAGTCTCTATTTTAATACAAGAACTCATTGCTACAGACAGTTAGCATTTTAGAGTTGGCATAACTATAACGTCCAATGCTTCATACTGTCTCAAGACTGTGTGTCCTTTACCTTCTTTGTCTAGCCTTTGTTTTGGTGAAAATGCAGCAATGCCTAAGACAAACTTCTCAGTTTTCTCTGGAGCACACAAAAGAGGGAAAACCTAACTTTTATAGAAGTTTACCACTCATAGTTTGTGGTTTTGTTTCATATGCCACTTTCACCACTTACCACACCTCGGTATCCTTTACCAAGATTTCACTGAATTACTGAATGTACAATATGTCTAATATGGTATACTGTATGACAGTACATGAGGAGCTCGCAATGCTCTGGGACATCTGCCATCATAAGTAAAAGCCCTGTACAGTTAGCAAGCTACACAGCACCGAACAAAGGGCTGCTGATGAACATTCAGTCTTGAAAGGGGCAGTGACCACAAATTCAACCATGACAGTAAGACCGATGAAAGAGAGAAGAGACCCTATAGGAATGCCACATCCTTTAAACTCCTTCAGACTACTGGGTTAATAGGTAAGATTGAGGGAGAGACACTCTGTACATTCCACAGAGTAACGCAGAGCAATCAAAAAACATCTTAAATATGCAGTGGCCAACCCCACATGCTTTGAACAGCGCTTAAAGAATAATAAAGCAGATTGGAAATGGGTTCCAGATGTGTTTGCAGGACTTGCGGTTCTGTCCAAAAGGGATAGGTTATGTGTAAAAAAACATTAAAAACAGTATTTTAGCTTGAAGAAAGGGTGGAAATGCTGTGCCTTAAATAAGATAGCAAGTTAATCTATCAGTGTGGCTGTACATAAATATTTCAATCAAATCATGGTTGCACTTCAAATAAGAGTAAGAGTAACACTCTGAACAAAGGTACCTGTGTAGTGGGAGACTTCCCCATCAGAGCTTTCTCTAGGTACTGTCAAACAGTTATGTACAGTTATGTAGAAGTGGACAAAATGAGAGGGAAGACATAAGCAAATGGAAACGGAATGAGAATGAAGGCAGAACAGATACATCAATTATTCTTTAAAAACAGCTTATTACAACTTTCTAAAGGTAGGCAAGCTGAGGACTAAAAATGTCGCTCTATGTGGCACCAGATTACCATATCTGCTCTGAGGCTCCAGGCAAACAGGTGCTTTCATGCCCTGAATGAAGAGGAGACTAAACCCCAGAGAGGGGAGCTTTAAAAATGCTGAGTCGTTGTCTCTTGAAAGCTTTCTTGTACTCATCTCACACCATATTCAGTTACACTACAAACACCCGGCTGCAGGGACCATTCTACCCATCATTGTGTGACTATGGCTGTTCTCTGCCCATTTGGCCCATAGCGTTTATTTGCTGAATTGCAATGCCCAGGATCAGAGGCTCCCTCTGAGTGCTATTATAAATATCAGAGAGAGGGAGAGAGAAATGGAGGCATCTCAGCTTACAATATGTCAGCCCCCCGTTATCGCATCTCCTGCACTATTTCTGCAAGAGCACTTTCCAGAGAGTGAACCCTGGCAATGGTTTGCGTCTTCATTTAGCAACCACTCCAAACAAACAAAACCCGTTTGGGTCCATGGGCATGCATTTGAAATCCTAGGAAATCATGTTGGACAGAAAAAGAATCAAAATCATAACTGCAGTTATGATTTTTCATCTCAATGAAGATGAAACGTTTGTAGGTTTGTACTTTAGTGCAGTATATAGATTTTTCACACTATTCCAAGATTAAATTCAGACATACTGTTCTAAGACAAACAAATTTCAAATATTAAATGGACACACTGTCCAGTCATGCTAAGCCTACATTATACATCAAAGGGCATTGATAAAATGCAAGTAATCATCTATTTTGCATAAGAATTACTTGGGTTTTTGGAACAGTAATGCGCCGTGATTGTTCTCTTTACAAAAACTGCTGCTGAACCTGCGGGGCCCTATTAGTCGTTACAAACTACGGACACATTAGGAAAAATTGTTTCCCGATGAGGGTGAAGTAGTAAACAAGTTCCCCTTTTAAAGGTATTGTGGTATACAATGGTCAAGGGCAGAGCAAGGTGAGGTGAAGTTGTTGTATGGCAAAGTGTAATGAGAAAAGTAGTAAAGAATGATTTAAAAACATGGTGAACTGTTTAAAAGTAAAAGCAAGGTAATAAAAGGCATAAAACAGCAACTCTACTTTGGTACACAAGGGTTTCTTATCAACAGTACTCCAGTTGTGCTGTGCATGCAGTGCTGGGGAAGGCTGGCACTCAGGCTAAGTCCACAGCCAGTTGGACAGAGATAGCAAGACTCGGACAGAAGCAGCAGAATGGAGGATTTAATTCACACCCGCTCAAGGCTGTTGACAGGCCTGACACCAGGCCCACTGCATAGGACTCTGAGGGCTCTCTCTGATCAAGGCTTGACCTTGAAGAGCCCCACACTCGACCACTGAGGGCACGTATAAATACAGCAGGTGGATATCACTGACTCCGCCTGAGGTTCTGTATCCTGACAACTGTAAATAACAGTGAGGTTCACATGGCTAACCTCTGCTGAGTCTATTCATTCTCAAATTTAAAAAACGCAGGGCAGATGTACGCGAAATGAAGCGGTGCACGCTGCAAGACAAGATATTCACCCACATGCTGGGGCATGCAAAGAGAAGTGATTGACATACAGGTAGCACTCAGACAGTTGTATACTCTGTCCACCAGTAACAGCAAGCATTTCTTTACCTCACCCTCACATGCTGCTCTCTGTCAGTCACTCCATGCACAACCTGCCATGCTGCCAGTGCAGATCCTGCAGGGCGTGCATCAGTGTCCCCGTGACAGACTGAAGCAGAGGTACAGAAACTTGCTTCTGTCCCCTGTTCATTACAGTGCTTTTCATAAAGGAACCCTGATTTAAGCTCACAGACAAGCAACCTTCTCTGAGGCTACCCTGATTTCACTCTGGTACAATTTAACAGAAGTCGTAACTATTAAACAACACTGGCCTCAACATTGCTCGATTACAGCAGATAAAGATAAAGCTGACAAGGTTTGGTGATAAACATGCAAAAACACAATGGCACAAATGATTTTAGACCGGTGTAAAAAAACAGCACACCAGCAAACCGAAGGACTGCCTAAGAGCTGATATTTTCATGTCCAGCTATGAACTCGTTGCTCTGATTAAAAGAATTTGTTGAGTTTAAAGCTGGCAGTGTCTGGCATTGCTGTAGAATTGTTATGAAGCCAGATGGCAACTAGAAAAGTGTCCTGAATACCTGGCCACAGGTAAACCAGATACTGCCAGTGGAACAAAAAAAGAATGGAGGCATCCTTCCCAAAGAACAGAGGAGATGTGAAAACAAAACAAGTGGGGGAAAAGATTTAATTTCTCAACTGTCGTCTGATTTTCTATGGAGATTTTCAAACGATGATGCACACATGACCATACACACTATGGTCACCCCCTCAGTCTAGAAAAAAAGAGAACTGAAACTGTAAGAACACAAATAAGCTAACAGAGACATCTTGGTTGACAAATGAGCTCAAACAGTTCGATTTTTAATTGACTTTTCCTCCGCTCACCCATGACTGACAGATTGTGGGTCATGAGTGTAGACACTATGTTGGACCTTAAATGTTCTCTTAATGCTACAGATATCAGGATGATCCCTGGCTTGAATAGCCATTGTGGTTCTGGCATGGCCTTTACCTTGTACCTTTCCTTGCCTTTGAACAGAACTTAATGGTGTATAACAACTTGTGCCTGTTCTTAAAGACCATGGGACCAGTATGCCAGGACGGTAACTCTGAGAAGCAAGGCTGCTGAGCTGGAAGATGGCTCCTGCCACAACAGCATTCGTACAGAGGGTTCGCCTAAGGGTAGTGAATGCGGCACTGGACTCCTTTAAAGAGCAGTTCCTATCTATTCCAAAATGTGGCATAGTGGAACAGGGGGTGTGAAAAGGGATTGTAGAAGTCATGGAGACTGCTCTTCCTTTTTGTTTTACTGAGCGATCTGTGACACATTTTTATCCACATTATAACCCAGAAACTCCCCAGCAGAGAGGGAGGAAATCATTGAGGGAGTCAGCCATGCATCTTATGACTGTGTTCCAAAATTGTGTTAAAAGTTAAGTAACTTTTACTTCCACCTCTCCTTTCTATGTCTATTTCCTTGTTTTCTGGCATATTGTCCTTTATAACGGCTCCTATATACAGTAGATGAGGGTATAAGAAAGTAAATAACCAAAAGGAAAAGGACTTGTGCATAGAAGTAATCACATTACTAGCTGGAAACCAGTCAAGGACCACAGAGCTCTTAGCTATATAACTGAACAAATTATTTGCTTGACTGAACACCTATAGCCCTGCTCCCAGGTTCTGATGACTAAAGAGACCTGTAATGCCTCTTGGACTGTGCCTGCCCAGAATCTGAGGTTCACTCCACTGTTGTATCCTCTTCCATTAGCAAATGACACACGGAGCTCCTGCAGGGCTCCTGGTCTCCTGCAGTGACCGCGGGAGAGACATTTGCTGCTGCACTGAGTGAAGCGGATGGCAGCTGTCAAAGGACTCGTTCCTTGCTCAGAAACTAAAGCCTGGATTAAAGCAAAACTTCAACTCAAACATCAACCCAAAATCTGAACCCAGTGCTCGATGCCCTTTAAAACAGGGAGCCTATACCTCAGTAAAAATCCATCATCGTTCACAGGGGAATCCAAACCACTGGTGATCAGATGTTCTGGCTTCTGCTCAGTGAGTTTGTGCAGGTAAAAGCAATCGTAAATAAACAGGCTCACATTGCTGCATTACTAAAACAGAAACCGGCACAGTACTTGAAGAGCACAGTATCTCTCTCTATTAAAAATACTGTACATGCAACACAATTCTTTCATTTGGCACTAGGCAGGCACAAAAGATTTCTTCTCTTCGCTGTATTTTAGAAAAGTATAAATGTGTCTTAATGAGAACAGGCTGTCCAGCGTAAGGATGGTGGCCAGAGGACTGAGGCTCCATGTCATACTGAAGGTGGGGGAAAAGGTCTTGCATCTGAATCTTTCTGCAAACCGCTCCCGTCGCAAAGCTGCAGAATTGGAAAGCATGATTTGAACAAATATCAAAATAAACCAAATAATTCTGTTTTGTGTTCGGCAGAGACACTGGCAGTGCGAAAGTGTGAATTGTGGTGACTAAAATAAACACGGAAAAATGTCTGTGCAAAAGCTTTTTGTCATCGTTTCTGTAGCCCTGGCCAGCTTTAAACAGCGAGCATGCAGCTCTCAGCTAGCGCACACTGCCAGTCAGTACTCTCTGCAGCAGTGATGCATTTCCTGAAACTAAACAACGCTGGAAAAAGTTGGGGGGGGGGTACTTTTGATAAATGCCAAACACAAGCAAATCGACGAAATACACCAAAATAAGAGTAGAGAGTCAAGACAGGGGCAGTAACTGTGACTACCGAACAGGTTTCTTTTCTTTCTGTTCCAGAATAGCAGGAAAGCCTGCCTGACAGAAAGCAGGGGAGGCCTGAGCGATGGCCCCCGGCACTGTGATCAGTCCAGGCAGGATCACGGAGAACTGAGCTGCTCTTATTGGGGAACAATGAGCAGCTTCATCTGGGGAAGACATCTAGCAGCTTGCGATGCGTCCCAGTGCCAGAGAGTTAGGAGCACAATGAAGCCCATTGTTTCGAAAAGGCTACAACCTCTAACTGGGCACTTCACGTTGCTCATCTCTCACCACAAGGTCACGGCTGCACACAGACTGAAAAGGCCAGGCTCAAAAGTGGTCAGAGTTCGGAAGCTGGAATCTTAGTGTTAGTTTTTTTTTACCTTTTTCAATTTTCTTTTTCATTTGCAAACTCATTAATCTCTCGTCTGTTACTTAATACCTGGTATGAGTAGGAACAAGCTCACATTGTTTTTGACATATGACACAGCTTGACTGGAGCACTCCTTGCATTTAGCTGTGGTTCAGAGGTGACAAGCAAGACTCATCTTAAGTACAGATCTGTGTTTGGGAAATAGTTACATTGCATTAACAATCTGCACAGTGCTAGCTCACTGTTGACAGTGATGCTTGAGACACTCAGCTCTGCCTGGCTGCCATGATGAAGCCCAGTGAAGAGTATGGCATTTTCATGGAGCAGCCCTGCTGGCCAGCCGGCAAGGCCACTCGTGCTCAATAGAGCTCCAGCTGGGAGACAGAGCAAACCATATACTGACTGCAGGTACGAAATTAGTGCAGACATTTGACGCAAATATCAACAATGAATCATATATAAAATGTAAGATAACTGAGATCTGAATAAATAAAAAAGCAGATGCTTAAACTAAGAACTAGCTATATATTCCTGTATTTTGTGCCTTGACCCAGCATCTGTAAACAGCTGTCTTCACCTTTTTAACTTGATGGCACAATGATCTTTATATTCTATGCTGGACAGGATCTCCACCTTGTCCCTGACAGACAGACATGCAGACAGACAGTCAGCAGTCTGTCTGTGACAAATCGGCTCTTAGCGATGGAGGGGAATGTGAACCATCCTGCTCTATTTTTAAAGCACCAAGTGATGACAGATCATCAGATTCCCTGACTCCCGAGTCCAAAAACATCCCCCTCCTCCCCACAAACACACGCACAGAACCTCCAGTACACCCAGACACACAGCTCAGTCTGACATGAGCTCCCTTCGCACTTTCTATTACTGTCGCAGCGTCTCGCCGGCCTCTGGGCAGCCAATATGCGTCTATAATCATCTCGCTTATTACAAGATAAAAGTGGGAATGTCTAATGGGCACTGCAGAGATCTGCTGGGCAGCATTCGGGCTTCTCTCTCTGTCTCGCTGTGTCTCTCCCTGTCATGTACACAAAAGGACACTGAAGGTCAAGCAGAAAAAAAGAGGCTTTTTAAGATGCACCACTGGTGCTCTGCTCCTCCACAGTATCCATAAATGTACCGGCGCTGCAACAAGAAAAATCCTACTCTTATGCCGGAAAATAACACAGCACACAGCTTTGCCAGCAACCAGTACTTCCTTCTACAGAAGAACTGCATACCATCCTTATTCCATTCTTTAAAGGTCTAAAATTTTTCCCCACTCCTACAATAAAAAAATAATAACTGTGTTTGTTTACAAATCTTACAAAACAATCGCAAATTTAGAATGACTTAAAATCAAGCCAACGAGTCCTGGTCATTAAACCTCATGACACACTGAATCACAAAAGTCCGTAAAGGCCTACAGAAATGTTGACTAAAACTTGCCAATTTGCTCAACTGTGACGAACCACTGAAGGTGATCCAGCAAACAAAATGAATGTGACAAGGTTTTAGCGAACACCTCATTTCGAACATAGGTCTAATGTCTGCAGTAATAATAATGAAATATCTTTCCGAAATTACCACAGCTTGAAGAGCAAGTACTTCTGTTCTGGAATAACTTTGCCTTTATATTGCAAGTTTCGACCAGTTAATTTTTTGGCCATTCATTAAAAGGGGATGGCCTTTAATAGAAATGTGTAGTTAGGTCTGTCAGCCATGTCTTTGATCATTCGACATAAATCACACACTTGAATACATTCTGAGCAACCTAGAAGTGTATATCACAAGTATGAATAATGAAAGAGAATATTTTTAACAAAAAGGAAATTGTCTTTAATACATTCTTTGGTATTTTGTTTGCCGGTGTCTATTATTAGAAATCTAAGTTCTGATTTACGGAAAATTACAAACACCATGTCTGTTCTAGGTTACAGCCAAAGTGGAAACAGCACTCAGGATACCAGCTGGAATAATGTACACACAGACACACAGTATAAGGAAGACATGATGCAAGACTAGCACTAAATGCATGAGCATCAATCGCCTTAAATGCATGCTACATGCACAGTTCTCATATTAATAATCTTGAAATCCAGTATTTATTTTTGTAGTAATGGAATAAGAAGCTGTGTAAAAGAAATAAATATTTGTACTTCAAGTGTTAAATAAAGCTGCATCCAGAAACTGTCTGCAATACATTAGACATTATTCTCCATGATTTATGTGTCCTGCATTCCGCAGGCTCTCTGCAGAGGTTTCTCTCTACAATGACATTTGCTCACAGCTCCTGTAAAAACATATGAGGTGTGGGAGAATATCGGCATTGCTTGTGGTATTAATGCTCATGCCCTGAGGGCAGTACTCGAACCCGGGACTCCAGGTGTTCATTTTACAGACACAACAGCAAGCCCAATAGCAGCTTGCTCAGTGGGGCTTTGTAAACCCACTTTATGCAGATTTCATCAAAGTACTCTTGACCATTAAAGACTTCAAGGCAGCTCTGCTCTAGAGATGTTGGCCTGAAATTAGCTCATTATATTGGCAAAAAATAATCTAAACTCACCGATTAAAGAACTGTTAGGGTACACGAGGGTTTTAAACAAAGGGAATTAAGGGAAGTAAATGCACACTGAGACCAGATCATTAAATGATACTCAAGTACGTATTGTTCACAGAAATGTTCGTTTTGAACTTGCAATGCACTCTTATCATCCTGGGTCTGCGGCAAACACTCCCTTTTTGTCATTATTATAGGAGATACTGCTTCCCTGCAGACACTATGCTCCTGTCTGTCTTGTTCTCTCTCTCTGTGTTCCACTCTCCACTCCACACTTCGCCACAGTGTAGCTTGTTCTTATTGGCTGAGCGCCTGTCTCGAACCACTTTAACACTCCATGAGTTCACCGCTGTTATTGGCTGGCTCTCCATCAGCTAACGACAGGTGAGGCAGCCTGTGCTCCTTAATCAATCCCCTTTAAAAGGAAAAGTGCCAGGCAGAGAAGCACTCCCAAGCCCAAAACTGCCAGGTGTGCGAAGTCTGAGTCTCTGTCTGAGAGACCCAAGAGGGCTGCAGTGTTTCTTTCGTTACCAGCTAGAAGAGCAAATTCTTGTGGCAGGTACAGATATCCAGGTGCACCTATTTACAATTCCCTTTCAGGAAGTTAAGACTTTGAAAATGAACTCCAAACCAAGAGTATATATTTTCACTTCAATCTGTATTATCACTGAAGATGCCTAACTCGCTAATCCCTCCCTTCACTGTCCAGCAGTATTAGCTAGCAGAATCACTTGTGAAGAGCACCTCCTTTTCACCAGATACACCTATACCTGAATAAGAGTGCCTGGCACAGAGCAGCATGCCCACACACACTACTCATGAACTGGTGTAGCATGTGTCATCTGCATTTATTTACCACCCATTTCATGATTGTTCAAATATCCGACTATCAGTTTTTACAGCTTTAGAGGTCCAGGCAACTATTTTCACACCAGAAAAAAACAATTCTGCAACACCTCCTCAGAGCTGACGGGAAAAGAAATGGGAATGCATACTTGAGGTGCACTAGCTTCAGGACACTGTCACCTGCTTACTGCCCTACTTGTCTCCCTAGCCAAGGTCTGATTCAGCACATTTACGATCCAGATCAAGACACCCATTTACAATTTCTTCTGATGCTGCACCTCTTGTCTCATTGGAGCTTTAAAAATGATAAGTCAAAGATAATGGCACTATAGACAGAAATACATTTATTTTTGTTTCTGGAAAAAGTGCTTATTGTTCTGATAAAATCAGTTTTTGGATTAATGAGTAAAGGAGCTTTATTGCTACAACTAGATGTGTATACATAATACTGAGATGCTATCATGATTATGATCTCTTACTTGTATGGACCAGTATTAATTGTTTAGACTGCAAATATACCTACCGCTTTGCAGCTCCCAGTCTTCTTTTTGTTGCTTTGATCTTCTTGTAATTGAAAAGAGAGTGTTTCTAGCGCATCATCACAGGTTGCACTGCAGCAGCCACGGCGCAGGCTGAGCAGTCTGGGTGTGAGAGCGCACTGGGGCTCACCTTGCTGCCAGCCAGCTTCCTTCAGTGAAGGAAGTGGTGGCAACTCGGCTGTCATCTTCAGTGACTGACACACAGGCTGAGCCTGGTAATCCCCATAAAAAGCCTTTTTATAACTCAGGCTGCCGAAAGCAGCCCCAAGCCAATAGTAATGCCATGTAAAACAATAATTACTTTATTTAAGGCTTACCAGAGGGGAATATTTGTGGAACGGTATGGCTGAGAGGCATATCATAAGCCGGTGCCTGGAGTGGGAAAGTCACTGCGGCTCTTGTGGTTGGGCATTTTTTTTTTTGAGGCAACCAGCTCTACTTCAACTGGCAGGAAATGTTGAGAGAAGAAAAAAAAAAGGATGAAGTCAGAAACTACATTCCTCCCTGGCTGGAAACTGCGTTATCTGGTCGCATGTGCTGATGTGAAGGTTATTTTAGACCAGACCTGTCCCTGCCCTCTCTCTGCCTCAGCCCTTTAGTACAGGTATAGCGCCACGGAGAGCCACACCCTCACCTCAGACTTGCAGCTGAAAGCAGAGATCTGGTATGACACACCAAGGCATGATTCACTCTGAAATTTACCCACACAGACAGTGCACCACGAACCAACAACATAGACTTTCTGCACACTACTAAAAGAGTTTATTTAACAGCGTAGATGTTTTCTTATAATATGGCCATTTTGGTATATCCTGTGATAAAGATTCTGTGAAAAATTTGGAAAGTACCCTGAGCCCAGTCCCCCTGGACTCACACCACTCGAACAGGAGGGTGACAGGTTTTGAGAGCTCCACTCAGGCCAACCATTTCTTAGGTAATGTAAGTCAAAGGTGAGGAAACTGTGCCGATATGAGCTCTGCAAACCTGGAGCATTAACAGCAACTGACATCCCATGACAAAGGAATGCGACGGTCAGTCCGTTCCTGTGAATCACTGAGTAAAATCTCAGTGGGTGTGTTGAACTAGCCTTTTGTTATTCTACTATTTCCTTTTGTTTTCAGACTCGATTGGCCCACTCATGACTGCACGTTTCCATCTGCACATTCTTGTCATTTCTGGAAAGAACACGTCTTGCCTGTTGTCATTAAATTAGCAGCTGGCCAGTGGGGCATTTCGAGTGAGAGCCTGCAGAGAGACGACCCATGAGTGAAAATGTTCGATTTAATTCTGTGCTATCCACTGCTGACTCTAATCTAATAGGCCTGTACAAAACATTAGAATGACATAGAAAAAATGTCTATTATACTACCAAGAGAGCTGCAGAAACACTAGAAGATCATCTCAAACAACATCACTCAACTGGAGTGAAAAAGCGAAGCAACTCTTTTGTTCTGGTCTGAATTGGATAATCACTGACAGTATCTGGAGCAGCTGGAGGGCAAAGTGACTGTTTCCATCAGTCTAGGTGTGTCAGAAAGGTGTACTGCTGTACATTCCCCTGGGTTTCAGCCACATTCTCATGGCTTTGCTGTTTCTTCTATTTACTTTCCTTCCCTATTTTTTCCTTAGCTTAGTATCATGCTTTACTATGACATCCTGTTCTTTTCACTGTGACGTCTTTGCAGTCAACAGTATACCACAGTAAACATTTATTTTTCCCAAAAATTAGAATAGTTCATAATTTTGGAATTGTGTGGTTTTGACATCCCACCTGATCGCTATGAACCCTGTGGCCTCACACAGGGGAGAGTGAGAAGGTGCAGCCAAACTCCTCTGCCCCGCCCCCTCCGAGCCACCTACAGTACCTTCTAACAGGTCACAGGCAGCACAGACCCGTTTCGGAGGATCAGCGGATCAGGCTGGAGGAGAGGTGCGTACCTCGCCCACAGCACCACATGCCTGCAAGAGCCTGAGAGGCCGCAGGGATCATAAGAACATAAGAAAGGTAAAAAATTTAGCCGGTTTATTAGCTAGTAGTTAATTGATCCAAGGATCTCTTCCATCTGTTTCTTGAATGCAGCCAAAGTATGAGCTTCAGCCACATGGCTGGTCAGTTTGGGTAAAGAAGTGTGTAGTATTCTCGCTTTTAAACACAGAGCCCCATAGCTTCCACCTGTGTCCTCTGGCTTGCATTTCACTGTTCATTTTGAAGAAGTCCTGTGTGTTGACTTTGTTCACTGTGTCACTCAGCTAAAGACGTGACCCAGACTTGCACCTGTGACACCTAAATCGCACATTATTTATTTAGTGTCTTCTGTTTTTTTCAGCTTGACCAACAACCTACCATGGTAAGAGCTGCCCAGGCACGGATCTTCACTGAGCTTGAAGATTCCCAGCTCACTCCCAACAGAATGCAGATGCACCAATGAGTCTGTAAAAACACATAAGGATTGATTTTATTTAGCGTTTAGCATGTCATGTGTCATATTTGGATTTACTGAATATCATTGTCGAAGTAATCAGTTTCCACACGTCCATCATGTAAAAAGATTTTCTTACATTTCCTTAACAGAACCCAAAATAAAGTAATTTTCCCCATACCTTACCAACAGGGAAAACTGGCCACCAATAATGATTAAATACACAGGCATTTTCTAAGTTGCAGGGTATTTACTTTGGTCTGTACAGCTGCCAAGCACAACAGTTTTGTACAATATGAACAATGGAGAGGAAGTTAAGGAAAGTTAATGTTAGGGGTTTTAAGCAATAGGCCATTTGACCTGAGATCTGTTGTTCACCTGCCTGTCCTCTCAGGATCTCCCAGGGGATTTTATTACTGAAGTTGAATCAAATTTACCTGGTCAGCCTGCTGGACCTCAGGAACTAACACTCGGTCTTGTCACAAAGGCGACAAAGGTAAGACCATTCTGCAGATGTTCAGCTAGATTATACTATCTTTTATTTAGGTTCCTCCAGTGTCTTTGCCTCCCTACACCTTTATCCCGGACACTGTGGCTTCTGATTGAGATGCAGGGCTCCCCTCTCCCAAAAACACAACCAATTAATACGAAACATTAAGACTGGCAGGATGACTCTTAAATCATCCTGCAGCCGCCAAGATAATCCAGGAACTAATAATTCCGAATACATCAGTTCAGACGGTATTCACTGCTATGCTGGCAATCCTGTGTTTTCCTGACTATGCAGTCAAATAAGCAATACGTGCAGTAGCTATCAAATGAAGATCAATTACAATTTATTGTCCATGCAAAAGCAGGAGATCTCGCCTCTACTGGTACTGTAGCTGGTATTGAACACAAACTGTACTTTGCAAAATGTATTAGTGAAATGGTTTGGAAGTTTAAAAGACCGTTTGTGTGGATTTATAGTTAAAAAAAACATAATTGGTGTGGTCATTACATATTACTGCTGCAATACAGAGCCAATTTAAATAGGTAATAAAGTAAAAAAAAAAAGGGGGGTAAAAAAAATACTTCACATTCTTTGTATTTCAGCGCCAAACGGCAAAACTGCTACTCCTTCAAAGACACCCTGATTTATGACAGGCTTATTTTCTTACCAATTTTCAAGAACAAAACTGTTGCAGGCACAAATGTGAAGAACAAAAATCACACACATAAGCTAGCAGTTACTTTTATTAGAGTAGATTCTGAATTAATTTTAAAGCTGTTGTCAATAAATGGCCTTAATTACTGTAGGACCAGCATTCCAGAGGATAGTTGTACAACTACGACCTATTGTAACCATGCTGCCGGGAGCTTATTACACTGCACAGGAGCTGCTTCGTGGGTTTCTATGCCTACCTCGTATTAGTGAAAATTAAATGAGCAGTTTGAATCATCTGTTATTTTCCTGAAGTTGAATTAGTTATATTTTATATCCTACTGTGTATGTGTGTTGCGTTCATTCACCACTACTTTCTCTGCAAATAATATCTATTGCATTAAAAATAAAGGGCCTGAATGTTGGGGAAGCAAATTAGTGTGACACAATGTTCTGAAACCTATTGATAAATTAAATGGTGGGACAAAGAGGTGCTGTTCTTTCAGGTTTTGTGAATAAGGCATAAGATAAGATTCCCCAGTGTGGCCTCAGCGACAGAGGACCAGGTATTCCCTGGAACAACTGTAATTGTGCAATTCAATCTGACAAGGATTTTTAGAAGATTGCTAGTTCCACTTCCTCTTGTTTTCAAATTGAATGTGAGATCTCACTTGATGGATGCCTGGTATTTTCAGTCAGGATTCGGGATGGCACAGAGAGAAGACTGGTAAGAAACGGGGAGCCACTTAAAATGGTGAGAATGAAATCCAGGGAACATTGTTCGCATTGCTAGACAATTATGCCTCTGCGCTTCTATCTTGGCAGAGTGATAACTGAGTGGGATGACCTTCACATTCACATTTCAGAAGAGGCCACTTCACTGACATCACGCTGCTTCTTCAAAAGCCCTTTTAGAATAATTACAAGGGTAGAGAAAAATGACTTAACACTGTTTAAATGCTCCTTCACGCAACAATTACTGTTCAGTCTTCTTTTTTTTTTGCATTGTTATTGTTTAAGTTTAATTGATGTCAGTGTTGAGAAGGTACTTGAAGAGCTGTGATGTGTACAGTTCAGGCTGGTGTCATATTTGTACTCCTTCCTCCAGCTGAGATATCTCTCTGTCCCACCTGTAAAGACCAGGGAGTGTTGACTGTACAATATTTTCTCAGCACCCAAAGAACTGACACACACATTAACTCAGTAACTCAGCTGTTAGATACTCGTAGCTGTTAAGACATTTTTCTGATAAAAGAGTATAGGAGGAAAAGAAACTCCTCACAACATTCTTCTCTATTCTTGACCATTTTTTCACTGGGTAAAAAAAGAAAGAGTAAAATCTCAGGACAAGTGCGGTGGACATGTATCATGATTTAAAAAAACTGAAACTAAACTACACATAATACCTTATTCAATTCAATTTATTTTTATATAGCACCTTTCACAACAAGGTTGCCCCAAGGCACTTAATGCTGTGTGACAATAAATGACGTTACAATACAGAAAGAGAAAAAGCCAGAAGACAATGGAGGAGAGGAATCAAAAACTCCTCAGTAAGGAGAAAAAAAAATGATGGAAGGTTTTTACCTTATAAAAGAGATGACCTTGTATAACACTAAATATAATAATGCTACTGTTATTACAGGCTACATTGTTACACGTACTGCCGATACAAAGGGCTGTGGGAGTCTGGAACAAGCTAACCAGCCATGCTGCTGAAGCCGATACACTGACTTCTTACCAGAAACGGCTGGGATCCTAGGATCCCTTACTGCAGCTACAAGCAAACAAATGAACTAGATGTAACCTTTTTAATGCTCTTTAAAAAGATCAAGCCCACCTGGCTGAGATGGAGTTCTGCGCTTTGAGCTTCAAACACAAAAAACCTCAGCTGAAGAGCAGAAGTGAAATGGTGGCTGTCTTGGCATAGGGACGTACTGTAGCAGCCAGACTCACCAGTACGGCACAGATGAGCTATACTGCTGAACAGCCAGAACAGAGAAACAGCCCGAGTGCAAACATGGTTTCAGGTTAATTAAGAATTTACCTGATATGGATTTGGCATCTGATCTCTGGCAACCGGAGCCTGTTAAAAACGCACTTGGATCTTGTCCTCAGTGTGGGCAGGACCTCAGTTTAAGGTCTCAGTCAAGGTCCTTGACATGCTTGGGTGACATTTTTAGAATTTTTGTTACAGAATGAAGAGTGTCACTTGCTGGTCAGTTCACAACACTTACAATAGCAACATAAATTTTCTTACAGCGATTACAAAAGGAGGCGATTTGGCCCATCAAAGTCCCCCAGTCGTCCAGACAAAATCTGAAAAGAACATGCTAAAACAGTTATAGCTGTTGTCTCAGCAATCAGCAGTAGGTCCTTTGATTAGGTCTGTCAGCAGGGGGGAACAACATTGATTCAGAGTTGCTTCTCCTGCACCTTATAGATTCTCAGCACTGCCTGCTTCTAACCCAGATACGTTAGAATAGCACTGGTATAAGCAGTATGTTTGTATTTTTAACACCATGTTTTTTTTTTATAAACTGCCATCGTACTGCTATTAGACCATCTTAATGCCAACAAACAAATGTGTGTATATGGATTCGCTCCTCAGCTTAGCTGAGAGATCTAATACGGTGCTTGTTTTCTTGAAAGATGGAGTTTTGAATACTCCTGCAGTGCAGTTCACATCAATGCAGTGGTGTGTAAAATCCCTGTAGCAGTTTACAGTGTCACTGAAAGGCTGTGCGAGACGCTTGTGTGAAAGCAGATTTTTTTGTGTCCTCAAATGACCTGCCACCCTTCTCCAAAAAACCTTTAAATGCCTCTCTTTCTCTCTTTCCCCGTTTCTCATTCTCCCTTGAACTCTATACGTCCCTCCCCTCTTTCTGTCACTGCGCCCTCCTTTCCTTTTGCCTCTTCCCTCTCCCTGACGCGCTCGACATCCCTCTTCTATTTCTCTCCCTTTCTGCCCCTCTCTCTCCCTCACACTATTTCTGTTTCCATCAATCATTACCCTCTCTCTCTCTCCATCTCCGTCTCATTCCTGCCCTCTCGCTCCCTCTGTCCTCATGTGCCCCCTCCCCAATCCGAGCCCCTCCTTGAAGAGGCCTCTCTCTGCTCTCTCTCTCCGACTGACACATCCAGCGGGATGGAGAAAGGCTCTTTTCAGAGGGTGGGGTAATCCGCACTCGTTGCCATGACACCAGACATCTCCCGCTCCTGCTCAGCAAGCGCATGAGCCTCCTCTCTGCTCCATTTCCCCGGAGTCTAACAGTGTGTGCGAGAGCCTGTGTGTGTGCGGGATTGCGGGCGCGCGAGTCTGTGTGCCGTATTATGTGCGTCTGTATGAGTCAGTCTGTGTGTGAGCGCAAGTCTGTGAATCTGTGTGCAAGACTATGTCAGCCAGTGTAGCACTGTGCAAGTGTGAGTGTGTCACTCTGTTAGCCTGTGTGTGACAGTCTCTCCGATTTGTGATTCTGTGTGTCTTTTTTTGTCATGCACATAAGCTGGCCTCAGCGCAGCTGTAAAAGAATCCTGACAGAAGCTGCATCTCTGCTGCTCATCTGAGGTGAACAGGCTGCAGGTGGCACTGAAGAATGACTGAAAGGGAGTGTTCTGTGCTTCAAGGTCACCTTGCAGGACCAGCTGAGATTCTTTTAATTCAGAAAAGTGGTCCAATTATGTTATTGTGTTTCACAGGTTGTGTCACTGTATCATACACCTACAGTATATATATTCATATCAAGAACAATATCCCTGTGGACTTGTATGTATGTGTACAGTAGATGTGAAATGGAGAGTAATACCGACTAGTTTTACAGCCACTATGTGATTTTTTAACACAGGTGAAACTGACAGCCAGACAGATTTGTCTGAAAGTCTAAGGCCTTTTTTTACTTTTTTAATTTTTCACTTTCCAGAGGTCTCGGAAAAAATACAGATTATAAAAGTCCAACATTTGCCCAAGGAAAATATAGCAGTATTCAATCAGGAATATATGTAGGGGCAGTTATACTGAACTGTGCAGAGGAACTGAGATCAGAAACCACAGATTTAATAATCTCTCTCAATCTGGTCTCCTCCCTGATCTCTCTCATGCTCACTCGCACATAGCCACCTTTGTCCAAATAGAACATTCATACTCATCTTTGCCTCAAATGAACACCAGCAGCTTCTATTTTCCACCATCTATAATTTATCTCTATCTGTCTTTCCAATAATTAATTTTTCTGTAAGTATTGTTATATCTCACCTGTTTCTATTTTTAAAAACTAATCGAACCACCTTTTTAGACACCAATACAGTACTCTTTGTTTACAAGTGTGTATATACACAACTGTCGTTGATATAGGAAATATCTGTCAGTTTCTCCACATCTGCCAGTAGGGAATTCAGTTTGTCTCACCCCTGTGGACTTTGTGAGTGTCATGAGGTCAGAGATCACTGATGTTCAAACACTTCTTGCTGCAAATCAGCACAGGGCTCTGCCGGCCCCAGACTGCATTGAGGCACAATTACCAGCAGAGGGCAGTGCAGGATCTCCCTCGCCTGTTCTCTCACACCTAACAGAACAACTAGAGGGCTGATTACACAGGGGCTGTAAAAATACAGATCAAGAAGACGCATGCCGATCAAGTCCTTTAAGTAAAAAAAAATTCAGTTCCCATGATTTGTAACTTAAAATTCTGGTCCATACCTCTGAATCTGAGGAAAGAAGATAGGAACTTACACAGGTGTTGCACAGGATTAAGGCTGCTGTGCTTCAGAACAGAGTGCTCTAAATGCTGTTTTATGCCTGGAGGAATATCACAACAAGTAAGAAAACTGAGCACAAACAATGAGACAGTGCTGGTGGCAACACACACAACATGATGGGCAGCAAAAAAAAGACTGAAAGGCAACTGATGGAACCAAGGCTCCAGTTAGTGAGCCAGCTCCCAGATTAATTAAGGCCACCACACATGTAGGGGCTAGACACAACAGAACAATTACTTTTAAAAAGGTTTTACAAAGAGTCACTGTGTGAAAGAATTGAGGGTAATGGAGTTCTTTCGAAGGTATAAAAACCCTCACACTTTCTCTCCCCCCTTGTGAAAGCAATGTCTCTTTTTTTCAGATCTTTGACACACTCCATTTTTAAAATTATGGATTACACAGATTAACCCCCTGGTGCACATAAAGCACAGCAGATGTCTTTGTCTGAGGAATTCCCTTTCTGTATCTCAATCTGAACTCCAAAGGCTGGCCCTGACCAAGTTTATTCAGCTTTAAGTTATCAGAGAGTTATACCAAGTCCCAAAGTGCTGTCTTTGTTCTCAGAGCAGTTCCCACACGTTAGGACCGCTGTGAGGAACCTCTGGGGGGGACTGCACACCTGACACTTGCCCACTTCCAAGACAACACGCAGGCTTCAGAGGCTTCTCTTTATCCTGACAGCAGAAGTTCACATAACAGCATGAGTGTTTGCAGTGGTACACATACAGTACAGTAAGATTTATTAACACAGTAACATTCTATTAAAGTCATATCAAAGCACAGAGAGATGTAGTGAAGCATGTCTCAAGCCAAAGCACTGTAAACTCAAAGAGAACAATGTGAAGGAGCTTGATGCAGAGCTTGGTCTTGCCTTCCTCCCACAATACCGAATCCTGATACTTTCCCCAGTCCCCTGTGCACGGCTGTCTATTCCACACCCTGCTCCACCTCCCCAGAGACAGGAGCACTGAGCAAATCGTCAGAAATGCCACAGCGTGCACTGGTACTACAGTGTCTCATGTTGGGGGGGTGGGAGCAGACTCTGTCTGCTAAAAATGGCTGAGCCGTCATGGCAGCCTGGAGTTGAGAGAGGTCAAACATTCATTTTACATTGACTTTACACACACTGACAGATGCTGTCCCCTTTGATCTAACTTTAGCCATTCGCCTTCAATCTGCAGGCAACAGACTTAAAACAAGCTCAAAGGCGGTATTCGCTCCAGTTGAAAAAAAAACTACTAGAGATACAAAGGGTTTAGACATGTAGTACAAGTATTGGCCAGCTGAGTTCTGAATTAATTAAATCACCTGAACATCTTCAGTACATCTTGCAAGGATGAATGAGTACTGTATTTAACGCAACTAAGAGGTCTGGCTTACAAATAAGAACTGTTTAATTCTAATACTGTACTGTATGTGTACAGTATATATTTACACACCTGCCCTAACACATGACAATAACAATAGCCAGACATCATTAACTTGTCCAGTTCTGACAGTTAGATTAGTCTTGGAGGACACAGGGAGTGGTTGGTCAGGCAGGTCATCAGGACGGCCCTGGATGTCCCCCTTACAGTGCTCAAGGGGTCAATAATATACACAAAAAAGGGTATCACAATCAACCCAATCTTATGCCAAGATAGATGTGTTACAAGGGCATTCTAAGATTATGTCTGGCCAAGCAGCTTTCCAATTTTAGGACAGGCAGGCCAGTGGTACCAAAGTAACGATGCTAAAATGAGGATAGACTTTGTCAATGGGGCCTTGAGCCTCCCACAGAATACTCTCCCACAACCACATCATGGCTTACACATGGGGAGACTGCAGTGCACTAAGCTGGCCGAACCGCTGTTCTGACTTCAATATTTCTACTCAGCAGCTAGTTTCTTATTGGGTAAAAACACTTCTTTATCTCTCTTTATCTTCTTTAATTTGAATCTACTGAATTTATATTCTAAAGAATTTCAATTTCTCACAGCAAAATCTCAGTGTTTTCCCAGACCTAAGCAGACTTCTTAGACTTCCTGCTTAATCATAAAGCAAAGGCGCAAAGAGACAGATCCTCCTAAGGAGGAATTTCTATTGTCAGTTTCAGCGAAAAACAAAGAGTTCTGCAGAAACTTGTCAGAGCACAGAGCAGAGAAGGTGAACTGCATGAACTCAAGCTGAGTGCTGAGCTCAGGGTCAACAAGTCCAAGATTCCTGACACACGTTTACAGCGAGCATTTCAGGTCCCAATGAAATCCCTCTCCTGTGGGTTGCATGCCTAAAGATTTAAATAACTACTGCAAACACTCCTTATCTGTTCGATCTGCTGCCTGTGTTGTAGTCAACTATATGCTTCTCTGCTTGTGGGTATCCTGCATTATTTCTTGTTGCTGCAGCACTGCCCTATTGCTCTCTTTCCATTTAAAGTGAAAAAAGTTAACCAGCAGCCATGTCACCCTGTAACTCACGACTGGCAGCCCCACTGAAGCTCAGCAGGTGTGAGTCAGGTCAATATCTGGATGGGAGACTCCTGGGGAAAATGTCATTACTCTGCTCTCCTCCCTACTGAGAGCTGTGTGTGGTGAGAGTACTGGGGCATCATCCAGGTGGGGCTGCACACTGGTGGTGGTGGAGGGGATCCCCATTACCTCTAAAGAGCTTTGAGTGGAGTGTCCAGAAAAGCGCTATATAAGTGTAAGCAAGTATTATTATTATTAAAACTAGAAAGCCAACATGGGGGGGAAGATTATCCCTGTTACACAGGCTTCAGTGCACATTGCTTCACTAATCGGTTTCCGAGCACTGTGCTCGTGGCCTCCATAGCAGTCAGCCATAGGTGCTATTGTAGTCTGGTTGCACAGAGCAAAATAAAAAAATAAAATCCACAATCTTGAGGCAAACACGCTGAAAGAACTACTGACGAAAAGGAAACAGAACTGCAGCCAAACGGACACAACATGAAGGCGTTTCAGTAGTTCACTCGATTAGGACACATTCATCAAAGTACCTGAATCTCATGCCAAACCCGATGGCATTTAACAGCTGAGACTGGAGCTGAGCTGTTCGGCTCAGCGTGGTGGTGCAGTGTCAGGAGTTTCCCATGCTGTGTTAAAGTGTAACCTCTCCAGTTCTTCCCAGGGTAATGTGTTTATTTTATGAGGACGAACTTGGGAGGCCCTTTTGTTTAACTTTCTCGTGAGGCTCGCCCTCAAAGTAAAGCTTTTTCAAACACGCAGGAACCAGATGGCCCCGCAGATCCATTTACTTGTGTTTAGGTTTGAAAAGAGTGGAGTGTGGCAGGGAGCCAGGGCCAGAATACACACACAGATATGGCTGGGGCACAGCTTGGGAATTGCAGTACAGTACTGACCAGTTACCAGGATATCCAATACCTTTATACGGCTACGAGGTCAATCCTTTTGTTAATAATTAAATCATCTTAAAAGGTACAAACAATTTATATACTTTCAAACCCATTCATGCACATACTTTTGACTCAGAACTCACTTCAAACGGTCTAATTAAATGCCATACCATATTTTTATATTTATTAAAGCAACCATGGGAAAATAGGTACATGACTTCAATAAGATAAGAAGCATGGAAATATTGATCAATCTTGTAAACTAGAGTCTTTCGTTAACCTACGTGGCTCAAAGGCTGAGAGAAAAGAGATCAGAGCACTGCCTATGGGTGGGATAACAGTGCAGTGCTGGTGCCCATTTATACAGCAGATGTGACTGGCTCATTGCAGTGCTGCACTCCCCACATGACAATGCTTCCTTCCATACTGTTAGTGTCCACAAGACCAGACATGCACAGAGCAGTGACCAGCGCTGGCAAATTCTACAGCTTTACACAGGAAAAACTGATACTCACCATGTGTTTGTTTTTCCACTGTGATCCAAGCGTGGATTTGCAACAGTTTACCTTGGCAAGGCACAGGAGCTCTAAATAAAGTTCTAAAAGTATTTTAAAGTACAAAACAAACTTGACAACATAAATAATCATACTACAAAAGTTATATTCATTTTTAATCCTGTCTACTCTAGGTCCTGCATTATCTGTACTAGGGATCAAACACTTCTGATTTAAGTGCTGAAATATTGGTTATCGATGTATCAGGTCACCTTTTCTTAATAAAGAACTCTAGTAAAGAAGCTGAGTTATTATGCTGTGTGCAGAAGTAACAGACTTGTTGCTGTGCTTTGAAAGAGATAAGAATATAAGAAAGGTTATAAAACTGAGGAGGCCTTATGCTAACACTACAAGAGGATACAAGTATTCAAAATCTGCAAAAGCCTTCACGAAGTTAAAGAAGCAAATTTCTTCAGAATAAGCAGTGAGACTCGAACCACAGGGCACAAAAGACTGGAAGTGCATTTAAAACTGAGAATAAGAAGCCCGTGTTCATACAAAGGTAGGTGAGAGTATCCAGCCGTACTGTTGAAGCTGTTACCATGGCTTCTTTAAAGGCACTTCTGGATGAGATCCTTGGATCAATTTACTACTAACAACCAAACATGCAAGAAGAGCTGAATTAATAGTAGTTTAAGCAGTAGTTTCTTATGTTTTTGTGTTAAATCTGAGCATAGTACAGCACAACAAGTTGCTCAAAGCTACAGCTGCCATATCCACATCAGTGATTTTAACTTTTGACCTTCTGGTCATCAGGGAAGTGAAATGTGGACCCTTATCTTAAACTACCCATGTGCATATATACTGTGCACTGTCAAGTGATCCCCATGAAACCACTGAGTTTAGTTCAGATTCCATCAACGCAGGAAAGATGATGCCCAATTCCAGCCATACCAGTGCGAGCACTTGGCCCACTCACAAGGTCAAGGTCCTTGTGAAGTGGATCAGAAATGTACGCCAACACTTACTGGTGTTTAAAGTATTTTTTCCTCATAAATATAAATTTATGAAGGTTATTGTTTTTCCAGATAAATCAGAACCAGAAAAGCTTGAATACCAGGCAAAGTTTAAGTATAGGCAGCACAATCTGCCAGCACCTGGCTACTCTTCCAACTGCTCTGGGGAAGCTACAGGATTTTTAAACAACAGTTGCTGGTCTACAATATTTTTCACAGCATCACAAAGGACACAAAGTTAAATGTCTTACTAAAGGTGCTCTGAGCCTGGCTTTGTATCTTACAATGCAAAAGAAACATGTGTGAGATAACCACATCTGATCTCCATCTAACATTAAGTTATCAGTTATAGGACATTTTGAGTACTATAAAAGCAACATTGGAAAAATCAGTAGAACTGCACTGATGTTACTGATTATTAATAGTCACTCTGTGCAACACAAGGATTGGTCCACACACATTTTTAATAAACACTTTTTCAATTAAAATCTGTCTCATTCAGACTAATGTTCTTCGCAATACAGAATATGAGTACTTCCAATTATGTAGTTTAATTTAGATATCTTGAGCACTAAAGGAAGTTCATGTATTCAAAACTCGAGGTATTTTTTGAGAATGGATTATACAAATGTATTTTTGTAAAATGGCACAAACACAATGGGATTTTGTTGTTGTTTTCTTTGCTCATAGCAAGGTGTAGATCTATTGTGAGCTTGCTTCACATTATTGGAAGGAAAATAAACACCTTTGTGCAGTGAGCAAAGTAAATTACAACATTGTGGTTAAGCATTCATTTATAACATTTGTCCATTATTTTGAAGTGCACAGCAGACAAAGGAAAAGGAAAGACCAAGCACAGAGTGCACAGGACAGATCTCACAAGCCACACAAGCAGCAACAAGGGACATAAGAGGTCTAGCAATCTCAGCTCTCACTTACAGGACATATACCTAGCCTGTATGAACAACACATCAGTACACACTAATCCTAGAACCCAACCCAATATACTATTATACAGGACACACAGTAACCCAGCTCAGGTTACAGAACTTTAAATAAGGAAAATGCTGCCACAAACTTGAATCTATCCATCCATACCTTATTTGAAGTACAGAGACACCTGGGATACGGTCACTTCAGGAATAACTACAATGCAGCTGACTGAGAGGAAGTTCGATGGGGGAAGAATGTCAGTGTTGCACAGGAAACTCCTATGGATTTCAGAGACCTCTGTAGCACTAGCTTGCTACCTGCATAAACTAACAGTAAATTAATAAACCTCACGGCAAAAGCAGATGAAGATAATTCATTTTAAAAAGTACACATGACTTCGCATCCACCTGTAGTGTGTAACCTGCTTTTGAAAGTATTTCCTGCTTTAACTGCTCAATATCATTAATGTATTAATGAGTGTTAAAAGGTTGTGAGATCCTGATTTGTAACCACAGGTGTATACTGCAGGATTACTCTAAACCCAGAAATAACCCCATAAACATATCCGTGTCATTCTCTTCACATACTTTAAATTTTCACACTCTCATCCCTAAACACCTACTACAAACAAACAGCTCAGTAACAAAAACTAACCCGTAAAATAGCTCTCACTCCGAGCAAGAATCACGCTCGACCAGCTGCACAGACTCAGGAATAAAACACATCTTAAACACACAAGATGGGACTTTTGTTTGCTTCTGCTTATGAAACAAGCAGGTAAAGATGTACAGCATCCTTTGACATGCCTCACTCAGCTACTGCCACAACAAGTTTATGAGAAACGAGATGAAAGAAAGAAAGAGACACTGTTGTTCACAGAAGCAGCTGGGTTCCTCCCCGGAGAAGCACAGGAGAGAGAGTTACAGCAGCGCCGGGCTCACAGTCCTGGGGATGGTCTTCCTCAGGACTAGAACAAGCACTGCTGTGCCTGCTGGAGCAAGGGGAAGGTGGTGAAAGTGCTCTTCCTTACGAAGCGTGGAGGGCGGGGTGGTGGTGGTGAATTTGGGGTGCCCTGTGTCGTTTTTTTTTGCCCGTGCTGTGCTCTTCCTCAAGACCGCGCTGCAGGGTGCCGTGATGGCGCGGCATGGCGGTGCGGAGCCGGGGCTGCAGGCAGCCGGCTGAGCGCACCGTCCCTCTCCCCCTCGGCAGAGGCCCAGGCGAGGGGGGTGCGGAGGCTCAGGCAGGCAGGCGGGGGCCGGGGGAGACAAAAGGCAGCCATGGCTTTGACAATGCCTCCCCCAGACCTCTGACACCCGCACCGAGGAGCCCAGGCTGTAGCCAGGAGAGCACGAGACAAAGACAGAAAGAGAGAGAGAACGAAACCAGGGGACAGGAGAAGGAGGAGGAAAAAAAGAGGGATGAATGAAGAATGAATGGAGTGGTAAGATCGCCAGGCTGCTGCTCTCACCTTTTGTGTGGCTTTTTGTTTGTTTTGTTTTCTTTTTCTGAAATTTTCGCATCTTAATCCGGCGTGAAGGTCCGAGAAGATCGCTGGGACGCGCCGGTCAGCGGTGTGCAGATTTGGGGGACGTTTTTTTTTTTGCGGTTGCGGTTTTGAGGGGTCTTTTTTTTTTTTTTTTTTACACTGTCCCCTGGCTTGTTCTGAACGTCCAGCACTTGTTCAAAATGCAGTGAAAAAGTCTGGTCAGCTGGTGGCTGTTGTGATGCTATGTGGAATCTTCTCCTTCCGAGCCTTCCTTCTCCTACACACGTTTGCAGAACAAGGACATTGTTTCTCCCCCTTTACAAGTAAAGTGAGTAAGTAGTGAGTTGCAGTGTGCAGTGTGTGCGCGCGAGCGTGTGTGTTCCTTGGTGTCTGAGTCAGGGCTCAAGGTCTTGCGTGCGTTGCTGGTCTGAGATGCGGATAGGAGATATCACAACTATCAATTAGTCAGCAATAGCTCAAGACCCCAGAGCATCTGTAGAACAAAGGTAGGGGGGTACGGACAAACAACATCAGCAGCACGGCAGCATGGTCACATTCTCCAACTGGGACCAATAACAGCCTCACTCCAGGCAGACAGACTTCCTCTGGGCTAATTAAGAATCACTGGGCTCCTGATTACAGTGGTATTTTACTATGATTTTTGGTTCACCACCGAAATATTATTCCATTGAGATTCAATCTGAAAATTTGGGTTGATCGAGGGTTATCATGAAGCGGAGGGGCAGAGAGGGGTCACTGTATCATAGTGTCAGCAAGAGCTGTACATTTATTCAGCAAGCCCCGGACCTCTCCACAACACACAGAAGATAAATGAATCAGTTCCTGTTGGGAATCACAGGTCTCCAGCAACTGCAATAGGCAGAGACAGGGAACTGTGCTGGAGGTGTGTGGCGGAGGCTGAAATGTCTTTTGATGTCTGGTGTCTGAGAAAGAGGTGAGAGCCCAACACTGGCCCACAATGTGCATCCTGACACAGAGCTGTGCAGCCGGGCGATCAAGGTTAAAATGGGTGACTTTTATATCACACGTGAGTGAGTGAAATTATCCATGTTTGCCATTAAATTTAAAGGAAATATTAAGCAAAAATTAAACCAGACAATCAAAGTGTTTAGAGGGTCAGATGATACCGAACAGAAACCACATGAACAGAATGTTTCCCAGAATTCCAACTAAAAATTAGTTTTAAATTAAAAAAAATAAGTTTGTGGGTAAATAGAAATACACAACACACATAATGAATACATTTACAGATCTGAATAGCACCTTAATCTCCAATTTAAGAACTATTCTATCATAGTGACAAATTGTGACTCTGGGAACACAGGCACATACTGTACTAGGACACCCTGAATTCACTGAACTGCAGCAGCATTTCAATCCTTAATGGCATGTTTTTTTATTGATGGAGCTTGTACTCCCCCCCCCCTCTTTGCAGAGGAATTCCAGAAAAAAAATGTAACTCCAATAGTTACTGTCAACTACACTACCACACCAACAACTAAACTGCGAGATCCTCATTCTCTAGTCATCTCTTGGAAGTGACTGACTGCATTAGAACCCAATAAACACAGAAATCCTATAGAATCCTCAGAAATGACAATATCTCTAATTTAGTATTTTTAAATGTAGTAAATGTATAAGGATTGACCATGTGAAATTATCAAATTAAATAAATCATATCTGAAATTCAAATTTATATATACTGTACTAAACATGTGGCAAAGGAGCCTCTGACACTGTGGTACAGGTGTCCCTCAGGAAAAAAAGTATGGTGTCCCAGAAGGACATACTGTACTTCACTGTGTTGCTGGTCTAGGTCTCTTTAAATTATCAGCTACTAAAGGCCTCAGAGGGATGTGCCTTTCTTCAAGAAACCATCTAATAACGGCCCACACTAGACACCTCAATGCAGTGCAGCTTCTGTACTTAGCACAAAGCGCTGTCGCAATATGCACTGTTTCTGCAGGAGGTCTGTACGAAACCATCACAGCAGACAGCCCATCCAGAGAGACTCTGTGCTAGGCTCCAGCCTGCATCTGTACCAATGTTAGTCTGGCACTGCATCGCTTGTCTGACAGTTTTTCCTTTCCTGGGGTATAGCTGACAGTGACAGGCAATACATGTGCCTCAGTGAGAGGAAAAGAGCTGTACTGCACAACGTACTGGTATCCACAGATGACGTTGATGTCTAGTGCAAAGAACCATAGGGACCACACTGCTCAATACTTCTAAAGCTTGTACTTCAGCTGTATACATTATTCATACTTCCCTCTGCTGCAGCATCAGGATAAAATTGAGATGTGTTCTCCATCCACAGCAACGCAAACAGGTCTGAGAATGAGCAGACTGCAGCGACATGTTTAAATTCAAACCAGTAATTTTACATTTTAGTAGACTGTGGTATTGTCTAAATAGCCTTTTTTTTCATTTGGAAAAGAAAACAAATGATGGACAAGAAATGTATGAGGTTGTTCAGCAGAACAGCGAGTAGTAATCTGGTCATGACATCAACTACAAACTGAGCTAATGGTATTTGTTATCCCTGTAAGTGCAGAAAGCAAAAATCATACACTAATCTGTTTGTTAATAAAAAGGATTCATGCAGTTAAGGTCTGAAAGTAGTGCTTCTGACAGTAACACAGACATGTGCAAACAAAGTCTTGGCCTGTGAGACATTCTGCAGGGCAGGGGAATGGAATATAAGCTGAACATAGTATTTCAATCTGCTCAAAAGTCAACACTGCGTCAACAGTCAGTTCTGAGGCAGGTATTGCCCAAGTCTCCTGGTTTCAGACAACACATTTTGCAGCACAGGGTCTAGTGAATATCAAAATGAAAGAAGAAAGGGACAGAAATGGAAAATTAAGAAGGAAAAAAAAAACGAAGATTTCCGTGTTTTAAACACTGAATTCCACTAACCGTTTATGGAGGAGAAGAGACAGTTCACGGAGAAGGAAGAGTTATGTTTCATTAACATATGTCCTGCTGCATTAAAACACAATAAAGGTTAGAAAGAGTTTCATTTACTGTATGTCTGTTGAACTGGGAGTTCCTTTAAGTCATATTATTAACAATTTTCAACAACTAAAAATGAGAAAAGAAACATTTCCACCTTTATGAGAGACTATTCATAAAGAGTTTAAAATAGTCCCGGCTACCCTGCACAGAGCACGACGCTGTCGGAGAGCCTGCCTGGACAGAGAGGAGGGAGTGATGTCAGCCGTGGGTCTGGACTGGAGCAGAGCCTGCTGCACTGTGTGGCTGTGACACCCTGTGCAGAACCATTCATCTGCCAACACTCCCCACTCCCACCCCCACCCACAGTTATTCAGTTAATGACACTGCAATCAGATCGATGAATCGCAAGGGTGGGAAAATAGCCTTTGCATTTCTGATCTTATTAATTCGCTGACGAACTCTGGAGGCCTACGTGATGGGCAAGAGAATGCAGTGGCATTATGAGGACGCTGGTCGACTCGACAGGAGGTGACCTGGTGCAGATCCAAGAGGAGAAATTCCCAATCTGTTACCCAAACAGAAGAACACTGCTCTCTGTCTCTTTCCCTCCCTTTTTTCTCACTGCAGAGTTTGGATCTGTGCTTTATATTTGAACCAGCCTACAAACTGCCCTTCCCAATCCCCAAGAGCAGACGATGACAGTGGTCTGAGGCCGAACTCTCTGCACTAATGAGTCCAAGCACACAGATGTCTACAGAGCAGGTAAGCCAGTGAGAAGGAGTCAGCCAGACAAACATCCATTGATTTGATTCCTAGTTGGTAAAATGCCCTTTTGCAATAACTGTGTATAAAAAATGCCTTTGCTGCCTATGACATTAATATCAAACACTGAGTTATACAAACCCATTATTTTACGAGCATTATAATATCACTAGTAATGAGTGCACATGCAGGAAAAGTGCCACTCAACAGCATATGAAACTTTGTATTGAATATGAAGACACAAAACATCCATTGTTATCTGAAGAGCCAATGTAATGTTTGGATCCACTATGCATGCATTCAATTAAATATTGCACAATAATGTTCCAAAGAACTTGTTCAAGACGTGATAAAATGCCTTGTTTAAAAACTGTCGATTTCTCTTGAATTTAAAAGGGTGGCAGGCCCAGATATCACACCTAGTTGAAAGCAGCATTAAAAGCCACTGATGAAGGGCGCAGGCAATACAAACCTGCTGATTGTTTGCGGCTCTTAACTCGAGGCTGTATTGTGAACAGCACTCTGGCTCTGAAAAGCACCGCTGCTCGTGAAATCAATGCAGGCTTTGAAGCTGCTTCCCTAGGAAAGGTACAAATAATACCAAAGGTCTTTAACAAGAACAGATCTTGAGGATTAAAACCTAACTCTCATTCAGAAGGGCCTACAATACAGCCTCCTCTACACACAGCTGTGAACTCTATTTAGGTCAGTAGCGCAAGGTTAGGGCGATTTTGCTTCTGAAATCAAAGCCACCCTCCAGGCACAGAGCTCTCCGGTACTCACACAACTTGTAAACTGTTGATCTTGACCACGAATACATTCATCGTTGGACTTGAAACACTGGACTCTGTAAACGTTTTCAGTTAGGAATTTTAATTGATTTGTAATTTGTCTTGATCGTCTACAAAATATTGTTGCTTCACCATCATCGGGGTGCAGTAATTTCACCCCAATTCATCTCGTCAAATTATTCACAGCAGCTTTTTACTTAGTTTTCTTTATTTCATACCTCAAATGCCAAAACGTTTATCGATGCTACACCTGTGCTTCTCTTACACACCAATATGACAGTCTGTGTTGACAGACAAGACCCCACCCATGGCTGCAGAACTATGGTTTCTAGGTGTAGTAAAACTAAAGAGTGAAAAAGCACAGAAATGTACAATGTTCAACTACCACAGAAATCGCCAATATTATTCATCAATAAATGCAGTTTAATGAAGCCTCAATCATTCTTAACACCCCCTTTCAGTAAGTTGGGATTACTTAGCTTTTTGCTAGCTACAGTGCAGGAGTTCTGTGGACCCATGCCACATTACTAGAAAAAGGACAAGGGGTGTTGTAAAAAGTCAATCGTCTCGCCAGTAGGGGCCAGCAATGGCCTGTCTGTTCAACTGTGAAACCAGGTTTTAAAGTCCTAGATGTAATGCGTGCTTACCTAAGCCTGTTGGACAATAAGAGAGCCACACTTTATGCGCGACAGCAATGCTTGCTCTGCGCTCTCGCATCACTTTGTCATGATTTCTCAAGTACAGGAATAATGGGAATTTACTGCCACTCCTGGTAATGAACAGGAGCCCTGGCTCCAAGAGCATCACCTGGAGGTGTTAAACTTTCTTCAACAACACAGAAGAAACCACTTCCATCACTTGACTAGCTGAGCTCTTTCAGAGATGAAAATACACCACAGTGTCTTGCCACGTTGCCCTGTTAAGACAGGAGAGACTTGCTGGTGCTGTTCTGTAGGCTAACAAGGTCTTTAAGAAGCTGGTCCCAGAGACGTGCACTGTGTAGCAACCTCACTCCTGTGTTTGTGTGTGTGCTTGCTCCTCCCCTGCTGTCCTTTGTATCACAGATAACTAGCACTGTGGAGTCCCAGCAGTCTCTAGGAGATTTCCTAGATAGGTTTTGTGGGCCTGGAAAATGACCATTGGCCCGCAGTCTGCTAGGTATCTAGGTCGGCCAGGCAGAAGCTCATTTCACAGTAAACCCTTGGGACAGATACAGTGAATGTGCCTTTTTCTTGGTAAGGGAGAGAAGGGGGGTGGCTCAGACTAGAATAATTACCTGTCACAAAAACGACAGTCTGGGCGGCAGCAATTTTTGCACCATGAAATAAAATAGTCTGAGAAGATTAATAGCTGTCTCCCTCTCCTTCCCTTTCTCTCCTTCTCTCTCTCAAGCCATAGGAGTGGATGGCTATACAGGATAAACAAGATAAACAAGACTGACACCGCATCAGTTTTGAAGGGGAGAAACAAATACAAATGGGTACAGGCATATAAGAAAAAAACATTGCCTACGCAGTTAATAATCCATCAGCACGGGTGTATTAAGTAAAGCAGAGTCGCAACTTTGTCAAGGGTTCAGTGCTGAGAACCGTTGCAAATAACCAAATTCATTTATAATGTACTTCAGTATATAGTATGTACAGTTAAAGGACATAATAACCCTCCCTAGTAAGAATTAAAGCACTAATGCGTTGACTTCAGGTTAAATAACATAGATCAATGAAAAGAACCAACAGCAATCACAAACTTATAGTAATCAGCTAAAATAAACATGAATCCCCTTCAACATACTGTAGAGCCTGCACTTTCTCTGCCTCAGCAATTAGCACATCCCACTGGAATGAAATAGGCAATAAATCTGTCAGTGGGCTTGTAAAGTCACCTCCAGCCTGTCATTCCCCACAGCTCGGACACAGAACCTGGAGGGTTCGTTACGATATAAAAACAAGACCATGTTGAGCTGCAGGTGCTGGGGGGTGGGTACTTGGGTAGGCAGGAAGGAGAGGCTCACTAGATGCTAATTTAAAAGTTGTCATAAATCCTGATTAATCCTGATCTGCTCTTCTTCCATAAAAGACACCATCAGCCAAACAAGGTTAGAATTGCAGATGTCTAGACCCTGCGGTAATTGTTAATATACTATTGGAATTCATATAACAGGTCATCCACACTTCTGTTTTAAGTGTCACACTCTTTTCAGAATTTGTTCATATGCAGCATATGTAACTACATTTCTCTCGAATTGTAACATCCATGTATGTAAATGTACTACATATAATGACGAACAGTATGCATACAGTCTGGTGCTGTGGCGTATAGGACAGTCACACACTTATCCACTTCCCAACACCAAGGAAGGGCTGCAAGAATAAATAACCGCATGAGATCTAAAGCCAGCCACAAGAAGAGAGGAATAAAGAAAACAGGTCATTTACACTAGCCCCTGTACTGCCCCACCCTACCTTGAGGAATCAAGAAATCAACACATCCACAGATGTGGAAGAGCACCCACTGGTACAACATCACCCTTTACGCGGCAAGGCTGTCGGGTGCATCCGAACATGAGGCCCGACTGTGCCGCTGCAGGATGCCTGTCCTTGCCTTGCTGGCACTAGCACAGATGAGATCACTGGCCAATCGTGAGACAAGACACACAGGAAGCAAAGATGGAAGAGGGAAAGGATCCACTTCTTTGCAGGGCGGGCCGCCAACTGACAGCACTGCGGGGGCTGACTGGGCCCTCTGCGCAACGGCCTCTGGCTCAGTATTCTCAGCTTTACCATTTCCATTGGTGTGCCATAACTCTCCACAACTCATACTTCACCTCAACAGGCTTTTACGGGAGTTTCACATTCTACTTTATCTTTGTATACCACAGTAAACTTTCAAGAGAAAAATGGACTTAACCACTTCTCCTCACCCCCATTCTTCTTGGGTGCAGTCTTTTGGAAAGGACTAAAAAAAACAGCAAGCCTAAAAAAAAGGCTTCAAGACAGTACTTTGGATTCCATTTTTCACCCGTAACCAGCACTAATGACAGAAAGGTATTCCAGGCACTCTCTTTCCGAGGATCGAACTCAGGGCTCTGGGACTGGCGGAGCACACACTAAGGGGGCAACGTGAGGGTAACATCTCTGAAAAACAAACTGTCAGCTTGTTTCACAGCTCCTTTCTGCCTGGGGGGGGGGGGGTTCTTATAGTCTTTGGAAGAGCTTAGTCAGGTTAATAAAGGTATTGACAGAGAAGAGGCATTGACTAAACAGAGGACAAGGTGCTCTTTTTACCATTTCAACCAGAAACCGGAGAAGCCATTAACAAAAGGCACGGGTGCAATGTAGGCTAAAAGAGGTTATTTTAAATTAATGGAGGTCAGACTAAATATGTATGGTGCTGTCATGTGATCCCATTAAGACTCCTGTGTTCATTTTTGAAACCATGAAAAGCACGTTGCTGCTCCACAAAGAGCAATCATCTAGGCCAGTGTGGGGAGAGGCTTAATAACACTGAACGGTATATGAGGGACACAAAAGCATTTACTGACGGAGTAAATGCTTTAGAAAAAGGACATTCGTTTTAAATAGTCGGAACCATAACTCTAATAAAAGGAAATACAACAGTGTTATAGCTTAATTTAATCTCTATTTTTAGAACTTTTTTCATTTTTTTCTGATTAAACAGGAAATACAACAATAATGTGTGCTTTTATACAACAATAATTTCAAATTAATTAATAAAGTCACCTTTTGAAAATACTTCTCTAAGCTAAAATGGAAAAGTCTGAGAAGAAAAAAAAAACTTTTCAAGTTTGGACCGAAGCCTATAACAAAACCAAACTAACGGACATCCTCTCACTTCACCCAGTATGCCACCACACCATCATCAGGATTCCTGTGACACCCATGCCCGCACACACCCAGCCATGGCCCCCTCACGACCAGCAATGCTGTCTTATTTTCACACTTAGAGCATATAAGGAAGCCAGTTCATTTATGAAATACTCCAATGCTCTGTCTGAGCCCTGCCCCATACTTAAGTGAGAAAGGGGAACTCCTCATGACTATGGTTTGCCATTCCTTTCCACAAAATCTCCATGTGTTGAGAAGTAATTGCTTCCACGTTTCTCCTCAGGCACATAGTCTAAGTCAAGCGTTCTGAAACCGCAGGCTGTAATGACTGAGCACAACCGTCTGTTTTCCATGGTCATCTTCGGATTTTCAGATTCTTATTTCTTTTCTTTGGGGTCCATTCCTCCAGAGAATGGAGGTACCTACAGTTACAGTAGGGTGGAGTGGAGCAACTGCTGCATGGGGCTTTGCTCATCAAAGTCTACATTCGAAGCCATGTACATGCCCACTATTACTAGGCAACTGATTAACTTGCTGTTTTCCCACAATATGTTATGCGTTTCAACCTAAATTCTTCAAAGCAGCAGGAAATTATTTTCAAGCAATGCCATTTTAAAGTATGATGTTGTTGTTAATATCTCCGAATGTTCTGCTCTGTTTGCTTCACTGCCCCTGAACTGCTAAGGTTTTCCCTAGAAGTACAAGTGAGAGTGTACAAGACAGGCTGGAGTAGGTCTCATGAGTGCCCACATGGAGAACAAAGTTTTCTCTTTGTAGGAATGAAGAACTCATTAATGTACAGTAGAGTGTCCAACTGAGCACTTAAACAACGATCATGAAAATGCCTTGATTTTTGGAACTCTCCACACTTCCACTTTGCGCACGTAGAAGATTTCTGAATGACTGAACTGCACTTTTCATGAGACATGAAAACATGTGAAATCTGCAGCATGGTCAAAAGAAGGATAATGCCACTGCAGGAACAGGCCCTTTAAAATCATGCACACTGCCCACATTTCAGCAGTGTGCTCAGAAAATCTGGTTGTCAGCATCCTTCCGCATCATCTGTTTAGACAAACAGCAGGTTCTTATGTTTATAATTTTGCTTTGAATACTATACCAGGGCAATCTGTGATCAGCAATAAAAACTGTGCTACAAAGCCCTGCCGGCCATCTGCTTCCAGTGACTAGACGATGATTTTATAGCATTATTTATGGGGATGTCATATTTCAATTTACAACTTCTAGGTAAACGCAGCCGTTGTTTTTAGAGAGAAAGTGGGTGGTCAGCCAAGATGTCTGAGCACAGATCGATCTATCAGGGTTACAGCCCTGGAGGGATCAAGACTGACACATCCAATCCAGCTTATGCATACAATTTATTACCGTTTTTTATTCAGAGCTCAGGAGAGGGAACCGAAAGAGAGGCAAAAGGAACTGCATTTTTGGACTTGCCGTAAGTACAGAGAAGGAGAGAGAAGACAGATTCATAAATAGGGAGGTTTCACTTACACTACCTGACTGAAATAGCAATGAGTGCAAAAAGGCTGCAAGCGATGGGCTGAAAACAATAAACAACTAAAAGCTTACTATATGTGCTACATCCATGGAGACTTACAGGGTTTGCTGCATGAAGTGTAGGTGCAAAGGATCAACAGATATTATTATAGGCATGTACATATATGTAAATTAAGTTAAATGCAACAACTAGAATAAAGGCAAGCACATTCATGTTAGTAAAAGAAATGACATGCAAGTTCTGCACAAAAACAAAGCAAAAAAAAAAGAAGCAGTAGATACCAAAACAAAAGCAAGCATAAAGGGAGTGTGACTGTCAAGCAGCAACGTACGCAGGTCTCCAGTATGTGATCCACATTTAAAGGAAATAAGTGCAGCAAGCCAATTACATGTCCAAACTGAAAATTAAGTATTTAAGTGCACTACAGTGTAAGAGTTACTGAACACTGCAGGCTGAGAGGTCACAGGTGTGTCTTGAGGAGGGAGCCGGGGACTGAGCAGTCCCAACGTCTGTGGGAAGGTCATCCCACCACCGAGGGGACAGAGTGCAGGACAGATGGACTCTGCAAGTAAGAGACCGGAAGGATGAAGATAAAAGACTAAAGGCTGGCAGAAGCAGAGTGGTTGAGACAGAGGTAGGTGACAACAATGGGTTCGATTCAGATGCATGTGGCTATAGGGAGCCTGTGAAGGGACTGCAGTGAAATGGAGCAGCATGTGGGAAATACAGAAGAGACCAGAAGAGCAGCAGAACTGTGAATAAAGAGAAGTGGGTGAACAACACTGGCAAGAGGCAGGGACAGACCTATGGCCTGGGTGGGTTAGGAGATGTAAAAAATGGTAAGGAAAGGAAGGAAAGGAAAGGAAAGGGCATATTCTAAACTTCCCATGTTCTTGAAAGGGGGAGATTAAAAATTGGTTCCTGACCTTTTGTATGTATTTTTTATTTATCACTAGCAATTTGCAATTAAATAAAACTATCAATTTTTTAAATATTTTAAGCCCTCTCTACAACAATTACATTAAGACAAAACTCTCAGCCCTCTCTTGAGCAGTTTCCTGATGCACACTGATCATACAGTAAATGGTGTACTTGTTGTAGGCTTTCTATATCAATAGTCAGCAAACCAGTTAAATTTAGGGATGGTACAAACACAGAAGTGGCAGCAAGTACTTTAAAAGGACAGACAAGATCGCTGATTTGTCAGAAATCTGTCAAATGAATTTTAAAGTTGCTATAAGCAAGGTGAGCCATGCTGGAAGCATGTAACACAGGATACACATCACATGGGAGATTCTGAACAGCAGAAGGTAACACATGAAAAGGACGTTCCTCTGTGTTTATTATTAAATAAATTAGTAAATAAGAAACACAGAATGCTTGAGTATATAGCAAAGTTAAATCAAGAGACATTATGCTCAAGCTTAAGTACTTTAGCAAGACCTCATTTAGAATACCATGTTCAATTATAGTCACCATAACACAAAATTGACAGAAACCTAGAAAGAGCTCAGAGCAGAGCAACAAGAATTTCTGTTCTCATGAACTTTGTATAGGTTCAAGGAAATACTGTAGATCACTTTCATCTTGAATGTTGACTGTAAGGAATTTTAAATACACAAGACCTAAGGGGTATCGACAGGGTCAATCCAGAATAATACTTCAGATTATGCTGTAGAGCAAAACATAGATAAACGGGGTCACGTTTGGAACCTGAAAGGGAATTTAGGGACAAAGACAAAAACCTCTTTACACCAAGAACTGTGTGTGTATGGAACAGGTTTCTTAGGCGTTGTTGACTTAAGTTATTACTCATTGTAACGTTCACAGACAACCTGAATTTTCTCTGTCTTCTCCACCATTCTGCCACTGTATCACAGCAATAACAGCGGCTTCTATTACTGGGCTCTACAAAACTTTGTTACTTATGTTACTTTCTCTTTCCTCTTTTTGTACAAATACAGTTAAATGAACAAAGATATGCAGAGAGAGGTAATAAAATTAAAGAAGTATGAAGGAGGAAGCTATATTTTTCCAAATAAATATAACTGCTGATTTAATGTCAGTTCAAATCATTTGCCGACAGAAATCTGTGTGGCTAATTAAGATGATCTGGCTATCATTGAAAAATTATGAAAAGAATAATGAAGTCCTTAGCCTATCAACTACAGCAATAACAAAACATTTCCCACAAAGGAGTGAAAATCACGGGCATGCTAAATGAGTTAATTACAGAGAAACAGGCACCTATTTAGACAGACATCATAAATAAAATAAATAATTACAGAAAACACCTAAAAAGAGGGTATGAGTAGCACAGCAAATAATTATCAGTGCTCTAAGAAAAACAAATGCATTATTTAATTTGATCTCGTGCATTAACTATGTATTATGTATGCATAGCAATAAAGCTGCTGTATTCGACACTTGTGGCCTACTGTAAATAAAGGCTTTTTCGAGGCTGACTTCAGTTCTTTTTTATTTTAATGACAAGCACCAAAAGAAAACTTAAAGGAGCCGTAGCCCATATTTCCTGTCTTTGTTTGCTTAACAAATATTGCTTCCTCAAGTCAGTGTTTTTGCAAGGAGGACTTAACTCTGAAGAGTCATGGTTTTGGAAGGGCTATTCACCCACTTCATGATTGTGTAATAATATATAATAATAATAATATAATGATTAATACATTAATAATAAAAGTTGTAAAAACTTTTTTACAAAAAACAACTTTTGATGCTTGATTATCCCCCAACACATTAAAAACTGTAGAAACCCAATACACACACAATAAATGTGAAGCTTGCATATTGGAGTTCTTTGCATTTCACCAAGCACACGTCTTATCAACTTATCTTTCAAGAGATAAGGTTTATCCCTGATGCATCATTCAGCTAAGCTATGTCTGAAAACTGGAGAGAATCCAGGGTTTTTCATGGGCAGCTCGTCATGACACATGACACACAGCCATCTTCCTGTTTCTCTGCTCCAAACAGACTTTCAAACCCCATGGATGTTCCTGCCATACCTGTACACTGCAACTCAGCAGCACTCTGCAATCCTGCACAAGCGCAGAGATGGACACAGAGCTGAGTAATAAAGCAGAATCAGAAATCATTTTTTTCCTCTTTCATATGCTCAGTATAGAAAAGCCAGTAGTAACTCAGCCAAGCTTACCATTTCAGCCCCCAGTCCAGACCCAAGAGTCACACACTCACCTGCGTGTACATTTTGTTTCACACTTGTGATAGTATATTGCAAACCGCAGAACCTTAGGCCCAATGTGAGGATGGGTGGATGTTTCATTGAGCTCAGTCTCACATACACCTGACCAGCTACAGGAGTCACTGGTGCACAGTCAGTCAAGAATCTCACAGGCTACTGTGACCCAGACCCAGCAGCTCTCACAGCAGTCCGTACTGCCACTGAGTGCTTCCAGTACAGACAGTGAATGGTATAACCTAGACTTGATCCTGTAAGCTCCCAAATATAGAGCACAGTCTACCTGTGGGATAACTTATGAGTCCAACTAGGTTTACGTCTTAACTTCAGGTCTTCTTTTCAATTTGCATTCTTTGCGGTTCAGCTTTGGAACCAATGTGGAATGAACCACAACACTTTCTAACATGCCAAGACACTGAAAAAGACAAGGCCAACCCAGAAAGAAAAATCAGGGCTGAGAGAAACACACTATTGCATCAACATCATGAGAAAGAACTGGAAAGACAGCAATGTTTCAAAAGAATAACAAAAGAGAACATGAGGTTTTCTTTTTTCCAATTCCAATTGTAATGAAAGTGCAGGGAACCACTGTGGCTATCTCAGATTCATCCAATATCAGCAGCTGTGGCATCCCCCACCACCAGCCTCTCCCTGCTGGGTCATTCAGCAGATTTTAATTTCAGTTCTGGCTTCTGTCTCTCCAGCTTATGCTTCAGTCACACAAAGGCCTGAGTTTCAAGTTGAACGTGAGAACCACCTCATCTCCTGACCTCTATTAGCATATGAATTGTCAAAAAATGTTGGAAGTAAAGAACTGGAAGAAAGGGAGAGAGATGGAAAAAGAAATACAGGAGAAAGGGGAAATTTTATCCGCAATGTGAAATAATCAGTCTCTGAAAACCAGCAAAAATGTAAAACAAAACTTGATCTCACGACTTTGAAAATCATGTGCTGATATCAAATGAATGTGGATTTATAGAAAGATTTTACTTAAGCTTTAAGAAATGCCATAAACATAAGCTTTAAATTTAGATCATCTTCCAAAAAAGCTTTGTAATTTGTCCAACAGACTTGTTAGAGAAGCACAGCATACAGATCACCTGGCACAGCTCCAAGTAATTACTCTATACATTATACCCTTCTTATACTGCAAATGACCCTGATAACAGGGCAGCACATGTACAGCAGGAGGCTTATCAGGCAATGGGTGAGCACCCTAATAAATGTAGCTGACCCCTCAGTACCCCAAAAGCTTCCTGCTGCTACAGCCATGTGCATTCTTTTGCGAAATAACATTCTGCGGTCTCATTAGCAAACACGTCTTATGTGTTGTTTTATGGAAACATTAAGCTGACCTGCTTCTCTGGTGTGAGAGTAAGATCCAGACCATCAGACTTGGGCCTGGCTATGCTCCATCTTGCGCTCACCCTTGTGAAAGAGGCGTCGAACAGCTGGGCTGGGGCTGAACAACCAGATCTGACTGCTCTCCTTTCTCTCAGGAGGTTGGATAGGAGCTCAGTCTTGAGGGGCCTCACTCCCTGACCTCTCTTATGCAGACGGATGATGTGTGAGGTGTCTCAGCTGAGTGACGCGAGTCCACTGGGGCCTGAGACCACTGACTGACCACACTGCTCTCGCAGTAGGACCTGAGCTGCACTTGAGCCCAGGCAAAGCACATGCGAGCAGCAGAGTATTTTAAAAGATTTACTGCAAATTTCTCAAAAGCAATAATTTGAGAATGATTCATAAAAGTATGTTTCTTTAAATCTCAGAACCAACAGTCCTGCCATTTTTTACTTTTACTCAATCTGCACCCTTTTTGGCCCACGCATGCAGATTAGCTTGTTCATTTGCTTACCTTTGCAACGACAGGTTCAGTGCCTCATCTGGTGAAAGACCTGAAAGTTTCTGTCCATCAACAGTCTCCACACAATTTGACCGAGCCTGAACAGTTCTGTAAGGAGGAATGTGCAAACTGCCAAATCTAGGTGTGCTATGTTGGTACAGACAAATCCAAATAGAAATATGGCTTTAATTCAAGCAAAAATTGCATCTACCATGTACTAACTCAGGGGTGAGTTTGCTTTCCAAACCATTTTTCTTGGTTTTCATCTGCAAGCCCTTGAGTGTGAAGAGTGTGAAAGAATGCTAGAGGATTTGTTTTTCACTTGAGGGTTGTGCGTTACAATGTCTGAATAACGGTAAAATTAATTCTGATTTAACATGTCTTGAGTTCAGGCTGTTTGGCCACAAAATGTAATTCTTCAGTAAGGGTTTGTAGACTTTTATAGGCCCTATATAACATATAGTCCTGAGCCAACACTGAAAGTGCAAGCAGTGCTCTATGAGGGTTAGTTCCACTACTTTTAACTGCTGAAGTTCTATTACATTTTTCTAAGGAAATCACCTTCTAGGCATGAAAGTATTCAAGCTCAAAGCTCATTAAAACAAAAAATGAACATTCTAAATGGAACACGTCCCAAGACTCCGAATCTCCAATGTATTTAGACAGACAGCCCTCCAGTTCAGAAGGTACATGGTGATAATCGTTACTGGTCAGTGAAAACAGTGAAGGACGCAGGACAAAATGTACAAAAACCAGATCACTGTATTATAGACAAGCAAAAAATAGATTAACCTTAAAATCAGTTAATTCACTGCTAAAAAACCTCTCAACTACCACTTGCTAGAATCAAAGTGCTTAATAATGAGAAGGATGTGTCACTGATAGACAAGGATTTATAAATAAATTACTTATTACAGCTAATGATTGCACACTGTATGTGGATAAGCTGTATTAACGTTTCAATTATACTGAAAATAAAGAGTTTCTCCCTGGTGTCTCCTCTATTTTATCTTTAGTTTTAAATGTTAAGATTTAAAAATAAAATAATAATCAGAAATGACTGTTGGAAACTAACATCTGACCACTGAGTCTCCTAAAAATTGTGACATCGTACAGTATAAAAGGATATTCCAAGGTCCCTAAAAATCTTGTGTTCAGGCAGAAAAGCAACAGATGATTCAAAATTCATTTTTGTCATCCAGCAGAGCAACTTCAAAAAATAATTTTTAGGACAATAGAAATTTACAGTATATTGCAGGCTTCAGCTACACATATCTAGAGGCTGTTCTGCTGAACAATCCACTCAGAAAGTTTAAAATTAATCCGTTCTCAAGAGGAAGGGTTTACATCTTACTGAGAGTTTGAAGTGACATTTATAGGTCACTTAAGAGAGAACTGCAGCATCCAGGATGCCACATAAAACAAACATAAGGCGTTTGTTAGGATATGCCACCTGTAACAAATCGTTACCCTTGATGTTGTAAACACAGAGATAAGGGTTGGTGTGCCTCTGTTATTCTAAACCTATTTCAGCAATACCAGATTCTCCAGCACCAGAACAGGTCTTTCCACAGCAAGCAAAACTGGCCATCCTGCTTAACACAGGAAAGGTACGGATATCTTAAACCAGTATCTGCACTTCAAAGTGGACGCAGAAAGCCTTGTACAAAGTGGTATTTGGTAAGGAAGATATGTTTTTACTAAATCTGATCTGATATTAGTATTCCCTTTCAAGGTGGTTTGAAAATGAGCATCGGCGCTTCCTCTCTGCTATTCTTTTGAAGAGCCTAAAATAGCAGCCCTTAAAACAGGAGCTGCGATGAAAGCAATCCACATAACAAACACGCAGATGCAAGGCAGTGAAGCTGAAACTGCAGACAGATGCGCACACACAGCCGGGGCACAGGAGCATCACACACAATGTGGAAAAATGAGAGGATGTGAAATGAATGTCACAAGAAGTGCCAGTAAATTGGGAGCCCCTTCTCGCTCCACCCTGGCTTAAAACCATCCTGGTATCGAATCGTTTATCGCAGAACGCTTCAGTAAATCTGCCAGAGGCGACCAGATTGACCCCATTCGTCAGACTTTATCCCAGCGGTCTGGCGGTGGGGGGGGATAGAAGAGGGGAAATGAGAAGAGTTACAGCACTGACCTGACTCTGGCTGATTAACAAAGGACTCCGCTGCTCGTTGGGGCTGGCTTCTTGACGCAGAGAAAATGAAAGACAGAGAGAAAACCAATAGATACAGTTAAACACCATATCAAAACATCAGAAAACCATATGTGCACAGACACAGCAATTCTACTTCTTCTGAATCGAACTGTATGCATCTCATGATCAAACAGGGTCACTGCGTGTCTGCAGTACTGTTAATGTCTGTTAGAGCAGTCAGTTTTTTTGCTTTGGTTTCTATTCGTTTTTCTTACAACATGCAAGTTGGATTAACACATTATATTTTCATGTAGGACAGCTGCAGATCCTGTCATAAACTGCGAGATGCTTTGCTATGAAGTAAACAGTTTGAACATGCTCTCCCAAACCCACAAGGCTGCTTTCAGGTCCTTTACCATTGAGGTGCTGGCTTTTAATTTTGCTCTTTAAAGGTAAACTGACCTTAAAAGGACTCACAGACTATTTTTATTTCATTAACGGTTACTTCAGGATATTTGCAAGCTTTTTTTTAAACCAGATTTCACTTAAGAATTAAGCCTAGTTTTGTGAGAAACAAGATTCAGAGCAGGGCATTACTACTATCGGCAAGGTTTCTGTTATTGAAACACTGTCTTCTTCAGACAAGACAATGTCTGAGACAGGAATACAGGGGTTTAGAATAAACATGCGCAATCCCCTGCATCTATACACTAAACAAAGATCACATAATTCCACCCAATTTTCAAAAATATTGGTTAAATATGTGAGATTATGTGCCCCCAAAATACTTTTTGTTACACTATTCACATCACTTCCCAGCAAACATCTGAGTCTATTCTTATTCTGTATGCAGTGGATGGGATACATTGTCTCCTTAGATTAAAACAACAGACTTTTTCTCCCCAAACTAAAAATAAACTAATCAAATTAAACCATAAGCCCCTATCTCATCCCCAGCTATGAGGCAGAAATGTCAAAAGCTGCATGTGCAGCCTGTTGTTTGACCTCTAGCGAAAAGAGGTCAGATTGTTCCAGGGACAACACAGCCTAGCCGCTTGTTGTCAGGACAGAACCAGTACATTTGCAAAGCATGCCAGACACACAAATACCCACTTGGGCTTGACTGTGGCTGATAAGCAAACGCACATGTGTACACAGAGTGTAGGCAGTGCTACATATTACAGAACCTCTGGCTGAACATACTTAAAACACCCCAAAATAGGACACACTTTCAAAACAGTTTCATCTGTTCTTAAAACATATTCTGACACAGCTACAACATCGTAGCAGGTGTTTTATAGGGCACCAATCACGGTAAATAGCCACCGTGATCTTATCGGACTGAATTTATAGCCATATCTTTGCCAAGAGTGCTTTTGGGTTTTCTACCTTCAGACTGACTCCATTGCATACTGTAGTTCTAATCACTACTTAACCACAAATTGCTATACGTTACGGGGACCAGTCGTCTCTAGGACCATCTTATGGAGGCAGCAGTGAAATGACAGGTTCTAGCTTGATCTATGGGATGAATTAGGAGCTGGAAAGGGGCTTGGGCCAGATCAAGTCACTCTGAGTCCTAAACATGTGTTTTTATCATCACTGGCCTGTCAGGTCCTTTATGAAGCACTTTGTACAGAACAAAGACTCATCAATCTCAGATTTGCTGCAGAGGCTCAGTTTCTGCCCATTACAGCGCCTGCTATGCTCCCATGTCTCTTCCCCTCTCATCAACCTGTCAGAGTAATTACAGAGTTAGTTTTTCTTCCAGGGAGAACCCATGGAAAAGGAGTTGTTATGAGACAGCAGATCATTACCAATTTTTACCAAGCAGTGGTGTTGGGAAAGCTGTATGTGTTTCTCTGCCTTTGATTACTTGGATTGATAGCTGACAGTAAAATGGTCATGTGCTGAAGACAGTGATAACACAGTTGAGTGGTGAATTACGTATCATATAAACCAGCTCTTTGAAGGACATTTCTTTGATCTGTATAACCTGAACTATCTAATTTTACTTATTAAAAGCCTTTATCCAAAGCAACTTGCAGTCATATAAGGTCTCTTAACAAAACAGACATAAATGATGGCAAAAGGCGATGACAGACTGCAATATCTTCCATGTTCTATCAGGTGTGCTCAACATTATTCCCTCCTGTCTCTCTTCATGCTTTTTCATATCGAAGCAATCTGACAACCTGGTTGCTCAAGAAAAAAAATCCCAAGCTGACTGCAAGGAAGTGTGTTGAGGACACGCGTTCAAGCACTGCCGAAGCCTGTCGTGTACTGACCTCATTTCCTCCCATTTAGACCTGAGAAACCTTGTTGTGGGAGAGGTTATTTGGATTGGCAAAAAAACTATCTAAGAAAAATCAAGAACAGCAGGCCATGTGGAAACAAACATAAGATAGGAAACTAACAAGAACTGAAATAACAGGAAAATTCAGATGATATAAACACTTCTGTAATTGTTCTGACATTACAAAATACAGCTCTGTGCAACAGCACCCTAGCCCTGGAGCAAAAAGGGGAGCAAACAATCTGATATCATAAGAACACAAGAAGGCCTACAAATGAGACGAGGACATTCAGCCTTTGCCTTCGAGAAATTTGAATTGCATCAGGCCTGTCTGTAAATGTCTCCAATTCGAGACACATAAGAGTCAGAGTTGGGTGTTACTTTGATCCAGGACTGTATCTGGCTATTCTTCTCTGTGCTGATGCCAGAACCAAACAGCACAAGAGGGAGCAAGGCCCGTGTTTACCATTAGTGTGATACAGACGGTTTTAACTCGGCTATAAATCTACACAGGCAAATGAACAAGACAGTGCCAGGGGAACTCCAAGCATTACTCTCCCTGTAAAAAATGGCAAAGCACCTCTGTTATTTTATGAATAACAACACTCAACACAAAATAGCATAGTATGTGATAGTCATAAGCAGAGCTTAGGCCAGTAAAACTGTACTGTTGCTATTGAAAAACAGAAAACTAAAACGTAAGAAACTTATTGTGTTGAACTTAGTAAACATGGCTTGGGCTGTTTTTAGAGCTTCAGAATCTTGATCTTGGGAGAGAAAGACAGTGGCTGGAGGTGCAGTGTGTTAGTTTTGCTAAAAGGGTAAAAGAGTCATGTGAGTGTGTGATGGGAGAGGAAAGTAGTGCTGCTGTGACCTGCTCTGGAGTCACTCAGTGCACATTAGTGTGTGAGGTGTATATCACTGCTGTGACCTGCTGCCGGGTCAATGAGTTCACTTCAGTGTGAGAGAGAGCCAGACTCTACACAATAAGCAGTCAGCAGCACAGACACAAGCAGGAAAGAGACAGGGAAGTAACTGTGCTCAGATCAAATGGGACACTTCCAGTGACAGACCTGGGATTCAGAGAAACAGCAGAGAACTGTCCCGATTCTGACATCAAGCAGCAAAGAGCAGCAAACTTCTACCATGCTAGAGTTCGATGTTAACATGTATCACATCTTGCTGTACAGTGCTTGAGGTAGTGCTAAGTGTGCAACTGTTCAGTCATTCAGAGACTGTTTGAGTTATATAGCTGTTCAATTAGTGAAACACCAGAGGACACATTTACATTACTGCCATATAAATCCACAAGTAAAGAGAGGACCTGAAGCCTCTGACCTTTCTGACTCTTTCCAAGCTCCCACAAAAAAAAAACAGAAATGTGCTGCTATGGCTTTGCTCACAAGTGATTAAATTAAATGAAGTCAGGAAAAAACATGTAATTGAACTTCCCACCCATAAATTCATAAACTTGAATAAAGGGGAGAAAAGCAGAGCAAGAAAAAATAATGTGAAACAGCAACAGAGCCAGAGAGAGAAAAGGGCAAAGAGTGAGATAGTGAGAGTCATAGAAAGAAAGGGTGTAACAGTAAGAGATTCGCAGAGAAAGACGGAGAGAAACAGAAAGCCGCCGACAGAGAGAGAAAAGAGAGGGAGTGGTTAGCAAAGGAAGATGGAGACACAGGGAAAGAAGAAGGAATGTGGGCTGTATTGATGACAAGGACACTCAAGCACCAGACTAGAGATGGGCCCTTTACACTTTATAAGGCAGCTGTCAAAACACTTACCACTCTTCACGAGGAAAACCTTCCATATCCGCAAGCCAAACAGGCTTAGTAATAGGATTTAAAACAGCATTCTGTCAGAGTCAAAACAGGCTGATGAGGAGTCAGAGAAAGACATTTATGTGATCCAATGTGTTCAGATTGTTTCTCTACTTGGAGGCTATAAACCCCGTGCAATTCAGACTCTTTTCCTTATAGCCGCACAGCAGTGTTACAAATCAAAACTTTGCACTGAGTTTCAACAGACAACATGCATGCATGTTAATATGCACCAGCCCCTACCAAGGTCAAAATGTTCTGTTTTAAGATATGCAGGTGGAGACTCCATGAAAGCAGAACAACCATCTTTCTCACTGGCACCTGATTGTAGCTATCAGTTACTACACCACGGATGTGTACTATACTCCACACATCTTGTTTTTTTACATAACACAGACGGCTGGTTTTGTCTAATCTGAGAAGACTCCATCCATCTCCCACCAAATCAAGGTCAGACATGACCCCTTATGACAGAACAATGTGGTAAATTCACTTGCTTTTGTCAGTTTTCCCAAGGTTAAAGCATGGCTGTATCACACATTTAATTCACTTTGCTTTAATTTCCCATAGTCTGCATCAAGCTGTTCTATGCGTCTATGTTTTAAATCACTTTCCTGTGGTTATACTGTGGTTTCACTGTGGTTTACTATAGTTTCTTCTGCTTTACCAGGTTACACCACCATAAACTCCAAAAAACTGGAGCTAAGGTCATATCCTAAAGACATGGCAAAGTCTTCTAAAAAGCAGTAAGTTGATACCTATGCCTTTTAAAACAATAAATATCCATTAAACGGAATGTCTCTGCATTGCACAGACAATTCACTGGAGTCATCATGTCCAAAGGCTGCCGTTTCAACAGGGTCAGTAATGCACTAGGCTGTTCCAAAGAAAATACTCTAAACAATCACTGGGCCAAATCCTGTATCTTAGATCCTGATATTCACCAGGGATTACAGTAGGCAAAGGGATCCCTGGGCTGTTGCTGGTGGGCAGTATTAGTTGTGGTTGGTTATTGTTGGCAAGTTGGCCACCTTCATGTCAACAGAAAAGAGGATGGCCACCATGGTCCCCTGAAGCTACTCAGCCTGTTTATTATGAAAACAATGTCCATCCACTTTGGCTTTCACAATGGCTTCCTCTGAGACATACACACGGACGTTCCCTTCTTGGTTTTCTCTGTTTGTGTGGACCAAGCAGAAGATGGCTCCCATACGGATGTACTGTGCGGTTTACTGTTCTGTGGGTGATTTGGATCATGGGGGGGAGGGAGGGTCACCTGTAGAATGACACCCGCAAGCAGCTGTGCATGAGCACCACAACCCACATGACTACTTAATGGCCTCATATTGTGTTTTTCCATTATTATTTTAAGTATTATTATACTTATTATTATTGAAGATGTTTGGAAGTTAAACTCTATAGCAGTTTTCTCCCATGCGGGCAATTGCTCCATCTCATTCTTATGGCTACTTCCTCTCTTATTTACTGTCCACAACATTAATCACTCAAGCAACAGTGGCACAACATAATAATATTATGGTTTTATTTTATGCTTAATTGGTAGGTCCCTTTCAGTAGCAACTGACTAAGAAGAGGTACAGAAACGTTCAAAGACTGACAGGCCCTGGACTATACCAATACTTGGCTTCATGTCTTAACTGTTAAGAAAACAGAAAAACATTACAAGCAAAACATGCAATGTCAATATTAACCAATTTCCTCTCTGATTTTCAGTTCTGTTATAACATGAAAACAAAATGACCCATTTCACGGATGACTAAATATCTTTTGCTTAAACTGATAAGCCACTCTGCTCTCCTTGCTTTTAGCTTTACGTTCACAAGCTTTAAAACTCTCTGACCTCATTGTCAAAGCCTTTGATTCCACTCAGATAACCTTGCATAGCCACTAAAAAGCAGCTTGCAGACCAAAAAAAATAGCTGGACAGATTTCATGTTCTCCCGCCAAAATCTGGGAGACCCTCAATTACACAGAAATGAGACACTAGTTCCCTCATCACCGACTCCTGGTTCTTTGGTCTCCGTTTCTCTCTTCTTCACTTAGCCTCTCCTTCTTATCTTCTCTGTCCTCGTTGCTCTCGATCCCTCTTTCTCATTCTCTTTCCTGTTTTTTCTCAGTTTCTCTCCTCTAATTTCTATTTCTCTATCACGGTCATTCTCTCACTTTACTATTCCTTCAGTGCTGCGTCTTCTTTCTTTTCCTCAGCCCTTTCTCTCTTTCTCTCCCTCTCGCAGTCGCTCCGTCACCCAGACCCTCATTCTTTCTCTCTCGTGCTCTCTCTCCTCTCTTTTCTGGCAGCCGCCATTTCAGGGATCCAGCGTTCTTGCTGTTATGCTGAAAATGTCCGCGGTCTTTACAACTGCCTCTGCCCAATTCAGCGGGTTTATTTACTCTGAATACTTTATCAAACCATCCAGACATGCACGTACAATAAAATACTTTCCTGTACAAAGATCCTTGCCAGAAAAAGCAGAACAAATGAAATAAAAATGCAAATAAATGAAGAAAACTGTTATAGACAAATGTGAGTGCTTCAGCATCCCAGCAGGATTCTTATATTTATCAAATCATTTCAAAAGCCCTCTGACTGACTTTGTTACAGTAAATGCATCACTGCGTTTGCTCCCTTCCTATCCACATACCACTGTACAACGATCACAACAAATCTCGTCGTTTGCTGCATAGCAAGGCATGCTCTTGGATACGAGAGTCAGTTGGGCTGTGATAAAGCCATCAGTCACAACTTTGTTTCTTGGTGCTCCATTTTTACTTGTCATCAGTCTGCTTGTCTAATCCAGCGCTTCAGTTTTTTCTTAATTGAACTGGAGACAAAGCTATGAATTGAGAGAGGAGCTGAACTGTTTGGGCTCAGCAGCTCTGACAAATATTTTGTTACATTTCGCAAGTAGACAGATTTGAAGCTACATTTGAAGTCACGCACACAGGTCCATTGCTCTTCCCTGTCCATATTCAAATACCATAAAGATCGCAATGTATTCTCTTTTTAAATGAACTAAAAGGATCAATAAAACAGGAAACCTTACAAAAGGTTTAAAGCAGATCACCTGGTGAAACCTCAGGGCAGAAAAATCGAGACAAATAACAAAACCAATAATTGTGTTCTGTCGAGTAGCCACTTTTGGGGCCAAAGCTCAGTGTCCATTATATCAGATTACACTCCAGCCAAGCTCCAAGAAAGCTAATGACAGCCTCACCAGATCATAAATTCACTCTGCTTTCGCAAAGGATGGCAGTGCACCTTTCATTTCCAGAGCAAACATGACAGGTCCAGACTGAATTCATCTGTCTTGCCCCAGTAGTGCTTATCCTGCCCCACTGCCTGCACTGAGAGGCAGTCTGCCAGTCTTCCAGTAAGCTCTACCAACTGCATCCCAAAAAGCAGGGTAGTCCGATGGAACCTGTATCAGAGGAGGGGGCGTGTTTGAAATCATGCTTAAATTCTAAATTCGTCTTCTGACGTACTAGAAGAACGAAGAAGGGATAGAAGCAAGAATCATAATAAAGAGTCATATTAGAGTTATTAGAGATAGGTCAGAAATTTGAACACATTTTTTCTGTTGCATTCTTCAAAGGAAAAGCTGGACAAAAAGTGGAACAGAGAAAAACTGAAATAATTTCTTGAATTTTGTGTACATTACAGTGAGGGTAGTTTTGAATAAAAGCATCAAGACAAACAACTAGCAAATAAATTAGCAACAGCTAATAGAAAGGTTAGCTTTGTTAAAATATCATTGTATAGAAATCTCTATTTCCACTTCCAGGTCAAGAAAGTTTGGTATGTTGTAAAAGGCACAGCTCTGCTGACAGAGAAAGAACGGCTTTGGGAGGGGCTATGGGAGGAACAACCCTCATTACACTCCCCCCCCCCCCCGAGGATTTTATTGCTGATAACAGGCTGTGTTTTTATGAGGGGCCAGCCTACCTGACTACACTGACAGGTTCAGACCATCTGTTTGGCGATTCTTAATGCCTTGCAAGGAGGCGGCAGTCTTGTAAATGAGTTTAATAGCTCATCACCTCATAAACTCTGCACAAAAGACACATCGTCTGTCGCTGCATTAAAGACACTCTCCAACTCACTCATACTGAAGGCATTTCAGTAAAGGAGCTCCTCTCCACCCTCCAGCCTCAGCAAATGTAATCTAACAGGGCAAGTGCTGGCTCATTGCAGACAACTGCAGTTGTTCAACCAGGGCCACTAGTCATTGTAGGGATAGGCTCATTAGCCAATCAGTAGCTTGATCAAGCCTAGTCAAACAATTCCCCTTGAGTTTCACCAGCATAACTACCAGTGGCAAACTTAAATGAGTGTTGTACAGTATTTTGTAAGTCCTACTATTTGCATTGACAACCTTCAATTAGTTGCTCCTCTTAGCCTCCCAGTCGCTTCTTAAATTGTTCATTATGAGGGATTTTTGACAGCTCCTGTATGCAGAACCTCTCCAACTCCCTCAGGTCATGCAGGCAGCTCTTCCTCAGCTCACACTGCAAACATTCTGCTGGAGACTGTGATGACAATCAAGAAAACAGATACTTATTCTTTTAAGCTATTGATTTGTTGCAAAAACCCATTTGGGAACAAGTGAAACTTTACTTGATTAAATCAAAATGTGACCAAAATGAAAGGATGTTATCCATGCATTAATTCTTTGGGACACTTATGGTGACTGGTTTGGGAATCTAGCCTAGAAAATATTCAAAGCCCACAGCAGAGCTCGGTGGCTTTCAGGGCTGTGTAAAGTACTGAAACCCCTCCCAGCACCAGCTCCATGGCTAATCGCCCCAGAGCTCAGAACCTAAGGGAAGGGCTACAGCGCTGTAGGAAATACAGGCACAAGAGGTGGTGCAAAGATTTATGTGGTGGGCTCAGAGCTGTACTTACAACTCTAGCCCGTAATGAGATACACACACCAACACACCATAAATTAGTCTCTAGTCAAGCCAAGGCACAGGAAACTCTGTTCTTAACCCTCTACTCGGTATTTTATCACTGGACCCACCCGCAACATCAAAATTGTACACATACAGTACCCTCCAAATGTATTCATACAATATATGAGCTGTACTCTAGGTGTACTATCAGCATCACGTTTGATACAAACAAATCAATATCTAAAGACTTCCACGAGTCTCAATATTGTTTGCAGAATAACATGTTAAAAGTTTTATTTTTTTTTTACTCTGGCAATCAGTATTTAAACACAGATAACCTTAAATCACTTGTTCCCTTTAGCCTCCTAATCACTTCTTAGGAGGGATATTTGACCACACTTCCATGCACACTGCCATGTCGATACCATGCATTTACTGGGCCATGGTTACCTATATTTTACCATACCAGGGTTTTTCCAGGTTGTTGCAATGCTTGCACTATTGTGCTTTACTAAACACATTGCTATTACCCTCGTACACCATCACGGTAAGAGAGGCTACCTACTTCAGCAGTAGAATTGTGTACTAATAGATTTAGGCTGCATGACTAGACACAGTCCTCAGCATAGTCTAATCTAAAAGGTTCAATCATTTCAAGTGATTACTCAGGTCATCCACAAAATAAAAGCCTGCAAATCTCTTTGCAGTAGCTGTAATCCGTTAGATGCTAAGATGCTGCTTTAATGAATCCAAATGTATAATTTTACTTTTGAACACAATATGATGTTTTCATCTAGTAATCAGTAAAGCCTCTGTGGCAATTAATTAAGGGTGCAATTTAGGAGGAAGGTGTCAATAAAAAAAATAACTAGCTTTTGGCAGTAAATCCCAGAGAGAGGGACAGTAAAGCTGGGTTGTGTGCTAAGCACTGACCCTGCTCAGGTCAGGGTCTGAGCTTTTTTTTGAAGGATACTGAAAATAATCCACCACTGGTACAAATGTATCAGGCTGGCTGGCACACATACATATACAGTAGATACACAAAAGAAAGATGACACTCTGGGTTCAATAAAATATTTTTAGCATCAATATTGAATACATTTAAAAAGAGGATACACATTCTCAATTCCATTATAATTTTCGAAACTGTCAACACTTTTGGCACAAATAATCCTTCATCAGGATTTCGTACTCTTTTGGTGCTTTCTTTTTCCCTCTGATGACACATAGATATCAAGAAACAGTCCTGGACCAGTGCTCACACCTGAAGAAGGCTTACTTGTTCCTTTGCATACACAGTATACAGCAACTGAAATGTGATCATCCAAGTCCACTCTATACAAAGCAGGCTGCTGAGTGGCACATCTAGAACAGCAGCCTTGAACAGAGGTAAGTGGTTGGGCTGCTAGCATTTATGCCGCACAGTATGACATCAGGGTGCTTGGATTACGGGCATGAAAAGTCATCACAAGCATACTCCTGAGTGTCCCTAACATACTTATGGGAAACCATGGCAAAGCAAATGATTGTGTGGTATAAGCATGGTAAATTCAATTAACTACAATTAACTACCTCACAAACACCTTGAACGCAGACAATGTTAAGTTGTCTTGAAGTAAACCAACAATCACCAATCCCAGTGTGCCAGAAGGACCTGACACTATAACATATTCACGCCGGAGAGGGGTTTTATCTAGGTGGCCAGGGAGAAGCTGGGCCCAGTCAGCCTTTGTTGACTTGCCACTCATTGATCACTGCTATGCCAGGATGGGCATTTCTACATTTTCTTTTTCTAGATTTTCTCAGTTTGTGTGTTTTCTTTTATTTGTAAGAGAGAGAGGTTTAAGAGAAAAAAGTTTTGGTTTAACAGCAAGACGTTATCAAGATAATTAAAAAAAAGCAAAGACAGAGCAGCAGAAGTAACTATCCATTCTGTGGATTAATGTTTTTTTTATATAGTTTGGTATAGATGTGTTGATGCTGATAGTATTCTTTTTTTACATAAAACATACATTACAACAAAAAAAACAGAAAATACAAAAACAGGGGGCATACCAAAACACAAAATAAGTGTTAAATTACATTTTATACAATTGTCTACTGCACCCCTGTTACTATTGCAATACCGAGAGAGCGTCTCTACGTATTTTCCCCCATTTTCACTATCTTTTAGTACAAATACATGTTTTTTGCAATTCTGTGGGTAATTTTCTCCTCCTATACAATTTCTCATGATACATAAGGAAATATCAGATATGTTTCATTCATAGAGACCTTCTGCTTTAAACTATGGGTCTGTCAGGCTTTACTGTTTAATGTTTTGGGACTAGAAATGTACCAGAATTTCATAAGTTCTCACAGGCATTTAAAAAAAAAAACTTTATTTCCTAACTGGTTGTCCCAAAATCATAATATCACAAATTATCCAACATATAGACAACCCTCTACACTGCTTCTCTCATTCCTTAAGTAAGGAAGCAGCTGGAACAAAGCTGTATTGTGTTGTCAGTTCTCGTGCTCGGCTTGCTCACCAACAACACTGGAACAGGAGGATAAGCAAGGCACCTGAAGAGTCTTAAGCAATATGCATTAAGAGAATTAAAAATAAAGAACAGCATCAAGAGCTCATTCCAATATCTTAAGTCTAGAACAGGAGAATACTGTACTAAGCTTGTCTCACATTAGTTTATTAAAATAAAAAAAAATGGTTTACAGTCAAAGTTGCCCTAGCTTACATTGAAAAAACAGAAGTCATAATAAGCAAGCAGTGGGTTGCTAAGCCCCTCTTTAGGGGGAGGACTCCTGATGTTTTTTATATTTTAAACACTAAAAGTCTTCTCCCTCAAATCAGACTCTCTATAACAACACAAAACCACGAGCTCTGGGGGAGAGAGGCAGCAGTGGGCCCCGCCTGGGAGCCACGGGCCGCCCTGCTGCGGTGAGGGAGCAAGCCACAGAGGGATCCGATTGAGACCGCAGTCCGTCGCCGTGCCTTGGGGCTCTGCAGAAACACCACGGGGAGGGCAATGAACACAGCCGTCAAGGGCTCTCGCACCCGGGCCACAGCATCGTCCGAGACGCCACTCTCACTTTCTCCCGCGGGAGAAAACAAAGGAGATGGAAGGAAAACTTTGCTTCTCCTCAAGAGAATGATGTCGCAGGGCTTCCATGATGTGTTATATTGATTTAACCCCTTCCTCCTTGCAGGGAGCAGGCACTACTATCTTTGTTCGTGAACTAGATCGAGTTTCTTCTGTTTGTTCTGCTCTTACTGGATTTCTTCTGGATTATTACTGGCCGTGACAAATACTTGTTTTAACACTGACTTTGCCAGCGTAACTGATCACAGGACACATGACAGTACTTTCGCAATTCACATGATCTGTGTGAATGATGAACTGGTGCCAAAATGGCTTTGTACATCATTACATGTCAGTTTCCTTTCAACACCAAAGTACAGTACAAGCCAGTGTACAAAACTGTTTACCGACATCTTTAGAGTATTTTTAATTTGTTGTTTAGGGTCGAGGTTTAAATTTGCTGTTGGTCCCTAGTTTGGGTTGCCCAGGATTACCTTGCCTTGTGAGACCTGTTAGTGCTGGAATCCTATTCAGCTTCTTTCTGTGTCAGTGTTAAATCAGACAGCCCGAAGGTTATGTCATAGGCTCAAGCACAGGACTGGCCCAAGTACTTCACACACAGGTTTGGCTATTTTACTAAATGTAAAACAACTGCAGCATTAAAGAAGTAGCTCATATCACATGCCTTTCCAGTTTAACTCATTCCTAGATATGGATCCAGCTGCATGTTCTTGTTGACACTCTGCTTCTTAGAGTGCTATCTGTCCAGCTAGCCATCTGCTCTGGGAGAGTCTGCAGCACTAAATGCTCTCCAGGCTGAATGAAAGAAAAAAAGAGGGAAAAGCAGACAAGCAATGCAGGCTTCAACACACAAGCCTGTGGTCATGGCTTGTATGATGCTAATTTTTATACTGTATCTCTATCACTATTATTTAAGGTTTATTAAATTCTTTAGAACCTACTAAAGATTCTAAAACAGGGCTATAAAGGAAGTTTAAGCCAATATTTTATGTTTACTGCTTTTGTAATACAGTTATAACAAAGTCCAAACACTTTAAAGCTTAAATGTACTTGAATTAATAGTGAAATCTTGAGAACTGATTTGGTAGAGTATGTTTCTCCTGGTGTCGTGTTGTCTTCTGTAGGGCAAAGTGACACTGTGCCTCCTACAAGGTCCAGGTTGTGCTAAAGCTGTTGCTAGCTGGATGGGTGTTTGTGACTTGGCAAACAGAACACAGATCAGCACTGTGTAAAGAACTGTATCTCAATATCTTCAACTCGCTGTTTAAAGAAAGAGCTTAATGTTCCCTTTAGGCATTTCACAAAAATCAGATTCTTGAAAACATGTCACATGCCACTCTGTTATTCAGGGTCCTGGTAATCTATCATCTCATAAAACAACAAGCAAAACCACAGAGATCCACAATTATGCAATTATGCCTCAGCTCTGCAGCCGTCATTATTTGCCGGTCTCCTCAGTCACTGCAGCAAGAAAGCAAAAAGGATGATTTAGGGAGGCTGGAAACTCAAGAGTGCAGCCAAAGCACAGTTTTTCAACAGCATAACATGCCTCTTACCCAGATTTCACATTCTGATGTGGTTATATCATATTGCAAACATGAACTCTACCATTTTTTTTTAAAATAGTGCCTTCCGGGGGTGAGAACCTCAATAAAGACGGGGATTACAGAGGCCCAGGATGGAAGCCATTCAGTTGCCATGTTTAAAAATCTTTGGTAGAATACTGACAGGTCTTGGATACATGGATGCAGTGTTGGGCCTTAGTATATGGCTCCACTGAAGGAATATGCAACCAGTTTGGCACTGACAGCCAGTGGATCACCGGGTATCTGCTCTGTTGAGTATGAGATAGAAAGGTGAAAGGCTCAAAGAAGATGTGCCTACTGATTTGCCCTTGAGCCCGCTTCAATGTCTAGCAGTTTACAATTTACTTCGGAAAGACATGGATGTTTACGTTGACACATCGCTTACATCTTACAGGCAATGTGGGGAAGCAAAAACAATAAAAACATAAGACATAGTTAAAAGTGTAGCCATTAAATCACAGGATGTCATATTAAAATTGTACAATGCACTATTCAGGCCTTATTTAGAATACCCTAGACAAAAAGACCCGAGCCTCTTTAGTCTTGAACAGAGAGTATAAGGGGAACTGATACAAGTATTCAAAATCCTCAAAGACACTGACAAAGCCAATCCAGAAGACATCTTCAAATTTAACAGTGAAATACCAACCAGACACTAGTGGAAACCATATGGAAGTAAGGACAGGAAGTATTTCTTTACTCCAAGGATTTTGGAAGTGTGGAACAAGCGACCCAGCCACGTGGTTCAAGGACCAGTGGGATGAGATTAAGGGATCAATTTACTATTGACTACCAAACAGGCTGGAGGGGCTGGGTGTCCTCCTCTCATTTGTAACAATTCCTATGTTCAGTATGGTTTATTTTTTAGCCACCTGATATCTACCAATGCAATTACTGCTGCAACCACAAATCATAGGTAACAGGCATGGAATGTTTTGTTTCCTACTCTCTCAAAAGCAGGCTCTAAGAAATGCATCGCAGTGGAAAGTTCCTAGCAAACCTGAGAGAGCTTTAAAGTAGTGATAGCAGCACTTTTGTTATACAACAACAACAACAACAATCTCTCAAGAGCCATTATCAGAAAACCATGTTTTCCTCATAAGGGTGACAGAAACCTGTGGATGCAACATCTGCCTGGTGTAGGGCATGCACACAGGCACAACTTACAGACACCTATTACCCCAGCCAAAATATCTTTAGAGGTTGGGAGAAAACTGGAACACCCAGTGAAAAACAAAAAAGAAGCTGGGGAAAAATGCAAGCTCACCAGGCTCTCCTTTCTGGAGCTGAACACAGAAGCCAACATTGTGAGACACCATCGCAACCACACCATGTCATCCTGTACAGTCGACGGAAGCCTTATAGTTACAGAAACTAATGTTAATGTTAAACTAAAGTTATGCCCAGAACTACTGGGAGATGTTGTTAATTTACCTCATTTAAGACATCAAAATTTGATCTAGTAAATAAGTAAATAAAGGAAATAAAGGAAAAACTTGTCTTTTGCCTAATCCACATAATCCTCCAATCATTTTAAAATATTCATAGAACAGGCCTCATCCAGAACTTTAAACATATTAATGCTGCCAGCTATTTAAGTACTTTTTTAAATATAGACTACCCAGACAGAGCTATTATTTAAGAATACATAAAACAATTCATTCAAAATTCAAATTTCAGCAAATAAAGCACTATACCACTGGAATAGAGAAAGCTGGGCAAACAGAGCTTTGCCAACACTGACCTACTCATGATCAGCAGGGTCTCTGGAGTGTTTTCATTAACAATACAAAGAGAGTGACCTCACTCCCCGACCTTTCACCTCCTGAAGGCTGGTTTCAGGAGGACACAAGAGGAAATCTTTGCAAACTCTCAGCTGAGTCACATCATCCGTTTCACACTCAAATCCAACTCTTCAAAATGGGCTGCATTTCAAAACTCAGAAATCAGTAGCTTAACTCTGTCCAGCTCAATCAGAAAAGTTTCATGTTTCAGTTTACCAGATTTCCTAATCTCCTGGGTTTGTTAGCTTAATTGGCAAGTAGGATATATATTCACATTGAGGCTTACAGCATTTGATAGGTTAGTAGATCTGTGGGTGGACTGTTTTGTGGGTTTGGCGTTTGTTGAGATTTCAGAACTGTGGCTGTAACGCTGGTGAGTTGGTTAGAGAGCGTGAACTGTGCAGTTAAATGGTTAGTTGACTTAAACTAGAAGAAGACTTTTCAGTTGTTTACTGAACTGCAGATGTTCTTTTTGAGGTTCTGGCTTGTTTGGTGAGCTCTTGGGTTTGGTTTTGAGTGATGTTGGTGAAGTGGCCTGCCTAGGAAGTTGTTCAACAACCTGTTCAATCTTATCTTCAACCATAAACTCAAACGCAGAGAAGAAGAGTTCTAATAACATTTAATAGCCACTTCAGGGCAAAACACTGCTTGTACACTTAGCTCTGGTGTGTGACTTTCCTGATCCCCTGACCCCCTTACATATTCACCGGCTGCACATGTCCTCCTGCTTCAGAAAACATCTTCACCATAATTCAATGGAAAAAGAAAGGCCATATCACCTGGTGGGTGGGTTATTTGTTTTCAGTTCTGTGCACGTCCCCAGTGACAAACCTAGGGTTATTTGTGGCTTTCTTTCAGCATTCTCACGCCATGAAATTAGAGCCTCTAAACCCAACTGAAGCCAACACAGGCACTCACGGTCAGTGCTAACACCAAACTCAAAGACTGGGAGGGGGTGACATTTTTGAGATCTCTACAAGGGTTCACAGGGCAGTCAGTGCCACACCACTTCATTGCTCAATGATAAATGATTGCTCACCCCTGTATTAGTTCTAATGCTTGGGTCAAGGGTCAGGGGCCAGGGGCCAGGCAGTGTTCAGTATGGGACTAGTTTAATTCACCTACCTTGCACATGAGGGACAGACCAGATATTGCTTTTGTCTGATTTGTCTTGGGTTTGGTGTTATATCCCGTGGCACATATGAATTTCTAAGTCCATGTACAATAAATATATACTGTATGTAGTTTAGCAAAACAACTGTCAAGTTGTTGTACAATTTATGGGCCAACCTTGCAACTGTTCCCAAGAACTACCTAATGTAAGCAATGGTCCAGCGCTCATGGCTGACAAGCGCCGTGCTTGTGACTGTGCTGACAACCTGCTGGTACTGGGCTGCCCACAGCCCCCACACTCTCACGTTACTATTTTTACCAGGGATTCACTTTTCCTTTGGAGTCCAGTCTGCATCAGTTTACAGCTCCACATGTCCCCACGCACAAACTGCCTTCTGTCACACCTCAGCACCAGCTGCTTGCAGGTCGGCTTCTGCTTGTTATGGAAATTTTTATGAAGCAGTTTTAAAACATTCACTTGTGCAAACATGCAAAAAAGTTCATTCAACACTCCTGTTCTGGCACTGCCAATGCTGCCTTGTTTGTCTAAAGCATCCCCCATCTAAAGTACACTCATCAATGCTTTTCATCAATTTCGGTGAGATGAGCATCATTTGCAGAAGTATTATTAATAATGAGTTAGTACTTCTCCAAATAACTGCTTTTATTGAACCACAAAAGCCAATATTTTTGCAAACTTTTATTTAAGAAAAAATCCAATATGTGGACAAGTTGACAAATGTATTTCTGAAACAGTAGCTTGGATGAATAAAATATCCTTTTCTTGGATGCACACAGCACTTACGGCTTGTCTTGCTAGTGAAGCCCTGAACAGTGCCCTGCATTCACAAACCTCAGTGCAAAGCAAGACCTAGAGCTAAATTTCATTCAAAATGATGTCTAAAGAAGTAGAACAACACCAATCCAACAAATATTTCTAGGTAAGTGTAGGCAATAAGGACAGAAAATGTCTTATACTTTGCTGTGTGCAGTTGGCTCAGCATGTTAGTTCAAAGCAAAACCACAACTTCAAAGCTTCAGCACTGCCTAAGTAAACTCTTGCAGAAACATAAACTGCACTAACTACTTTTTTGCCAATATGAATCCCAGCCAAACACACTCATACAGAGCCGAGCTATCTCCCAGATATATTTAACAGTTCCACAATTTTACACGCAGGACACTAATATAGAGTCTAGTTACTGTGAGGCCAGTGCCAATCCTTAAGTTTCCAAAAACTAACACTAACCTGTGAAGAGGTGCAGATACACGCACATTTTCCCCACTGGCATGGGATTCAAATTTTCTGACTGTGTCCACGTGGCGTGACTGGGAAAACTTGGAGAACTGGAACAGCTCCTTCACTGCGCTGTGCTGGACAGCCATATCTGACACGCTAATATCTAAACAAAAGAAGCACTGGGGTTGCTTAGGAGGAAACGCAACTGGACTGTAAGGATCGAGAGCAAAAGAAATTCACAGGCTGGAAGGAACAAGCACTGCTCCTCAAATGTCAACTCATGCAAAGAGCAAAGTTAAAAACTGGCTTTTCATAGTAACTGACCTAGTGTATTTCCTCCAAAGCCAATTCACTGTCTACAGATTTTACAGGGCCAGCAGCTTTCTATAGATTTTTTCACTTATTATTACATTCTAAGCTAATCAAGAAAGCACAATTTCTTAACACATCACGTGTACATCACGTACCCCCACCCCAAGAACCCGAAGTACTGACCCAGAAAGCAGTCCACAGGTTACACTTCTCGTCTCTCTTCCTCTCTCTCTCGCTGGGGAAGTTGGTGCTCCAGATTCTCTCCTCTGAGCTCAGCCAATGAAAACAGAACTGTGCGGCTTCACTACCGCTAGTCACTAAATTTCATTTTCCTTTCTTCCTTTAGCTACTAGTCCAGTGTAGATGCAACACCCCCTAACGCAGTCGAGCACACACACACAAAACAGAGAAAGAAAAATGAGAGCGAGAGGGAGAGAGAGAGTTAAGCACAAAGTCTCTAGCCTGCTCGCGTTTCCAGTTCAAATTTAGAGGCTTGATTGTCAGGGCTGAAATACACGCAGTGAGCATGCTCAGAGTTGAAAGACACGCTTTTAAATGAACATTACTTCCTTCCCAGTGGCTCCTCTCTTGTGTGGAAATCCAGCCCACACCCCCCTCCTTCTCATTTTCAGAAAAGCAGGAATGCAGCTTTAGCCAAAGTCCAGACAGCATGCTCCTATCTAGACCAGAGCCCCCACTATATCAATAACTCTGTGAGCTGCCACACTGGCCTCAGGGAAAAAGGTCATTTTGACCAAACAACTTGCAGTCTAACTTTCCTCGCTCAGGTGCTCCAGCAGTGAGGGCCTTAACTCTTTCCCTGCCACATGCAGACTGCCGAGTCCTTTCCCTGAAGAATTCTGTTTTTTAAAAACAAGCACTATTTCAGGGGAAAGCCCTTGTGTTTATTCCACACGATGCAGAAGCAAGTATGAGGGAACAGAAAAGTCCTAAATAAAGACTGAAATTTGTGTTACCACAAAGAGTTTTCTTTCTGCCCCCAAAAATCCTGGGTCTGCATTTATGTTGATGGTGCCCAATGTATACATTTAAATTCAACTTTGATTTGCAGAAATATCAAATTAACATGTAGATTCAATAAGGCCTGCAATTTGACAAATAAATGAATGTAGTTAAGAAATGCAGGTCTCACAGTGTCTTTCTAAAGGACAGAAGATGATCCATATGGACTTTTCAGAACAGCTTTACCCTGGAGTAAAGTAAGGAACATGGCCCATAACCTTCAAAGTCAAACAAACAACAAATACTCACTAAATACCTAAAATGCATTTAAACAAGCATGGAAACCCTTTTATCTTAAAATATTAAGATGTATATTACCCATATATCCATTTTCTATCCGCTATATCCAATAAAGAGCCTATCCTGGACAGGACGCCAGTATATTGCAGGATACACACTGATACAAACATACGCACTCATGCTAAGGCCAATAAACCTTCACGTATGTCTTTAGTTTGTGTGAGAAAACCCACACAAACCGAGAGAGAACATACAAACTCCATGTAAATAGCACCCTAGGTCGGGAATTGAACCCACCAGGGCCACAGCTCTGCGAGGCAGCAATGCTAATCACTGCAACACCATGCTGCCCTATTCATGGGTTATGTCAAAGCTATAAAACGTTTTACAGAAGTATACTTTAAAAATCATCATAAATTTGCTTTTCATGTCATTCCATACACAGATGTATGATGAAAGTGGGTCCTGCCATTATTTTCCAGATGTGATTTTTACTGTAACAGTATAATTGATTAGGTTAGAGAGACATGTATTCCACCATTCATCTGTAATCTTGGGTCTCTTTAAATGAGCATTCATTTCAGGCCAGACAAGGAATATGTCAGAATACTATCAAATTTTGACCTTAATTTTCACAATGATTAAACTGGAAATAATAATTATAACAACCTTTACTTTGTATACCATCTCAAAGCACTTTAGCACTGGTGTAAAACAACATTTATAAGGACAGCAAATTGCAGAGTAAGCATATAAGAAACACAAGCACTTAGAGGTACAGCAGAAGATACAAGGTCATTAGAAAATGGAGCAGACACAGACATCTAGATTTAAATGCACTCTGCTATTGCTCTGATATTCTTGGTAATAGAGTCCCTGTCAGTTTTGGGACATGGCAAGAGAAAGCCCCGTCACCCACAGAATGTAAACGAGCTTGGGGGACATATGGAAGACTAGAGTCAGACAAACAAAGACTGCAAGGTGGGGAGCAGACAGATAAGTCAGGCAGGTGCTGAGGTGCCAAATCATTATAAAGCCTTAAAGGTGAGAATGAGGATTTTGAAGTCGACTTGAAATCTGACAGGAAGGCAGTGCAAGGACTCTAAGACAAGCGTATATGACCTGGTCAGGATTCTGGCTGCCGAATTCTGAACACTAATGGAGTTTGTTCAGTGTGGATTTAGATACCCCGGCAAATAGTGTGTTGAGCTAATCAGTTCTAGAAAGACAAAAGACCAAATTTTATGCTACAGTCAAAGACAACATACAGTAGGATGTACAGTGGTGTGAAAAAGTGTTTGCCCCCTTCCTGATTTCTTATTTTTTTGCATGGTTGTCACACTGAAATGTTTCAGATCATCAAACAAATTGAAATATTAGACAAAGATAACACAAGTAAACACAAAATGCAGTTTTTAAATGAAGGTTTTTATTATTAAGGGGAAAAAAATCCAAACCTACATGGCCCTGTGTGAAAAAGTGATTGCCCCCCCTGTTAAAACATAAATCAACTGTGGTTTATCACATCTTTCGAAAGCTGAGTTCAATTTCTCTAGCCACACCCAGGCCTGATTACTGCCACACCTGTTCTCAATCAAGAAATCACTTAAATAGGACCTGCCTGACAAAGTGAAGTAGACCAAAAGATCCTCAAAAGCTAGACATCATGCTGCGATCCAAACAAATTCAGGAACAAATGAGAAACAGAGTAATTGAGATTTATCAGTCTGGAAAAGGTTATAAAGCCATTTCTAAAGCTCTGGGACTCCAGCGAACCACAGTGAGCCATTATCCACAAATGGCGAAAACATGGAACAGTGGTGAACCTTCCCAGGAGTGACCGGCCGACCACAATTACCCCAAGAGCACAGCGACGACTCATCCAAGAGGTCAGAAAAAAACCCACAACAACATCCAAAGAACTGCAAGCTTCACTTGCCTCAGTTAAGGTCAGTGTTCATGACTCCACCATAAGAAAGAGACTGGGCAAAAATGGCCTGCATGGCAGATTTCAAGACGAAAACCACTGCTGAGCAAAAAGAACATAAAGGCTCGTCTCAGTTTTGCCAGAAAACATCTTGATGATCCCAAGACTTTTGGGGAAAATACTCTGTGGACTGACAAGACAAAAGTTGAACTTTTTGGAAGGTGTGTGTCCAATTACATCTGGCGTAAAAGTAACACAGCATTTCAGAAAAGGAACATCATACCAACAGTAAAATATGGTGGTGGTAGTGTGATGGTCTGGGGCTGTTTTGCTGCTTCAGGACCTGGAAGACTTGCTGTGGTAAATGGAACCATGAATTCTGCTGTCTACCAAAAAATCCTGAAGGAGAATGTCCGGCCATCTGTTCCTGACCTCAAGCTGAAGCGCACTTGGGTTCTGCAGCAGGACAATGATCCAAAACACACCAGCAAGTCCACCTCTGAATGGCTTAAGAAAAACAAAATGAAGACTTTGGAGTGGCCTAGTCAAAGTCCTGACCTGAATCCGATTGAGATGTTGTGGCATGACCTTAAAAAAGCGGTTAAGGCTCGAAAACCCTCCAATGTGGCTGAATTACAACAATTCTGCAAAGATGAGTGGGCCAAAATTCCTCCACAGCGCTGTAAAAGACTCATTCCCAGTCATCGCAAACGCTTGATTGCAGTTGTTGCTGCTAAGGGTGGCCCAACCAGTTATTAGGTTTAGGGGGCAATCACTTTTTCACACAGGGCCATGTAGGTTTGGATTTTTTTTTTCCCTTAATAATAAAAACCTTCATTTAAAAACTGCATTTTGTGTTTACTTGTGTTCTCTTTGTCTAATATTTCAATGTGTTTGATGATCTGAAACATTTCAGTGTGACAAACGTGCAAAAAAAATAAGAAATCAGGAAATCAGGGCAAACACTTTTTCACACCACTGTAGTCTGGCAATATTTCTGAGATGGAAGTATGATGGTTTTACAAAATGGTACATACGAGGGTCAATAGTAAAGCCAGGATCAAACATCACCTCTAAAGTCTTTCGATTTTGATTGAAATGCAAGCACAATGTCATCCACAGGTTACTGCACTGGCTTTACCTTATGTAGTGGGAGATGCCGAGTAGCACAACCTCAGCTCTGTTGCAGTTTAAGTAAAGGAAATTTTGAGTTATCCACGTTTTTATATCTCTCTACTTGCATCACTGATATTTCAGACCATGTGATTTTAATATCTGACCAAGTGGGGAACATGTAAATGCACCATGTAAAAAATACGGGGCCAGTATCGAGCACTGGGGACCACTAGACTTAACAAACCCTACTTCAGAACAAAAAGACCCCCAGAGAGAAAAAAGGTTTTGGTGTCAGTAGGATAGTTAGTGAACCACTTAAGAGCAACACCAGAAACTCCAAACACTGTCTCAAGAAAGGAGAGTTAAATGTCATGATTAACAATATCAAAAGTAGCACTTACAGTAGGTCAAGAAGAATGAGGACAAACCGAACCGGAATCCGCTGCCATAAGAAGACTGCTAGTAACTTTAAAGGGGAAATGCAAAGCTGTTTTTATATTTTGGGGTTATAATGAACTGGTGATGAAGAGTGCATTTCAAACCACAATAAAACTACCAAGTACATAGTAACACTTACAACCTCCAGTTTACATCACAGAAAAGAAAGTTTCAATATAGCACCATTTTGCCATCGTCTGCAAATTCAAAATGAGGCAAAAAAAAAAGTCCGCTGAAGCGAAAGCAGCCCTACTAGATTGTAAACATGCTTTAGACCAAGTGAATTTCGATTCTATATGAACAGTAAATATTTTCATGAAACCTACAAGGTGACATGTTTAAGTACTGCAAAAAAGGGCAATCAACAAAAAAACTCTTAATATCTGATTACAAATAATAAACAATTGATAATTGTTAGGAAACCATGTTCCTCATTTACTTATAGCGACTAGTGAACAGGAAGGGCTGCTTTCACATCACAATTCAAGCGAGCTCTCGCTTATGGGAAGACCAGCGGTTTGTGACTACATTGCCACTATACAGTACTTTCACAATGGTCTCAATTTTACACTTAATTAGAAATTTCTAAAATTTTGCAATATTGTCAATAAACTTGTTTTGTTACTGAGATTTAATAACCTGTATGAAAAAATTGGGACTGCAGTTCCCCTTTTAACAAGGGCTGTTTCTGTGCTGTGTAATTGTATGAGACCAGATTGAAGAGGTTATCTTCACTGATGTGATCATTAAATTTAATTGTAATAGCACGTTCAGAAATCTGTTCAAAACATTACAAAAAAGACAAAACTAACATAGTTCTACAAGTAGAATGGGTTTTTTTGGTGAACTACTTAGTATAATTGGTTTTCTTCAAAGTTTTGATCTGACTCAGTTTAAGAATGCAATTTGTGCAATGTGATGAGTGCAATACCATACCTTGTTTTTATTTTCTGTTATCCAATCTGTTCATATTTCTAGTCTTCTCTAATCATCTACTATTGAAACAAACTAAAAATAATTTTGTATGGACTTATCCCAATGATTTAAGATCTGTTTAAACCAGTGAAGTGTCATTATTTCAGCTGGTTAAGGAATCAGATCTTTCTGTATTGATCTGTGGCAAACTCAGCAAGAAAGAAGGCAGAAGGAATCTCCATGGGAGATTCAACTAGTCAGAACTGCTTCATATCAGCATGCACATTTCACAATGTTTTTAAGCCTTTGAGAAAAACTTTTGGGAACACTCAAAAACTGATATTTCTAGTCAGACAGTATTGATATAAGTGAATGTGAAAAACACTAGAAAAACAGCAAATACTTTGAAACACAATGTGCAATCACTCAATTAGAAAATGAAGACAAAATAAAAACATCAGAGTTTTGAAAAATTATAAATGATTGAAATTTTCAATAACAGTATATTTGTCTATGGTGCTTTATTTAAAAAAAAATCAAAGGCCTGTCAGTTTTACACACTGTACTTCATTGATAGCTTTGTTTCTATAATCTGCAACATCTGGTGAAAGTATCAGATCTAAAATTACCAGGCCTGTTCCCTGTATTGTAACAAGGCTACTGGCATAGTACGTTATAAGCATATAAGCATGGGCAGTCAGGGTCATAAGAGTCCGGGACCCTTGTGTTTTGAGCCCTGGCAACAGCAACAAGATAATCTGAGCTGATGAGGGAGTGCAAACCCAATCCTCAGCTCTCACTGGAGACCCGTCTGAGTCTATTCACCTCAGCTCATCATACCAGAACATTTTTTAAACCTTCACAATGCAGACAGGCAGGAAGCCTAAGCAAGTGAAAAGTAGGTCATCCTCAGAGTGCTGCAAAAAAGGCGAATGTCAGGATGATCACAGCATTTTGCAGCTTTTCCTTCCCAAGCGTTTCTGGACCCTGTCCAGGATGTGGCTTCTCAGCAACCAGCAGAACGCTGGAGGGGAGGTGCAGAGGATGACGCAGCCTGGGCCTTGCATGCAAATGTGCAGCGGATCAGCGCCACTGCTGCTCTGCCACATGACACTTCTCAATTTCAGGACTGAGCGGGGAAAAGATGAAAGCTTCATAACCGAAACCAACAAAAATTCACATCTATGGGTGCTTTCTCTGATGCTCCTCTTGCTTTACGTTTAGTATAGCCCTATTTCAAGACGAATCGCTACAAAAAAATCTCTGAGCTGGTGCTTGGCCTATATGCACTATTATGCCTAAATGCCTATATGCAGAAATTCAGTGACTGCTTGATTGTAATATATTTCTACTCTCTGGCTTACTGTATGTATAAGCAAAATAAAAATGTTTAAATCTAGTAGGAATTTTAATTTTTCTGTATGTGATTTGAGAAGTTAGCAGTATGTTTTGTATATATTTATTCCAGCACAGTTGTTGTTTTGGTACAGGTTGCACAAGGAGAGACTCCTCTTTGATGAAAAGTCTGAGGGGTGTGAAGTGATGAAAACGATCATTCTGCATCTACTCTGTTGACAGGCACTGTTCAGCACCTCAGGGCAACTATCACAGAAGCTAGAAAACATTCCTGCTGCTCACACTCTTAACTCTGCCCCAGAAATATTTCCAAACTAGGTCAGCACATTCATACAGTACATGGATAGGTCCAACTGAAGGCAAGTGTAATGGTACCCCTCTTCTTAAACCTCAGCTATCACTAGACCAGTACCTTCATCTGCTAACTCCTTGCAATGCTGGTAAAAAAAAGGTAAAGTCCACATCAGAGCCAGATTCACAGAGGACAGCAGCTCATTGGGCCAGAGCTCATCCTGATGTCTGTATTGTTAAGAGGATGATAGACCACATGACTACCCCATCATGGGGCATCAGTCCATCACAGCACTTATATCTCACCAATGCTGGTCCTTACTCATACAGCTGGGTGGACAGGAGCAATTGGGATAAAAATACATAGATCAAGGGTGCAAAATCTGTGTCTGCGGCAGTGTCACAAACCCACAAACCTTTCAATTTGATCCCAAAGGTTTTTTACCACTACACTATGCTGCCACCTTGCCCTGCAGGACTGTACTCAATTTCTACCAGGTCATTTAAGGCCCCAAAGCTGCCCCAGGGCTCCTACACTCTCTCTCACAATCCACTGCTCTCTCTAATCTAAGGCCTGCTGTCGGTGTCTGTGAACACCACAAACATCATGTCTGACTGAACTCAGATAAGACTGCAATCTCTAAGTATAGTGAGCCATTTTCATATGACTGGCCTTCTGGTTGTGCTGCAGAGGCTACAGCATTACAGGCCAACTGCTGAAACACATAACTTATCAAAGGGTTTGCACCTGCACAGATAGCTGCTTTTAGTGGGTACCACACTTCAGTACACAAGAAAGACCCAATTTACAATAAAAACACCAGTAATGTCCCCTGCTAAGGACAGGTCAATCTGATAAGGAATGCTAGGGATGTGGTATGTTATAATAAAGGGTGAAATCAAATTGTACACAACCAGTTACAACGAAAGTCTATTTAAATACATGAAGCACATCGAAGGCTACAACTGCCATCTCAGCACTGCTGTCGGAGCTCAGCTTTGATAAACCACAGCTATGTGTTTGAAATTACATGTTCGTTTTTGGAAAGCAGGGCAATTGCAGGCCCTCTGAAACACCCATCACCACCTGAAGAAAAGCTAAACCATGCTGTAGAGGTCGGTTGAGTCAGCAATGGTTATTCTGTTTCTCAGAGTCCACGTTCATAGAGGAGTGGCAGCAGCCTGTGCAAAGGCAGAGGAAAATAGATAAAGCTGCGAGGGTTCCTGCAGCACACGATGACAAGCAATTCATATTTAAGAAGATTCACATTCACGTAGCACAATGTTATTAAAAGATTTTAATTTCATTTGTAAACTTAATTAGGATTTTCTAGTGTTGAGTCTATGCCACAAACTAAAAAACTACCAAGAGTGTCCACATTTTTTCATAAATGCATAAACTTTCCTACAGGTACTTGTACTGAACATTTTATTACAAATGTTGAATCTGTGAGTCTCTGCTTTGATTCTAGAGAGACATACTTGCTTACTAATAATTCTCCAAACTGAAAGACAAAAAATATTCAATTTGTTTTCCCTATGGTGCGTTACTGGGGAGCAAACCAGAAGTGCTCAGTGTTATGAACCTCCCTGGTGCAGCCTGTTCGCACGGGATATACCTACTTTATGGGTGCTCAGCTTTATCAGAAACTAAGGGACATAAGAACTTGTTTCTACACCTGCTGTTTTCCCTGGATATTGGCTGCTAACTCTCTGAAGCAGTTTTCAGAGTGACTACCTGAGGCTGCAGTCTGAAACATATCCACACCTCCCTTGGCTACACAGCACTCCAGAATCATTTGGAAAATATAAATGAATTAACAACATTTAAAAACTCATTGTTTTCTTTGTGAAGGCAATCTTGGATCTTTGTTAGTCAGCACTGGTTCAAAGTTCAGTAGGAGAGATGTGAGAGGCGTTCAGCCATACTCTATAGAGCAGGGGTTCGTGACGGTACTGCAGGGGGTTCGTGATATGGTGATGGAAACGTCAATGTCAAATTAAATAGTTCTATGAATAAATAATGTAATAATAAAAATAAGAAAAACAACAGTAGTAATATTAATATTTTACAAAGTGAAAAGAAGCATGTTAAGAGGGTTGCTGTAGCATTTATCTACATTTATTGAAAGGTTTGATTTACTTAAAATCTCAAGGGGGTACTTCAGGCAAATAATTTGGGTTACAGGGGTTCAGCTGACAAAAAAGGTTGGTAACCTCTGCTCTAGAGTATCTAGTTGAGGCTGTGCTTGTGCCCATTTCATTATGTGGGTCATTGCTGCTATAGCAGTGTGGTAAAAGAGTTTTGAACGTTAAAATCACACGTATTGCACAAACTGACCCCCTGCAATAAAAGGAAATATATTTCAGCTCGATGTAGTTTTGTTTCTTTAAAAAAAGAAAAAATGGCAACTGAAGAATTAGTGTGTAACAGTGCTTTCCTGTACTGTTCACCAGAAACTGTGGATATACATCTACTGTATACTGTATGTATAAATGCGCATTATAAACTGTGTTGCATAACTGCACGTATTCCAGTACAGAATACACTGTATTTTTATCCTTTACGAGACAGGCTGACTCCACAGTATATGAATTAACAGGAAACACCTCCTGCTGGGCATGAGGAAGTGTACATATCCCACGGCCTGGATATGATACGCGTGAGGGAGAACCGTGCCCTGTCTGACTTTCCACCTCCAACAGACACACTGAGGGGCACCATGTGCCTCCTTTGAGGTTCCATCTAGTCCAGCCATAGCTGCCTGGAAGCTAAAAATTGAAATACCACATTCAGAGGAGCATACTGAACAGCTAGCAAAACTCTCTCACTCTTGCTAGGTTAGGGAAATTCAGCCCAGTAATGTATATCACAGTGTACCTAATAAAGGGCAGAACAAAATCCAAAAAACAGCCTTTCCCTCTGTAAGTAACTATAAGACAAAATAAGAAAAAATCAAAATGCAGCAAAGAGTACCTGATCAATGTTATTATCAGGAATAGCAGCAGTAGTATTAGTTCCAGCACTACCAGCAGATAGCACTTTTAGTAGGAATATAAAGGAATTGATTAGCTGGACTGCTACAATTTTGTTTCTGAAAACACTCCACGTTTTGGCTCCAAGCTAATCGCAGCACACTGTTGTCTATATAATCTCCTGCTCAATTTCTCCACTCCAGCTGCTCCACCACGCTCCAGTAACCTGTCTATCTTTACACCAAGTCACAACGGCACGCCCTGCCCCTGTGAGAGCCCTCCAGGCTACAGATGCAAAGGACATGCATTCTCTGTGGCCCTATTGGATTGCGCTCTCAGAATTAAAACAAGACGCTTCAGTCGCCAAACCACCTTTCACGTCCACAAACCGTACAATCTGACTGCAAGCACATCTAGAGGTCGCAGAAAGGCACATGGAGAATGTTTAAAATGCACCTGGTTCATTAAAGAAAATGCTTTAAAATGCAGAGAATAATATCAGAGAATAATGTCTGTCTACAGAGTGTACAACATTTCTGAATGCCAATCTCTCATTACCAACAAATTTCAGCCACACTTTAGTGTATAAATTTGCAAAATTCCCCTTTATAAATAGATAATATGTCAGCAGTTAAAGCATTATAGATGGAACAATTACTATAGGTCTAGGATTGTACTTCAGGCTGTGGTCAGGATTAAGGTTTTGTTACTAACAAACTACTAATCTACATCAGAGCGTGGGTATTATTACATATATATATTGCTCTATTAATGCTTAAAATATAAATTCAATTTTAGATAATCAAGGGTACATTTGTTACTCTCTTGACTGTCAATACTTACAGGTCGATGAATTTTACTTTCTTTTTGTTTTCTTGTAAATTCAGATCAATGGATATAAACATTTTTCTCTTCTGTAATTTTAGCAACATCAAAGCTTATTAGAATCAAAGCATTTTTCCCCGCCCCTGACACGCAGGAAAATGCACTAAAGAGCCTCATTATACATCTGGTCTGGAGTTCATCCCAGGGCAGACAAAATTCTCTCCAACTGAATACAGGGAGGATGCTATCTGCATTCAGCACAGATGTAATGTCTGTAACATGCTCTTAATGCGAGGACCTTCAAATCCTATCCTTCTTAGTTCAATTTTAGTTCATCTAAAGTAAAATCACATGGAAGCAATGACAAACACCAGCCACAGGGGAGGTGCCCTAGATTCACCCAGCTTAAAGCATCCCAGCAGTGCTGTAGGGAAACAAGGAGAACATGATGACTGTACTGTGACAACACCACAGGACCAAAGGCAATGCAGCAATGCTTTAGGGCAGCAGTTCCCAACCCTGTTTCTGGAGGAACACTGTCACTGCTCATTTTACTTGCAGCTGAGTTTAAAATCTCCACTGCTAACTAATTACATAATTGATCTGCTTGCTTGTTTGAACTTTTATCTAACTTGTTCAATTATTCTTGAGAGTGGAAAAATACCCACCCTTGATACCCTTAATTCCCCAGTAAGTGGGCTGTTTCCAACAACAGCACACAGAACTTGGTGTACATCCTCGTTTTCTGATAGTTTTGGTTAAAAGGTCTTACTAGTTTATGAATTAATAATAAACAGACCCAGGTGAGAAATGTACTATCAGACATTCCCTCAACATGCATTTTTCTTTCTGCAGAGGTACAATTGGTTGCATTTCAGGCAGAAATCCTGAATGAGGACAGTACTGAAATTCAGAAATTGGTACAGGGTTGATACACATTACAAATCTTATTTGACTTTCTAAAAAACAAAGGAAAATGTACAAATATTTCCCAAAAAGATATCCATTGCTACAGAGCAACATTGAAGGAATCATGACTGTACAATGACAATGTCATAGGACTAAAGGCATTGCAGAAATGCTGTAGGGCAACAATAGGGACAAACACAGCATGCCAACAGGGAGCATCAGGATCACATAACAAAATGTGCTGTGAAGAAGCTGAAAATAAGTAACCATTGACCAATAATGCATTCTTAAACCAACAATCATTCTTATTGTGCCCACAGAGCAGTCAGCTGCAATGGTAAAATGCAAGCAATTCATTATCTTCAGCCTACACATTCCTGCAAAATGTGTTTACAGCTACACATTGCTTGTAAAAAAGAGAAAAAAAACACACAAGCCCAGAGGTTGAAACAATAGAGCACATTAACCATATTAGCTGAAGGAACTGCAGAATGGCTTGGAGGGTGTTCATTTGGGCACTTTTGAGTGCCCAGACCTAAGTACTGAGGCTGAAAACATGATGGCCAAGCACACCAAAGACACATCTAAAGATTAAAATCATTCATGGAAGCTATATTAGACTAGCCTCATCTCCCTGACTGGGAGGGAGGAGGAACGATGGATAAAAAGGCAGAGAGAGAGAGAGAGAGATGGTGATCCTCTGGCCATGAGGAGGGAGGGATAAGGTGAATTAGCAAGTGCTTTTATTACAATAGGCAACTCTTCACCAGGGAAGCCGCACACTGGCTTAGAGCCAAGAGTGCAAGGATTAGTCTAGAGAAACACTGAGAGAAATAAAACCTGTGTGACAGGAAGGGGGAAGCAGAGAGGCAGTATGTCTGCGAGAGACGAGGTCTGAGTGAGAACAGGGGTGCAAAAAAGTCGAGAAATGCAAGCGAGGGACCGGCAGAGGTCAGAAAAGGTGAGATTAAGACTATTTGGAGTTTAGTGTCTGAAATGAGAAAGTTCAGAGGAACATGACATCTACAGTTACTCCTACTGTACAACTGCTACGGCTCCTTTCAATACTTCCTGCATTACACCTGCTTTTGCCACGAAGCTTAACTACTTATTACAAATAAGCTGAACTGAATTACAATTGCTACCAAGACAAAAAACATTGTGCATCATCAACAGAAACATAAAAAGGTTGAAATCTGGTCAAAATAAAAACCAGTTACAAGAACTTCACACAACAAACCCGTTCTTTTTAATGCAAAATGTTGCTTTAATTGCTACTTGTGTATATCGTAACAGGGGTAATTTATATTCAACCACATTTAAGAAGGTGATTTAAAACATTAAAGCACAATAATAAAGCACATAACACTGTTCGAAGAGCAGAAAATGAAACGGCACAGCATGGTTCAACGCTGCTGGGCAATTTGTGGTTCAGTCAGACAAAAGAAGCCACAATGGGTTTACACAAGTGTATTCAGTATGCGTGTATAGCAAGCTGCACCATTAAAGTGTCTCCTGTCTTACAGATTCACAGGAGCTTCTTACAGCAACATCCCCAGCCGTGCACTCCTCCTCTCTCACTTCTCTACTCAGGAAAATAAGGAGGAAAAAGATCTGCATACGATTTGTTAAACATCTCAGTCTAATTACAGTAGCAGCTTAACAAGCCATTAGGTTTACTACAATAGCACCAGCGACTACAGTGAAAAAAGGAGCGCTTGCACTCGGAGGGAAACGTGTGAAGCAGATGCATCTCAGCCACTGGACGCCTACATTTCTACCCATCTCTCTCTCTCCCACACACTTTTCTGTCTCCACCTCCCTTGTTTCTCCTGAAAACTCTTTTTTTTTTCCCTTCTTTGCTTCAATGTGCCCCTGCTTCCCTTAGATATATCTCCTGACTACAAAACATTTTTTTAAAAATTCTATAGCCTTAACACTTTTGCTATTAGAATATGTGGCCTGCAACACAACTGGAAGACAAAGCTGCTAAAAGCATGAAGTTTCCTCAGAAGTTTGCCAGAGCTTTTTGGGAACATTTGCTCAGCCGCATCCCCTCAAACCACCCCCCACCCCGTCTTTTTCCCCTCCGGGCTGCCTACACAAATCCGAGGCGGTTCCCGGTGAGAAAACATGCTGTGAAAGGCTTGTGTTTAATACTTGCCATGCAAATTTTCTGTATGCTATTCAGGTTTGCTTTTGTGAAGAGGGTTAATGACGAGAATGAAAAAAAGGGGGAGAAAATCTACACAAAACCTCATCGATGTCTGAAAAGATCCAAAGCCTTTCAAACAAGCCGTGCATTTCTGGAAGTGGAGGAAGAAAAAAAAGACAAGGGTGACGTAGCCGCCCAGTAAGGGATGGGAATTCCTGTACCAGCCACAGACAAAGGAGAAAACATGAAAAAATGCAATACACAATGAAAGACCCAAATCGCTGGCCTTTGGTCACAGATCTTTGGGGTTGATGATCTTTCGTGAAATCTCATATCTTGGTGTTGGAAATAAAAAGAGAATAACAAAAAAGGAATGAAAAATTTAGAAAATACAGCAATACTTACAGCTGGGCCTGTTTTGATGGTAACACATTAATCGCTCGATTTGCACGTAATTAAGTGTTGCAATTAAAAGGAGGAACCTGTCTGAGATTCCTACACCCTCCTCTCCCTCTCGCTTTCCCCTTCTCCTGAGTCACAACGTACAGTCACAACTCCGCTGCCCTATTGTCCTGCTCAATTTGCTTTCGTTCCGTTACGCTTCCGCTCCCCCCCACAGAATAAATAACTTACTTGTACTTGTGCTGATTCAGTCGGATCGGCCAATGGGGGTGTGAAGTGGGCTCATGTCTCTCCGATCTGCCTGCACTAGCCATGTCAGTCGCTCACCTCCTGCCTCACCAGCACCACTCCACGCTGCACTTTCCTTTCCCTCTTTTTCTCCCCTTTTCCCCGCGGCTAGCTAGCCTGCGCTGGGTGTGCTGATCGAGGCACACGCCCGCGCGCAGCGTGCTGGCTGACAAACGGCCATGCGGGACAGCGCGTCTGAAAGGCTAAAGGGAATCGGCGAGAAATCCAGAGGAAAATCCCGGCTCCTCTCCGTGCAGGAAGATAGCACACACTCACGCACATGCACGCTCTCAGAAAAATACAGACGGCTGCTCTGTCTTTGTGCATTTGAAAATAAGGCTAGAGAATGGCTTCCACTGGTGCAACTCACACTTTCTGCATAGGAGCTTTTAACTTTGTCCAGTAGTCATGGAAAAAAAACACTGGGTTTTGTACTCCTTCTTACTGATGTTTATTAAGCAACTTCCATACAAGCTACCCTACAATACACACGAAGAAGGCTCCACAGCCGAAACGTTGTGTTTCTTTTCTTTTTAGCATGGAATACATTTTTACTCATTCCTTCCCTACAAGCTGCTCAGCAAACATACATACATATAGAGAACATACAGAAATGTATTTTATTTTAAATAAAAAGGATTTCCTAGGCCTGGCATGCCTGCAATGTCGTGGTTTAATGTTTTTCTTTTCGTTATTAGAACCGTATTTTTGTTATAAAATAGTATTTTTGTACTGTATATAATTTGGGATTCCCTTATTTTTTTAAAAATAATGACATGTAACATCAAGAAAAATAAGAAACTTTACCCCACGACAAGCTGAGGCAGGTGAAGTCATTCAGGTGAGGCAGTAATACTTTTTTGTCATTTCAATAACACAAGATCAATTACCAGAGACCAGTCGAGCAGCCTGGCTCATTGAGCTGCTAGTAGTGAACTGATCCAAAGATCCCATACAGCTGTTTCTTGAATGAAGTCGAGTATAAGCTCATTCCTTATTCTCACAACCCTTTGTGTAAAGAAGCGCCTCCCATCCTAAGTTTTAAATGTTCTTTCTGTAGTTTCACTGTGTGCTCTGGTTCACGTTTCACTGCTGATTCCAATGTTCGCTGGGGTGTCTTTCTCAATGCCCTGGATATTCTGAATACTGGAGTCAGGTCCCCTTGTAGTATTCTCGGTTCAAGATTAAAAAGGTTCAGTTCAGGCTCTCAGAGCAAAAGATTACTTTAAGTCTAAGAATGTATCTGGTCGCTGTTCTCTGGACTGATTTGAGGGCAATATACTTTTTGTAGATTATATGGCTACCAAAATTGTACACAACATTCTAAATGGGGTCTTACTAGAGCAATTTTACCTCATCTCCTAGCACAGCTTCCCTCTTGTTTAATTTTTCAACAGACAGCTTCTTCAAGTTCCCCATCTTATATCTACAGTATATGTTTAGGCTACATGCATGTCCAATATAGTTTGGCTATTCTGCCTAAATAGTTTTGTATTTTCTTTACTGCTTCTTCAGATTTGCCAGCCCTCCTCTTTGGGTATTATCTGACAAAGCGATTTCTTACTTAGTACACCAGAGCCTAGTTCCATTCATCCATCCATTTTATAACCACTTCATCCAAATCGGGTCACAAAGGAGCCGCACCTCGTTAAGCAACAGGCGCAAGGCAGAATACACCAGTCACCGTGGCACACCAAGACACAGACACACTCACACCGGGACCAGTTTTACTAGAAGCCAATAAATTGACTAGTATGTCTTTGGACTGCAGGAGAAAACCGGAGTACCTGGTCAAAACCCACAAGAACAGACAACATACAAATCCTCGCAGATAGCAATTCAGGGCTAGAATTGAACCCAGGGTGCCAGTACTACTGCAAGGCAGCAAAGCTAACCACTGGGCCACTGTGCCACCCATTAGAACCTACATCATTTATATAAATTAAGAACAGCGGTCCCTGTGGTACTCACTAATTACATCACCCCATTTTAAAGCATTTACCTCTTATCTGTACTCTGTTTGCTATCCATTAACCAGTTCTCTAACAGGAACAGCCACCAACGGGTTCAGGATGACATGGTGCACAAAGGAGACTGTTGTTAGCTTGCGGTCCTTGTTGCTCATCTCACTTAATGTGTTCCTGGCACCTACCACTTCTCTATCGGGTGCCTCTGGTACAGCTGTCAGGACTGCTGCAGCTAGACCTCAGTGTCTGTAATGGGGGCCTCTGCCTTGACCTTCCAGGTCTTGACTGGCTCTTTCCAAATCCTGGTGTGGCGCAAACTTGTTTGGCAGTGTGATGCCAACTAAAATTATCAAAAAAGACCTCCTGTGTTTACTTTTTAAACAAAATTCACTGTTTTAATTCCCACAGAAAGTCTGCCTGACAGAGGTAATAAAGAAAGAGAAATATATTTTTTTTTTTGCTGTTTCTGGATAATTTGCTTTCATCTCACTTCAGAGTGTCTTTTACTGGGGGGCCCTGAAAAACCAATTGATCTCCTGGGGAACCACAGTTCTTCTGCGTTTCATTCTTTCATTCTGTACACAAGATATGAACTCAACACTACTGGTACTGTAGCATTTCACAATATCCTTCTACAAAGCTAGCTTTACAGCAAAAACCAGTGTAAATATCACTGTATACATCACAATCACAATTACAACATAATCTGACCAAATACATCACTACACCAATCTGACTTACATCCAGATTAATCAGACTTTTTCATCTTCAGATCCTAAAATTTTGCAGGTAATCAAGAGCTCAACTGCAATGAACACCAGAAAAGACTGAGGTACTGCGGTCCAGAGTTGAAAAACCCTCCTTGATTATGAAGTCTCCTTCAACACCCACTGCCTCTTGAAACATCCCGACTCCTGAAAAGCAAGACCAGCTCTGTCCTCAGCTGCTTGTACAAAACATTATTACTAATTAGGCCACTGTTTTTATCCAAAGCGATTTTCATATTTGCAATATGAGCCGCATCAGCTTGAAAGACCATTCTTACAACAGAACCACGAATGAGCAGAAACCTTAAAAACTTAACTCTACTTTAGAAGCAAGTACAGAAGTGACTATAAAAATGCACATTTATTTAATATGCAAGTACAGAACAGGATGCAAAAACCAAAAAGTCAAGTTGATTTTTAGTGCAGCTGTTCCAAGTCTGCAGAACGAATCTTGCTGTCAGAAGAACACCAGACACACTCGTCCAGTGCCTCTTTAAAAAAAAAAAAGTACTGTGACAATGGAGAATGGACTACAAATGACACCTCACATGAACCACCAACTTCCATCACATCTGCTTTAAGGAAGAAAAAACACAGAAAAAAGAAACTAACAAACCTTACTGGGTTGGTCTTGCTCTCTCCAGAGCGCGGGCTGAGACTGGGAGAATTCTCTTTCAAATGCAGATGTGTCAGAGGCTAAAGGTTGTCTGGGTGTTAATTCTCACAACCCCACCAACAACATGAAATAGGAAAGAAGGATCTGTCATTGCTTCGCACATTTGCTTGCAACATCTGTATAAATCTTTAAAAAACTTTTTGACTGGTCTACTAATGTGCTGTGTAGATATGAAGTTTGAATGGATTATTGTAACTGCATCTAAAGAAGACACTCATACATCATAGGAATCATGACGTATCGGTATCGTAGGCTGCAAATGTGCTCCAGATAAAACTTTTTTTTTAAAATCTGAAGCATATTTGCTGCCTAAGACACTGATTCATACTAAAATCACAACAGAAAAGACATTAGATGTTCCCCCTTTATCTAACAAAATTGCCAAAATAAGTCTGAAGTGATCAGAGGTCACAGGTTAAGCACAAAGAGATAGGTGTGTGCAGACACCCATGTGTGTGTATAAAGTGAGGGGTGGGGGGATCTTAACTCCAGACAGACACCAGGCCTGTCCTAGAAGTCAAAGGTTATGGGAAAACAGGAGAACAAAAGAGCACTTGTTGCGAGAAAGGCAGAGCAGTGATGGCCGAGAAGAAAAGAGCAGGAACATGGTGGGGTGGAGGAGGGGCTGGCAACCGAGAGCAGGTTCACCACAGCAAACGACTGGAGCAGCGCCCCAAAGCAATGAGGTCGCAAAAATCTGTAACGTCACATGTCCTCTCAAAGGCCCAGTGAAGACTGGCCAGCTATCTTTCCCCACGCCAGAAGAGCTTCCTTTATAAACAATGTATCTTTGAGAGGCCTCCTGCATTGTCCACACAGTGACTCCTGACACTGGTACAAAGCTTTTCCATTTATGAGTCATGCCTCAGACTTGTACTGCAGGAAGAAAAAAAAAGGCCAAATGCACACTTAATTAACTTGATCTTCCCAATTAAATACAAACGAGGTGCCATTAACAGAAATTCCTGAGAAGAGCATCAACTCATTTATATGATGCAGAATCATCATTCACACAAAACATCTGTGTACTGTATTATCACTGAATGACAAAATCTCTTTCCCCATAACACATTATATTTATGGATTCATAGCATTATAGTTGCTTAATATATTTTCAATAAAAACTCTGTTAACTAATTTTATGAATTGTGGACGCCCAAGTACCTGTCCACAAAGCGAAAAGAAGATACAGCTAAGCAAACATTTTTAAATAAGTACACCTCAGGAACTCACTTGAAGATGTGTAAGAGGGTATGACTAAATTACAGAAACAAAATCTAGATAAGTAAATTATGAGTAGCTTGTAGCTTTATTAGCTTACTCTAAAGCTGTAAGACTTTAGGGAGTAAACACTGATAGAGGAATTCTGACAAAAGAAATTTGAATTATTGGTGAATGGCACAAAGGCTAAAGACAAAAATTAAAGCTACTATACATCAATATCTGTACAACGACAGTTAACCAGACAGATCTGCTGACATGCAGTGTCACATTTTCTGACAATATTAGAATTTGTCCTGATGTGAAAATGGAACATTAAAAAAATCAGTTCTAAATAATTTCTCTCATCACTCACAGCACGAACCCACCCCCCACGCCCCTCCACTTCACTAAAATTTCAGCAGACTTTGTACAAACTGCAACGTCTACACACAACAGAGGAGCAGAGGCAGAGCTGAAACAGTGAAGGAAGGATTGTGACAATCTGTATAAGAAACAACCAGCAGCAGCTGCCGCAGCTCTTACATACAGCAGGTACATTAAAGAGTCAAGTGTACTCAAAGACATCTCTGCTGCTCTGCACTCTTTGTCTGTGCTTGGATTCCTTCCCTACCCCCAGCTCCGGTTCTTGCACCTGTAGGGGAGTCAAATAAATTCCCTTCTGCAGTCGACCAGACAGGGAAAAAAAAAACAGCCATTGATCAAAGTCACTGAGTGGTGACCCCTGACCAGACAGAGACACCTTTGACCTCTTGCATCAGGCTTTCATTGCCAGCTGGGAGCCAGAGACATGAGGCCAGAGCTCTGTCCTGGCCTCACGTTTCACACTACTGAAAATTAAAAAACAAGCAGAAAAACACTGAGACAAGCAGACAGCGTTTTCTTCTAATTGGTTTAGGAGGATAACTATCTGGAGCAAACAGCAGGAAATAAATCTGGAAATGCATCTGCAAATGCCACAAGAGGTCCAAAAATCTGATCTGAGCTGCTTAACTAAAACTGCTTTTCCTCCACTGCCACCATAATCAATCAATTACCCCAATTACAGGATCTCCAAGCTGACCCTCAGAGACAGATTATGGACAGGCTTTTAACTCTACAGACACAACAGGACACAAAGAGATCTCCACTTGGCTTTGCCATTCCAGTTTCATTACTAAGCACCAATTTCTCCCTACAAATGGAACATTTTGTACGGGGTCTTAATTTTGACAGAGACAGCACCATTTTATACATAGTAGATTATTAATAGCACACTATGCATGTCACATAAAAAAAAATAACAGCTTTAGACCAAAATTGAACATTTCTTCATTTGTTGACTCTTGCCAATAAAGTTGTCAACTGATCTGATTTGGCCAACCACTGGACTAGGGGTGTTCACAAAGTCAGTAATTATACACCGGCTTTACAAAAATGCTTATACGTACTGTAGACATTAAGAATCTCTCTCTCCTCCCACTCTCTTCTGTTAGCCTTTTAAACATTTTAAGTTAAAACTGAATCTGCTGCTTTAACATACGAAGTAGCAGTTAAAAGTCTATTGTTTCTGCTCAGCACAAACCAAAGAAAAGAGGCAACTGTGTGCTTTGTTTTAGCCTTTGTAGGGTTCCTTACTGACTTAAATTATGTGAAAAGACAAAGTTACCTTTTCTCTGGGCCTCACAAGACTCCCCTGTGGAAGAGTCCAGTATGCAGGTCTTGAGGGGCTGAACACCTAGCTTGCTCTGCTGTGCTTTTTTGCACCCAAAATGGATCACTAGTGCCTCCTCCTGGACAGATAGAAGACCATTCTGTTCCTTCTTTTCACCATTCTGTCTCAAACACACAATCAGGATTGCAAGGTCACTGTCATTGCTGTCACTAGGTTCACTGGCAGTATTGCAGACACCATGGCAGATAACGTTAAAATCTTAAAACAGCGTTAATTCAACAATTAATCTTCTTAATTCCAGAGAACATTGAACTGGAGCACAATGTTACTGCCTACTACGATTCAATTTCTTGTACACATCGGAAACACTGACTATTTTGCACTTGTTGCTACTTAGTGGATGAATTTCACCAATACATATGTCAAGACCACTTAACAACCTCCTACAGGTTGGGAGTCTAATGTAAGAGTATCTTGATCTTAACCTTTTTCCTTCTAAGACACGGTCAGTCTTTCAAAATTCTGGAACACACGATTCACTAAAAGTTTCCCAGTAACTGCATCTATTTTACTTTAAATGTGCTAAAGACAAAGTTCTGTTTCTTGTGAATCTGCATTTCCAGGAGGAAGTGTTTCAACCACACTAGTTTAACCAGGAGCTCTGTGTTACTGTAAGGTTGGGACATATGGCAGACTAACACCACTGTGTCAGTGCTGAGCAGCCGCAACAGGGAATAACCACACCTGTGCACAACTCTTAACGAGAATCCGGGATGACTTCACAGGTTTTCTTTCAATGGGTTTACAAAACTGGAACCTGGAATCCTGGAACTTACCAACATCTCATTAAGGTTCAGGGTTGACATCAAGCCAGCCGCTACCATCGTGATAAATATCTGAAAAGGTCAAAAAAAGGACTTCATCACGTAACCCAACAGGCAGAATACCTTGAAAAGATCAACACTGGATATCTACACCGCAGATCTGTTAAACACTAATTGGATTGCAAAATAGATCAGCAGACATCAACACTGGCAACTCAACAAGGTTTCATCGGCGAATGCAGCCAATCCTTTGATTCAGTGAATAATTAGAACTCAAAAATGAATATTCTTTTGCTAAAATCACTTTATTTTAAAGTAGTGACGATGTATACGAGGCAATACAGCAATTCCACTCCCCACCCAGCACGCAGAAACGCGCACACCGCTCCAAGTCAAGTCTTAAACTACTAAAAAGCAAGCTTGCCCAACCTGATTCCGGACGTGTGAAACAGCGACCATTTGACTTTGTCCCAAATGGCTTATAAAACAAAACTGATGCACAGATCTCTCAAATGCTCAGAAATGGTGGTTTAACACTCACACCTGCGGTCACCCCTCGCATCTAAGCAGCTGATTACCTGATCGCCGCTTCCGGGACGCCTCCTCCCAGACTGAGCTGATCACATGACTCGGTCTGAACATTCTCCTGACTTTGGCGTAACTTTTTCTTTAACAAAAAAAGACTGGAAGAAATTAATACATTTGTTTGTGAGAACTGCACTGAAATACCTGCATTAAAAAAATCCCAGCAGCTACAGCATTTGCAAGGAAATTTCATGAAGAACGGGGATACTGCCTGAGATATTAGGGAATCAAAAAAGTGAAGATTCTTTCAGTCTCAAATCATCCTTTAAATAAACCTTTCAGCTTTGATAAATCGTGCCCGCAAAATAAACCCTGTGCTCTTGCTGAGCCGCGTACCAAACTCATGTGAAGAACACCTTAATGTCCAGTTAAATCACCAAGAAACAACTAAACTTATAATAATTTAAGAATTAGGTGCCTTACAGCTTCCCTACATCCCGCCCCTCACGAGGTGACGGCAGCTTCTGAAGAAGGGCCACGAGCGATTGCTTTGACGTCATACGTCCGGTAAGGCGGGCACCCGGCGCACCGGAGCCATAGCGACCAGTTACTATTGTAAAATCGTGGGTTTGGTTTAGGGTTTTTGGCATTCATATTCAAAGGAAAACAGAGCTTTCACTGGCTGATTATCAAACCTTTATTGGGATCCAAAATAAGAAAAATACCAGAAGAATAACGGACACAGCGTGAGCGTTCGTTCTCTCCTCAACTGTCCACGCCACACTTTCCCCGGGGTCAGAGATCAAATAAAACTTCTCTCACGCTGAACAAATTAACTCAGTAAAAATAAACCTAAATAAGAACATAAAATACAGAATACTGACTATGTTAATACAAATTAAATATGTCTCACACTATTTTCTGGTATCATTAAATTCTTCGCCCCCTTTTCATCACACGATTAGACTGGTCTATGAGGTTTTTTATCTTTTTTAGGTGCCTGTTGCATTGATGTTGCCCAAGGAATTAATAATGTAATGATCTGGGTGAAAAATGGAGATGTACATCGTTGAGGCCGGAGAGCTCAGCCCTAGTTAGAACTACATGACCCTTTTCACATCAGCAATGGTGAAACGTCAGGACCCCCCGAGGCAAGCTTGCTTTCAGAATGTGCCTTAACTGTGTCAAAATGAGCTCAGTGCAGAATATTGTACAATGTTAATAGCAGCAATAACGAATGGCATTTGTTTTGTGGTTTTGTCTGTAAATTTCTCTATCGAGTCTTTCAGCTTCACCTCTTTTTCCCTCACTGGTTTCAATCTAACTGCCAGAAAGCCATTCCTGCAAAACAAAATCCGGGGGAATTGACAATGTTTTGTCTCTCACTCCTCTTGGGTGAAAGCCTGCTTCATTGCGCTGTTGTTGTAATTCTCTGTGGCTGTCTGAAATAGCCTTGTCTTGGAAAGAATCTGCATTGCTGTGTGCATTTCAAAATACAAAAAAGTCAAATGTGCACAGTAACGTGTAAAACTTCCCATTTACATCACAAAATTAGACTAAATTTCCAGGTATGTGCAGCGCCATTTTCTGCAATTCAGAACAAGGCCATAAAACTTCTGGAGAGGTGAATCGGCCCTGTGAATACAGCTCTTTTAATCCAATAGAAATATTGCTTTTGATTTCAAGACAGTTTTGCCAACAAATACAACATACTTGTTAACTCTGCCTGCAGATCACGTTGAAACATTTCTGAGGTGAAATGTCTGCTGCACAACCTGTACTTATTCCCTCGTCCATCACATTACATCAATCATTACAGAGACTAGTGAGCAGGAAGGGCTGCATCACGTCGCAATTCGTGGGAACTCTCGCTCTCACCCATCACAAGACCAGTATTTTGGTGACAACATGGCAACTTACTGAGCTTTCACAAATCTCACGATTTTGTGCTTAATCTGAAATCTGTACAATTTTTCTATGCTGTCAATGAATTTACTTTGTTACTGTGATTTAATAACAAGTTTGAGAAATTGGGCCTGCAGTTCCCCTTTAATCAATACACTCAGTTCTGGGGTTGTTTGCAGCCAAAGTTGTCGAAAACTGCCGAAAACCCATCGCCCAGCCCTGAGCCTGTATTTCACAGAGCGGAACAGGAACCTGACGTGTGGTCGCCAGCGAGCGATGACCTCTGCCGCAGTGTCAGGATATCTTTCCATCCCTTCAGACTCCGTCCCCAGGCGTGGGAGCCGGGCATCGACAGGAGGTGCCTCATGCGAAGCCCACGGTGATCCGAGGCGTCAGTCGGCCAGACGGGGAGATGAGAGTGCGCGTTGACGACTCCTTCTCCAGCCCTGCTCCCAGAGAGCCTCGCTCGGGGCAGCGTGCTCTCGCAGGCGGTCACGAAATCGCTCCGCAGCACGGGAGTGCGATCCGCAGAGCAGGCCACCTGATCCGCGTGAGTGGGTCTGGGATGTTTCAGAACAGAACTCTGAACACCCGGCGGCCCGCAGGGAGCCGAGCTCCTTGAATCAAACATGTCGCTGGTGTAGTTGATCAATAACATGCAAGTGTTGCCAAAGGTCAGCCTGTAAGACCGACAGCTCTAGAGCTGGAGACCCTTCACTGATCTGTCTGTGAAAAGGGATCAAAGGCCATGGATGAAGAGGCACAAGTCTGGTGCCATTTCAGCCTCCCTTCAGACAGCCTACATTTTGCTCTTTTATTCACCAGAAAAAATGCACTGCATACTTGCATATCAAGATATATTGATCTACAGGTATATTGTTATATATTTATATTGGTAAGGGACTTGTGCTTTGAAATGCATGACTTGTTTGTTGAGATGCTTTCAAGGCACAACTCTCTGATCGATACCTGCTGGATCCCACCCTGGCCATCAGGCTGTCAGGCAGTTTTAGTGAGTCTCGGAGAGTTTCGTACACCTCCGAGGCGGTGTGAGAGCCGGCCCGCCCTGTGGGGGCGAAGCCCAAGGGCCCCATGGGACTGGGCCAGTCAGGCCCACACGGCCTTGCTCCTGTTGCTGTGCCGGCGCTTCCGGAAATCCTGAGTCCCCCAGGGGCGTCAAAGACAGAGAGGGGATCGTCCTCCCCTGAGCGTGCGCTGATACTGCAGTGAGCCTCTTGCCCTGGGTCTCGGTAAAGCAGCGAGTTCAGCATCTTCGCAGGGCAGCAATGTGGTGAAGGAAGGACAGGAGCAGTATGTGGAGGTGCCAGGCACATGCCCACCCTGCCCTGGGCACGAGGCCTGGGCTGTCACAGGCCAGGAGAGCCCTGTGCCTCACCAGCCTCTGTGAACGGCCAAGCCTTCTGAGCTTGGAGATCTCCTGGCGCAGGCTAACTCTGCATGCATTGCACCTCTGAGGGAGCAGGCACTGCAACAGGCTGCTGCTGCTTCATGGCACCAGCAAACATGATAATGGTGGTTCCCATTTTCTTACTCATATTTGACTAAAGACACTGCGGTGAAATGAGCTGCTGGCTTGAGACACCCAGCCAGTCAGTGCACTGCAAGGAAACCAGATGAGTCAGGTCTGCTACTTCACCTTGAGTTTAGAGACCCCTGCCCAGCAGGGGGCTCTCTCTAAGAATGTAACCAATGCCTCCCCGTTTTATCTTCCTGCTGGGAGCACAGCTATCTCACTGCCTTGGCTTCTTATTGGCCCTCTGATCAAATTCAGAAAGCCTCCATCAATGCAAGTGCCTCTGAGAGGGGGACTCAGTTATGACAGCAGTGGCACAAGGGCGACAGCAGGAGCACAGAAAGTCACTGCACCTGAGACAGAGGAGTGGGAAGGCAGGGACACTGCAGGACAGTGGTCATCCCAGGCATCCACCACCTGCAGAAGGAACTGGACCCACGTCAACGATTAGGCTGCAGTTCAGGCAATTTGAGTTGTGGATCCTGTGCACGCAGCTTGCCTCTGCCTTACTGACTGGAACGCCTTCACCAGTGCGGGAGAAGAAGTGTTTGAACTCTCAAGGCAGGGGTGATGCCAGTCTGGAGTGCTGCCAAACCACAGCCCCAGGGCAGCACTTGAATGCCAAGAAAGAGCCCAGGAGTGGGAGAACTTCAGCAGGGCGGCCGAGAGCCTGGTTTACTGCATTTCTGCTCACCCCAGAGAGAGCTGGGCTGCAGCAACTGCTGCACTAATTCAACACAGGCTTGCGCATAAGCAACACAGAACAACAGAGCCTACTAGATAGAGAGATGTCTAAAATTCACCCACCCCAATAGTGAAAACTACAGAATAAAATAATACATTGAAAAATGTTTCCTTTACTCAGAATCGGTGCACATGTTAGATTTTTTAATCTGCAGATGCAACCACTAAAAAAAGAGTCCAGCAGGCTTTTTTGAACAGAGCGTGTGTCACGCCACATCTAGAGGGCGCTCCTGCTCTGTCCTGTTCCTAGTTTCCCTGTGCTTAACTTGTTCTTCCGGTGTGTCTGGTTGTCAGGGGCCTTATATTTCCGGGTCTCCCTATCCTCCTCGCTCGGCATTGGGATTGGATGTCCAGAGGCTCGCCTCACCAGGTCCCCCCACGTCCGCTACCTGAGGGCTTATGTCTCGCTCCGACTCCACCTTGAGACTGGACCGAACCTCTGTGTTTGCTCCGTTCCTGCCGCTATGCACAGGGTCCTCCCGTCTCGCCGGTCTCTCTCCACGGCTAGCCCTCAGCTTCCATGACAGAATGCCAACCCTGCACTGGACCTCATGAGAGGTCTCCTGTCCACCCTAGCTTCTGGTTCCTTGTCTCCCTGGTTTTGTTCTTGTTGCTTGTCCCCCTGTTCCATCAGGGTTTATTTCTGTGTGTGATCTTTTGTTTTATTTTTCGCCGTCTCCCTGTCCCGGGCTCCCACGCCCGCTGGTCTCCCTGTCCCGGGCTCCCACGCCCGCTGGTCTCTCTGGTCTGGGCTTCCATGCCCTCTGGTCTCCCTATTTTTTGTGTGTCATTTTTATGTGTTGTTGGTTCCCCTGTTCCGTCAGGGCTTATTTTTTGTTGTGCGTGCTTTGTTGCATGTTTTTTCTGTTTTTTTTGTCTTGCTCCCCAGGAGCCCTTCCCGCCCCCCCCCTCTACCCAATAAAGGTTTTTTACCCCGGAGGAGGGGGTAGCTTTCAGCCGTGGACTCCCGGAGGTTTCCTTTCAGTTAAATGAGGTTTTTCCTCCCCCCAGTTCTGTGCAGCTCATTTATGTTTTGGGTGTCAGGAGCCGGCCTTGAAGGGGGGGTGGGTGGGGGGGTACTGGCACGCCCTCCACATCTAGAGGGCACTCCTGCTCTGTCCTGTTCCTAGTTTCCCTGTGCTTTACTTGATCTTCTGGTGTGTCTTGTTGTCTGGGGCTTTATGTTTCCTGGTCTCCCTATCCTCCTCGCTCGGCATTGGGATTAGTTGTCGAAAGGCTCGCCTCACCAGGTCCCCCCACATCTGCTACCTGAGGGCTTAGGTCTCGCTCCGACACCACCTTGAACCCGGACCGAACCTCTGTGTTCGCTCCGTTCCTGCTGGCCGGGCTGATCCTGTGATGCTCGACGCGATGAGAAGAGAAGCCGAGCCGCAGCGCAGGCTCCAACGGTTCCCTGCCTGACGCCAGTTCACACGCACTGACGGGACAAGGTCTGGGACAGGTCCTCAGAGGAACCTCAGGTGAGGAGCTCCTGCTCCCCAGTGCGTCCCATTTTATCCCCTCGCATGAGACCGCGCCACTCAGGCTGTAGGCTTTTTTTTAATCCCAAACCCCATTTAGACACAAAGAACAACCAGAAAGAGAGGAACACGATTGATTGAGAGCAGCAAACAACTATACGGTCATTGACGGGGCTTTGTTCATGCTTTCCAGAGGGGCAGGCAGCAGCCTGGCAGCTGCCATCAATCCAGCCCCAGCCCTCCTCTGCGGAGCCGGGGAGAGAGGAGGACATACATCCCACCCTCTTCCCCGCCACCGGCCCCCATCCCAGCCCCAATCGATGGCAGAGCAATTAGCAAGCGCTGCAACATTTCCCCGGTTAGAGAGCGTCAGCACAGCCCTGCCAGAACGGGGCAGGAAGGAGGCAGGACCCCCGCTGCAGGCCTGAGGGTAGCGCTGGTCTTTCCTTTCGTCTGACAGGCGCTTAGTCCTGCCTCGCACATCACTGCTCCTCCATCACCCCTCATCTTCAGGACCCTTAACGCAGGCCCCCCGTCTGTCAGGGCTGCCCGGTGATTGAAGCGTCTGGTATCGACCCCTCACACAACCAGCAGTCGCGGCGCTACTGAAACTGCGCGGCCAGGCTGAGTACCAGCTCGCCGGTGATTAACGAGCAATCAAGAGGCAGAAAGGAGTGCAAAGACCATCACTAGACTGTGGAAGGTCGTGCTCTCTGACTTGCGGATTTAAACTTTGTCCGGTGATGCTGGCTCTCCTGTCTTGTCTCTGTGGAGGTCTGCGTTAGCCAGCAGACCTGCACACGCAGAGCAGACAGTGCGAAGTTGAAGTCATTAGTCCTCACAAGCCAGGCTGCCCTCTGTGAGTTGTGAGGCTCCGGGCGTCTGTTATCTCCAGTGTGAGAAACGTTTGTCTGAGTGACCATGTCACCTGCCTATGTCTGTGTGAGACCGGTGATACTGAAGTCCTGACTACCTGGTCATTAAAGGGTGTCAATCCTGGTGTCTTGGCTAAGTTCCACCCTGGTTTGTGCTATCTGTCCTCACTGAAGTTCCTCCCTTGATCAACTGGTGAATTATTTTCCACATCTCCTGGTCTGCAGCGCAGGAAGTAGGCTACCCCCCTGCGTGAGAGGATCTGTGTTATTGAAACTGGATCAGCTTGGCACTGGCTGCGTCAGATGAGCACTGGGACCAGCGGTGCACAGCTGAAAGCCTCAGTGTTGTGTCGCTCATTTACAAACTTCCATAAGGAGAAGTCAGTAAATGAAAATCTGCGCTGAGCTCTGCTCCTAGAACTTTTCTGTAACAAAGTTTAAGCCGAAAATATGTTATTGGACCCTATGCGATAATTAAGTAGCACAGATCGAGATCCAAAAGAAGAAAGAAAGGAAGCCAGGTGCACTCAGCCAAACCGAATAGCCAGGAATTGTAGTCAGGGTCGGATTGCGGATAATGTGCGGTCGTGACACTTTCTGCAGGAAGTGATATAGGACTGAACAGGCCAAAATAAATTGCCAATGGGGATTCACTCCTTTAAAAAAACTGACTACAAGGTTGCTGGATCTCCACTGGAGTCCAGCTGTAGCCTGGAGACCCACTAGAGCCACAGTGAAGGGTGGGCAGTGTGGTCACTGCTCACACACAGAGCCCCGACACAGATCAGGATTCTGGGAATCAGTGAATGTCAAAGACAAAGCTGTTTGGACTGTTATTGTAGATAAGAAACAGATTTAATGAGACTCCCCTTGATCCTTACTGTAGACCACCAGATAAGACTTTCTAATGCCCTGCTTATCCTAAGCAGGATCTGGTCTATCAAAGAGGCAGCAGCACTAGAGATCCAAGACAAAGACACGTCCTCAACCTGATGTCTGCTCCTGAAGGACAGGGACCCTCACTGACAGTGATCGAAGGGAACAAAGGTCACATCTTCTCCACCGACACCACCTCACACACGCTGTCCTGCCCAGGTTCTGCTCCAGACTTCGCCTCCAGGGGGCAGCGCCGCTGTGTCTCAGAAGCAGTTTGTCTCTGCCGTGTGCATTCAGGTGTCTTTACCTTTATTGCACGTGAGGGGGAAGCATCAGACTAAGGCAGAGTTTCACACATTCACACCAGCGGTCATCAGGGGCGAACAGGTGCAGACACACATGGACATCACACCCCAGACCCAGAAAATAGGTCCTCTTGCAGGGGGACAGCAATGACCCCTGGAGCGGAGCTGGGGCCCAGGAAAGCTGAACTAGATCATTACGCAGACACATTCATCTGGGTGGAGGGACAGGTGCACATTGCTAGCCTGTCCCTTTTTGTGCTTTAAATCGGGAGACTCACAGGGTCAGAGTGTTTTAAACTGAACATGACCCAGACGGAGAGGCTCATCTCTCCCCATAGTGGGATGTGTGAAAGGAGGCGTTTGGGGGGTAGCTGGGGGCAGAAGGATAGAGGATTGGGTCTGCTGAGTGGCGGCCATCTGAAACTGGATCTGCTTCTGCGGCATGTGTACTGCAACAAGCACAGCTGGTCAGGGTGAAAATAACCATGGCGTTTCTAGTCACCGCACTGCGCGGCTGGATAAGTGGACCGGCGCTCAGCTGAGCCGGCAGGCTGGGGTCTCAGTTTTGACTGCAAGAAGAAAGAGCGATGTGCTGATGTGACAGTCACGGTTCCGCGCGGGGTTGTGCCCCCCGCCGCCCGTTCTGGCCCCTGGGGCGCGAACCAGGATCTCCAGCGTGACGCAACAGGGCCCCAACCGCGTGAGCTAAAGGAGACCTCCCTCAGCCCAGTGTTCACAACTGGGTCAGGACAGTGGTTTTGATACCCCTAATCATACGAACGGTGCCCTGGGATCTGTAATGACCAAGGAGTGAGGACTTCCTAGATCATCCAGGACAGTCTGACACCTCACCTGAAGGACAACATCTCCTATAGCACAGTGCCCTGGTCACCTGACTGGTGCAGAGCCAGAGCACCGTATATTTATCCACCAACTCCGCATAGACAAAACACAGAAGCCAGAAGGTTTCACCCAAAGGACTCGCACCCCAGTCCAGACTGGACACAGCATTGCTGAGCTTCTCAGATCTGAACAGATCGGGCTGCCAAGTGGCACTGCTGCTTCCATCAGGTTACCAGAAGCAACAGAAAGATCCCGCGTTTTAAAAGCGCCACCTACACGAAAAACACGTCTGCGGAGCTTCGGCATTACGGGACTGGGTTTTGGAGAACTGGCGACGCCTGGTGGCAGATTTCCGGATTTGCAAGCCGCCGAGACAGCTGTGCGCGCCGGACAAGCGCATCGGATGTTGAAGCTCCGAACACCGTCGTCCAATCGCGTCCCAGGCTCGGGTGCGCTGGGACGGAGCCAGAGCCAATCGGCTGGGCAGAAGTCACAGACCACCCGCGGCCTCCCCAGCTGTTCCAGACAAAGGAGTGAGAGACGCGGGGCTGAACCGGAGCCCGTAAGGAAAGCGCCGGACTCCCCTTGAATTTTAGGAACGGGCCGTGTTGTCTGGCTCTCCTGGCGTCGCTTTGCACACCTTTTTTTCCAAACGACACCGCAGGAGCTCCGACATGAAGTGCTGCGGCCACACTGTTTATCCTACCACGAGCATAAAGCACACAAGCACGCAGTGCGCATAGCTGCTGCTGTAGAAGATCCCACATGCTTTTCCTTTTGCTAGAGAAGTGTGACCCTAAAAGAGTCTATAGAGTAACCATATGTAGGGCACACCCGGCCCAGAGTCACCTGCTCCAAAATGAATTCCCCGGAACTATCAGTGTTATGAGAGAGAAGGTACAGCCTGCTGTCTGTTTCAGCGCCACACCTCAATCGGCTGTTAGCCACAGGGATTCACAAGTGAGACATAACTACACCGTCTCTACGTCTCTACGTCAGTTAGGCCTTACTCAGTGAAAAACTCAAGTACTTCCCTAATCTCTACAAGGATTACAGGGGTAAGAATGAATATTCGCTGCAGAGCAGACTTGCCTCAGTTCACAATGACCTTTGCTGATACCTTTCAAGTTGAACCCTGTCCTCTGGGGTTAGACTCTGTAGTGCCCTCTGGTGGTGAAATGGTGCATCCAACCAGCTGAGAAAGGAGCGCAGTCTCTTCGCTGTTTCGTTACTTTAAGCCTGTCCTGAGCTAGTAGTAGTGAGGCACCAAATTGACGCTTTTAAACGCTGCATTCGAAAAAATCATTGGGGAATGTCTCCCCTTAGTGGACAATACTGGGTAGTGCAAGTGTCGGACCTGAATCTACCTGCTGCAGCTTTCGAGAAAAAGTCATCAGGTTTAAATCACATTTGTTCTGAATTTGTAATTACAACAGCATGAAGGTCTTTGTCATCTTAATGATGACGGTCATATTCAGCAATGGTTAACAATGAGTAAATCCTTCTGCTTTACAAGCTCAATAACATTAAGCTTCTGTAACATTTTAGTAATGTTCATAAAGGCTACTTGAGAAACAGGCCGAGAAAGAGAAAGACAGTACAGACAGATGGCCTGATACTCAGAGACTGCATGTCTGGCCAGGCAGTGGCACATATACGCAGAAATTGAAAGCAAACAGACTCGGTCATCAGATTCTCTGAGATACTGGGCCTGCAAATCACGAAATCAGAAGCTGATCAAGATCAGGGTATTTAGGAGGGGTTACAGGCTAAAGCACGAACTCATATGATACCACAAATGAACTCAAAGAACCACAAGCCCAATGCAAAATTTCCATCAACTGGAATGAAAAACTCTTTCAGTATATTTTACTTTTCGTGTATAAGGCTGAATACAGAGAACGACTGTCTTGGTTGTGTCAGGGCCGACACTGAGTGTGGAACATTTTCACACAGGCGCAGGATAAAAAAAAAAAAAGCGTTGTTCTTCTGCTAAATCGGCCCGCCAGCCTGTAGCTGTTAAAACCTGAAATGGGTTAAATTCTCCGGCAACAAGAGCCTTTTATCTTCTCTTGAATGGTGACAGAGATGAATGGAATTGCTCTCCTAGCAGTGCCACACCCTGCCAGCGCACTGGAGAGGACGGGCTGTGCAACAGGAGCTGGCGTCTCCAACACCAATGGGGCTGACCAGCTGGTGAGCGCAGAGAGATGAATTCCAGTCTCCAACAGGGCTGCCAGGCAAGACACCAACACACCACATGCCAATAAAACATTTATTCGCAAACATCATTTATATATTCCTGAAGCAGTAAATAATTTTAATAATAATATTAATAATAATAATAATAATAATAATAATTACTGAGGCAATTGATCTTTTGCAACAAAATAGTATACACATTCTTTAGAAACACATTTTTGACCTTCTTAATTGCATAAAAATGAAGACAATAATTTAAATACATAAAGCATTAATTATTTCTCAAAGGAGAGGACTTTGTCAAGTAGAGACTTGCCTTGTATCAGCTTCATGTTTTGCGTATGGTTTTAGTTTCGCTCGTTCACTGTGGCGCGTTTCTGGCCAGATACATGCAAAGCACTGCAGAGCCTGTGGGAGCTGCCTGGCTGACCGCAGGAGGAGCCGGGCTTCTGCTCTGCAGACAAGAGGACAGAAACCAGGAGGCGAAGGGGACGACAGGACCGAGGGCACACGCAGCTGTGAATTCAGGATGCCGATACTGACCGATAGACGATGAAAACCAAACCGGTGCAAGACGGGTGCCTCTCTGTCTCAAAGAAACTCTTAACAGAACAGATAGTCCCAGCTGTGTTTGCACGCCCAAGAGGAAGGAGAGCAGAGGCGAGATAGTGCTACAACAAGGCAGCTGGTCACTCAGAGTGGGGTTCCTCTCTCAGCTCTGGAGCAGAGTCCATGCTGTGCGGCTTTTTTCCAGTGCTGAGGCAGGATCCTGTTCAGACTGCTCAACATTTCCTCGTTGTTCAGCCTTCCCATTTGTAAACTGGTTAGTGACCGCAGCCCACATCTCTCCTCTTACTGTGTCACAGCCAATCTATTAACATTTGACCTCCTGCGAGGCCGACGCAGGTCACAAGAGGAGGCCTGCTGGCCCAATCGCTTGTGCAGACCCCAGAAGTGCCCCGAACCTTCCTGGGAGGAGCTCAGCGCATCAGCATCTGTGGCTCGGCTTGCCTTGCTGGATGCAGATACTTGCTACTCTTAGTGTGAAGGAGGCATGTTATTCTCATGTCTCATCTGCCAACATGTCGTTCCTTGAAGAAGCAGTGAGAGACGTTCAAGCTGCTCCATACATCTCAGTGGCCTCTTGGGAACTGCGTGCCCCATAACAGATATCCAATGTTCACTACAGTACATCACACTACACATGTGCCCCTGCATGGGGAAGCACAGTGAAGGCACGTTAAAATTAGAAACCTTTAAACTTCATGACCCACTTAGAACCCTCTAATGGGACTGTGCTTGTTTCCCGCAAAACTGTGGCAGGCAAGGTGAATTTTGGCACCCTACGTTGACCTTTTCACATTTCAGAACAAACTGCAAGGACAACACACACTGTTGCAGTGCACAGAGAACAGCAGGGCATGATCCAGCCTCGGAGGTCAGACCGGGGATAAACTAGTGTAGGGAGGCACAGCCGGGTCCCTCTGAGCCCGGAGGAGGCAGAAGCACCAGGCAGAGCACGGAGCAGCAGGCTTGGAGTGCACCCGCGTCGAGTAAGCTAATGACCTGAAGACACACTGACGGGACAGACAGGCTAAATAAATAATTATATCTTTTGAAATATTTTAAACAATTTAAAACACCTGGGTTCCAGTGATGCTTTGAAATGCATCGGTTACATATTTTGACATTAAGCAAATGTTTGCACTCCTGGCAGGAGACGGTGACCCCCGGGAAAGGCGGAGACCCTCGGCAGGTTACCAGGAGTGAAGACAGCTATTGCAAAGGAGGCAGCGTATCGCTCCCATTCTGAATGTCCGATGATGAAAAGCCAGGCCAGGTAAGCAGGACACCGGGCTACACCGACGGTTATTTACTGTACTGTATGTGACCAGCAGTGGTTTACAGCTGCAAGTCAAGATGGTCACCTGCCTCGCCCACAGACAGCGCTCGCTGGACCTCACGGCATGTGTAATGATGTAGGACTGGGTGTCACCAGGTCAACATGCGGTCAGCCAGGGACACGCCACCAGCCCGCAGTGGAAGTTCTGCTGCTGCACAGAATAATGCCATTTTCTGGGTATCTGTCTTCGTCAGCTCAAAAGATTCTAGTTTGTGCTTTTCAGGGCTCAGCTCCTTTCTACTGAGGTTAGGCTTTTAATTGTATAAATTGATTTGGTTTTAGGTAGGATTTAGGTCGGGGCGTGCAATCAAGTTGATTTAATTATTTATGTCCCTCCTCCTTGCCTTTCCGGTTTCTACTGATCCATCACAGGAGACGACTGGAGTCAGTTGTACGTGCAGCGGAACAAAATCGTTAATCAGAGTTGCGTGCACTGTGAGATGACTGCAGCTGCAGTGCCTTATCCTAACTGACTATTATTGGTCTTTACTCAGGCCCATTTGCTGAACTGTGACATGGAATCATCCTGAGAGAGGACATCCCACTGGTCAAATGACAGCCCTGACACCAAGTCGCCACAACAACCAGCAAGCTCATGCCTGTTGCATGGGAATGTGCCCCAGATCTAACCACGCAAAGCCCCGTGTTGCTTCTGTGAAGACTGTGAGTCTGACTGCGAGTCTGAGATGACCCTCCTGTTGGCCGACAGCCACAGGAGACACCCACTGAAAGACTCAGACTAACAGCCACTGGATTTCACCTCGCAGAACTGCAGCACTGACTGTGGGGATGTTAAAATGGGCTTCACCCGGGGGTGTCCGCAGTCGGTGCTGCAGCCCAGAACCCAGAATGGCTCCATAAACTTTTAGCTTCAGTGCTGCTCTCCATGCAGATGGAAAGTGAAGGACCTTCACCCAGCCTTTGCTTTAGTTACCACAAGTACAGAAGTGATTATGTGTACTGTATGTGTATATATATATAACTGGACTACACTGCAGAATCGCCATGCTGTAGAAGCAGAGGCGTTCCCCTCTACAGTTTATCTGTATATACATACACATATGGATACATTTCCACACAGCCTCAGTGGAAGTCATGCCCTGACTGAGGTTTTGGCAAATACTAGGAGAGTGGAACAGACAGGTAGACAGCAGGTGGCAGGAGCCAGGGAAGAGCTCGTGTGCGTGGTTCTGGGTCACTCCTGCAGCAGGGTCTCTCTCCAGTTGAAGCTGTGATTGGGTCCATGTGTCAAGGGCAGGATGGGGGGGTCAACCAGCTGCCATACCCCCGTGTCTCCCTGTTCCTCACAGGCGCAGAAGCCCAGGTAGGGGATCTGCAAGGCAGGAGGGAGGAGACACACCTCAGTCTCATCCTGGACACTGAGGCGGTGCTGTTGCAGCTCGTACCCACAGGGTGGTGCTGTGTGAGCTTGTGCACTCTGAAATCCCTGGCAGTAAAGACGGACAAACAGGGAAGATGCACACTGACCTTCCGCACCACCTGTACAAAGTCCTTGGAGTTCTGGGGACTCAGGCCCTGGATCTGGCGAGTGCAGGCCTCCAGGGAGGAGGCGTGGGCCACGATGAGTACATTGTTACCTGCGGAGACCGGAGGGCACAGTGAGCGCTCACCTGTCACAGACACAGACCAGTCACTCAGCCACTGCCCAGTCACAGGACACACACGGCTGTTCGTCACTCAGAGAAGGCACACTTATAAAGCCCTCTGATTCAGATGTCTGTGATTTGTTGTGTCTAAATAATTGTCTGAAATCTGCGGATTATTTGTTTGCTCAGGATATTTCCTAATTATTCGGCTGGTCTCTTCCTTTGCCCTGGTCTACTGCACACCGGGAAACAGACAATACTGTCTCCTGGGAGGGACACAAACGCCAGCTCCTACCTTTGCCCTTGCAGTCGGACAGGATTTCCTTAGTCACTTGGAAACTGCGACTGATGTAAGTGTCATAGGATTCAGAAACACTCAGCTTGCTGATTGGAATATGAGGTCTGGGGACAGAGGGAAAGGCAGGTGAGAAGGTCTTTATCTGAACAAGCGCTGTTGCAAACCTAGATGAATTCCCGTCTGTTGGGATGTTTCCAGCAGAGCGGCGGTGTGGCGGGGCCAGTCTGCAGCCCTCACCTGTACGTTGTGTCCACACTTAGGCTGGCAGCAGCCAGGTCGGCAGCGGGTATCCAGGCTGGCAGCGAGGTGCCCGACACCCACTTGGTCCACTCGAACAAGCCCGGCTCCACACGGATCTTCATTTTCCCATCCTGCTGCAGCCCTGGGTGAGAGGGAGGCGTCACGTTACACCAAGAGAACGGTCTTAACAGTAATCACCTGCAGTGATCTGGACCCGGGAGAGAGGGGAAATGTATGGGGAATTTTGAAATCCAGCGGGCCAGGGCTCTAGGAGCGTGTAGGAGTGAGGCGCCGGAGAGGAGCCTCTGTACCTCTGAGGATGTGGTGTGCAGTCTGGACACAGCGCAGCGAGGGCGAGCAGTACACAAAGTCGATCACCGTGTTGCTCTCCAGGAGCGCCTCTCCTGCCACACAAGGGAAAGACAACTATTCTCAGCGGCATCTCGCACAACTCCCGCAAGCACTGAGACCTCCAGGGGGAAATGTCGGCCTTGTAGAGAGCTCCAGCATGGAGTGGGCAGGTTCTCATATCAGTCATGTCTGCCCTGGGCTTTTGCCAGAATCTCCCATCATCCTCAAGTACAGGTTATAGTTGTGGCATCAGGACTGCGTGAAAGAGCATTTGCCCAAAGTGAAAACAAAATGTGCTATAAACCTGTACAAATGAGTAAGGAATACATAATAATAAAAATAATAACAACAACAACATTAATAGACTTAGACTTATAGAGCTCTTTTCTGGACACTCCACTCAAAGCTCTTTACAGGTCCACCTGGATGATGCCCCAGTCCTCTCCCCACACACCAGCTCTCAGTGGGGAGGAGAGCAGAGTGATGGAGCCAGTTCAGAGATGGGGATTATTAGGAGGCCATGACTGGGAAAGGCCAGGGGAGAATTTGGCCAGGAAGGTGCTGGGTTCTCCAAAGCACATACAGTATGCAGTGGAGAACCCCGGTGCGGTCAGCAGTCCGTGCAGGACAGGGGACAGGCCCCAGCGCTCAGCTTACCCACGAGCCGAGCCTGCGTGGTTCCAAACACGGTGATGGGAGCGTCCTTGTCGTAGTCCCTGTAACCCCCAATCCTGGCGGGCAGGCCGGCGGGCATGTTCAGGTTCATGCGCACGTATCTGCCTGCTCAACACAGCAACACAACACAGCAAGTCACGAGTCCTCCGTTCTGCTCAGGCCCCTCTCAAGAGAAAGAAAGGACTGTGCATCCTGGTACTGTATGTTTACCTTAATGTGTTTCATTCTTATTACATTGCTTTTTCATTTGTATTAACCTGACGTTTGCTTAGATTAGCCCGTACACTGGTGTTAATTTGTAGCCAGAAGAAGGCACTATATATAAACCCAAACTGAACAGAACTGAGTGCAATATCACTGCACAAATTTGAAGGTGCTCCTGTCTGGTCTGGAGGATTTCAGAGATTTATCAGGACTGCTCTACCGGACTGAGGTTCTATGCGAGTGTTCTGGCTCCAGTGCAACAGCAGTCCTGCTCAGACTGGGCCCTCACCTTTGGCGTCGAAGCACTGGGAGAGCCAGTGTTTCCCAAACACCACGTCCACCCGCTCACCATGGCGACAGACGAACAGGCAGCGCTTGGGCATTCGGGACTGGCTGTTCACCCTCAGGACCTGGAGCAGGAGCACAGCACAAGCAGTAGTAATAGTAGTAATTGTGCTCTTATCCCATACTGAAGATAACCTTTTCTTTTCTCACAAGCCGAATGCACAAGGTTAGCAGTCTGCCCTCTAGTGACTATTATCAGTATTACACGACAGCACAATACTGCTGTCCCATGCTCTGCTGTATTCTGCATGGCTCTGCACTACACACCTGCATTGGCTGACAGATTACACTGAGGGTGGGGGGCTCTCCTGGACCTGGCTCCTCCAGCATCCGGCCATCCAGTAACCCGTCACATCCCCCAGCAGCGCCCGAGGGGGAGGCGCAGTTCAGGAAGGAGTGGGATCTGCGCACACAGACAGAGGAGAGTCACTACAGCACACCCTGTGCTCTCCATAGGCTGCCTGTGATGGATGTAGGGGCACGCTGTCTGTGGGGAGGCAGAGGGTGGCTACAGAGAGATAGAATCAATGATAATAATTCCTTACTCTTATATAGCGCTTTTCTGGACACTCCACTCAAAGCTCTTTACAGGTCATGGGGATCCCCTCCACCACCACCAGTGTGCAGCCCCACCTGGATGATTCTCCAGTCCTCTCCCCACACACCAGCTCTCAGTGGGGAGGAGAGCAGAGTGATGAAGCCAGTTCAGAGATTATTTGGAGGCAATGATTGGTAAAGGCCAGGGGGGAAATTTGGCCAGAACACCGGGGTAACACCCCTACTCTTTTTGAGAAATGCCCTGAGAGAGCATTAAGAGAGAGTCAAGACCTGTTTTAAGTCTCATCTGAAGGATGATGCCTTTTTATAGTATAGTGTCCCTGTCACTATACTGGGGCATTAGGACCCACACAAACTGAGACAGAATTAAACATGTTTCTTACATTTGTGACCTGTCACAGACTCCAGGGGAGAAACTCACTCGGTCCCCAGCTGGCAGGAGACCCAACAGGAAAAGTGATTGTTGCTGGAAGCCCAGTGCAGGGGCCCAGACAGACAGCTGAGGGGACGAAGCAGTGTCACCTTGTGAAAAGCACGTATCCGTGTGAGCGTGTGTGGCCACTGTGGTATGATCCCAGCTCGAACCTCCCTCACAGGGGGCCTGAATGCGCTTGTCTGTCAGTATCAGCGCCAGCTCACCCGTGGAAGACCCAGGTGTCACACTCGTCGGCTCTCATGATGTAGTTCTCGGGCAGCAGGCCGGAAAGCCCTGAGCTCAGGGAGGTTCCGTACACCCAGCCCTCACTGGTGCTGGTCTGCTCCACTGGGGACATGAAGATGAAGTCTCCAGGCACCAGCTCCAGCTCGTCCTCGTTCTGTGGGTTGTAGGGGTACATCACCCGCAAGGTCTAGAGGCGCCAGAAAGAGAGAGAGAGAGTCACTGCACCTCCCAATGTACAAAACAACTCAAAGACCTATCTTCAGGTTTTTAGTGAAGAGAAATGAAATGCACAACAAGACTCATGGTGTTAATCATGAAGACCAGACTGCAGATCTGCAGAAAATGGAATAAAAGCCTGGCAGCCCGACTGTGTTATTAATGGAGCTTTAACACAAGTACGCCAGTGATGTCCCGAACAGACGGCCAGAAAGACAGCCTCAGGAAGTTTTGGTTGCTGGGAAGCTAACACTTTCAGAGTAACACGCAGATGAGTCTTAATGTTTACTCACACAAAACACAGAGGCTCCATCAGGGGAGGAGGAGCACGGGGGATTACTGGCTGGTGCAGAGCTTGGACTAGTTCACTCTGTTGCCTCACTCTTGCCTGTGTGCTACACCCTCAGTGCTGTGTGATCGGTGCTGCTCTCGTGCCATGCAGTGCTGTGCTAGTGGGGCTCACCTCGTGATTGGCGAAGCGGATGTCACGGGAGAACAGTACGGCCAGCCAGTCGCAGCCCAGGGAGACGTCGATGCCCTTGGACAGCTTCTCAAGGGCGGGCAGGTGGACGGTCTGGAAGTGGTAGGCCAGGGTGACATGCAGCTGCTTCTTATGGGGCTCCACCCGGACATCTGACAACACAGAGAGGGTGAGAGAACCAGAGAGACAGAGCTTCATTGGCCTGAAGCACACAACACCACATTCCTGCCCTGTTTACAGCCAGCCCTCGGAGCAGAACTTCAGTCCTGACTTGGCTCAGACCTCACTAAGCAGCAGAGTCATTTTCATTACCAAATGCAAGGTCACCTCCTTGAAATTCACAATGTTGCCCAAACGAACAGGTTGTCAGTTTCCTTGGCGACCGAGGCTGAATGCCTCTTTCTTTCTTGACTTCAGAGCTTGGAAGAAACAAACATCCACCTACAGCCGAGTCTGCCTTGCCTGAGTTACCGTGCTCTGACTTGAAGCACTGCTCTGAATGACCCCTCATCCCACAGATGCACAGAACTAACAGAAGCACAGGCCTGGAGATGGAGCAAGAGAAGAGTGCACATCTGGCCCCTCTGATCGGTCTGAGGATCTCGTCCACCCTTTTCTTGAAAGAAACCAGTATATCGACTGGGCATGTGGGCCCTTTTCACTAAGGTGCTCCTTGTAGGGCAGAGCGCTGCTGAAAACATCAGGACCACGTCAGAACTCTTCCCCTCCACCACTGCGCCCACCCCCTCACCTGCTTTGCTGGCAGCCTCGGTGGCAAAATCTGCAGCAAACTTCTTCAGCACCTCGGCGCACTGCTCCTCCACGAAGAGGCCGATGAAGTTGGAGGAGGTGTAGAGCTCCAGGGGCAGGGGGCAGGGGAAGCGGCCTCTCCACTGACACACCGTGGACTGCAGCGCCTCACACAGGGCCTCCACCTTGCTGTCTGCACACTGCAACACAGCACGCCAAGTCAGATCGCGCCACCCGGCACCCATGCACTCCCACTCTCACGGCCCTGCTGCTGCCTCTGTGGGCAGGTGCACAGGATTAAAAACAGACACTCGGCTGGAAACGGCTTCCACTTTTCAGCAGAATCAGCACGGATTTAGAGAAGCAAGATATTCTGCTTTCTTCAACCCACTTACCGGGTTAGAGGAAGGAAGCCCTCACGCTCAAATAACGATTCCGCTCTGACACTAGACAACTCTGGTTACTAATGCTTGAACTAAATGGCCACAGCCTGTGAATCCAGATACACTCTGTGCAGGCCGTGTGGGCCTGATGCTGTATAAAGATCCATGTTTTGCTGTGTTGGTTGCTCTGTGCTGCGGAACTCTTGCAGGGGTGTCTCACCATGAAGAACTGGCACAGCGTGATGTGGGGGAAGATGTTGTGGGCCTTGTTCTTGCCGCAGGTGAGCCGGGACTGCTGCCAGAAGTGGGAGAGCTGGTGCAGCAGGGGACCACTGGGCCGCAGGTACAGCACGTACTCCCGTGGCAGGGGGTCGTCCAGGAAGGGATCGTCGACATGGGAGAACAGCCTGGGAGCACACAGCGGAGTCAGACCAGCACACTGGCGTGAAGCTGTGAAACCGAGACTCTGACATTCTGGCCTGTACTGTACACAAGGTGACTCAGCGTTCTTCATGGTACCCGGGAACTTGTGCACTTGTTAACAGCACAAAAAAGAGAAGAACAACTGATGACTGAAAGTGATATCGTGAAGATTTCTACACGACATTATCTGGTAACTTGTGTTCTGACTGCTGTGTTCTGAGTATGTCCACACAAGGGCAGCTTACTGCAGTGTACAAATTGTCTCGATCAGGGGACAATACCCATTGTACAGAGCACTGCTATATAAAAATCTCTTGATTGCCATTAGCTTTCAGCCTTTCAGACTTTCAGGGATGTCAGTATGGTTGGATGTGTGGGGCAGAAGATACTCACCAGTCACAGGCAGCTTGGACACTCCTGCCTCCTGTCGACACCAGAGCCTTCTGCCTGCAGAGCACAGAGAGAGAGGGAGAGTCATGTCACCTGCATCCTGCTTCCTGTTCCCCCACAAGATGTTCAATGGAGCCAAAGTAAATCAGTCATATTCTTCCAACTAACACACTGATAAGCTAACTGACATACTGATGGACTGACAGACTGATTGACACACTGATAAACTGACACACTGATGGACAGACAGACAGACTGACACACTGATAAGCTAACTGACATACTGATGGACTGACAGACTGATTGACACACTGATAAACTGACACACTGATGGACAGACAGACAGACTGACACACTGATAAGCTAACTGACATACTGATGGACTGACAGACTGATTGACATACTGATAAACTGACACACTGATGGACAGACAGACAGACTGACACACTGATAAGCTAACTGACGGACTGATGGACTGACAGACTGATTGACACACTGATAAACTGACACACTGATGGACAGACAGACAGACTGACACACTGATAAACACACTGACCGACTGACACACTGGTTGACAGGAGTGCAAGTTAAACCTCAGACATGGCTGTTAGCACAGTGTCTCTGCCTCACACGCAGTCAGGCCGCAGGCGGCAGACACACAGGTGTCCCCCTGAGACTCATTAACACTGCTGCGCCTCTCACGCTGACACCAGCACAGCGGCGGAAAGGCCACACATGACAAGAGGCTTCTCAGCTCGTCTTCCTCCACAAGCTGCTGACCCCCAGCTGGCCAGTCTTACTGCAGAGCACTGGGAAGAGGGCAGCAGAGCAGTGAGAGAGCAAATACAAGGTTATGTAGGAGGCTAAAAAACCACTGAAGAAGGAAACAGCAAACACCATTGCTGTCTTAACTGAGTTCACTATATTGCAGACTGAGGGGTTCACTGTGTCTTTTGTCTTGTTTCACATCCACAGAGCTCCGCATTTTAACACTGTGCGTTCGCAACATTTTTAAGCCCCAAATACATGATTATATCTAAGTGTGAAATATTTTTCACACTTGTAGCAGCACGCAGTAGGCAAATATGTTTCTGTGCAAACGTTGCCACAGTGAGGCAGTCAGTACAGCCAGAGCTTCATCCACCCAGCTGTGCCACCTTCACACACACCTACACAGCAACTGCTCCTGGAGAAAAGTCTGCGGCTTCTCTGCCTCAGAAAAACACTCTCTCACACGTGCTCGCGCACACACACGCACGAAGAAGCAGGGCTTATCAAATGATCTCATTAAGGCCGCTGTGCCTGGGCGTCACAAACTGTCTTCCCCAGACAAATTAGTGCAGAGAAGCAGCTCGTTAGCAGCAGGTCGCCAGACAGTGGAGCCGAGGGCCAGTGGGCAGAGATTAATGCAGTGCACTGCGGAGCACGCTTCCACGAGTAACCAGCATCAGAGATTTTTGTTAATTTGAACCGGGAGAAAAATGCCAGAAAAATAATCTGCATCTGCAGAAAAGAACCAGGGTTCTGTAGATGTCCTCCTCCTCAGCTCCAATGCAGTTCTGTGGTATCTCCCCTCAGCTCTCTTCATGCCACCCCCGCACACAGCCTCTCGTGGACAGACGCAGAGCGGGGCAGCCTCGCGCTCCCCACAGCACGAGCACACAGACATCCGCACACCTGCGTGCTCAGGACGACCCACCACCAATCCCCCTTCATACACATACATTCTGCTCAGCCTCCTCTGCTGCCTGGAGGCTTTCTTAAGGAAGGATGGGGATTCAATTCCACTTAATTAGTGTGCCGAAATGGTGCCTTTTTTTCTCATTTGCAAATTAGGTTTTCATGTCTCATGAGCAGTAGTCATATGGCGGGTAATGGAACCATCATTTAACTCTTGATCTTTATTCTATAACATACAAGAAAGAGAAGATGAAAAGGAGTCTGTCCTGGGCGTCCTCTTCAGTCCTGACACCTTCTCTAAGAGCTTGGCATTGGATCTGTGCTGCACACTGTCAAGCTGCTTAGCTAAAATACACAGCACCTGCGCCTGTCAAAGAGAACCTAATACATATACTTTAGCTATACACTAAATAATGACCTGAAAAATAGTATTGTTGGTATTTTTTTGAAGTAACAGATCACTTTCACTAAGTACCCAGTAAGCCCAGGGAGGTCGAGATCACTAGGGTTGAGCCCCATGTTTGCATCACTTTGGGGGACATGAGGCATAACCAGTAGTGAGTGTGCTACTAGGGTAGACCAGGATGGCCAAAACTAACACCACTCAGGAGACGGGCAAAGAAATGACACTTACGTCCTCCACGCCTGCTCACAGAGACACAGGGGCTCACTGGAGTGCAGCTCACAGCACATTCTGGTGTTGGCGTGACTGAGCTGCGAGGGAGTTCTAGTCTGCTAATTGACCATCTGTTCCCCAGCTGATAGAGTTCTCTTTGGTTTTGGTTTTCCTGTCTGTAACATATAAAGTGTCGGGGGGAACTCTCACCAGTCTGATGGAGTTTCACTTCAAGAGACTCAATTCCTAGTGGTGATCAGAGGGCTGGCTTCCTGTACCTGTTTAAGCTCTGAGCAGAGACTGCAAGCACTGCTCACATGGCGCTGAGCCAGGCCTGCGGATGTCACACAGCTTCAGAACCTTTGGAAACACTGGACTTCTCAGAAACAAAGAATGAATTCTACATGTCTTTGGTCATTACTTAACCTCAGACCTTTTGCGGTAAAGCATGCACTCCTGAGAATCAAAAAGGGAAATATAATACTCAGTGATGTAGTGCCAAAAAATATGTAGTGCTAAAAAAGAATAAAACAGTTAATGTTGACTGAAAGCAACCCCTAGGGCCAAGCACAACACTACCATCTACAGCCACAGTTTTATCGAAAACTCAAACACAAGACTTAGGATTGGTTATCATCAAAACCCACATTACATTAATTCACACAGTCCCATAAGTGGCAGGACCCAAATCACTAAAGAAGTGACCTACTTCTCCCGAAGACATACAGTAATCCAATCTTCCTAATTATCATTCCTTAATTGTTGCAGTTTAGGGCTAAATGGTATTGAATGTAGTTCAAGGCCAAAGTAAGAAAGCAAAAGGAGGAAACAGATGGGAGACAAGGCTGGAGCTACACTGATGAAGAGGCAGAATAAACACACAATAACCAGCAAGACACACTCAACACCCAGTGCTGTCTATACACACCGACGCCAGTGGCTGGTAAAGCCTGGAACGGCTCAGACTGGTCTCAGGGAACCAGAGCATGCACAGTGCAGTCCTTCTCACACGGGGAACAGCAGTGGCCGGTGTCTGCTAGTGCAGATTTGACTTGATGTTGTGATTTGTCCTGTTCGGTGTGGTATTGTGTGACGCTGCTGCTTTGCTGGCTAATAACCTCCAGCAAACAGGTACTGGAAAGAGGAAAGAGTAGTGGAAGTGCCATGGGGGAAGTGATCTCGTGAGGAGGAACACCAGCCACCCCAGATACACACAAAGGGGAGTTTCATGGAAGTGCCAGAGTGCGCATCAGACTCAGCCACAACTTTCTGAGTCACGGCCACAGGCAGTACTTTTACATTTGAATTACATTGGTTGATTCCTTTATTCAGGCAGCATGGTGGCGCAGGGGTTAGCGTTGCTGCTTCGCAGCACTGGGGCCTGGCTCACATCCAGACCTGGAGTGCTAGCTGCATGGAGTGTACGTTCTCCCTTCGTTCACATGGGTTTCATCCAGGTTGCCTTCCACGGGCCAAAAATGTACTGCTAAACGAATTGCTTTCTGGGAAAAAACGGCCCTGGTGTGAGTGAGTTTAAGTCTGTGTGTGTCCTGCAATGGACTGGCATCCCGCCCAGGGTGTATCCTCGTGCCCGCTGCTTGCTGGGATAGGCTCTGGCTCCCCCACAAGCCTGAACTGGAAGAAGTAGTTAGAAAATGGATGGAAGGATTTATTTGACAAAAAATCACAAAATACGTTTGCACAGCAGATAAGAGGAGCTTAATAAACAGTCATTTCTACACAACAAAACCCTAACACAGATGTTTCTTTCAATGCAAAGTGCACATCAGCGATTCCTCCGATTCTCAAACCAGCCTCGTCTGCTAAACCACCTGTGCTGGTGGAGCTGCCGTTGTCTGTTCTGAGGCACCAGAGACATCAGCACATCCTAAAAATATTCATCTTTGTGGCAAAGAGCAGCTACATACACACTCACTTCTATCTAACTAAATTAATAAAAAATCCAATACATTGTTCTGATTCTAGACATTTAGCAGGATTTTTATCCTTAGCGGCTTACAGAGAACAGGGCAGGTCTCTCGAACTGCAGTCCTCTGGGTCAAGAATCCAAAAGAATCCAACAGGTTTTCTATGTCTGATCCATCTTTCTCCCTGATAATGCAAAATCGGAGACACATACTGCAATCCTGTTCTTATTGAAATGGCACCTCCACTGCAGAACTCTATCTCATATCAGCTTTCGAGCTGTTTCCCTCTCACCAGCAAGCCATTCTTTAGTCAATAAGAAATCAATAAAAAGAAATCATTGCAGCCCACATAGAGATTTCAGACACGCCCTTTCATTCAGTATTTTGGAACAGTGTAAATCCATCAATTGCTTTGTTTCTGGTCTGAAATCTCTTCTTTCGTCTGTGAACGTTGACAGATATCCATTGTGGAAGCCCTGACATGCACAGTCAAATTGCCAGTGATTCCAGTGGAAAACTGAAATTTTTGACAATGAATCCTTTGTGCCGCTAACGGGGAGGAGTACCACTCAACTCAACATGATCACTCCGTTACTGTGCACTAAGGCATTAATGACTCTTCCAGCCCTGGGTGTTGAGTGTGTGTGTTGATGAAACTGCCAGGTCTTAGCTACTGTGCACGTGTCTCACATGCACACACTTGAACTGAATAATTTCTGTGCCAGATAGCCCTATGGAAGGAGCCTTCTCTGAATCAACTGAACTCCCATTAGTACCATAATAACAAGGCCTGATAATCTGATTACAGTGGATTCCCTACATTAAACTCCCTGCGTGCAGACCTGTTGTGAACCGACACACAGCCCTAAACAGCAAAGGAAGGAGTGCCTGCCCGTGAGAGGGCGTCTTTCCAGACTGTTTAAATCCAGGAGTGGGACCTCGTATGGGTCACAGACTTCCTGTCCTACAGCAGCTTCAAAGTTTGAGCAGTGAGAGTTCAGACAGGCCGGCCTTGCTTTGCTAGTTATGGAAATGCCAGCACACTGTGTTCCTAGACTCCAGAAAACCAGGTGTTACGTTGTCCAAAAGTGCATGTCTTCTTTACAGATCACCAGACGTGTTGTTCTGTTCTGCTCATGTGCTCTCTCACCTTAGCCTGAGCACAGAGATTGCAGGAAATTGCATACCACCTCCAGGGTTTGGGCATTGCTACTTCATCAGTTGGTGTCCCTCCTGCCCCTCTTGGAGTCTAGTGTCTAAACTCAGTGGAAGGGGAACTCCAAACCATTCCATTGGAATCTCTCTGCGATTCAGTCCTCCTCAGGCTCACACTGCTGAAGTGTGGCAGGAGCCATTTCAGAGGCTGACCTCATTAGAGCCAGTCTGTACGCACAGCAACATGAGCGCAGCTGGTACTATACAGAATGATATTCTCCACGGTGAACCAGACAGACACCTCCATTGCGAGCTGCTAATTAACGCTAACAACTATGACCTCTTCAGGTACAGGCTCTTCCAAACACGCATGACAGACAGATACCAAAGCCTGGCAGATAGAGATAGAAACACTGTGATATCAGAGCTTCTGCAGACCTTCAGGCATTGCACTAAGTTCAAGATTGTTTGGATAAATGTTGTTTCTTACCTTTAGCAATGCCTAGCAGAATGTTCTAAGGCAATGCAATAACACCATTAGTGATCCTCTAATGACAGGAGTGTTTTGTGGTTCAAAGCGAAGGAGCAACACTAGTATATGTTTCTAGAAATTAACTGGTGGCACTGTAGCTACACTTCATTGCACGGATGCAGCAGAGAAGTGCCTTTTTCATCTGTATTGTCTGGTGTGCTACTGATCCCAGGCTTACCAGTTTCTGGTAGAACTGGTGTATCAGTACTAACTGGGGTGACTAGAAAATATAATTATGAACTTGTTTATTCAGTTTAATTCACCGCTGTGTTTCCATAGGTTTCCAGGTGGTCCTTCCTGTCAGTTTCTCACTGCGACATCGCCTTGCTATTTCCCTAACCACATTTAAGCAGACACGACATTTCCACACGCCGACTATCAAAATGCCTGACGTGTCACTATCAGTAGAGGGGGATGCCTGGGTTAGTCTTCAAAGCAAGCTGCAGCCGTCTTCCAGACACTGCAGTGGAACTGTAACAGCAGCGCATGTGGGAGTGAGCAATAGGTTCCCCCTCCCAACAGCTGTGAGAATAAGCACCCATGATATGCAGATTAGAAGGCCAGGCCGCTGTCTTCACAGTGTGTGAACCATCTTCAGAAGATAAGTAAAGTTTCCAGCTACAGCACTTACGACGACCACAAGCAAACAAATTGTGCAATATCAAAATGTTAGTTCCAAAAATGTGAGACATTTCCAACCACGTAGCTTATGACCAATTCAGATACGTGAAAAAGAAGCAGAATACTTAGAAAACCTTGCTCTACATCCCCACTATCATGTCCCCCTCCCCACACAAAGACACCCAGAGCACAGCCGTGCAAGACAGAGAAAGCGTCTTACATTTCAGTCCACTCCCGTACAGTGGAAACTAACAATCAACAAGAAGCTGGTTCAAATAAGCTCAAACAACCACCTGCTTTTGCTCTAGGGCCTACATATAGGTTGGCTGCAAGTCACACTAATAATTAAACTAATATTTGAAACACTGAGCCGCACTCACACTGCGAAAACAGCTGGGGTTTTGAAAGTAGAGACATGGCTACAGTGAAAATGGCCGCTTCTGCATCACTCACTCTGACTATTAAATGGCGGTCCCACAACCATAGTAAATATGCAAGATGGTTCAATTTATTTTACAAGAAAATGCTTGCGACCCCTGGTTCTGGTGTTTTTTTTCCTTATTTTATATTGGTTAGTCTGGCGAATGAATTGTCATGCAGTGTGCCCTACTCTTGTCATCCTAGGAGGATCCTAGGAGAATGAGAGGAAAAAGCATGAAACAGGGAGACCAGGGGAAACCCCAGCCGCCGCAGGAGATAAGAGGGACTCCTGCTGGCAGTCTGGATGGGAGAGGTCATCAGGCAACCATCTACATCGAGCTCAGAAAGTTCACTAGGGCCCGAGGACATCAGTAGTGTAGGCAAGACAATAATGTTTTAATGTTGCTTTTTTAGCCCTATACAATTTCTTGCATGAGGAATTTCATACCCCAGCTTGCTCTCCATGAGACACAGACACACAGACAGGGAGAGAAGCTGGGGGTCAGGGCGCAGGGTCAGCCATTGTACAGCGCCCCTGGAGCAGCTGGGGTTAAGGGCCTTGCTCAGGGGCCCAACGGAGTAGGATTCCTCTGCCGGCTGCGGGATTTGAGCCGGCAACCTTCCAGTCACAGGCACAGATCCTGAGCCACAGAGCCACCGCTCCGCCCCAAGCACTCCAATATAGGAGTCTTGAGTGCTGCTTTGTGGTCAAATTGCCCAGTCACTTGGAAAGATCCTTCAGCAACCCGGCTGCACAGGCCCAGCATCCCCTCTCATCTGTCTGACTGGTACCAGCGTGCGGGTTACAGCACGGGAATCTGAGCGAGGGCCAGGGGTCACAGGAGCAGCCTGCGAGGCAGCGTGGTGGGCCCCCACTCACAGGGAGCTCACATCCAGCTCGGAGACCCCTTCAGCTTCGTTTTACTTGCCTCCCCTTCGCCTTTGAAAACAAACCAAAAACCATGTTCCTCTTTCTTTTCTGCTGACTTTTACATCCTCACTCTCTTTTGCTGCTGCTCAGCAGAAGAAGGGCTGTTTCTTGCAGAACCTCGGTCGCTGACACGGTACCTGAGCCTGGTTTTGCTGGGAACAGGGTTCTCCAGAAGCAGATCTCCCTGGCATGACATGGCTCTTGGTGCATGTTCTTCTCAGAGCAGGTAAGACACTAAAAACATCACAACCTGATGGGGAGCTAAGCATGGTCAGTGCCTGTGTCCGGTTATGAAATGTGCATCATTTCAAGTCAGAATAGGTTTCTCATTTGAAGAAATAGCTGTGAAGGTTAAGAAGCCACCTGGCAAGTCAGAGCTGTAACCTTGAGCTCAGAGCAGAAATAGTCTGGTTTGTTTTGAAGAGCGAATCCAGCCCTTGGACATCTCCAGGAGAGGAGTGACATCGTGTGGCTGTGCACATTTACTTGCATCTGCTTTTGCGACTGTGTCTGTGACAGCGTTTGTGTGTATTTGTATACATGCAATTCAGAGGTAAAAGAGCCTGGTGCCAAACTGCCAGTTTGCAGAGTGTAGGGGGTTTCCAGTTCAGGTTTGGGCATCACCCTAAGTATGTTCCTGCACCTCCAGGTGCTCAGCTCTTCAGTGATATGTCAAGCCCAGGCTGTCTTACAGCATCTGACTAAATGACATGCTCATTGTGTGAGACCTCGCTCCTCACTACAAGTCAAAGCGAGAGTGCAGTCCTGCTGAGGAACGCTCTACTGTGGGGACAGCAGCTTTTGTTTGTTGAGTCTGAATGCTTTCTGACGTCGTGAAGCTGCTTGAGACCTGGAACCGCAAATGTAACAGGAAACAATAGCTCACTCTTCCAGAAACCTGCACAGAATGTGTTTCAGACTTTTTCCTGCTCTGGATGTTTGTTTCTCACTCATTCAAAGAAGACAGACCAGCCTTCATCAGTCAGCCTGTCATAGAAGGAACAGGAAGGAAGGATGAGCCACACAAATACGCCCCTGGCCCAGGGCACGTGAGACTTTATGACACAGTCAAAGCCACAAGGCCTACTGCCGTCCTCTGGCTGATGATTGCTGTCTCAAGGTCACCTCAGAGTGCCCAAGACACACAGCAATTTGGCATTAAATCCACAACACCAGACAGGCTGGTCTAGGCAACCCAATGAGAAAGGTTGCCATAACAATGGTTACTACTGAAGAGGCCAAGCAGGCAACCGCAACAAGTAAATCTGTTAACTGCTGGGTCTCATTATAAAAACTTGGCAGCTTATAGCTCATTATTCAACCGGTGCATAAAATTAGTTGATCTTTGACAGACACAAGGAAATTCAACACAAATTCCAAAAAATGTTGCAGCCCTTTAGCTCAGACAATTTGAGCACTCATACTCTGACCCTCTGATTACAGACATAGTCCCCACACTCACTGCCTCCACTGCACAGACACAGCCCCCACACTCACTGCCCCCACTGCACAGACACAGCCCCCACTGCACAGACACAGCCCCCACACTCACTGTCCCCACTGCACAGACACAGCCCCCACACTCACTGCCTCCACTTCACAGACACAGCCCCCACACTCACTGTCCCCACTGCACAGACACAGCCCCCACACTCACTGCCCCCACTGCACAGACACAGCCCCCACACTCACTGCCCCCCACTGCACAGACACAGCCCCCACACTCACTGCCTCCACTGCACAGACACAGCCCCCACACTCACTGCCCCCACTGCACAGACACAGCACCCACACTCACTGCCCCCACTGCACAGACACAGCCCCCACACTCACTGCCCCCCACTGCACAGACACAGCCCCCACACTCACTGTCTCCACTGCACAGACACAACACCCACACTCACTGTCCCCACTGCACAGACACAGCCCCCACACTCACTGTCCCCACTGCACAGACACAGCCCCCACACTCACTGCCCCCCACTGCACAGACACAGCCCCCACACTCACTGCCTCCACTGCACAGACACAACACCCACACTCACTGTCCCCACTGCACAGACACAGCCCCCACACTCACTGTCTCCACTGCACAGACACAACACCCACACTCACTGTCCCCACTGCACAGACACAGCCCCCACACTCACTGTCCCCACTGCACAGACACAGCCCCCACACTCACTGTCCCCACTGCACAGACACAGCCCCCACACTCACTGCCCCCCACTGCACAGACACAGCCTCCACACTCACTGCCTCCACTGCACAGACACAGCCTCCACACTCACTGCCCCACTGCACAGACACAGCCCCCATACTCACTGTCTCCACTGCACAGACACAGCCCCCACACTCACTGCCCCCACTGCACAGACACAGCCTCCACACTCACTGCCTCCACTGCACAGACACAGCCCCCACACTCACTGTCTCCACTGCACAGACACAGCCTCCACACTCACTGCCTCCACTGCAGACACAGCCCCCACACTCACTGCCCCCACTGCAAAGACACTGCACGGCAATGGCACTCTCCACTGTACAGATTAACATTATTCAGGAGTGACTTCACTTTCCTCACTAATTTCTGTCTCCACTGCACAGACACAGCCCCCACTGCACAGACACAGCCCCCACACTCACTGTCTCCACTGCACAGACACAGCCCTCACACTCACTGCCCCCACTGCACAGACACAGCCCCCACACTCACTGCCCCCACTGCACAGACACAGCCCCCACACTCACTGTCCCCACTGCACAGACACAGCCTCCACACTCACTGTCCCCACTGCACAGACACAGCCCCCACACTCACTGTCCCACTGCACAGACACAGCCCCCACACTCACTGTCCCACTGCACAGACACAGCCCCCACACTCACTGTCCCCACTGCACAGACACAGCCCCAACACTCACTGCCCCCCACTGCACAGACACAGCCCCCACACTCACTGCCTCCACTGCACAGACACAGCCCCCACACTCACTGTCCCCACTGCACAGACACAGCCCCCACACTCACTGCCCCCACTGCACAGACACAGCCCCCACTGCACAGACACAGCCCCCACACTCACTGTCTCCACTGCACAGACACAGCCCCCACACTCACTGCCTCCACACTCACTGCCCCCACTGCACAGACACAGCCCCCACACTCACTGCCCCCACTGCACAGACACAGCCCCCACACTCACTGCCCCCCACTGCACAGACACAGCCCCCACACTCACTGCCTCCACTGCACAGACACAGCCCCCACACTCACTGTCTCCACTGCACAGACACAGCCCCCACACTCACTGCCTCCACTGCACAGACACAGCCCCCACACTCACTGTCTCCACTGCACAGACACAGCCCCCACACTCACTGCCTCCACTGCACAGACACAGCCCCCACACTCACTGTCCCCACTGCACAGACACAGCCTCCACACTCACTGCCTCCACTGCACAGACACAGCCCCCACACTCATTGCCTCCACTGCACAGACACAACCCCCACACTCACTGCCCCCACTGCACAGACACAGCCCCCACACTCAATGCCTCCACTGCACAGACACAGCCCCCACACTCACTGCCCCCCACTGCACAGACACTGCACGGCAACGGCACTCTCCACTGTACAGATTAACATTATTCAGGAGTGACTTCACTTTCCTCACTAATTTCTGCTTTACTTCATCTAATTTGAATGCAGTGAAGAAAAAGAAAAGAAAAGAGGCATTTGTTTCCCTGTGATTAAGGAAGCGTGCTTCAAAACACAATTCATGGCCAGCAGTCTGAGAAACACGCTGCAATTACCCACTAATTGCTTGTAAGAACATTATCCGTGTTTGCTGTTATTAGAATTATTATTAAACTGTCACGCACAAATTACGGAGCTGTGAGCCTGCAATTGTCCACAGAAAGCTCTGCAAATGTGCGCCAGTGCCTTTCCTTCTTCTGTTGGTCCCCAGCGGTGAGTGTGTCCGAGTCTCCGGACCCGATGCCAGAATTCAGGCTCCCCGGCTGCACTTGGCCTGAGCCTGAGGGCACTTGCGTCTCACAGAGCCAAACAGTAACAGAATTACAGATCACCGGCAATCAATTGCGCAACTGAGGAGTTTCAAAACTGAAGAGCACAGAGCTGATCAGGGAACAGATTTTGTAGCCTGGCATTTGCTCCAACTCAATTGTGTGGAGCTCTTTAAAGATTTTCACTTGTAAAATAAAAAGGACTTACACACCATGGAAATCATATCCACCTTAACATTCTGCACAGACGCACTGTATAAGTTTTTGAAATCTGATATTTTTTAGAAGAAAGGTTCAGGCTCTGATCGGCTGTACAAACTGTCCTTTTTGACTTGAGCATCTGACAGACGCACAGGGTCATTCTGTCTTGTTTTCTAGCTCTTTGGCGAGATGAACACACCCACACCCAGACTCCTCGCAGCCTGTTCGCCACACACGGTCCTTCAGAGGGACTGTGACTGCGGGTGAAAATGTGCCAAAAGAAAAATTCACATCACGTTTTGTTACGACCTTGTGTTACTGTTCATCGTTATCTGCAGTGCAGCTGAGGAAATAATTCCGTAGAAGTAAAGGAAAATTTTACATCTTCCGATTTACACCAACAAAAGACCAATGAGGGCTCAGAGCAAAGAAACGAGGTCACGGTAACATTTTCAATTATTACTTGAAGCCATCTTAAACACCCAGTCAGTTTTACAAATGGAACACATTGAAACCAGTTGAAACCAAGCATCTACCAGACAGCTTGTCAAAACCAGTGTTCCGCACAGGCTATTGCGATCTGAAGACTTGCAGATCTCGAGTCATCAGAGGGAAGATATGGAGCGAAAAGTTACAACACAAAAGGTTTATCTTTTCCAACATCAGGTTGCAGTTTGGCATTTGAAAATGAGAGCATGGCGATTGTTAGAAAGCCTCAGTGTGGCCCTGCTGTGTCCAGGGCCAATCCTTCATGCCACAGCGAGACCACAGAGCAGGCTGGTGAAGCAGACTGAGGTGTGACAGGGCAGCAGGTGAATGCAATCCAGTAACCATGGTGACACCATGGCACTGGGACCCCAGTCAGGAATGAATTCCTTCTGGGAACCTGCTTTTCTTTTTCTCAATGAAACATGGGCCTGCAGGAAACATCGGGCAACCTGGTGCCCCACCTGGAGAGTCAATTTCCTGTGGCCTGTGGATCCAGATGCCTGGACCTGGTGCTCTTCCCTCATTCATGGTCAGGCAGCATGCAGTCTGCTTGCATTAAATTCTTTTGAAAACAATTACTGTAGTCATGTTTATTAATCCAGGTGGGGAGCTGCGTCAGCATGCGTAGGCTGGAAAGGAACAAGTAATAGGTTTATTCCATGCTGAAAAAAAGAAGAGAGAAAAAACACAACATTTCGGCCATGGAGCCTTCTTCAGGTGTGCAAGGTGGGCACACCTGAAGAAGGCTCCATGGCCGAAACGTTGTGTTTTTGCTCTCTTCTTTTTTTCAGCATGGAATAAACCTATTACATGTTTATTAATCTCTTCATTAGAGACAGATCTGCTTTGCCAGTAGCCATGTCACCCTGCAACTTACAATTGGCAGCCCACTGGAGTTCAGCAGGTGTGAGCCTGGTCAGTACCTGGATGGGAGACCTCCTAGGAAAAACTAAGGATGCTGCTGGAAGAGGTGTTAGTGGGGCCAACAGGGGGTGCTCACCCTGCGGTCCAGGTGGGTCCTAATGCCCCAGTATAGTGACGGGGACACTACACTGTAAACAGGCACCGTCTTTCGGATGAGACGTAAAACTAAGGTCCTGACTCTCTGTGGTCATTAAAAATCCCAGGGTGTTTCTTGAAAAGAGTAGGGGTGTAACCTCGGCATCCTGGCCAAATTTCCTATGTCTCCTAATAATCCCCCTCTATGAATTGGCTACATTACTTTGTTCTCCTCCCCCCCCACTCCAACGGCAGGTGGAACGACGTGCCGGTTGGAGTATTCTCGGTCGCATTTAATGGCAACGTCAGCTCAAAGATTTTTATTCAAACCACCAAATGGAGACAGGCGTGCCGACAAGTGGACCCTGCTGATGCGGGATTAACGCTAGGATGAGAGAGAGAGACAGATCTGCTTTATGCTTACAAATTTCAATGGGTAGCATTTCACTGCTTAGATTCAAATAGTTTCTAGCTCGTTAAGACTTATTTAAAAGAAAGGGAGACGGTTGCATGTGATGAAGGATGCACAATTTGTCAAAGTCTAAATTCACAAACTGCAGCCCTACAGTGAATAACAAATCGCCTATCAGGGCCCCACAAGAACGGTCTCTCTCTCTGTAAACTATGACCTCTTTCAGTCACATGCAGTCTGGTTTTAGGCCTTTGCTTTTCCTGGGGACAGACCTGACTGCTTTCCCAACCTGGCCTTGACTCGCAGAACAGATGTGCCCGAGAGGTGTCTTATTCAGCTGCTCTCTGCGGTGAAGTCTGTTTTAGTCGTTTTCTGTTGACAGTCGTGATTCTGACCAGCTCTCCACTATACCTTTCAACAGCAAATGCTTATAGACCATAGCAACCACTAATCTTAAAATAAACCCAGCAAAGAAACAGAGAAAGGGGAATAATGATGAGATGTTTGACTCTGAATAAAATAAAAAACTGATAAGAAAAATACTAACCCACAGTGCCCTGTCATGCCTGTTGCGTTAAAATGATTAACTGAAACATATGTTCAAGGTATAATACAAGCCAGGATAGTTAGAAAACCTTTGGATCAACCAGACAAACTAGGCAGCCTCACACCAGTATGTCCCCAGGCAGGAGAGAGGTGACAAGTGAGCTGTAGTTATATAGAACACAGAACCGGGCTGTCACAGTGGCTTACACAGGGCACTAAGAAGCAGATGTGGAAAATATCAAAACCAACAGTTTACAGTGCTTAGACAACAACTAGAAAAAATGTAAAGCCTGATTTCCTTTCAAAACCGGAAATGAAAACTTCAAGAACATCAGCTCGCTTATCTTCTAGTGGAAAATGCTGGTTACTGTGACCCAAGAGGGGTCTCAGCAGGGGCTGTGTTTGTTGTAAAGATGAGTGGGCGAGAATCTGGGTCTCCACATGCAGACCAAGCAGGAGAACTCGGATCCCCTCTCTGAGCAGGCAAGGGAATAAAGGAGGAAGTCTGGCCAGGCTATGTGAGCCTCTGACACAGAAATCTAGAAACACACACATATGCATGCGTGTGTTTATATATATATATGTAGGCGACTTCTGAAACTTCCATTAGTCACATCTGTTTTTCTGTCATAAAACATTCCTTCATCTTTGTTGCTCACTGAATCCCTAGCTGCTTGATTCAGGCCATGTTTGTGCAGTGTGCAGGCGAAGGGTCTGCACATGTTCTCTGCAGAGCCTGCGGGGCTGGAGAGACTGTGCCTCTTCGCCCTCCCCCACGCTTGCGCTCCTCTGTGCTGCACATATGGGGGCCCTCTTGCCTTTCTCATCTGCGCAGCATCCAAACCCAGCGCAGTCTAAAGGTCAGCAGCCACTTCCTGCCACAGGCAGCTTCCTCTCGGCGGACAGCCCTGAGCGCACGGCTCACACAGCGCGTGCGTACCACTGTGCGTGTGCGAGGGAGGGAGAGCTCTCTCCGCACGCCCCAGCCCGAGCAGGTCCGCAGCTGTGAAGAGCCCAGCTGGCTCACGCAGCCACACTGGAGCCTGGACAAGACTCGCCAGCCAGAAGACAGATGTGGAAACGTTTGTTTTCAACTTCCTCAGGTTCAGTTCAGTCCCACATAATGTTTTTTTTTCTGCATTTTTAAATCTCTGAACCCACTATTCCAGCATTCTGGAGGAATGCTTTGTGCAGACTACTTCCTCTTCGAGAGCACCCACACGGCCGAGCGTGCTGACCCTGTTCATATCTCAGGTGAAGCCATACCTGTTCTCTAGCTGCCCATTACGTCTCGTATAACCTCGGAAAGCTGACTCATTCACATCACGCTTGTTATGACCTTGTGTTACATCGTTATCTGCAGCGCAACTAAGGAAATAATCCTGTAGGAGTAAAGAAAAATTCCAAATCTTCAGATTCACACCAACAAAAGACCAACGAGGGGTCAGAGCAAAGAAACGAGCAGGTTAAAGTCATGGAAACATCTTCGATTATTACTTGAAGCGATCTCTAACACCCAGTCACTTTTACAAATGGAACAAACTGAAACCAGTTGAAACGTCTCCTATAACTTTGGAGATCTGCCCCTGTCTGGGTGAACAGGACTGATTCTTCTGGTTTATTTTAGTGTTACTTTATTTGTAATGTGCCTCCACGTGCAGAGCCTTTTTGTCATTGCAAGTCCTTTATCAGTGGATTATTAGCTTCCTGTAATTCTTGTTTCTGAAACTTGGTAGTGAGTGACACGTGACATGTAGTGATGACTACTTGTTTTCAACAGATTTCTTCAGGTCCTGTTTCTGAACCCCTTTCCCTGAAGTCCTGCAGACCACGTGAGGTGCAGTACAAGTTCTTCCAGTGAGCACAGGGTTGACAGGGAGACCCAAGTCTAGCTGTCTAATTTCAAGCTGCAGCCTCACCATTCTCACCTTGGGCACATCACTGTCAACACCAACCCCTGGCTACACACTTCAGATAAGATCAATTTGACCTAGTGTTTTTCTCTTTAACATCAGGTAAGCAAAGGTTTTATCCTTAAAATTAAAACATATTAGGTTCCTGGACTAATGATGAGCAGGCAGTGGTTCATTCTCCTTTGCTCAAATTAACAGAAACTAATCTTGATGGTGTGGTGTGAAAAGAGCTGGAGTCTGATCAGCCCTGGTGACCACCCTCTCCAGGCCGGTCCTCGCCTTTCTCCTTGTAGCCCCATGCTCTCTCTTTCACACTTCACAGATACGAGTCAATTTAAACTGTCAAAGCTTTATTCAGTGGCACAGCAGGAAGGCAGGAGGGCTTTAGCTCTTATTTGGCATTTATGCTGGACAAGTTCCGAAAAAGAGGTAAAGCCATTTTCGCCATACAGACTACATCATGTGTGAATTTATTAGTATTATGCAGTTTCCAAGGTAACAGTAGAAGAATTTCTAAATTGCACACGACAAGGACAGGAAGTTCAAAAAGGCTGTGGTTCAATATTTTTGTTCTGAAAACTGCTGACGGAAACAAGTCTGTTGATACCCCAGGAGCGAGGCTCGGTCTACCACTCTTTCTTCACTTGTGCAGGCCTTACCATCTGCAACTCCGGGGTTGCTGGGCTGTTCACTGGAAGAATAAAGTCAATACAGGCTGAATACGTTCTCAGCCATGATTGCCACAGTGAACTTTCTGGGGTCCTTTCACAGTCTTCCCCAGGTTTTGCAGTATTTAGACCAATACTGCATTATTAATACTACAATACTGCATTATTAATACTGCAATACTGCATTATTTTGCCACGGGTCTTCACTCTCTCATTGTTCACCACGTCTCTCTGTACATTCCCAAATGCATTCCATGATTTCCTGTCCTTTACGGTTTTTACGCAACAGGTTGTAGAAGTCTGGAACAAGCTGCTCAGGCATGTTGTTAAACCTTGACTACTATCAAGAAATGGATGGATGAGGTCCTACTGAAAACAAAAAACAAAGAAGCTACTGTGGATGTGCTGAATGGTCTCCTGTCTTCTGTAACCTTTCTTATATTATGTTTATTCTGCTTTGACCTGGGGATATTTTTACAGTGGCTGTTTGTTCATTCCTGGTGGTATATTATATAAATTTGCTTACATGAAAATAAGCAGCTCATTTCAATCAGTCCATAATAACCAAGCTGGAGCTACAGGCGCAGTTGTTTTCTGCAATCGAAACCCAGGCCTGCTTCCTCATCACTAAAATACCTTGTGGAGCTTCAGCCTAGCGCAGTAAGAGCTGTGCCTTCTGCCCTGCATGCTCTCTGACTGCGATGGAGTACGTAGGCGTTTGTTTGTGAAACCAGAGAGAAAGGAAGAGACTCAAACAAAGCTCAATTCTCTCTCTTCCTCTCTTGTCCACTGTGCATTTGTCCAGGATGACATCATGCCTTATCCTGCCTTCCCCCAACACGTCACAGAACATATTATGTGGTAGACATAACAGAGAAATCCAGCCGGCGGACCTGTGCTTCCCACATACTGTAAGCCTGCTTGGTGCCTGTGATGAGAACGCAGTGGGGTACTGTTGGTGACCAGCGAGTTATGGTCAGCAGTGATGGCAATGGCAGTAATGTCAGTGAGAGAGGACATCTTCACAAAAAAAGCTAGGTGAATGATTTGACAACAACCAGGATTCTAGAGGGCACACATTCCTGCTTGATTTCCTGGGTGGTCATAGTGTTTCAATATGCTGTGATCCCAGATAAATAAATCAGCTCACCACTCACAGCATCATGCTATTCTGGTCCTGCAGTAGAGGTTGTTTAGAAACAGCCAGCTGTTTAATCAGTACAAGTTGTTTCCAGTCCTAAAGCCCTGGAGGACTGAGCCTACATGAAGCAACCTTCTTTTCCCTGGCTGCTCGCAGGGGCCTGCTCAGTAAGGTTTTGAAAGTGCATAATGTGAGGAGAGAAGGGGGTTTAGTCCCAGACCTCAATCTCGGCTCAAGATGCAGAACTCACTTTTAACCTCCCCACCCCTTCCCACTAACCCCCCGTTCAAACTGGAGACTGGAGATCAATCCAGGCGATGTGCACAATCTAAGGCTTGCCTTTCTCACAGATCAGTGAAGCAGTAGGAGGCACTTCCCCGAGATGGGAAACAAAGCCCTCACTCAGTCCACAGCCCTTCTGCGGACAGAAACATTTCTTAATCCATGTGCAAGTAATCAGATCTGAAATCCCTGCTGGCAGCAGGAAAAAAAAAAGAAGCAAATAAATAAAAAATAAAACACACAGCTGAAAGTTTTGGCACCGCCATTCTATTCAGGGCACACAGATGACTAGATGAGAGGAACGCAGCGCTTTTCAGATGATACCCGGACACAGACTTCACTTGATGGTCAGTAACAAATACAGAGCTTGTAAGAAAAGCTGCCGGTCAGACCAGGACAAACCTAGCATTATATATTACATTATATAAATGCAACCAGTCGACAGCAAATGACCTACAATCACAGCTAAGACGAAGTCCAAGTGCCAATGCCATGAAAACAAGGGAGTGCCTGTGAGTTGAAGTTCCAGCTAAAGGACTGAAGCTGGTTTGGGAAAGCAACCCAGCTGGTATCCAACTCTGGCAGTTAAACCATAGCCAACCTAACTCGTTGCGATTCATCCAACTTGGTGGCCATTTGCCTTGGACTGGCCAGTGAGAGACCTTAAACAACAGGACGTGCCATTACTCTCACATTTACACTTCCACGCTAACTCAACCAGTGGCCACAGACAGCTATGCAGAAGAAACTGCGTCAGTAGAAACCAGCCTGTAATAACACTGCAGCTTCATGTCCATACACACACCACTCCGCCACACTCCTTTCTTCAGATAGAAATAAGATATCAACCTGCTCAGCCCTCCCCTGCAGCTCGGGGCTGCTCCCGACACGAAGCAACACGCTACCCCTGCCCGCCTGGCCCGCAGGGATTACCGCGGCTCTGCCAGAGCTGCCATGAAAGTGTTGGAGGGGCCCGCGTGCCCTCCACTCCCATTTCACCGCACAGAGAGCCTGCTGTGGCCCCTCGCGGTCGGATCGCGTTTCCAGTCGCCGCGTGAAGCCGGCAGCCGTGCCCAGTGCTGCCGACAACCCAAACAAGACTAACTGTGTGGCTTTTCATACCAGACATGACTGCAGCGTGTGCTGGACAAGTGTGCGTGAAGGGGGGTTTTGAACTGACAGCCCTTGCTCTGTCCAGAGAGCATGATCAGCGATTACTCATGCACAGCTGAAAACACAGACTGTCCAAACGCACAAAGGCGGCACAGAGCACTGCTGGCTCCCTCCTCTTCCTCAGGGCTCCTGACTCATCACTGCTCGAGCTCTGCCAGCCGGGCTCCTGTAACTGGGATGTCAGAAAGACAGCAGGACTTTGCCAAGCCTCTCTTGTCCATGTGTAGCAGTAGGTCATCCCACTGCCACGTCCTGAAGGATCCCGGGCTGCGCGCTTCAACCACATGGCTGGGCAGTCTGTTCCACATGAGCACCGACTCCTTGTCAAAGATTAGTATCCTCTGAATCTAAACTTCTGACCCGACAATCTCACGTCATTGAGAAACGATCACTCAGCACAAAGGGAGCCTTGAATTAGGTAAAAGTGAATTCTTAACACAAAGATACTCATGTTCCTTATTGCAGCTACTGAGCTCTTGCCAATGTCTACACATTAATCCACACTAAACAGTTCCAGGAAATAACAGCCTTGCAGTGAAATTGGGAGAAGCACTTTATGTGTCTTTAATGACCACGAAATATACAAATATATACAAACATTATTGTGCCTTTCAAAAATGGACATAGAACATACTAGCAAAGGTGAGGCATATTCAAAGGAAAGCAATGTTAACATGCCTGATGAAAGTCACATGAACGGGATTTTGTTTGATAAGGAGAAAAAGGTGTCCGTTCTGATACAGGCAAAGGCTGTGCTCAAGAGTGCAGCGCCAGCAAAATTCATGTGGCCACATGGGAGACAGGACGCCATGCTTCTGACAGGTTGCAATGATATCACTGTGCTAGCACCTGTTTGTATTAATACAGTCCTCCATCAAACAGGCAGGGTACTACTTTACCTAGAAATGTGAGACTGTTGCAGACAGGCAAACTAAAAAGGCCATTTGTGAGTTTTTTAAAATGCTCTTTTTTTTTCCATTGAAGAGAAGCCCAGGCACTTACACTGTTTAAATGGCAAAATACAAATGAGTAAGTGAGAGCTGGATTCAAATGTTCCACTGGCGAGACACCAAACACAACCAAAAACAAGCAGAAAACCCCACCAGAGCTTTTTTTTTAATGGAAAAGTGACTGAAAAATTCTGAATCTCCCACTGGGGCTGGAGAGCAGCAGCCAGGGTGCGACTGGAAACACTGAACCTCCCGACTGTCAGTGACGGGGCTCTGTGTCATAGGCCAGCACGCTCTGATCTGTGTACAAGTCTTTCCACTGAACCAAGCGCAGACTGAAACGCAGGCACTGGCTGTGCAGAAGGGCACTCAGGAAGAAGTGTCTGTTATCACCAGATCAAGCATTGTGACAGCAAAGGTCTGAACCTCAGCGTGTGGTAACAGGCTCCTGCCCAGCTCTGCTGTGCTACAGGCGGGCAAAGCTAAACAAGGTCAGACACACACTCATGGCCCGAGCTTTAAAGCCTTTAGAGACTGTAGTCCAGAGCTTGCACACTGCAGGATAAATAGAGCCATAATGATCTCATATTAATTTCCCCCTAGCTTGTGTAGTTTCTAATTTAGGTGTAAAGCTCAGAGTACCTTACAGTGAAGTGCCTTTTAACTCAATTTTTAATACAGATAGTTTTGGGGCTTTCTGAGTCTGATATGCTGTGGGCAAAGTCCACACTTCCGATCTCGGGGCATTGCACATCAGATTCAAGGCCATTTCACAACAGAGGTCTGGGTTTTCCCTTAGAAGCTGCAGTCCAGTACGAGACGACCTCGTTACACAGGAGCAACTGGGTAGGACCCCCAGATCCAGGACTAGAATCATGATCCTGAACCAGCAGGGAGAGCAGTAACAACATACCAGGGACACAGGAACCTCTATTCAACAAACAGACCCACCACACCAACATTGTGGTCAAGACAGCACGGCAGCCCCTGCTCTTTTTACGCAGGCTAAAGAAGTTCGGCATGCCGTCACATATCCAGGCCAACTTCTACAGGTGCACTATTGAGAGCATCCTGACTGGTTGCATCACTGCCTGTTATGGGAACTGCTCCGCCCGGGATCGCAAAGTACTGCAAGGTTGGTGAAGTCAGCACAGCTCATTACTGGCTGAGAGCTACCAAGCATCCAGGAGATCTACTCAGCTAGTCTGAAGAAGGCCAGGTCCATTCTCAAGGACCCCAGTCATCCCAGTCACAAACTGTTTTCCCTCCTACCGTCCGGTAAACGGTACCAAAGCATTCGGTCCAAGTCCAACAGACTACGGAACAGCTTGTACCTCCAGGCAATAAGACTGCTAAATAGCCAACCTGCAGCTCCTTTAGCAAATCACCTGTAATGGCTACATGGACACACAGTTTTCACTGTCTTCAGCATAACTGCACTACTTGGATATATTGCATACACCATGGACACATAACAGCTCTACTCATACTGAGTTTTATTCAATTTCAAAAAATGTAACCTCAATTTTGTGATTTTTGTGTTTTTGTGAATTTTGTGTTTTTTGTGAAGCTCGCAGAAAAAGACATTCCATTGCCAGCAACTACTGCTGCATGCTGTATTGTTGTGCATTTGATAAATAAACTTTGATTTGATTTGAGAAGCACAGGACCTTTAGCAGATCATTCAGCTCACAGTTGGAGGCCCTCTTTCCTCCTGTTTAAAAGGTTAATGGAAAATAATTAAGTAGCAATCCAACCCCTGCGGCTTCCGGAGAAGAAGCGCGTGAGTGAACATCAGTGAACACTTTCTTCCTGCACTTCTGGAGTTTCACATCCACAACACAGGTTATAACATCAAGAAATATTGCTTAATGATTTTCCATCATCTGAATGACCTTTGCGTTATTGATTTCCTTTCAGGTTGCAATTTTATACCCCGCAATCAGCTGGCGTGGTCATTAATCCAAGAACAGATAGCAGCAACAGTAACAAAAAATTAATAATTAATTATGAGCACACACAACAGGACACGCTAATGTCAGGAAACAACAAAATCCAGAGAGGGCACTTGAGTCTCATCCTGTTGGCAAAGAGAAACAAGTAGAAAGATTTGTATCTTAAGAACTGAGACACAAGTCTACCTGCCAGTGCGCATTTTATATACAGAAAATAAGATTCTAATCATAAAAATTCAGCAACATAAAGCTTCAGACTTTAATGAAGTAAAAATGTTGATTTTTCCTTGGGTTACAGCTCAACTGTCCTCTGTCTGTTGTGCTACAGTATCTGTGGGGTTCTGTAAAGGACAAAGATGTGATGTTTCATCCGTGCGCGCTCACAGCAGCATTTTACTGAGCCTCAATTCCATGCTACAGCATGTACGGTATGTATTTCAAAGCTGCGCCACCCCGAGTCTGGAGAGACACACTTATAAATGATTCATAAAGCTTTCGGAAAATCAGGACACTGTTCCTTCACGCTGGCCAAGCACTTTAGTAGGCCAGGCCTTGTGTGAGGGAGCAGGCTGTGTATTTATAGCCTGCTTTGTTACGGACAGGCAGTCACAGGCGTAATGATGAGCAATGCCTGTGGCTTTTTCATTAAAGGCTGAGGGTATTCTCTCTAGGGGGGAGAGGTGGGCTCTGACCGAACGACAGAGAATGGAGAGTGGACTAAGTACGAGTGAGAAGCTGATATCTTCTCCGCCATTTTGGGCACAAGGTAACAGTACTACGGCAAAGGGTTCTGCCCCGTTTTCAAGATTTCACAAGGAAACCTACGACCTGACTGACCGCAGCCTGATCTCATACACATGAATGATGACTTTGGCCATCATTTTGCATCACTGTTTCCAGTGCGCTAACAGGATCGATGTGAGGACTGAAGCACAGCACTGAGACACGGGGGTCTCAGTCATCGGTAACCATGAATCTCATCACACGCAACGTGCTCAGTGCAGAGGCGGGACATGAGTGTGAGAGGAGGACTCATCCTGCAGAGCTGACACAGGCACTCCAGTCGGCTTAAATGCAATGAACACCTGCTAAACTGTATTTTTTAAACAGATAAAATGGGTGTGTACCATTTTTTTAACCTTTTTTTCCTTTAAAAAAAATCAATGAATTCAAGCCATCTCACCAGTTTTCAGACACAAAATACTTGGTTCTACTTTCATTATGAACATGAACCTCTGAATTATATAACCATTAATTCAGCACTGCAACAATTCATGAATTAAGCATGAGCTTGATAAAAACACTTGAGCTGCATAAATGACCGGGTCATAAATGAACAATCCTCTGTGTGCAGTATTTTTCTCCTTAGACCAAAGCTCTTCGCAGCACCGTTCCAAATGAGCACAGATAGATTAATACAATTGCCAGTCAGGGAACCAAACATGTTTGCAAACACAGTACAAAATATCCCACCTACAGTCCAATTACAAAAAGCGAAATGGATTATACTTTTGTTGCGATATGAAAATATTTTGTTGTGAATCTGATCGGTTTTCAAGATTTTGCAGTGAAACGAAAAATCTGCGAAGGAACAGGTTTATTCCATGCTGAAAGGTAAAGAAAACGGACACAACGTAGTGTTCCTTTTCCTTTCACAAGGAATAAACCTTTACCTGTTCCTCTGCAACCTACACATGCTAATACAGCTACCTACTCGAAAAATAGCGGTCATTGGATAGACATTGGGGAGTGCTAAGAGGAATGTTAAACAAGGGGTGTAAAGGAGCTGCTTTGCTAAAAAGATACTCACCTTTGATGCACCTGTCAAAGGCCAAACGTGTCTGAACTTCTGTCCCGGGTGGGACAAGAAAAGATACCCTATTATTATTATTATTATTATTTTTATTATTATTATTATAAACCGCACAGCTCCAGACTACAGCGCATGAGGATCGAACGCCACCACTGACGATGACGTCAGTTCCGACGTTGGAGCGAAAAACACCAGGAACCGGGTAATGGACAGTATCAGGTGAGACTAACGCAATATTAATAATTGGAATAAGCACAAATAATGTATTGTGAAGAAAATGGGAAAGGTTTTCAGAGCTTTTGAACTGCCAAAGATTCGGCACCTTGCCAATATAAATGAAAAGCTGGACCGCTGCTCAGGTGATGAAGACGCGGCTGCGCTTCTGTCTCACGACACACGGGCTTATTTACTCATCATCTCCAGGAAATGACTGGCCCGTGAAGTGTGAACCTGTGAAAAGGAAGGTTACAAGAACGAGCAGCCAACAAGCACACTTTCCTACGTGTCCACAGAGCTCGTAGATGCGAACTATGAAAGAGCGCTCGCGTTTTCAAACGGGCCGGGGACGGGAAATGGCGTCGCGCCTGTCAACGGTCGAACGAGACTCAACTTCCGTCCCGGCTGATAGGTGAATCGGACCTGGGCGGCAAACTGGTGTTCATGTCATCATACCTGATTTTCCTGCTCTTCATACACAGACACCCCATCGTTTAAAGATAAGATATTCATTATAATGAGGTTTTGTATGGATTTATTGCTTTCAAAATGACCATATTTGTCAACGGTTGAATCGGACCTGGGCGGCAAACTGGTGTTCATGTCATCATACCTGATTTTCCTGCGTTGAACCGTATGTATACATAGCACATACATAGCAATACTGTACGTGTAGTACCTGTGATTTTGTAAAGCTCTAATATGAACGACACGCAATCTGAGGTAACAAGACTCACAGTATCCGAATAAACTCAAATGTCTGAAAGGGCTGCTTGTGGATGTCACCAGTATGAATAATAATAATAACATCACTTTATTAACCCTTTACAATTTCTTGCATTAGGAATGATCTTTTCGCATACCCCAGCTTGCTCTCCCTGAGACAGACAGATAGGGAGAGAGCCTGGGGTCAGAGCGCAGGGTCTGCCATTGTACGGCGCCCCTGGAGCAGTTGGGGTTAAGGGCCTTGTTCAGGAACCCAACGGAGTGAAGTGTTGCTAATTACAATTAATTGTATCAACCCTTTCTTGACTACTGCTAGAACAGACACTGTGGACTATACTAGCTGTCAAGAGTCCTCTGCATTAATAGACTGTGTTTTGTTTTAGATGGCCTATTAATAAAGCAGATGATAAGCGTAAAACTGTAAGGTACTTTTTGCTTTGGTTGGGCTACATTTAGCTACTTTTGAACGGGCGTATTGTGTGCGTGTGTGTTTGAGTGGTAAAAGAGTTCTCATGATTGTTGCTGCAATGGGTCGACAATGAATGGTGCCTCTGTAGTAATGGATTTTGGTTTAATAATGTTTTCAGTGGGGCAGGGCAGTCCTAGTGAGTCTTGAGCCGCTGGCTGGACAGCGTGTGTGAAGGCAGAGCCACGACCTACACCCACACACCCGCCGAGATCTGCAGCCGGAGAGCTCACCCCTCCAAGATGATAACCATCTAGACACCTAAACAGTTAGTCACCACATTCAAAGGTCACAAAATTAACAACGTAGCGATTTTTGTTTCGGATAGCCTATTAATAAGGCAAACGATAACTTCTCCAAGCTACTAGATTTTCGGTCTAATTAAAAAAAATGATTCAAATATTCCGCTGATTAATATTTCAGTGATTAACGATCAGAAACTATAACAAGCAATATTTTGAAAACCAGAAATGTTTCCTTCCAACCGCATGTTCATGTGCCTGGTGTACGATTGCTAGTTGGAAAGAAACTCAAAATATTTTAAAATAGTCGTATTTTAAAAAATTACGCAGCGTTTCAGAGAAACGAGCAGATCTCCATGAAAGGTAACAGGACTGGCTCCAGAGCAGGGCAGTGTGAAATCTGTAACAATATATGATAATAAGCCTCAACGTTGGAGTTTTTACTCACACTTTTTTCTCACAAAAATATACGGTTTATACAAAAATTATACAGCGCATTCGCAAATAGTAATATATACAGTAAAGTTGCATTGATAACGCAGAATATTTTTTGTGCTATCCAGAAGCAGATTTGTGCTCACTTGCTGGCCCTCTTTATTTCTGAGGTGGCGTTAAACCCATATTAATATGAAGTGATTCTGTAGGTTGTACTGTATACAATTACACAGCTGTGTCCTGACTGTCTTTGATTCATTTCTGGGATGGAGTGAGACCCGATAGATCAATACTGAAATGTAGGCTGCTGTCCTGCATGATTGCTGACCCACTGCACAGGTCTCACGTTTAGAAGGCTGGGATGGCCACAGTACTGAGCTCTGCTCGTTACTCTCAGTCTCATACCAGAGCCTGTTTAGGTAATACAAAAATCGCCTTTGTTGTGCTTTTTTAGGACAGTTTCTTATCGTTTAAAGGGTTGGACGTCATGCTATACAGCAGGTCCTTCCTTGCTTCTCAAACTTGGAGCAGCCCAACATGTACAGTGCGTCAGTGCAAGGCTGTCCTGCACAAAGAAACAGGCTGGACACACCAGGGCTGCTGTCCCACTCGCCTCAGCGAAGCCAGAGGCATAAGAGGCCCCTCTTTACATGAAGGGTTGTGGGGGTCCGGAACATGCTCGACGGCCCACATTGTAAAAACTGACAATCCGACTGAAAGTGATACTGCAATCAAGTGATCGAAAATGATAATCCCGCTTCATGTACAGATTTGAAAGAGCCATATGTAACTGCTGCTGTAACCTGGATCACCGCTGGTGTCCATAGGGGACAGAAGTGCTGACACTGTTACTATGTTTCTACCTATTAACAACCAGCTTAAAACACTTCGTGAATGTGGGAGATCGACCTAATACTACCTCCAAGCAAATCTCCCCCCCCCCACACCAAAATATGTGCACGGATACAGAGTGTTTTATAGTTGTAGTGTTTTGATATCCCACTAAACGAAAAACATGAAATTGCAGAACAAGCGGCCTGGCCTGGACCGGGCAGCGCACTGCCGGCTCATGACCGCGCCTGCGGCAGCCCGAGGCACACCACGCCCCGTACTCGCGGCGCAGCGCCGTTCGGAAGGAGGCGCGCAGAATGACACCGTTCTCACACGTTCATGTCCCTGTGCGACATTAAAGAGCGGGGAGAGCTCTGCTTTCACAGCAGCAGCAATGTCAAAACAACTCGTGGGCCCTGGCCAATCCACTTCAGAGCCACAGTAATCAGAACCTGCTGCCACAATCTTACAAACAAAGATGAGGAGCCAAAAGTTAACGCGCGTTATTCTTCCGTAACAGCCTTCATAAACACCCCAATTAGTTAATGAATTACGGACGCATCCGCTTGCTTGGATGGAGATATTTTACACGAACCGTACAGGAATACAAAAAGATTTTTAGAAATAACTTACTTTAAATACTAAACAACAAAATCCATTCAACAGGCACGATCGTTTATAGACATTAAAGCCAACTGTCGTTACAATCCAGTTTCAAGACGTTACGCGACATTTTGTGGAGCTGCACGACTAATTCAGTAGCCTTTGCCAGAAAATAGCTTTGTTGTTACTGGGACAAGTCCAGCATCCAGCCTATATGACTGTAAACTACTTGCACAACAGAAAGGCCAGAACAGCTACATAGGCGTTCATGAATAAGTCAACATATACCCAATGCAGCTGCAAAAAACGGAAAGGTGGCGTTTTGTGAATGGAAGAATCTGACGAGCAAGCTGTCGGTAGCCGGCGCGGTAGACATCCCTCTTGTCAAGCAGCGCCCGTGCGCAGGTGCCAGCGCGTGTGGGTCAAAGCTGAGATGGCGTCAGAGGTCAGCCGAGAGACTGGTGACCCGACCAGTACGCTGCCGCTGGACAGTGACCTTAGGTACGCCAAAGCCGCCGGCTGCCCAGCGAGTTGCCCGAGAGACCGCCGGCCGCCTGGGGAATGCTGTCACGGGGGGAGACGTTGGCACCGGGCAGCGCGGCTCTGACCCTGCACGGGGACCACTGACGCAGCGGCGCGGCTCTTCCAGCCCTCAGTCCCCTGTGCGCGTTCTGCACCGAGACTCGCACTGCACCAAACCGAGACAGAATGGCACCCTCTTGGAAACGCAGAACAGACCCCCGAATGGATCAATTCCGGTGCCAATTTCTTCATCGTTCTTCTTTTTATTATTTTGCAAGTACTGACAATACACAGATAGTAGTGCGTCTTTTACCATGAGGCCTCCCCTTACCGAATACCAGTAAAGCAGAACCAGACCGGCCGAGCCCGAGCAGTTTGGAAAGCATAACGGGGCCGTTCAGCGGCTTAAGCAGCACCGCACTGCAACAGCGCAGGGCTGCCGCCAGCGCTTGAACACCGACCACAACAACAGACAATGGGATGCCAGAAGACTACTCACGCCCTGGTTTTGGGAAAGCCCATGGACAGGAGCACGTCTAGATTGGACCCATGCTTCACTGTTCCCGGACGGTTCTGGCGGTGCCTCCGCGGGACGATTTTGGTGTAGAGATCCTCTTTCGCTGCCATAGTTCAGGGTTCCATTAATTGTACTTCAGCTACCTCCCAGCCAGAGCCACAGAGCAACAGAGACATAGGAGGAAGCTGGAGAGGATTTTGCAAGTACAGTGCGATCGCACTCAAAAAAAGTGCAGCTTCAGTTTCCTATGTTAACACACAGCTAGAGCTACGCTTCCTGGAGCACAGCGCACCAAATCATGATTGGAGAGGGGCAGGCAGTCGGCTCCTGCTCGTCTCTCTCTCTCAGATGCGCTAATTGGGCGAATCGGAAGAGTTTTCACAGCCAGGATCTCCTCCGAGCCGAGTGCCAAACATTTCCACACATACAGGTCTCGAAATTAATAATCCCTTGTGACTGCACTTCCTCCTGCAATGACTAATTTATGAATGGATCGTGACGGAACGGCTCGGCCTGTCCTTGTTGCCGTGCTGGAGGCCCTCCCCCGTCTTAAAGACACAGCTGCCTGCACACCTTCATACGCCAGTATCGATATGCCACGACATCAGTAGTGGAGCGACGGCGACGTGTTACGGTAGCATGCCTGTTACTTAAGTCAGTATATGGCGATATCGGGGATTATTGAAGTGATTACATTCGTAAATAGGACTATGTCCGGGTCTGACAGTCTGAAGGACTGCATTTAAGTGTCCTTAGGCTTGTTTTTATTCTAATTCTAGTGGACAGCTTCTTTCTAACTGTATGAATAAAAGTAGAAAGTATATCAGGAGGTTCTAAGGCCATTCTAAGTCCCAAATTCAGAATTATCAATGCCACCTTGTTCCAGCTGCTCTTGGACTGTAGTCATGTGACCTAGTCATGTGACCAGCTGGTCCAGTATTAGCATGACGGCCCCTCTGTGACGTCATTGTACTCTGGTCACACAGAATTACAATTTCCATCTCCCATCTCAGGACCCTCCAGCTTGTGTCATACAGCCCAGCAAATGGTTTCACAACCTTTCAGAGCAGTCAGTGCTCAAGCTAAAACACTTCAAAAAGCAGGTAAAAAATCTAAATCTTTCAGAACCATTAGTAACCAGCTGCATCTTATAATAATTGCTTACACTTATATAGCGCTTTTCTGGACACTCCACTCAAAGCGCTTTACAGGTAATGGGGATCCCCTCCACCACCACCAGTGTGCAGCCCCACCTGGATGATGCGACGGCAGCCATAGTGCGCCAGAACGCTCCCCACACACCAGCTATCAGTGGGGAGGAGAGCAGAGTAATGAAGCCAATTCATAGAGGGGGATTATTAGGAGACCGTGATTGGTAAGGGCCAATGGGAAATTTGGCCAGGACGCCGGGGTAACACCCCTACTCTTTTCGAGAAACACCCTGGGATTTTTAATGACCACAGAGAGTCAGGACCTCGGTTTTACGTCTCATCCGAAGGACGGCGCCAGTTTACAGTATAGTGTCCCCGTCACTATACTGGGGCATTAGGACCCACATGGTCCACAGGGTGAGCGCCCCCTGTTGGCCCCACTAACACCTCTTCCAGCAGCAACCTTAGTTTTTCCCAAGAGTCTCCCATCCAGGTACTGACCAGGCTCACACCTGCTGAGCTCCAGTGAGTTGCCAGTTGTGAGTTGCAGAGTGATATGGCTGCTGGCTGCTGATATGGCTTATGTTACAGAATCTAATGTACAGAACCATTCTTTTCAATGCACTTAACATAAAAATGCTTGTATTACTGAATATTCACAACAAAAATGAAAAAGTACAAAATTTAGCTCCATGTATGTATTATTTCCCATGTTCCAGACATTAAAGAATGCAGACATAAAATCAGTTATTTGACAGCCAATTACGATACTTTACAGACTGAAGGCCTGCTGTGTGGTATAATGCAGGAACTGAAGATAAGACATAGCTTAGTTATTGACATAATGCTCACACAACTCAAGATGCTTGTTCTCACACTTGCTTCCTTCGGCATTATTAGGTATCCTTTAAAATGTACATTCTGACTTGGGAAAAGCATTCATTTTTGTGTAACTAAAAGTACCATTGGAACAAGTAATAGGTTTATTCCATGCTGAAAAAAAGAAGAAAGAAAACACAACGTTTCGGCCGTGGAGCCTTCTTCAGGTGTGAGAAAGACAGGGCAGTAAGCAAAGGTAATGTAGCAGGAGAACAAAGACTGGGAGAGAGGAGGAGCGAGAGGCGGGAGCAGGGGACAGAAAGAGAGGCCAATCAGGAGGTGTGAAGTCAGGATAGGTGTAGAGAAGTGTGAAATGAAACCTCCAATGAATGGAGAAAATTTAGAAGAAAAGTAGTCTGTCGTTAAGAGAAGGGGGAAGGTGTGATCCTAGCTGCAGGATTATTTTGGTTTCTGTAGTCTTTCTGATGTATTAGTTCGGAAAACCGTCTTTGAGAACACAGATGGAGAGATTAGAGTGGTCATGGCCGTCAGAGGTGAAATGAGAAACAAAGGGCATGGAGAGATCTTTAATCTTCACAGCCCTGACGTGTTCTCTGAAGCGGTCTCCGAGTCTCCTTCCTGTTTCTCTAAAGTAGATGACTGGGCATTTACTGCAAGAGATACAGTAAATAAGGCTGCTGGAGGTACAAGATGCCATCTGGGTGATCCGGAATTGTCCTGAGGGGCCTTGAATGAGTGTGGTGTTAGATGTGTACTTGCAACAGAGCTCGCTGTATCACCTGCCTGGTGTGGTTGGTTGCTGAGGGCGGTCAAGGGAGCTGTGAACAAGAAGGTTGCGCAGATTAGGTGGTCGGCGATATGAGATGATGGGGCGGTCAGAAAAGAGGGCCTCCACTGGGGGCCACCTCTTGATTGGCCTCTCTTTCTGTCCCCTGCTCCCGCCTCTCACTCCTCCTCTCTCCCAGTCTTTGTTCTCCTGCTACATTACCTTTGCTTACTGCCCTGTCTTTCTCACACCTGAAGAAGGCTCCACAGCCAAAACGTGTTTTCTTTCTTCTTTTTTTCAGCATGGAATAAACCTATTACTTGTTCCTTTGCAGCCTACGCACGCTGTCACAGCTACCCACCTGAACTAAAAGTACCATTGTCTGTTCTTGTGATTTGGGCCCATATAGCTGGGAAGAGTGTGTCTTTCACACTTAAGCTGGAAAAACAGCAGGAACAGAGGACACAGCTTCCTCCAGCGGTCTACAGAGCGACTGTCTCTGGCTGCCTGCCCTCTCCTGTGCAGGAGGAGCACTGTTGAGCTGGCAGCCAGCCGGAATGGAGCTCCTCTCTGTCCTTCAGCCCTGGTCCTGCACCGTGCTGGAGGAGGGGTCATACGGCACAACTTGGCAGAACACACAGCCAGCCTCCTGGAAGGCCCGCTTCAGCTCCCCCTGGTGGTAGAACACACAGCCCTCAGACCACAGGACCACAGGACAACCCGTACACAGGCAGCTCGCCGGCATGTAGAGTTTGCAGGGCTCCTCTCTATGCCCTTAGGGAAATGAGGCAGAGAAATCGGGGGCCTAATTCGAAATCTGACAGGTTTATAAACATTTTGTATGTACTTATTTATAAAAACATGACTGTGCCTGCAATGACCAGCATCCCAAATCTAACAGATCTCCCGAAGCCATGGGCCCTGTCACCTCTGTTTTGCTATGACATCTCCTGACAGAGGCACCACATGCCCCAGCTTCAGCTGTCAGGGGGGCTTTAGGAGTGATCCCTGACCCCAGCCAGACCCTCATCCTGACCCAGGCAGTGGTGTGAAGGAGAAAGGCAGGGATGTGCGAGACCAGCCCACTCTTACCAGCTTGTGAGGGTCTAGACAGAGTCCCACCACGGCTCCTCCGCTGCCTGGCAGCTTCGCTGCTGAGCCGAACTGGGGAGACACACACAAAACGCATGGTGACAAACCCTTGCACACCCTTCCTGCTCGAGTGAATATCTGTAATGTATCTCTTTGCAACTCTTTGTCCAACTGTGGAATACAGTTAGAAGCTGATGGATCAGTATCTTGCCTAGTGAGGCTTTAAATAAAATTATCCATCTGTAATGAAATTCAGAACGGGCATTTTGTGAAGGCTGTAGCAAAGGCAGAAATGCCCAGATTAAAAGAAATTCAGCATTCAGCATGGGACATGCTGTACCTGTCGTGCCAGTTCCACCATCTTCAGATTGCCCTGTCCCAGACACTCATCGGTGTAGACAGACCTGCGAGAGAGAAGAGGCCTGACTATAGCCCTGGGCCACAATTGCGCTCTCCTGCATGAGGAAGTACTACAGACACAGGCGTCTGTGGGAGATCTGCATCCTCTCTCACTTCTGATCTTTCCAAAGAACAGAAAACGAGGCGGGGCAAAGTTAAGCAAGGGAAGTAATGATATATCTGTAGGGTCAAGCATGTTGCACAGACTGGCAGCTGCAGCCCCAGTGTATGCCAGTTTGAACCATTCCAGCTTTTACTGTAAGCTGCAGGCTCCTGTTATAAGTCAGAACAATGTGCTTTATTTCACATTTGCGATGGTGCTTTGTACAAATCTGCACACTGAGACATCTGTCTGCTGTATGAACATCAGAAGCTGATAAAACCTGAAATGGCCTGGTCCTCTATGGCAGTGGTTCTCAAACTGTGGTACGCGTACCGGCAGTGGTACGTGGAGTGCCGCCAGGTGGTACGCCAAATGACCCTGGAACTGTGTCGTGTGCGCTGAAAAATCGGGGCGGGTTTTTTATATTTTGTATTTTAATACGTGTCGAATACGCAGCCTATGTACTACGATACAGTGTGCGCTAATACTTCAGTGGACACAAGAGATACTCTGTAATTCTATACCACTCTATAGGAATGCGTGCTACGGATGCAAGTGACCAATTGTATTTAAAAAAAGCTACTGCATCTCCAGCAAATAGGGAGAAAGGAGAATGTGCGTGATTTTGGAACAATGCCAACGTTGTAAACACAGGAATGCATAGAAATACGTGCTACGAACGCAGGTAATCTTGGGAGCACACGAAAGCGCGATAACAGAAAACTATTTAAGAACTGTTCTAATTTGAGAAAAATACACCGAGCGTCTCTGTGTTTCGCTCCCATGCGCATGAAATAAAAACTTTAAATAAATATGGAAATAAAAACGGAAACGCGGAAAAATGCAAGCTTGCGGATTGCTAAAGCAGGTAAGCCACACTATTTTTGAAGAACCTAATTTACCGTTGGCAAAAGAGCTGACACGTATTATGTGTAGAGAAAAAGCTGCTAAACAGCTCGACCTGCTGCCCCCCTCCCCCTGAAAGACACAGTCATTCATAGAATTATTGAAATGAAGGATTATATCAAAAGTACACTGACAGAGCGCGTTAAGATGAGCAGATGTTTTTCACTGCAATTAGATGAGTCTGTAGTCGATTTGGCCAATTTGCTAGTTTACGTTAGATACGAGTTTGAGGGCATGTCCCATGAAGACTTTCTGTTCTGTAAACCGCTACCAACAGGAACTACAGGAGAGCACATATTTCAGCTTCTGAATGAATTTATCGAAGAGAATGGCCTCGACTGGATAAAATGCGTCTGAGTTTGAACAGACGGTGCTAGAGCAATGACAAGCCGACATAGCGGTGTAGTTGCACGAATTAGAGAGGTTGCTCCAGAAATTAATGTACGCATTACAACATCCACCGCGAGACCTTTGCCGTCAAGAAAATGCCTGACGATTTAATATCTATTAGACTCTGTTGTGAATTGTATCAAGGCTCGAAAAATTAATTCACATCTGCTTTGCTCAACTAAACAGGCTCACCCCTCTCACTGAAATGGTGCTTTTTTATTAGTTGTTGTTAATGTTTTTTTTTTCTGTAAAACACTTTGAGAAGCCACCTTTAAAGGCGCTATATCAAATAAAGTTTATTATTATAATATTTATTATATGTATGTGTGAGTGTGTGTGTGTGCACGCGCACTCATGTTGGTCACTGAGAATTTCTGGGGTTCCTATGAGATGATGACTTGTAGGTGGTACTTGGATGCTTTGGTTGGATTAGGGGTGGTACTTGGTCCAAAAAGTTTGAGAACCACTGCTCTATGGGAATCGTAAGCACTGGAATCAGGGCTGCTATGCCATTCATACCTCCGCAGCTCAAAGTTCCTGTCCATCAATTCAGCCAGTTTGGACCAATCCCTCTCCTGGAGCGCGTTCCTGGAAACAGAGGCAGTCATTAAGGACAGACATGGAGCAGCCCCTGCCCCAGAGCACCATCTTGACTTGACTTGATTCCAGGGGTGCCTGTCTGTGTGGCCAATTGACTTAATCATAATCATAATAATAATAATAATAATAATAATAATAATAATAATAATGGTTTACACTTATATAGCGCTTTTCTGGACACTCCACTCAAAGCGCTTTACAGGTAATGGGGACTCCCCTCCACCACCACCAATGTGCAGCATCCACTTGGATGATGCGATGGCAGCCATAGTGCACCAGAACGCTCACCACACATCAGCTATCAGTGGGGAGGAGAGCAGAGTAATGTAGCCAATTCATAGAGGGGGATTATTAGGAGGCCATGATTGGTAAGGGCCAATGGGAAATTTGGCCAGGACGCCGGGGTTACACCCCTCCTCTTTTCGAGAAACGCCCTGGGATTTTTAATGACCACAGAGAGTCATGAGACTTCCACTCATTTTTGGCCATTCTGAGTTTCATAGATAAAGGCACAGATGACTTCAGAGAGAGGACCCACCTGGCCTGGTCTGTCAGCTCTGCAAACGACTTCATGGCTTCAACCACATCAGGCTCTCCTGCCAGATGAGAACACAGAGCATGGCAGCAGTATCCCATTAATCCCTCAACAAGCTGACTACTTTTGGTCACCGATCCTGGATAATTGTTAGTCCGGTTCCTGAGAGATCTCAGTGAATCAGCACTTCTTCGTAGAAGTGCTCCTTGAACCCTATACAGCTGCTCTTACTCCTATTTTATAAAAAGGACAAGCCTGTCCTCAATCCTCTAGCTCTTGCCTTTCACTGGCACTGCACTGTGCTCTCGGCGTCCGGCTACGTATCGGCCAGTCACTGCGTTTGGCTGAATGTCACCCAGTCAGCGCGTCCGGCTGCGTCTCAGCCCGTTTGTCTGTGCTCCTCACCATTTAGCCAGCGCTGACGGACATTGCTGTGGATCCGGCCGGAGTCGCTGGGATCTCCCAGGTATGCCAGCCAGAGTGGAGGCAGGCAGTTCATGTCCATAGGAATGTACTCTCCTGTGGGAAAGAAACACACTGAGTGGCCTCAACACTGCGGCTGACTCCTAGAAAGAGATGGGAATAGTCAGTGGGGAATCTGCCTTCCCTCTCTGCTGTCAGTTACTGTCTCAGCAGCGTACCTGGGAAGTGCTTGCAGAGGGCACGTGAGTGGAAATGGCAAAAGATAAAATCATAACTGATTGAACCAGATGGGTCTGGGTATCCGACTGAGCTAAAACACGCCTGCTTGATTGGACTAAATCTTTGTGTCGAGAGCAACCAGACTGCCCAGTGTGAAGATTGAATACCATAGCCTTTCCCCTCCATGAGCTCTTTGCCGAAGTCCATGTACACCAGGCCCTCGTAGACCTGTGAAGACAAACACGGAGGGGGATGTAAGAAGAGCCTATGTGTTGTTCAAAGAGGACTGACCCATTGCAGGGGACCCTTGCAATGTCACTACCTTATCTAACAGCCAGGGGGCAGCACCAGAGGCTTTGTTCACAAGCCAGTTGCAGCAGTTCCTGCGAAGCTGAAACTTCTGAGGTGCCTTTTGAGGCAAATCCTCCTGCTAACTGAGAGCATGCCAGGTCATCTTTGTGTATTACTGCCACCCTGCAGCACTAATCATTCCTCTGAACTGAGTAGTCACCCCTCTGGCTGTGAGTGCCTCTACTGGAGACTGAATCCCCTGCCCTGCCCTGTGGAACTTTCCACCATGAAGCCACAGGTAACCAAAGATCTGAACTAAAATCTCATCTTGATATTCTGTTTTTCCTTGCTAAGATTTACTCGCTGTTACTGTGGTGATGTCTGTCTGTTGCTGCCATGTTCTCGTCCTACTTTTTCTTGGCACTGACCTGCACTACCCTATCCTGGAGCCCTGCGGTGATGAACAGCTCCTCTGTCTCCACATTCAAGATGAAGTTGGCCCGAACTGGTCTGGGTAGATCCTACAGGCGCACACAAAGAAAAGCAGAAGTCAGTCATGATGATGGTCACGAAGAAATCAAGCCATGCGAGACCTAAGGCTGGCTATACATACGCCGTCTGTGATGTTGTAAAACTTCATCAGACACTTCAGAGTGGCTGACACGATGGCACTGTGGGAAAGACACAGAATCAGACATCAGTTAAGACAGCACATGTGTGGTCATGCAGCAAGGAATCTCTCAGGGTTGTGCAGCCCAGTCCCGATGAAGTGTTTTGAGGCAGCATAGCCCCATCCTGATACGCAAACAGAAAAAAGAAGAACTACAATGTCTGGGCTGTGGAGGGAGGCTCCACAGCTGTTAAGCGTGTTTTCTTATTATTATTTTTACTTCTTGAACTTGAATTAACCTTGACTTGTTGTTGAGCAGCTCACTCCCTAGCAACACAAGAGCATCCTCCTTGTCAAATGCCCATGTGAAGAGGGCTGCCACTGCATGAAGTGCCCCCTGAAGGAACGGGTGAGTATAGTGATCTCCAGGACTGAGTGGATGTAGAGGTCATTGTTCTGTGGTCAGTGACAGGTGACCCGGCCATCCCCTTACCTGCTGCCTGCCAGCCCCTAGAGAAGGAGAGAGGAAGAAGAACAAGGAATTAACACCAGAATTCTGAAATTTTGTACACCTTTTATAACACGGTTACATCTACAGTAGGAACATCTTTTATTACATAGATAATATTTGAATGATTAATATTAATATTTATCACACCCCAAGAAGGCTCCACAGCTGAAACATTGTGTTTTCTTTGTTCTCTTTTCTTCTCTTTTCAGCATGGAATAAACCTTTTACTTTATATTTACTATACTATATTTTGAATTAAACTTACTTTGTAAAGCTGGTAACCACAGTTCAGTATCATCCTTCTATTTTGTTTTGCTTCATTATTTCATTTTTTGTTAACTTATCGCATCTGGATAAGTACTGCTTCTACCACACTTTCCCTAATGTTGTAGCACCCCTCCATGGCGTGTTGCAATAGAGCAGCGGAACACGCAAACCCAGCTGTCGATACTCCGCGCGCACACTCACCACTTGACGGGGGATGTTGGTGTCGTACTTCAGAGTGAAGTTCTGCTTGCTTAAAGCGATACTGTTGACACAGGGAGAAAAATGGGACCTATTCAGAAAAACCTTCTGATTCTCTGTTTTTGTATTTTGAAATTATATTGGCAAGCTGCACAGTACTGGGTCGAGTACCTGTCTGTTTTAGAAACGGGTTCAGAAGTAATCAGACAATGAGACTACAGCTGTTGGCTTTTAATCATGTCTCTGGGCTTTCAAAGGGTCCTCTCTTCAACGCCAGCAGCCATATCACTCTGCAACTCACAACTAGCAGCCCCACTGAAGCTCAGCAGGTGTGAGCCTGGTCAGTACCTGGATGGGAGACCTCCTGGGAAAAACTAAGGTTGCTGCTGGAAGAGGTGTTAGTGGGGCCAGTGCCCCAGTATAGTGACGGGGACACTGCACTGTAAACAGGCGCCGTCCTTCAGATGAGATGTAAAACCGAGGTCCTGACTCTCTGTGGTCATTAAAAATCCCAGGGTGTTTCTCGAAAAGAGTAGGGGTGTAACCCCGGCGTCCTGGCCAAATTTCCCATTGGCCCTCATCAATCATGGCCTCCTAATAATCCCCATCTCTGAACTGGCTTCATCACTCTGATCTCCTCCCCACTAATAGCTGGTGTGTGGGGAGCGTTCTGGCGCACTATGGCTGCCGTCGCATCATCCAGGTGGGGCTGCACATTGGTGGTGGTGGTGGAGGGGAGTCCCCATTACCTGTAAAGCGCTTTGAGTGGAGTGTCCAGAAAAGCGCTATATAAGTGTAAGCAATTATTATTAATTATTATTAATGCAACAAAGGATGTTCCTTTATTAAACCAGAACAGTTCTTTAGCTTTTGAATATTTTTTCTACCTAACAATCACCACTGAGGAACCGGAGCTCTCCCGCGACCCCTCTCCTGCTACATCTTGAAGTGAAGAACTCAGAAAGAACAAACATTGCCAAGGCTATAACACACATGGACATGCAGACACTGATGCTGCCCAGAGTGGAAATGTCTCTCACCCCTGCTTGGAGCAGAAGTGGTAGAATTTCTTACAGGTGGCCTGCAGCAGCCTCAAACCCCCCAGGTACCTTAGGAGATAAAGCCAGAGAAAGGATGTCACACAGAGGAGAATACGAATACAGTACAACACCATCTTGGGATAGAGCAGACACGCTCAGCTGCCAGATAGGGACACAAGGTATGATGACCTGAGAATGGGAAGCACATCTTTCCACAAAAAGTGTCTAAATCAGGATACCATACCATATTGTTGGAACATGCCAGGATAAAAATCTTTGGATCAGTGAGCTACTAGCTGGAAAATGAGTTTCCTCCTCTTTCCCATGCTCTCATGCTCTAGGCATGATCAGTTGTGATGGTTACTGTGGGTACGTACCCTTCCTTCCTGCTAATGCAGTAGAGGTCCTGGAGGCTGCCAAACTCCGTGGGGTCATTGAGGGGATGAGGGACTAGCACCTGACAAGCACACACCAGAGCAAAGTAGGTCACCAGAGCAAATGTCTTTGCATCCTTTTCTTTTGCAAATTCTGCTCTGCTTTTTCTTGCTCGACATCAACTCTGGAGAATATAAGTAGCAATATCAAGTAGAAAAAATGCAGATATTATGTAATTAAATGACTTCATTTTAAATTAATTATGTAGGATAAAGCAGTGTCTTACCAAGGTTTGGCTCTCCGTCAGGGTGACCTCTGCCCAGAAGTTAGCAATGGTCATGGCTATTGTTTTGCCATTGAAGCCGTCGGAGGGATTCCCCATCAGGCCGATTCTGGAGAGAGAGGTCACCCCGTGAGTCGGGCGGTGCCAGTACAGGCATGGTACATTGCTAGCTGCTCTCATTAGACACTAATCAGCAGGCTGAAGCAAATGCTTCCTTCAACTTCAAATGGATGGGGAGACTCCTGGGAAAAGCTAATGCTGCTGCTGGAAGAGGTGTTAGTGAGACCAGTAGGGGGCGCTCACCCTGCGGTCTGTGTGGGTCCTAATGCCTCAGTATAGTGACGGGGACACTATGCTGTAAAAAGGCGGCGTCCTTCAGATGAGACGTAAAACTGAGGTCCTGACTTTCTATGGTCATTACAAATCCCAGTGACTTTCTTGAAAAGAGTGGGGGTTTTACTCCAGTCTCCTGGCCAAATTTCCCATTGGCCTTTTCCAGTCGTGTGGTGAGCATACTGGCACATGATGGCTGCAGTCAGATCATCCAGGTGGGTGCTGCATATTGGTGATGGAGGGGAGTCCCTATTTCCTATAAAGCACTTTGAGTGAAATGTCCAGAAATGTGATATATAAGTATAATAAATAATAATAATAATTATTATTATTCAACTTTGGGCACTTTCTATTTAAGCTGTGATGGTCACCTGTGAGACTATGAAAGAGTTGTACCTGGCGTATGATCGGCTGGTGATTGGCTTGCCTGGTGACTCCTGTTGCTTGGCAGAGTAGTGTGCGAGCCACTTGGTATAGTCTGCCAGCCCCTGGAACACGAACAGGACATGAGCATGCACTGACCATCCTGCACTGAGCATGTACTTACCGTCATGTTTTGTTCATCCTGCTTTGACTGTCCTGCACCGAGTGTAAATGTACCGTCCCGCACTGAATGGACACCAAGAATTTTTAACTGAGTGTCATGCACTGACCATCCTTCGCTTAGTGTGCACTGAGTGCCCTGCACTGAGCATCATGCACTGATTTCGTGCAAGCAAACTTGTGAAAAGTGTCAGACGTCTTCTCTCAGGATGTTAAGTGTCCTTAAAAGATAATTAATTTTTAGATTTTATAAACAAAAAAGCAGAGGTCCATGGAGAATGACCAGACCTACCACTTGTCCAATGAGCTGGAAGCCTGTGGGCAACTTCATCCCGAATACAGGGAGCTTCTCCTCATTGACCAGCCACTCCTACAGGACAAGGCAGAGAAAGTGTTCTGTCAGGAGAACAGGTCAACTGCTTACAATGACAGTTCTCCAGGCAGACAATTTAGCTGAACTGTTTTCAACCTAGAACAGGGAAAATCCAGATTCCAGGATTCAAAATGCTGAAAAGGTCAATCCAAGGGTGCATTTTCAACATTGCCAAGAGTACAAGAACATAGGTGGAAATTAATTTATTAATTAGTTTTTGGGGACAAATTATTTTGTGTCGAAGGTGATTCTGTGAAATTAAAAATCACTTTGATAGCACCCATTGGATCAATGCTGTAATCTCAGGGTGCAGATTTGCCGGGCTACCAAGTGTGATTATTATGAAGTGCAAATCGCACGCGAGCAGAATATATATCTATATCAGAATATATAACTGCATATATCGTGGACTTCAGGTGAAATGCCAAGGTTACAGGGTTTCTGCTGTGCTCACTGACACAATCTCAACCTGTTATTCTGTTTCCTGCAGCCCAGCTGTGCAGCCCTTACCCAGAGTCTGCCCAGCATCCTGTCCTCAGCGCAAGGATGCAGGTCAAGGAACTGGGCTAGGCAGGGCAAGGTCTGTCTGCGCAGGCAGTAGAAGACCACACTGGCCAACCGGGAGCCCGTCAGTCCTGCATTTGGCTTCTCCAGGAACCGCGTTATTCTGAAATGGAGCAGCAGCATCACAAGATCGTTAGTGAACATAATTCCTGCTTCTACAAGGTGCTGCAATCATGTGCACATTTCTGTGTCCTTCCCAAACTGGTTACAGAAAGGAAAGCAACTGAAGCCAAGACCAAGAATACAGTCAAAGACAGAGAGAGAGTGCATAGGTCTGACCTGTGAGTTACAGGGCAAACTTCCACGATCCCCCTGGAAGTGGTCTCTTCTCCTTCCTCCATCTCATAGTAAATGGCCAGCTCGCCACCCTGACAGAGATAAGAACAAGATGAATGTTGCACCCACATAGGAGCTCCAGGCAGGCAGGACAGCAGAGGGCTGCCAAAGGCCAAGTGGAGCAGCTAGAGCACTGCAAGAGCTAAGTCACACTAGTGCTGTGACTACCATTAAAGTAATGTGTATCTTTCCAAATTACGTCTTTCATGCTGCATTATGGCAGGAAGGATATACCAATCAAGAACAGAAGAATCTGGAGTATAGGCGACATGCAGCCTTTAAAACCCAACCTACAATGACAGGATGGAAGCGGAGTGTGGTCAGCCTTCTGGCCTGTGCCATGATAACAAGATCCAGCTCGACTGACCTTTGACCGGAAGAACCGCAAGACCTGGGCGATGTCGAAGTTCTGGTCCGCGCATAGCATGTCTCCTGCAATCTGCGCAAGGCAGGAACACAAAGTTATAGTGCCGTCTAACGCTGAAAACTGAAGACAGGAGGCACATCTTCACACAGAAAGTCTTAGAGGTCTGAAACCAACTCATTAGGCCACACTGTTGGAAGCTGATTTTGTTCAATTCTTTAAGACACAGCTTGACATGATTCAGATTACTGAGCTACTAGCAACTGCATCACCAAAATGCTAAGAAATGGCCTTAGCAGGAAAGAAAGGGAAAGAAGTTGGATGGGCAGCATTATCAAGCTCTGTTTTCATGGAGGCTATGTGTTCCTAAAGTGTGACTAACTTAGTTCCTGATACAGCATCTTGAGAAAGTTCTCTGTTCCACTGGAGACACCCGAGTAATTAATCCTACAGCCACATGTGCAGCTCCGTGATGCACGGTTCTGTGTGAGGGGGCACTGGCTGGGGAGCGCTGTCCCCAGTTAGAGCAGTGATTGCCTGGTGAATTTCATACCACCATGATGTCATCGCTGAGCCGGCGGCTGCGGATGGCCAGCTCCAGGTCAGCCACGGCTCCTAGCCGGCCCTCCAGCGTGGTGCTGCCGTCGTTCACCAGGTTTTCCACTGGAAAGTCATTGGCCGTGGCCCAGCGCTCATAGTGCTTATACCTGCAAGACAGCACGCAGGCTTTATACCCTGAGAGCGAAGCAGACAGAAGACCCCATGCCAGCCCCTGTGGAAAGCTCTGCAGTTACAGGAAATGCTGCTTTTCACAAACAAGAACTTCAAGGACAAAACAAAATCTGGTGCATGAACTTACTTATCAGCATTGGTGACGAGATAAACTTCGCTGAACAGCTGCCGCCTGGACACAGAAAAACAGAATTACCCCCTTGAAACCAGGCTGATTGTGTGCGTTTCGGCACAATGCAGAACTTATCATTTTCAAACAGCACAACCCTGGGGCGTAGTCCTCACTGCTCTGGAAGTGTGAGAACACTAAGACTACTCTCCCCCAGGGAACATGCATGTTTGAACTGGAACAAGCTGTGCAGATGAAGCAGAGACCTAACTTTCAGTGTGTGTGCCGGTCTATGCAATTCTACTTAAAGCTACTTGTTACGCACCTACATAACCATCATCTTACACACAAATGCAGGTAAAACCTGAGATGGCTAAAGGTGCTTCACAGCAGGAGCCGGATCTCCATAACTGTCCCTCCACAGGCCAGAGCCACTCACATGTTCACTGTCTCCCACCAGAAGTCCAGGATCTTCTTCCCTCCCACTCCAGGCAGCAGAGCCTTTGGCACCCCTGCAAGGTGACTGTACAGACCGGTGCCATCGTTCTGACAGTAGAAAGAGAGATAAGTATACTGGAGAGAGAGAGGGCAGGGAGAAAGAGCAGGAAAACACAGATCACTGCTAAATATAGCACAGCCAACAGGAGCTCTGTCTGTGTGTCTACAGTACAACTCAGACAACAGGAGCTCTGTCTGTGTGTCTACAGTACAGACAACAGGAGCTCTGTCTGTGTGTCTACAGTACAATTACCATAATAGTTTCTTATACTTATATAGAGCTTTCTGAATATTCCACTCAAAGCTCTTTACAGGTAATGGGTATCCTCTCCACCACCACCTGTGTGCAGCATCCACCTGGATGATGCGATGGCAAGCCATAGTGCTCAAAGTATGGTCACCACATATCAGTGGGGAGGAGAACAGTGATGAAGCCAGTTCAGAGATGGGGATTATTAAGAGATGATTGCTATATGCCAGTGGGAAGTTTGGCTAGGATGCCAAGGTTATACCCCTACTCTTTTCGAGAAGTGCCCTGGGGTTTTTAATAACCACAGAGAGTCAGGACCTCGGTTTTACGTCTCATCCAAAGGATGGCACCTTTTATTGGTATAGTATTCCTGTCACAATACTGGGGCATTAGGACCCACACAGACCACAGAGTGAGCACCCCCTATTGGCCTCACTAACACCTCTTCCAGCAGCAACCTTAGTTTTTCCCAGGAGGCGTCCCATCCAGGTACTGACCAGACTCACATCTGTTTAGCTTCAGTGGGTTGTCAGTTGGGAGTTGCAGGGTGATATGGAAATAAAGACAAGCAACAGCAGCACTGTCTGTGTGTCTACATACAGTACAATACAGACAACAGGAGCTCTGACTGTGAGTCTACATACAATACAGACAACAGGAGCTCTGTCTGTGTGTCTACATACAATACAGACAACAGGAGCTCTGTCTGACTGTCCCTTTGTCGCAATAGATACAGGCCATACAAATGCATCCCTGTAGCTCTGTCCTGCCGTTGTTACAGATAATGTAAAGCTACAGTATGTGTGTATGGGTGCTTCTCGTCAATAGTGTACTACTGAACTCTGCACCAGTTCTTTATCAAATGCAGCAGTCTTCAGCCCTGGGTCGTCCGATCCGCAGTATACCGTGGGCGGTTGAGCGCTGTACAAACTGTGCGAAGCCCCTAGCTTGGTTCTCCGTAAAAAAAACAGAGACCTCTGGAGACGTAACGTGCTTACTGCACGCTTCAGACGTTTAGGAGTATTTTAAAGCATAACGACTTTAGTAAATCGATTAACTGTCACTTTTAAAATGAACGGTATCGACCGTAGTACATTAGACAACTAGTTTTCAGGTCCCGATAGAACCGTTTAGTTTGGGCTAGATTTTAATTTGAACGTTGAACAAAATACGGCAGTCTTTTCTAAAGCAAGAAATATCTCTACAGTTTGAGTCTCCTGCAGCCTAAACTGGTGATATTAGATTTCATACAATTTGATTGTAAGCCTTTCAGCTGCGCTCAAGTCAGTTCGAGATCTCCCACGCGTGACCGGAGTCAGCACCTCACTGGAGTGCAGCAGTTCCTCCCGTGGGCACCCTATCACAAAATCTTCCATTCATAACGAGATGAGCCCCAACCCGAAATATCATCTTTAAATCATGCAGCTCCTTCATGCTTGAATATCACGGTCACGCTGAAGTTGAAGTCTGATAACATTTTAAACTCAAAACCCGAGTATGAACGAAACAATTCGAGGGCAAAGTTTCTTTCTGTCCAACTCGTACTACAGTACGTGTCCGTTTGCAGCAATAGTACTGTACTGAATCGTTAGCGTGGCCTGGAGAACCGAAACGAGCAACAAATGATGTGTACTGGTAAGGTTCCGGGCCGAGAACACGTTATTTCGTACCTTGATCTGTGTCTCAAGAAGAGTGCCGTGTCCCGCGACCAGTAAAATACAGATCATGTCTTTCTGTTGTGAACGCGACCGCCGTATTTTGACAGACCAAGTACACACCGACGACTCGCTTCATGGTTGGCGCTGTTGTCCTGGATTCCTATATACGTAAGCGTCTCATTCTTAAAGATACAGCGTCCCTATCTGCCGAACAATTAAGCCAAGGTTTTGCTATGTATAATTTCATTTCCAGGTATTTTTAAAAATTATTAGAGATGTCTCTAATTTACTTCTGATCTGAGAAATTACAGATGCAAACACAGTCTTTAAAAACATTAGAAGCACAATCCAAAGGAATGTCAGTGCTCAGAATAGCTCAGTGCTAAGCAAACAAGTGAACTTTAAAGTTGAAAATGTAAGTTAAAATAGTATGACGCCTCTCTACAGAGCTACAGGTAGATGAGGAACAGATAAGGAGTCTTATGAAACGTTCAAAGCTGTTTCAAATGTAAATACAAAGTATTACTTTAATACTGTGATGCACTTATTTTCCCACCTTCAATTCAGGAAGAGATCTGAGAGCATATAGGAGACCAGACTCTTGCAAAAGGTGCACAACATTTCACTGCTTTCAGGGCTGGCACAAAATCTGCTTCTGGGCTACTGCTTTGTGCTCAGTTTGTGATTTAGGCTACACAAACTACTCCTGCGCTATGTGACCTTTAAAGCTAATCTATTAAATTAAATTCAATTTATTTTTATAAAGCGCCTTTCACCCCAAGACGCTTTACAAAGCAAGTGACCATACATGTTGTGAATACAGAACAGAAAAGACCAGAAGACAACGGGTGAGAGGAACCAAAACTCCTTAGTAAGGAGAACCTTACTCTATGGGTCTAAGGTCAGCTGGCTGCCCAACCCCTTTGGCCATGCTAACATTATACAATAAAAAAAAGGAAAAACGAATAAAGGTATTAATCCATCCGTTGTGCCTTCTGTATGTCAGTACTCCATGCAGATCTCTGTAGACCAGCAAATTCCTCTTAAACGATAGCTATATCCACGATGTCCCTCTGGGATCCATGGCAATGATGCAGCATCCAACTCAGATGGTGCCCAGCCCAGGCACCATCCGGACATGTGGGGAGGAGAATAGGATAGTCTGGTCAGAATAGATGTATCTACCTGGTGGGCCAAGATAAAGACACACAATGGCATGTACAGCAGCACCAGCAGCCATGGTTGCAGCAGGCTATGATGTAAGGTGTGAGTAGGCTAGGCTGAAGTAATAGGTCTTCAGTCTGGATTTGCATACTGATATTGACTCGGCATCCCGAACATGGGGTGGGAGACCGTTCCATAAGCTAGGGGCCCTGTAACTAAAGGCTTTACCGCCAACTGTTTGTTTTTTTAATGCGTGGAAGATGAAGAAGACCTGCATTCTGTGATCTAAGCAGGCGACTTGGATGGTAAACATGAATAAGTTCCAATAGATAGACAGGTGCCCAACCTCTGATAGCCTTATAAGTAAGTAGAAAGATTTTGAAGTCCACCCTATACCTGACAGGAAGCCAATGAAGAGAGCTAATTATGGGGGTTGTATGGTCATACTTTCTGCTCCTAGTAACAATTCTAGCTGCTGCATTCTGAATTCGTTGTAAGGTGTTGAAAGAGTGGTTGGTGCACCCTGATAGTAGGGCATTGCAGTCTAACCTGCTGTGTACAAGAGCATGTATTAATTTCTGTCACACCCCACACTCTACCTCGGAAACGCCATTCTGCCCCTGTCACATTCCACACTCTCCCTCGCAAACGACGTTACATTCCCGGAACCTCTGCTTCACAATCTCATCCCTGATTGCACCCATCACATTCTGACATGCATCAGATTCTCACTCCCTAACCATCCAATCACACCCCTTTCCTTTCAGTATTTAAACCCCCTTCGCACACCTTCCCACGCTCACTATTGAGAAGCCTTTCTTAGTATTCTCCAGTGCGCGTTTCCTAGCCTTTCGACTGATCTCCCGGTACGAATCTTCTGCTTCTGCCTCTTGACCTCGCCTTCTGGATTTCGACTTTTGGATTGTTTTGGATATCTTTCATTGCCAGACCCCTAGCCTCCCTTTTCGACCTTGCTTCCTGGATTTTGACTTTTGGATTGTTTTTGGATATCTCTCGTTACCAGACCCTCTGCCTCCCTTATCGACCCAGCCTTTTGGATTTCGTCTTTCGGATCGTCCCTTTGCTACTCTGCGTCCTGTGGGATTCCAGTCACGCATAAGGATCCTCCTATTCCCACATATAGGTCCCCTGACAGAATAGTGAGCCACATTAAAATGGATCCAGCGGACCAGAGTCATCTTTCTATTCTCCACGAACACTCCCGGAACCTGCACCTGCTAACTACGGCAGTCCAGCAACTAGCTGACCACTTTGCACTTCCACCGCCTCCCCCACCTGCAGCTCCTGCCCCTGCACCCCCAATTCAAACGCAAATTAATCTTCTACCCCCTCCCCTCCCGGAAAAATTTGATGGTGACTCCTCCAGCTGTCAGGGCTTTCTGACTCACTGTCAGATGGCTTTCCACATCCGCCCAGACTGCTTCCCCACCGATAGAGAAAAGATTGCTTTTATGGTATCTTACCTCTCTGGACGAGCTCTGGAGTGGGCTGCACATCTCCTCTCTCGAAACGTGCCTGAGACTGCCAACTTCCACCTTTTTCAGACAGCTCTACAATCTGCCTTTGGGCAGTTGCACTCTCGCCACCTTATTGTTGCACGCCTCACTTCCCTCACTAAAGGATCTCGCTCTCTTTAGGACTACTCTTCTGAATTCCGTTTTCTGGCTGCTCAACTCGCTTGGGATCACAATGCCCTGATTCACTTCTTCCGCCTCGGATTATCTGATGAATTCAAGGATCATGTGGTGCACCTGCCCCTGGACTTCCCATGACTTGAATCCTTCATTTCTAGAGTTTTTGAACTAGAGCTCAGGCTTCAACAGCGAAGGTCGGACAATCGAACCCCTCCCACACCCTCCCAACTGCCTTTCTTCCATAGACTGACCTCTGAGGAGAGAGATTGCCGACTTCGTGAGGGGCGATGTCTTTACTGTGGTTCCCCTGATCACCTCTGAGCCGCCTGACCCAGTCGCCCTCCTCGCTCCTATCCCCCCGCTGTTATGGCCAGTGTCACTTCTTCCTCTCCTGGATCCGGACTCTTTCTCCCAGCCACCCTGTCATGGACTACTGGACGGACCTCTCTCTCTGCTTTTGTTGATTCGGGCTCCGAAGAGAACTTCCTAGACTCTGGACTCGCTTCATCCAGGAATATTCCCCGGTTGCCAGTCACCCCGCCCATTCGGCTCCTCACTCTTGATGGTTCCCCCCTCTCCCCTGGTCTGGTGAAGTGGCAGACTCCTCCCCTCACTCTTCGCATCGGCGCCACCCACCAGGAAGTCATTCAGTTCTTTCTCATCCAATCCCCTTCTCACCCATTGGTTCTTGGTTTCCCTTGGTTACAGATTCACAACCCACACATTTCCTGGTCACAAAGGGAACTCACAGCCTGGGGTTCCCATTGCCTTTCGCATTGTTGTCAGCTTCCTCAGAAAGTTTCCGTCTCCTGTATATCTCAAGATAACCTCCCCAATATTCCTTCCCAGTACTCGGATCTACACCTAGCCTTCAGTAAACAGAAGGCTCTATCCCTCCCGCCTCATCGCCCTACTGACTGTCCTATAGACCTAATTCCAGGGGTTCTACCCCCTAAGGGCCATGTCTATTCACTCTCCCACAAGGAGACTCAGGCTATGGAAGATTATATCCAGGAATCCTTGGAATCTGGTTTCATCCGCCCCTCTTCCTCACCTGCCTGCGCCGGTTTCTTCTTTGTTAAAAAGAAAGACGGCTCCCTCAGACCCTGTATTGATTATCACAGTCTGAACAACATAACTATCAAGAACAGTTATCCCCTTCCTCTGATTTCATCGGCTTTGGAATCACTCCGGGGCGCCACTATTTTTTCTAAATTGGATCTCCGCGGTGCTTATAATTTGATCCGCATTCGGGAGGGTGACGAATGGAAGACGGCATTCATTACTACTCACGGTCATTATGAATACCAAGTAATGCCGTTTGGACTGGTTAATGCTCCTGCTGTCTTTCAGGGGTTCATGAATGACATCTTTAGGGAAATCTTACACAAATATGCCCTGGTATACTTGGATGATATTCTAATTTTTTCCCGCAGTCTCCAGGAGCATGTCTCTCATGTGCGCGAGGTTCTTCATCATTTGATTCAGAACAAACTCTACGCCAAATTGGAAAAGTGTACTTTCCACGTTCCCAGAATCCACTTCCTTGGCTACATCCTCTCACCCCTGGGCATTGAAATTGACCCTGCCAAGACTGAATCCATACAGAACTGGCCGACCCCCCAGAATTTAAAACAAATTCAACGCTTCCTGGGATTTTCCAATTTTTACCACCGTTTTATTAGGAATTTCAGCTCTGTCGTCTCCTCCATTACTGCCCTGACCCGAAAAGGTCCTGATCAAGGGAGACGGAACCCTGAGGCAGACCAAGCTTTCCTTCATCTCAAGAGACTGTTCACCACAGCCCCCCTCCTCCGTCACCCAGATCCCAACCTTCCATTCATTCTCGAGGTGGATGCCTCAGTCAACGGAGTCGGTGCCATATTATCTCAACGTCATGGAGAGAAGGGTATCCTCCACCCCTGCGCCTTTTTCTCCAAAAAATAGTCCCAGGCCGAGACCAATTATGATGTTGGAGACCGTGAACTCCTGGCTATCAAACTCGCCCTGGAGGAATGGAGACACTGGTTGGAGGGGGCCCTGAACCCTTTTACTATTCTTACGGATCATAAAAATCTCTCTTACCTACAGACTGCCAAACGTTTGAACCCGCACCAGGCCCGCTGGTCACTTTTCTTTTCTAGGTTCCATTTTTTCATTACTTATACACCGGGATCCAAGAACATAAAGGCTGACGCCCTATCTCGCCTCCATGATCCTCCTGGCTTTTTGGACCCTCCTGAACCTATTATACCCCCTGAGGGAATCGTGGCTGCTATTAGATGGGACCTGGAGAACCAAATCAAACGTGCACTTCACAACCAAACCGTTCCCCCTCCAGACAGACTCTTTGTTCCTGATACCATAGGCTCCACTGTTCTTCACTGGGGTCATGATTCACTGTTTGCAGGTCGCCCCGGTGTCAAACGTACCTTGGAATTCATCTCTAGACATTTCTGGTGGCCTTCTATGAGGACTGATGTTACTGGGTACGTGCAGGCCTGTTCCATCTGAGCCATGTCCAAATCCTCCAGTCTTAAGAAGCCCGGTTATTCAGGTTTACTCCAACCACTCCCAACCCCTAGAAGACCTTGGTCCCACATCTCAGTGGACTTTCTTACGGATCTTCCCGAGAGTCAAGGCAAAACTACCATTATGGTAGTGGTAGATAGATTCTCGAAGTCGGCTCATTTCATTCCTCTTCCTGCCCTTCCATCTGCCCAAGACATGGCCGACCTCTTCATTCTTCATGTCTTCAGACTTCACGGCATTCCTGCGGATATCGTATCAGATCGAGGACCTCAATTCATTTCAAGATTCTGGAGAACTTTTTGCAAATCTCTTGGGACTTCCACATCTCTCACGTCTGGCTATCATCCTGAATTCAATGGACTGACAGAAAGAACCAACCAGGACCTTCTTACTTACCTTCGATCTTACGTCTCTGCTTCTCAAGATGACTGGGTCTCTCTCCTCCCCTGGGCTGAATATGCCCATAACTCTCTCTTCCTCCACCACTGGGATGTCCCCCTTCTATTGCTCTCTAGGATACCAACCCTCTCTTCTCCCGGATTCTATTCCTGATTCGGATATTCCCTGCCTCCAGACGCGCCTCACTTTTCTCAGGAGAATTTGGAGACAAGCCAGATCCGCCCTTCTGAAGACCTCCTTGCGGCAGAAGACCACCGCTGACCGTCATCGACGACCTGTGCCCAGACTACGACGAGGACAATTTGTCTGGCTGTCTACTAGAAACTTACCCCTTAGACAGCCTTCGCATAAGTTGGGACCCCGTTATATTGGACCTTTTCGCATCCTCTCCCAGCTCACCCCTGTAACCTATCATCTTGCTCTTCCTCCAACTCTCAGGGTGCACCCCTCCTTCCATGTCTCTCTCCTGAAACCCTACCACAGATCCCCCCTCTCCCGGCCTCGGCCACCTCCACCCCCACCACAACTCATTGACGGTCTACCTTCCTACACGGTCAATAAGATCTTGGATGCCCGCTGGCTCCGAGGCCGCCGGCAATTTCTAGTTGACTGGGAGGGCTATGGTCCTGAGGAACGTTCCTGGGTCTGTGAGAAAGATATTTTGGATCGCAGTCTCATCGATGACTTCTTTCGTACTCGCTCTCTGGGGTCGTCAGGAGCTGACCCTAAAGGGGGGGTACTGTCACGCCCCACACTCTACCTCGGAAACGCTGTTCTGCCCCTGTCACATTCCACACTCTCCCTCGCAAACGACGTTACATTCCCGGAACCTCTGTTTCACAATCTCATCCCTGATTGCACCCATCACATTCTCACATGCATCAGATTCTCACTCCCTAACCAATCATCCAATCACACCCCTTTCTTTTCAGTATTTAAACCCCCTTCGCACACCTTCCCACGCTCACTATTGAGAAGCCTTTCTTAGTATTCTCCAGTGCGCGTTTCCTAGCCTTTCGACTGATCTCCCGGTACGAATCTTCTGCTTCCGCCTCTTGACCTCGCCTTCTGGATTTCGACTTTTGGATTGTTTTTGGATATCTCTCGTTACCGGACCCTCTGCCTCCCTTATCGACCCAGCCTTTTGGATTTCGTCTTTCGGATCGTCCCTTTGCTACTCTGCGTCCTGTGGGATTCCGGTCACGCATAAGGATCCTCCTATTCCCACATATAGGTCCCCTGACAATTTCTCTGTGTCTTGAGTGGAGAGAAACTGCCTTAGTTTTGCAATATTTCTTAACTGTAGAAAGCATGTTTTCGATACTGTTTTAACATGAGAGTTAAACAAGAATCTTGTGTCTACTATGAAGCTTAGGTTACGTGCTGAGTCTTTGAGGCACATTTTTAAATCCTCAGAGTTAAGTGCTGAGGTTATAGTAGTCCTATCAGTATTTTTGCCTCCAAACAACAGAACCTCAGTTTTATCAGAGTTGAGTAACAAAACATTTTCAAACATCCAAGTCTTTACTTCACTAACGCAATTAACTAAAGTGATAATAGACGAGTTGTCGTTAGGTGTAAATGATATGTACTGTATAGTAGAGTAATCTATCGTTTTTCATTCTGGTACGTCTTTAACAGGGTGGCGTGGCGGGGCTGGAGCCCTAGTTTAGTTCCAGACTGGGGCGCTATCTGTGTGGAGTTTCTATCTTCTCCCCAAGTTAGTGTGGCTTTCCTCCTGTTGCCATGGTTTTCTCTCACAGTCCAAAGGCATACTGGCAGATTAATTGCCTGCTGCGTGTTTGTGTTTGTGTGTCTGCCTTGCGATGGACTGGCTGTTCCCTGCCTTGCACTCATTAATTGCCCGGATGGTCTCTGGCTCCTCCGCATCACTGAATTTTAAGTTTTAAAATGGGTGGACAAACATTTTTAACAAGAGAGCTTCAACAGTCAAGAACTGTGACTGTAATAGAAACTGCTAGTAGATAAATGCTTTGAAACTAATAGATTTAGGATTACTGTACATTAAGTTTTGACCTTCAAAAGGATGGTGCACTACACCACAGATGAGACGCGAGACTTCAGTTCCTGTAGCTGTTCATTGCTAAAAACCTCCTTGCTGCTAGCTGCTCATTGATCCAAGAATCATTTGTTCATTGATCTAAGCCATTTTGTGAAAGTTCCCAAGAAAGCTGTTTCAACAATAGAGTAGTATTGTCTGTCCCACAATGGTAAATGAATTAATTTACTTGTATCCATTGCTAAATACACTGAAAAAAGAGCATGGCCAGACCAAAGCCTGGCGACCACAGGTTTGAGGGCGATATTGAGCTCATTTTACATGGCTGCAGGTAAACACTCTACCCGTCATATGGTGCAGAAAACACACCTGCCCTGGTCTATGGCAAAGCCGCTGCAGTCTTAATTGATTTTTGTTTCCTATCTTCCTTTTCAAGAAAAGATGTTGTTAAGGATCTTCCCTGTAATTAAGAAAAAATATTTTTAAATGTAATAAGTGAAATACTGCCAGCAGCCATTTCACTGTGCAGCTCCCAGCTGGCTACCCACTGGAGCTCAGCAGGGTTGAGCCTGGTCAGTACCTGGATGGGAGACTCCTGGGAAGCTATGGTTGCTGCTGGAAGTGGTGTTAGTTGGACCAGCAGGGGGTGCCCACCCTGCAGTCTGTGTGGGTCCTAATGCCCCAGTATAGTGGCGGGGACACTATACTGTAGTGGGTGCCATCTTTTGGACAAAACATTAAACCAAGGTCCTGACCCTCAGTGGTCATTAAAGATCCTTGGGCATTTATCGATAAGAGTAGGGAGTTATCCCAGTGTCTGGGCCAAGTTTCCCCTCTCACCCTTTACTGTGGCCCCATGTAGGATGGGCTTGCACTTGCCCTGTGATGGACTGGCGCCCTGTCCAGGGTGTACCCTGCCTTATGCTCATTGCTTGCTGGGTAGGCTCTGCTTTCTATCCTATCTATCCTATAGTGCTTTCTTTCCAATTGTTGGTACTTGAATTCTGTGAAGTTAGTGTTTTCGGCATCGGGATTGGTTCAAACACGTCACCTTGAAAGCAGAACCTTTCCATTTGGAAGAATCCTGTTAATCAGAGGCTCGAGCGTGCAATGCATGACTAGATTTTTCAGTAATTTATTTTTCATTGTACGGGGGCATTAGAAATTGATACCAAAATAGAGGAAAACAGAAAAAAGCATAAACAGTTTTCAAATTAATGGGTGCCCGTTGGCATTTTCAGAGAGCTCTTCAATACCCACTGCTCACAGGACAAATGTCCAGCCCTAGGAGACAAGGTCAGAGATTTTTTTCCTTTAACGAAAACATAAACTGAAGATCGTAGCTCATGCAGTCTTGCCGGGTCGTGCAAAATTCTGATCCTTTTGCGGTTTATGCTATGATGCTTTGGACCCGAAATCTGGACACATCTGTTTCTTTACCCTTCCAGAGGCAGTCTCCTGGAGCTCCCTCTCAAATCTGGTTGATCTCATGATCTGCCAAGAGAGCACATGACTCAGTGTGTAATTCAAGTTGATAGGAAGTTATAGAAGTTAATAAACTCAATGATTGTGGTGATAATAACAGACAGCTCTGCATCTTTTTAACTCGATCTCCCAGACACCAGAAACAGAGACTGAGATCACAGAAATCACTGTGCTCAATGGCCAGACAACAAAATGGTGCCCTCTTGTGGAGCATGAGTGATCTTACCTTCTTCAGGGCATGGATAGATGTATTCTGATGTAGCCTGCTCACCTGGAAGATACAATTAACATCCTGTGAGAGGCAGACCCGTCTGGCAGTTTACTATGGTAAATTAATATTTTATTTACATTATATTTCTCCGCACTCAGACCCACATCATGAGCTGACTATGCTGCAGACAACCAGACAGTAAAATAGTCTTAACAGATCGAAAGGTTTACTGAAAGAAAAGTAAAATTAGAGCAAGCCATTGTACCTTTTTCAATAAACAATTCAATTGGCTAATTATTCTCTCGTTAGAGGATGCTTACTTGTCTGGTAGTAGTCGTAGATCTTGACCACAGCTGGTTTGAGTCCCTTCACTGGGTGCTCCTGGATCATTCTGAATCTGTACTGTTGAGACTTTTCTCTATGAAGCTGCAAAGGAGAAAAAGATGACTGACATGGCTGACACCTTTGGTGAAGTATTCTATAATATCTCATGAAGAACAATGCAAAAGCCGAAAGATGCAATATAAATGAAAAATCTAGAAACATTTCTGATAATGTCTGAGAGACATGGGAATAAGCAGGAAGATTAAATTGTGTCATGTTCCTAGTCAGGTTTGTAATAAGAATGATCAGATGAGAGGAGGCCATTCTGTCCTTTTAGTATGTTTGTTAATTAGAAGCTAATGATCTGAGGATCTTAGTCATCCTTTTCTTGAAAGAAGCCAGAGTATCAGCTTCACAACATGGCTGGACAGTTTGTTCCACACTCCCAACACCCTTTGTGTAAAGAAGTTCCTACTGTTTTCAGTTTTAGATGTACTTCCATGTAGTTCCAGTTGTGCTCCCTGGCTTGTGTTTCACTGATGTTTCTGAAGAAGCCCGTTGTATTGAGTTTAGCAGCACCTAATAGGATCTCCAGTACAGTGCCACCTTAATAGAATGAGCTTTGTTATACCACCAATTCAGTACATAAACCATGTAGAATTATGTACCCCATGATGTTTTATTTCATTACACTGCAGGTTGGAATCTCTAGCTTTGTAGAATGGGTTTTGTGCTCTGTCAGATGGAGGTACTGTCCTTTAAAGACATGCTTTTGGGTTGATGCCACAGGAGTGTGCAGACATGACTTGACTGCACTAATACTCAGCAGCCGATGACTCAGAAACACTGCGAAGGGCACAGCATTGGCTGAACTGAAACCAGAGGCTGTGAGGGTGGGACCACCTGAGATTCTTATCCTCTGGGATGACCACTGTTACTAGGGCAGCACGACTGCAGTAAGAACCACCCATTGAAGACTACCGAGTGAGTTAAAAGTGGCAAGTCAAAAGTCAGTTTATTCCTCAAGTATGGAATTACAAAAAGGAATTATGTGGATGTATCAATGAAAAATAAGAAAATTAGGGTATTTCAGAAAGGAAGCATAAAATAAGTATATTACAGGAATGTGCTTTGAAAGACTCAGTAAAATGGAAGGGCAAGGGTCACTGTGTACAGTACCAACACAAGCAAAGAGAGCTTCCAAAATTAGTTAGATTTTAGTTTTACATATTACATGGGTAAGCAGGTTTATCCCCAAGACCCATGTGAAGTTGCACTTTAATTGAATCAGGACCCTTGAAATCTTCTCTTTTCAAGATTAAAAGGTTCGATTCTCTTGGCTTGTTTCGTTGGACATTCCTTTAAATTTGGGAATGTACCTGGTTACAGGACTGATTCCAGAGCAGTAATACCTATTTTGCTAAAATTTGACCAAAAGTTTGCACAATAAGGTCTCAGCTACTGTACCATTGTCTAGAGAATGAAGATGCCAACAAAAACACTTGAGTGTTTTATGAGTAGCTTGCTCAAGCTCAGTGATTCTGCTCATATTTACAGTTCATTTCTGCTACCTGTCTGTAACTGTATGAAAGGTCAATGTCAGGTGCTTGTCCAGGCAATTCTGTCTCATAGTTTTTGAATAATTATAATAATAATGAAAGACATGGTGTCTGCATCATGCTGTACAGGATGTTCTCCAGGAGGTTTGAACTCACCCCATCTAGATACACGATCACGTGACCATCTTCAGTGTCAACACGCTTGACATACGGGGCTCCTTTTAACTGTGGGAGAAACAGACATCACATGATGACTGAGAGGCAAAGAGAGAGGGTTTGCACCAGGGTCACATTTTGAAAACTGAGTAAGCGCACTCTGATGCTTCTGTATTGACTTAGGAGAAAAATAATGGAAACTGATGGCACCAGAGAGGAGGAGATCTCACCTCACTCAGAGTGTCTTTGTCAAAGACAAACCCAGACAGGAGCTTGACATTCACAATCACCATGTTGGTGCTCTCTCTCTTGCCCTTGTAGCTGTGGGGTCAAAAGGAAAAAAAGGTTTTGGAATGTAGCAGCAATACTTATTAATAAGTCAGAATTAAGTGTTGCTGTGCTTTCCTAAATGAGGCCTCATCTCTCTTTCTCATCTCTGTGGTGCAGCCACAGAGAAGCTATTCATGGAGTTGTGATTTAAGGTGTTTTCTCTCAGATAAGGAGCAGCTCCCAAATGGGGATGTGCCCAGCTGGTGGTGGTACTCTTCAACTCTCCAAGTGCTGTACTGGGAACACCACCACAACCAGATGAGAAACGTGCACTTGCCTCACATTGACGACAGCAGTGAGTGGCCTGTTCCTCGTGCTGCTGTCACATGTCATCTGTGACTCTGTTGTGATTTGGAAGGTGGAGAAGTCAGGAGGAGGAGGGATGTTGTAGTGGAGAGCCACCTGAGACAGGCAGGGAGGGGATGGGAGACAGCAACACAGTTTTGTTATTTCCAGACATTTACAATTAGTGTCCTGTGTTTGTGTCCTTTGGGAATATTGGCTAGGGTTTGGGTCAAGGCTGTGGTTCAGGATGAAATTAAGAGGGCTGTTCCTCTAGCCTATGTTGTATTAGGCATGCACATTGCATCAGGATTAGTTTGATAAGTGATCTGAGGATCTTGCCCTTTTGTTTCAGTTCATTTTAGAGTTGAGCTTGGATTTAAGACTGGTGTCATTTTCGTAGCCTCTGAAAACTCAGTGATGAAGCAATATTTAGGGTGTATAAGCACTGACCTGGATTGACATGCAGCCTGTGGCCTGCACCTCAACACTGTACTTCCCTGGGACATCTCGCAGTGCCCTCTCCTGGTACAGCAGACTGTTGCTAGAGTCCACAGTAAACTGGTGGAGGTCCCCCTCTGTGGACTGCACTGTCACTTGGCTGGAGACCTCTTTGCTGAAAGCCTCCGCCCCATAGAGAGAGAGAGCCTGCAGAGCTACTACGGTGTCCTGTGCACAAACACAAACCACAATCACTGCTTGTGCTATCCATATGCTACACAATACAAGGTCTCAGGTCACTGACTGGAGAGTCACCCAGGAGATCAGTAGGATCCAGAGCTTGATGATTTAGACAGATCAATACCTGTGTGGAAGAGAATCCTCCATAGGAGTTCTGCTGCTTGGTCAGCCAACTGACAATCTTGGAGGCCCGGCCCAGGTCCGAGGCAGACAGCGGTGGGTGACTAAGAAGAGCCAGCAGCACATAGGAGCTCATCTCTACTGACAAGGAGTCCGAATCCTCCGAGGCCGACTGAGACCAGTGCAGAGTGTCTCCTGAGAGAGAGGGAAACAGGTCAATTACCCAGGGAAGAGAGGAGGAGGGTGATGGGTCCAAGGAGAAGTCATGATGATAATTTAGAAATGTAACAGGTTCTTGGCTAGAAGTTCCATAACCTGTAAATATATAATTATGAATAGGATTTCATCCTCAACAATAAATGAGGTTTCTCTATGTGTGTCTTCATGTTTCAGGTTGCATTTAGATTTCTGAATTTATTTGAGTGACACTTCTCAAAAGAGAGTTCAGTTTGTACCTACAGTACATAAACAGCTGGACGTTTGTGAGGTAATGGGAGGTACAACAGCAGTGCCCCACCTGGGATGTGAACCTATAACTTTCCAGTTTCAAATCAACAGCCCAAACCCCACTCTGCTCTTTGTGTGCAAAATGTGTGTCTGCTCTTCCCAGTGTACTTCCAACATTATGTGTCTGTGCATTTTGAGAAGGGTGCTGAGCTGCAGAGAGGAGGAGGCTGTACCCTCTCTGCTGGCCAGAGTTTCTAGCTTGGTCCATAGTTGTGCTCTGGTGTCCTCGTCCCCAGCCAGAGTGAAGGTGTAGAACAGCAGGGCTGCAGTGTAGACATTGGTCAGGTTCTGGGTGGCAGAGTGCAGGCAGGAAAGGCTGCTGTTCAAGACCTGGTCCTGAGAGAGGGAAGAGCTCAGTGACTCCCTGACCCACTTGCGCTCAGTCAGCTTTTGCTTGAGGCTGTTCCTTTTCAAGGCAGGGTCTTGGAGCATTCTATACAGCTAGCCTACAATGGGGCTGTGGCTAGAATGACATCTAGGAAGGTGGAACCTTCAGCTTTATTTTAATAAGTTGTTTTATCTACATGATTCAATTTAGATTTAGCAAATTAGCAGCTTGAACAAATTCCCTGGAAAGGGAACATGGAATAAAGCCACTACAAAGGACAGTAATGATCTACAGAAACACCTTTTTTTGGCTGAGGAATAAAGGATCAGTTGGTTTTTGATGCAAATTATTTTAGCAGGAGAAAGTAAAAAAGGCACTGTGTGGACTCAGTCCACCTCACAATTTAATATAGTTTATAGGAAATTATAAAAAATAAATCAAGGCTGAAAAATATGGGGGTGTTGTTCATTTTGAAATCCCTATATGTAATCTGTGAGCAGTGTAGATAGGGGAGTACTCTTGCTTTGTAATGCATATGGACTAATATAGCTGACCCGCATGGTCACTGTACAAATTTATTGAAAACAGTTCCTTGAGTTTCTGTAAGTCAGTCTTCCTTGCAAAGTTGGCTGCAGTTTATATGTATTGTGTGTGCTGTTCACTCTGGCTTCCACCTCACATTCCCGTAGGCAAAGACCCAACCAGGATACAGTGTCTATTCAGTGTCAGTGCAGTGCAGGATGACACAGAACAGGTGGAGAGCACATGGTTACTCACTGTCTTAGACATGTTGAGCTCCAGCATGGCTGCAGAGATGTAGGCAGTCAGGGTCACCTCGTCACTCACACCTCCCTGAAACACATTCCTCACTGTATTACACACACGTTTACAATAGTATGATACACAGCCCACAACATGTCACAATTACAACTATCACAAATAGTCCATGCAGTATTCCACACAACTGTATCACATAGCACATCCTGGGCACATGTTCTCAAGATGTTTAACCCTCTGTGCCCCTCTCTCCCTCACCTTCATCCTGTTGTTAAAGAGCCTGCCCACACTTTGGAAGCAACCGTTGGGCTGCTGGTGACGGGTGAGCCAGTCCCTGGTGCTGGAGATGATGTTGGGGTCAATGTAGATATAGGACTGGGCTCCACCGAAGGACTTCATCACAAAGGCAGTCAGCCTGGGGAGAGGAGAGAGTTGGAGTTAAAGCGTCAGTAGTTCAGCATGGAGCCTCCAGAGCTGGTCTATTACAGGACTGAGCTATGCAGACCTATCATTGCAGAAATACACTAGCTAGTCTGTGTTTAGCAGATTGATCACATTAGTGACATTTCTGTATTGACTGCAGTGTAGTGGGGTCACTGTGTGTTGCCCAGATCGATGCTGCATATCAATGATGGATGAAGAAGGCCCCTCCTATGTGTGGTGTGACTGGGAATCTTTTGGGATGAAATACACTATAGAAATGTTTTTATTACTTTTTGACTCATATGCTGACTAACATAAAATAAAATCAGTTTAAGAATTTTAAGTGACATCTTTAGGCCTCCTTTCTTGCCGACTAGAGATGATGAAAGGTGAGTCTGTGTGTCAGGGCTGCCTGGCCTCCTGCCCGCTCACCATGTGTTTCCAGAATCATCACTGTACCCAAAGGCACTGTAGGAGCCATCAATGCGCATGTAGTTGAGCTGCCTCTGGTAGCCTGTCCAAGGTGGAGAAACAAGTCATGCTGCAGCTATTGAAGAATCTGATACTTGTACTGATTAGCATTTGGTGTGGTTTTCCTTACAGTGAAATCTTAATGGTCAATTTTAATAACTTCAGTTGAATAAATTGGTAGTTCACTAAAGGATTTAAGTTAAGTTAGGTTAAGTTAGGGAACTGAGAAGCTGGAACACAATGCAAATGGTAGCAGGGTCACAAGATCCAAATATGGTCTGCTATTTGCATTGCAAATGATTAAGAAAGCATACATACATGTAATAAATTTGAGTTAGTCTTGTTCAGTTTTATAGGTCCCAGTTTTAAACACTGGAGATAGAAAATTTTGTTTATTCTGTAATTTTATTCCACAGACTTGAGGGGTAAAATTTGTCTTCTCTGTATTGACAGCTTGTTCCCTCCTACCGCTCTTCAGGAACTCTGTGGCTTTGTTCCAGATCTCCTGTGTGAGTTGACCTGTGCTCTCCAGGTACTTTAGGATGTAGATGTTAGGGGCAAATAGCACCATGTTCTGCTCTCCACAGCCATAGGGCATGGCTAGGAGTCGGTCCAGGTTCTGTAGGGCCCGGCCCAACAGGTCTCCTGCACACAGAAAAACAAGGGATTGGAGGGTTGCTTTGTCAAGACAAAATATTTTGCTGACAACAAAGTTTATTTAAGCATGTGTTCATGCTAAAGAGAGATAAATTACATTGTTTTCTATATTTACCCAGAACAGAGAGTGAGGCCCTGGCTGATCCCTCCACAATGTCCTCTGGTAGCTGGAGCTGGACCTCCTCCTTCACCAGGCTGCCTGCAATTGGACAGGATAGTGAGGTACAGGGAAGAGCAATCAAGGGTTAGCTTGGGTTAGTGTCCAACTTGCAGGAGGGTGAGGGAGAAAAATGTTAATTCTGGATTTCCATTAAGAAGCAGAGAGAACTGGGGTTGTAGATGGTGAAAGAGAGAGATGAGGTGTGTTCATTCTTGTTCTTTTATAACTGCTGTTCCTTCTCATCAGTCCCAGAGAAATACATTGTTCTGTTTTTAACAGTTCTAACACACAGCCACATCAATCACATGTCATAAACAGTTTTTGTGCATTGCACTGTGCTTCTAAGAAGTTTTTTGTTGTATTTTAACCAAACTCCCATGAATAAGCTGAGGCAGCTGAAAGTCAGTGTCAGACATTAGAGAATCTCACAGACTCACCTTTTGGACACAGCAGCCAGTTGTAACTGATAGTCTTTTCTGTTCCTTCAGCCTGTGGGTACAGGAGAAAATTTATTAATCAAGAGTGTGGAAGGACTGGAGTTTTCATGTGCATTGACACGTGTGCATCTTCTGCACTTCATGACAGGTTGTCAGTTGTTTGGCTCTCTGGTCTTTGAATCCTTTCAAAATGATGTAATGTTTTCACTGTCGACATAAAGTGATTATACTTTTGTCATGGCCTTCATATAGGCTGTTGTTCTTAGAGAGAATGTCTGATCAGGTTTAAGTGAAATAAAGTTAAATTAAAAAGTAGGGTTTTATTTTTCCACATCTCCATTACATTCATTTAGGGATTGTGCTTTACAGTACCTGTTTTTTCTAGTATGGTTTAACAAACCCACAGTGTTCATGTCACGAATACTGTATATTTCCCATAAAGGCCATAAAGAAATCTAAGACCTTGTCACCCAGGGCTGTATGTCTGTCCTATTGTCACGCACACGGACTGAAATCCATGTCAGATCTTGTAGAAGACCCTATGCGATGCGGTAAGAGCTGGAGAAAACAGGAGGCGTGGTAAAAGGGAACACACAGGGGTTTAATAGTGCACAAAATAATAGTGACAGTCCGTGAGACAGTGTACAGGGAAGACAAAACGGCATCCAAATCCAAACGGGTCCAAGGGCAGGTCAAAGCACAGTCCGAGAGTCCATCAACAAGGAATCCATCCTGGGACGCGACAAAGTTAAAATCCCCGGGAGGGGGGAGCACATGAACAAACAAAACATGGAGGTCCAAGGGTGATGGGGCGAGATCCTCCAGACCCCGGGCTCAGGAAGCGGGAGGTGTTGGGGATGAGGCCTATGCCCTCAGGAGACTGATGTAGGGTTTCCTGGTGCTAGGCGGGCCTCGCGACATCTTACCCTAATGATGAGCCCCGAGAACTGGAGGAGCTGGTCTTTAAATAATAATGCTAAAAGGGTACACCTGGAGAGCTTAATCACACGGACAATAATGGGAGCAGTGGAGCGCCCTCTAGGGAGGGATGTCAGGTGTGAAAGTTCAGAAAGGTCTGAAGTTAGCAATATTGGACCATTGATCTCCGTTTTTCTCCTGTTGCTGATCAGTAGAACTAAAAAATAGCCATATATTTTGTTCATTGATCCACTGAACTGTGGTAAGTAATAAGCATCTGGTAAAGTTTGTGTTGTAATTAAGTAAAGTGTGATGCTTAAGTGTTTGAACTTAATTAACAGGTTTGTACAGCCAGATATGCTAGCTCTATCTATCATACTAGAGGACAAGATCAAGCTGAGCTGCAGGTCCTCACCTCCACCAGCAGAGTCTGTATGACTGTATCGATGCGTCCTTGCTCAGGCACCGACACCACTTCGTTGTCACAGATCATCTCTGTCTGAACTGCCTCTGCACTTACTGACACATTCACAGCACCTAGAAAAACAGATTCACAGCACAACTGTCCAGGGGAACCAGACAGTCACTGAGAAACTCACAGCACATCAATAGAGACGTAACTTACCCAGGACAGAGGCTACCAGGGTCCAGCGGAAGGTCTTTCCTTGGCTGGCACACAGACAGGAACTATACTCGGACCCTGGGCAGGGCTCCAGAGTGAAGTCAGAGGATGGGGCTGGACTCACCTTTACCTGGAGTGACAGGTCAGCACATCATCTCCCCACTCACACACCTGCCCCAATTTATGTTACCTGTCCTCTAGATTATGCTGCTGTCATGCTATGATTAACGCTTTCGTATTTCTAAATGACTTTTTTTTTAACATTTAGAGCATACAGTGTATGGAAATTCTGGTTGTACACACTAGGGTTCTGTAAAAACCTGGACAGTCTTTTGCGGACAGGGTGAGTTTCAGACAAGTGCAACAAGGCTCAAAGGCTTAATGCAGGACTGAGAAAGTTCATAAAATCACATGATACACAAAAATATCTAGAAGTATTAAACATAAGTTAAACAATATTTTCAGCTGGTATTTTCTTTTACCTTAATGCAAATCCTGAGTGTATTTCCAATATAGACATTGCATGTCTGTGTGGTGTGCTCAGCAATATTTAAACATCTACCGGCCAACCAATGCCGGTAAGATGAATCCTTACTTTAACCTAACTGACCAGATGGAAAAATGAAATTTGCGTTCTACAGACCCTACCCACACTTCACAGCACATAATTCTTCCAGTTCCTGATCCACCATGTACACTGTTCTAGTTTTCAATATTAAATGTAAAAATGAAGAGACAAATGTGTGTGAACGAGATTGGGATGGATTCCTGACCTTTTACACCCTTTCCTTTGCAAAGCCGAGCTAAAGCAGCAGCACTTGAGCCACAATGAGTAGTGAGAGCAATTATTTTCACCTTAAAAACATTACACACTAGCTCACACCATAATCGTTGGAAAGTCCTTGGGTCAATATTGTAATTAAAGTAGTGGACAGATCAGAAGAGAGTGGTCTGGTGCGAGAGAAGCCCTGGTGCAGTTGTAGGGAAGGGCGGTTCTACCGTGATGCACTTGGACATGTAGTTGAAGACGGTGGCCTTGAGCTCGAACCGCTCTCCCCTGATGATGGAGTAGGGCAGGGTGAGCTCCACGAAGAAGGGCTGGAAGGTGGTGAGCCTGACAGAGGGGGCCAGGCCCAGTCCTACTGGGGACAAGCAGAAGGCCCCAGACTCCCATGTAGTGATGGTGTCAGGCACAGTGACCGGAACCTGCGCTGAGCCAGACTCCCTGTGCAGAGGATGCCAAGATGGGACAGGTACAGACATTAACTGACCTGTATCAAAGTGGTTGTTCCAAATCCATGCTCTCTGGTATCCCACTGTTGTGGGCTGCTAATGCTGAATGAGAATGGCCTGTGAACTATGTAACCTTGAAGTTACGATTAACTTCAATGTGGTGGACTTTTAAAGCATCTAAACATGTTCCTTTCTGAGAATCCTGCAGATGAATCCTTGGATATCAATGCCTGAGCCCACACTAAAAATCAGCTTAATGCTTTTACAGAATATGCTGTTGACCACTGTAGCCAGAGTTAGGAACAGTCCTACAGTGCACTCACCCAACTGGGACAAGGTCCCAGAGCCATGTCTCAGGGAAGATTGTTCGGACCGTCTCCACAACTGGTGATGGAGCAGAACTGATAAAGTTTCGTTCAATTCCAGCTATTACTCCTCCGTCTGGTAAAGACAAGAAATTAGGTCAGACATAAGGATGTAAATCTGGATGAGCAGTTATTTGTGTCTTTATACTCCTTTAATTCGTAATTGGACTGTATGGCCCAACACCATGCAAGACATGGCAGTTGCATCCATGATGAAATTTTGTGGTTGGGATCGGAGGAGGGCTCATCATGAATCTTTCCATTGGAGCTGATGAAAATCTAACTAAAGATAAGAAATGAGGTCAGAGCACTGAGAGACTTGCATAAAACTAGGCATGATCATAAATCATTCCTATTAAGTTCCTAACTGCCTTGGTTGAGTTTTCCCAGCTCTGTTCTTTATGTCTAGAAAGATGCACATGAAGCAATCCACTGACTTCATTTCACATGTACATCTGGGGACAATCCTTTATCTTTAGAGAAGTGCTGCTTTCGCATGTTCCCCAGGTGTAGTGATCTTGGTAGTTTAATCATGCTGGTCTTGTAATGACCAGCTGTTACGTCAAAGATTGATGTAAACACAGCTTACCATTACTACGCCCACCATACCCTCTATCCCGTTGGTTATAGAAAGTCCATCCCTTGAACAGCAGACAGTCAGGCTCATGAAGAAACATATTTGTGACAGTTCTGATCCTCAGGTACTGTAGAGGATATTATGAGAAGATCGTTCCTTTTAATACCACTTTCCAAAATAATAATACTTGCTTACACTTATATAGCGCTTTTCTGGACACTTCACTCAAAGCTCTTTACAGGTAATGGGGATCCCCTCCACCACCACCAGTGTGCAGCCCCACCTGGATGATGCCCCAGTACTCTCACCACACACAGCTCTCACAGCTCTCAGTGGGAAGGAGAGCAGAATGATGAAGCCAGTTCAGAAATGGGGATTATTAGGAGGCCATGATGGGTAAAGGCCAGAGGGAAATTTGGCCAGGACACCAGCACCCCTTACTGGCCCCACTAACACCGCTTCCAGCAGCAGCCTTAGTTTTTCCCAGGATCCTCCCACCCAGGTACTGACCAGGCTCACACCTCACTGGGTTGTCAGTTGTTAGCTGCAGGGTGATATGGCTGCTGGCAAATTAGTACTTTAGCAGCATAGCTTGGGAACTTCACTCATTTCAGTGCTGGCAATGTGTTAAACGACAGAGCCTATTTTTTATTGCTAAGTGATATAAGAGCTACATACTGTAATTCCAGACCTTTATTCATTATTTTCAAACTCCCAAAATTGTTTCTTATTTCAGCTCCATCATAAGAAGGGTGCATAAGCAATTGCTTGTTTTTTAAAGGCTTTTTTTCACTAGAGTCATGTGCAAGTCATACTGTATTCATAGTTTTTTGAACATTTCTTCACAAGGCTGTGTCATGCTGTACTTCAGTCTACCTTTATTAAAGTTTTTACTTCTTTCACTGCTGCAGTCAGTCTGGCTTTTCCTTGCGAGATTTTCAGTCAAGGACTTTTCTTACTTTTATACTATGCTAACGAAGGCGACATGCTTACATTGAAAGTGTTGTCAGCATTCCTGGGTGAATACGGGTAGTGTATCATGTAAGAGCGTTTCTTCACTCTCACCGGCAGGCAGTCTCTGGGCTTGTCAAAATAATACTGGTTATGATAGGAGGTCACAATTGTACGTTGTAAATCATAGATCTGATATTGAGAAAATGTGGAGAAACAAGAGATGAAGTTTAAATATTGTTTGAAATCAGTACAAAATACTTAAGAGGCAGTACAGAAAAAATATTTTATTGCTGCACAAGTTGTTAATTTTATTTCAATACCATTAACGCCAGTGCACTGACACTATCACTGCCTCTCATACAAGCTGATCTGAAACTAAATCTAGCCAAAGTCTCTCACCTATACTAGAATATAATTATCTGGTCTCGCTACAAAACTCAATATTCTCTCCTGTTTTCTCTACATATTTGTAGAGAAATGTAATTAAAACCAGAATGGTCAACTCTCACAATCTCTTGCATATGCTGTATACTTGCATGTCCACAACAGTCACAGCTATGTATCTGTGCTCATTTACCATATTTTCATTGTCTGAAAATATTTATATAAATATTGCTGTTACAATGAGTGGCTAGGGTATGAAGTGTTCTGCTAGTGTGTGTGGTGCAAGTGAAAAGAAAAGGAAAGCTTTTACTCTGGAACAACAGCTTGATGTATAAAACAATACAAGAGAAAGGAATGAAAGTGGTATCATTCACTCTACTAGGCTTAGTCATGTTTAGTGTTGCACAAGTCTAAAAAAAACTGTTTGACCCTCTTACACTGTGCTATTTCTCATTGCTAATCAATGTAAATGTGGGTGCATATTATTCTTTATAGATTTTTTCACTTTTTATCTGTATAAAGTCACCAAAAACACATTGGGGAGAAAATCGAATCTTATAATATTACTTAAGAAAATATATGGTACCTTCCCATTGAATCAATGTTACGGAATGTTTTCTAGGAACACAACTATCACATTACAGCAGAAATGGCAGTATGGTATTCTTCCCGTCTAGTGACTACTCTAGAGACAGTTGCTCCATTACACAAGGTGACATTCTAGGTCTTAGCTGTTAAATTGGAAATTATGTGCGATTTTCTTTCAAATTAAGTCAACATCATAGTAGCAACTGAAGATGACATTTCAGCAATGTGTATATCGAGACCAGCAGTAGTTCCAGTAGCAACATGACTTCAGTATTACTAGTGTGTCACCCTCATAGAAACAGCGTGTGCTGTCATGAGAGTCTTACTTTTGCAGTCAGCTCTTGCTCTGGCTCCACCAGTAGCACACTGCGGTCAATGGCCTTCAGGGCACATAGTGATCCAGGATGGGCACTCAGGTGCACAGCACTGTCAGCTCCTGGGACAGACTGAGGGGACGCAAACTTCAGGGACACCTGAGGCACAAACATGGGAATGAGAACCTGACACACACAACAAAAATACAGAAGAAGAGTTAAATTGAAAAGGGATCAGAAGCAGCTTGTGCCAGGCTCCCACAGCTCATTTTTAAAGACAAGCCTCCTGGTCGCAGTAGGATTTAGGATAAAGTTTAAAGGTTAAAAATGGGTACACCTCTTCTTGCACAGTAATATAGGACAGAACAAAAACTAGTGGTGCCATTGAAAGCAAGACTTACCTTGTGTCTGAAACATTTTTCCACCTGGAAGTCTGAGCTGTGTGCAAGGACTCTCTCATTGGGCAGGACAGCATATACCAGGACATGAGCCTTCGGGGACAACTCATGGCTCACAGGCAGGAGGAAGGACACCTCCCCTTCTTTCACTGTAACAGACACCACAGGCACATCAGGCACTTCAGAGCAGAGGAGTTGACTGCACTTGCATCACTGGGAGAAGTAGAGCATCCCTCAATGACATGGGACACTGAGCAGGCCACAAGAGGTCAGCATTGCTCAGAAAGCCAAGCATGCCAGATTCCATCCAACCCAGGCGACGCTCACTTTGAGTGCACCATTGGTGGGGCCTTATGGATATCTGCTGGTGTGAATTTCTCTGGATTGAGATTTTTCTTTAAAATTTTGGACACTCTGGAAGTCTGTTGAAATACAGCCTGGTAGATCACTATGCTACTTTTCACACAGAATGCTCAGTTCTCCATGTGCAGATCTTCCAGCTGTATTATTAATCTGACTTCTCATTTCCTAAATTTGAAAGATCTGGTTATGGCACAGTTTTGCTGTCAGCCAGAGAACAGACTGGTGGACAAGGTCTCAGACCCACAGAGGACTCCCTAGTAACGGGTTGCCTCCAGTTATCCACACTGCCCTCAGTCACCCACAAACCTCAAGCATTCAGAACACCATTAGAAATACAATACGTATGTAATTTTTTAGCAATAGTTCAGTTTTTATTGGTCCTCTGTTTAGGAATTTGTTTCCCATCACTTTGCTTTTGAAACAGCTGATTAGTGATTGGCTGTAGTTTAACTGGCTCAGGTGTGTAGAGGCCAGTGTGAGGGCGGGACGAATACGACACAAACACACCTGAACCTGCCAGCAGGGGCTCCACCATGTGTCCACTGATTGAAATGGCTCCTCTGGAAACCACCTGGCAGCACACAGAGGAGAGAAACTCAACTCAAACTCATCTGCTGCTCGACCAAGAACACAGAATAACAATTACTTATCTCCTGTAATATATTATCTTAAAGTCTCTTGTGAGTGACCAGGGCCATTAGAGTTGGGATGTATCCTGCTGCCTGTAATGCTGAGTGACCTGAGGCTTAAGGACTCCCTGCAGATGGGATTCTAATAATGATGGTGATGTAAATTCCCTCACTCTGCCCCTGTCTCCTCAAGCTTTAGAGAAAATTTGTCTCAGCATCAGAACAAGAGCTGATCTTTACAGTAGGACAATTGTAGCGTGTGTTAAATGCCATTCCTACTACAGCTAAAAAACAAGTACCTGTAAATCTGTTTGTTGCTCATAACTCAGGTACTCTTCCTAGTTCTTTTAGGACTGTAGACGTCACCCCTTAAGCCCATAATTTTGTCCTGTCTCGGTATCTCCTTTTTCCATTCTTAGTGGAAAGCTATAGAAGGAATTATGTCTCAGCACCTCCATGGGTTTCTTGTTATCCAGAATATTGTAATGAATCTAGTTTCAGACATCATAATAGTATGGGGATGGCTCTAATATGGGTGAGAAATGATGTGTTGTGACATTTGTGTCAATTGTGTAAATGGTCTTGAACTTCTGATGGGACCATCAGGCATTGTCATGTTCATGTTCCTGTCTTATATAATCATTTGATTATAAAACTGGAGGGAGAGACTTTTGGTCAGTGGTTGCATGTGGTGTTTTAAATTTTGGCCCAGTTTTTTGTACTTTCCACATGCTACTGCTGACCAGTATATTTCGCAGACTGAATTAACTTTCATTGCTGTGCTGATGATGCTCAGCTTCACATGACACTCACATTGTGTGTCACGCTCGTAAACCCCTCCTCTTAAGGACGCTCCAGCCCTTCCTTGTTTTGTACTCATCTCCCGCACCTGCCTCCGGTTCCAGCCCCTCGTGCTATAAAAGCCAGATATTCCTGGCAGTCTGGGCTCAGTATTGGAAGATGGATGCCCAGAAACCTGCCTATCCGCGAGTCCAGGAGCGACTCGACGGCACAGGCTTCATCACGGCGTCCTGACCTTCTTAGTCCGGGATTAGGGAGCGTCTGGTCCTGTTACCCCCTTTTATTCCCCTGACCCTCCGGTGGATTCCGCTCTGGCTTTTAACTCTGTTTGTCTGTCAGGATGGATTACCCGGTCTTGCACTTTTGCTACACCCATGGATTTGCCTCGGACTCCCTTGGACTGTTTGCCTTGGCCACACCTCCCCCGAACACCTCCCCAGGACACCAGCACACCATGGACATGCCCCCTGTTTTCCTTCCAGCCCCTTTGCATGCCTTTTACCCCGTGTTTTCCTCACTCCTCCCCGGATTGTGCTGTCTGCATAGGGTCCTGATAGAACTTTTCGTTACATTGTTTTACATTGTGTGTCGTACACATCAAACAATGTTGAAAACCTTTTTAAAGTTTAACTTGGACAGAGAGGAGGGGACCTCAGAATCAAAACAAGCTCTGTCCTTCCTTGTTACACCTCTACGTGCTCTTTTTCAGGCATGTGCAGTCATACGCAGACACAGCTGTACTAAAGACAGGTGTTGTCTGTATTCTGTCATGTCCCACACTTGCCCTCGTAAACCCCATTACATTCCTAAACCCACTGTTTCATGTTCCCATTCCTAACTGAACCCATCACATTCTCACAGGCACCAGATTCCACAGAGTCTCACTCCTGAACCAATTATCAAACCACGTTCCTCTCCCTTCACTATTTAAAGTTCCCTCACACACTAAACCTTGCTCACTATTGAAAAGCCTCCTTTAGAGTTATTTTCTTGTTGGATTTCTGGGCTTTTGGACATAACTTTTCCCTTTTGATCTCGTCTCTTTCGCCTTTGGATTGTTTTCTCGGTTTGTCTCAGCCCTTTCTGGTTAACTCATCTCTAGCTTCGTCTATAGACCTTGCTTCTGGATTACGATTTTGGATTGTTTGCCTCTGCATTCTGCAGAATTCATGGCTATGCACAGGATCCCCAGAGAACTAACTGCATGTAATGGGGTTTGCGGGAAGTGCCATAAGTCCCGCTGTCATGGGGTCCTGCCTTTCCCCAGATCTCTGATGTGTAACTGTTTTAGGATCTCCTGCCTTTAACTTCACAGGGGCCAGGATTATGTATGAAATATAATAACAGGAATAACAAGGAGCAACCTCCTGTCTTTTTCTGAAAGCAGAGAATGAGAGAAGACATCACCATATTTTAATCTATGCCCTCACAAAAATGACTTACCAGGTAGTAAAAGTCAATGGATCCGACATCTGCCTCAATGTCTTTCTGAAAGAAAGAATATCGGGCTCTGATGGCCACTTCTGTCCCACATTGTAGTGTCTGATCAATCTTTTGGACGGAGATAAAGCTGCTACTTGGTTTATCACTGCGTGTGACAGAGTGGCCACTTTTCTTGTACCCGGGAGCCCACATGTCTTGAGGACTTGTAGAGGATTCAGCCTGCAGAGAAACAAAGAAGAGTCCAAGAGGCCTTTCTCATTTTCCTGTGCTGATCACACCCTGTGCAAGGTGTTGCTCTTGTTCACTCATTCCTAAGAAACAGTGAGAATTTTTACACAGATCAGTAGAAGAACAGTAGTACTAGGCAGTCCGTCAGAATGACACCCTTGTGTTCAGGCAAATTGATTCCACAAGTAACGATGAAGACATTACTTAATGACGTCTGGATGTGCAGCTAGAATCAAGTATAAAGATAAACAGTACTGACCAGCAGCCACATTGTTGAATGTGTCCACTGCGAAGTGTTGAAAGAGAAGTGAATAATCCCTTGGCTGTCAGTGGTATCGTTCAGGTGAATTTCATGTGGCCAGGCATTCAAACTTTTTACATAGACTCTGTGATTGGCAACAGGAGATGAGTCTCGCCGCACCACTCTAATCTGAGGACAAGAAAATGTTTTTTAATTTGTCCACTTGCCCCAGTGTGATAGAAGAAAGCCAACCAACTCCAGGCAGAGTTCCAAAATACAGGGCTGCAGAAAAGAAATATTTTTTTATCAAATGAAATATGATGAATTTGATTTAACAGGACCCCTAGAAACAGAAAACACTGCAGTTACTCACTTTGCCCTGTAGGGGGATCCCCTGCTCATAGTGCTTGGCTGTATCCAGAAACTCAACCTTTCCCAACAGGTGGGTGAAGCGTGTGTCATCAATTCCTGTCCGTACCACTCCTGGAAATTACACACACAGCATCATGTGGCAGTCCTGCCAGTGAGCTAACGAGAGCTAGTTTCAAATGCCAGTGATTGATGTAACAGATAGCTTCTTTATACTCCCACCTATCGGCTTTAAATTTGATTATCTGGAACCACCAGCAGACCTGTTCTTCCAGATGTTTGAGGATTAGGGCTCACACACTGTGATGTGACTGTGATGTGGCAGCCAAGGTTTCTGATGCAACTCTTGCCTGTTACGCTCGGGCTGATGGCGGCTCACATCCCGGCACTGTCACTGGCAACCAGTGCTTTGTGGCCAATAATTAAATTATTCTCAAGGAGCAGATTATTTAGGGCTTTCTCTTTCCTCATCCCATTGCTCTGACATTGAGTGAGCTGCGCTTTATAGTGAACTGTGCCCAAGTCCCTTTCCTTTAGCCCTGAATGAGCAGTGATATTTTTTCCTGCTGCCTTTATTTTCTCTTCTCGAAGGAAGTTGTTTCTCCTCTTTTTTCCTTCCTACTTGCACCTGCCTTATCAACTTCAACTCGACAGCACTTTTTAGCTGTCCTCAGGGAGACAGTCATTTTCACTGGGAGTCTCAGCCTCAAAGGTGGATGGCTCATTGTTTTTTCTCTTGCAATGGTTACAAGGCAATCTGTTACCTCTCCCCTCTCCGTGGCTTGCAAGCGGCCTTCCGATTCATCTTTCCTTCATGCCTGTCTCCATCAATCTTTCAATTAACCTGCAACCATTTCTCCCATACCCCTCGTTGAAGCCTGACACCATCCGAAGATCCCCGAGATTCTGAGACCCTGCATTTGGAGCTCAGCTTGTAATTCACCATGGTCCTGAACTTAAGGCTCAGCAGCATAACATTGTCAACGTTGCTACCTGATACGAAAGCAATTCACTGCAAAGACCGGAAACTAGCAAGGAATGAAAGTGGTGCCATGAAGCTGTCTGAGATAGAGCGACAAGTTAGCACAACTTTGGACAGGTCCTGTAATTCCGAAGAGGCATCGGACCGGGACTCCTCTCTACTGCCCTAAGGAACCATGTGTACCTCAGAGATCACTGCTGTCGAAGGTCCCCACCTGTTCCGTGTTCCTCTAGCTCAACGTACAAGCGAAGTCTGTTCTCGAGCTGCCCTTCATTCTGCTTAAACTCTGTCAGGTTGAAGGTGTGAGAGAAACAGCCGGTCTTGTCCGTCTATGAGAGCAAAAGCACACTGACATCCTACAAACCCCAGCAGAGTTGTGGATCATACCAGATGAGGAGATTCACAAAGTCTTTTAATGGGATAGTTTGGATTGTACAACTTTGTTATATATTTTTTCTCACTTATTGTATGTAAAAATGAAACAATAACATTTTAAACATGTTTAAGTTCCAATATTCTTCAAAACCTTGCTTTAAGAATTTGTTACAGTATATTGCCAGTATGAAAAGGGCACATTTTAAAAAACTTCAGATAGTTCAGATGCCTGCTGCATGTTCTGGTCATTTTTATGATCTTACCTCATCAGTTACTGTGCGGCAGATTGTCACATGATCAAAACCTTGAGATGAGAGATATTGATTACGTTTCCGGCATAATTCCAGTTTTGCTGTGCCAGACACTGGCTTCCCATATGTGTACCTGCAAATAGACAGGAAACAAAACCGCCTTTCACATATTGGGCTTTGCTCTGCTTCTAGTTCCTAGTGGGCTCCAGCGTGTTGCCCATGCCAGCTGGTGCCAGGAGGGACTGTAGCTCTCCCAGCCTATCTGGAAAGTGACAGGGATGATCTTCTCTTTTCATGTCAGGGCACCACTGCTCAATACTGTTCCAGCACCTCCAGAATTGATCTTTCCAGTCCTGCACCCTCAATAGGTACCTCGTTCTGTCATAACAGTAACAGTCTTTAATAATATGCATCTCTAGGGTGCAGGAGAAGACAAGCAGAGAGAAGTAAGAATGAAGGGAGACAAATTCTCAACTAGTAAAGGCACTGAAGAGAAATGTGTAGACCAAGAGTCAATATGTGCATGCCAGTACACAAGTACACTTGTTTCTTCAGTAAAGAAACTACAGCACGATGTTACACTTCAGGAAAGTGTTTACTGAAACACTTTTGCTTCTTTTATTTAATGTAGACAATGGGAAAGGTACAGTAGAACACATTCAGTACTACTATGTTTCAGAAAATATGGGAAAAGGGATTTAGGTAGAAGTGAAACAAAAGGAAAATGGGCAAAGAAAATGGCACCAGTTTTGTGAATTTGTTCACTTGTTCAGCTATCGTTCTGTTCTCTTGTCACCTGGAGTCCTAGACTAACAACTCAAATGCTACTAAAAATCTATTTTGTTCTGTTGTCTGTAACATTGGTTGGAATTAGATATTCCTTAATTGTGAGTGATTTTGATTTACATTTTCCACATCTAAGAAAGCTGTTGATTCATGTGTTCCCACCTTCACGATCATTTTAATTCGGAATTGTACTGTTGCATTTTCCCTGTTAACAGCTGTGTGTCAAGTAGTGACAGCTGAATGAACAACACTTTGGTTCTAGAGACCCAGAACACTGGTTCCTTTAAATGATCGTTGTTTTAAACATTTTAAGTTACTGAAGATACATTATATTGTTTTATTCTTTATCCAAAAAATCCATTATAATAGTTCCGAAGTTTTCGTTTGCCATACTTGAGGATTCAGACTCACTTGCCACAGACTTTAGCTGTGACTTTAGTGTCCAAAATGAAGATCGAGTCCGGAAGATGAGTCTCAACTTCAAATTTTGGCAGGACTGTGAACAGGAAGAAAAGAATTAGGTGTTACAGTCGCCTCTGAGATCTCATCCACTACATGGTCTCACAGTCATGCATCACACCTCCGTCTGTGAGGCAGCTCTTTTGCCTCCACTGCAGGAGACAGGCCAAGCTCAGCCCGAGGAGCATGCTGCCCAGCTCCAGGCGCTTACCAAACTCCTTGACTTTGAAGCGTTGGGAAACTCGTGTGCTTCCTTTTGCCAAGACTGCCAGGGTATATGTGCCTAGCCGGGCTTCTGGATTCAAGGGTTGTGACAGCTGCAGTATGCTCCCATTGGATGTTTGTTTGATCCACTGACTGATCCTGTTGGCTGCCGGGTCCTGGGGGTTTAGAGAGAGAAGTCAGGGTGGCTTTGTCAAAGCTGTACAATCACCTCATCTCTGCTTCCCTTCTTTAGCCTTGAAGGGGTTTTGCAGATGTGAGAATCTAATCAGGAAAGAACCAGGTCACAGAACACTGCCTGGGGATCTGTTTACTTTCATTGGTAGATTAATCCATTTCAAACAAAATTCCTGGACATGCTGGTTCTTTGTTTGCCCTCTTCAACTACCCTCTTGTGATTTCTAGTGCCCAACTCAATGCAGGATTTTAGCACTTGTTTCCCCATCAGTTATGGTCTGTGTGACCTCTGGATCCAAAAAGGTGATTAAATGAGATTGTGGAAAAAGTCTGGAATCTCCTCCATTGGAATACTGTCCTATTATGTCTAAGGCACAGTGGTTCTTACCCTCAGCTCCACAACGTCGTACTGCAAAAGAGAAACACAAACATAAGCAGGTTTACTTTGGCTTCACCAATTAGCTCACTACATACAACATGCAGCACTTCCCTTCTGCACTGTACACACAATAGACCAGCAGGGTTCCAGCACCCCTCCTTCCAGAATAATGGCTGCAGCTGGCACAGCAAGTCATACAGGAAACATGTATGCAGTACAGCAGCTCCCTTCACCTTCATTCAGTCAATTTGTTTTGCTTTTCTCAGAAGCTCTTTTGCCTCTGATCCTTGTGGTCAAGCAAATTTTGTGAAGCCTTCTACCCTCATTTCTTTCCCTCTTTTCTTTTCTCGTTTGTTTTCCCCCCTCATTCTGCTGCTGATGTATTGATCAGTGGGGGAGTGTGACCCTCTGACCAGGATCTGCTGTTTGTCTTCACTGATCAAACAGCACTGCTCTGATTACCTGTTTGTCCACATGGTTGCTCTAAACTGCTATCAGAAATCTTTAACACAGAGATGATCTCACAGTACTGGTCAGATGTACATTGCCAGTATGAACATATGCCACAGTACTGGTACAGTATGTGGCTGCATTGTTGATCCACAGGCTGTGTCCAATTGTACATTTGTACACCAGGTACATCTGTTCAGCTGTACCTTCCCTTTGTGCTTCAGATCAAGGCAACAATCTGCTGTTCTTTTATAACAACTTAAACAGCTGTTCCTGTTGCTTAAATGATACCCTGCAGCCTGTGTCATACAGGCTGTTCAGTCCTTTCTCAGCTCCTCCCTCTTACTTTGTCCTGTTTATAAGGCAGGTCCTTCATCCTTCATCAGCAATTCCAATTTTCCTTATCTGTGTGTACCCCCCCTGGCCTTAGTGTACAGCAAGATTCTAGAAAGGTCTTACCCCATAAAGGTCTACTCTAGAACACCATGATAAAATCAGTAGAAGCCATACTGAAACATTGTGGTAAAGTGTAGAAAGGTGAAGTAAAGCTTGCAATCAATGAAATCCATGGTCAAATATAATAATTAATAATAATAATTGCTTACACTTATATAGAACTTTTCTGGACACTCCACTCAAAGCGCTTTACAGGTAATGGGGACTCCCCTCCACCACCACCAAGGTGCAGCATCCACCTGGATGATGCAACGGCAGCCATAGTGCGCCAGAACGCTCACCACACATCAGCTATTAGTGGGGAGGAGAGCAGAGTAAATGAAGCCAATTCATAGATGGGGATTATTAGGAGGCCATGATTGGTAAAGGCCAATGGGAAATTTGGCCAGGACACCGGGGTTACACCCCTACTCTTTTCAAGAAACGCCCTGGGATTTTTAATAACCACAGAGAGTCAGGACCTCAGTTTTACATCTCATCCGAAGGACGGCGCCTGTTTACAGTATAGTGTCCCCATCAATATACTGGGGCATTGGGACCCACACAGACCACAGGGTGAGCGCCCCCTGCTGGCCCCACTAACACCTCTTCCAGCAGCAACCTTAGTTTTTCCCAGGAGGTCTCCCATCCAGGTACTGACCAGGCTCACACCTGCTTAGCTTCAGCAGGTTGCCATTTGTGAGTTGCAGAGTGATATGGCTGCTGGTCATATCAATATAACACTCTATAAGTTAACATAGGTAAACGTCCAAATAGAGAAGATGAATTGGGTGATGATGCAGGAATTAACTATAGTCAATACAATCTAGTGTTTCCTGGCTGCAATATTTACAGTGCTTCCACAGTGGTTTCTTTAAGGTACACACAAAAGGGAGAAAATGCTAAATATGAATTACTTTCTACAGTATCTTTAGTGTGATTGGGCTGGCCGGTCAACGTGCCCCATCGTATGGAAGCATTGTCGTAGATGTAGACACGGGTGCGAAAGTGCAACAGCCCCAAAACTGATCCTTGAGTTATGCCACTTATTTGCTCACCCACATCGAGGTTCCTCTCCTTGTTAGGGCTCTCTGGCACTAACTAGTGCTCTCTGACACTACTGTAACCACATCTGAACATGAACTTGTACAGTGTACATATAAGAAAAAATAAGAAATGTGTGAAGAAATTCTCACAGGATGAGATTGGAAACATACCACATCATTGACAGGAACAAAGTTCTCATTCAGAGAAACAATCCGGAAATGCACTAAAAAAAGAGAGAAGAGAAGACTATATAGAAATACACATTCAGGAATTCATGCAAACTTTACTTCTTAAAGTCATTAAGAGTTCAGTCCAGTGCAAAGTTCACACAAGGTACTGTAGGAACACTCCAATCAAAGTTTTAACGATAAATCGCTGAAATGCCAAGTTTGTCGATTTGTACAAGATTGTTGGCACAGTATCTCTGATGGTTGTGGTGTTATTACATTCTGATGGCCCAGCATGTGCACACAAGTATATAGCAAATGCTGAGGGTAGAAATCTACATTTCTATTGCAGTGTAGTTTGGGTCTGCATCTAAAAGCAAATATTTGACAGTTAAGAAACATCCATCTACTATCTCCATCTGCACTGTGTACTGTGCTGAGTACACAGAACTATAACTGCTGATCAGCCTTGTCCAGCCTGCTCATTCTTTCTTCTTTCTGGCTGATACTGTAGCTCTGTGGATTTATGAAAGGGATCAATAGTCATTTCAGGTCCATATTTTAGTCTACAGACGTATGAGTATGTGAGAGGTTATGCAATTCTGTTTGTAACAGTAAGTGTATGCATGAAATACATTCATTTCTATGTGTAGTGTAATGTTTGCTTATATACAGGATATATATTTAATTTCAAAGCCCCATGGAATGTCACATCCTATTCAAGCTAAGATCCAACAAATTTATAGGTGGGAGTTCCTAATATTTTGGCCGTCGTGTACAATTAGAAAGTGTCTGATTCTAGTACAGCAGATGTGAAGGTGAGGAGCCAGTGGGCTGAGCTCAGTCCTCCTGCACCCCCACATGGAGGAGAGGGAGAGTACCTGTCTGTCCTGGTTTGTAGATGGGTTTGTCAGTCTGAATGAAGATGAAGGAGCGAGAGGAACGGAAGTGGACCTCACTGCGCTTCTCCATTGTGAATCTCTCCCCTTGCAGCTGTACCTCCACCACCTCCTTAGAGTCAGAGGGCACTAGCGGACCCTGCGGACACAAAATCACAAATCCCCTGTCTGCAGAAATACAACCACACTGATACACCCCCAGGGTCTGCAGACACACATCCACACTGAAACCACCCCCACAACCACACAACACACCCTCACAGTCATGGGCACATGATTGCACTGATACACCCCCACAGCTGTTGACACCAAATAATCATCTCCATGCAAGACATGTCTCTGGGATCCTTGAAGAAGCACATTTTATACTTAATTATTCCTTAAACTTATGTAGTGCTTTTCTGGACACTCCATTCAAAGTGCTTTATAGGTAATGGGGACTCCCCTCCACCACCAGTGTCTAGATCCCACCTGGATGATGCGATGGCAGCCTTTGTGCGCAAAGTAGCTCATCACACATCAGCTGGGAAGGAGAACAGAGTGATGAAGCCAGTTCACAGAGGGGTGATTATTAGGAGGCCATGATTGGTAAAGGCCAATGGGAAATTTGGCCAGGACGCCGGGGTAACACCACTAACACTACTTTCAGCAGCACCAGGTACTGACCAGGCTCACACCTGCTTAGCTTCAGTGGGTTGTCAGTTGTGAGTTGCAGAGTGATATGGCTGCTGACATATTATAATATCCGTAAGTCATGTTCCAACACTGTTCTCTGAAGTTTGCAAATTGGATATGTGAAATGTTGGCAATGATATCTTTGTATATATATTTAACTGTATTTTTGTAGGTATCTATACCACAAGAGCTGAACCCTCCACTCCTAGCTCACAGCCTTGGCACTCTGACTGGCACCTATCATTGATGCCTGTCTAGTTTGGCACTGACCTGGAAGTGCTCACAGCGGTAGAAGCCCTGTGCTGTGGTCTCCTCCAGCAGCAATCTCCTGTCCTGCCCGGAGACCAGTGAGACAGACAGACGCAGGGTCTCGCTGGGGTAGAGAAGGGTGGCACACAGTTTGGACTTAATGCCTTCAGTGATCGTCTCAGGAAATGTCACCATGAAGAGCCTAGAGATGCAAAACACAAGCCAAACTGGTCAGCCACAGCTACAGACATGGTTCATTCACACGCTGGTCTTTGAAGAACAGAACAGCGTTAGTCACCAAGGGTCAATTGCAGTGAGTTTGCCGATTTACTACAGTGCTCTGTTCTGAGCTGATTATTATCCGGTACTGTAGTCAAGATCATCCTCGGGTGCCTGCTTGATTGCAACAAATAAACTTGCAAATAAAAGTGAGAGACCAGGTGAACCCATTGTAGTTCTGTACCAAGGATTGAGCAACACTGAAGGAGGCTGAGATTCAGAATATCTGAACTACAGTAATCGGACCAGTAAACTAAAATGTGGACTGACAATATATAGTTATGATTTTGAATATTGTATACAGTGTATATATAATGTTAGTTTTTAAGTAAGTATGATACTCCAGATGAGTACATTTAACTACCTACGTCATATTCTGTTGATTTCAACACACCACAAGTACAAGTATTGTGGGTTTGAATTTGATCATGAGGTATATCACAGTGGTTTTAATTTTCATTGACAAATGATATACTTGGACACCTTAGACTCATAAGAGACCACATTGGTAATTCATTTTTAATGTAGGCTACATTTAGGTGTAGAAAATACTGTGTACTTTCATGTGCTGCATTTGTTCTACTTCACCTGAGAGTGATTTCTGCCTGTTGAATTTGATGGTTTGGTTTACTGTGTCTCTACAGTTCTGATGAATAATGATCCTGACTTACTGCTGTTCCATTTCTAATCCATTCAGCCCTTCGGCTGTTTCCACCAGGGAAGAGAGGAGGTAGTGTTCTGATGAACTGTCCTAAGTATTTCACTTACTCAATTATAGTTTTAATTTAGCCTTGCATTTAACTAAATAAGATAACACATTTTACCCCCTTACCCTTATTACTCCACCAGTGTGAAGTACCAACAGAATAAATAACTGAGTGATACCCAGATGTGACATCGTGTTTGCTTATATTTGCTTAGATTTTACTTTGCTGCCCTTCACAGACTATTATCTCTATTATCTATATACTGATGGAAAAAGGAAACACGACATTTTCTGGAATGAGAACACTATAGTTATAGCTTATGTACTTTCACAAAAAGTTGTCCATTTGTTTTAAGCCCTCTGACCAGCAATACAGCTTGTGCAGTGAGGCATTGTAACTTGCCAATCACAAGAAAGCTCATTAGTTGCACTTTTACCCAATGAATGCCTGATCAGGTTACCTTTAAAAAGGTATTAATTCAAAGGTACTGCAAGAAAAAGGCCACAGTTTTCTGTGCATTTCATAATGCCTTGAATGTCACCAGAAGCAAGGGAGAGGGCCATTGTCATGCTGCAGGCAGGCATGTCATGTGCCAGCGTTGCCAGACACTATGGAGTAAGTTGCTCCACTGTGTCCCGACTGTAGAGAAGGTTTCAACAAACCAGTAGGACAGATGACTGTCCAAGATCCAGTCACCCTCGAGTGACCACACCAGAGCAGGACCGACACATCAGACTGGTCCATCTGAGAGATCGTTTCAGATCTGCCATCTGTATTGTTGCTGAAACTGCCAGCAAACACAATGCCCGCATCAGTGACAGGACAGTGAGGCTCCATGCTGCTGGCCTTAGAGCAAGGCGACCTGTCCAAGGCCCTCTGCTCACACCTCCCTGACGTCACACGTGACTGGCTTGGGCCAGACAGAGGCTGTGATGGACTCATCAGCAGTGGCATCAGGTCCTCTTCACAGATGAGTCACTCTTCAGCCTGTTCCATGCAGGTGGGAGGGCCAGATTGTGGAGGAGGAGGCGTTGCGTTTCTTTTTTACATCGGTATAAATATATATCTCAGAACTCTCTGTTTCATACTACAGGCTTTATATACATTTCACGAGGAATGACAGCAGCTGAAAGCTTGGGAGAAATTAGAATCGTTTATTGTGATGTGGAGATTTGGCGTAACCTGCTTGGCTGAGGGCCAACCTCCCGGCCGTTGGACGGGGAGGATAGGACCCCCATGCCACCAATGGGGTAGCTGCAAAGGTGGAGAGGGGGTGGAGGAGGGATGCAGAAAACGAACGAGGAAGAGGAGAGGGTGACGTTTGATATTTATGGAGACCGGTTGTTTACATCAGGATTAGTGAGAATTGCGGCAGCTGTGTTGAATGAGCGCGGCTGCCTTCATTCCTCCCGAACTTTCATTAAAAACTCCATTTCACGAGGAATGACAGCAGCCGAAAGCTTGGGAGAAATTAGAATCGTTTATTGTGATGTGGAGATTTGGCGTAACCCGCTTGGCTGAGGGCCAACCTCCCGGCCGTTGGACGGGGAGGATAGGACCCCCAAAAGAACCAAGTGGGACCCCCAGTCACCAGTGCAGAAAAACAAAAACAAAAGATTATTGGGCCAATTCAGCTGAGGAGAGAAAGTGCCTGCTTGAGGATACCGGGGTTAGTTTTAATGTATGCATGGTAAGCCTCGGAGGATCAACGGCCGAGTTGCTTGATGAGATACTCGGGTATGCCTTAGTGAGCGGCGGAGGATGCGGCCCCTGATCTAAAGGAGTGCCCGGAGAACTGTTTAGGAGGGTATCATGATACGGCCCTTCTCATTTGCGAACGGAGGGACAGTAGGCGAAGCTCCGGCGGAGGTGTGAAGATGTGCGTAATGGGATAGAGGCTCGTAAGGGCTTATGTAGGAACAGAGTTTGAAATAATAGATGAGAGTGGCGGATCTGAGTTGGTTGGTTTTGCTTTTCTTGAGATAGAAGGTCTGTGTCTCGGAAGATAAGATGGAGATGTTGGATAAGCAGGGTTGAGAAGAAGGATCGAAAAATGTGGAATTAACGGTAATTTCGGAGCGCCTTAGGAAGATAAAGAAGGCTGACAAGAATAAAGATTCAAGAGGGCGGTCGACCCAGGGTGAGTGGTAACCTGACCTGACAATGTAGATGCAGGATTCAAGGATGTCTGAGGTAAGTGGTGCGCGTAGGTTCGGAAGTGGTTTTTCAAGCCAGTGAAAGCCTTTAAGGAGAGTAATTTGAGGGTGGATAAGGGATGGACAGTTCGTGCCGAAAAGGAGTGGATGCCGCACAGGTATACTTTGGTGGTGGATGCTCGTACCTTGAGTGAGTTTCTACGATAGCAAACGAAGGATGATACGGTGAGAATGTCGAAAGAACAGAATTTTATGTTCGCGGAGAGGTGGAAGGATTGGAAGCCCTTCCAGGCAGTGCAGTAAGAATCGAAAGTTCGAGGGGCGATCCCTAAGAGAATAGTTTGCTGGTCCAGCTGGAGATAGCGATGGAAAGGATGATTCAGAGGAATGTGAGTTCCAAATAGGGAGGTACTGTGCACGGGTTCGGTCTTGCATCTGGTGCCAAGTTCCTGAATTGAAAGCGAGAGGGAGAGTCAGCTATCTCATTAAGGTGGCCTGGAATGTGAGCAGCTGCGCGGATGAATTGATGTGTGAGAGAAATCCATTGAAGGCGGCAGAGGAATTTCATGATGGATTGGGATGAAGACCTTCCTTTGTTGATTATATGAACTACTGCATGGATGGCCGAATGGATGAGGACGGTTTTTGTTTCCAATTGTGGCCCCAAAGAGAAGCAGCGACGACAATTGGAAATATTTCTAACAAGGCCGATGACTGGTTGGCGAGAGGGATTGGAGAGAAATCAGGAGGCCAAGGGGCCGCAAACCATTGGCCTTTGTAATAGCCTCTGAAACCGACTGAGGGGGCTGCGTCTGTGAAAAGCTGGATATCCTCAGTGTCAGAGAGGAGGTCATCGTAGAAGAGAGATATGCCATTCCAGTTGGCCAAGAGAAGCTGCCAAAGCCTGAGCTCGGATTTACAGTTGGCTGAAGGGCTTACGTGGTGGTAAAGAGAGGGCACGGAAGAGGCGAGGTCGAGAAGGTAGACCGTCCTTGAGGAATGATATGCATGGCGTAATTGAGGTGGCCGAGCGGAGATAGAAGTTCCCTCTTTGTGCGAAATTTGGCGGAAGAATAGATAGAGATATACATCTGGATCCTGTCGATTTTGTCGTGAGGCAGGGAAGCGGAGAAATTGATGGAATTGAGGGTGATCCCGAGGAATTGGATTATATGAGAGGGGCCAGTTGTTTTGTCCATGGCAAGGGGTACCCCTAGTTTCCTAAAACGGAAATAAGTGTGGTGGAGGGTCTTGCAGGTGGGGTGTGAGGAAAGTCTATGGTAAGGAAATCGTTGAGAAGGTGGACGAGAAAAGGAAGCTTATAGTTATTCGACGGGATCCAGCCGAGAGCTTCGGCTAAGGTACCGAAAATGTTTTGGGCTACTCCTACGTCCGAAGGTAAGGCGGACTGCGAAGAACTTGTTCCGCCAATGAACTCCGAAGAGGTGCCAGAGGTCTGAGTCAGGAGGCATAACTTTAACGGCACTGGAGATGTTGGCCTTAGCGAGCCAGGCGCCCGGACGGACCGCTATACCAATGGGATTGATGTGGTATGCAGGGAATGGGGAAGAGTCAAGTGGGCCGATCATGAAACCATTCTCGACTTTGGATGCTAGCAAGGAATCAATGGACTGGGGATCGGCGGTGGCAGATTGCAAATTTTTGCAAAAGACGAAGGAAGAAGGAAGTGTGCACGGGCCTGGTGAGAATCCGAAGGAAAGGCCGTCGAGTAAGATGTGGGTGGAAGAGGGGTCGGGGTGACGGAGCAGGCCGAAAGCAAGAGTGGGGATGTCGATTGGGGTAGACGGAAAAGCCAATAGTCTTTTGGGAATGCTGAAGGTGGAGCGAGCATGAGCTTCGCCGCAGAAGCTGCAAATGTGAAGGAAGTGATGAAGGGGAGAGGTACGTGTAGAGGAATTGAAGATGTTGGAAATTTGTTGGCCTCTGATCATCACGATGGGGTGACCGCGAATGTCTTTGGACCGGGAAGGTTTGAAGAAGACCTGGCGGGAGAATAGATGCTGTGGGGGAGAAGGGGCGGAGTTGGGGTTGGGCTTGCGGACGGTATCTGGGCAAAGATTTGATGAATGTGTCCAAGAGGAACAGAAGTCGCAGGAAAGAGCTTGGACACCGGTGAAAGTGCGGCAGTAAAGCTCAATGTCGAGGGCTCCCCAGTAGGTGCGCTGGTTCCGTTGGAGTAGGCGGGCAGCGGCCTCGGCCAAGAACTGCTTATGGTAATCGTAGAACAGGGAGGGGCGTGAGCCTGGGGCCTTAGACTCGGCAGCAAGGAGATTAGGGCAGGAGGCTGGGTGGAAGAGGCTAGGTGCAGTTGTTCAGCAGAGGAATGGATTGCTTGGGGGAAGAGACAGACACGGATATATCAGGACAAGACAAGACAGAAGATGCGACATGCAGAGGCGCGGGCGGCCTCGGGGTCCTCACGTTGGGATGAGTGGCGGCAGCGCGGGTGATGTCATCAGAGGGCGCCGGGGGAAGCTGGGGAGTTGATGTTTCCTTGTGTAGACTGCGGTTAAGTACAGGGAAAACAAAGCCTTTTTTTTTTTGGAAGCGTTTCTTTTAAAATGGACGCCATGTTTTCGAAGTATCCTCTGGAGGCTTGCTACGGTCCGGTTGGAAGTCGTGAGAGATGATCCAGGAGAAGGGGGAGCCGATGTGCGTGAAGCGCGGCGGCAGGGACATCCTCGAGAGAAGCGGGGGTTATTTGGAGACGGAACGCAGTCTTCGGCGAGGAGTTGGATCTTGTGAGGACTGGCTGGGAGATGAGCGGCGCTGATGTGGCACGGCGGCTGAAGGAGGCAATGAGACGGAGGTGAGGGGAGCTGTGGGGGGTGGACTGGACGAGAAGGGTAGGAGAGTCTCCTGTGCTGCAGAAAAAGTCTTCGTTGGAGCGGCGGATTTGTAGATCCATGAGAAGGGAGCACGGATTCGAGCTAGGCGAAAACAAACCATGCAGAAAACGAACAAGGAAGAGGAGAGGGTGACGTTTGATATTTATGGAGACCGGTTGTTTACGTCAGGATTAGTGAGAATTGTGGCAGCTGTGTCGAATGAGCGCGGCTGCCTTCATTCCTCCCGAACTTTCATTAAAAACTCCATTAGTAGGTGTAATGCTAATAACACTTTTCTTCATGATTAGAACATGAGACACAGGTCTATTGGATTGTGGTTTCAATTCAATATTAGTTGAATATAACAACAAATGTCCCGATAAAGGCTTCTTAATATCATTGCACAGTGACAGTATTTCAGTAATAAGCCGCTACTACATTCAGAACTTTCTCATTTGATTCAGTGCAATCCTCTTAGTACAGTAGTTAATTGGTTTGTCTATGGCAATAGTTATACTAACTGATCCTTTACATTAGTATCCTCCAGAGAGTTACAGTTGTTGCTTTGTGTTCATTGCAATTGAGAACATTTATAGCAGAGCTTTAGCCTGATTTCAGCATCCAGGATCGGTACTGTTGGAGTTTACATGGCAAATCATATCATGTGTGTATTAAGATAAGGAATGTCCTGTGCCCATGAAAATGTTTACAGACTGAAAAACTGAACTGCAGTATTACTATTCATTCCACTTAAAGCTACACAAAAGTCAATTTGGAAGCATAGGACACATCCCTAATAGTGCTGGACAGAAAACAGCACCACATCTTTGCAGACGGGATAAAGAGGAAAATTTAATTAATATTTTTGAATATTTCAAACACCTTTAAACATAGCTTTGAGAAATTAAATTGCATCTAAACAACAGCAAGCAAGATGAGTTTGTAACAAACTCTTAGTGTCATAGTTGTTAATCTATAGAGCCTGTTGGACAGCAGGAGTGGACTTACGGTGGTGTGGATGCCTGGCAGGTACAGAGCAGTAGGCAGGCCAGTGAAAACCCCCTCCACATGGTGACAGCAGACTGCAGCGAGAGAGACAGCAGAGAGAGCAGATTTCCTGGCAGTGTTGCTCCAGGACTGACCAGCTGGAATGAGACCCACACCACTTATCCAAGAGGCAATCCTCCCATCCCCCAGCTGCCTTCTGTAACTTTCCTTAAATCTCCTCCTGGTCTGGAGGACCAAGGGCACAGAGGTGATTGACCTGTGTGATCAGATCAATGAGTGGGCAGCGCCCACAGTTGTAAAGCAATGAAGACTCCAGCTGACAAGATTAGCAAATTAGGGGGGTGTGAATTCACAGAGGATGGCCTGCACACAAATGGAGTTTATATAACTAAAGTTTGGGAGGGATGACAACAACCTCGGTCAATCATTCCCAGCCATCAGTGATTAGCAATCACTCCCTTAGCCCTTCCTCCACCGAACACTATAGATACCAAATGCAATCTCTCTCTCCCTTGCTTGCGACTTTTGCATCCCACTTCCACCCCAATTCCACTTCTGCAGCTACCCCTTGGTTACCTTGCAGGGGGGTCCTGGCCTCCTCGTCCTATGGCCAGGAGGTTGGCCCTCAGCCAAGTGGGTTAAGCCAAATATTCGCTCCACAATAGTTCGTTACGCTTCGATTTTGGGCGTTGTCATTCCTCGTGAAAATTAAAAGGAACCCACAGCACACAGCACTGTGAAGACAGAATCAAGGCATGGGCAGGGAAGAGCTCCATATGACCACAACTGTTTTTTTACTTAATAACTAACCAAAGACATGTGTCTCCATTTAAGGTCAGGGATCAGATAAATGGCTTTACTTTACCTAACAAAGATAGCCTCTGTAGCTGGAAGTCAATAGGTAGAAATACAGAAACAGTGTCAGTGTTAGGCCTGGCCGACCTTAATATAAATTGGACCCTGTGCGGAGAAGAGGGAGAACTAGGAAGATGAGAGATTTCTTCAGGCGATAACAATCCGATCCGTGAGACTGAAGTCGTTGTCTAAGGACGAGGTCAGGTTCAAAGCCGTGGTTTCCGTTCAGAAAAGTTTTAGTGAAAAGTTTACTCTGGGAAGCAGGAAGGTGCCCATGAAGATAAAGAAAAGAAAGAAGGAGGTGAAGCACTAATCTGGGAAGAGGTACATGGTTGAGGCTGGATGCTAGATGGAGAGAAGACTGTCCTGGAGAGGACTAATCAGAGTGAAGACTGCTTCAGCCCCAGGGCCGAGACAGTCCAAGATGAGCCCCGAGATGCCGGTTGAATGAGGCTGCTCGGAAATGAAGCCAGGTTCGCAACATGAGTGAGAGGTCATGGAGAGATGTCCGGGATTCCAGTTAGGAATGGACTGGTAGGAGTGAAGGCTGCTATAGCAGTGGATCGGGGACTGTCCGGAACGAGATCTGAGATCCCGGTTGAATGAGGCTGCTCGGAAATGAAGCCAGGTTAGCAGTGAGAGGGAGACAGTAGGGGAGAGGTCTGTGGTGCCAGCCAGGAATGGACAGCTTGGAGAATAGATCAATGCTTTGAAACTCATAGATTCTGATTTACATTTAGATTTGAAATTGATGACCTTTCAAAGGATCGTACACTACAAGAAACATGAGATTAGGGATTTTGATAGCTGTTCATTGTTGAAACCTAATTATTCGAGAAAGCTGTCTGCTGCTAGATACTCATGGATCAAAGAATCACATCAAGCCATTTCCTGAAAGATGTCAAGAAAACTGTTTCAACAATAGAGTGGGATCGTCTGTTCCATTCACCCACATCTCTCTGAATAAAGCACTGTTTATTCCTAAATGTTGTGCAAAGAGAGCATGGCCAGACTGAGGCCTGGGGACCACAGGTTTAAGGGCGGTATTGAGCTCATTTCACATAGTTGAAGGTAAACACTCTACCAATCATATGGTACAGAAAACACACCTGCCCTGGTCTATGGCTAAGTCTATCTATTTTTGCTTCTCATTTTCATTTTCAACAAAGGATTTTATCAAGTCTCTACACCGTAATTAAGTAAAGTGGTTTCTTTAAAATAGGTAATAACTGAAATTGAATTAATCTTTAGACAGCAGCCTTATATTGAAGCTGTATACAGTATTTTGACAAATTAGAAGACATATGTAGTTTAAACAAATTATTCTTGATCTATTCTAGAGAGCTTTACGATTGTTGGTAAATGAATTCAGTGAAGTACAATAGGGATTTTACCCTAAACTATGAAAACTAGTACTACTACTACTACTACTACTACTACTACTGAATCTGTACTGTTGAGACTTTTGTCTGTGAAGCTGCAAAAGAGAAAAGATGACTTACACTTTGGGTGATACATTTTATAGTATCTCATGAAGAACAATACTGTCACGCCCTCTGCAGCCAGAGGGCGCTCCTTCTCTGACCTGTCCCTGGTTTCCGGTCTGCTGTCCTTCCGGTCCCTCTCTTTCCCTTGGGCTATATATTTCCGGGTCTTGCACTCTGTCCTCGCTCAGCATTGACGTTCGGATGTCCTGAGACCCGCCTAGCACCAGGGAGCCCCACGTCCGCTCCCTGAGGGCATAGGTTTCTATACGGCATTCCTGAACTCTTTGCACTATGAGCCCGGGCCTTTTTCCCGTCTCGCCGCTACGCATATGGGTCTTTTTCCGCTCTCCTGCTCCCCACGGTTAGTCCCTTTGGACGTCCGTGACAAATACAAAGACCAAAAGATGCATTATAAATAAAAAAAAACTCTGGTTAAGCGTGGGTTAACCAGTTCCTGTTAACCCATGACCATGCCTCCCTCTCTTTCTATTAAAGCCTAGCTGTCTGCATCCACTTTTGCTCAGTATCGGGTTGTACCTCTTGGTATATGCTTCAGAGCTTTCTTTTGTGAATCAGTCTGCCTCCTGGTGATTTTGGCCTTCTGCATTGCCTACTTGACTTTGTCTTTTAAGAATTAAGTGTTATCCTGGTTTTTGGACACTGAATTTTTCCTTTGACTACGATTCCTGACCACCCTGTGGCTTCCTGGTCTTCTCTTCACCTGCGTAGGGTCCATCAACATGTACTCACTGAAATCAGTGTAATAGAATACTGAGCCAAAATCATGGACCCCGCGGAGCAGGAAGCAGCCTCAAGCAACTCCTGCTACTACCAACCCTCGTTCAAGGCCTGTCATAACTCCTGAGAGATTTGATGGCAACCCAGCTAAATGCTGGGGTTTTGTAGCTCAGTGTTTTCTGGTTTTCAAACTTCACCCCACAGAATTCCCCACACTGCAGGAAAAGGTTGCATTTACTGTATAATCTCTTTGTTAACCTCTTGGAAAAGGCCGCCTTATTATGAAATATTTCAAGAACAGTTAAATTTTTCATCATGCGGCTCCCAGATAGGATGCTATTTATCGCCTCCCTACCCTTTGTCAAGGAAGATGCACCACCACCGAATATGCCATAGAATTCTGCGTACTAGCAGCAGAAACCACATGGGATGATGAAGCCCCATCTTTCTTTCACCAGGGCTTGTCGGAGGAAATAAAGGACCATCTTTCGGTAGTGTCATTAAAGGGGAAAACATTGGAGGAAGTCATTAACCAAGTAATCGATATAGATGACCAGCTCCAAGAGCGTTACTGGGAGAGATTCCGGACCATGCAACCTCCTCTTCCTAGTTTGTCCAGGACTCACTCCCAATCTGCATCTGAACAACCCATGGAACTCAGTCAGGCAAGATTGTCCACCGAGGAAAAAGAAAGATGCTGGAGAGAAGGTCACTGTCTATACTGTGGCTGTCATGGACACTTTTGGGGGAAAATGCTCAGCTAGGCAGTCTCCACGCTCCCCAGTCAAGAAAGAACTACTGGTGAGCAAAACCCCTTCACACTTTAAACCCCCCGAAGGACTCTTCGTTCCCACCACAGTCTCCTGGTATAATACCCACCTCTCTCTTCTCTTTTTTATTGATTCAGGGGCAGCTGGCAATTTTATAGATTCAACCTTAGCTTGAGCCTGGAATATTCCCCGGAGCCTCTGTATACCCCTTTGAGTACAAGCCCTGGATGGATCTCCCGTAGCTCTTGGATTAACAAATTGCAAACCATCTCACTTACCCTGCAGGTCGGGGCCACTCATTTCAAGAACATCAGTTTTCTTCTTCTGGACTCTTCAACCCATCCCCTCTTACTCGGTTACCCATGGCTAAGGTCACATGACCCACACTTCGTGGGCTAAAGGCGAGCTTTTAAAGTGGGGATCACTATGCCAAATCAATTGCCGTCGCCTCCCACTGAAACTGACACATTTATTTTTCTACGACAGAATCCTCTGAGATCTCCTTGCAATACTTTGATTTATGAGAAGCCTTTAGTAAACAAAAAGCCATGTTCCTACCCCCCCACTAGCCCTATGACTGCAATTGATCTCCTACCGGGAACCTTACCACCCAAGGGGAAGGTCTACTCACTGTCCCGTAATGAATCAGAAGCCCTGAAACAATACATTCAGGAATCACTTGAGGCGGGCATCATTTGTCCCTCCGCATCCCCCATGATTCTTTTTTGTACAAAAGAAGGATTGGGGTCTACGACCTTATATTGACTGCCATGCCTTGAATGAAATAACCATCCAGAATCATTACCCTCTACCGCTGATACCATCTGTACTAGAATCTGTTCAAAGAGCCACTATCTTAACCAAACTCGACCACTGGGGTGCCTATAATCTTATCCGCATCAGGGAAGGAGATGAATGGAAGATGGCATTCATGACGACCCATGGGCATTATGAATATCTTGTCAGGCCTTTCGGTCTCGTTAACGCCTCTGCCGTCTTCCAGAACTTTGTTAACAATGTATTCAGAGACTTAATACAAAAATATGGCCTGGTGTACTTCGATGACATACTGATTTACTCACGCACCTTTCCGGGTCATGTTTCCCATGTTCTAGGGGTACTCAAAATATTAATAAATAAATTATATGCCAAATTAGAGAAGTGCGAGTTTCTTAATCCTCACCAGGCTAGATGGTCTCTGTTTTTTTTTCACGTCCACTTTCTTATTACCTACACTCTAGGCTCCAAGAATCTCAAGGCAGACGCTATATATACAGATGCAGCCATTCAAAGTGCGCGTTACAGACACGTACCGCAGGTGACGTCGCTCAGTATGACGCAAGATGACGCGGGGCACCGCAGTACGTGATTGGTTGACCGACAGGGGCACTCGTGGTCCGTTGGTCTGTCGTAGAAAGACAGTAAACGTCTTTGCTGTGCCCGTTGTAGGTATTGAATTTTACCACTGAAGGGAAATCTTAGTAGCTGAGCATAAAAAGAATAGGAGCATACTGTAACGCGTGTGAAGGTCATAAACGATATTAATTTTGGAACATAAACATACAGTGTATAGCTGGTCTTGGTACTTTAAAGAAAAAAATACACACCAGTATTCCATTTCTCCCTAAACATTTTAAGCTTCGAAGTCTTTAACTAACGCGATACCGGAGTCAACAAGCATACTTTTAGAATTTGATTAAAAGGGAATATAATATGGAATCGCGTATCTAAAGAATTTAATAATGGTATTCGTGTGCTGCGACAGGGCTGTGTAGGGCTGTTTCGCCTGCCTGTTCATGTGAGCTGTCTTGTAGACGTGACTACCAGCTGACAGGTTGTGTTTTCGAATCCAGCTGGTGCTGGTCTTTTCTTTTAACAAACATTTCTTCGAAAAAATAGAATAGCGATATTATGGACAATCAATTGACTTTTATATTTCAAAATATCGCAACATGATCGATATTTGCGATATTTTGAACATATCTTCCCTTCTGACAGCGGTGCCTGCTTCTATTGTGTGTGTGTGTGCAACAGAGTAAATTTTTAATAGCGTTTTAAGCGAATAGGTAATTAGATTGCTCGTAAACCTAATCGCTTTTTCTACATAAACACAGCATGATTACTCTCTGAAAATGCTTTTCCTTTATTTTTAAAGTAGGCTCAGATTTCAACTATAGATCGTATTATTATAAACTTTCTTGGAAAAATGTATTTTATGTAAACCATGTTTGCTATTAATTCATTTAGGGCTAAAATACGTTCATTGTCTTCCAATCGAGTCGAGTTGACATTGGAAGCCTGCCACACCCGGACTGTTAAACCAACGCATTAGCACGTCAAAGCCCATTGAGGGTATTGAGCCAGTATTGGCTTTAGTATTCCCCCCCTCTCCCCTCAATTCAATTCAATTCAAGGTGTTTTATTTGCATGACAGATGGGTACAAGCAGTGTTGGGTATGTATATTGTAACGCTTACGGCAGACAGGCACTGTGTAACAGCCGGCGCACCAGAGCAGCGCACCGAGGGAGCGTCTGCATTTATAACTTGGTTTTTAAAATTAGTCAAGCAATATGAAGCATCTTCTTTTACTTTTGAGTCCCTTAAATACATTGAACACAGCTTTCTCACCACTTAAGATTGCTCTTGATACCATCCTTACACAAAGCAGAAGGGAGATTTTAGTGCCTGAGCATAAAAAGAATAGGAGCATACTGCAACGCGTGTGAAGTCCATAAACGATATTAATTTTGGAACTTAAACGTTCAGTATATGGCTGGTCTCGGTACTTTAAAGAAAACATACACACCAGTATTCCATTTCTCCCTAAACATTTTAAGCATCGAAGTCTTTAAGTAACGCGATACCGGAGTCAACAAGCATACTTTTAGAATTTGATTAAAAGGGAATATAATATGGAATCGCGTATCTCAAGAAATTAATATGCAATAACTGAGTCAAGGGACTCAGAGGATCCAAGGCTAGACTGAGTATAATAGGCTTCGGGCTTCTATTGTGACATCTACTGTAAATTACAGAAATGTTAAAAGTAAACAAAATAAAGTAACTAAAATGTGGTCTAAAATCACCCCTTTAGACACCCCTTTTACTTCACTGGTGTCAGATATGAAAGGCAATAGTCTCCCGTTCTGTCTGCTGTGTGTTGCAGCAGAGGGACTCCCTGCCGCTGAAAGGGGCAGAGTAACTTGCATGCCCTCTAGTACAGTTTACACATGCACGACTTTAAAAGCTAGCAAGACAGGTTTCGATTCACATTAGCTGGCGAGCCTTGTTAAAAAAACGAATGATAATGTAACATGCCACTGTTCATGAACAAAGTTATACTGAGATTTCCTAAGATACGCGATTAAAAAATAAATAAATAAAAATTTGAATCTCCTGCGGAGCACATTCCATAAGAATCAGTGGTTTTACAGTATATATCGCCTTTAAAGGTGGCTTCTCAAAACGCTTTACGGGATAAAAACAACCAGAACAGCAGCAACAACAATATTGTATTTCGTTGCACTTTGAAAACCAAGTAATAACTTAACTATACAGTACGTGCAAACGTTTCGTATGTTGCTGTCGTGAATGCCTGCGTACCCATAAGTATCTTATTTGCCTTGAGTCTGTCTACAGTATCTCTGTCCCACTACCCCCATCTCTCCCTCAATTCAATTCAAGGTGTTTTATTTGTTTGACAGATGGGTACAATTCTTGTTGGGAATGTATACTTTGATATTTACACCCGGCGCGGCACCGAGGGAGCGTCTGCATTTATAACTTGGTTTTTAAAATTAGTCACGCAATATGAAGCATCTTCTTTTACTTCTGAGTCCCTTAAATACATTGAACACAGCTTTCTCACCATCCTTACACAAAGCAGAAACTGTCCAATGACTCACAGTACAAGTGGAAAGATTACAGATTTTAATCGTCTTTAATTTTGTCTTTAATTTTGCCTGTGGAGTGTATCTTATTAAGCTCTAAATTGCATTTTGAGCGCGGTTTTTTACTTTTTTTTAATTGCATTTTGGGCGCGGACAGCACATACAAGGGTTAATGAACTGCGCCAAGAAATTTAAAATAGTATTCTTTAGGTGTGAGGGTAGGAGTGGACCGCAGCAGGCATAATCAGCAAACCAGGAAAACAAAGAACAGGACAGGTGAGATGTGTATCCAGAAAGCGAGTGATCAGAAAAAGGAAATGGAAAACGCAGAAAAAGAAAACGCTTTACAGGATAAAAACAATAACAACAGTAGTGGCTGGGCAAACGATTTTTTTTATCGAAATACAAATTGAGATACTGTACTGTATAATGATGTGCATGAACAAAGGTATACTGCAATTTTCCTTAGATACGCGATTAATGCTTCGTAGGAGGAGGCGGTCTTTTCCTCTTGTCTAACAGTTTGTCCACAAACAAAACATTCCTGTTAGACAAAAGGAATTGAAAAAAAACAATTTTGTCAATGAAAACCGGTGTGTGTGTCTCTCCCTGCTGGATGTTCCTCTCACAAACTGCTGAATGAATAAAATAATTTTATTGAAAATGCGTTTGCGATTGTCTGGTATTTAATCTGGTCCCTTTTAACTGTTTTTCGATCTACTGTATTGCTTTGAGATGCCACTTTTAAAGGCGATATGTAAAATAAAGTTTTTTTTATTATTGTTATAGAGAAACATGATCAGATTTTCCCTGGTTCAGAAAAAAGATCTAAAGTGCTACACATAACTTTCTTAATTCGATGTATTTAAAGCAGTGAACTACTGTAGGTGTCACATAACATTCAGAAATACAATCACGTATTTGACAAATAAAAACGATTATAATCTAATCCTTCCACGTTTGATCCCAAAATCCCAAGAAATATAAATCTTGACGGGTAGAAAGCTATGCTGAAAGTTTATTAAGATGCTTAGAAGACAAAGATACTGTATCAATTTATGTTGCATTAGCCTGATTATGATTAAAAAACACATATAATTAAACACGCGTTTGCGATTTAAATCAGAACACGATTTAAATCAATATCGATTCCATATTATATTAGCAGAAAAGCTTAAAACTACCACTTTTTCACACGCTATTTCACATGCTAGTTAAATACTTCGATGCTTAAAATCGTTAGGGAGAAATGGAATACCGGTGTGTATTTTTCCTTTAAAGTGCCGAATCCTGGAATCTGACTGGCTGACACCCCTCTGAAGTGGTTCCATAAAATCTGGTATACGGAAAAGAAAGCGTTGATAAATACAAGTGTCTTTTAATACACTCTTTGCTGTGCTCTTGAGGATCCTTGTGATATTTTAAGCTCTAGTTGAATGATAAGTGTCGCATTTTAAATCATTTTCGTAGTTAGAAATTATGAAACGCCCTGTTAAAAGCAAGGAAGTTTTTATGCCCGTTGAAGTAAAACAAAATGCCTGACAAAGTATGGCTTGGACAGATTCCAAGTGCTTGTACAAATGTGCTAAAGAAATTATACTTTGAGTATACAGCTTGTCTAAAGTCATCCATTATTAATACTATTAGTAATATCTTCAGTAAAGGCTTTGATGCATAAATATTTATGATAAAGGTAGGCTGTGTACTTTTGTCCAACTGAGCAATCTTGCTTTCATAAAATATACCAACATTTTAATGACTGATGATTAACATGCTGTAATACACAGTTCAAAATTAAAGGCTCAAATGCTGTACATGAGAGGTTAAGCTCCCCCTGGCGGTTTTACAAGGCGACGCCGGATAGTTAACCACGTGACACCACGTTAACTGCGTCATACCGCGTGATACTGTGACACGCCCACCGGGGTATGCCGCGAAATACCTCACGCATTTTGAATGGCTGCATCTGTATAGAAGAAGTGGTAAGATGGGCTCTGGTAGGTAAGACCATTCCTCTCCAGTGTCCTCCAGACCGTTTGTTCATGGATAATTCTGTTAGATCCTCTGTTTTCCAGTGAGGGCATGACTCACGCTTCACCGGTCACCCAGGTACTCATCACACCTTTGAACTCCTGGCAAGATATTTTTGGTGGCCCACCGTGAAAGAAGATGTCTCCGAATACGTCCGAGCATGCTCCATCTGTGGCAGGATCATGTCACTCCGGATGAAACCGGCATGCCTTCTTCAACTCCTACCTATACATGAACGTCTCTGTTCTCAAATACTGTATCAGCTGACTTTATTACAGACCTACCAAATAGTCAAGGCCATACTGTACCACTATACTTGTTTTTGTTGATAGATTTTCCAAAGCTGCTCATTGTGTACCATTACCTGCATTACCCTCTGCTCCCGAGATGGCCATCTAGTTTGTCCAACACATCTTTAAACTTCATGGTATTCCTAAAGTCTCTGATCATGGACCACAATTAATTTCTAAATTCTGGAAAGCCTTTTGTAAATCCCTAAGGACCTCAGTTTCTTTAACATCTGGCTGTCCAATGGACAAACGAAACAGATTAACCAGGAACTTCAAACCTACCTACATGCGCATGTCTCATCCACACAGACTGATTGGGTGCGTCTTTTATCTTGGGCAGAATAAGCACACAATTCTCTGTCCACCTCATCTACTGGTTTGTCTCCATTTTTGTGCTCCCTAGGTTACTAACCCACACTTATCCCGGATTCATTTCCACAGCACCTGGTACCCTCCATTCTGGATTACCAAACTCCGAAGATTATGGAAATGGGCAAAATCCACCGTTTTACACACAGCTAACCGACAAAAAAACTGACCTACATCACTGTGCCATACCCAGGTTCCAATGTGGTCAATTAGTTTGGCTATCAACACAAAATTTACCTCTCTGGCAACGATCCCTCAAATTGGGTCCTAGGTACATCGGTCCTTTCCATATCTGAGCCCAGATAACACCCATCACCTACCGCCTGATATTACCACCCTCCCTCAAGATCCGTCCCACTTTTCACATATTGTTACTTAAGAATTACCACAGATCACCATTACCTTGACCCCAAACTCCTCCCCCCCCGCCTCGCATGATTGATGGTCTACCCGCATACACGGTAAATGAGATCCTGGATTCTCGTTAGCACCAAGGTAAATTACAATATATTGTGGACTGAGAGGGCTGAGGACCAGAGAAATATTCTTGGGTTCCTGAGAGCGATATCCTAGATCGTGATTTAATCTGTGATTTCCACCACAGATTTCCTGTCCCGCGAGGGCGTCAGGAGCCACCCTTAGGAGGGCACATCCACACTCATGCCTTGCTTCAGCTACTCTGGTTAGGGGTGGGTTAACCAGGTCCTGTTAACCACGCATGACCACGCTTCCCTCTCTCTCTATTTAAGCCCAGCCATCTGCATCCGCCTTTTCTCAGTACTGTACCTCTTGGTATATGCTTCAGAGCCTTCTTTTGTATTTCAGTCTGCCTCCCGGGTTTTTGGACTTCTGCATTGCCTACCTAATTTATGAACTAAGTGTTTTACTGGATTTTGGACACCGTGTTTTTCCTTTGACTACGATTCCTGACAACCCCACTACAGCTTCCTGGTCTTCTCGTCACCCTCATAGAGTCCATCACCATACTGTATACTCACTTAAATCAGTGTAAGAGTGGAATTATGTACCCCATGATTTTTTTATTTTATTACACTACCGGTTGGAATCTCTAGCTTTGTAGAATGGCTTTTGAGCTCTGTCAAATGGAGGTACTATCCTTTGATGACGTGGTATTGGGTTGATGCCACAGGAGTGTGCAGACATGACTTAAACGCACTAAAGCTTGTACCTGCTCAGCAGCTGATGACTCAGAAACACTGCGAAGAGCACAGCATGGGCTGAGCTGAAACCAGAGGCTGTGAGGGCGGGATCACCTGAGATTCTTACCCTCAGGGCTGACCACTGTTACTAGGGCAGCACGACTGCAGTAAGAACCACCCATTGAAGACTACCGAGTGAGTTAAAAGTGGCAAGTCAAAAGTCAGTTTATTCCTCAAGTATGGAATTACAAAAAGGAATTATGAATTATGTGGATGTATCAATGAAAAATAAGAAAATTAGGGTATTTCAGAAAAGAAGCATAAAATAAGTATATTACAGGAATGTGCTTTGATAGACTCAGTAAAATGGAAGGGCAAGGGTCATTTTGTACCAACACAAGCAAAGAGAGCTGCCAAAATTAGTAAAATTTTAATTTTACATATTACATGGGTATTCAGGTTTATCCCCAAGACCCATGTCAAGTTGCACTTTAATTGAATCAGGACCCTTGAAATCTTCTCTTTTCAAGACTAAAAGGTTTGATTCTCCTGGCTTGTTAGCGTTGGACATTCCTTTAAATTTGTGAATGTACCTGGTTACAAGACTGATTCCAGAACATAAATACCTAAAATGTTAAGCAACATTTTGCACACTAATGTGAGAAAGGTCTCAGCTAACAGTGAATGAAGATGTCAACACAAACACGTGAGTGTTTTATGAGTAGCTTGCTCAAGTTTAGTGTTTCCGCTCATATTTACAGTTCACGAGGAATGATAGCAGCCGAAAGCTTGGGAGAAATTAGAATCATTTATTGGGATGTGGACATTTGGCGTAACCCGCTTGGCTGAGGGCCAACCTCCCAGCCGTTGGACCCCCATGCGACCAATTGGGCAGCTGCAAAGGTGGAGAGGGGGTGGAGGAGTGATGCAGAAAACGAACGAGGAAGAGAAGAGGGTGACGTTTGATATATATGGAGACCGGTTGCTTATGTCAGAATTAGTGAGAATTGCAGCAGCTGTTTCGAATGAGCTCGGATGCCTTCATTCCTCCCGAACTTTCTTTAAAAACTCCATTTCATTAATGCTACCTGTCTGTAACACTGTATAAAATGTCAGTGTCAGGTGCTTGTCCAGGCAATTATGTCTCATAGTTTTTGAATAATAGTAATGAAGGACATGGTGTCTGCATCATGCTGTACAGGACGTTCTCCAGGAGGTATGAACTCACCCCCATCTAGATACACGATCATGTGACCATCTTCAGTGTCAACACGCTTGACATACGGGGCTCCTTTTAACTGTGGGAGAAACAGACCGAGAGGCAAAGAGAGAGAAGTGCACCAGGGTGCTGGCTAAAATCTGCACATGAGGAGGAGCACATACTCTTTGGTCATCACATTTTGAAAAGTGAGTAAGAGCACTCTTATGCTTCTGCATTGACTCAGGAGAAAAATAAAGGAAACTGATGGCACCAGAGAGGAGGAGAACTCACCTCACTCAGAGTGTCTTTTTCAAAGACAAACCCAGACAGGAGCTTGACGTTCACAATCACCATGTTGGTGCTCTCTCTCTTGCCCTTGTAGCTGTGGGATCTAAAGAAAAAAAAGCTTTTGGAATTAATAAGATTCTAACTAAAGGAGAAAACAGACCTCATTATCAACAGGCTTTCTCATATTATTCCTTCTTGTTTATTGTGAACATACTGTATGTCTGGAATATAAAGCGATGGGCTGTCAGATGATCTGATCAGCGACACTGGTGGTACCCTGCAATGCCAAGTGTTGTACTGGGAACACTAACACAACCAGACGAGACCAGAAATGTGCGCTTGCCTCACATTGACGACAGCAGTGAGTGGCCTGTTCCTCGTGCTGCTGTCACGTCATCTGAGACTGCGGCGATGTTGTAGTGGAGAGGATCTCGCCCTTATGTTTCAGTTCATTGTAGAGTAAAGCTTAGATTTAAGACTGGTGTCCTTTTTGTAGCCTCTGAAAACTCAGTGATGAGGCAACACTGTACTTCCCTGGGACATCTCGCAGTGTCCTCTCCTCTCCTGGTACAGCAGACTGTTGCTGGAGTCCACAGTAAACTGGTGGAGGTCCCCCTCTGTGGACTGCACTGTCACTTGGCTGGAGACCACTTTGCTGAATGCCTCCGCCCCATAGAGAGAGAGAGCCTCCAGAGCCACTACGGTGTCCTGTGCACAAACACAAACCACAGACAATCACTGCTTGTGCTATCCATATGCTACACAATACAGGGTCTCAGGTCACTGCACTGGAGAGTCACCCAGGAGATCAGTAGGATCCTGAGCTTGATGATTCAGACAGATCAATACCTGTGTTGAAGAGAATCCTCCATAGGAGTTCTGCTGCTTAGTCAGCCAGGTGACAATCTTGGAGGCCTGGCCCAGGTCCAAGGCAGACAGCAGTGGGTGACTAAGAAGACTAAGAAGAGCCAGCAGCACATAGGAGCTCATCTCTACTGACAAGGAGTCAGAATCCTCCGAGGCCGACTGAGACCAGTGCAGAGTGTCTCCTGAGAGAGAGGGAAACAAGTCAATTACCCAGGGAAGAGAGGAGGAGGGCGATGGGTTCAAGGAGAAGTCATGATGATAATTTAGTAACATAACAGGTTCTTGGCTAGAAGGTAATAGGTAAATATATAATTATGAATAGGATTTCATCCTCAACAATAAATGAGGTTTCTCTATGTGTGTCTTCATGTTTCAGGTTGCATTTAGATTTCTGATTTTATTTGTGTGACACTTCTCAAAAGAGACTTCAGTTTGTACCTACAGTACATAAAAAGCTGGACGTTTGTGAGGCTATGAAAGGTACAATAGCAGTGCCCCACCTGGGATGTGAACCTATAACTTTCCAGTTTCAAATCAACAGCCCAAACCCCACTCTTCTCTTTGTGTTCAAGTGCGTGTCTGCTCTTCCCAGTGTACTTCCAACATTGTGTGTCTGTGCATTTTGAGAAGGGTGCTGAGCTGCAGAGAGGAGGAGGCTGTACCCTCTCTGCTGGCCAGAGTTTCTAGCTTGGTCCATAGTTGTGCTCTGGTGTCCTCGTCCCCAGCCAGAGTATAGGTGTAGAACAGCAGGGCTGCAGTGTAGACATTGGTCAGGTTCTGGGTGGCAGAGTGCAGGCAGGAAAGGCTGCTGTTCACGACCTGCTCCTGAGAGAGGGAAGAGCTCAGTGACTCCCTAACCCACATGCGCTCAGTCAGCTTTTGCTTGAGGCTGTTCCTTTTCAAGGCAGGGTCTTGGAGCAGTCTATACAGCTAGGCTACAATGGGGCTGTGGCTAGAATGACATCTAGGAAGGTGGAACCTTCAGCTTTATTTTAATAAGTTGTTTTATCTACATGATTCAAATTATATTGAGCAAATTAGCAGCTTGAACAAATTCCCTGGAAAGACATGATCATGATCTACAGTAACACCCTTAATTGGCTGATGAATAAAGGATCAGTTTATTTTTGATGTGATTCATTTTAGCAGGAGAAAGTAAAAGCCACTGTGTGAAGTCAGTCCGCCACATAGTTTAATATTGTTACGGTTGACATCCCTCCCTTAGAGGGCGCACCATTTTACTCCTGTCAATAGTTCCCTGTGATCATTTGTATGTGTTCCAGGTGTGCCTTGTTGTGTCTCCCCCTATTTATTCTTTGCTCCTCCAGGGCTCAGGGCTCAACATTAGGGCAAACCCTACGTCCGTCTCCTGAGGGCATAGGCCTCATCGCCGACACCTCCCGTGTTCTGAGCCCGGAGTCTGGAGTCTTATCCCAGGATCTCCATGTCGGTTGTTTGTTTGTGTTTTCCCCATTCCACCCCCATTCCAGGTGGAGTCAGATATGAGAGGCCTAAAAAGGAATTAACTCCATGTTCTCCTTTGTGGGAATGATGTTCATTAATCCCTGTGAAACATAGTCCTACAGCAACCATTAACATCATTAACAGAAATGATTTCATCCTGTGTCTGCAACTGGAGATGAGGCTTGTCGACAGTGTGAAGCGTGGATCCAGTGATCTTTTCCTTCTACTCGAACTGCAGAATCGGTCGTCAACAGGATCTGGTAGGGTCCGTCCCACCTGGGCTGGAGAACCTGTGAGGGAAATTTCCTGATCCACACCCACTCTCCTGGGATGAGGTTGTGTCCTCCTTCAGGTGGCGGTCCCCACGCCTCCAGGACCTGCTCAAGGGCACCTTGGGTGGCTTCTGTCAGCAACTTGCAATACTGTAACAGAGAATCAGTTAGTATTCTCAAGTCTACTCTGTCATGTCCTGGGGAGTCACTCAGTCTCATGGGGCGCCCCGTGATCACCTCAAACAGGCTCGGCCCCACAGTTTGATTTGTCCCCGCACGGATGTTACACAGTACGGCGGGCAATGCATCCACCCAGGGGATTCCTCCCAGGTGGTACTTTGTCAATTTATCTTTCAAAGTTCGGTTCACCCATTCCACCATGCCGGAGGACTGCGGGTGATGAGGGCAATGCAGGTCCCAATGATCCCCAGTAGGTCTGCCACCAACTAACACACTTTTCCAGTAAAATGTCATCGGGGAATTACTTCAGTCACAAGATATTTGGCAGTTGTCTGCACAGTCTCTCGTTTGACAGGGACAGCCTCCACCCATCTAGAAAACTGGTTGTGACAGAGGAGTCTGTCACGGGGTACAGATAGCACAGAAAATACAACATTCATACACCTTCCATTGTGCGGTTGCTAGATAAGTTCCTGAGGGTGCACACTCAGGGCTTGACTAGTAACTTCTATTACTTAATTTCATATACATTCACGTACATAAACATACCTAATTTCACATACATTCAAATACTTAAACACAGGTATGAGTGAGTATTGTGGTGTGAATGGAGAGCGCTCTCAAAATGGATGTTACTCACTGTTTGTTTGGTGTCAGTACTTCTGGGGTGAGTCAGCCTATGGTGGCCTATAAAGGCCAAACCTAACCCCAGTTCTCAAGGGTTATTTATGGAAAGGGGAAAAACCACTTTGAAGTAGAGAAATGGTTTGTTCCAGAGGGGGAGGGGCTTACAAGCTATTTAAGCTGGCTCATCAGCCTAAGGGTTTGTTGTTGGTTGTTGGTGGTTAGATAGAGAGATAGAGGACTTACCTTTATTTGAATAACTAGTTTTGTTTTCTGGTGTGGGGGACCGGGAGCACTGTAAACAGAGTGCACTTGTTGGCTTGGGTGCTTTTGCGGTGGAGCCAGTTTGAGAAAAAACGGACCTACTTTGGCCTTGCTCAGGCCATTGTGTGACACTGGTCCACCATTACCAGGAGGCCTGTTTTCCCTTTACAGCGTGGCAGTGAACAATAGTCTATTTGCCAGTGTCTAAAGGGTCCTTTGGGTGCAGGACGTTGTAGATTAGGAGCCCGAACCGACGGCGCTCCAGAGGCTTTTTGGCACTCTCCACAGCGTTGTACCACATCAGCCGCGAAGGGTGCGAAGCCTGTCCCCACCCAGCTCTGGGCAAAGCGTCAAGTCATTTGGCTAATTCCTGGGTGCCCTGTGGAGTGTATTTGTTGTGCCAAGTAGGGCATTAGCTGCTTGGGGCAGGCGGGTCTGCCTGTTCGTTGGCACCTCCAGGTCTCATCCTTTTGCAGCCCCACATTGCCTCCAATGATTGCCAGATGTTTACCTCCACCCTCTCCTCATGTACGGTTAATGTAATTCCTTGTAGGTATTTCAGAGCATCCCACCCCAAAAGATCTGGGGTAGGTCCTACCCACATGACGGCATTAAATGTTACCTCCCCATCTCCTAGTCTAATCTCGAGTTTTTTAGTTTCTCTGAGTGCTATTCGATTGTCCCTTACACCAGTGACCAGCTTCCTCCCTGTGAATATGACACCACACCGTTTGGCTGACTGTTCAGATAAACAAGATAATTGAGCCCCAGTGTCCCATAAAAGTGACATTTGAGTCCCATTAATTGTACATTGTAATTTGAGTTCTTTTTCACCCAGCTCCTGAGATAGGCGTAGGGAGGCCACTAGGGGGAATCCTAGTTTAAAAGATCCCTGATAGCGCGTTTATCTGCTTCGCTCAAATCCTGTAATTGTGAAAACAGGTTTTTTTGTCCCTTTCGATTTGAGGGATTGAATGGGGGATCGCGATATTTTCCGATCCTGCCTTCACTGCCTAGTCGCTTTTTGCAATTCTATTGAAAATGCCCAAAACTTTTACAATAATGGCACCGATTTGTAATAATTTCCCCTTTTGGACTAAGTCGGGTGTCAGGGCCAGCTCCACCCTTCAGTATCGGGGGTGTCCATCCTGTTTGTATTGCCCGCACTTTAGCATACATATTCCTTTCAATCTGTCGTGCCATTTTAACTATTTCCTCGAACTGCTTGTTCGTATCTTGCCCTATTTCGGGCTCTTTTAACTGAAGGGCTTTGGCTATATCAGGCTTAAGACCGCTCAAATAAATTTGTTTAATCACAGCAGAGGCGTCGCTATTCACATCACCTTCATCACCAAGTCCTGAGCATTCCAGCCAGACTGTGACGAAGCAGTCAGTGAAGTCAGCCACATCCTCACTTTCTTTCTGCTGACATGCAGATATCTTTTTCCAATCTGTCTTTGGTGGATAATTTTGTTTAAGCCATTGCCAAACCCATTCCCATCGCCCTCCCCTGCCGTTATCCTCACACAATTGTCTAAGTTCTCCGACACTCTTTTCCCCTGTTCTTCTGAGGATCATAGAGGCAGTCAGGGGAGTGATACCATAAGTATCTTTTAATTCCTGAAGCGCACTCCAGGTTCGCTGCATTCCTAATTTTGGGTGCGGTACTTCTCTAGCCCACAGGTCAATATCTTCCGGTTTTGGATTTGATCATATGGGGGAATCAGGGAAGGTAGGTGCGAGTGCAGACCCCCTAGACGGGGTGCGAGACAGAGTTAGAGTAGTGCCGTCATCAGCAGCGCCAGCCCCTGCTACATCAAGTCCTTTCCCACTTCGGGTGAGAGTACATATCTGCGGGCGCCTTCCCTCTTATAAGGGGAGACTCTGATCCGTCTTTATCACACTCATACCAAGTGTTATCCCAATCAGACCCCCCGTCTCCATATGGCCACTGTGGGACTTGATCCCAATTATTTTCATTTCCCGCCTGTCTGTTCCCCTGCGGTAGAGCCGGATATAATTTAGTCGCCGGCTGTAACACATTAATCAGTGCAGTGCGACCAGGAACTAATTCCTCCTTTAGTTTCTGATTCTCCTGCACTGCCTCTTTTAGCTTTTTTTCTAGTTCTTCTTTTGCCGCGAAAAAATTATCTTTCCTTTCATTTAATACTTTTATTTTTTCTGTGAACTCCTTCTCTTTTTTATCCCATTCTGAGTTTTCTTTTACACTAATCTGCCACCGCAGGTGTCGGCCGAGCACCAGGGCTGCAGCTAAATCTTTGTGTTTATACCAATGTTCATACACTTTCTTACAGACATCTTCGCCCCAAACTCCTTCTGACAAACTCAGCTTTTTCCTATATTTTTCTTCCCTGTTAACTTACACTTATCCGATATGTAATCAGACACTTCCACCACTTTCTCAAACACCCAGTTAGCACACATGTTCGGTTTCTTTTAAGAGTTACTTTGTTGTGTGTGAGGTAACAGCTCATACAGTAGAGGGATGCTTTCACTTGAAACTCCTGTGCATTTCTGCACTCATTCAGCTAAGGGCGTCTGTTACCTCCAAATCTAAATGCCTCTCAGGGTCTTTAGAGAGGACTTATACCGCACTGTTCACAGGGAGGAAACGAGACCTCGAAAACTCCCTTCCTTGATCAGTAATTCACCATCCCCAGAACGCCAGCATCGCTGCTTTTGCCCTGGGGTGGACTTACGCACTGAGCTCAATCAGGGCGATTCTCGGATCTCAGCATCCTTTAAATCCTGCTACTTAGTGCTTTGCTCTTTTATTATGAGGTTTGTTTATGTTAGTGTCGTGTGTGTGTATATGTATTCACAAACAAGGAAAACACCAAAAACATACATATATATCTTTTACTTCTCTCCTGTTCCCTTTAAAACAAAAAACCACGCCACGCCAATCCGTGCACGATCAAGGCGTAGCTAATCTCAGGACCCCAGGCGCAATTAAGGGCCACACCAATCCTGGATTATACGTGCATTTAAGGCACCATTCAGCTTCAGAACCCCGGGCGCAATTAAGGCCCACACTGATCCTGAGCCTCAGAACTCCGGGCGCAATTAAGGCCCACACCAGTCCTGAACTTCGCAGTAAAGGTCCAAAACCCGTTCAAAAACTCCACACAATTGTGTGTGGAGTTTTTGAACGGGTTTTGGAAGAGGCATACACTAGTTTCGAACGCATGTACACAATACCGCGAATCACCGCCTGCCAGACCAAATTCTGGGCTTACAGCAAACCACCCATTACATACACTGGTGTCTTCCCCGGGCCAGAGGTATCCAGGAACTCACGTTTACTCCGTCATCTCGGGCGATTCTTGCAGGGAGCAGAGACTTCCCAATCGGTCAATCGGTCAGAGTCGGGACTTTTAAATAAAAGAGGAGTCCTTACCTTTTAGTAATGTGCGTGCTGACCGTCTCTCCTGCCGATGGGAAGTTCTGCGCCTTCTGGAGCATCCGCCGACTACGCCAAAATTGTTGTAACAGAAAGAATAAGGTTCTGGATCCCGAGATGAAGTTAAACAGATGAGTTTATTGCATGCAAGGAACAATAAAGCCGAAGTCTTGTTTCCCGCAAGAAACAACAAAACCGAAATATTGTTCAATGTTCCGGTACAAACTTTTAGTTTATATAGTATTTTCTTTCCGCTTCTGATGTCATGGTATTTGGCCAGTTAAGAGACCCTGGCCAAATGGTCAGTTTAAGATGACGTCCCCAGGGGGTTCCTAGCTTGCATCTGGAATCCTTATCAGTTAACCCCCTTTCCTGCCATAAACTCCAGCTTGTGGTTTAGAAGTCTAAACCTCATACAGAAAACATTTAATTTAACCCCCATCTTCACATCTTACTTCAGTGCTTAGCAGATTGATCACATTAGTGACATTTCTGTATTGACTGCAGTGTAGTGGGGCTGCTGTGTGTTGCCCAGGTTGGTGCTGCACTTCAATGGTGGATGAAGAAGGCCCCTCCTATTTGTGATGTAATTTGGAATGTTTTGGGATGAAATGCCCTATAGAAATGTTTTTATTACTTTTTGATTTATATGCTGACTAACATAAAATAAAATCAATTCAAGGGGAGAACCAGGGGTTAGTAAAGTAGAGAAAAGAGCACCCGGACCACACAGGGTAAGCCAGGTGGCTGACTGGGTTGGCTGACTCGGCAGCCTCCGGGGCAGGAAAACATGAATGCCCCTGACTCGCAGAGAGTCGGTAGAGAGCCACTGCCTCACGACTGGGAGCTAGGCCCTCAGGTGTAGGGAAGGAAGAGGAAGAGGAAGACTGCCCTGACTCCTTGTGGGTTGCTTTGAGAGGCGCTGCCTCACAACCAGGCGCTGCCCTCAGGGCGAAGATTGGAGTGGATAGTCCCTTGACTCACTGAGAGTCGCATGAGAGGTGCTGCCTCACAACTGGGAACGAATCCCTCAAGGTGGAAGAGAAAGAACCCCTGACTGGAGGAATCGCTTTAAGAGACGCTGCTTGAGAGGTTGAGAATGAAGAGAAAGCTACTCGAGAAGGAAGCAAAAGAAATCCCCTGACTCACTGAGAGTCACTCTGAGGCTCTGCCTCGTAACTGGCATAAACCCTCAGGGGACCAAGGGAACGAGAACTAGTAATGTGGCCGGGGTCCATTCTGGCTCGAGCTTGAGAACCTCCCCAGAAAGGGTCAAGGTGGCGTTGCCATCCTGACATCGGGGAAGTGAGCTTCACTTACCCCCCCAAAGATGGACCCCGGACCAACACTTTCTCTCTGACCACCCGTGAGGACAAACGAAGTGTGTGCCAATGCATAATTAAAACAAACAAGAGAAAAGAACAGGAGAGGAAGGTGAAGAGGCTATGTATGAGCCTGACTGCACAGTAGAGAGGAAAAAAACCCTACATGTCAATTCAGGTGAAAACCTCTGGTGGCCCTGGAGGAACAGACACCCCCACTCCAGGCATACTAGCAATTGATATATCAAGTGAGTAACTGAAATGCCTGAGAGAGTGGTATTGATGTAAAGGTGGACTGCAGAGGAGGATGATTGGCCCCTATGTTTAAATAAGTTGAATATCCAGGATAGCTAGGGCAGTGGAGATGGCAGCTCCAATTCTGAAGAAACGAGGAGAGCAAACTGAGGGTTGAGACCAGCATTGGAGATTGAAACTCACAGCTGAGGAGAAAACATGCATCTGGTTACTGAAGTATCCACAACTAAGTGGATCAGGCTAGAAAAAGCTTAGGATACAAGTTAGGTCACTCAATTCTGAAAAATGGAATACAGACAAACTGGTGAATTGTGGCTCTTAGTATCTGTGACAGTAAAACACATTGCATCCATAAGAGCATCCTTGAAGGGGTAAAATGGCTTGTCTCGGGAAACAAGCGGAGGATTAGGAGCAAGAGATAGCCTTCCTGGAAGGAACTCTTAAAGGTGCTGTCTCTGTATTTCATGAAGTGCAAGATGGAGTGCTGGAATAGAAAGCAGTGAGGACATTAAAGAGACTGAAACGTGAGGCAGAACTGAATCCCAGAGGTAAGATCCTGTTGCAGTTGGAAAACAGTGAGAAGAGTGAGGTTGAAATAGAAATAAAGGTGGCTGGTGGAATGGGGAAAGGTAGAGCATGCAGTCCTGGCAGAAGAATGGGCTGTGTGGGCAGATGGGGCTAAAGCATGTAGTAACATGTCCATTGAAGTTGGGTGGAGATTTGATTCTAGATGACAAAAGAATGTGGAACTCAGAACTTGAAGGGGAAAAGAGCTGAGACGGGCATGAGGATGAGGGATTTGGGTAACTGCGAATGGTAAAACGCATTGATCGAGCATTGGAAAGGCCAGAGAGGTGATCCTCGTTAGAGCTGAAGGAAATCCAGGTGAGATGGCGAAGGAAACTGAAATTATCAGTAATGGAAGTAGTTAATTTGATAGAAATAAGATTGATCACTGGTCCTGAGGTGTCACAGACATGGATGGCGGCAACAATAGGGTAGAGCGCTAGAAGGGCTGACGATTATACAATGAGAGAGAGAAAACCACTGAGTATTGAATTTTACTGAAAGACTGACAGATGCATTAGAGAAAAGGGGGAGGTTATGCAGAGTAGGTCACCAATTCTTGTAGAAGAGAGAGGCAGTTATGAAGACAGAGTAGAGATATACACTCTGATTGGAAACAGGCCAGTAGAAACATTTTGAAGAACATCTAGAACGTGGTTAACAAGAAGGGAGAGAAGACCCTGAAGGGCGTGTTCCAGAGTGGGAATACACAATGTATGAACTTTGAAAGAAGAGAATCATTTTGGAGCAGCAGGACGGATCAGTCTAGAGAGGGCGAGATTGCTAGGTTATGAATATTCAAATAGGGGCATGCCTTAGAACAGGAAGAGTGGATAAATTACAAATCGGTTCAAACTGAAAATTTAATTGGGCAAAATAAAGAACCACCTGTAGCGGCAAGGCTTATTAAAATACAGGAATTAAGTTTTCTGCTCCCTTGCCAGTGAGGCCCCATCTCTCTCTTCATCTCTGTGGTGCAGCCACAGAGAAGCTATTCATGCAGGCCGATTTAAGGTTTCTTTTGATATGGGACAGCTCCCAAATGGGGGTGCACTTAGCTAAGCCTGGCTATCATGATCTATGGTCATCCATTGGCGCCTATCTGTCTTGGGAGTGCCAAATGGACATCTGGACTGCATTCCTAAGTGTCAGTAGTAAGTGACTCATATCTCACCTTGATCAACCAATCAGGGACTGGTACGGCTGAGTAACCCACGTGGGTCTCTGATGCCCATGAAACTTCCAGCCAATGAACAACCTGCAGTTCCTCCACGTAAAAACAGGCAACACAGAGGGCCTGTGAGACTATTCTAAAGGGAATTCAAAGGAGAATTCCAGGGGTGCGAGACAATTCCAGGCCAGGACGGCCCAGGAGCAGAAAGGCTCCCAAGGGCAGGACATTCTCGCAGCGCGCCTCCTGACCATCCTGAGACTCAGCCCGGACAACCATGTAATGGCCAGTGTGTCCGAGTGCCAGAACTTTCCTTTGTTCTAAGAGTCGAGAACGGAGGTTGCCACGAGTAACCAAAGGATCCACCCGAGGTTAGCATCAGCAGCAAGCCTCGTGAACAGGTCGGAACTGTGGACAGCTGAATCACTATTCAGAACTAGCGCTTCATCAGGAACGAACCGGTCTTCTTCCTGACCTGCTGGGACCCACAGTCATCTTTTCTCCTGTGCACAAACTTTGCTAGTTAAAGCCAACACTAACTAGCGAGTCTTCAGAGAGCATCAACAGTGCACCGTCGCAAGCCGCACAGCACAGCCTGGCACGGAGCCAGAGAGCTGCAACTGTTTCTTTGTGCCTGCAGGAGATCTGAATCCCCAGAGATTGGATGAGTATTCAACTTCACTGCATTACTGCTCGAGAATTCAATTCCAACCAGTTGATCATCAATTTAATTCCTAAGAGTTATGTACTTGTTTTGAGTATCTAATGTAGAAGTTGTAACCAAGTTCAATCACGAAACGGTCTAAATGAATGATATACCGAATGTATGTCCTCTTGATATGTGTAACTCTTCGTAACTGAATTAATATATATCTTTTGTATTCTGATAACCCTCACGATAAGATCTATTAGGTTTACATGCATATTTTATGTATTAATAAATGTATCCTCGTGTATTAGTACCTGTGTGTGTGCATTGTTTGAGTTATATCGCATGGTTGGATTCTAAGGCCATTAAAAGAATCAATTTCGTGATTTACTGCTACAATTAATAATTGTCCCAGTAAATGCCCAAACCCCTACAGAACTGGTGCCTTGTGAGAGCACACTACACACCTTAACAAACAAAGACAAGCAGTAGTAGTCCACTCCTGGTGCCGCGGAGAGTGGAAAGAACAGATGGCATCCCTGAAAATAGAGAAATTCAGAATAAATTCGCAGAAAGTGATACTTAAGATGACATGGATCCTACGATTTAGAGCAACTGGAGATCTCCCGATTTCATAACTCAATAATTGTGATCAGAGCTGTCTAGTATGAGAGAAATGGAACTGACATCTTTACCTTCAAGGATCTGGCGGTGAAAATAAGGGTGGCCTGAGAGCAGCATAGAGTCTAGGCTTTAGCTCTACTGAGGGTGGGGAAAAAAAAAAGACTGGAGATGGTTGGGGCTCAAGGAGGCAGAGCTGAACGAAGGGAATTTTCAAGCTTGATGAGACGGGAGTTAATATCAGTTACAGAGCAAGAAAGTGGTTTGAGACTTTGAGAAAGCTGCTGTGAAATCTGCAGAGAAAGAATCAGCTAGAGAGCTGGGTAGCTGTGGAGGAGGAGGAGGCGGAACTGGAGAGCCGAGAGAAGGAGGAGGGGCTGTCCGATATGCACAAGGCGGACATGCAGGTACTGCTGTAGAAGGAGAAGAATGGAGGACTGGTTGAGCTGAAACAGAATCCATAAAAGAAGAAAAAAGGGGCTAAAAGGCCAGAGTGAGGTGGAATAGGAATACATCTGTCGAGCAGTGATTTGAGGAGCCTTGTCCTTGTAAAAGAGACAAGTCGGCGTATCCAAGCTGGTGCAGTGGCGTTTGAACAGCGTAATGCGGGAGGCTGGATGGGAGAAGCAGAAGCATCGGCGATGGGGTACTGGAGGAGATGAAGGTGGTCTGGAAATGACGGAGAATTAGGCCTGCGAGCCATTATTGGTCTAGCGCTCAGAATTCAATTAAGTTTAATTTAAACACTCTAGACGTGTGTGTTAGCAGGGTTAGGGTTTAAATGAGAAAGAGATAATTGAATGATGGAGGAAGGGGCGGAGTTCCCCCCACTTCTCCCCTAGAACACCTATCGGTTTCTGTTTTAAGAATTTTAAGTGATATCTTTAACCCTCCTTTCTTGCCGACTAAAGATGATGAAAGGTGCGTCTTTGTGTGTCAGGGCTTCCTGGCCTCCTGATGCTCATCATGTGTTTCCAAAATCATCACTGTTCCCAAAGGCACTGTAGGAGCCATCAGTTAAGCTCTCTCTGGTAGCCTGTCCAAGGTGGAGAAACAAGACATGCTGCAGCTTTTCTGATATTTGTGCTGATTAGGATTTCACATAGTTTTCTGCACAGCAAAATCTTAACCCTGTTAACAATTTTAATAACTTCAAGTTTAATCAATTGGTAGTTCAGTTAAGGGTAAGGAACTAAGATGCAAACTGGAACAAAATGCACGTTAGTAGGGTCAGGCACAGTGACCGGAACCTGTGCAGAGGATGCCAAGATGGGACAGGTACAGACATTAACTGATCTGTATCAAAGTGGTTGTTCCAAATCCATGCTCTGTGGTATCCCACTGTTGTGGGCTGCTATTGCTGAATGAGAAAGGCCTGTGACCTATGTAACCTTGAAGTGACTAACTTCAGCGTGGGTGGACTTTTAAAGCATCTACTGTAAACATGTGCTTTTCGGAGAACCCTGCAGATGAAGCTTGGATATCAATGCCTGAGCTCACACTGACAATCAGCTTAATGCTTTTAGAGAACATGCTGTTGACCACTGTAGCCAGAGTTAGGAAAAGTCCTGCAGTGCACTCACCCAGCTGGGACAAGGTCCCAAAGCCAGGTCTCACGGAAGAATGCTCAGACTGACTCCGAAACTGGGATTGGAGCAGGGCTCATCATATATCTTTCCTCTTCACGTGTTAAAAGTATCCAACAGTATCCAAATCTGGGATTAGGAATCTTTTTTTTTATTTTAGAGAACAAAACAAAACCATTTTACATATAAACCAACATTATTCAGACTTACAGGCAAAAATTCCTGTTTGTTCCCCTAGTATTTTACAATTATATCACTTTTTAACAAAACTATATACATTCAAAAGAAGGAAGATGTATACATTTATGAATATGAAAAGGGAGGAGACTATATAAATGTACCTTATTTAAATTTCAGTTATTTTGTATCTTAACAAAATCCGACCTTAAAGGTTTAATGTACTGAACCCATCTAGACCATTTGTAATTTTAGTGAATTTTTTTTCCATTATACATATTTCCTTTATTAATTCAATCCAATCATTCATTGTTGGTAAATCTGGGAGAAGCCACTTTCTTGTTATAGCTTTCTTCCCTGCTGAAATAAGGATTCCAAACAAATATCCAATCAAAATCTAGTTTACCAACATATACAGCCTTAAATATAAAGGGTACATTCCTTTCAAATATAGTTTCCAGGGCCTCATGTAACTCCTTCCAGAAAAGCTTTATTTTTGGGCAATTCCAGAATATATGCCAATGATTACCTTGGTTTCCGCACATCTCCAACATTTAGAATGCGCCTTCTGACTCGGAGTAATGAAAAATCGAACAAAGTTTTTCCAGCAAAACTCTCTCCATAAATGCGAGTTAGTACATCTCCATTGAAATTCACAAATTTTAAGCCACTCTTCATTCGAAATTCTAACTTCACTTTCTTTCACCCATTTATCTTTATATACTCTGTAGAATATGATTTCTTTTCCATAAAACATTTATATAATCTAGATATAATACCTTTACCTAATTCTGATTTGTAGGCTTCTGTAACTATTTTCACTACCCCATCATTAACAATATCTAAATCTCCCCTTATAATCTCCTTATTAAAATAGTGGCGCATTTGAAGATATCTATAAAAATCTGAATTCTCCAAATTGTGTTTCTCCTTCAAATACTGAAAACTTTGTAACTGATTCTTATCCATTATGTTACAAAATGCAGTTATTTCTTTTGTGATCTAAATTTTAAATCTATTATCCAATTTATTTGGTTTAAACTCTGTATCATAGGCGTACCATCTGAGTATCTTTACTGCCTCACCTAAGTGATACTCTTTTGTAATCATATTCCATGTCCTTAGTTTGAACTTTATCCATGGATTGAATAGTTTTTCAGTAATGTTGTCTAAATTCCTATTACCTAATAATGTCTGAATTGGGGGGGGGGGGGGCTATTTACAAGGGATAATTCAATATCTTTCCATCTGGCTTGATATTTTGGATTACAAGAATTAACGAGAGGTTTAACTTGAGATGCATAATAATAATCCTTCAAATTTGGTTAAGCCATACCCCCTTTATCTTTTGAAAGTTGCAATGTTTTGAGTCTAATTCTAGGTTTTCTCCCCTGCCAAATAAACCTAGAAATCATCTTATCCCATTCTGAAAATTGTTTTGCACAGACTTCTACAGGGAGACCTTGAAATAGAAAGAGTAATTGAGGCAGTAGACTAATTTTTACAGATTCAATTCTAGAACTGAAACTCATAAAGGGGATTAGGTTCCATTTCAATATATCTGCTTTAATTTTAGTTATAAGGGATCCATAATTAATTGTTGCTAATGCAGAAATATCTTTTGGTAAATAGACTCCTAGATATCTCATTGAACTTTGGTCCTACTTAAGGTGGTATTTACTTTTTAAAAAATCAGGAGGGTTGTAATTAAAAGTTAGAATTTGTGTTTTTTGAAAATTTAACTTATTTCATTACTTCTATAAATGAACTAGTGGGATCCTCCAGATAAAACAAAACGTAATCTGCGTACAGTGCTATCTTGTGCTCATTCCCTTGTATAGAAATACCTTTTGTTTTGCTATTTTGTTGTATCCACTGAGCTACTGGCTCTATATATAGAACAAAAAGCAATGGAGATAAAGGGCAGCCTTGTCTAGTCCCTCGTTCTAAAGTTATTCTATCAGATAAATAACCATTTATTTTAATTAGTGCTGTTGGTCTATCATATAAAGTTTGAATACCTTTGATAATATTTCCACAAAAACCAAACCTACCTAAGACCCTATAGAGGTATTTCCACCTAACAGAGTCAAAAGCTTTCTCAGCATCTAGGCTCATCAAAGAAACTTCTAAATTATATTGCTGAATGATCACAACCTGCGTCAAATGTTATCATGGGTTTGTCTATCTTGAATAAACCCTGTTTGATCATAGTGTATCAAATGAAAGAGAATCTTTTCAATTCTTTTAGCCAGTATTGCTGTATAAATTTTATAATCCACATTAAGGACTGAGATTGGGCTGAACGATCCACAATCAAATCTATCTTTCCCCTTCTTAGGGATAACTGAGATGATAGCCATCCAATTTTCCATCAATTAATGCCAAGTTGCAAGCAGAAAGAAGATTTGGTATTAATTCTGCTTGGAAGTTTTATACCATTCTGAATTAAAACCATCAGTTCCAGGTGATTTATTAGCTCTGAGGCTCGTAATCACTGAATTCAATTCGTCTGGTGTTATCGTCGCTTTTAATATATTATTTTGATTTTCCGTAAGAGTTGGTAAACTGAGAGATTCCAAAAAAGTATCCATCTTTTCTTCACTTTCTGAATGGGGTTGTGTATATAGTTTTCTGTAATAATTTGTAAAAGTGTTTTGGATTTCTTCCCATTTATATAATACACCATTACAGTTCTGGTCCCTTATTTTATATATTGTATTATTGGTCTGTTGTTTTTTTAATTTTCTTGCCAACAGCTTTAGTGATTTTGACCCTGACTCGTAATATTTTTGTCTAGTAAAAATATAGATTTTTTCAATTTCCTGTGTATATAAGACATCTATTTTGTTTCTGATCTTCTTTATTTCTTGCATGATTTTTGAATCCTGTTTATCTTGATGTTTTTTCTCCAACTCTTTTAACTTTATATTCAGATTAGATAATTGTAATTGCTTTACCTTCTTCTGAAAAATGAATTCTACCAATATTGCAATGTATCCTATGTCTATCTCTCTACCAATATCGCAATGTATCCTATGTCTATCTCTCTTGTGTATAAAAAAATAATAAATCCTGGAATATACTGAATAAGGGAAGGAATAGTGAATGTAATCCCACCCACTTAGATAGAAATCTCTCCAAAGATCTATTATTCCCATTTCCCCCCATCAGCACATTAATCTTTTTATTCAATGACTTATCTCTCTAAGAAGATATATTTGTAGAATCAAGCCTGGGGTTAAGATGCAATCACCTCCACAAATCAGTATCCCTTGTGCATTAACCATCAAATCGAACATTTTTAAATAAAAATTAAAACTACCAGGTGGGGCATATACATTAAGTAACGTTAGTAATTATTCTTTCATTTTTCCCAATACTAATACATATCTCCCCTCCTTATCTTTCTGTAAGCAACTCAAATTGAACCTTTTGAGATATCAGTATAGCCACTCCTCTCTTATGGCCAGATTTATATGAGGAAAAATAGATTTTTGAGAAACCCATTCTCCTTAATTTCTCATGTTCCAATACACTCAAATGTGTTTCTTGTAAAAAAGCAATATGAGCCCCTTCTTTATTCATTTTAGACAAAATCTTACTTCTCTTAATAGGCTTAAGTACTCCATTAACATTAAATGGAAGTATTTAAGGTCTTGCTTGGACATATTTTATGTAAATGGTTGAACTTTCAAACTCTCTCCCATAAGACATATGTTTCATATTGTTTAATAATATGAAAAATATCCTCTTCCCATCATTTTTTTCTAATAATGCATCACAAACAAAAAGCACAGTAAACAAAAACATTAACCAAACAATCTTAAACAAAATTGTATCTGTATCCTGTAACTGTATCCATCTCCGTCTTGTTCACAGTACTTTCTTCCAACTGTGGGGTTCTTTTCAAATGAACCCTGTGTGGGCTTCTCTTTAAAAAAAAAAGTCTGTTAGGGAAGTCCTCCTTCTTCTCTGGAGGAAGGCCCTTAAGCAGGAGGCGTGATGGCAAATCCAAACTTATATTATAAAAAGAAAAAAGAGGGTAACCAGAAAAATTAAAAGTCACTCTAGTCGTAATCACCAGATATCTATCCCGACATTTACAAATTCTCTTAAACATCGCAGGAAACGTATTAAAAAAAACCTAAACAATTAAATCCCGACCGACTTTTAACAACTCACTGTATCCATTTTCTTCAGTCTTGCGAGGGGGATCTCCGCCTGAAACTCTGTAGTGTCTCGTTATATTGCTGTTTTGAGGGCTGGTGTTTCCCAGGGCCACCCTGTCTGCTGGCCTTCTGCCAAGTAAACAGTTGCTCGATTTCTTCTTCCAGTGCAGGCGCTGGCGGTATAACTTGTACTTTAAGTCACCCGCTCTGACATGTCCTTTGTGGCTTCTGCAGCCGAATTGTATAGGCAGGTGCCATCTTCGTAAAAAACCTGTAGCCTCACTGGAAATGGAGTCTGAAATTTTATTTTCTGCGATTTCAGCACCTTTTTTACTTCAGAATATTCCATACATTTTTTGAGTCCTGTCGGGGGGTAATCATGATCCATGTAAAATTGTTTGTTATTCTGGAAAGGTTCTTTCTTTTGTCAAGCTTTATGCAACACTTCCTCTTTCATCTCGTAACTTAAGAACTTGGCAGCAATGGAGCGCGGTTTGGCGTCAGGGTCTCTGGGTTTCGGCGCTAACGCTCTATGCGCCCTTTCAATTCTCAGTTCCACATCCTTCAGTAAATCAAGTTCCCCCCTCCCAGATTTTCAAGGAAGGTGACCATGCAGCGACACTCCAATTCTTCGGGGATTCCGTAAATCTGAATGTTGTCTCTGTGCGATCTTCCTTTCTGGACTGTTAATTTCGATTTCAAAGCAATTTGTCATTGCAAGAGTTTCTTTATCACAGTTTCTGTTGTTAAGACCCTTGTTTCCACTTCTTCGATCCGTCCCTCTGCCTTATCCAGTCTTATTAACCTTGCTCAGCTCCTGTTTAATATCACTAAACTGTCCCGTCTGAAGTCTCTAAATTCGTATAATATTTTCTGAAGACTGGCATCTGCCCCATCTTGTTCAGAACTCGCTGAGCTGCTCCGACTGCGGTCAGAAGTCGCAGTTTCGACATTTTCCACGGTCAGAAGTTTTGTCCTGCTTCTCCTTACAGCCCCTTCAGCCATAGTTATTATGTTTTCAAACATAATGTAGAAAAAAAACTCAGGGCTTTATTACAAAATTGTCGGGCGGTGATTATGCTGCCAATCCTGTCCGCATCCTAACCGGAAGTCGTCTCGGGATTAGGAATCTACGAAGAGAAACACGAGCAGGATTAAACTCATTTTCCTAACTGAAACATGAGCTAAGATTTAGAAAATAAATACAGGCACAAGCAATCTGAAATTTAAACTATCCACTGCAAATGATTGCAAACTGCAAATGATTAAGAAAGCAAACATACATGGAACGAATTCCAGTTAGTCTTGCTCAATTAAATAGATCCCAGATTTAAACCAAGGGATAAAGAATTTGGTTACTCTATAATCTTTTTCCACAACTTGGGGAGAAAACTACTTATTCCGCACATTAAAGCCAGCATTCCAAAAACACTGGATCCTCTACAGTTTGCCTATCGCACAAACCGCTCCACAGAGGATGCAATCTCCATAGCTTTACACACCACACTAACCCACCTGGATAAAAGGAACACCTATACAAGAATGCTGTTCATTGACTTCAGCTCAGCATTTAACACCATCATACCCATAAAACTTTCTACCAAACTCAGGGCTCTAGGTTTAGATACAACCCTCTGCAGCTGGATCCTAGACTTCCTCACCAGCAGACCCCAGACTGTCAGGATTGGCAACCTCATCTCCAACACACTCACCCTTAACACCGGTGCCCCTCAAGGCTGTGTGCTCAGCCCACTGCTTTACTCCCTGTTCACCCACGACTGTACTGCTAAGTTCAGCACAAACACCATCACCAAGTATGCTGACGATACCACAGTCGTGGGCTTGATCACTGACAACGACGAGACTGCCTACAGGGAGGAGATAAAACAACTCGCAGACTGGTGCCGAACCAACAACCTATGTCTCAACATCAGCAAAACCAAAGAGCTGATTGTTGACTTCAGAAGACAAGGAAAAGTTCACTCCCCCATCTACATAGAAGGGTCTGCAGTGGAGATGGTGAATAACTTCAAATTCCTAGGCGTTCACATCTCTAAGGACCTTACATGGACACTGAACACCTCCAGTCTCACCAAGAAGGCACAACAGCGGCTGTACTTCCTGAGAAGGCTGAAGAAAATACACCTACACCCACTGATCCTCACCAATTTCTACAGATGTACGGTGGAGAGCATACTGACCAGCTGCATCACAGTCTGGTATGGCAACTGCACTGCATCCGACCGTAAGGCACTACAGCGGGTAGTCAAAACTGCCCAACACATCATCGGCAGTGCCTTACCATCCATCCAGGAAATATACAACACCAGGAGTCTGAAAAAAGCCACCAAAATTATGTCTGACCCCACTCACCCTGGTCATAACTTGTTTGTTCCCCTACCATCTGGCAGAAGGTTCCGGTCACTCCAGTCACACACAACTAGACTCCAAAATAGCTTCTTCCCCAGAGCTGTCAAGTTGGTGACGCCCCCACTCCCTTCCACCTTATTATGATCTCTCCTAACATCCTCCTGTACCCACAACCACTGTACTCCTACACCACCACACACACATGTAAGCCAAAATTGTACTGTCCCCTCGATAGCCCAGTAAAATTGTAACAGGCATAATAATATTTAATATTTATTAATTAACCATACTACTTTTAACCATACTATCCTTTTTTTTTTTTTTTTTTTTTTTGCACTGTTCCAAGAATTACCTTGCACTGTTTTTGTCCTGTTAAACTTTCTCTGTTTGCGGAATTTTGCACAGTTTTCGATTACATGTTATTTATGTTATGTTATTACATGTTGTTACTGTTATTGCTATTGTGTAACTGTCTATTGTCTCATCTTCTGTCCTATTTATATACTGCACCTGAGTGACTAATGAGAAACACTTTTCATTATACTATGCACCTGTGTAAGTTTAATGACAATAAAGTTGAATTGAATTGAATTGAAATTCTTTCTCTTATCTGTATCGACAGCTTTTTTCCTCCTACCGTTCTTCAGGAACACTGAGGCTTTGTTCTAGATCTCCTCTGTGAGTTGACCTCTGCTCTCCAGGTACTTTAGGATGTAGATGTTAGGGACAAATAGCACCATGTTCTGCTCTCCACAGCCGTAGGGCATGGCTAGGAGTCGGTCCGGGTTCTGTAGGGCCCGGCCCAGCAGGTCTCCTGCACACAGGAAAACAAGGAAATCTCAGATCTATTCCATTTCTGCAGAGAAGGGCTTTGAGCAGAGTTCAAACTGGAAGCAGTAGGGGTCAAATTAGATAAATTCATCTTGGTATTAGTAAACATTCTGCATTGGATGACTCCAGTTGAAAGAGATTGGAGGGTTGCTCTCTGTCAGGACAAGATATATTGCAATGATGAGTCAGAAATGAGAACCAGGTTTATTGAATCATGGGTGCAAGCTAAAGACAGTGATAAATTACTGTAGGTTGTTTTCTATATTTACCAAGAACAGAGAGTGAGGCCCTTGCTGATCCCTCCACAATGTCCTCTGGTAGCTGGACTGGACCTCCTCATTCACCAGGCTGCCTGGAATCAGACAGGACAGTGAGGTACAGGGAAGAGCAATCAAAGAGCAGCTTGGATGAGTGTCCAACTTGTAGGAGGATGAGTGAGAGACATGTGTAAACAAGTCTCTCTGGATTTCCATTTGGAAGCAGAGAAAACTTAGACTGGAGATGTTGAAAGAGAGCAGACAAGGTGAGCTCACTCTCATTCTTTCTTTACTGCTGTTCCTTCATCAGTCCCTGAGAGATTCATGGTTATTTTTTGATCGGTTCTAGCATGCAGCCAAGATCACCTCTGAAAGTTCTTACGTCACAAAGAATTGTTTTACGTTCCACTGTGCTTCTAAGAGGTGTTAAGTTGTATTTTAATTAAACTCACTTAAATGAGATGAGCCAGCAGTCTGTGTCAGATCCATTAGGGAGGAGAAAGCTTAGAGAGACACACAGACTCACCTTTTCGACCAAACTCCCATGAATAAGCTGAGGCAGCTGAAAGTCAGTGTCAGACATTAGAGAATCCCACAGACTCGCCTTTTGGACACAGCAGGCAGTTGTAACTGATAGTCTTTTCTGTTCCTTCAGCCTGTGGGTGCAGGAGAAAATCCATTAATCAAGAGTGTGGAAGGACTGGAGTTTTCATGTGCATTGACACATGTGTATCTTCTGCACTTCATGTCTTCGAATCCATTCAAAATGATGTGATGTATTCACTGTCCACAAATACTGTGTGATTGTGATTGTGTTTTTGTCATTGCCTTCATTTACGCTCTTGTTCTTAGTGAGAATTTCTAATTAGGTTAAAGTGAAATAAAGTTAATTTAAAAAGTGGGGTTTTATTTTTCAACACCTCCATTATGTTAATTTAGGTATTGTGCTTTACACTACCTGTTTTGGCCAGTATGGTTAAACAAACCCAGTGTTCAGAAAGACCTGAAATTAGCAATATTGGACCACTGATCCCCGGTTTTCTCCCATTGCTCATCAGTAGACCTAAATAATAGCCATACATTTTGTTACTTGATCCACTGAACTGTGATAAGTAATAAGCATCTGGCAAAGTATGTGTTGTAATTAAGTAAAGTGTGATGCTTCACTGTTTGAACTTAAGAAAGGTTTGTACATGCAACGCAAGTGTTCTTTCTGGACCGTATGCAGATGACACAATCCGGGGATGAGTGAGGAAAACACGTGGAAAAAAGCATGCGGGAGTCAGGAATGAAAACAGGGGGCGTGTCCATGGTGTGCTGGTGTTCGCGGAAGGTGTGGCTGAGGCAAACAATCCAGAACCGAGTCCAAGGGAGAATCCAAGAGGAGGCAAAAGTCCAAAGCCGGGCGGTCCATCCAAGACAAACGGGGTTAAAAACAGGAACCAGGTCGGGACCAGCACGGGAACGGGAACAGGAACTAAAAACTTGACGGGACCAGGCGCTTCAAGGTCCCGGACTTGCCTGGTATGGAAACCAATGCAGAGCCCGGAATAGAGTGAGTGCCTGGCTTTTAAGGAGAACTGAAAAGGGGGTTGGAACAGGGAGCAGGTGCGGGAGATGAGTAGAAAACAAAGAAGGGCTGGAGCATCCTTAAGAGGAGGGGTTTACGAATGTGACAGTACAGCCAGATAGCCATGCTAGCTCTGCAGAACATACAGTACTAGAGGACAAGATCAAGCTGAGCTGCAGGTCCTCACCTCCACCAGCAGAGTCTGTATGACTGTGTCGATGCGTCCTTGCTCATGCACCGACACCACTTCGTTGTCACAGATTATCTCTGTCTGAACTGCCTCTGCACTCAGGGACACATTCACAGCGCCTAGAGAAACAGATTCAGCACAACTGTCCAGCTGGAACTAGACAGTCACTGAGAAACTCACAGCAGAGCAATAGAGATGCAACTCACCCAGGAAAGAGGCTACCGGGGTCCAGCGGGAGGTCTTCCCTTGGCTGGCACAGATACAGGAACTATACTCACACCCTGGGCAGGGCTCCAGAGTGAAGTCAGAGGATGGGACTGGACTAACCTTTACCTGGAGTGACAGGTCAGCACATCATCTCCCCACTCACACACCTGCCCCAATTTATGTTACCTGTCCTCTAGATGATGCTACTGTCATGCTAGGATTACAGCTTTCAGATTTCAAAATGACTATTTTAAACACTTGGAGCAGGGAGAACAGTTTTAGTGCTAGATTGCTGTATTAGTCTAAGAACTCACTATACTATTATTGTAATTCAACAGCTTTATCCTGAATGAGATGTTATTTGACCACACAAATTAGTTTGATTATACAGGATTTGTCAAAGATGTAGGCTATGCATGATGCTGCCTGAGGAAGAGCTTTGTTCTTGAAATGCATTTACACTGTATTTGTCTGTGATGCGATAATTTAGCTCCTAGGAAACCCTGTGTTTTTTATTCCATACTATAGCTCTCAAGAGTTCAAAAGCTTTCCGGCCAGGTGACGTGCCTGACCTGTATACCACTGTAGAAGACACTGTGGGGTAGCTTGTTTTTTTTTAAGTTGTTGTTTAAACTAGAATGTATATACTGTATATGAAATTCCCAACTTTTTTACACTCTTTCCTTTGCAAAGATGAACTAGAACAGCAGAATGTGAGCTCGTAATGAGTAGCGAAAGCATTTTTTCCACCTTAGAAACATTAGACACTGTGATTATCATTGGAAAGTCCTTGGATCAATATCGTAATTAAATTAGTGGACAGATCAGAAGAGAGTGGTCTGGTGTGAGAGAAGCCCTGGTACAGTTGTAGGGAAGGGCGGTTCTACCATGATGCACTTGGACATGTAGTTGAAGACGGTGGCCTTGAGCTTGAACCGCTCTCCCCTGATGATGGAGTAGGGCAGGGTGAGCTCCATGAAGAAGGGCTGGAAGGCGGTGAGCCTGGCGGAGGGGGCCAGGCCCAGTCCTATCGGGGACAAGCAGAATGCCCCAGACTCCCATGTAGTGATGGTGTCAGGCACAGTGACTGGAACCTGCACTGAGCCAGACTCCCTGTACAGAGGATGCCAAGATGGGACAGGTACAGACATTAACTGACCTGTATCAAAACGGTTATTCCAAATCCAGGCTCCGTGTTATCCCACTGTTGTGGGCTGCTAATGCTGAATGAGAAGGGCCTGTGACCTATGTAACTTTGAAGTTACGATTAACTTCAGTGTGGGTGGACTTTTAAAGCATCTAAACATGTGCCTTTCTGATAACCCTGCAGATGAATGTTTGGATATCAATGCCTGAGTTCATACTGGAAAATCAGCTTAATGCTTTTACAGAACATGCTGTTGACCACTGCCAGGGTTAGGAACAGTCCTGCAGTGCACTCGCCCAACTGGGACAACGTCCCAGAGGCAGGTCTCAGGGAAGAATGTTCATCATATATCTTTCCTCTGCACGTGTTAAAAGTAGTTCTAAAGATAAGAGATGAGATAAGAGCACTGAGACATGAGATCGTAGAATCAGATATGGTCAAAAACCATTCCTATATAGTTCCTATTCCTAACAGCCTTGGTTGTGTTTTCCCATCTCTGTTCTTTATGTCTAAAAAGATGTATGTAAAGCAATGCCACTGACTTCATTTCACGTGTACATCTGGGGACACTTATTTACTTTAGAGAAGTGCTGCTTTCGTATATTCCAAGGTGTACTGGTCTTACCACAGCTTACCAACATGCCAACCATATTCTCCATATTGCTGGTTAGAGAAAGTCCATACCTTGACAATGTGAGAGATCAGACCTTTTAATACCACTCTGCAAAATAACATTAGCAAATTTCACTGCTCACAAAGTAATAAATTGCAGGTCCTATTTTTTACTAAGAGCAACACGTTTCCAGACCTTTATTTATTATTTTCAAGCTCACAGAATTGTTACTTTCCTTACTATTATACTATGCTAAGGAAGGCAGCATGCTTACATTGAAAGTGTTATCAGCATTCCTGGATGAATCCAGGTCATGTATTATGTAAGAACGTTTCTTTATTCTCACCGACAGACAGTCTTTGGGCTTGTTGTAATAGTAGTGGTTATTATAGGAGATTGCATTTATAGGCTGCGAATCATAGATCTGATATTGAGAAAATGTGGAGAAACAAGAGATGAAGTTTAAATATTGTTTGAAATCAGTACAAAATACTTAAGAGGTAGTCCAAAAAACATTCTATTGCTGCAGAAGTTGTTAATTTTATTTCAGTACCATTTACACCAGTGCATTGACACTATCTGTAGTGACACTGACACTATCTGGACTGGCTCCTGTGAAGCGCAGAACCCTATGCAGACGGCATTATCCTGAAGTAAGTGGAGAAGGACACAGGGAGGAGACGACAAGGATCAGGGTGGGCTGACAGACGGGGGGGCGTGACGATGGTGAACTGGTCCTCAGGGGGCGTGGCCAGGGCAAACAAGTCCAGGGGAGAAATCCGGGGCGAAGTCCAAGGTCCAAAACCGGGTGAACCAACCAAGACAAAACAAAACAAGATGAAAACCCAGAACGGGATCTGGGACAGGGACAGGGAATAAAAACAGGTTGACAAGGCCAGGCGCTCTGAGTATGTAGCGAGGATGCCAAGCTTAAATAAGGAGGGGCAGAACAGGGGGCAGTTGAAAGTAATCAGGTAAAATCCGAAAGAGCCGGAGCGCCCTTAAGAGGAGGGATTATGGTAGTGACACTATGACTGCTTCTCACACAGCCTGATCTGAAACTAAATTTACCCAAAGTCTCTCATCTGTACTAGACTATAATTGTCTGATCTCACTACCTGACTCTATGCCCTCTCCTGTATTCTCTACATATCTGTAGATATCTTTGTAAGATATTTTTTTTCATTTATTGTATGTAAAAATAAAACATGTTTAAAGTTCCAACATGTTTAAGTTCCAGTTCCATGTTTAAGCGTGTTAAACATGTTTAAGTTCCAATATTCATAAAAAGAAACCTTGCCTGAAGGATGTTTTATATTGTCAGTATGAAAAAAGCACATTTTTTAAAACTTCAGATAATTTAGTTATCTGCTGCAAGTGCTGGTCATTTTTATGATTTTACCTGAACAGTTACTGTCTGGCAGATTGTCACATTATCGACACCTTCATGTTGAGATGAGAGTTCTTGACTACATTTCCAGCATAATTCCAGCTTTGCTGTGCCAGACACTGGCTTCCCATATGTGTACCTGCAAATGGACAGGAAACAAAACCTTCTTTCACATATTGGGCTTTGCTCTGCTTCTAGTTCCTAGTGGGCTCCAGAGTGTTGCCCATGCCAGCTGGTGCCAGGAGGGACTGTAGTTCTGCTAGCCTGTCTGGAAAGTGACAGGGATGATCTTCTCTTTTCATGGCAGGGAACCACTGGTCAGTACCAGTCCAGCGCCTGTAGAATTGATCTTTCCAGTCCTGCACCCACAATAGGTACCTCGTTCTGTCATTTAACAGTCTTTAATAATATGCATCTCTAGGGTGCAGGAGAAGACAAGCAGAGAAGTAAGAATGAAAGGAGACAAACTTTCAACTAGTAAAGGCACTGAAGAGAAATGTGTAGACCAAGAGTCAATATGTGCATGCCATGGCCTTGAATGATGTCATCATCAAGTGTACTTTGAGTTGGGTTGGCTTAAGATGGCCTCAGGTAATCCTTACTCTTGCAATAGTGATGCCCTAGGAATCGTCAGGCACCTGTACACTTCACGAATCAGTGTGCTGATCTGACAGGAAAGAGCATAGAGAAGTGGGTGCTGTAGCAATCAGTTGAGTTAAGTCATGAGAGGTGTATAATACTGCAGGAGGTAGGAAATGGAGGTACTGTTGAAAACCGAGGTGCTGGACTTTTAGATGTTATCTAAGTGAACTGAGTAAGACAGTAACAGGCTGGATGCAGGCAGATCTTGAGAGGTCATCAAAAACTAAAGGTGTATAGGAAAAATAAAAGGAAATGAAATAAAGAAAAGAAACAGTGGCGAGCTGACGCAAAAAATTCTCTCATGCCAAGATGGAGCCTGAACAAATAAGAGAAAACTTCTTTGGGAAAATAATTATTCTGAGAAGTTGTGTCAGAGAATAAAGATAGGCAGATATCAGGGTTATAAGTAACCCTGGGTAGATAAAGGGTAAGTAAAAGGGGTGCAATCGCTAGGTTTGCAGGGTTTTGCTCTTATGACAGAGCCAAAATTCGGCATTTTGAACAGACTTAAATAAGGAAGCAATTAATGTGATTGGGAACTAGATTTAAAATGAAAGACTTCATTGAGAGACGTCTCGACCTAGTTTAAATGACAGGCTGAGTGCTTGTGGAAATGCTGCCATTGTTTGGGTAACAGCAGGACTCAAGTTAGTCCCAGCCCGGGTATTTCATGATCTCCCCCTCAAGGGGTGGTCTCCGGACAGATCCCGAGGGCAAGAAGGGAAGCGGGATTGGAAAGCCTGAATCAATTGAGGGCAATTTAGATGTGGGGCAGGGACCCAGGGTCTCTCTTCTGGACCTCTTCCTTGCTGGTGGACCAGGTATTGTCCTAGTCAGGAGTCTATGATGCATTTTGGAATAAGTGCACATTAGTTCTTCACAGGTGGTGAAGTAGTGGGTGTGTTAGTGGTGGTCAGTGCGGATTTCAACAAAGATGCATGGAATGCAGAGGATATTTTTCTTCCAAGAGATCGTGGAAGGTCCAGTTAGTAGGTGACTGCATTTATATGTTACAGGACCTTGTATGGGCCAATATATCGAAGTGCCAGCTTACGACAGGGTGCTGAGTCGTAGGCCGTATACATTAACTGGGACAATAAGGTGGAATATTTCTTTATTGGTGGTTGGTCGCCTTGTCTTGCCACCAGATAGCTTTCAGGAGTCCTAAGAAAGGAGTTGTAACTTGTATCGATTTTTTCATGGAGGTATTTACAAGGTTTCATGTGAGTTCAGCCCAAGGTAAAAGGGGTGCCCAGTCATGTTGGAAAGTGGATACGTGGCAGTTCAAATATGTTTCCAGGTCTTGGTTAACTCATTCAATTTGATCGTTGGTTTTTGGACGGTAACCTGATGGTAACCGGAGATCCACACGTATTCATAGTTTTTGACAGAAGGATTTCCAAAATCAGGAAATAAATTGAGGCCCTCTGTCAAAACGAATTGTGGAAGGAAATCCATTAAGTCGAAATACTCCCTTGGTGAAGATCTCGGCCATTTGACTAGCAGATGGTAGTCTAGGTAGGGGGGTGAAGTGGGAGGTTTTGGAAAAATGGAAATGACAGAATTCCCCTAGGATTGGAGAAGACCAGTTATGAAATCTGCAGAAATGTTTCGCCATGGTCAGTCTGGAATAGGTAAAGGAAGAAGCAGCCCTGCCGGCGGTTGCCTGGAGTCCTTTGCTTGATTACAAACTGGGCAATCCTTGACGTAGTTTGTCACATCGGATCTCATGGATGGCCACCAGACATATCTGCCTTTGAGCTCTAATGTGCTGGTACAGCCAGGATGTCCTGTGAATCTGGAAGAGTGCCCCAATTGAATGACTTCCTGTCTGGTTTGAGAGGGAACATAGTGTTTGTCAGTCAGAGCATTTGACGGGTCTGTGGCCACCTTCTGTTAAACCTCAAGTTGGGTTAAGCCCTCAATTCGGTTGGGTGAAATAATGGAGACCAGTTCAGATGGAGTATCTTCAGAGGAGTGAATACAGGAAAGGGCAACAGCTTTAATGTTTTTGGTTCCTGACCTACAAGAGTTGCTAAAATCAAACCAGGAAAAAAAAAGGACCACTGCACCTGTCAAGGGTTTAGACGTTTTGCTATGCAGAGATACTCAAGATTTATGTGGTCCGTGAATACCATAAGTGGGTTTTGATTGCAAGGAGTCCCTGTCTCCAATGTCGTAGTTTCGTTCCAATAGGGATAGTTTCCAGGAGAGATAGGCACATGCATGGAGTTCAGATGGAAGCCCAGGGGTCGAGATAATACCACTCCAACTCCAATGTTGGAGACTTCCATCTACATTTCGAAGGGCTGGGAAAGGTCCGGATGTCGAAGTGCGTGGGCGGTACTGAACTGCTTCTTCAGCTCTTTCAATCCCTTCCCTTGATTCAGCCCCTTTTTTCTTAGGTCTGTTATAGGGGCTTTGATCATGCTGAGTTGTCAAATGAAAAGCCAGTACAGGATACACGATATGTCCCAGGAAGGCCACTTCAAATTTATGGAATTCAGATTTTTCTAGTTTGGCGCATACATGTTTTTTCTGGAGGTGTTGAAGGACTTGTCTGGTGTGGCAAACATTCTCAGGGTTTAGAGAGAAGATTAAGATATCATCACAATGGGCCAGTATGAATTTGTTGAAGAAATCTCGCAAGTTGATGAAGTTTTGGAACACTGCCGGCGCATTACACAACCTGAAGGGGCTGTTGAAGGCCATCTTCCACTCATCCCCTTCTTGGATCCAGATTAAATTAGACACCCCTTGAAGTTCTATCTAGAGTAGGTTAGAGATGTCTGGCTCTAGAGTTCCTATTAAGAGCTTGGATAACAAGCCATTTTTGTGGCAATTGGTTCCGCAGGAGATGAGCTGTTGAGTGGACCAGTCGAGAACAGGATTATACTTCTGTCACCAGAGGAACCTTATTATGAGAAGTGACAGACAATAGGAACTCCTAGGAAGTTTCTAAGCAGATATACAGACTCCATGCTACCTCTCCTATCCGTGTCCGAGCCAGCGAAAATATTTCAGGCCTATGCAGGCTTGCAGATATTATGCAGTGCTTGCAGTTGGTTCTGATCTGCAAGACAGGCAGAATGAAAATGATAGATTTAGGTTTCCTGGGGAAAAAACTAGGGTCTTTCACTGGAGCAAAGGGAAAACAGGCTGTTGAGGACTTGCGTTTGTTTTCAGAACTGAATTGTTGAAAAATCCAATTTACTGTAGCATTTTAATGAGAAAAGGCTACACTCACAAAGCTGAATAAAAGAAACAATAGATGAAGTGTGCATTGTGAGAAAATTATTTCCCAGGTCTGTGTAAGCATGCAGTTCATTTTCATGCCTGTATGGTGAAAATCTACAACATTATCTATAGAGTACTTTTAAGATACGCAAAATCTTTGAATTCAGGTTCAATAAACTTTTCAGACCTCACCAAATATTAAAGGGAGTCTCCCTGTGATTGTTGGTCATTGCTTACAAATGTCTCCTGAAATACTGTAAAGTTGCATAATCAGTAATGTTGAACATTGAAATTAGTAAAACTAATGCTACTTTGACAACTGAGACTACTTAATCTCATTGAAACGCTTTAATTAACATTATTTAATGTAGAGTTGGGAAAGGAAGAGCACATTCAGTACTAGTGCGAAAAACATGGAAAGATTTAAAAGGGAAATAGGCATAGAAAATTGCCACATATATCCCAAGAGTTTCTCTTTCTGTTGTAGCGGCAATGCTTGTTAATAAGACAGAATTAAGTGTTGCGGTGCTTTCCCAAACGAGGCCCCAACTCTCTGTTCATCTCTGTGGTGCAGCCACAGAGAAACTATTCATGCAGGCTGATTTAAAGATGTTTTCTTTTGATAAGGGACAGCTCCCAAATGGGGATGCACTTAGCTAAGCCTGGCTATCATGATCAATGGTCATCCATTGGCGCCTATCTGTCTAGGGAGTGCCAGATGGACATCTGGACTGCATTCCTAGGTGTCAGGAGTAAATGACTCATATCTCACCTTGATCAACCAATCAGGGACTGGTAGGGTCGAATAACCTACGTGGGACTCTGATGCCCATGGAACTTTCAGCCAATGAATGAGCTGAAGTTCCTCCAGGTAAAAACAGGCAACACAGAGCTCCAAGTGAATTCTGTGAACTTTTTCGGACAATTCTAAAGGGAATTCAAAGGAGAATTCCAGGGCAGGACAGCCCAGGAGCAGAAGGCTCCCAAGGGCAGGACATTCTCGCAGCGCGCCTCCTGACCATCCTGAGACTCAGCCCGGACAACCACGGAACGGCCAGTGTGTCCGAGTGCCAGAACTTTGCTTTGTTCTAAGAGTCTAGAGCGGAGGTTGCCAGAGAGTAACCAGAGGATCCACCCGAGGTTAGCATCAGCAGCAAGCCTCCTGAACAGGTCGGAACTGTGGACAGCTGAATCACTATTCAGAACTAGCGCTTCATCAGGAACGAACCGGTCCTCTTCCTGACTTGCTGGGACCCACAGTCATCTTTTCTCCTGTGCACAAACTTTGCTAGTTAAAGCCAACACTAACTAGCCGGTCAGTGAGCATCAGCAGCGTACCGTCACAAGCCGCACAGCACAGCCTGGCACGGAGCCAGAGAGCCCGCAGAAGATCTGAATCCCCAGAGATTGGATGAGTATTCAACTTCAATGCATTACAGCTCGAGAATTCAATTGTTATCCCAACCAGTTGATATCAATTTAATTCCTAAGAGTTATGTACTTGTTTTGAGTATCTAATGTAGAAGTTATAACCAAGTTCATTTATGAAACGGTCTTAATGAATGATATACCGAACGTATGTCCTCTTGATATGTGTAACTCTTTGTAACTGACTGAATATATACCTTTTGTATTCTGATAACCCTCTCGATAAGATCTGTTAGGTTTATATGCATATTCTATGTATTAATAAATGTATCCTCGTGTATTAGTACCTGTGTGTGTGCAACCCAAATGCTACTAAAAATCTCTTTTGTTCTGTTGTCTGTTAAACATTGCATGGAATAGGATACTCTAAGATTATTAGAAACTACTTTGACTGATTTTAATAAATATTTTGCTAATTTCCCATAACTAAGAAGGTTGCTGATTCATGTGTTCTCACCTCAATGATCATTTTAACTAGGAATTGTACAGTTGCATTTTCCCTGTTAATAGCTGTGTGTTCTATATTGGTTCTAGAGACCCAGAACACTGGCTCTTTAAATGATGGCAGCGCGGTGGCTTTGTGGCTAAGGATCTGCACCTGTGGCTGGAAGGTTGCCGGTTTGTATCCCGCGGCCGGCAGACTACTCCGTTGGGCCCCTGAGCAAGGCCCTTAACCCCAACTGCTCCAGGGGCACCGTATAAATGGCTGACCCTGTGCTCTGACCCCAAGCTTCTCTCCCTGTCTGTGTGAATAAAGTGATCTTATCTTATAATCATTGTTTTATGCATATTAAGTTATTGAGATACATTATATTGTTTCATTCTTTATACAAAAAATCCATTATAATAGTTCTGAAGTTTTTGTTTGCCGTACTTGAGGATTTAGACTCACTTGCCGCAGACTTTAGCTGTGACTTCAGTGTCCAAAATGAAGATTGAGTCCGGAAGATGAGATTCGACTTCAATTTTTGGCAGGACTGCGAACAGGAAGCGAAGAATTAGGTGTTACAGTCGCTTCTGAGATCTCATCCAACACATGGTCTTACAGTCATGCGTCACACCTCCGTCTGTGAGGCAGCTCTTTTGCCTCCACTGCAGGAGACAGGCCAAGCTCAGCTCGAGGAGCGTGCTGCCCAGCTCCAGGCGCTTACCAAACTCCTTGACTTTGAAGTATTGGGAAACTCGTGTGCTTCCTTTTGCCAAGACTGCCAGGGTATATGTGCCTAGTCGGGCTTCTGGATTCAAGGGGTGTGACAGCTGCAGTATGCTCCCGTTGGATGTTTGTTTGAGCCATTGACTGATTCTGTTGCCTGCTGGGTCCTGGGGGTTTAGAGAGAGAAGTCAGGGTGGCTTTGTCAAAGCTGTACAAACAGCACAAGTGACCTCATCTGGGCTTCCCTTCTTTAGCCTTGAAGGGTTTGTGTTTACTTTCATTAGTATATTAATTTGTTTCAAACAAATTTCCTGGATAAGCCGGTTCTTTGTTTACCCTCTAAAACTACCCTCTTGTGATTTCTAGTGCCCGATTCAATGCAGGATTTTAACACTCGTTTCCCAATCCCCATCTCTGACCTTTAGATCCAAAAAGGTGAGTAAATGAGATTGTGGAAAAAGTCTAAAATTTCCTCCATTGGAATACTGTCTGTATCTGAAGAAATATTGAGAAAGCAAAGGGTTTGTTTAAAAGAGACTCAATATGTTACAATATGAATGAGAAGTGTCATGGAATTTTATCAAAGAGCCAGGAGAGGTGTTCTCATTCACTCAGTTAGGTCTTTATTCATATTGCAATATAGGAAAAAGCAATCACTGGTCTGTGCAGAGAAGTGAAAGCTGATTCAAAATTAAGCAGGGAGAGCCCCTTGTTTTATATCTTTTTTAAGCTGATGCAACACTTCAAGGACGGGTGAAGCAGTAATTTTCCATTCCTTATAGGTTTTTGCTTTAAGCAAAGAAGAGCAGTTATTCAAATAGTTTCTCATACTCCCTTTTTCAAGCAGCAGTGATAAACATTATTAAAACATCCCGTGCCTTTGACGAGTTGGGTGCTACCACACTTTGTTCTAAGTATCCAGCTGCTTCTGCAGCACAGCTCTGTCCGTAAACAACATTTTTAGGATAAAACACTTTTTCTCAGTAACTTTCCATTACATTCCCTTCCTTTTATCCTTAAATATGTTCACACCACAAAGTCCTCATAGGCGTCACCTGGTGGGTCCCAGGGCTCCTCGGAGTCTGTTCTGAGCAGTGCATATTGATGCGTAAACATTTTCATTACCATAGATCGAAGCACAGGAATAATATAAGTCATAAAACAGCACAACAGCAAAAACACTACAACAACAGGCATGAATAGCTTTAAGAAAAACAGTCCCCATGACCCAAATAATGATTTTAACCACGAAAAGAAGTGGAACTCATTGCCAATACCCCGTTCTTGATTTACCCTGTTCTTAAGTTCTTTCAGCTGGTGTATTGCTAGGGTGAGGTTACCATGGTCATCATCATTAGCAGGGATATAGGTACAGCATGAATCACCTATCAGAGCACACACCCCTCCAGAGGCTGCGTTCTGGAGGTCTAGCACAAACCTATTTTGCAACGCCATTAACCTGACTCCTCTTAATTCTTGTTTAATTGCGTCAAGGCCATCCAGTGTTATATTAATAAAGGAGTACATTTCATAGAGGGTTATTTGCAGCCAGTGAGCATTAGCTACGGATTGGATACTCAGACCCGATGAGAAAACCAATTCCGCTGCTGAGAATAGTCTATAATCATCTGGGATCCCTACCATACTTTCTGCCCAGGTTAAGGCCCTCTTGGCTAGGGTTCCCTTCTGGGTGATCAAGGGTTGGGTGGAGTCTAGCAAGTGGGAGTCTACAGGAACTACTAGGATTGGGTGATGCAGGGTTATGAATGCACAAACACCCATCCACTGAGGAACACCTTTGCACCACATTGCCAATACCAGTCCATTAACACCATGGTTCCATCAGACAGGGTATGATGGAAAAGGTTTTTCTCTTTAACCTCTCTCTCATACAAATAAAAGAAAACACACAAACTTCCACAACATGACAATTTTCTCTTTTTTTGCGAACTAAACAGTTCTATACACATATAATACCGGTGTGGCTCTGTTACTGATTTTTTTTTATTTATTTTCATTTTTTTAAGTTAAAAAGGATACAAAGGCAGGCTTAAGTAAAAAGAAAGAGACAGAATTGGATGGGAGTGGTACAGTTGATCATGGATGGGAGGTGAACTACTATTTTGACTGGGGAGTCATTCCAAGTAATGTGTTTCATCATGTGATTCCAAATCGGGGGGCACTCAGGTTTTTTGTCACCGGTGTAAGACCCTCGTGCAGTAGTGTCAGATGTGTTGAAGGTTAGTTCAATGGAGCCTGGGACATGTCCCCTGGACCCATTCATTGTACTGTAGTTGTACCCCTCGGAGTAGGCCAATGAGGTTAGGACAAATCCTCCGGGGTCAGGCCTCTGAGATCCCACAACTAAACTTATACACTCAGAGAAAATACTTGCACCTGGCTGAGGGATGAGGCATTAGAGAACACACATAACAGGATGCATTTGGTCAAGTACTTTTCGCAATATAGTTCATGTTATGGCACCAACGGAACTGGAGTAGTGCCGTTTTGGCCTCCAGTAGTCACAGAGTCAGTTGTCAACAGAATGGGGACAATGATTAACAGACTAGGGGAGACGAGTCCACACAGGCTTCTAACGAGTGACCACTCTAAATGTCAGAATGTGTGCCAAAGACGCTGAGACGTCATCATTGCTCTGATACGTCGTCTACTTGTAGATCGCCTGTCACCTTCTTGTAGTGGGATGCATTGATCCAGGGCACTCTTTCTGCAACCTTCACAGCGGTGGTTGTGGTCAGTAGCACCTGGTATGGGCCTCTCCACCTGGGCGAACACCACTTTTTCCTCCTGAAGTCCTTCACCAGGATCCAGTCTCCTGGCTGGAGAGCATGGCAGTAGTCTTGGTCTGGAGCTAGTAGGGCAGCTTTTGCCTGTGAATATCACTGACAAGTTTAGACATTTTTCGGCAGTATGCCACTAGACACTCATCCAGCTGTGTGAGGTCTATGGGCATGCCCCAGGGATTTGGAAGACCTATTGGCATATGTGTGCCCGTGAGGACCTCGTGCGGGGACAGGCCAGTAGTTGCATGGGGCCATGCCCTGATACGGGATGGGAGGACATCCTGCAGTAAGTGTTTGGCCACACTTTTAGCGTCTGCATGTTTGCAGGGAAAAACTTCTACCCACCTCGAGAACATGTCCACTATAACTAGACAGTATTTGTATCCTCTGCAGGGTGTCAATTCTATGAAGTCTATCATGAGGTGGTCAAAGGGCCCCTGAGGAGTGGGATGGGCTGAGGACGGAGTCTTAGTGCACTTGCTGACATTGTTTTGGGCACAGATAAGAGATTTTTCACAAAATTTTTCAGCAAAGGTTGTGAACCCCCTTGTATCCCACTGTGTACTTACCATACTCACCATCCCTCCTTTTGCTATGTAGGGAAAAAAATGGCGGGGTAAGCAAGGTTTACCTGTGGGCCCCAGTCACACCCCATTGGAGAATGATCCAGATGTTTTCCACTTACCCCTTTCTGATGTGGGAGCAAGGGCTTGCATGTCAGGTAGACAAGCCACCTGGGGCTCCGGCTGGACGGGGATGGAGGGGAGGGTAAGAGGAGGAGAGGGGGAGCAGCGGCAGCCTTCGTGGCTGCATCAGCCCGAGCATTACCCTTCGAGATGTCATTGGTGGCACTGGTATGGGCTGCACACTTACACACAGCAATGGCCTCAGGTAAAAGGATAGCCTTGAGCAGATTATTGACCAAAAGAGAGTGCTGAATGGGCGTACCTTGAGAGGTGAGAAAACCACCTCTGTTCTTCCATAGAGTGACAAAGTCATGGACGACGCCGAAAGCGTATCGACTATCAGTATAATCAGTATACAGTATATCAGTATATACTGTAGCTGACTGTGAGGCAGCCAAGACACAGGCCTGTGCGAGGGCAAAAAGTTCTGTGGCTTGTGCAGACAGGTGAGACGGAAGGTGTCAGGCCTCAACCGTCTTGTGGTCAGAAACAACCGCATACCCCACGTGGTTCTGTCCCGTTGAAGGATCCTTCCTGGCTGATCCATCCACATAAAAAACAATTCAGAGTTACTGTAGGAAGAGGGGAAGAGCAAAGATCCTGTCTGGGGGTTACCTGAGAGATAATGGCTGCCAGCCAATCATGTGGCTCCCCCTCATCCTCCATAGGCAACAGGGTGGCTGGATTCAGCACCGTACACCGTTCGATAGTGACGTGAGGAAGGGACAGAAGGAAGGTGGTATTGGTAGGACATGGGAGTAAAGTGCGAGGTCTTACTCTGGAGGAGGATGGAGGCCACTGCATGAGGTACAAGAGGGTAAGAGGTAAGAGGGCGGTAGCACACCAGGGAAGCAGAGGCCATAACGGCTGCAGCTGCTGCTGCAACAGCATGAAGGTAGGCTGGCAAGCCGCGGGCCACAGAAGTGAGGCACTGAGAGTAATAGGCCACAGGCTTAAAATGATCGCCATGGGCCTGGAGAAGTACAGCACTGTAGAACCCATGTTTCTCGTCAACAGTCAGCGTAAAACCCTTATTCATGTCAGGAAGGCCCAAAGTGGGGGCTGACATCAGACCTGTTTTAAGTTTGACAAAAGCTTTTTCTCTGTTGGGAGTCCACGTCAAGCGGTCAGTCATGGTTAGATGTGGAGCACGAGTCATGTCAGACAGGGGCTGTGCCAGTTGGGCGTAGCCAGGAATCCAGGATCTGCAGTATCCCATACAACCAAGGAAAGACATCATCTCCTTTTTGGTTCAAGGCTTTGGAATCTTTTGAATGGCTGCCACTCGTTCAGTGCCAATTGAAAGAGAATTGGCGGAGATGTTGTGGCCTAAGTAATGCACACATTCTTTAACAAGCTGTACTTTAGAAAGTGAGGCCTTGTTACCGGTTTCAGCTAAAACAGTTAAGAGATCTCTGGTGTCTAGAGGGCAGGCTTTCTCAGTAGAGGGTTGGACGAGGGTGCTTAAAAGAGAACCCTGAGAGACACTCTTGCAGTGCCGAGGAGAAAACAGTAGGTGCCTCAGTATACCCCTGGGGCATCCGAGTCCATGTGTACTTTTTCCCTTTAAAAGTAAAAGCAAACCAAAATTGAGACTCAGGATGAACCAGAACACTGAAAAAAGCATTTGCCAAATCAATGACAGAGAAAAACTTTGAGTCCCTGGGGATAGAAGACAAAATGGTGGTCGGGTTGGGGACCACTGGAGCTTGAGCATGGATGGCGGCATTTACTGCCCGCAGGTCCTGGACCGGACACCAAGATTCCCCATCAGCCTTTTTCACAGGGAAAATTGGAGTGTTACATGGAGATGTTGGGCAGGGGATGAGAATCTTTTCTGCCACCAGCTTGTCCACAACATGTTCCAATCCAGCCTCAGCGTCTGGTCTCTAAGGATACTGCGGCCTGCAGGGCCTACAGGTAGATTTTGCTACCACCTCTAGGGGGATGACACTCTTAATCAGGCCCACATTGTACTTGTGGGCAGCCCAGAGGAAATCCTGGACTCCCTCTAGTGCAGGGTGTAAAGTGTCAACTGGAACTGAGGCAAACAATCGGCCCATCCTGTTGTCAGAGGCAGTCAGGTGCACTGTCCTCCAGGTGTTAAAAACAGGTGAGCAGGGATGCCAGCTGGCCTGGAGAGCAGAGTTACTCCTAATGCCTTCAGTATCTGGGGCTGTCCACGCCTGGCTAGTAACGCACTGTTGGACAAAGAAACCCACATCTTGCCAGCGGAAGCCTGCAGCTTTTGCCAGAGACACGTGCAGGTGCGTCCCTGCCTGATACAGAGACTGCTGCTCGATAGTCAGGGTCACGGCAAGGGTAGCAAAATACCTTGAGACCAGATAACCATTCCCTTTTAGTCTATTGCTGCACTGTCCATCTATAAACCAGACTTCCTCAAACCCTTCATCTGGGCCCCTGAAACTAACCGGGGCCATGCAATGCAAATTATCAATATCTTGAAAATCGCCCTGGCCAGGCCACAGTCATTCAGAATCGTTTGGGAAACCTGACCCACATCTTTTCCTAATAGGTCCCAGCTGTAGTAATAATCCGGGACCGTGGGGGAGTGTTGGACAAGCATGGTTCGGGGCAAGCAGTCTTCATTGCAGGTTAGTTCGAGCCCCTGTTCTGAACAGATGATGACAAGGCCCATTTTACAGAGCAAATTTCTGCCCCACAAATTAACAGGGCATTCTTTCGAAAGTAAGAATGAGTGGTTGGTGGGCCCAAACCCATGCTTCTGGCATTCCACAGTGAGCGGTGTGGTGAAATGAGCCTTTGTCGGAGTGCCTGTTACTCCTATTGTCAGGATAGATTTCGATGAGAGCTTGAAACGGTGTGCGTCGTCTCTAAGCAGGGAATGGGTTGCCCCTGTGTCAACTAAAAAGTCATAGTGATCGCCATTAATATGCAAAGTGACTTTGGGCAGCTGGGAAGGGGAGGAGACAGCAGGTAATATGAAAGCGGTGCCCTCAGGCCCTACCTCTCCTGGCGGGGACAGTCAATCTTTCTTTTCCCATTGCCATGGTATGCTGACTGTTACTCCAGCTGGGGGGCCTGAGTCCCAGTTTCCATCGTCTTCCTTTCCCCCCTCCTTTTTGGGGCATTCTCTTGCCCAATGTCCTGTTTTTCCACAGTAAAAAAATGCATCGTTGTCTCCTTCTCCTTGACCTCTCCCTCTTCCTCTTCCTCTTCCTCGGTAGCCTCCTCGTTGGCCATGGCCTCCTTGTCCCCTACCCCGGCCCCTTCCTCTTCCTCCTTGATAGAACTGGAGCTGGGCCATCTGGAGTTGGTATAGCTGATCGCTGTCTTTTCGTGCCTTTCTCTCATTCGTTGATGCTAATTGTCTTTCAGCATGGTAAGCATGGTGGCACACCTCGGTCAACCGGGCGGTGTCCCAGCCGATGCATGATTTTTTCACCATGCTCCTTATTTCGGGGAACAGGCCGTCCAAGAAAAGAATGGTAAGTTGAGTTCCGTATACTGAGCCGTCGTCATTAGAGGCAGGCGGGGGGTGAGGTTACTGAAGAGGGGGGTCAGTCTCTCCAAGAAATCATTACATGTTTCTCCAGGCTTTTGCTTGGTTTGTCTCAAGGTGAACCAGTGTCATACACCAAGTCTGGATTGAACGTGTCATGCACATCACCGCAGTCAAGCTTCAGGGTCTTTTGAAAAACAGTCTCTAGTTCACTACTTGTGGGCTTACATTGAGCGACTAGATGCCGCAAGGCAGTGGTGTATTTTCTCCCATTTGTCTTGGGGTTTTGTGGTTCGCCGATTACGGCTGTCAGTTCCGCTAATTTCCATGGGCAGAAAACTAAAACAGGGTTACCGCCCTGGGGGTTTGGACATTCTATCATAGGAAACTGAAGACCCAGATTTGGGTCATCCTCCTCTTCTCCATCAGAAAAAGGCAAAAGGACTAGTGACGGGTCCAGGTGGGAACCATATTGGGCTCCCGACCTCGTAGAGAGAGGGGAGAGGCCATCCCACACTGGTTGGGGTCCCTTCTTTGGCTTAAACTCAGAGGCTGTCGGGCGGAGCTTAACACTCTTTTCTCCTGACGCTGGTATATATCACAGGGCCTGTTGTTTAGGTTTCTCCCTCACAGGGGTCCCATGGCCTCCTGCGCCCTGGTTATATGGGGGTGGTGCCTCTGGTAGAGGTGGAGCTGGGCTGAAACGAGACAGTCAAGGTCTGGATACAATTTAGATGTGCTCAGCATCATCTGTTCAGGGTTAGTAAGAAAGGGGGGAATCTTTTTCCACATGCGTCCCAGACTGACACACATTTTCTCATATACTCATAATCCCAATCGGGATCCCCTCCTGGATTTGGAGGGTCGGTCATTTCATGCAGCAATCTCATGGCCCATGGCTGAAAACTCCCGTCTCGAGGCCACTGCTCATTTGTCCATCCTGACATGCAATCAGTGAAAGGTTGGCAGTAAACCAATCCATATTCTCTCCCTACTATATTCATGGGAGTTCCCTCAGGTTTCCCATTTCTCTCTTTCTTATGTGCTTCTTTACTTTTCCTTTCTCTAGCCTGCACCTCAGTTTTCCACAGCTCAAAACATTTCCAGTCTACTTTCTTGTTTCCTTTTTTTCTGTCCTGTAACTTCTCCTTAAGCTGCTCAACCTGTCGTGGACTAAAGCTGCTGTTCTCTGGAAAACCCAACGTTCTCCAAAGGGGAAGACACTTTATTCTCACATCACCAAACTTATCGGACATGTACTTGGCTGGGCCACTCAGCCCAGCCTTGCCTTTAGAGCTATCATTACCCATTGTTGACAATGCCTTACTGTTTCTAGAATGCTATCACATTAAATACTCCGCAGAGCAAAAACCATGTGTTAAGATATGTTCATTTCATGAGTCCCAGACTCGCCTGGTCCCAGACCCGTTATAAGTCAGTGACTTATCGAAGAGAACACCCTTGTGGCTTGCTTTCAAACTATTAGTTCTTTTAAAGATCACTTCCTGATGTCAGACGGCTGTGGATTTCTCCAGACGTTTCTCTGAAAGGATAAATATTTATCCCCCAAGGTTCGTCCAATTTACAAAAATTGTCCGGGTCTGGATGGAGTTCCAATAGCCCTCCGCAATCGGGTTTGTGATCCCATCCTCGTCGCCAAAGATTGTCGTGGAATGTTATCAAAGAAGAGCCAGGAGAGGTGTTCTCATTCACTCAGTTAGGTCTTTATTCATATTGCAATATAGGAAAAAGCAATCACTGGTCTGTGCAGAGAAGTGAAAGCTGATTCAAAAGCAAGCAGGGAGAGCCCCTTGTTTTATATATTTTTTAAGCTGATGCAACACTTCAAGGACAGGCGAAGCAGTAATTTTCCATTCCTTATAGGTTTTTGTTTTAAGCAAAGAAGAGCAGTTATTCAAATAGTTTCTCATACTCCCTTTTTCAAGCAGCAGTGATAAACATTATTAAAACATCCCATGCCCTTGATGAGTTGGGTGCTATCACACTTTGTTCTAAGTATCCAGCTGCTTCTGCAGCACAGCTCTGTCTGTAAACAACATTTTTAGGATAAAACACTTTTTCTCAGTAACTTTCCATTACAGAAGCGATGTACAGTTTCAAATACAGACGTGGGTGGGGGACACCGCAGACCTATTGGGCTGGGATACCCTGCAGCATTTACAAGGAATTACTTTAACTATACAGGACAGTGTATCACATGGCTATGAGACAGCATTTATGTGAACTTCCTCAACTGATCTCTGTGGTCATTCAAAATGTTGATGATATTCTGATTGTTTCCCCTGAATAGGGAATCCATAAGGTCGAGCTATTCCAAGTATTAAATCTTCTTACAAAGAAAGGGCATAAAGCCAGTTATGATAAAGCACAAATTTGATTGGATACTGTGATCTATTTGGGACAAAAGATTGGTAAAGGAAAAAGGGAACTAACTGAGGATAGATCTCAGGCTATCCAAGGGTTTCCAGTACCAGAAGAAATGGCGATAATGTCTGTGTCTGTGTAATTTTAACAGAGCCTTGAGAGGTGGATTCCATCTCAGAATGGGCTCAACTGGTGACGGACTTGTTTTGTGGGGGGGGGCAGTCTAAGGACTAAATTGCTTTGACCTCTGCAGCAGAAACTGTTTTTAATGATTTGAAACAAGCTCTTTTGCAGGCAATGGCCCTCAGACGGATAAACTGTTTTTATTTCTGTATGTAAGTGTAAGAAATGGGTTCAGGGTTGCTGTGCTGGCGCAGGAGCATGGAGGTAGGCATCGCCCGGTAGGTTATTATTCAGGACCCCTCGATGTGGTGGCCAAGGGACAGGGGCCGTGTTTAAGGGCTGTGCGCCTGTACTACCTGCCTGGCTGTACAAGCTGTGAATAATCTGGTGTTAAACCAGCAGACCGAATTAAAAGATTTAACTGAAGCTTGTAAAAATGCTAAATGGACAACTGTAACAATTTATACAGATTCTATATATACATTTAGTGATTTGGTGTATGCCACAGTTTTGGATGGCTGTGGAGGAATAGGGATTTCCTTACTGCAGCAGGGACTTCAGTTAAGAATGCTGGATTGGTCTCTGAGCTGTTAGAAGTTTTGCAGCTGACGATTGAAGTAGCTGTGGAATAGTGTAAGGAACAAAATAAAGAAGTGTTGCCAGTAACTCGAGGGAACAACTTTGCAGATGCCAGGCGAGCGGCCCAGGGGGAGCAGGAGTCTGAGACCTCTCTGAGACCTTTGTTGGTGGAAAAGGGACAGTTACAGGAAAGTTCAGGCTGAGGCCTCCAAAACAGAGAAATGGACATGGTTAGAAAAGAAAGTGGGGTTGCATGATGATGGGCTGTTGCGCTGCCAGCAGACTGGGCGCCCTCCATGCCCTCACAGCTTAATGCCCTTTGTTGCCCAAAAAAAGCATTCCGTCGGACACTTGAGTCAAATGGTATGCCAGTTTTCCCAAAACTGGGTGGGAACCAGGTTTGCAGCCATAGCCACTGACGTGGTATGGTATCTCAATGTGCTGCGTGCAAAAAGAACTCAACTACAGCTCAGGTGTGGATCTCAGACGACCTGCCCCTGAGGAACCTTTCATCTGGTAAATTGACCATTGGTGTTTGCTAGCATGTAAGGGAAAACTGGACTCTTAGTGATGGTGAATCTGATTTCTGGGTGGGTTGAGGTGTTTCCAGTAAAAAGAACCACTATCTCTGTAAGTGTTAAATATTTGATGACAGAGATAATTCCTTGGTGGGGACTGCCTTGCCGCTTGGGTTCTGATCAAGGGACACACTTCACAGGGAAGGTGTGTCAGGCTGTGGCTGCGTTGTTAGGGGTTAGATGGGACCTCAATTCCACAATATAGCACAGGCCTCGAGTGCCTCGAGTGCCTTATTGCTTTTATAAAACAGTCCCCAAATATGCGATTGCTGTATAGAATGAATTTTAATGAAAAAAACACGAAAATTAAGCTGTTTATGTTCATCCGCCTGAGAATATAGTCCCTCGCTGCTACGCAACGCAGAAACACAGCCATAAGTAACATTAACTAGCAAAGAGAGGACATTAGCTAGCCAATATGATAAAAGAATAAATGACTTGTTTTTTATTTATTTCTTTAGCACATTTATTTGAACTTTTCCATTGATCGTACAAGCATTGAAAAACTGTCCAATCCCTAGTTCATCAGGCATTTTCTTTTTTGCTGCGGGAAAGCTCACGCTGGTGCCGCTCTCAGTGCCTGACAAGATATCACTCCAGCGCTTTGTCATTAAATTGGGTTTCCAATAACGCAGTAGCGAACTCTCGTTTTTATGCCTTTTAACCAAGCTTTTAATAATTTCTAAGAGTGAAAATGATTTAAACTATGCGACACTATCATTCAACGAGAGCACAAAAAATCACAAGGATCCTCAAGAGCACAACAAAGACAGTAGAAGAAGTTACATGTATCAAATACCTGAGAATCCAAGCTTTTTATCTACGCTTTCTTATCTACGCTTAGAAGTAGTCTTTAAAAGCCTATGCAATTGGTTTGATTGACCGTTATTTATCAGTCAGCGCACTGATATTTCTTCATCACACAGTAAAATGTCAGAATTCCTTCTGGGGTGTGAGTATATCAGAGAATTTAGCACGGCTTCTAAAGCGCGTCAGCCAATCAGATTTCAGGACCGGAACCATCCGTTTTATAATCACAGTTCTAGGCCACCCTCTGTTAGGCTGGTACGCAGCTGTTAAGGTGAGCGAGACTGTGCTGTTCTATTCTATGGATATAGCCTCAAATGTCACACCTAATGGGACATACTTCATTTGTGGAAAGAACGCTTACCCTTGGCTGCTCGGTTAGCTGTTATTTAGGATATGTAGTGCTTCATGTACAAATACAATCACATAATTCCTTTATTTTCTAAAAGAGAAGTAAAAGTAGAATTACTGAAGAGAACATTTCTTTGCAATCGCTTTCTCCATGTATGTACAGCTAAAGCTTTCTTGAGAATGTATTAATTTGGCTGCTTCTTTAGAAAAATTAACTAATGACACCTCTAAGGTGCTGAAAGCTATAAATGATGAAATGGTAGCCCTACGGACAGTGGCTATGCAGAACAGGTTGGCCTTAGACTACCTGTTAGCAGCATAAGGGGGGACCTGTGCAGTAATTGGCGCAGAATGATGCATATATATCCAGAGACTATCACGGACTGAGAATATCACGGACTTGATATATATAATGAAAGCTGAAAATATCATAATTACAACCCTGATTACTGGGAGAATAGCTAGTTGGCTACAGTCTGTATTCGGGTCATGGGGTGGCACTTTGATGCAGTATTTGTTCGTAGGATTAGTTTTGTCTGTGGTCATTATTCTTATACTATCGTGCCTTAAATCGCTCTGTACCAAAGCTACTGCTTCAGAAATGATCATGCACCTCAGGACTTCAAAAGAAAGACAGGACAATCTCCTAGGTCCTGGACTACACAAGTCTTCGGCCATGAATGCATATGTGTAGAAAATAATTGGGTGTATAACAAGGGGGGACTGAAGAAATAAAAGGTTGTTCTTTTGTTTAAACTAACATATTTTTGGTATAACTTAGTACAGCTGCATCTAATATTTACATAGTTGGCTTTGTGCCCAGAACATAAAACCAGAACCTGTCTTTGCAATAAACCAAGAGACATGACTTAAGTTATAAGATGCTTGTCTGGTATGTATACCATATATACCTCCCTTCACCTTCATTCAGTCAATTTGTTTTGCTTTTCTCAGAAGCTCTTTTGCCTCTGATCCTTGTGGTCAAGCAAATTTTGTGAAGCCTTCTACCCTCATTTCTTTCCCTCTTTTCTTTTCTCGTTTGTTTTTCCCCCTCATTCTGCTGCTGATGTATTGATCAGTGGAGGAGTGTGACCCTCTGACCTGGATCTGCTGTTTGTCTTCACTGATCAAACAGCACTGCTCTGATTACCTGTTTGTCCACATAGTTGTTCTAAACTGCTATCAAAAATCTTTAACACAGAGATAAACTCACAATGCTGGTCAGATGTACATTGCCAGTATGATATACATTGCCACAGTACCGGTATTTGACTGCATTGTTGATCCACAGGCTGTGTCCATCTGTTCAGCTGTACCTTCCCTTTGTGCTTCAGATCAGGAAAACAATCTGCTGTTCTTTCATAACATCCTTAAACAGCTATTCCTGTTGTGTGCTTTAAGATACCCTGAAGCATGCGTCACACAGTCTGTTAAGTTCTTTCTCATTTCATATCTCTTTATGCCTCTCATTTTGAGGTCCCACTCCTTGATAGTGCTCTCTGAGCTCTGTGCTGTTACCACATCTGAACATGAACATGTACTGTACAGTATATAGGAAAAGGGATGAGCTTGGAAACATACCACATCATTGATAGGAACAAAGTTCTCATTCAGAGAAACAATCCGGAAATGCACTAAAAAAAGAGAGAAGACAAGAGAGGCTATATAGAAATACTCATTCAATTTATGCCAACTTTGTGTCTTAAAGTTCAGTCCAGTGCAAAGTTCACACAAGTTAAGAACGCTCCAATCAAAGTTTTAATGATAAATCGCTGGAATGTCAAGTTTGTCGATTTGTACAAGATTGCTGGCACAGATATCTCCGATGGTTGTGGTGTTATTACGTGATGATGGCCCAGCATGTCCCAGTATACAGCAAGTGCTGAGTGTAGAAATCTCAGATTTCTATTGCAGTGCAGTTTGGGTTTGCATCTAAAAGCAAATATTTGACAGTTAAGAAGCATCCATCTACTATCTCCATCTGCACTGTGTACTGTGCAGAGTACACAGAACTATCACTGTTGATCAGCCTTGTCCAGGCTGCCCATTCTTACATCTTTCTGTCTGATAGCTCTGTGGATTTATGAAGGGGATCACCAGTCATTTCAGGTCCATATTCTAGTCTACAGACTTATGAACATGCGAGAACTTATGCAATTCTGTTTGTAACAGCAAGTGTATGCATGAAATACATCATTTCTATCAGTATTGCAATGCTTGCTTATATACAAATATATATGTTTAATTTCAAAGCCCCATAGAATGTCACATCCTATTCAAGCTAAGATCCAACAAGTTTATAGGTGTTATGTAGTTATATAGTTTGGCCAAATTGTGTACAATTAGAAAGTGTCTGATTTTAGTACAGCAGATGTGAAGGTGAGGAGCCAGTGGGCTGAGCTCAGTCCTCCTACACCCCCACATGACCACAGAGAGTCAGGATCCCGGTTTTAGGTCTCATCCGGAGGACGGTGCCTTTTTACAATATAGTGTCCCCGTCACTATACTGGGGATTAGGACCCACACAGATTGAGCACCTCCCACTGGTCTCACTAACACCACTTCCACCACTTCCACCTTCATAGCTTCAGTGGGTTGTCAGTTTTGAGTTGCAGTGATATGGCTGCTGACATATTATAATATCCGTAATTCATTGTAGACAATGATATCTTCGTATTTATAGATATAACTGTATTTTTGTAGGTAACTATATCACAAGAGCTGAACACTCCTCTCCTGGCTCTGTGCTGTTGTCTCCTCCAGCAGCAACCTCCTGTCCTGCCTGGACACCAGTGAGACAGACAGACACAGGGTCTCATTGGGGTGGAGAAGGGTGGCACACAGTTTGGACTCAATGCCTTCAGTGATCATCTCAGGAAATGTCACCATGAAGAGTCTAGAGATTCAAAACACAAGCCAAACTTGTCAGCCACAGCTACAGACATGGTTCATTCAAACGCTGGTCTTTGAAGAACAGAACAGCATTAGTCACCAAGGGTCAATTGCAGTGCGTTTGCTGATTTACTACAGTGCTCTATACTGAGCTGGTTATTATCCAGTACTGTAGTCAAGATCATCCTCGGCTGCCTACTTGATTGCAAATAAAAGTGGGAGACCAGGTGATCCCATTGTAGTTCTGTACCAAGGATTGAGCAACACTGAAGGAGGCTGAGATTCAGAATATCTGAAGTACAGTATTCAGACCAGTAAACCAATATGTGGACTGACAATATATGGTTTTGAATGCTGTATACAGTATATATACTGTAGCTAAGTACTTGTGATAATGTTAGTTTTTAAGTAAGTGTAATACTCCAATTGACTATTTACCCATGATTGTGTCGCCAGGCATAACTCAAACTCCATCATTTCACGAGAAATGACAGCAGCCGAAAGCTTGGGAGAAATTAGAATCGTTTATTGGGATGTGGAGATTTGGCGTAACCCGCTTGGCTGAGGGCCAACCTCCCGGCCGTTGGACAGGGAGGGTAGGACCCCCAAAAGAACCAAGCGGACCCCCAGTCACCAGTGCAGAAAAAAAAAACAAAACAAAAGATTGGACTAATTCAGCTGAGGAGAGTAAGTGCCTGCTTGAGGATACTGGGGTTAGTTTTAATCTATGCATGGTAAGCCTCGGAGGATCAACGGGCGAGTTGCTTGATGAGATGCTCGGGTATGCCTTGGCGAGCGGCAGAGGATGCAGCCCCTGATCTAAAGGAGTCCCCGGAAAATTGTTCAGGAGGGTATCACGATACGGCCCTTCTCGATTACGAACAGAGGGTCAGTAGGCAAAGCTCCGGCAGAGGTGCGAAGATGTGCGTAATGGGATAGAGGCTCGTAAGGGCTTATGTAGGAACAGAGTTTGAAATAATAGATGAGAGTGGCGGACCTGAGTTGGTCTGTTTTGCTTTTCTTGAGATAGAAGGTCGGTGTATCGGAAGATAAGATGGAGATGTCAGATAAGCAGGGTTGAGAAGAAGGATCGAAGGATGTGGAAGCAGCGGTAATTTTGGAGCATCTTAGGAAGATGAAGAAGGCTAACAAGAATAAAGATTCAAGAGTGCGGTCGAGCCAGGGTGAGTGGTAACCCGACCTGAGAACGATGCAGGATGCAGGATTCAAGGATGTAAGTAAGTGGTGTGCGTTGGTTTGGAAGTGGTTTTCCGAGCCGCTGAAAGCCTTTAAGAAGGAGAGTAATTTGAGGGTGGATAAGGGACGGACAGACCGTGCCGAAAAGGAGTTTGTGGAAGAAGTGGATGCTCGTACCTTGAGTGAGTTTCTACAATAACAAACGAAGGATGATATGGTAAGAATATCGAAAGAAGGGAATTTTATGTTCGCGGAGATGTGGAAGGATTGGAAGCCCTTCTAGGCAGTCCAGTAAGAATTGAGTTCGAGGGGCAATCCCTAAGAGGATGGTTTGCTGGGCCAGCTGGAGATAGTGATGGAAAGGAAGAGGAATTTGAGTTCCAAATAGGGAGGTACTGTGCGCGGGTTCGGTCTTGCATCTGGTGCCAAGTTCATGAATTTCTGACATTGAAAGCGAGAGAGAGAGAGACAGCTATCTCATTAAGGTGGCCTGGAATGTGAGCGGTTACGAGGATGAATTGATGTGTGAGATAAATCCATTTAAGGCGGCGGAGGAATTTCATGATAGATTGGGATGAAGACCTTCCTTTGTTGATTATATGAACTACTGCATAGATGGCCGAATTGATAAGGACGGATTTTTGTTTCCAATTGTGGCCCCAAAGAGAAGCGGCAACGACAATTGGAAATGTTTCTAACAAGGCCGATGACTGGTTGGCGAGAGGGATTGAAGAGAATTCAGGAGGCCAAGGGGCTGCAAACCATTGGCCTTTGTAATAGCCTCCGAAACCGACTGAGGGGGCTGCGTCTGTGAAAAGTTGGATATCCTCGGTGTCAGAGAGGAGGTCATCGTAGAAGAGAGATATGCCATTCCAGTTAGCCAAGAGAAGCTGCCAAAGCCTGAGCTCGGATTTGCAGTCGGCTGAAAGGCTTACATGGTGGTAATGAGAGGGCACGGAAGAGGCGAGGTCGAGAAGGTAGGGGATGAATGACCGTCCTTGAGGAATGATACGCATGGCGTAATTGAGGTGGCCGAGTGGAGAGAGAAGTTCCCTCTTTGTGCAAAATTTGGCGGAAGAATAGGTAGAGATATACATCTGGATCCTGTTGATCTTGTTGCGAGGCAGGGAGGCGGAGAAATTGATGGAATTGAGGGTGATCCCGGGGAATTGGATTATATGAGAGGGGCCGGTTGTTTTGTCCGTGGCAAGAGGTACCCCTAGTTTCCTAAAAACGGAAATAAGTGTGGAGGAGGCTGTTGCAGGTGGGGTGTGAGGAAAGTCTATGGTAAGGAAATCGTCGAGAAAGTGGACGAGAAAAGGAAGCTTATAGTTATTCAAGGGGATCAAGCAGAGAGCTTTGGCTAAGGTATCGACATTTTTTTTGGGCTACTCCTACGTCCGAAGGTAAGGCGGACTGTGAAGAACTTGTTCCGCCAATGAACTCCGAAGAGGTGCCAGAAGTCTGGGTCAAGAGGCATAACTTTAAAGGCACTGGAGATGTCGGCCTTAGCGAGCCAGGCACCCGGACCTGCAATTTTGATGAGAGAAATGGTGTGGTCAATTGTGGCATTGTGGAGGGAGAAGTCTGAGCTGGGAATAAGGCTATTGAGACTTGGCACATGGGAGTTATGAGGGGCTGACAAGTCAATTATAAGGTGTTTTTTACCGGAATACTTACGGACCGCTATACCAATGGGATTGATGTGGTATGCAGGGAATGGGGGAGAGTCAAGTGGGCCGATCATGAAACCATTCTCGACTTCGGATGCTAGCAAGGAATCAACAGAGTGGGGATCAGCGGTGGCAGATTGCAAATTTTTGCAAAAGACGGAGGAAGAAGGAAGTGTGCACGGGCCTGGTGAGAATCCGAAGGAAAGGCCGTCGAGTAAGATGTGGGTGGAAGAGGGGTCGGGGTGATGGAGCAGGTCAGAAGCAAGAGCGGGGATGTCGATTGGGGTAGATAGAAAAGCCAGTAGTCATTTGGGAACGCTGAAGGTGGAGCGAACATGGAAGGGCCGGCGGGGGCAGGCAGAGCGAGCATGAGCTTCGCCGCAGAAGCTGCAAATGTGAAGGAAGCGACGAAGGGGAGAGGTACATGTCGAGGAATTGAAGATGTTGGAAATTTGTTGGCCTCTGATCATCATGATGGGGCAACCGCGAACGTCTTTGGACCGTGAAGGTTTGAAGAAGACCTGGCGAGAGAATTGATGCTGTGGGGGAGAAGGGGCGGAGTCAGGGTTGAGCTTAATGTTTAATTATTACCTGCATTATTTCCTGGTGTGCCTTGTTTTAGCTCCCCTATTTAAGTTTACTCCTTCCTGCCTTCTGCACTCAGCTTTGGTACTCGGTAGCCCAATGGCCCGCCTACCACCAGGCTTCGGGAGGAAGCCTGAGGGCATAGGCCTGTTAACTCCACTGAGCCTGGAACTCGGAACAGAGTATTTCCTGGATTCTTGTCTCGTCTCGTCTCCTCAGTGTTCCTATTCATCTGTGTCTCCTGATTGATCTCTCAGCTATGGACTTATGGACTGCTTCCTGACTTCCTTGTAGGCACTGTAGGCTCAGAAGGTTGCAAGGTGTGTATAGAGTTCAGACTCTGAGCCTTCCCTTAAACCTAAGAAAGACTTTCTGGATGTTGGAGACCTGAACTCATACTACATCTGAGCAAATCTCTGCCACAGAAATGAACGTATAACTATAGATTTATTCATAGCCATGATGTTTCGAAACTCAAGCAGCCAGGCCTGCAACAGGCAGTGCATTGCTCTCAGGAACCGCTTGCTCTGCTTACATTGCAGCAGTATTGTCAAACCAAGTCATGTCCTCTAGCCAACCCAATTCAGATCTACATTAATCAGATCCAGCTGCCACAATCTAAAAAACAAAGATGAGAAGACAAATGTTACTGCACGTTATCTTTCTGTAACAACTCAAAAAAACAATTAATAAAGGATGAATTTGCTATGTAGGATTTAGATATTTTAGATGAACCACACAGGAATACAAAAACATCAGTTTAGAAATTGCTTTACTGCTTTACTGACTAAACACCAAAATCCAATTAAAGTGTTCCTACACAACGTTTCAGATCTGAGAGCACATTTTAAAGACCAAATGTTTTGGGTGTGGTTGGTCAGAATCCGACTGCAAGGGGCCAGAGTGTTACAGAGGTGCTTGAAGAGACTCGACAGGGAATTGAGCACTGTGGAACAATAGAGGGTTGATGAGGGTTTAGGTGATTATTGAAGAATAGAATACTGGACAGCGGAAGCTCAGTCAGACAGTATAGAAAACAGAAAGCCTGGCCCTGGGACTGATAGATCAGATGCTTAATCATCGCAAGAGTGTGAGCCCACCTGTCAAGTCGGGTCCAGTACTAAGACGCCTGAGACCAAGCCAGCAGTGGCAATCACTGAGACTGGGTCCACAATGGGGCCCTGGTCTCTGTTCCCCGTGCAGCTGCCTTAAGAGTGCCCCAGACTTCACGGTCACGAGTGCAGTGCTACCAGACGGAGCCCAGGGATTGGAATCCCAGGAACAGGGAAGGCTCCGCTGGGAAGCAGGAAGGTGCCCATGAAGAAAAAGAAAAGAAAAAAGGAGGTGATCTGGGAAGAGGTAAATGGTTGAGGCTGGATACCAGATGGAGAGAAGGCTGTCCACCGCAAGTCCTGGAGAAGACTGCTCAGAGTGAAGACTGCTTCAACCTCGGGGCCGAGACAGTCCAAGATGAGCTCTGAGATCCCGGTTGAATGAGGCTGCTTGTAAATGAAGCCGGGTTAGCAGCGAGAGTGAGAGGTCCTGGAGAGATGTCCGGGGTTCCGGGTAGGAATGGACTGGTAGGAGTGAAGGCTGCTTCAGCAGTGCATCGGGGACGGTGCGTAACAAGCTCTGAGATCCCGGACAAATGAGGCTGCTCGGAAATGAAGCCAGGTTAGCAGTGAGAGGGAGGCAGCAGGGGAGGGGTCTGTGGTGCCAGCCAGGAATGGACAGTTTGGAGAATAGATCAATGCGCTGAAACTCACAGATTCTGAATTACATTTAGATTTGAAATTGATGACCTTTCAAAGGATCGTATACTACAACAAATATAAGATTAAGGATTTTGATAGCTGTTCATTGTCGAAACCTAATCATTCGAGAAAGCTGTCTGCTGCTAGTTGATCACGGATCAAGGAATCACATCAAGCCATTTCTTGAAAGTCTTTATCTATTTTTGCTTCTCATTTTCATTTTCAACAAAGGATTTCTTTATCTCTGCCTTTCGGCGCACGACTGTAAGTCCATCCCGTACCGGCGCCGATCTAAAAAATCTCCTTTTACTACTGCATCTGGAACGCACTCCGCACTCCTGAATCCCCGAGACTGGCCAGATCAGCGCTACTCAACTACCACTCCATTAACAACAAGGTTCTTCTTTTATGTGACATTATCAAAGAAAAAAACTGGAACTTGTGTGCTTAACCGAAACCTGGCACAAACAAAACTATGGACTCCTGTTTAACCAATTAGTCCCTCCTGGTTATGGTTTGTTGACCTTCCGAGTCTTTCAGGCAGAGGCGGGGGCATCATTTTTATTTACAACCTTTTTTACAATCTAAGTCCTATTACTTTACCTCCTCCCTCTTCTTTTGAGTGCCTTGTTTTAAATGTTTCTATCCCCCAATCTACTACTATTGACACAGTTTATAGACCACCCAAACCCAGTGAAGCCTTCTTAGGTGAGTTTGCTGACTTACTCTCATTTTTATGCCTTAAGTTTAAAAGGATCCTTATTCTAGGGGACTTTAATATACAGATCGATTCAAGGTCTTCCAGTCTGGCTAAGGACTTCCTTTCTCTATTGGGATGTTTTGATCTTACTCAGTTTGTTTGTACCCCTACACATAACAAAGGACACACCTTAGATTTAATTATTGCAAATGACTCTTTTGTCTCCCACTGCTCTCCCCTTGATCTAGGCCTCTCTGACCACTTAGCTATTCTTTTCAATCTGGAATTACCTGTTTCTAATACTTCCCCCTCACGCTCTGTAAATTTCCACAACTGGCGATCAATTGATCACCCAAGGTTTGCAAATTCTGTTTTGTCCTCCTTATCTTGTTTCTCTTCCTCTGACCCTCTAGAGCACAAAATACAGTTACTTGACAGTGCTCTTTTATCTACCCTTAATAATAATAATAATTGCTTACACTTATATAGCACTTTTCTAGACACTCCACTCAAAGCGCTTTACAGGTAATGGGGACTCCCCTCCACCACCACCAATGTGCAGCATCCACCTGGATGATGCAACGGCAGCCATAGTGCTACCCTTGACACCTGTGCTTCTTTAAAAACTCGAACCATCTCCTTCTCTTGCCCTGCCGCCTGGTACAACGACCATCTGCGAAATACTTGAGCGTAGGTGGCGTCTTTCTGGCCTAAATGTACATTATCTGTCACGACCACCAGCCAGTGGAGATCGACCCATAAGGGAACTAATCAGCACCAGCAGCGAGTTAATAATAGCAAGCGCCACCGCACATGTTAATCCACCTGCACACGCTTTACTGTGCAGCACCCTACGCTATTTATACCATCATAACCCACTTCCAGCTGCTCAGTATTGAGTTATCTCCCTGTGAGCTCTACCTGGCATACCCTATACCTTGTGACACTCTGGATTTTGGACTTCCCCTTTTGGCATTTGACTTCGTACCTCGTTTCTCATTTCGGATTGTTTGCCTCCTATGTTTGTTCTGGATTTCGACCTACCTTTCTCCCTTCGACCATGATCTCACCTCTCGTTTTGGATTGTTCGCCTCTGGTGTCTGTCTTGGATTTCGACCCTCCTTACTCCCATTGACCACGAACTCGCCTCTTGATTCGGATAGTTTGTTGCCTTGTCTACCGGCTACTCCTGCGGCTGCACAGGATCCATATCTCCACCTTTGGGTATCCTTACATTATCAGGCTTGGAGAGATTACTTGTCTGAATATAAGGTTACTATAGAGTCTGCTAGATCCACCTACTTCTCTTACATCATTGAAAATCACCAAAACAACCTGTAAGATGACCTGGGGAAGGGTCATTCATAACAGGTATTTTCCTACTTAAAATACTAGATATGGACCTAAGCAAAATGGCTGCCAAAATGAATCAGCTGACCCGTATATGGAAAGGGTCTACCCTGAGAAACAAATATACCGAAATATAAGTGCCCCGGAGGCAGTGAACAGGGCGGAAGCCGATAAGGTGAATGCGGTTTGGAGGAAGAGAGAGGAAAGAGGTTTATGTTAAAGATCGGACTAAAGAATAACGGACTACTGAGAGGAGAAAAGGTTTATGGTTTTTGGATTGCAGATAGTGGATTAGGATGCATCGCGGATTGGCTTTATTACGGACTTTTGGAACTCGGATCGGATCAGGATTAAGAGAACAAATTACGGACTGGATTTGGAAGATAATTGGAGGAAGAAACACCACGAAACTCGGGAAAGAAAAGTGTGGTGTGTGTACTTCTCTGATTTACATAAACTTTTCCCCGGAGGCACCACAAACCTCAGACATCTTTTCTCCACCATCAACAGACTACTCAAGTCAGACATAAGTAGTGCCCCACCACATTGTCTGCCTCATCGCAACTTTGCAACACATTCTTAGATTTCTTTAGTTCTAAGATCAACAATATCTGGCATCACATTTTCTCCACTACACATATTATTTCCATACCTCCTCCTTCCTCATCCAACTTCTCTGGTTCCTTTCTCTCCAGCTTCTCTCTTCTTGACTCAGCATCCTTCAATAAACTAGTTACAGATATGAAACCCACCACATCTATTTTAAATCCCATTCCCACTACTTTATTTCAGTCCTGTTTCTCTTCTCTCTGTCCCATTGTCCTCAATATTATACATGAATCCTTGAGCACTGGCACTGTACCAATGGTCCTCAAAACTGCTGCCATTACCCCTGTGCCAAAAAAGCCTAACATGGCTCTCGACAGCCTTAACAAATTTTGCCCCATCTCCAACTTACCCTTTCTTGCAAATATTCTAGAACGTGCTGTCACACATCAGTTACAGTACATAACCACCTCATGACAAACAACCTTTTGGAACCACTCTGTGGCTGAAAAGCTGATCAACACATTTGTATTCTCTCGAATTGATTACTGTAATGCTCTACTCGCTGGGGTATCTAAATCTACTTTGAACAAACTGCAGTATGTCCAAAATTCAGCAGCCAGAATCCTGACCAGGTCTACTGCAAATGATCACATTACTCCTATCCTGGAGTCCTTGCACTGGCTTCCTGTCAAATTCTGTGTGGACTGAAATCCTCATGCTCACCTACAAGGCTCTGCATGGCTTGGCACCTCAGTACCTGTCTGAACTAGTATCACCCTCCTCCCCACCTTGAAACCTTCGGTCTTCTAATTCTGGTTTCCTTACTGTCCCCCAAGCTCGTCTAAATTGTATGGGTGACAGGGCCTTCTCCTGTAATGCCCCCAAGCTCTGGAACTCTCTCCCCAAGGATATCAGAGAGTCACCTTCTCTGAACTCCTTCAAATCCATACTCAAAACCTTCTTCTTTAGAAAAGCATTTACTTAACTGGTTCCATTCTTCACCCCTCTGCTTTTCTTAGTACCACCATCCACAGTCTCCTCTGTATATTGTAATTGTGTTTTATCTTGTGTATTCTTTTTATTTATTGTTGTTGTCATTCTGTAAAGCGCTTTGAGAAACCACCTTTAAATGCACTATGTAAAATAAAGTTTATTATTATTATTATGTCTCTACACTGTAATTAAGTAAAGTGGTTTCTTTAAAATAGGTAATAACTGAAATTGAATTAATATTTAGACAGCAGCCTCATATTGAAGCTGTACACAGTATTTTGACAAATTAGAAGACATAAGCTTTACTATTGTTGGTAAATGAATTCAGTGAAGTACAATAGGGATTTTACCAATAGGGAATTTCAATTTTTTCCATTCTGTTCAGGATCAATATGGGTTCAAACATGTTGCATGAAAAGCAGAACCTTTTCCATTTGGAAGAATCCTGGTAAGCAGAGGCTCAACTGTGCAATGCATACAATTTTTCAGTATTTTATTTTCATTGTACAGGAGCATTAGGAAGAGGAACCAAAATATGGCAAAACAAAAAAAACATGTTATTTTCAAAGGAATCGGGTGCATTTATTCTGACATTTTCAGTGAGTTCTTCAATGTTCACTGCTCATAGGTGTCACACCCGACATCCCTCCCTAGAGGGCGCTCCACTGCTCCCATTATTGTCCGTGTGATTAAGCTCTCCAGGTGTACCCTTTTAGCGTTATTATTTAAAGACCAGCTCCTCCAGTTCTCGGGGCTCATCATTAGGGTAAGATGTCGCGAGGCCCGCCTAGCACCAGGAAACCCTACGTCCGTCTCCTGAGGGCATAGGCCTCATCCCAGACATCTCCCGCTTCCTGAGCCCGGGGTCTGGAGGATCTCGCCCCGTCACCCTTGGACCTCCATGTTTTGTTTGTTCATGTGCTCCCCCCTCCCGGGGATTTTAACTTTGTCGCGTCCCAGAATGGATTCCTTGTTGATGGACTCTCGGACTGTGCTTTGACCTGCCCTTGGACCCGTTTGGATTTGGATGCCGTTTTGTCTTCCCCGTTCACTGTCTCACGGATTGTCACTATTATTTTGTGCACTATTAAACCCCTGTGTGTTCCTTTTTACCACGCCTCCTGTTTTCTCCAGCTCTTACCGCATCGCATAGGGTCTTCTACAAGATCTGACACGGATTTCAGTCCGTGTGCGTGACAATAGGACAGACATACAGCCCTGGGTGACAAGGTCTTAGATTTCTTTATGGCCTTTAATGGAAATATACAGTATTCTGAAGCTTTACTGTAGTCTCCTGGAGCTCCCTCTCAAATCTGGTTGATCTCATGATCTGCCAAGAGAGCACATGACTCAGTGTATAATTCACGTTGATAGGAAGTTAAAGAAGTTAATAAACTCAATGATTGTGGTGATAATAATAGACGGCTCTGCGTCTTTTTACTCGACTTCCCAGACATCAGAAACAGAGACTGAGATCACAGAATTCACTATGCTCAAGGGACAGACACAAAATGGAGCATGAGTGCTATTACCTTCTTCAGGGCATGGATAGGTGTATTCTGATGTAGCCTGCTCACCTGGAAGATACAATGAACATCCTGTGAGAGGCAGACCCATCTGGCAGTTTACTATGGTAAATTAATTTTTATTTACATTATATTTCTCCGCAATCAGACCCACATCATGAGCTAATTATGCTGCAGACAACCAGACAGTAAAGTAGTCTTAACAGCTCTAATGGTTTACTATTATATCTACCAGTACCTAAAAACTGTGGAGGCACTCAAGGACTATACTGAATTCTAACTTTACTACACAGCATAGCTTCCAAAGAACAGCTAACTGAAAACTCTGAAAACTATTTCCCCTGGAACCACATAACTTAAACCCCCCACATGCCCTGGCAAAGGGGAGGAACAACTAATGTTCAGTTCCACAGTTAACCACATTTACACAGTAAAATTAGAGCAAGCCATTGGGCCTTTTTCAATAAACAATTCAATTGGCCAATTATTCTCTCATTAGAGGATGCTTACTTGTCTGGTAATAGTCGTAGATCTTGACCACAGCTGGTTTGAGTCCCTTCACTGGGTGCTCCTGGATCATTCTGAATCTGTACTGTTGAGACTTTTCTCTATGAAGCTGCAAAGGAGAAAAAGATGACTGACATGGCTGACACTTTTGGTGATGCATTCTATAATATGTCATGAAGAACAGTGCAGAGGCCGAAAGATGCAATATAAATTAAAAATCTAGTAACATTTCTGATAATGTCTGAGAGACATGGGTATAAGTAGGAAAATTAAATTGTGTCATGTTCCTAGTCAGGTTTGTAATTAGAATGATCAGATGAGAGGAGGCCATTCTGTCCATTTAGTCTGTTTGTTAATTAGAAGCTAATGATTTGAGGATCTTAGTCATCCTTTTCTTGAAAGAAGCCAGAGTATCAGCTTCACAACATGGCTGGACATTTTGTTCCACACTCCCAATACCCTTTGTGTAAAGAAGTCCCTACTGTTTTCAGTTTTAAATGTACTTCCATGTAGTTTCCAGTTGTGTTCCCTGGCTTGTGTTTCAAGGATGTTTCTGAAGAAGCCCGTTGTATTGAGTTTAGCAGCGCCTTTTAGGATCTCCAGTACAGTGCCACCTTGATAGAATGAGCTTTGTTATACCACAGTTTCATTACATAAACCATGTAGAATTATGTACCCCATGATGTTTTATTTCATTACACTGCAGGTTGGAATCTCTAGCTTTGTAGAATGGCTTTTGAGTTCTGTCAAATGGAGGTACTGTCCTTTAAAGACATGCTGTTGGCTTGATTCTCCTGAATCATTGACCGCACTAATGCTTGTACCTGCTCAGCAGCTGATGGCTCAGAAACACTGCGGAGGGCATAGCATGGGCTGAACTGAAACCAGAGACTGTGAGGGCGGGACCACCTGAGATTCTTATCCTCAGGGCTGACCATTGTTACAAGGGCAGCACAACTGTCACGCCCCACACTCTACCTCGGAAACGCCGTTCTGCCCCTGTCACATTCCACACTCTCCCTCGCAAACGACGTTACATTCCCGGAACCTCTGCTTCACAATCTCATCCCTGATTGCACCCATCACATTCTCACATGCATCAGATTCTCCCTCCCTAACCAATCATCCTATTACACCCCTTTCCTTTCAGTATTTAAACCCCCTTCGCACACCTTCCCACGCTCACTATTGAGAAGCCTTTCTTAGTATTCTCCAGTGCGCGTTTCCTAGCCTTTCGACTGATCTCCCGTTACGAATCTTCTGCTTCTGCCTCTTGACCTCGCCTTCTGGATTTCAACTTTTGGATTGTTTTGGATATCTTTCATTGCCGGACCCTTAGCCTCCCTTTTCGACCCAGCCTTTTGGAGTTCGTCTTTTGGACCGTCCCTTTGCTACTCTGCATCCTGTGGGATTCCGGTCACGCATGAGGATCCTCCTATTCCCACATATAGGTCCCCTGACAACAACTGCAGTAAGATTCACCCATTGAAGACTAGCGAGTGAGTTAAAAGTGGCAAGTCAAACGTCAGTTAATTACTTGAGTATGGAATTACGTGGATGTATCAAAGAAAAATATGAAAATTTGACTTTTTCAGATAGGAAGCATAAAATAAGTACAGTATATTACAGGAATGTACTTTGATAGACTCAGTAAAATGGAAGGGCAAGGGTCACTGTGTACAGTACCAACACAAGCAAAGAGAGCTTCCAAAATTAATTACATTTACGTTTTACATATTACATGGGTATTCAGGTGTATCCCCAAGACCCATGTGAAGTTACACTGTAAATGAATCAGGAACCTTGAAATCTTCTCTTTTCAAGACTAAAAGGTTCGATTCTCTTGGCTTGTTGGCGTTGGAAATTCCTTTAAATTTGGGAATGTACCTGATTACAGGACTGATCCCAGAGCAGTAATACCTATTTTGCTAAAATTTGACCAAAAGTTTGCACAATATGGTGAGAACGGTCTCAGCTACCATTGTCTACAGAATGAAGATGCCAACAAAAGCACTTGAGTGTTTTATGAGTAGCTTGCTCAAGCTCAAGTGTTTCCACTCATATTTACAGTTCATTTCTGCTACCTGTCTGTAACACTGTATGAAATGTCAGTGTCAGGTGCTTGTCCAGGCAATTCTGTATCATAGTTTTTGAATAATTTTGAACAATAAAGGACATGGTGTCCATGCTGCCCATGATGTTCTCCAGGAGGTTTGAACTCACCCCATCTAGATACACGATCACGTGACCATCTTCAGTGTCAACACGCTTGACATATGGGGCTCCTTTTAACTGTGGGAGAAACAGACATCACATGATGACTGAGAGGCAAAGAGAGAGGGTTTGCACATTTTGAGAACTGAGTAAGCACACTTATGCTTCTGTATTGACTTAGGAGAAAAATAATGGAAACTGATGGCACCAGAGAGGAGGAGATCTCACCTCACTCAGAGTGTCTTTGTCAAAGACAAACCCAGACAGGAGCTTGACATTCACAATCACCATGTTGGTGCTCTCTCTCTTGCCCTTGTAGCTGTGGGGTTAAAAGGAAAAAATAATTTTGGAATGTAGCGGCAATGCTTATTAATAAGTCAGAATTAAGTGTTGCTGTGCTTTCCTAAATGAGGCCTCATCTCTCTTTCTCATCTCTGTGGTGCAGCCACAGAGAAGCTATTCATGCAGTTGTGATTTAAGGTGTTTTCTCTCAGATAAGGAGCAGCTCCCAAATGGGGATGTGCCCAGCCATGCTTGGCTATCATGACCAATGGCCAGTCCTGGCACCTACAGTATCTGTCTGTGAGATTCTTGGGAACATCTGGATTGTGGTCCAAGATGTCAGAGGTCATTGTTACTCATCTCTCACCTTCACCAACCAATCAGGAACCTGCAGGGTGTGGTAGGCCCACGTGGATCTGAAATGCCCACTAAACTTTCGACCAATCATCACATGTCTTGGTTCTGGTTTAAAAGACACTGCACAGCCCTGAAACTTTGCTTCTCTGGCCATTTTCACAACCTTAGACAATCACATGATGGCCACTGTTGTCTGTACAGGGACTGGGCCCCTGTTTCAGCAAAGTGTTGGCCTAGGAAATGCCTGTACAAAAATGGATAGCCAATGCCAACGTGGACGTTTCGCTTGATCACCGGAGTATTTGTTTGGACTGTTGTTGACAACCTGAATAAGTTTTTATTCATCAGCAGTGCTACACCAGAAGCAAACTAAGTTTCTTCCCCCTAAAAAGTGACATGCTCTGACCTGTAGTCGCCCTCCGTGCATAGAGACTTTCTAGTAGTCAGCCAAACTACTAGTAGGTCCTTGAGAGAGTCACTGTCAGGCGCGTCGCCACAGCAAAAATATCTCTTGAATACGTGTGCGTATATCACTGATAGATTGATTTTCTAATGGCCATAACGAATCACCTCATGATTACTGCTACAATTAATAAATTGTCCCAGTAAATTCACAAAACCCCTACAGGAATTAATAAGCTGCTAACAACAAAATGCAAAAACAGCCCTCATCTCATTTGTTAACTTCTTGTTTATTGTGAACATGTGTCTGGAATATAAAGAGATGGACAGTCAGATGATATGATCAGCAGACACTGGTGGTACTCTTCAACTCCAAGTGCTGTACTGGGAACACCACCACAACCTCACGAGACCAGAAACGTGCACTTGCCTCACATTGACGACAGCAGTGAGTGGCCTGTTCCTCGTGCTGCTGTCACATGTCATCTGTGACTCTGCTGCAATTTGGAAGGTGGAGAAGTCAGGAGGAGGAGGGATGTTGTAGTGGAGAGCCACCTGAGACAGGCAGGGAGGGGAGAGGAGACAGCAACACAGTTTCATCCTTTTCAGACATTTACAAAAAGTGCCCTGTTTTTGTGTCCTTTGGGGATATTGCCTAGCGTTTGGGTTAAGGATGTGGTTCAGGATGAATTTAAGAGGGCTGTTCTTGTAGTATTAGTCTTGCACGTTGCATCTGGATTAGTTTGGTTGTTACTTGATAAGTGGTCTGAGGGTCTCACCCTTATGTGTTTGTTCATTTTAGAGTTATGCTTAGATTTAAGACTGGTGTCAATTTCGTAGCCTCTGAAAACTCAGTGATGAAGCAATATTTAGGGTGTATAAGTACTGACCTGGATTGACATGCAGCCTGTGCCCTGCACCTCAACACTGTACTTCCCTGGGACATCTCGCAGTGCCCTCTCCTGGTACAGCAGACTGTTGCTGGAGTCCACAGTAAACTGGTGGAGGTCCCCCTCTGTGGACTGCACTGTCACTTGGCTGGAGACCTCTTTGCTGAAAGCCTCCGCCCCATAGAGAGAGAGAGCCTGCAGAGCTACTACAGTGTCCTGTGCACAAACACAAACCACAAACAATCACTGCTTGTGCTATCCATATGCTACACAATACAGGGTCTCAGGTCACTGCACTGGAGAGTCACCCAGGAGATCAGTAGGATCCAGAGCTTGATGATTCAGACAGATCAATACCTGTGTGGAAGAGAATCCTCCATAGGAGTTCTGCTGCTTGGTCAGCCAGGTGACAATCTTGGAGGCCCGGCCCAGGTCCGAGGCAGACAGCGGTGGGTGACTAAGAAGAGCCAGCAGCACATAGGAGCTCATCTCTACTGACAAGGAGTCCGAATCCTCCGAGGCCGACTGAGACCAGTGCAGAGTGTCTCCTGAGAGAGAGGGAAACAGGTCAATTACCCAGGGAAGAGAAGAGGACGGCGATGGGTTCAAGGAGAAGTCATGATGATAATTTAGAAACCAAACAGGTTCTTGGCTAGAGGATTCATAACCTGTAAATAGGGAATTATGAATAGGATTTCATCCTCAACAATAAATGAGTTTTCACTATGTGTGTCTACATGTCAGTGTATGCATTTCAGGTTGCATTTAGATTTCTGAATTTATTTGTGTGACACTTCTTAAAAGAGATTTCAGCTTGTACCTACATTACATAAAGAGCTGGACATTTGACGCTTGTGAGGTAATCAAAGGTACAACAGCAGTGCCCCGCTTGGGATGAGAACCTATAACCTTCCAGTTTCAAATCAAAAACCCAAACCCCACTCTACTCTTTGTGTGCAAATGCGTGTCTCTCTTCCCAGTGTACTTCCAACGTTATGTGTCTGTGCATTTTGAGAAGGGTGCTGAGCTGCAGAGAGGAGGAGGCTGTACCCTCTCTGCTGGCCAGAGTTTCTAGTTTGGTCAATAGTTGTGCTCTGGTGTCCTCGTCCCCGGCCAGAGTGAAGGTGTAGAACAGCAGGGCTGCAGTGTAGACATTGGTCAGGTTCTGGGTGGCAGAGTGCAGGCAGGAAAGGCTGCTGTTCAAGACCTGTTCCTGAGAGAGGGAAGAGCTCAGTGACTCCCTAACCCACATGCGCTCAGTCAGCTTTTGGTTGAGGCTGCTTCTTTTCAAGGCAGGGTCTTGGAGCAGTCTATACAGCTAGGCTACAATGGGGCTGTGGCTAGAATGACATCTAGGAAGGTGGAACCTTCAGCTTTATTTTAATAAGTTGTTTTATCTACATGATTCAAATTAGATTGAGCACATTAGCAGCTTGAACAAATTCCCTGGAAAGACATGAAACATGCAATAAAGCCACTACAAATGACAGTCATGATCTAAAGAAACACCCTTTTTTGGCTTAGGAATAAAGGATCAGTTTGTTTTTGATGCAATTAATTTTAGCAGGAGAAAGTAAAAAAGGCACTGTGTGGACTCAGTCCACCTCACAATTTAATATAGTTTATAGGAAATGATAAAAAATTAATTAAGGCTGAAAAACATGGAGGTGTTGTTCATTTTGAAATCCCTATATGTAATCCGTGAGTAGTGTGGGGAGGAGAGTACTCTTGCCATGAATTACATATGGACTAATATAGCTGACCCACATGGTCACTGTACCAATTGATTGATAACAGTTTGTTGTCCTTGAGTTGGCTGCAGTTTATATGTATTGTGTGTGCTGTTCACTCTGGCTTCCACCTCAGATTCCCGTAGGCAGGAATTCAACCAGGATACAGTGTCTATTCAGTGTCAGTGCAGTGCAGGATGACACAGAACAGATGGAGAGCACGTGGTCACTCACTGTCTTAGACATGTTGAGCTCCAGCATGGCTGCAGAGATGTAGGCAGTCAGGGTCACCTCGTCGCTCACACCTCCCTGAAACACAGTCCTCACTGTATTACACGCAAGTTTACAATAGTATGATACACAGCCCAAAACATGTCATAATTACAACTATCACAAATAGTCCATGCAGTATTCCACACAACTCTAACGCATAGCACATCCTGGGCACATGTTCTCCAGCTGTCTAACCCTCTGTGCCCCTCTCTCCCTCACCTTCATCCTGTTGTTAAAGAGCCTGCCCACACTTTGGAAGCAACCGTTGGGCTGCTGGTGACGGGTGAGCCAGTCCCTGGTGCTGGAGATGATGTTGGGGTCAATGTAGATATAGGACTGGGCTCCGCCGAAGGACTTCATCACAAAGGCAGTCAGCCTGAGGAGAGGAGAGAGTTGGAGGTAAAGTCTCAGTAGCTCAGCATGGAGCCCCCACAGGTGGTCTATTACAAGACTGAGCAATGCAGACCTATCATTTCAGAAACACCATAGCTAGTCTGTGTTTAGCAGATTGATCACATAATTGACATTTCTGTATTGACTGCGGTGTAGTGGGGCCAATGTGTGTTGCCCAGGTTGCTGCTGCACTTCAATGGTGGATGAAGAAGGCCCCTCCTATGTGTGGTGTGATTTGGAATCTTTTGGGATGAAATACACTATAGTAATGTTTTTATTACTTTTTGACTCATATGCTGACTAACATAAAATAAAATCAGTTTAAGAATTTTAAGTGACATCGTCAATCCTCCTTTCTTGTAGACTAGAGATGATGGAAAGGTGAGTCTGTGTGTGTCAGGGCTGCCTTGCCTCCTGCTCGCTCACCATGTGTTTCCAGAATCATCACTGTTCCCAAAGGCACTGTAGGAGCCATCAATGCGCATGTAGTTGAGCTGCCTCTGGTAGCCTGTCCAAGGTGGAGAAAAAAGTCATGCTGCAGCTATTGAAGAATCTGATACTTGTACTGATTTGCATTTGGTGTGGTTTTCCTTACAGTGAAATCTTAATGGTCAATTTTAATAACTTCAGTTTAATAAATTGGTAGTTCACTAAAGGATAAGTTAGGGAACTGAGAAGCTGGAACACAATGCAAATGGTAGTAGGGTCACAAGATCCAAATATGGTCTGCTATTTGCATTGCAAATGATTAAGAAAGCATACATACATGTAATAAATTTGAGTTAGTCTTGTTCAGTTATATAGGTTCCAGTTTTAAACTCTGGAGATAGAAAATTTGTTTATTCTGTAATTTTATTCCACAAACTTGAGGGGTAATATTTGTCTTCTCTGTATCGACAGCTTGTTCCCTCCTACCGCTCTTCAGGAACTCTGTGGCTTTGTTCCAGATCTCCTGTGTGAGTTGACCTGTGCTCTTCAGGTACTTTAGGATGTAGATGTTAGGGGAAAATAGCACCATGTTCTGCTCTCCACAGCCGTAGGGCATGGCTAGGAGTCGGTCCAGGTTCTGTAGGGCCCGGCCCAACAGGTCTCCTGCACACAGAAAAACAAGGGATTGGAGGGTTGCTCTGTCAGGACAAAATATTTTGCTGATGACAAAGTTTATTTAATCATGTGTCCATGCTAAAAAGTGATAAATTAGATTGTTTTCTATATTTACCCAGAACAGAGAGTGAGGCCCTGGCTGATCCCTCCACAATGTCCTCTGGTAGCTGGAGCTGGACCTCCTCCTTCACCAGGCTGCCTGTAATCGGACAGGACAGTGAGGTACAGGGAAGAGCAAAGAGCAGCTTGGATGAGTGTCAAACTTGCAGGAGGGTGAGGGAGAGAAATGTTAATTCTGGATTTCCATTGAGAAGCAGAGAGAACTGGGGTTGAAGATGTTGAAAGAGAGAGATGAGGTGTGTTCATTCTTGTTTTTTTATAACTGCTGTACCTTCTCATCAGTCCCAGAGAAATAAATTGTTCTGTTTTTAACAGTTCTAACACAGGCACACTTCTGAAAGTTCTCATGTCATAAAGAGTTTTTGTGCATTACACTGTGCTTCTAAGAAGTTTTTTGTTGTATTTTAACCAAACTCCCATAACTAAGCCATGGCAGCTGAAAGTCAGTGTCAGACATTAGAGAATCTCACAGACTCACCTTTTGGACACAGCAGCCAGTTGTAACTGATAGTCTTTTCTGTTCCTTCAGCCTGTGGGTGCAGGAGAAAATGTATTAATCAAGAGTGTGGAAGGATTGGAGTTTTAATGTGCATTGACACATGTGCATCTTCTGCACTTCATGACAGGTTGTCAGCTGATTGGCTCCCTGGACATAAAATTCTTTCAAAATGATTTCACTGTCGACAAATAGTGATTATATTTTTGTCATGGCCTTCATTTAGGCTTTTGTTCTTAGTGAGAACTTTTGATCAGGTTTAAGTGAAATACAGTGAATTTAAAAAGTAGGGTTTTATTTTTTTACACCTCCATTATGTTCATGTAGGCATTGTGCTTTACACTACCTGTTTTGTCCAGTATGGTTTAACAAACCCACAGTGTTCAGAAAGGCCTGAAGTTAACAATATTTGTACAGCCAGATAGCTATGCTAGCTCTGCAGAACATACTAGAGGACAAGATCAAGCTGAGCTGCAGGTCCTCACCTCCACCAGCAGAGTCTGTATGACCGTGTCGATGCGTCCTTGCTCAGGCACCGACACCACTTCGTTGTCACAGATCATCTCTGTCTGAACTGCCTCTGCCCTTACGGACACATTCACAGCACCTAGAGAAACAGATTCACAGCACAACTGTCCAGGTGGAACCAGACAGTCACTGAGAAACTCACAGCACAGCAATAGAGATGTAACTCACCCAGGACAGAGGCTACCAGGGTCCAGCGGAATGTCTTTCCTTGGCTGGCACACAGACAGGAACTATACTCGCACCCTGGGCAGGGCTCCAGAGTGAAGTCAGAGGATGGGGCTGGACTCACTTTTACCTGCAGGGACAGGTCAGCACATCATCTCCCCACTCACTCACCTGTCATTTGATTCTCACACAACACTGCCACACAGTCTGGCCCGGGCACTGGGTTTTAAATCCAGAATATCTTCAGCTCATTTTCCACAATTTATGTTACCTGTCCTCTAGATTATGCTGCTGTCATGCTAGGATTACAGGTTTCGTATTTCAAAATGACTTTTTTGAACACTTGGAGCAGGGAAAACTGTTTTTAAATTGACCCTGTGATCGTTGGTCAGGGTTACAAACAGGAAAAACTTTGGCCAGCTGAGAACCTCCTTCCCTCCCAGTTCTGCCCCTGCTCCCTAGACATCTTAGTGCTAGATTGCTGTATTAGCCTAAGAACTCACTATACTATTATTGTAATTCAACAGCTTTATCCTGAACAAGATGTTATTTGACCACACCAATTAATTTGATTATTTAGGATTTGTGAAAGATGTAGGCTATGCATGATGCTGCCTGAGGAAGAGCTTCGTTCTTGAAATGCATTGCTATTTACTGTACACCATATTTGTCTGTGACACGATAATGTAGCTCCTAGGAAACCCTGTGTTTTTTATACCATACTATAGCTCTCAAGAGTTCAAAAGCTTTATGGCCAGGTGATGTGCCTGACCTGTATACCACTGTAGAAGACACTGTGGGGTAGCTTGTTTTTTTAAAGTTGTTGTTTAAACTAGAACTACTCATCTTATGATCCTTCTAGCCCAATGTCTCTCAGGCTTTTGGATGCCATAGACCAGCTCGGTCCTCAGGCTGTACTCACCTGTATTTACATTGTTTGCTTGATCGTGTAAGCTTCTATAAACTTACAAAGGCCTACAGAGAACTGATAGACATGACCTTGTACTCGCTGGGGTTCCATAAAGCACCCTTTCAGAGAGGGAGAGTTTCAGACAAGTGCAACAAGACTCAACACCTTAAGGCAAGACTGAGAACCTTCATAAAATCACATGACACACAAAAATATCTAGAAGTATTAAATAAACACTAAGCAATATTTTTAGCTGGTCTTTTCTTTTACCGTCCTGCAGATTTACAAGATCCTGAGTGCATATCCAATAAATACAGTGCATGTCTGTGTGGTGCGCTCCGTAAAATTTTAACATCTACCAACTAACCAATACTGGTGAGATGAATCCTTACTTTAACCTAACTGACCAGATGGATGCACAGCACAGAAATGTTCCAGTTCATGATCCACGATGTACACTTGTACTGTTTTCAATAAGAAGTAAAAAATATGAATTCCCGACTTTTAAACCCTTTTCTTTGCAAAACTGAACTAGAGCAGCAGAATGTGAGCTTGCAATGAGCAGTGAGAGCAATTATTTTCACCTAAAAAACATTAGACACTTTGCTAGCTCACACCATTATCATTGCAAAGTTCTCGGATCAATATTGTAATTAAAGTAGTGGACAGATCAGAAGAGAGTGGTCTGGTGCGAGAGAAGCCCTGGTGCAGTTGTAGGGAAGGGCGGTTCTACCATGATGCACTTGGACATGTAGTTGAAGACGGTGGCCTTGAGCTCGAACCGCTCTCCCCTGATGATGGAGTAGGGCAGGGTGAGCTCCACGAAGAAGGGCTGGAAGGTGGTGAGCCTGACAGAGGGGGCCAGGCCCAGTCCTATCGGGGACAAGCAGAAGGCCCCAGCCTCCCATGTAGTGATGGTGTCAGGCACAGTGACTGGAACCTGCGCTGAGCCAGACTCCCTGTACAGAGGATGTCAAGATGGGACAGGTACAGACATTAACAGACCTGTATCAAAGCAGCCATTCCAAATCCAGGTGGTATCCCACTGTTGTGGGCTGCTAATGCTGAATTAGAAGGGCCTGTGACCTATGTAACCTTGAAATTACGATTAACTTCAGTGAGGGTGGAATTTTAAAGCATCTAAACATGTGCCTTTCTGAGAACCCTTCAAATCAAAAAAGGAAAAAAAAAGTAATTGGAGGGTTCTTGTGCTTTTTCAGTAGGTGAAGCTTTTTCAGCTTAATTCTTTTACAGAACATGCTTTTGATCACTGTAGCCAGAGGTAGGAACAGTCCTGCAGTGCACTCACCCAACTGGGACAAGGTCCCAGAGCCAGGTCTCAGGGAAGAATGTTCGGACAGTCTCCACAATTGGGATTGGAGCAGGGCTTAAAGCATGTCTTGAAAATGCAACTAAAGAGATGAGATCAGAGCACTGAGAGATGAGATCATAGCACCAGGCATGGTGAAAAACCATTCCTATTTAGTTCTTATTCCTAACAGCCTTGGTTGTGTTTTCCCAGCTCTGTTCTTTATGCCTAGAAGGATGCATATAAAGCAATCCACTGACTTCATTTCACATGTACATCTGGGGACACTCCTTTATCTTTAAAGAAGTGCTGCTTTCACATGTTCCCAGGTGTAGTGATCTTGGTAGTTTAACCATGTCGGTCTTGTAATCACCAGCTGTTACATCAAAGATTGATGTAAACACAGCTTACCATTACTGGGCCAACCATATTCTCTATATCGTTGGTTATAGAAAGTCCATCCCTTGAATAGCAGGCAGTCAGGCTTATGCAGAAACATATTCGTGATAGTCCTGATCCTCAGGTGCTGCAGAGGACAGTGTGAGGAGATCAGTCCTTTTAATACCACGTTCCAAAATCACATTCGCTCTTTCACTGCTGACAAAGTATTAAATTACAGAGCCTATTTTTTAAGAAGAACACGTTTCCAGACCTTTATTTATTATTTTCAGACTCACAGAATTGTTACTTATTTAATCTCCTTCATAAGCAGGATGAATAAGAAGATGCTTATCATGCTTGTTTATGCAAATCAGGACCTTTGTGTCATGCTGCATTCATAGTTCTTGACCATTCCCAGGGGCTGCATCACCCTGTACCTCCATTTACCTTGATTAATGTTTTTACTACTTTTACTGCTCCACCCAGCCTGGCTTTTCTCTGAGAGATTTCTATTCAAGGACTTTCCTTACTATTATACTATGCTAAGGAAGGCGACATGCTTACATTGAAAGTGTTTTCAGCATTCCTGGGTGAATCCGGGTCGTGTATTATATAAGAACGTTTCTTCACTCTCACCGGCAGACAGTCTTTGGGCTTGTCATAATAGTAGTGGTTATGATAGAAGATCGTATTTATAGGCTGCGAATCATAGATCTGTAATTGAGAAAATGTGGAGAAACAAGAGATTAAAAATGTCTGAAATTAAGAAATGTCTAAAGAGATGTCTGAAATCAGTATAAAATACACAGGTAGTCCAGAAAAACATATTTTATTGCTGCACAAGTTGTTAATTTTATTTCAATACCATTTACGCCAGTGCACTGACACTATCACTGCCTCTCATACAACCTGATCTGAAACTAAGTTTAGTCAAAGTCTCTCACTTATACTAGACTATACTGTAATTGTCTGATCTCACTACAAAACTCGATGCCCTCTCCTGTATTCTCTACATATCTGTAGAGAAACATAATGAAAACCAGTGGTAAACTCTTAAATCTCTTGCATAATGAGTGGCAAGGGTATGAAGTGTTCTGCTAGTGTGTGTGCTGCAAGTGAAAAGGAAAGCTTTTACTCTGGAACAACAGCTTGATGTATGAAACAATACAAGAGAAACAAATGAAAGTTGTATCATTCACTCTACTGGGCTTAGTCATGTTTAGTGTTACAAAAATATAAAAAAAAATGTTTGGCCCTCCTAGACTGTGCTATTTCTCAATGCTTAGCAATGTAAATGTGGGTGCAATTTATTCTTTATTTATTTTTTTCTGTATAAAATCGCCATAAGCACATTGTAGAGAAAATCTAAACTAATAATATTAAGAAAATATACCTTACCATTGAATCAGTGGTTTCTATTACGGAATGTTTTCTAGGAATTATCACGTTTCAGCAGAAACGGCAGTACGGTGTTCTTCCCCTCTGGTGACTACTCTAGGGACAGTTGCTCCATTACACAAGGTGACATTCTAGGTCTTAGCTCTTAAATTAAAAATTATGTGCGATTTTGATTCAGAGTAGGACAACACCATAGCAGCAACTGAAGATGTCATTTCAGCAATGTGTATATCGAGACCAGCAGTAGTTCCAATAGTAACTGGACTTCAGTATTACTAGTGTGTCACCCTTATAGAAACAGCGTGTGCTGTCGTGAGTCTTACTTTTGCAGTCAGCTCTTGCTCTGGCTCCACCAGTAGCACACTGCGGTCAATGGCCTTCAGGGCACATAGTGATCCAGGATGGGCACTCAGGTGCACAGCACTGTCAGCTCCCGGAACAGACTGAGGGGACGCAAACTTCAGGGACACCTGAGGCACAAACATGGGAATGAGAAGCTGACACACACACAAAAAATACAGAAGAAGAGTTAAATTGAAAAGGGATCAGAAGCAGCTTGTGCCAGGCTCCCGCAGCTCTTTGTGTAACGACACAGTAGGACTTAGGATAAAGTTTTAAGGTTAAAAATGGGTACACCTCTGACCTGCTGACAATAATATAGGATAGAAAAAAAACTTGTGGTAGCCATTGAAAGCAAGATTTACCTTGTGTCTGAAACATTTTTCCACCTGGAAGTCTGAGCTGTGTGCAAGGATTCTCTCATTGGGCAGGACAGCATATACCAGGACATGAGCCTTCGGGGACAACTCATGGCTCACAGGCAGGAGGAAGGACACCTCCCCTTCTTTCACTGTAACAGACACCAAAGGCACATCAGGCACTTCAGAGCAGAGGAGTTGACTGCACTTGCAGAAGTAGAGCAGCCCTCAATGACATGGGGCACTGAGCAGGCCACAAGAGATCAGCATTGCTCTGAAAGCCAAGCATGCCAGATATGAAGGAGTCCATCCAACCCAGGCGATGCTCACTTTGAGTGCACCATTGCTGGGGCCTTATAAATATCTGCTGGTGTGAATTTCTCTGGAAAGGATACAGTGCCTTACTAATTTTTCTTTAAAATTTTGGACACTCTGGAAGTCTGTGGAAATACAGCCTGGTAGATCACTATGCTACTTTTCACACAGAATGCTCAGTTCTCCGTGTGCAGGTCTTCCACCTGTAATATTAACCTGACTTCTCATTACTTAAATTGAAGGAGCTAGTTATGGCACCGTTTTATAAGAATTGTCAGCCAGAGAACAGACTGGTGGACAAGGTCTCAGACCAACAGAGGACCCCCTAATAAAGGGGTGCCTTCAGTTATCCACACAACCCACAAACCACCCACAAACCTCAAGCATTCAGAACACCATTAGAAATACAATATGTATGTAATTTTTTAGCAATAGATCAGTGTTTATTGGTCCTCTGTTTAGGAATTTGTTTCCCATCACTTTGCTTTTGAAACAGCTGATTAGTGATTGGCTGTCATTTAACTGACTCAGGTGCATAGAGACCAGTGTGAAGGCGGGGCGAATACAACACAAACACACCTGAACCTGCCAGCAGGGGCTCCACCATGTGTCCACTGATTGAAATGGCTCCTCTGGAAACCACCTGGCAGCACATAAAGGAGAGAAATTCAACTCAAACTAATTTGTTGCTTGAACAAGAACACAGAATAACAATTACTTATTTCCTGTAATATATTATCTTAAAGTCTCTTGTGCGTGATTTGGGCCATTAGAGTTGGGATGTATCCTGCTGTCTGTAATGCTGAGTGACCTGAGGCTTAAGGACTCCCTGCAGATGTGATGCTAATAATGAGAGCGATGTAAATTCCCTCACTCTGCCCCTGAGTCCAGCACAGGATCCATACCTCCTAACTGCCCACTGTTACAGAATAGTGAGCCGCAACATGGATCCAGTGGACCAGAATGACACTGCTGCTTTTTTCCAACAGCAGTCCCAGGCTCTTGGACAACTGACCACCGTGGTTCAGTGCCTAGTGGACCACACCACCTGTCCGCCACCCCGACAGGTGGCCCCTGTGCCCGTCCCTCCCCTGTCTGCCGCCACTAACCCGTTACCCCTCCCCACTCCGGAGAAATGTGAGGGATATCTGTCAAAACTTCAAAGTTTTTTGACCCAGTGCTGAATGGTTTTCCACCTTCGCCCGGACTGTTTCCCCTCTGACAGGGAAAAGATCGCCTTTATGGTCTCCCACCTCTCCGGTCAAACCTTGGACTGGGCTACTACCCTCCTTGCCCAGAATCTCCCTGTGACTGTTGACGTCAACGTTTTTATTGCTGCCATGCAATCCATTTTTGGTCAGCTCCATTCCCACCATTTAGCCGTCTGCCGTCTCACCTCTCACCCAGGGTTCCCGTTCCTTTCAAGATTATACCATGGAATTCCGCCTTTTGGTTCCCAGGTCCCCTGGAATGAAGAACACTCTCCTTGCCATCACATTGTCCCTTCGCCTGCCCCATCAAGTTGCTGCCAGGAACCCTGCCCCCAAGAGGAAGAATCTACCCTCTTTCCCCAAAAGAATCTGACGCCCTGGAATCCTACATCCAGGATTCCTTAAGATCCGGCTTTATCCGTCCTTCTACCTCTCCAGCCTGTGCGGGATTTGTTTTCGCTGAGAAGAAGGACGGATCCCTACGGCCCTGCATTGAATATAGGGGTCTGAATGAGATCACGATCAAAATCCAGTATCCCCTTTTCCTCATTTACTCTGCATTGAAATCTCTTTAGGGAGCCATTGTCTTCACCAAATTCGACCTTCGGAGAGCCTACAACCTGATCCGCATCCGTGAGGGCGATGAGTGGAAGACGGCCCTCATCAACACTTTTGGTCATTACGAGTATCAGGTCATGCCCTTTGGTCTGGCTAACGCTCCTGCCATATTCCAGGGTTTTATGAATGACAATTTCAGGAACATCATTCAGAAATACATCCTAGTCTATGCGGACGATATTTAGATTTTTTTCCCACCACATGGATGACCATGTTCTTCATTTCCGTGAAGTCCTCACCCGACTCATTAATAACAACCTGTATGCCAAGTTGGAGAAGTGTACTTTTCATGCTACCAGGATCCACATTTTGGGCTATTTAATCTCCTCTCTCAGGATTGAGATGGACCCTGCTAAGGTCTCCGCCGTCCAGGACTGGCCCACACCCAAGAACTTGAAACAAGTGCAGCGGTCAGTGGCTTTGCTAACTTTTACCGCCGTTTCATCCGAAACTTTAGCTCTGTTGTGGCACCCATCACTTCCCTAACTCGTAAAGGCCCTAGACAGGTAAGTGGACCCCTGAAGCCGACAGGGCTTTTCTTTGCCTCAAGCAGCACTTCTCTTCGACACCGGTGCTTCGTCATCCTGATCCCACCCTCCCCTTTGTGCTCGAGGTTGATGCCTCTGCCCTTGGAGTCGGTGCCATTTTGTCTTAATGCCATGGACAGAAGGGTATACTCCATCTGTGTGCCTTCATTGCTAGACACCTATCGCCAGCTGAGATGAATTACGACGTCGGGAACAGGGAACTCTTGGCCATCAAGCTCGCCCTGGAGGAGTGGAGGCACTGGCTGGAGGGGGCCCACCATCACTTTACGATTCTCACATACCACAGGAACTTGACCTACTTGCAGTCAGGTAAATGTCTCAACCTTCGCCAGGCTATGTGTGCTCAGTTCATCTCCAGGTTCCCTTTTTTTATTACCTGTACCCCAGGCTCCAAGAATGTCAAAGCAAAACAAACCTTTCCCACCTTCACTACCCCCCTGTGCCGATCGTGCCTCCTAACAGGTTTCTCGCAGCTTTGCGTTGGGACATTGAATATCAGGTGAGATGTGCGCTCCAGAACCTCACAGTGCCCCCCTGTGCCCCCTGGACAGACTGTTTGTTCCTGATTCTAAGCGTTCAGCTGTTCTTCAATGAGGTCATGACTCCCGTTTCGCTGTCCATACAGGTGCATGAATGTTCCATTGAATTCCTCTCCAGGGACTTCTTGTGGCCCTCTCTGAAGGACAACAGAATACGTGCTGGCATGCCCCACCTGTGCTAGAATCAAGATCTCTCGGCAAAAGAAGGCAGGCCTCTAGCAACCCCTCCCTATCCCCACACGACCTTGGTCTCATCTCTTAGTTGACTTCCTGACGGATCTCCCCAGAAGCCAAGATAAAATCGTGATCATGGTGATCATCGATCGCTTTTCTAAAACTGCACATTTTGTCCCTCCCATCGGCCCAAGTAATGGCTGATCTTTTTGTCAAGCATATTTTTCTACTCCACTGTATTCCTAACTATATCGTTTCTGACAGAAGCCCACAATTCATATCTACATTTTGGAAGGCGTTCTGTCGAATCTTGGGGGCATCCTCCTCACTCACTTCCAGATACTGCCCTGAAGCCAACGGCCAGGAGGAAAGGATAAACCAGGACCTGCTAACCTACCTCAGGGCATATGTCTCAGCTGCAATGATAACTGGCTCTCCCTCTTCCCCTGCGTCGAATATGTCCACAATTCTCTTTACACCTCCTCCACGGACATAACTCCATTTTTTTGCTTGCTCGGTTATCAACCCTTGCTCTTCCCCAACACCATTCCTGACAATGACGTCTCTGCTGTTCAGACATATTTCTCCTCCTTATGGAAGAAGGCCAGGACAGCATGGCTGAAAACGTCTCATAGAGAGGAGATCTCTGCCGATAGACTCCGATGACCTTCCCCCAATTACATTGAGGTCAATTTGTCTGATTTTCTTTCAAGAACATTCCTTTTCGGCAACCCTCCTGTAAATTGGGTCCTCACCTCATTGGGCCCTTCCAAGTACTCTCCCTTCGCCCTCCATCTCACCCTCAGGATTCACAGCACCTTCCATGTGTTCTTCATGAAGCCTTACCACAAATCCTCACTATCTGGACATCAACCACATCCACCCCCCCCCCACTCATGGATGGCTCTCCCACCTATACAGTGAATAAGGTTTTGGGCACCCGATGGCACAGAGGTTCCCACCAGTTTCTGATTGACTGGGAGGGTTACAGTCCATAAGAATGTTCCTGGGTTTCAAAAGCGGACATCCTGGATTTAAATCTCATTCTGGACTTTTTTCGCACTTTTAGGTCGTCAGGAGCCACCCCTGAGGGAGGTGGTACTGTTGCGCATTCCACACACGTCTCTGTCCCATCTCGCATTCCCACGCGCACTGTGTTTAACAAGCACTCACACCGCAAGTAATGTACCTATCACTGTTGAGGGAATTAACAAAAAGTTTTTACTAAAAGTTTGTATTATATCTTGTTAACTATGTATCTTTTTACGTATATTTTACTAAATCCGTCTCAGTATATCTGGTCTCAAAAGATAACACTGCCACATGATGTCTTTACGCACAGCTGACATAGTTCTCAGGGAAATGACCGAGTGACCTCTCCTGGAACAAATGGTCTATTCAGCAGAAGGGGCTGCTTGTCACGCAACCCGGCAGTAAAGAATATATATTTATTATTTATTTATTTATATATGGCTTTTGAGAATGGCCATATATAGCCAAAAGCCAAACAGAGAGTCATGTGGGAGTGTATCTTGTATTGTTTGTTTCACTATATAAAGGAGCACTGTAAACGTTGGTTTACAGGACTTCCATATGCATATGAAGTAAAGATGACTTCAACACACAAACTCTCAAGCTGATGCCTTTTTTCTGGCACAACACCGTTCACTCCCTTCACTACTTTAGTTCCCCTCTTTCCTCACTTCCCCAATCACTATTGCGGATTCACTTCGAGCTCCCAAATACGTGTTATTTCATTACTAGTATATATTCGGTATCTGACCTTCTAGCTTGCCACTTGTTTTCAATTTAGTCTTGTGTTTTGGATTGTTGCTCTCTAGTTGTCTTTCTCGTTTTCTGACATTCTTGCTTGTTTCCTGGAATACGTTTTGCTTTGCGATTTGGATTGGTGTTCTCTTTCTCTCCTGAGTGCAGCACAGGATCCATACCTCCTACCTGCCCTCTGGTACACTTTCAGTGCTGTGCTGATGATGCTCAGCTTAACATGACACTCACATTGTGTGTCGTACACATCAAACATCGGATGTAGAAAACCTTTTTAAAGTTTAACTTGGACACAGAGGAGGAATTATAATAGGACCTCAGAATCAAAACAAGCTCTGTCCTTCCATGTTACACCTCTATGTGCTCTTGCTCAGGCATGTGCCGTCATACGCAGGCACAGCTGTACTATAGACAGGTGTTCTCCGTATTCAAGTCCCGCTGTCATGGGGTCCTGCCTTTCCCCAGATCTCTGACGTGTAACTGTTTTAGGATCTCCTGATTTTAAATTCACAGGGGCCAGAATTGTGTATGAAATATAAAGGAATAACAAGGACCAACCTCAGCCTGTCTTTTTCTGAAAACAGAGAAGGAAAGAAGACATCACATTTTAATCTATGCCTTCAAAAAAATGACTTACCAGGAAGTAAAAGTCAATGGATCCGACATCTGCCTCAATGTCTTTCTTAAAGAAAGAATATCGTGCTGTGATGGCCACTTGTGTCCCACATTGTAGTGTCTGATCAATCTTCTGGACAGAGATAAAGCTGCTACTTGGTTTATCACTGCGTGTGACAGAGTGGCTGCCTTTCTCGTACCTGGGAGCCTGAACGTCTTGAGGGCTTATAGAGGATTCAGCCTGCAGAGAAACAAAGAAGAGTCCAAGAGGCCTTTCTCCTTTTCCTGTGCTGATCACACCCTGTGGCAAACACATGCCAGTGTCTGCTCTTGTTCACTCATTCCTGAGAAACAGTGAGAATTTTTACACAAATCTACTAGGCCAGTGGTTCTCAAACTGTGGTACGCGTACCGGCAGTGGTACGTGGAGTGCCGCCAGGTGGTACGCCAAAAGACCCTGGAACTGTGTCGTGTGCACTGAAAAATCGGGACGGGTTTTCATATTTTGTATTTTGTATTTTAAACGTGTCGAATACGCAGCCTGCGTACTGCGATACAGTGCGCGCTAATACTTCAGTGGACACAAGAGATACTCTGTAATTCTATACCACTCTACAGGAATGCGTGCTACGGATGCAAGTGACCAATTGTATTTTAAAAAAGCTACTGTATCTCCAGCAAATAGGGAGGAAGGAGAATGTGCGTGATTTTGGAACAATGCCAAGTTGTAAACACAGGAATGCATAGAAATACGTGCTACGAACGCTGGTAATCTTGTGAGCACAGGAAAGCGTGATAGATAACAGAAAAATATTTAAGAACTGTTCTAAGTTAATTTGAGAAAAATACACCGAGCGTCTCTGTGTTTCGCTCCCATGCGCATGAAATAAAAACTTTAAATAAATACGGAAATAAAAACTGAAACGCGGAAAAATGCAAGCTTGCGGATTGCTAAAGCAGGTAAGCCACACTATTTTTGAAGAACCGTATTTACCGTTGGCAAAAGAGCTGACACGTATTATGTGTGGAGAAAAAGCTGCTAAACAGCTTGACCTGCTGCCCCCCTCCCCCTGAAAGACACAGTCACTCATATAATTATTGAAATGAAGGATTATATCAAAAGTACACTGATAGAGCGCGTTAAGACGAGCAGATGTTTTTCACTGCAATTAGATGAGTCTGTAGTCGATTTGGCCAATTTGCTCGTTTACGTTACGTTAGATACGAGTTTGAGGACTTTCTGTTCTGTAAGCCGCTACCAACAGGAACTACAGGAGAGCACATATTTCAGCTTCTGAATAAATTTATCGAAGAGAATGGCATCGACTGGATAAAATGTGTCGGAGTTTGTACAGACGGTTCTAGAGCAATGACAAGCCGACATAACGGTGTAGTTGCACGAATTAGAGAGGTTGCTCCAGAAATTAATGGACGCATTACAACATCCACCGCGAGACTTTTGCCGTCAAGAAAATGCCTGACGATTTAAAATCTATTAGACTGTTGTGAATTGTATCAAGGCTCGAAAAATTAATTCACATCTGCTTTGCCCGACTAAACAGGCTCACCCCTCTCACTAAATTGGTGCTTTTTTATTAGTTGTTGTTACTGTTTTTTTTCTGTAAAACACTTTGAGAAGCCACCTTTAAAGGCACTATATGAAATAAAGTTTATTATTATAATATTTATTATATGTTTGTGTGAGTGTGTGTGCACGCACGCTCATGTTGGTCATTGAGAATTTCTGGGGTTCCTATGAGATGATGACTTGTAGGTGGTACTTGGATGCTTTGGTTGGATTAGGGGTGGTACTTGGTCCAAAAAGTTTGAGAACCACTGTACTAGGCAGTCCGTCAGAATGCCACCTTTGTAAAGGGGGTTCAGGCTGAGCTGATTCCACAAGTAAGGATGAAGACGTGACTTAATGACATCTGGGTGTGCAGCTAGAATCAAGCATAAAGATAAACAGTACTGACCTCCAGCCATATTCTTGAATGTGTCCACTGCGAAGTGTTGAAAGAGAAGTGAATGATCCCTTGGCTGTCAGTGGTATCATTCTGTAGAATTTCTTTTGGCCAGGAATGTTCAATGGTTACATAGACTCTGTGATTGGCAACAGGAGATGAGTCTCGCCGCACCACTCTAATCTAAGGACAAGAGAAAGGCCTTATATTTTTTAATTTGTCCACTTGCCCCAGCATGATAGAAGAAAGCCAACCAACTCCAGGCAGAGTGCCAAAATACAGGGCTGCAGAAAAGAAATATTTTTTTATAAAATGAAATATGATGAATTTGATTTAACAGAACCCCAAGAAACAGAAAACACTGCAGTTACTCACTTTGCCCTGTAGGGGGATCCCCTGCTCATAGTGCTTGGCTGTATCCAGAAACTCAACCTTTCCCAACAGGTGGGTGAAGCGTGTGTCATCAATTCCTGTCCGTACCACTCCTGGAAATGGAGCACACAGACAACATCATGTGGCAGTCCTGCCGGTGAGCTAACGAGAGCTAGTTTCAAATACCAGTGATTGATGTAACAGATAGCTTCTTTATACTCCCACCTATTGGCTTTAAATTTGATTATCTGGAACCACCAGATAATCAAATTATCTGACCTGTTCCTGCAGATGTTTGAGGATTAGGGCTCACACACCTGACTGTGATGTGGCAGTCAAAGTTTCTGATGCAACTCTTGCCTGTTACGCTCGGGCTGATGGCGGCTCACATCCCAGCACTGTCACTGGCAACTAGGGCTTTTGCAAGGGGTCTCAATCCCAATATTAACCCGTGTGAGCTCAGTCGGGACACATTTCCCAAAAGCCGCTTATTTTTCTATCATGCGGCCAATAATTAAATTATTCTCAAGGAGCAGATTATTTAAGGCTTTCTCTCTCCTCATCCCATTGCTCTGACATTGAGTGAGCTGCGCTTTATACTGAACTGTGCCCAAGTCCCTTTCCTTGAGCCCTGAATGAGCAGTGATATTTTCTCTTGCTGCCTTTATGAACTTGAACTTTATTGCCATATGTAACCGGTACATTTTACTGGTACAATGGAATTCTTACTTACAGAAAGTCTCTCGATTGTTTAAACAAGTGTAAAAACACAAAGTGCAGACAGTGCATCAAGACAATATACAAACAAACAGTAGACAATGTAAAAGCAAACAAGTAAACAGTTTGAATGTAAACAATGTGTTACGATCCCTGCCTCCCGGCAACGGAGGAGGCAGAAGTAGGCGTAGCCCCTATCCAATCAGTTCACCTATTAGTTTTCCCATTCACCACCACACCCCCGTCTCATCCTACTTAAACACCTGTCCTTCCCTACCTCGTTGCTCAGTATTGGTTTTTCCCTTCGAGCTTCCCGGTTGCGCTACTCCTACTTCTACCCTGTGTTCGTCTTGGCTTTCGGTTTGCGGCTTTTCCCTTTGGACTTCGGCTTTTTGGATCTCGGTTTGGCTTGGTTACTTTCGCTCTGTTTCGGATCACTGGCTACCCCTGGATTATCGGATTGCTCTACTGACTACGACTTCGGATCATGCTTCGGCTTCGGTACTCGTTCCCTTTCGGATATCTGGCTTCCCCTGGACTCTCGGCTCGTTTCTACGATTACGGCTTGCTTTCGGATTACGGCTTGGCTTTGTTCGCTCCTGCAAGTGGGTTCACTCACTGGTTCGGTCCCTCGTACCGAATCCTTAACACAATGCAGACATGTAAACAATGACTGGAGATGTACAATAAATAAGAAATCATTATGAGGTAGATGGTGTAGGTGTGGTCCGAGGGGCATGGCTAAATGTGTTTGCCAATCGCACTGCTTGTGGGTAGAAGCTATTGAAGAATCTAGTGGTAAGTATCCATATGCTTTTGTATCTCTCGCCTGAGGGCAGTGGGGTGAAGAGCTCATATCCGGGGTGGTGACTGTCCTCTGTGATGGCCAGAATTCTACCACATCAGTGGTCCTTATAGAGCTGTTTAATCCTGGTGAGACCACAGCCAATGATCTTCTGGGCCACATTCACCATTCTCTGCAGTGCTTTTCTATCTTGAGAAGAGGTGTTGCCGTACCACACGGTGATCCCGTTGGTGAGGATGCTCTTGATGGTGCAGCGGTAGAAGTTCACCAGCACAGGTACTGGCATCCCCCATTGTTTGAGGCACCTCAAGAAATAAAGGCACTGTGCATAGGCCAGGTTAGATCATTAGAAATGTGAATTCCCAAAATTAACTAAAGCGGGTGACTGTTTCCACTTCCGTTCCATCAATACTGAGTGGGCTGTGAGTGTGTGGCCTGTGTCTCCGGAAGTCCACTATTAGCTCTTTGGTTTTATTTACGTTCAAGTCCAGGTTATTGCTATGACACCACCTAAGCAGCTGTACGACTTCTTCTCTGTAAGTGGACTCATCATCATCACTGATCAGGCCTATTATAATGGTGTCATCCGCAAACTTAATGATGCGGTTGTTGCTGTGTCTTGCTGTGCAGTCGTGAGTGAACAGGGCTCTCTGCTCAAAGGAAGTTATTTCTCCTCTTTTTTCCTTCCTACAGTACTTGCACGGGCCTTATCAACTTCAACTCGAAAGCACTTTTTAGCTGTCCTCAGGGAGACAGTCATTTTCACTGGGAGTCTCAGCCTCAAAGGTGGATGGCTCATTGTTTTTTCTCTTGCAACGGTTACAAGGCAATCCTCTCCCCTCTCCGTGGCTTGTAAGCTACCTACTGATTCATCTTTCCTTCATGCCTGTCTCCATCAATCTTTCAATTAACCTGCAACCATTTCTCTCATAACCCTCGTTGAAGCCTGACACCATCTGAAGATCCCCGAGGCTCTGAAACCCTGCATTTGCAGCTCAGCTTGCGATTCACCATGGCCCTGAACTTAAGGCTCAGCAGCATAACATAAGTCATCATAACATAAGTCAACGTTGCTACCTGATATGATAGCAATTCACTGCAAAGTCCGAAAAACTAGCAAGGAATGAAAGTGGTGTCATGAAGCTGTCTGAGATAGAGCGACAAGTTAGTACAACTTTGGACAGGTCCTGTAATTCCGAAGAGGCATCGGACCGGGACTCCTCTCTGCTGCCCTAAGGAACCATGTGTACCTCAGAGATCACTGCTGTCGAAGGTCCCCACCTGTTCCGTGTTCCTCTAGCTCAACGTACAAGCGAAGCCTGTCCTCGAGCTGCCCTTCATTCTGCATAAACTCTGTCACGTTGAAGGTGTGAGAGAAACAGCCGGTCTTGTCCATCTATGAGATCAAAAGCACACTGACATCCTACAAACCCCAGCAGAGTTATGGACCATACCAGATGAGGATATTCACAAAGTCTTTTAATGGGATAGTTTGGATTGTACAACTTTGTTATATTTTTTCTCACTTATTGTATGTAAAAATAAAACAATAACATTTTAAACATGTTTAAGTTTCAATATTCTTCAAAACCTTGCTTTAAGAATTTGTTATATTGCCAGTATTTTTTAAAACTTCAGATAATTCAGATGCCTGCTGCACGTTCTTTATGATCTTACCTCATCAGTTACTGTGCGGCAGATTGTCACATTATCGAGAACATCATATTGAGATGAAAGATATTGACTACGTCTCCGGCATAATTCCAGCTTTGCTGTGCCAGACACTGGCTTCCCATATGTGTACCTGCAAATGGAAAGGAAACAAAACCGTCTTTCACATATTGGGCTTTGCTCGGCTTCTAGTTCCCAGTGGGCTTCAGAGTGTTGCCCATGCCAGCTGATGCCAGGAGGGACTGTAGTTCTCCCAGCCTGTCTGGAAGTGACAGGGATGATCTTCTCTTTTCATGGCAGGGCACCACTGGTCAGTACCGGTCCAGCGCCTGCAGAATTGATCCTTCCAGTCCTGCACCCACAATAGATACCTGGTTCTGTCATTTAACGGTCTTTAATAATATGCATCTCTAGGCTGCAGGAGAAGACAAGCAGAGAGAAGTAAGAATGAAGGGAGACAAACTCAACTAGTAAAGGCACTGAAGGGAAATGTGTAGACCCAGGGTCAATATGTGCATGCCAGTACACAAGTACACTTGTTTCTTCAGTAAAGAAACTACAGCACGATGTTACACTTCAGGAAAGTGTTTACTGAAACACTTTTACTTCTCTTATTTAATGTAGACAATGGGAAAGGTAGAAAACATTCAGTACTAGTGCAGAAAACATGGGAAAAAGGATTTAGGTAGAAGTGAAACAAAAGGAAAATGGGCAAAGAAAATGGCACCATATATCCCAGGAGTTTCTCATTCTGTCTTCTGGCTTTTGTGAATTTGCTCACTTGTTCAGCTATTGTTCTGTTCCCTTGTCACCTGGAGTCCTAGACTAACAACTCAAATGCTACTAAAAATCTATTTTGTTCTGTTGTGTGTTAGTCATTGGTTGGAATTAGATACTCCATAATTGTGAGTGATTTGGATTAATATTATGCTCATTTTCCACATCTAAGAAGGCTGTTGATTCATGTGTTCCCACCTCCATGATCATTTTAACTTGGAATCGTACTGTTGCATTTTCCTGTTAACAGCTGTGTGCCATTTAGTGACAGTTGAATGAAAAACATTTTGGTTCTAAAGAGCCTAAACTCCGGTTCCTTTAAATGATCATTGTTTTAAACATTTTAAGTTACTGAATATACATTATATTGTTTTATTCTTTATCCAAAAAATCCATTATAATACTTCTGAAGTTTATTTTTGCCGTACTTTAGGATTCAGACTCACTTGCCGCAGACTTTAGCTGTGACTTCAGTGTCCAGAATGAAGACTGAGTCCGGAAGATGAGTCTCGACTTCAAATTTTGGCAGGACTGTGAACAGGAAGCAAAGAATTAGGTGTTACAGTCGCTTCTGAGATCTCATCCAACACATGGTCTTACAGTCATGCGTCACACCTCCGTCTGTGAGGCAGCTCTTTCGCCTCCACTACAGGGAACAGCCCAAGCTCAGCCTGAGGAGAGTGCTGCCCAGCTCCAGGCGCTTACCAAACTCCTTGACTTTGAAGCGTTGGGAAACTCGTGTGCTTCCTTTTGCCAAGACTGCCAGGGTATATGTGCCTAGTCGGGCTTCTGGATTCAAGGGTTGTGACAGCTGCAGTATGCTCCCGTTGGATGTTTGTTTGATCCACTGACTGATCCTGTTGCCTGCTGGGTTCTGGGGGTTTAGAGAGAGTTTAGAGAGAGAAGTCAGGGCAGCTTTGTCAAAGTTGTACAAGCAGCACATGTGACCTCATCTGGGCTTCCCTTCTTTTGCCTTGAAGGGGTTTTGCAGATGTGAGAATCTAATCAGGAAAGAACCAGGTCACAGAACACTGCCTGTGGTTCTGTTTGCTTTCATTAGTAAATTAATCAATTTCAAACAAAATTCCTGGACATGCTAGTTCTTTGTTTACCCTCTTAAACTACCCTCTTGTGATTTCTAGTGCCCAATTCAATGCAGGATTTTAGCACTCGTTTCCCCATCAGTTATGGTCTGTGTGACCTCTGGATCCAAAAAAGTGATTAAATGAGATTGTGGAAAAAGTCTGGAATCTCCTCCATTGGACTACTGTCCTATTATGTCTAAGGCATAGTGGTTCTTACCCTGAGCTCCACAACGTCGTACTGCAAAAGAGAAACACAAACATAAGCAGGTTTACTTTGGCTTCACCAATTATCTCACTACATACAACACGCAGTACTTCGCTTCTGCACTGTACACACAATAAACCTGCAGGGTTCCAGCCTCTCTGTTCCAGCACCCCTCCTTCCAGAATAATGGCTGCAGCTGGCACACCAAGTCATACAGGAAACATGTTCGCAGTACAGCAGCTCCCTTCACCTTCATTCAGTCAATTTGTTTTGCTTTTCTCAGAAGCTCTTTTGCCTCTGATCCTTGTGGGCAAGCAAATTTTGTGAAGCCTTCTACCCTCATTTCTTTCCCTCTTTTCTTTTCTCGTTTGTTTTCCCCCCTCATTCTGCTGCTGATGTATTGATCAGTGGAGGAGTGTGACCCTCTGACCTGGAGCTGCTGTTTGTCTTCACTGATCAAACAGCACTGCTCTGACTACCTGTTTGTCCACATGGTTGCTCTTAACTGCTATAAAAAATCTTTAACTCAGAGATTAACTTACAGTGCTGGTCAGATGTACATTGCCAGTATGAACATATGCCACAGTACTGCATTGTTAATCCACAGGCTGTATCCATCTGTACATGAAGTACTGTACATCTGTTCAGCTGTACCTTCTTCAGATCAAGGGAACAATCTGCTGTTCTTTTATAACAACTTAAACATCTATTCCTGTTGCTTAAATTATACCCTGCAGCCTGTGTCATACAGGCTGTTCAGCCCTTTCTCAGCTCCTCCCTCTTACTTTGTCCTGTTTATAAGGCAGGTCCTTCATCCTTCATCAGTAATTCCTTTCACCTCTGTTCTCTGCTCTCCCAGCCACTCTGATTGACCATAAACCTCTGTAGCTGTGACATCTGTGTGTATTCTCCCTGCCCTTAGTGTACAGCAGGATTCTAGAAAGGTCTTACCCCATAAAGGTCTACTCTAGAATACCATGATAAAATCAGAAGAAGCCATATTGAAACATTGTGGTAAAGTGTAGAAAGTTGAAGTAAAGCTCAATGAAATCTATGGTCAAATATAAGTATAAATATAACACTCTATAAGTTAACATAGGTAAATGTCCAAATAGAGAAGATGAATTGGGTGACGATGCAGAAATTAACTATAGTCAATACAATCTAGAGTTTCTTGTCTGCAATATTTACAGTGTTTCCACAGTGGTTTCTTTAAGGTACACACAAAAGGGAATAAAATGCTAATTATGAATTACTTTCTACAGTATCTACAATGTAGATAGCAGTCAGACCCTTCAGGGTGATTGGGCTGGCCAGTCAACGTGCCCCATCGTATGGAAGCATTGTTGTAGATGTAAACACGGGTGCAAAAGTGTAACAGCTCCAAAACTGATCCTTGAGTTATGCCACTCATTTGCTCACCCACATTGAGGTTCCTCTCCTTATTAGGTCTCTCTGGCATTAACTAGTGGTCTCTGACACTACTGTTACCACATCTGGACATAAACTTGAGCAGTGTACATATAAGAAAAAATAAGAAATGTGTGAAGAAATTCTCACAGAATGAGATTGAAAACATACCACATCATTGACAGGAACAAAGTTCTCATTCAGAGAAACAATCCGGAAATGCACTAAAAAAAGAGAGAAGACTGTTACGCATTCCACTCGCGTCTCTGTTCCTTCTTGCATTCCCACGCGCACACCCTGTAACAAACGCTCACGCCGTAAGTAACACGCCAATCACCTTTCTCTCCCGTCCCTATTTTAGTTCTCCTTTTTCCTCATTTCCCCGCTCACTATTGCGGATTCTCCTCGAGCTCCTGTTACGATCCCTGCCTCTCGGCAACGAAAGAGGCAGAAGAAGGCGTAGCCTTAGTTCATTAGTCCACCTATCAGTGTACGCTTTCACCACCACACCTCCGTCTCATCTGGTATTTAAGCATTAGTCTTTCCCTACCCCCTCGCTCAGTATTGGTTTCCCTTTCGAGCTACTTAGTTGCGCTACGCCTTCTACCTCCTTGTACTGTTCTGGTTCCGACTTTGGTTTATCCCCTTTTACTACGTCTTTTGGATTACGGCTCGGCTTCAGTTGCTTTCTCCTAGTTTGGTTCTCTGGCTTCCCCTGGACTCTCGGCTCTCTCCTTCGTCTACGGTTTTGGATTATGGTCTGGCTTTGGCTACTCTCTCCCTGTTTGGATCACTGGCTTCCCCTAGACTCTCAGCTTTCTCCTTCGGCTACGGTTTTTGGATCATGACTTGTCTCTATCGGCTCCCTGCAAGTGGGTTCACTACTTGGTTTCGGTTTCACTGGCCGAATCCGTAACAGCTCCCTAGTGCGCGTTTTTCTCTTGATGTTCACTGGTTCTGATCTCCTTGCTTGCTTCTCGTTTTCCGATTTCACCTACTGTTTTGGATTGTTGCTTTCTCGTTGTTCTTCCGTGTTCCGACCTACTCGCCTGCTTCCTGGATTTGACTTCGCCTAGTGTTTTGGATTGTTGCTTCGTCTCTGACTCTCTGTGTTCAGACCTCCTTTCCGGCTTCCTGGTTTTCGTTTTGCCTGGCGATTCGGCTTTGTGTCTTTCTCACTCTCCTGAGTCCTGCACAGGATCCACTGACCACATCAGCCCCATTCTAACAGCATAGTGAGCCTAATTATGGATCCAGCGGACCAGAACACCACTGCTGCCTTTTTTCAACAGCAGTCCCAGGCTCTTCGACAACTGACCACTGCAGTTCAACGCCTAGTGGACCACATCACCCGTCCCCCACCTCCTCCGGTGGCTCCCGTGCCTGCTCCTCCCCTGGCTGCTGCTGCTTGCCCCTTGCCCCCTCCCACCCCGGAGAAATTTGAGGATGACCCAGCAAAGCTTCAGAGTTTTTTAACCCAGTGCTGGATGGCCTTCCACCTTCGCCTGGATTGTTTTCCCTCTGACAGAGAGAAGTTTGCCTTCATGGTCTCCCACCTCTCCGGTCGAGCCCTGGACTGGGCTACCTCCCTCCTCACTCGGAATCTCCCCGTGACTGCTGATGCCAACCGGTTTTTTGCTGCCATGCAGTCCATTTTTGGTCAGCTCCACTCCCACCATATTGCCATCTCCCATCACACTTCTCTCACCCAGGGTTCCCGGTCTTTTCAAGATTATGCCATGGAATTCCCCCTCCTGGCCTCCCAAGTGCTATGGAATGAAGAGGCTCTTATCCACCAGTTCTGCCAGGGCTTGTCTGCTTTCCAGGACTACCTCGCATATCTTCCATTGGACTTTCCCTCCTTGGAGCACCTTATCTCCCGTCTGGCCGAAATTGACATCAGGCTCCAAGAACAACGCTCTCGGCTTCAACCCCCTTCTGCCCCCTCCCGCCCGACCTCCTTCTCCAGGCTGTCTTCTGAGGAGCGACGCCGCTGACTCTCCGAGGGATGTTGAATTTATTGCGGGGCAGCCGGCCATCTCCGAGCTTCATGCCCTCTCTGCCCTCCCCGTACTTCCCTGCTCTATGCCAAGGTCAGTATCCTTCCCTCTTCTGCCTCTTCTGGCCTCTTTTTGCCCGCACTGGTTTCCGGGGATGGATTCAAAGATTCTCTTCTGGCTTTTGATGATTCAGGAGCAGAGGAAAACTTCCTGGACTCCGGACTCGCCACCACTTGGAATATTCCTCGCATCCCTGTTTCGCCCCCTATCCGCCTCCTCACCCTGGATGGATCCCCTCTCACTCTTGTTGAATGGCAAACAATCCCCCTTACTCTACGCATCTGCGCCCTCCACACCGAGAGCATCCAATTCCTCCTCCTCCACTCTCCTTCCCATCCTCTGGTTCTTGGATACCCTTGGTTGAAGATGCACAACCCCCACTTTCACTGGTCCAACAGTGAACTACTGGCCTGGGGACCCAATTGTCATCATCGTTGTCTGCAGATGCCTCTCAGACTTTCCTCTGTCCACATTTCCCAGGACAACACCATTGGGATATCTTCCGTATATTCCAACCTGCACCTCGCCTTCAGCAAGCAAAAAGCACTCTCCTTGCCACCACACCGTCCCTCTGATTGCGCCATTGACCTACTATCTGGAACCCTGCCTCCGAAAAGAAGAATCTACCCTATTTCTCTGAATGAATCTGATGCCCTGGAGTTCTACATCCGGGATTCCTTGAAATCTGGCTTCATTCGCCCTTCTACTTCTCCGGCCTGTGCAGGTTTCTTTTTCGTGGAGAAGAAGGATGGATCCCTGCGGCCCTGCATCGATTATAGAGGCCTTAATGAGATTACTATCAAGAACCAGTTTCCCCTTCCATTCACTAACTCTGCATTGGAATCTCTTCAGGGAGCCTCTGTCTTCACCAAACTTGACCTACGGGGCGCCTACAACCTCATTCGCATCCGTGAGGGTGATGAGAGGAAGACAGCCTTCATTACTACACTTGGTCATTATGAATATCAGGTCATGCCCTTTGGCCTGGCTAATGCTCCTGCGGTATTCCAGGGCTTTATGAATGACATTTTTAGGGACATCGTTCAGAAGTATGTTCTGGTTTACCTTGATGATATTTTAATTTTTTCTCACAACATGGATGATCATGCCCTTCACGTCCGCGAAGTTCTCACCCGACTCATCAATAACCACCTCTATGCCAAGTTGGAGAAGTGTACTTTCCATACTTCCAGGATCCACTTTCTAGGATATATAATCTCCTCTCTGGGTGTTGAGATGGACCCTGCTAAGGTCTCTGCTGTCCTGGACTGGCCCACACCCAAGAACCTGAAACAAGTGCAGCGTTTCCTAGGCTTTGCCAACTTTTACCGCCGTTTCATCCAAAACTTCAGTTCTGTTGTAGCACCCATCACCTCCCTTACTCGTAGAGGCCCTGGACAGGGAAGGTGGACCCCAGAGGCTGATAGGGCCTTTCTTCGTCTCAAGCAGAACTTCTCCTCTGCCCCAGTTCTCCGTCATCCTGATCCCTCTCTTCGTTTTGTGCTTGAGGTCGATGCCTCCGCTCTTGGAGTTGGTGCCATTTTATCTCAACGCCATGGTCAGAAGGGCACGCTCCATCCGTGCGCCTTCTTTTCAAGACGCCTATCCCCTGCCGAGATGAATTATGATGTTGGGAACAGGGAACTCTTGGCCATCAAGCTTGCCCTGGAGGAGTGGAGACACTGGCTGGAGGGGGCCCTCCATCCCTTTACTATCCTCACTGACCACAAGAACTTGGCCTACCTGCAATCTGCTAAACGCCTCAACCCCCGCCAGGCTAGGTGGTCCCTATTCTTCTCCAGGTTCCGTTTTTTCATTACCTATACTCCAGGCTCCAAGAACGTCAAAGCTGATGCCCTTTCCCGCCTTCACGACCCCACAGACTCCGAAGACCCTCCAGTGCCCATCGTGCCTCCTGACAGGTTTCTCGCAGCTGTGCGTTGGGACATCGAAGACCAGGTGAGACGGGCACTCCGAAACCTCACAGTTTCCCCCCAGTGCCCCCCGGACCGACTCTTTGTTCCTGATTCAGTGCAGTCCGCAGTTCTTCAATGGGGCCATGACTCCCGCTTCGCCGCTCACTCTGGCACCCGTCGTTCCATCGAATTCATCTCCAGGGACTTCTGGTGGCCTTCCCTAAAGTCTGATGTAACAGAATACGTGTGAGCGTGCCCCACCTGTGCTAGGAGCAAGACCCCTCGGCAGAAGAGGGCTGGTCTCTTGCAACCTCTTCCCATCCCTTCACGGCCTTGGTCTCATCTCTCGGTTGACTTCCTGACGGATCTCCCGAAAAGCCACGCTAAAACAACGATCATGGTGGTCATCGACCGTTTCTCTAAAGCTGTGCATTTTGTTCCTCTTCCAACCCTCCCATCAGCCCGAGAGATGGCAGACCTTTTTGTCCAGCATGTTTTCCGCCTCCATTGCATTCTGAAGGATATTGTTTCTGACAGGGGTCCGCAGTTCATATCTAGATTTTGGAAGGCTTTCTGCCAGATCTTAGGGGCATCCTCCTCCCTCACTTCTGGTTACCACCCCGAAGCCAATGGTCAGGCAGAGAGGATTAACCAGGACCTGCTGACCTACCTCAGGTCCTACGTCTCCGCTGCCCATGATAACTGGGCTTCCCTTCTCCCCTGGGCTGAATATGCCCACAATTCTCTATATACCTCCTCCACTGACATGTCTCCGTTCCTCTGTTCACTGGGCTATCAACCCTCTCTCTTCCCTGACACTATTCCCGACTCTGATGTCCCTGCTGTTCGGGCATATTTTTCTCCCCTCCTAGAACTCTGGAAGAAGGCCAGGACTGCTCTGCCTAAGTCCTCTCGGAGACAGAAGACTTCTGCTGATAGACTCCGACGCCCCTTTCCCCGTCTATGTCGAGGCCAATTCGTCTGGCTGTCATCCAAGAACATTCCACTCCAGCAACCTTCCTGCAAGTTGGGCCCTCACTTCACTGGGCCTTTCAGAGTACTATCCCGTGTTACCCCCGTTTCTTACCGCCTCGCCCTCCCCCCCACCCTCAGGATTCACCCCACCTTCCATGTATCCCTCCTGAAGCCTTACCACAGATCCCCACTTTCTGCACGTCAACCTCGCCCGCCTCCCCCCCGACTAATGGACAGATCTCCCACCTATACTGTGAATAAGATCTTGGACACCCAATGGTGTAGAGGTATCCTCCAGTTTTTGATTGACTGGGAGGGTTATGGTCCAGAGGAACGTTCCTGGGTTTCTGAAGCGGACATCCTGGATCAAAACCTCATTCAAGACTTCCTTCGCACCCATCCCACTCCGGCTACCAGGTCGTCAGGAGCCGACCCTGAGGGGGGGGGTACTGTTACGCATTCCACTCGCGTCTCTGTACCTTCTTGCATTCCCACGCGTACACCCTGTAACAAACGCTCACGCCGCAAGTAACACGCCAATCACCTTTCTCTCCCGTCCCTATTTTAGTTCTCCTTTTTCCTCATTTCCCCGCTCACTATTGCGGATTCTCCTCGAGCTCCCTAGTGTGCGTTTTTCTCTTGATGTTCACTGGTTCTGATCTCCTTGCTTGCTTCTCGTTTTCCGATTTCACCTACTGCTTTGGATTGTTGCTTTCTCGTTGTTCTTCCGTGTTCCGACCTACTCGCCTGCTTCCTGGATTTGACTTCGCCTAGTGTTTTGGATTGTTGCTTCGTCTCTGACTCTCTGTGTTCAGACCTCCTTTCCGGCTTCCTGGTTTTCGTTTTGCCTAGCGATTCGGTTTGTGTCTTTCTCACTCTCCTGCACAGGATCCACTGACCAGATCAGCCCCATTCTAACAAAGACAAGACTATATAGAAATACACATTCAGGAATTCATGCAAACTTTACTTCTTAAAGTCATTAAGAGTTCAGTCCAGCTCAAAGTTCACACAGGTTAAGAACACTGCAATCAAAGTTTTATCGCTGGAATGTCAAGTTTGTCGATTTGTACAAGATTGTTGGCACAGTATCTCCGATGGTTGTAGTGATATTACATTATGATGCAAAGGAACAAGTAATAGATTTATTCCATGCTGAAAAAAAGAAGAAAGAAAACACAACGTTTCGGCCGTGGAGCCTTCTTCAGGTGTGAAGGCCTTCTTCATCATTACATTATGATAGCCCAGCATGTGCACACAAGTATACAGCAAGTGCTGAGGGTAGAAATCTACATTTCTATTGCAGTGTAGTTTGGGTCTGCATCTAAAAGCAAATATTTGACAGTTAAGAAACATCCATCTACTATCTCCATCTGCACTGTGTACTGTGCAGAGTACACAGAACTATCACTGTTGATCAGCCTTGTCCAGCCTGCCCTTTTTTTAATCTTTCTGTCTGATAGCTCTGTGGATTTATGAAAGGGATCAATAGTCATTTCAGGTCCATATTTTAGTCTACAGACGTATGAGTATGTGAGAGGTTATGCAATTCTTTTTGCAACAGTAAATGTACGCATGAAATACATTCATTTCTATGTGTAGTGTAATGTTTGCTTATATACAGAATATATATTTCATTTCAAAGCCCCATGGAATGTCACATCCTATTCAAGCTAAGATACAACAAGTTTATAGGTGGGAGTTCCTAATATTTTGGCCAAGTCGTGTACAATTACAAAGTGTCTGATTTTAGTACAGCAGATGTGAAGGTGAGGAGCCAGTGGGCTGAGCTCAGTCCTCCTGCACCCCCACATGGAGGAGAGGGAGAGTACCTGTCTGTCCTGGTTTGTAGATGGGTTTGTCAGTCTGAATGAAGATGAAGGAGCGAGAGGAACGGAAGTGGACCTCACTACGCTTCTCCATTGTGAAGCTCTCCCCTTGCAGCTGTACCTCCACCACCTCCTTTGAGTCAGAGGGCACTAGCGGACCCTGCGGACACAAAATCACAAACCCCCTGTCTGCAGAAATACAACCACACTGATACACCCCCAGGGTCTGCAGACACACATCCACATTGAAACCCCCCACAGAACCACACTACACACCCTCACAGTCGTAGACACATGATTGCACTAATACACCCCAACAGCCATTGACACCAAATAATCATCTCCCTGAAAGACATAGATAGATACTTTATTGATCCTGTGAGGGAAATTGCAGTGCAAAAGCAGCTTAACACAGACAACACAGCCACAGTGTAATGAATGATACAATAATAATAATACAATACAATCAATACATTGTATTATTATTATTGTATCATTCGTTACACTGTGACTGTGTTGTCTGTCTCTTGGATCCTTGAAGAAGCACATTTTTATAATTAATTATTCCTTAAACTTTTATAGCGCTTTTCTGGACACTCCACTCAAAGCGCTTTATAGGTAATGGGGACTCCCCTCCACAACCTGTGTGTAGCACCCACCTGGATGATGTGATGGCAGCCATAGTGCGCAAAATACACCCACCACACATCAGCAGTAAGTGGGGTGGAGAACAGAGTGATGAAGCCAGTTCACAAAGGGGTGATTATTAGGAGGCCATAATTGGAAAAGGCCAATGGTAAATTTGGCCAGGACGCCAGGGTACCACTAACACCACTTCCAGCAGAATCTAGGTAATGATCAGTTCTGAGTTGCAGGGTGATATGGCTGCTGACATATTATAATATCTGTAACTAATGTTCCAATACTGTTCTTAGAAGTTTGAAAATTGGATATGTGAAATGTAGGCAATGATATCTTTATATAAATAGATATAACTGTTTTTTGTAGGTATCTATACCACAAGAGCTGAACCCTCCTCTCCTAGCTCACAGCCTTGGCACTCTGGCACCTACCATTGATGCCTGTCTAGTATGGCACTGACCTGGAAGTGCTCACAGCGGTAGAAGCCCAGTGCTGTGGTCTCCTCCAGCAGCAACCTCCTGTCCTGCCCGGAGACCAGTGAGACAGACAGACGCAGGGTCTCGTTGGGGTGGAGAAGGGTGGCACACAGTTTGGACTCAATGTCTTCAGTAATCATCTCAGGAAATGTTACCATGAAGAGCCTAGAGATGCAAAACACAAGCCAAACTGATCAGCCACAGCTACAGACATGGTTCATTCACACGCTGGTCTTTGAAGAACAGAACAGCGTTAGTCACCAAGGGTCAATTGCAGTGAGTTTGCTGATTTATACAGTGCTCTGTTCTGAGCTGATTATTATCCAGTACTGTAGTCAAGATCATCCTCGGCTGCCTGCTTGATTGCAACAAAGAAACTTGCAAATCAAAGTGAGAGACCAGGTGAACCCATTGTAGTTCTGTACCAAGGATTGATCAAAATTGAAGGAGGCTGAGATTCGGAATATCTGAACTACACTACAGTATTCGGAACAGTAAACGAATATGTGGACTGACAATATATAGTTATGATTTTGAATATTGTATACAGTATATATTCTGTAGCTAAGCGCTTGTGACAGTGTTAGTTTTTAAGTATGTATGATACTCCAGATGAGTACATCTACCTACTGTATGTGATATTCTGTTGATTTCAACACACCACAAGTACAAGTATTACGGGTTTCAATTTGATCATGAGGTATATCACAGTGGCTTTAATTTTCATTGACAAATTATATACTTGGACACCTTAGACTCATAAGAGACCACACTGGTAATTCATTTATGTAGGTTACATTTATGTGTAGAAAATACTGTGCACTTTCATGTGCTGCATTTGTTCTACTTCACCTGAGAGTGATATCTGTCTGGTGAATTTGATGGTTTGGTTGGCTGTGTCTCTACAGTTCTGCTGAATAATGATCCTGACTTTCTGCTGTTCCATTTCTAATCCATTCACCCAATCGGCTGTTTCCACCAGGGAAGAGAAGAAGTAGTGTTTTGATGAGCTGTCCTAAGTATTTCACTTACTCAACAATAATGTTTCAATTTAGTCTTGCATTTAACTAAATAAGATAACACATTTTACACCCGTACCCTTATTACTCCACCAGTGTGAAGTGCTAACACAATAAATTACTGAGTGATACCCAGATGTGAATGAACACATTTAAGAGTCGCATCGTGTTTACTTATATTTGTTTAGATTTTACTTTGCTCCCCTCCACAGACTATTATCTCAATACTTACTGATGGAAAAAAGAAACGCAACATTTTCTGGAATGAGAACACTATAGTTATAGCTTATGTACTTTCACAAAAAGTTGTGAATTTGTTTTAAGCCCTCTGACCAGCAATACAACTTGTGCAGTGAAACATTGCATCTTGCCAATCACACGAAAGCTCATTAGTTGCAGTTTTACCCAATGAATGCCTGATCAGGTCACCTTTAAAAAGGCCTTAATTCAAAGCTAAGGTCACTGCAAGAAACAGGCCACACCTAGTCAGTTTTCTGTGCATTTTATAATGCTTCGAATGTCACCAGAAGCAAGGGAGGGGGGCATTGTCATGCTGCAGGAAGGCATGTCATGTGCCAGCGTTTCCAGACAATATGGAGTAAGTCGCTCCACTGTGTCCCGACTGCAGAGAAGGTTTCAGCAGACCGGCAGGACAGATGACGGTCCAAGATCCAGTCACCCTCAAGTCACCACACCAGAGCAAGACCAATACATCAGACTGGTCCATCTGAGAGATCGTTTCAGATCTGCCACCTGTACTGCTGTTGAAACTGCTGGCAGATGCAATGCCCGCATCAGTGACAGGACAGTGATGCTCCATGCTGCTGGCATTAGAGGAAGGTGACCTGTCAGGGGCCTTCTGCTCACACATCCTAGATGTCACACCCAAATGGCTTGGGCCAGACAGGGGCAGCAATGGACTCGTCAGCAGTGGCATCAGGTTCTTTTCACGGATGAGTCACTCTTCAGCCTGTTTCATGCAGCTGGGAGGGCCAGAGTGTGGAGGAGGAGGCGTTGTGTTTCAGTATATATATATATCTCAGAACTCTCTGTTTCATACTACAGACTTTATGTGCATTAGTAGGTGTAATGCTAATAACACTTGTCTTCATGATTAGAACATGAGACACAGGTCTATTGGATTGTGGTTTCAATTCATTATTAGTTGAATTTTACAACAAATGTCCCGATTAAAGCTTCGTAATATCGTTGTACAGTGACAGTGTTTCAGTAATAAGGCGCTACTACATTTAGAACTTTCTCATTTCATTCAGTGTGATCCCTTTAGTACAGTTGTTAATTGATTTGTCTATAGCAATAGTTATACTAACTGATCCTGTACTTTAGTATCCTCCAGAGAGTTACAGCTGTTGCTTTGTGTTCATTGCAATTGAGAACATTTATAGCAGAGTTTTGGCCTGATTTCAGCATCCAGGATCATTGCTGTTGGAATTTACATAGCAAATCATATCATGTGTGTATTAAGATAAGGAATGTCCTGTGCCCATGAAAATGTTTACAGACTGAAAAACTGAACTGCAGCAACACTATTTATTACACTTAAAGCTACACAAAAGTCCAGTAGGAAGCATAGCACACATCCCTAACAGTGCTAGACAGAAAACAGGAGCACACCTTTGCAGACAGGATAAAGAGGAAAATTCAATTAATATTTTTGAATATTTCAAACACCTTTAAACACAGCTTTGAAATCAAGTTGCATCTTCACAGGAGCAACCAAGATGAGTTTGTAACAAACTCTTTGCGTCATAGTTGTTAATCTATAGAGCCTGTTGGATAGCGGGAGTGGACTTACGGTGGTGTGGATGCCTGGCAGGTACAGAGCAGTAGGCAGGCCAGTGAAAAGCCCCTCCACATGGTGACAGCAGACTGCAGCGAGAGAGACAGCAGAGAGAGCAGATTTCCTGGCAGTGCTGCTCCAGGACTGACCAGCTGGAATGAGACCCACACCACTTATCCAAGAGGCGTTCCTCCCATCCCCCAGCTGCCTTCTGTAATGTCCAGTAAATCTCCTCCTCCTCAGGTCTGGGGGACCAAGGGCACAGAGGTGATTGACCTGAGTGATCAGATCATTGAGTGGGCAGCGCCCACAGTTGTACAGCAATGAAGACTCCAGCTGACCAGATTAGGAAATTAGGGGTGTGTGAATTCACAGAGGAAGGCCTGCACACAAAATTAAAAGGAACCCACAGCACATAGCACTGTGAAGACAGAATCAAGGCATGGGCAAGGAAGAGCTCCATATGACCACAACTGTTTTTTCACTTAGTAACTAACCAAAGACACGTGTCTCCATTTAAGGTCAGGGATCAGATAAATGGCTTTACTTTACCTAACAAAGATAAGCTCTGTAGCTGGAAGTCAATAGGTAGAAATACAGAAACAGCGTCAGTGTTAGGCCGGGCCGACCTTAATATAAATTGGTCCCTGTGCGGAGAAGAGGGAGAACTAGGAAGATAAGAGATTTCTTCAGGCGATAAAAATCCGATCCATGAGACTGAAGTCGTTGTCTAAGGACAAGGTCAGGTTTAAACCCGTGGTTTCCATTCAGAAAAGTTTTACCGAAAAGTTTCCTCTGGGCAGCAGGAAGGTGCCCATGAAGATAAAGAATAGAAAGAAGGAGGTGAAACACTAATCTGGGAAGAGGTACATGGTTGAGGCTGGATGCCAGATGGAGAGAAGACTGTCCTGGAGAGGACTAATCAGAGTGAAGACTGCTTCAGCTCCAGGGCCGCGACAGTCCAAGATGAGCCCCGAGATCCCGGTTGAATGAGGCTGCTTATAAATGAAGCCGGGTTAGCAACGCAAGTGAGAGGTCCTGGAGAGATGTCCGGGGTTCCAGGTAGGAATGGACTGGTAGGAGTGAAGGATGCTTTAGCAGTGGATCGGGGACGGTGCATAACGAGCTTGGAAATGAAGCCAGGTTAGTAGTGAGAAGGAGACAGCAGGGTAAAGGTCCGTGGTGCCAGCCAGGAATGGACAGCTTGAGAATACAGTAGATCAATGCGTTGAAACTCACAGATTCTGAATTACATTTAGATTTGAAATTGATGACCTTTCAAAGGATCGTACACTACAACAAACATAAGATTAGGAATTTTGATAGCTGTTTATTGTCGAAACCTAATCATTCGAGAAAGCTGTCTGCTGCTACTGTAGATGCTCACGGATCAAAGAATCACATCAAGCCATTTCCTGAAAGATGTCAAGAAAACTGTTTCAACAATAGAGTGGGATCGTCTGTTCCATTCACCCACATCTCTCTGAATAAAGCACTGTGTTTATTCCTAAATGCTGTGCAAAGAGAGCATGGCCAGACTGAGGCCTGGGGACCACAGGTTTAAGGGCGGTATTGAGCTAATTTCACATAGTTGAAGGTAAACACTCTACCAATCCTATGGTGCAGAAAACATACCTGCCCTGGTCTATGGCTAAGTCTTTATCTATTTTTGCTTCTCTTTTTCATTTTCAACAAAGGATTTTGTCAAGTCTCTACACTGTAATTAAGTAAAGTGGTGTCTTTGAAATAGGTAATAACTGAAATTGAATTAATCTTTAGACAGCAGCCTCATATTGAAGCTGTATACAGTATTTTGACAAATTAGAAGACATACTGTATGTAGTTTAAACGAGTTATTCTTGATCTATTCTAGAGAGCTTCACGATTGTTGGCAAATGAATTCAGTGAAGAACAATAGGGATTTTACCAATAGGGAATTTCAATTTTTTCCCATTCTGTTCAGGATCAATATGGGTTCAAACATGTTGCTTAGAAAGCAGAACCTTTTCCGATTGGAAGAATCCTGGTAAGCAGAGGCTCAACTGTGCAATGCACACAGTTTTTCAGTATTTTATTTTCATTGTACAGGAGCATTAGGAAGAGGAACCAAAATGGAGCAAAACAAAAAAACATGTTATTTTCAAAGGAATCGGGTGCGTTTATTCTGGCATTTTCAGTGAGCTCTTCAATGTTCACTGCTTATAGGACAGACATACAGCACTGGGTGACAAGGTCTGAGATTTCTTTATGGCCTTTAATGGAAACATAAACTGAAGATCGTAGCTCTGCTGGGCTTGCCGGGTTGTGCGAAGTTCTGATTACTTTGTGGTTTATGCTCTGATGCTTTGGACCCGACATCTGGACACATCTGTTCCTTTACCCTTCCTCCTAGTCTGGAGCTCCCTCTCAAATCTGGTTGGTCTCATGATCTGCCAAGAGAGCACATGACTCAGTGTGTAATTCAAGTTGATAAGAAGTTATAGAAGTTAATAAACTCAATGATTGTGGTGATAATAACAGACAGCTCTGCATTTTTTTAACTCGATCTCCCAGACACAAGAAACAGAGACTGAGATCACAGATATTACTGTGCTCAAGGGACAGACAACAAAATGGTGCCCTCTTGTGGAGCATGAGTGCTCTTACCTTCTTCAGGGCATGGATAGGTGTATTCTGATGTAGCCTGCTCACCTGGAAGATACAATGGACATCCTCTGAGAGGCAGACCCGTCTGGCAGTTTACTATGGTAAATTAATATTTTATTTACATTATATTTCTCTGCACTCAGACCCACATCATGAGCTGACTATGCTGCAGACAACCAGACAGTAAAGTAGTCTTAACAGCTCTAATGGTTTACTACTATATCTACCAGTACCTGAAAACGAGGAGGCATTTAAGGACAATACTGAATGCTAACTTTACTGAACAGCATAGCTTCCAAAGAACAGCTAACTGAAAACTCGGAAAACTGCTTTCCCCTGGAACCACATAACGTAAACCCCCCACATGCCCTGGCAAAGGGGAGGAACAACTAATGTTCAGTTCCACAGTAAACCACATTTACACAGTAAAATTAGGGCAAGCCATTGGGCCTTTTTCGATAAACAATTCAATTGGCCAATTATTCTCTCATTAGAGGATGCTTACGTGTCTGGTAGTAGTCATAGATCTTGACCACAACTGGTTTGAGTCCCTTCACTGGGTGCTCCTGGATCATTCTGAATCTGTACTCTTGAAACTTTTCTCTATGAAGCTGCAAAGGAGAAAAAGATAACTGACATGGCTGACACCTTTGGTGATGCATTCTATAATATGTCATGAAGAACAAAGCAAAGGCCGAAAGATGCATTATAAATGAAAAATCTAGTAACATTTCTGATAATGTCTGAGAGACATGGGAATAAGCAGGAAGATTAAATTGCGTCATGTTCCTAGTCAGGTTTGTAATAAGAATAAGACTCTGTCCATTTAGCCTGTTTGTTAATTAGAAGCTAATGATCTGAGGATCTTATTCATCCTTTTCTTGAAAGAAGCCAGAGTATCAGCTTCACAACATGACTGGACAGTTTGTTCCACACTCCCAACACCCTTTGTGTAAAGAAGTTCCTACTGTTCTCAGTTTTAAATGTACTTCCATGTAGTTTCCAGTTGTGCTCTCTGGCTTGTGTTTCACGGATGTTTCTGAAGAGGCCCGTTGTATTGAGTTTAGCAGCGCCTTTCAGGATCTCCAGTACAGTGTCACCTTGATAGAATGAGCTTCGTTATACCACAGTTTCACTACATATACCATGCAGAATTATGTACCCCATGATGTTTTATTTCATTACACTGCAGGTTGGAATCTCTAGCTTTGTAGAATGGGTTTTGTGCACTGTCAAATGGAGGTACTATCCTTTGATGACATGCTAATGGGTTGATGCCTAAGGAGTGTGCAGACATGTCTTGACTGCTCTAACACTTGTACCTGCTCAGCAGCTGATGACTCAGAAACACTGCGAAGGGCACAGCATGGGCTGAACTGAAACCAGAGGCTGTGAGGGCGGGAGCACCTGAGATTCTTATCCTCAGGGCTGACCAGTGTTACTAGGGCTGCAGGACTGCAGTAAGAATCACCACCTGAAGACTAGCGAGTGAGTTAAAAGTGACAAGTCAAACTTCAGTTTATTACTGTAGTATGGAATTACTAAAGGAATTATGTGGATGTATAAAAGAAAAATAAGAAAATTTGACTTATTCAGAAAGGAAGCATAAAATAATTATATTACAGGAATGTGCTTTGATAGATGCAGAAAAATGAGCAAAGAGAGCTTCCAAAATTAGTTATATTTTAGTTTTATATATAATATGCGTATTTAAGTTTTTCCCCAAGACCCATGTGAAGTTGCACTTTAATTGAACCAGGACCCTTGAAATCTTCTCTTTTCAAGACTAAAAGGTTCGATTCTGTCTGCTTGTTAACGTTGGACATTCCTTTAGATTTGGGAATGTACCTGATTGCTGGACTGATTCCAGAGCAGTAATACATTTTTTGCTAAAATGTTGACCAAACTTTTGCACAATATTGTGAGAAAGGTCTCGGCTACCACTGTCTAGAGCATGAAGATACCATCAAAAACACATGAGTGTTTTTATCACTCAGAGTGTCTTTATCAAAGACAAACCCAGACAGGAGCTTGACGTTCACTATCACCATGTTGGTGCTTTCTCTCTGCCCCGTGTAGCTGTGGGATCAAAAGGAAAAAAAGGTTTTGTAATTAATAAGCTTCTAACTAAATGAGAAAACAGGCCTCATCATCAGCAGGCTTTCTCATATTATTCCTTCTTGTTTATTGTGAACATATGTCTGGAATATAAAGAGATGGACAGTCAGATGATCTGATCAGCAGACACTGGTGGTACTATTCAACTCCAAGTGCTGTTCTGAAAACACCACCACAATCTCATGAGACCAGAAACATGCACTTGCCTCTCATTGACGACAGCAGTGAGTGGCCTGTTCCTCGTGCTGTTGTCACATGTCATCTGTCACTGTGATTTGGAAGGTGGAGAAGTCAGGAGGAGGAGGGATGTTTTAGTGGAGAGCCACCTGAGACAGGCAGGGAGGGGAGAGGAGACTGCAACACAGTTTCATCCTTTCCAGACATTTACAATTAGTACCCTGTGTTTGGATCTCGCCCTCATGTTTCAGTTCATTTTAGAGCTAAGTTTAGATTTAAGACTGGTGTCATTTTTGTAGCCTCTGAAAACTCAGTGATGAGGGAACAGTTAGGGTGTATAAGCACTGACCTGGATTGACATGCAGCCTGTGCCCTGCACCTCTACACTGTACTTCCCTGGGACATCTCGCAGTGCCCTCTCCTGGTACAGCAGACTGTTGCTGGAGTCCACAGTAAACCGGTGGAGGTCCCCCTCTGTGGACTGCACTGTCACTTGGCTGGAGACCTCTTTGCTGAAAGCCTCTGCCCCATAGAGAGAGAGAGCCTGCAGAGCCACTACGGTGTCCTGTGCACCAATACAAACCCCAAACAATCATTGCTTGTGCTGTCCATACGCTACACAATACAAGGTCTCAGGTCACTGACTGGAGAGTCACCCAGGAGATAGGATCCAGAGCTTGATGATTTAGACAGATCAATACCTGTGTGGAAAAGAATCCTCCATAAGAGTTCTGCTGATTGGTCAGCCAGATGACAATCTTGGAGGCCCGGCCCAGGTCCGAGGCAGACAGCGGTGGGTGACTAAGAAGAGCCAGCAGCACATAGGAGCTCATCTCTACTGACAATGAGTCCGAATCCTCCGAGGCCGACTGAGACCAGTGCAGAGTGTCTCCTGAGAGAGAGGGAAACAAGTCAATTACCCAGGGAAGAGAGGAGGACGGCGATGGGTTCATCAAGTCATGATGATAATTTAGTAACATAACAGGTTCTTGGCTAGAAGTTTCATAACCTTTAAATAGGGAATTATGAATAGGATTTCATCCTCAACAATAAATGAGGTTTCTCTATGTGTATCTTCATGTCAGTGTCTGCGTTTCAGGTTGCATTTAGATTTCTGAATTTGTGTGACACTTCGCAAAAGAGACTTCAGTTTGTAGCTATAAATACAGCTGGACGTTTCACAGTTGTGAGGTAATCAAAGGTACAACAGCAGTGCCCCACCTAGGATGAAAACCTATAACTTTCCAGTTTCAAATCAACAGCCCAAACCCCACTCTGCTGTTTGTGTGCAAGTGTGTGTTATGTGCAAGTGGATGTCCAACATTGTGTGTCTGTGCATTTTGAGGAGGGTGCTGAGCTGCAGAGAGGAGGAGGCTGTACCCTCTCTGCTGGCCAGAGTTTCTAGCTTGGTCCATAGTTGTGCTCTTGTGTCCTCGTCCCCGGCCAGAGTGAAGGTGTAGAACAGCAGGGCTGCAGTGTAGATATTGGTCAGGTTCTGGGTGGCAGAGTACAGGCAGGAAAGGCTGCTGTTCAAGATCTGGTCCTGAGAGAGGGAAGAGCTCAGTGACTCCCTTACCCACACGTGCTCACTTAGCTTTCGCTTGAGGATGCAAGGTAAGGTCTTGGAACAGTCTATACAGCTAGGCTACACTGGGGCTGTGGCCAGACTGACGTCAAGGAGGTTGGTACCTTCGACTTTATTTTAATAAGTTGTTTTATCTACATGATTCACTTTAGATTTAGCAAATTAGCAGCTTGAACAAATTCCCTGGAAAGACTTGGAACATGCAATAAAGCCACTACAAAGGATAGTAATGATATACTGTACAGAAACACCCTTTTTTGGATGAGGAATAAAGAATCAGTTTGTTTTTGATGCGATTAATTTTAGCAGGAGAAAGTTAAAAAGCGACTGTATGGATTCACTCCACCTCACAATTTAATATAGTTTATAGGAAATTATCAAAAATAACCCAAGGCTGAAAAATATGGGTGTGGTGTTCATATCGAAATCCCAATATGTAATATGTGAGCAGTGTAGATAGGGGAGTACTCTTGCTTTGTAATGCATATGGACTAATATAGCTGACCCGCATGGTCACTGTACAAATTAATTGAAAACAGTTCCTTGAGTTTCTGTAAGTCAGTCTTCCTTGCAAAGTTGGCTGCGGTTTATATGTATTGTGTGTGCTGTTCACTGTGGCTTCCACCTCACATTCCCGTAGGCAAGAATCCAACTAGGACTACAGTGTCTATTCAGTGTCAGTGCAGGATGACACAGAACAGGTGGAGAGCATGTAGTTACTCACTGCTTTAGACATGTTGAGCTCCAGCATGGCTGCAGAGAGGTTGGCAGTCAGTCACCTCGTCACTCACACCTCCCTGAAACACAGTCCTCACTGTATTACACACAAGTTTACAATAGTATGGTACACAACCCACAACATGGCACAATTAAAACTATCACAAATAGTCCATGCAGTATTCCACACAACTCTATCGCATAGCACACCCTGGGCACATGTTCTCCAGCTGTTTAACCCTCTGTGCCCCTCTCCCCCTCACCTTCATCCTGTTGTTAAAGAGCCTGCCCACACTTTGGAAGCAACCGTTGGGCTCCTGGTGATGGGTGAGCCAGTCCCTGGTGCTGGAGATGATGTTGAGGTCAATGTGGATACTGTATAGGACTGGGCTCCACCGAAGGAGCTCATCACAAAGGCAGTCAGCCTGGGGAGAGGAGAGAGTTGGAGTTAAAGTCTCAGTAGTTCAGCACGGAGCCCCCAGAATTGGTCTATTACAGGACTGAGCAATGCAGACCTATCATTGCAGAAACACACTAGCTAGTCTGTGCTTAGCAGATTGATCACCTTAGTGACATTTCTCTATTGACTGCAGTGTAGTAGGGCCGCTGTGTCTTGCCCAGGTTGGTGCTGCACTTCAATGGTGAATGAAGAAGGTCCCTCCTATGTGTGGTGTGATTTGGAATCTTTCGGGATGAAATACACTATAGAAATGTTTCTATTACTTTTTGACTCATATGCTGACTAAAATAGAATAAAATCAGTTTAAGAATTTTTAGTGACATACAGTATTTAAGCCTCCTTTCTTGCAGACTAGAGATGAAGAAAGGTGAAATCTTAATGGTCAATTTTAATAACTTCAGTTTAATAAATTGGTAGTTCACTAAAGGATAAGTTAGGGAACTGAGAAGCTGGAACACAATGCAAATGATAGAAGGGTCACCAGATCCAAATATGTTCTGTTATTTGCATTGCAAATGATTAAGAAAGCATACATACATGTAATACACTTGAGTTAGTTTTGTTCAGTTATATACTGTAGGTACCAGTTTTAAACTCTGGAGACAGAAAATTTGTTTATTCTGTAATTTTCTTCCACAGTCTTGAGGGGTAACATTTGTCTTCTCTGTATCGACAGCTTGTTCCCTCCTACCGCTCTTCAGGAACTCTGTGGCTTTGTTCCAGATCTCCTGTGTGAGTTGACCTGTGCTTTCCAGATACTTTAGGATGTAGATGTTAGGGGCAAATAGCACCATGTTCTGCTCTCCACAGCCATAGGGCATGGCTAGGAGTCGGTCCAGGTTCTGTAGGGCCCGGCCCAGCAGGTCTCCTGCACACAGAGAAAAAAGGAATTGGAGGGATTGGAGGGTTGCTCTGTCAGGACAAAATATCTTGCTGAGGACGAAGTTTATTTAATCATGCGTTCATGCTAAAAAGTGATAAATTAGATTGTTTTCTATATTTACCCAGAACAGAGAGTGAGGTCCTGGCTGATCCCTCCACAATGTCTTCTGGTAGCTGGAGCTGGACCTCCTCCTTCACCAGGCTGCCTGGAATTGGACAGGACAGTGAGGTACAGGGAAGAGCAAAGAGCAACTTGGATGAGTGTCCAACTTGTAGGAGGGTGAGGGGGAGACATGTGTAAACAAGTCTCTCTGGATTTCCATTAAGAAGCAGAGATAACTGGGGTTGGAGATGTTGAAAGAGAGAGATGAGGTGTGTTCATTCTTGTTCTTTTATAACTGCTGTTCCTTCTCGTCAATCCCAGAGAAATACATTGTTCTGTTTTTAACAGTTCTAACACACAGCCACAATCACTTCTGAAAGTGCTCATGTCTTAAAGAGTTTTTGTACTTTGCACTGTGCTTCTAAGAAGTTTTTTGTTGTATTTTAACCAAACTCCCATGAATAAGTTGAGGCAGCTGAAAGTCAGCGTCAGACATTAGAGAATCCCACAGACTCGCCTTTTGGACACAGCAGCCAGTTGTAACTGATAGTCTTTTCTGTTCCTTCAGCCTGTGGGTGCAGGAGAAAATCTATTAATCAAGAGTGTGGAAGGACTGAAGTTTTCATTTGCATTGACACATGTGCATCTTCTGCACTTCATGACAGTTGTTTCAGTTGTCAGTTGTTTGGCTCCCTGGTCCCCGAATTCTTTCAAAATGATTTCATTGTCGACAAATAGTGATTATATTTTTCTCATGGTCTTAATTTAGGCTTTTGTTCCTAGTGAGAATTTCTGATCAGTTTTAAGTTATATAAAATTAATTTAAAAAGTAGGGTTTTATTTTTCCACACCTCCAGTATGTTCATGTAGGCATTGTGCTTTACACTACCTGTTTTGTCCAGTATGGTTTAACAAACACACAGTGTTCAGAAAGGCCTGAAGTTAGCAATATTTGTACAGCCAGACAGCTATGCTAGCTCTGCAGAACATACTAAAGGACAAGATCAAGCTGAGCTGCAGGTTCTCACCTCTACCAGCAGAGTCTGTATGACTGTGTCAATGCGTCCTTGCTCAGGCACCGACACCACTTATTTGTCACAGATCATCTCTGTCTGAACTGCCTCTGCACTCACGGACACATTCACAGTGCCTAGAGAAACAGATTCACTCCATTCACTCTCATTCCAGCTGGAGCCAGACAGTCACTGAGAAACTCACAGCACAGCAATAGAGACGTAACTCACCCAGGACAGAGACTACCAGGGTCCAGCAAAAGGTCTTTCCTTGGCTGGCACACAGACAAGAACTATACTCCCAACCTGGGCAGGGCTCCAGAGTGAAGTCAGAGGATGGGGCTGGACTCACTTTTACCTGGAGGGACAGGTCAGCACATAATTTCCCCACTCACTCACCTGTCATTTGATTCACACACAACATTGCCACACAGTCTGGCCCAGGCACTGGGTTTTCTAAATCCAGATCATCTTTAGCTCATTTTCCCCAATTTACGTTACCTGTCCTCTAGATTATGCTGCTGTCTGTCACGGATGTTGGAAAGGTCGAACCGTGGAATGACAGGAGAGCGAAAAGACCCTATGCATATCGGCGAGATGGGGGTTAGCCCGGGCGACCTGGGGCGTGGGACGTGGGGCGACCGGGTGCTAGGCGGGTCTCAGGACATCCGAACGTCAATGCTGAGCCAAGGCAGACTGAAACACCAGGAAATATATAGTCCCAGAAAGAGAGAAACACCGGAAGGACAGCAAAGAACCGGAAATGAGAGACAGGACAGAGAAGGAGCGCCCTCTGGCTGCAGAGGGCGTGACACTGTCATGGTAGAATTACAGCTTTCATACTTCAAAATGTCTTTTTTGAACACGGAGCAGGGTAAACAGTTTTAAAATTGACTCTATGACTGTTGGTCAGGGTTTCCCATAGGAAAAACTTTGGCCTGCTGAGAACCTCCTTCCCTCCCAGTTCTGCCCCCGCCCCCTAGACATCTTAGTGCTAGATTGCTGTATTAGCTTGAGAACTCTCTATATTATTATTGTAATTCAACAACTTTATCCTGAACAAGATGTTATTTGACCACACCAATTAGTTTGATTATATAGGATTCGTCAAAGATGTAGCCTATGCATGATGCTGCCTGAGGAAGAGCTTTGTTCTTGAAATGAATTGCTATTTACACCATACAGTATTTGTCTGTGATGCAATAATTTAGCTCCTAGGAAACCCTGTGTTATTTATACCATACTACAGCTCTCAAGAGTTCAAAAGCTTTCCGGCCAGGTGACGTGCCTGACCTCTATACCACTGTAGAAGACACTGTGGGGTAGCTTGTTTTTTGAAAGTTGTTTTCTAAACTAGAACTACTCGTCTTACGATCCTTCTAGCCCAATGTTTCTCAGCCTTTTGGATGCTATAGACCAGCTCGGTCCTCAGGCTGTACTCACCTGTATTTACATTGTTTGCTTGTTCATGTAAGCTTCTATAAGCTTACAAAGGCCTACAGAGAACTGATAGACATGACCTTGTACTCGCTGGGGTTCCATAAAGCACCCTTTCAGAGAGGGAGAGTTTCAGACAAGTGCAACAAGACTCAACACCTTAAGGCAAGACTGAGAACCTTCATAAAATCATATGATACACAAAAATATCTAGAAGTATTAAACATACATTAAGTAATATTTTTAGCTGGTCTTTTCTTTTACCTTCCTGCAGATTTACAAGATCCTGAGTGCCTATCCAATATAGACAGTGCATGTCTGTGTGGTGCGCTCAATTTTAACATCTACTGTACCAACCAACCAATACTGGTAAGATGAATCCTTACTTTAACCTAACTGACCAGATGGATGCACAGCACAGAATTGTTCCAGTTCATGATCCACAATGTACACTTGTACTGTTTTCAATATGAAGTGAAAAATATGAATTCCCGACTTTTAAACCCTTTCCTTTGCAAAACTGAGCTAGAGCAGCAGAATGTGAGCTTGCAATGAGCAGTGGGAGCAATTATTTTCACCTAAAAAACATTACACACTAGCTCACACCATTATCGTTGGAAAGTCCTTGGGTCGATATCATAATTAAATTAGTGGACAGATCAGAAGAGAGGGGTCTGGTGCGAGAGAAGCCCTGGTGCAGTTGTAGGGAAGGGTGGTTCTACCATGATGCACTTGGACATGTAGTTGAAGACGGTGGCCTTGAGCTCGAACCACTCTCCCGTGATGATGGAGTAGGGCAGGGTGAGCTCCTAGAAGAAAGGCTGGAAGGTGGTGAGCCTGACAGAGGGGTCCAGGCCCAGTCCTATCGGGGACAAACAGAATGCCCCAGCCTCCCATGTAGTGATGGTGTCAGGTACAGTGACTGGAACCTGCGCTGAGCCAGACTCCCTGTACAGAGGATGTCAAGGACAGGTACAGACATTAACAGACCTTTATCAAAGCAGCCATTCCAAATCCAGGATCTGTGGTATCCCACTGTTGTGGGCTGCTAATGCTGAATTAGTAGGGCCTGTGACCTATGTAACCTTGAAGTTAGTGTGGGTGTGGGTGGAATTTTAAATCATCTTCAGTTAAATCTTTTGGATTGTCCCTTTGCTACTCTGCGTTCTGTGGGATTCATGGTCACGCATAAGGATCCTCCAATTCTACCTATAGGTTCCCTGACTAATGGCCCTCAGACAAATCAACTATTTTTATTTTTGTATTTAAGTGAAAGAAATGGGTTCAGGGCTGCTGTGCTGGTGCAGGAGCATGGAGGTAGGCATCGCCTGGTAGGTTATTATTCAGGACCCCTCGATGCGGTGGCCAAGGGGCAGGGGCCGTGTTTAAGGTCTGTGCAGGCTACCTGCCTAGCTGCTGTACAAGCTGTGAATAATCTGGTGTTAGACCAGCAGGCCAAATGAAAAGATTTAACTGAAGCTTGTAAAAATGCTAACGGGACAACTGTAACAATTTATACAGATTCTATATATACATTTGGTGATTTGGTGTATGCCACAGTTTTGGATGGCTGTGGAGGAACAGGGATTTCCTTACTGCAGCAGGGACTTCAGTTAAGAATGCTGGATTGGTCTCTGAGTTGTTAGAAGTTTTGCAGCTGACGATTGAAGTAGCTGTGGAATAGTGTAAGGAACAAAATAAAGAAGTGTTGCCAGTAACTCGAGGGAACAATTTTGCAGATGCCAGGCGAGCGGCCCTGAGGGAGCAGGAGTCTGAGACCACTTTAAGACCTTTGTTGGTGGAAAAGGGACAGTTACAGGAAAGTTCAGGCTGAGGCCTCCAAAACAGAGAAATGGACATGGTTAGAAAAGAAAGTGGGGTTGCATGATGATGGTCTGTTGCACTGCCAGCAGACTGGGCGCCCTGCATGCCCTCACAGCTTAATGCCCTTTGTTGCCCAAAAAAAGCATTCCGTTGGACACCTGAGTCAAATGGTATGCCAGTTTTCCCAAAACTGGGTGGGAACTAGGTTTGCAGCCATAGCCACTGAAGTGGTATGGTATCTCAATGTGATGCATGCAAAAATAACTCAACTACAGCTCAGGTGCGGGTCTCAGATGACTTGCCCCTGAGGAACCTTTCATCCACTGGCAAATTGACTATTGTTGTTTGCCAGCATGTAAGGGAAAACTGGACTCTTAGTGATGGTGGATCTGATTTCCCAGTGGGCTGAGGTGTTTCCAGTTAAAAGAACCACTATCTCTGTAAGTGTTAAATATTTGATGACAGAGATAATTCCTTGGTGGGGACTGCCTTGCCGCTTGGATTCTGATCAAAGGACACACTTCACAGGGAAGGTGTGTCAGGCTGTGGCTGCGTTGTTAGGGGTTAGATGGGACCTCAATTTGCGGGAACGGTGAAAAAAACGAGCTCTCTTGGGGTGGTTATGACAACCGAAGGTTTCCATATCACTTACTTTAGTGGCAATTATGCTCGCTATAATTAAGCAATAAGGCACGAGAGGCCATGCTATATCGTGGATATAGCCACAGTTAAAAGGCGTTGTTAGGCCCGACGTGAAGGGGAGGGTCGGAAACCTTTTTAACTGTGACTGTATCCACGATATACCATAGGCCTCGAGTGCCTTATTGCTTTTATAAAACGGTCCCCAAATATGCGATTGCTGTATAGAATGAATTTTAATAAAAAAAAATTTTTTAACACAAAAAGTAAGCTGTTTATGTTCCTCCGCCTGAGAATATAGTCCCTTGTTGCTACGCAACACAGAAACACAGCCATAAGTAACATTAACTAGCAAAGAGAGGAGCACATTTATTTGAACTTTTCCATTGATTGTACAAGCATTGAAAAACTGTCCAATCCCTAGTTTGTCAGGCATTTTCTTTTTCGCTGCGGGAGTGCTCACACTGGTACTGGTCTCAGTGCCTGCCAGGATATCACTCCAGTGCTTTGTCATTAAAATTGGGTTTCCAATAACGCAGTAGCGAACTCTCGTTTTTATGCCTTTTAACCAAGCTTTTAATAATTTCTAAGAGTGAAAATGATTTAAACTATGCGACACTATCATTCAACGAGAGCACAAAAAATCACAAGGATCCTCAAGAGCACAACAAAGATAGTAGAAGAAGTTACATGTATCAAATACCTGAGAATCCAAGCTTTTTATCTACGCTTAGAAGTAGTCTTTAAAAGCCTATGCAATTGGTTTGATTGACCGTTATTTATCAGTCAGCGCACTGATATTTCTTCATCACACAGTAAAATGTCAGAATTCCTTCTGGGGTGTGAGTATATCAGAGAATTTAGCACGGCTTCTAAAGCGCGTCAGCCAATCAGATTTCAGGACCGGAACCATCCGTTTTATAATCACAGTTCTAGGCCACCCTCTGTTAGGCTGGTACGCAGCTGTTAAGGTGAGCGAGACTGTGCTGTTCTATTCTATGGATATAGCCTCAAATGTCACACCTAATGGGACATACTTCATTTGTGGAAAGTACGCTTACCCTTGGCTGCTCGGTTAGCTGTTATTTAGGATATGTAGTGCTTCATGTACAAATACAATCACATAATTCCTTTATTTTCTAAAAGAGAAGTAAAAGTAGAATTACTGAAGAGAACATTTCTTTGCAATCGCTTTCTCCATGTATGTACAGCTAAAGCTTTCTTGAGAATGTATTAATTTGGCTGCTTCTTTAGAAAAATTAACTAATGACACCTCTAAGGTGCTGAAAGCTATAAATGATGAAATGGTAGCCCTACGGACAGTGGCTATGTAGAACAGGTTGGCCTTAGACTACCTGTTAGCGGCATAAGGGGGGACCTGCAGTAATTGGCGCAGAATGATGCATATATATCCAGAGACTATCACGGACTGAGAATATCACGGACTTGATATATATAATGAAAGCTGAAAATATCATAATTACAACCCTGATTACTGGGAGAATAGCTAGTTGGCTACAGTCTGTATTCGGGTCATGGGGTGGCACTTTGATGCAGTATTTGTTTGTAGGATTAGTTTTGTCTGTGGTCATTATTCTTATACTATCGTGCCTTAAATCGCTCTGTACCAAAGTTACTGCTTCAGTAATGATCATGCACCTCAGGACTTCAAAAGAAAGACAGGACAATCTCCAAGGTCCTGGACTACACAAGTCTTCGGCCATGAATGCATATGTGTAGAAAATAATTGGGTGTATCACAAGGGGGGACTGAAGAAATAAAAGGTTGTTCTTTTGTTTAAACTAACATATTTTTGGTATAGCTTAGTACAGCTGCATCTAATATTTACATAGTTGGCTTTGTGCCCAGAACATAAAACCAGAACCTGTCTTTGTCAATAAACCAAGAGACATGACTTAAGTTATAAGATGCTTGTCTGCCATGTATACCATATATACCTCCCTTCACCTTCATTCAGTCAATTTGTTTTGCTTTTCTCAGAAGCTCTTTTGCCTCTGATCCTTGTGGTCAAGCAAATTTTGTGAAGCCTTCTACCCTCATTTCTTTCCCTCTTTTCTTTTCTCGTTTGTTTTTCCCCCTCATTCTGCTGCTGATGTATTGATCAGTGGAGGAGTGGTACCCTCTGACCAGGATCTGCTGTTTGTCTTCACTGATCAAACAGCACTGCTCTGATTACCTGTTTGTCCACATAGTTGTTCTAAACTGCTATCAAAAATCTTTAACACAGAGATAAACTCACAGTGCTGGTCAGATGTACATTGCCAGTATGATATACATTGCCACAGTACTGGTATGTGACTGCATTGTTGATCCACAGGCTGTGTCCATCTGTTCAGCTGTACCTTCCCTTTGTGCTTCAGATCAGGAAAACAATCTGCTGTTCTTTCATAACATCCTTAAACAGCTATTCCTGTTGTGTGCTTAAAGATACCCTGCAGCATGCATCACACAGTCTGTTAAGTTCTTTCTCATTTCATTTCTCTTTATGCCTCTCATTTTGAGGTCCCACTCCTTGATAGTGCTCTCTGAGCTCTGTGCTGTTACCACATCTGAACATGAACATGTACTGTACAGTATATAGGAAAAGGGATAAGCTTGAAAACATACCACATCATTGAATGGAACAAAGTTCTCATTCAGAGAAACAATCCGGAAATGCACTAAAAAAAGAGAGAAGACAAGAGAGGCTATATAGAAATACACATTCAATTTATGCCAACTTTGTGTCTTAAAGTTCAGTCCAGTGCAAAGTTCACACAAGTTAAGAACACTCCAATCAAAGTTTTAATGATAAATCGCTGGAATGTCAAGTTTGTCGATTTGTACAAGATTGCTGGCACAGATATCTCCGATGGTTGTGGTGTTATTACGTAATGATGGCCCAGCATGTCCACACAAGTATACAGCAAGTGCTGAGTGTAGAAATCTCAGATTTCTATTGCAGTGCAGTTTGGGTCTGCATCTAAAAGCAAATATTTGACAGTTAAGAAGTATCCATCTACTATCTCCATCTGCACTGTGTACTGTGCAGAGTACACAGAACTATCACTGTTGATCAGCCTTGTCCAGGCTCCCCATTCTTACATCTTTCTGTCTGATAGCTCTGTGGATTTATGAAGGGGATCACCAGTCATTTCAGGTCCATATTCTAGTCTACAGACTTATGAACATGCGAGAACTTATGCAATTATGTTTGTAACAGCAAGTGTATGCATGAAATACATTCATTTCTATTTGTATTGTAATGCTTGCTTATATACAAAATATATGTTTAATTTCAAAGCCCCATAGAATGTCACATCCTATTCAAGCTAAGATCCAACAAGTTTATAGGTGTTATGTAGTTATATAGTTTGGCCAAATTGTGTACAATTAGAAAGTGTCTGATTTTAGTACAGCAGATGTCCTAAATCTCCCAGATGTCCTGCAGAACTGCAGGACTGTTTTGAATGCACTGACTGGAATGTGTTTAAAGAGGCAGCCACACAGGGATCATACACCGACATACAGGAATATGCATCGTCAGTCACTAGCTACATCAGGAAATGTGCTGACGATGTCACACTCACAAAAGAAATAAGAACCTTTCCTAACCAGAAACCATGGATGAACAGTGAGGTTCGCACCCTAATCAAAGCAAGGGATGCAGCATTCAAATCGGGCAATAAATCAGAACTAAGGTCAGCCAGGATCAATCTTAACAATGGTATTAAACATGCAAAAAACACACTCAAACAGGAATTAGAGGAACACTTCACCACTAATGACCCAAGGCACATATGGCAAGGTATACAGGCCCTCACAGACTACAAGAGGAAGAACATCTGTGCATCTGCCCATGATGCCTCCCTGCCTAATGAGCTCAACACCTTCTATGCTCGGTTTGAAGCCAACAACACAGAACCAGCCATCAGAGCTGCACCCTCCGCAGCTGACCAGCTGCTCTCACTGTCTGCAGATGAGGTGAGGAGATCTCTGCTAAAAGTGAACACACGCAAGGCTGCAAGACCCGACGGCATACCCAGTCGCATCCTCAGAGCCTGCGCCAATCAACTGGCGGGTGTATTCACAGACATTTTCAACATGTCTCTGGCCCAAGCCATAGTCCCCACGTAGTGCTCGTAGTGCTTCGAGAGGCTGGTCATGAAGCACATTAAGGACACCATCCCAAACACAGTGGACCTGTACCAGTTTGCCTACCGGTCCAACAGATCCATAGATGACGCAATCTCCATTGCCACACACACGGCCCTATCCCATCAGGACAAAAAGAACACATACGCAAGACTACTATTCATCGACTTCAGCTCAGCTTTTAACACTATCATCCCAGAGAAACTAGTCAAGAAACTCAGTGCACTGGGTCTCAACACCACCCTCTGCAACTGGATTCGGGACTTTCTGACAGGCAGACCTCAGGCTGTCAGGCTTGGTTATACCATATACCATGTATATGAGTATAATGACAATAAACTTGATCTTGAACTTGAACTTGATGTGAAGGTGAGGAGCCAGTGGGCTGAGCTCAGTCCTCCTGCACCCCCACATGACCATAGAGAGTCAGGATCCCGGTTTTAGGTCTCATCCGGAGGACGGTGCCTTTTTACAATATAGTGTCCCCGTCACTATACTGGGGATTAGGACCCACACAGATTGAGCACCTCCCACTGGTCCCACTAACACCACTTCCACCACTTCCACCTTCATAGCTTCAGTGGGTTGTCAGTTGTGAGTTGCAGAGTGATATAGCTGCTGGCAATTTATAATATCCGTAACTCATTGTAGACAATGATATCTTCGTATTTATAGATATAACTGTATTTTTGTAGGTATCTATACCACAAGAGCTGAACACTCCTTTCCTGGCTCTGTGCTGTTGTCTCCTCCAGCAGCAACCTCCTGTCCTGCCGGGAGACCAGTGAGACAGACAGACGCAGGGTCTCATTGGGGTGGAGAAGGGTGGAACACAGTTTGGACTCAATGCCTTCAGTGATCATCTCAGGAAATGTCACCATGAAGAGCCTAGAGATGCAAAACACAAGCCAAACTGATCAGCCACAGCTACAGACATGGTTCATTCAAACGCTGGTCTTTGAAGAACAGAACAGCGTTAGTCACCAAGGGTCAATTGCAGTGCGTTTGCTGATTTACTACAGTGCTCTATACTGAGCTGGTTATTATCCAGTACTGTAGTCAAGATCATCCTCGGCTGCCTGCTTGATTGCGACAAAGAAACTTGCAAATAAAAGTGGGAGACCAGGTGATCCCATTGTAGTTCTGTACCAAGGATTGAGCAACACTGAAGGAGGCTGAGATTCAGAATATCTGAAGTACAGTATTCAGACCAGTAAACCAATATGTGGACTGACAATATATAGTTATGATTTTGAATACTGTATACAGTATATATGCTGTAGCTAAGTACTTGTGATAATGTTAGTTTTTAAGTAAGTATAATACTCCAATTGACTATTTACCCATGATTGTGTCGCCAGGCATAACTCAAACTCCATCATTAAGTTTGCAGACGAAACAATGGTCATCGGCCTGATCACAGATGATGAAGAGTCTGTTTACAGGGAGGAGGATGAAACCCTGGTAGCATGGTGTCAGGATAACAGCCTCTAACCGAACATCAGAATGACTAAGGAGATGATTGTGGATTATAGGAAAGGGAGGAGGTCACAAAACCTATCTACATCAAAGGGACTGCAGTGGAGAGGGTCAGCAGTTTTAAGTTCCTGGGAATTAACATCACAGAGGACTTTACCTGGTCTCACCACACCAATATCGTGGTCAAAACAGCACGGCAGCACCTATTCTATCTCTGCAAGCTAAAGAAGTATGGTATGCCATCACATATCCAGACCAACTTCTACAGGTGCACTATTGAGAGTATTCTGACTGGCTGCATCACTACTTGGTATGGGAGCTGCCAAGTACTGCAAGGTAGTACAGCTGTGAGCTACCAAACATCCAGGATATCTACTCAGCTAGATGTCTTAAGAAGGCCAGGTCTATTCTCAAGGACCCCAGTCCAGGTCATATACTGTTTTCTCTCCTACTGTCCGATAAACAATATCGAAGCATTCAGTCAAAGACCAACAGATTACGGAACAGCTTCTACTATACCTCCAGGCAATAAGACTGCTAAACAGCCAAGCTACAGTTGTGACCATCCCAGTTCTGCATGGGCTCGTGCCCTCCACCGCTCCACCCTGCCTGTATCATCGCGCAACACCTGGGGAGCGAACCTGGGTCACCGGTGTAACACAACAGGGAGCCAGCCGCATGAGCTAAAGGAGACCTCCCCCAGCCCAGGCAGCTGAGGTCCCTGCTACACGCAGGGAGGGCGATGACGTCACCATACCCAAACTAGCTCCGCTACACCCTCCCCTGCTGACTTCGTCTCCGCGAAGGACACTCCCATCCGAGTCACGGCATTTCCCCCTGGTGACCTTGCAGAAAAGACATTTCATTGCCAGCAATTACTGCCGCACGCTGTATTGTTGTGTCTTTGATAAATAAACTTTGATTGATTGATTGAATACATTTAACTGCCCATGTGATATTTTGTTGATTTCAACACACCACAACGTGAGTACAACTACTGTGCATTTGAATTTGATCATGAGGTGTATTGCAGTTACTTTAATTTTCATTGATAAATGATATACTTAGACTCATAAGAGACCACATTGGTAATTCATTTTTATGGTAGACTACATTTATGCATAGGAGGTGTGGCAGCTCAGATGGCCAGGGCACCTCGCTCCTGACTGGAAGGTCCTGGGTTCACCCCTAGGTAGGGGTAAGTGATGTAGCTTGCTCTAATTCCTTCCAGATGGCTCACAGGTCCACTTAGCCTGCTTTCAAAATGAGTACCGGGGGTTAATCCTTCCAGTGGTAATAGGCCAGCCGGAGTGTGATGGGCCTTCATTGCCTGAAAAGGGACCTACCTACCTTCATTTCTGTGTACAAAATACTGTTTACTTTCATGTGCTGTATTTGTTGCACTTCACCTGAAAGTGATTTCTGTCTGTTGAATTTAATGGTTTGGGTGGCTGTGTCTCTACAGTTCTGATGAATAATGATCCTGACTTACTGCTGTTCCTTCTCCAATCCATTCAGCACATCGGCTGTTCTCACCAGGGAAGAGAAGAGGTACAGTAGTGTTCTGACGAACTGTCCTAAATATGTCACTTACTCAATGATAGTTTTTTAATTTACCCTTGCATTTAATTAAAAAATATAAAACATTTTACCCCTGTACCATTGTGACTCCACCAGTGTAAAGTACCAACACAATAAGTAACTGAAAAGAGTTACACAAGTGATACCCATATGTGAATGAGCATACTTAAGAGTCACATCATGTTTACTTACATTTGCTTAGATTTTACTTTTCTCCCCTCCACAGACTATCTCTCTCTATATATCTCAGAACTCTCTGTTTCATACTACAGACTCTATGTGCATCAGTAATGCTAATAACACTTTTCTTCATGATTAAAACATGAGACACAGGTCTATTGGATTATGGTTTCAATTCAATATTAGTTAAATATTAAAACAAATGTCCCGACAAAGGCTTCTTAATATCATTGCACAATGACAATGTTTCAGTAATAAGCCACCTCTACATTCAGAACTTTCTCATTTGATTAAAACATTCAGAAAATATTCCAATATTTCCTCAGGGTCACAGGTTGTGGTGGGAGATTTCGGCCAGCAATCAGGATCTGATCAAGCAGTGTGTTTTAAATGGGAGGATCTGAGTTTTGGAATTCATTAGGAGTTAGGTGGTTAGATCAGAAAACCATGATTAAAGCCAGGGCTACTTTTGTAGACATGAAAAATGAAAGCAGAGTGAGAAAAAAAAGCAATGTTGAAAGTTCATGTTTATATATAGGTGTATGTGTATTATATGTGCATGTGCATTAAGACATTTAATATTCTGTGCCCATGAAAATGTTTACAGTCTGAAAAACTGAACTGCAGCAACACTATTCATTACACTTAAAGCTACGCAAAAGTCCAGTATGAAGCATAGCACACATCCCTAACAGTGCTAGACAGGAGCACACCTTTGCAGCTGGGATAAAGAGAACAATTTAATTAATATTTTTGAATACTTCAAACACCTTTAAACACAGCTTTGAGAAATTACGTTGCACCTAAATAAGAGTCATAGTTGTTTCTCTATAGAGCCTGTTGGACAGCAGGAGAGGAAAACAGAGGTGGAATGGCAGACAGATCCTCCTGCTGGATTACTGCAGCAGAAACCTTGACAGACAGGAGACAGCAGTTCTCTCGACAGCCGTGGCTCCAGGCAATGATCTAATTTTTGGTCCAGGAGATGTGGGGATTGTGCTTCTTGAGCCAAGGAAGACCTAGAATTATAAGATAAGCGTGGGAATCCAAGAGGAGGAAGTAAATGTTCTAGACTTGTTGCACCGACCTTAAGAGAGAGAGGGATGGTTTGCCATGGTTTGTCCAGGAGCGAGCGGCGATCCATCCAGTGCTTTAATGGATACTGGGGGGTGAAACTGGAGCCAGAGGAATATTCCACTTCTTCAAAAAAGTGGCATCTTAAAAGTTTCCTGCTCCCCTCGAGTCAACAAGAACCGAAAGAGGAAGGTGAGTATCACTCCATGAAAGAAGCACCAGGAATAACGAACCAGAAGAAGACTGGGGAAAAACAGTGGTACTGACCTTAGTAGAAGTCCGCAGGAGAGCTCAAGATGGGTTTAGGGGTCTCGAAGGACAGGCAGAAAGAAGGTGACCCGAAGCAGCGCAGTACAGGCACAGTCCCTCCCATCAGCGCTTTCCTTCTCCTCCGAGTTAAGGGGTGCATGTGGTAGAGCAGGCCCAGAAGGGAGAGGACCTTTGGGACGCAAAGGTCTGCTTCCAGGGTGTCTCTCAGCTTACTGAAGCTTAATGCGGATGTCCAATTCAACCACCTGGGTGATCACGGCCTCAAGGGACCGGGTGTGGAGTGGCGTAAGCACAAGATGGTCCTTCAGTTCCTCAGAAAGACCCTTACTGGAGAGGCAAACCAAGGCTTTGGGGTTCCATGCGGACTCCGCAGAGAGGGTTTGGCATTCCGCTTCATAGTCTTGCAGTGGTTTATTGCCCTGGTGAAGCGAGGACAGCCGAAGGTGGGTCATGTCCGGGTTGGATTGAGCAAAGTGGTCCTGTAGTCAGTCCGCAAAAAGATGAAAATTAAAAAACTCGAGACCTACCCTTGCAAAAAAACACCGTTGCCCAATCCAATGCTTTGCCTGTGAGGAGAAGCTGATAAACATGTGAAAAGTAGAAAAATGCTCTGGGTGCAACTGAAAAGCCAAGTATCATTGAGCAAAAAAGCCTCTGCAGCCTGTTGGATTACCATCATATTTCTCCAGGAGAACAAACGGTAAGGTTGGGGGAGTGGTGGGCAAGGCCGAGGAGGTTGAAGCAGGTGATTGGGCAAAAGGCGCTGCAGGAGTTGATGCGGGGACCGGAGAGACGCAGGGAGATGAAAGCCAGGTGGCATGGTTAGTGAGATGCTGGAGAGAAGCGTGAAGCTGGGTGTGGGTTTGGGACTGGTGATTGAGGAGAGAGCGAAAAAACTGATTGTCCGTGGGATCCATCTTGCAGGCTCTGTATTCTGCAATGAATCCAAGTGATGAAGTAGTAGGATCCTATGCAGATGAAGGAAAGAGAAGAGGCGGGAATAACACAGATGTCCAATCCAAATCGACAGGTGAGTTTGTGGTCAAGAGCAAAGGTAAGTTCAAAAGTCGAATGTGATCGTACAAAAGAGGTTATCAAAAAAGGAGCAAGGTAGGAGCTCTCTAGGAGAGAAATCAATACCAAGCAGAGAGTAACGAGTTTTGAGGGTTTAAATAGAGCTGAGTGCAGAACGGTGCAGCCAGTGGTGATGGTTTAACACGTGCGGTGGCACTTGTGATTAGTCTACTGCTGGAACTGGTTAGCTCGTTTGTGTGTCGTTTGTGTGTTGATCTCTGGTGTGTCGATCTCTGATCTCAGTCGTGACAACAGCAGACTGCAGCAAGAGAGACAGCCGAGAGAAACAGGCAGAATTCCTGGCAGTGCCGCTCCAGGACTGACCAGCTGGAAGGAGACCTTTCCTCCCATCCTCCAGCTGCCTTCTGTAACTTTCCATAAATCTCCTCCTCAGGTCTGGAGGACCAAGGGAACAGAGGTGATTGACCTGTGTGATCAGATCAATGAGTGGTCAGTGCCCACAGTTGTACAGCAGTGAGGACTCTGGGCTGACAAGATTAACAATTTAGGATGGTGTGAATTCACAGAGAAAGGCCTACAATCATATTATCAGGTTGACCGAGTCACCCAGAATATGTGGAATGGAATTCGCACCATCACAGACTACAAAGTGCAACCTTGCAATACGACACAAACAGCCTTTCTCTCTGATGAACTATACTCATTCTATGCTTGGTTCAAAGTAACACAGAACCAGCTAAGAAAATCCTAGTAAACCAGGGAGAATACCCATTCTCTGTCTCCAGAGCTGACATATATAAAGTTTTTAGGAAGACAAATCCATGCAAAGCCCCTGGCCCCGACGCTATCCCTGGCCGTGTTCTAAAGGCTTGTGTAGACCAGCTGGCAGACGTCTTCATGGATATATTCAATCTTTCCCTCACTCAATACACAGTCCCCTCTTGCTTCAAGAAAACCACCATTGTTCCAATCCCCAAGAAAACCAGAGTCTGAATGAACCTGTCTGAATGACTACCGCCCCATTGCACTCACATCAGTCATCATGAATTGCTTCGAGCGGCTGATCAAAGCACATGTCACCTCTTTACTGCCTGACACCTTGGACCAATGCAATTTGCATACCAACAGAACAGATAAACTGAGGACGCCATTGCCACTGCTCTACACACTAGCTTCTAGATAAGAAAGGAACGTATGTGAGAATGCTGTTGGTTGATTACAGCTTAACATTCAACACCATAGTACCCTTAAGGCTTATCACTAAGCTCTGGGACCTATGACTAAGCTCCCCTCTCTGCAATTGGGTCCTGGACTTTCTGACGGGCCGACCGCAGGTGGTGAGACTAGGCATAAATATATTCTCCACCCTGACTCTGAATATCAGTGCCCCCCAAGGCTGTGTACTCAGCCCTCTCCTCTACTCCTTATTCACCAAACATTGTGTCACCAAGAACAATACAAACTCAATCATTAAGTTTGCGGACAACACAACGGTCATGGGTCTGATCACGAATGGCGATGAGACTGTGTACAGGGAGGAGGTTGAAACCCTGTGTAATGTTTCATAGCCGTTCAGGGACGCCAAATATGTAATCATAGCCGGCCAAAATGTAAATGTAGTGGCTCTCTGAAGGCACCAGTTCTGTAGGGTTTGGGCATTTACTGAGACAATTATTAATTGTAGCAGTAAATCACAAAGTTGATTCTTTTGATGGCTTTAGAATCCAACCATGCGACATAACTCAAACAACGCACACACACAGGTACTAATACATGAGGATACATTTATTAATACATAGAATATGCATGTAAACCTAACAGATCTTATCGTGAGGGTTATCAGAATACAAAAGGTATATATTCAATCAGTTACGAAGAGTTACACATATCAAGAGGACATACGTTCAGTATATCATTCATTTAGACCGTTTCGTAAATGAACTTGGTTATAACTTCTACATTAGATACTCAAAACAAGTACATAACTCTTAGGAATTAAATTGATATCAACTGGTTGGGATAACAATTGAATTCTCGAGCTGTAATGCATTGAAGTTGAATACTCATCCAATCTCTGGGGATTCAGATCTCCTGCGGGCACAAAGAAACAGTTGCAGGCTGTTGCTGTCCAATCCGCGCTCTCTGGCTGTGTGCCAGGCTGTGCTGTGCGGCTTGCGATGGTGCGCTGCTGATGCTCACTGACCGGCTAGTTAGTGTTGGCTTTAACTAGCAAAGTTTGTGCACAGGAGAAAAGATGACTGTGGGTCCCAGCAAGTCAGGAAGAGGACCGGTTCGTTCCTGATGAAGAGCTAGTTCTGAATAGTGATTCAGCTGTCCACAGTTCCGACCTGTTCATGAGGCCTGCTGCTGGTTACTCTCTGGCAACCTCCACTCTAGACTCTTAGAACAAAGGAAAGTTCTGGCACTCGGACACACTGGCCGTTCCGTGGTTGTCCGGGCTGAGTCTCAGGATGGTCAGGAGGCGCGCTGCGAGAATGTCCTGCCCTTGGGAGCCTTCTGCTCCTGGGCCGTCCTGCCCTGGAATTCTCCTTTGAATTCCCTTTAGAACAGTCCACAGAATCCTCTCCAGAATCTTACTGAATCTCTCAGGCTCTCATTGAATCTGAATCTCTCAGGCTCTCTGTGTTGCCTGTTTTTACCTGGAGGAACTTCAGCTCATTCATTGGCTGAAAGTTCCATGGGCATCAGAGTCCCACGTGGGTTACTCAGCCCTACCAGTCCCTGATTGGTTGATCAAGGTGAGATATGAGTCACTTACTCTTGACACTTAGGAATGCAGTCCAGATGTCCAACTGGCACTCCCTAGACAGATAGGCGCCAATGGATGACCATTGATCATGATAGCCAGACTTAGCTAAGTGCATCCCCCTTTGGGAGCTGTCCTAGGACCTTAAATCACCCTGCACTAATGGTCTCTCTGTGGCTGCACCACAGAGATGAACAGAGAAATGGGGCCTCATTTGGGAAGCTCAGAAACACTTAATTCTGCCTTATTATTAAGCCTCGCCGCTACACCTGGCAGCATGGTGCCAGGACAACAACCTATCTCTGAACACCAGTAAGACTAAGGAGTTGATCGTAGACTACGGAAAACATCAGAGAGCAGAACATACTCCCATTTACATCTGCGAGTCTACAGTTTTAAGTTCCTGTGTGTTAACATCACAGAGGACTTTACCTGGTCTCACCACAAAACAGCATGGCAGCGCCTATTTTTTCTCCGCAGGCTAAAGAAGTTCGGCATGCCTTCACATACCCAAGCCAACTTCTACAGGTGCACTATTGAGAGTATCCTGACTAGCTGCATCACTGCCTGGTATGGGATCTGCTCCGCCCGGGATCGCAAAGTACTGCAGAGGGTGGTGAAATCAGCACAGCTCATCACCAGCTGTGTGCTGCCGGACATCAAGGATATCTACTCTGTTAGATGCCTCAAGAAAGCCAGGTCTATACTCAAGGACCCCAGTCACCCAAACCACAAGCACTACCCTACTACCCTACTACTACAGTCTGGAAAACAATACCAAAGGCTATAAACAAAGACCAGCAGGTTTCAAAACAGCCTTTTCCCTAGGGCAATGAGACTGCTGAACAGCCAGCCGCAGAAACCACCAGAAATTATCCAAACCGACCACTGATAGTCAGTCCATTGCGGGGTTTTTTCTTGCCTGCGTTTTCTTTTTATTATTGTGTAATCTTGTAAATTGTTACTGTATAATTTATTGTATTCTCCTTGTAACCTTCTATCAAATTCTGTCCTATCTCTCCTTGGCGAACTTGCAGAAAAAGCATTTCACTGCCGACAACCACCACTGTATGCTGTTTTGTTGTGCATTGATAAATAAACCTTGATTGATTGATTGACATGAAATTGAAAGGAGCCCACAGCACACAGCACTGTGAAAACAGAATAAGTGCATGGGCAGAGAAGAACTCCATATGAGCACAACAGTTGTTTTTCTTAATAACTAACCATAGACATGTGTCTCCATTTAAGGTCAGGGATCAGATACATTTCTTTACTTTACCTAACAAAGCCTCTGTAGCTGGGTATCAGTAGGTAGAAATACAGTAACAGCGTCAGCACATCTGTCCCACATGGTCCTATGTTACAAGACTTTCTGATGTAGGAAAACCATCTTTGAGAACACAGACAGAGAGATTAGTGTGATCATGGCCGTCAGAGGTGAAATGAGAAACAATGGGCTTGGAGAAATCTTTAATCTTCACAGCCCTAACATGTTCTTTGAAACGGTCTCCGAGTCTCCTTCCTGTTTCCCCAATGTAGCTGTCTGGGCATTTACTGCAAGAGATACAGTAAATAAGGCTGCTGGAGGTAGAAGATGTCATCTGAGTGATCCGGAACTGTCCTGAGGGGCCTTGAATGAGTGTGGTGTTAGATATGTACTTGCAGGTGATACAGTGAGCTCCATGGCAAGAAAAAGTGCCTGGTGTGGATGGTTGCTGAGGGCAGTCAAGGGAGCTGTGAACAAGTAGGTTATGCAGATTAGGTGGTCGGTGATATGAGATGATGGGGTTGGTCAGAAAAGAGGGCCCCAATGGAGGGATTATCCTGTAGGATGGAAAAGTTGTCGTTAATAGTCCTGGGGATAGGACGTATGCTGGGGTGGTGGGGAAGCACCAAAGGAATGCTGATGCTCAGAGGGGTATTTTTGGCTCAGGCAAGGGCCCTGTCAATAACACTGTTAGGGTTTCCTCTGTTGATGAAAAAATAGTACATTTTGACGGCTTGGTTCTGGAAATCGATGTCGTCGATGCAGAGCCGAAGGAACTGTGAAAAGGGGAGAGAGTTTTTAGTGTGTTTGGGTTCAAATAAGCTATAAAGGAGACAGTTGTGTGAATCAGTGGGTTTGTAATAGACCGAAGTAGAGAGTAGTGAAGAGTAGTGGAAGATATGTTAACTGTATATTTGAGGGACAGGTGGGAAGTTGGTGAAATGATGCAGAAAGTGCTCAAGCTGGTCGTTAGAGCATGTGCTAGCACCGACGCAGTCATCAATGTATTGCTTGTAGAGGTCAGGGACAAAGCCAGTGTAGGAAGCGGAGAAGCGTTATTCTACCCAGCTGACAAAAATAGTGGTACAGCTGGGTCCCATTCTGGTGCCCATGGCGACTCCACTAATGTGTTGTTAAAAAAGGTTATTGAATGAGAAAGCATTCGGTGTGAGAACCAATTCTGCAAGGTGTACCAGGGTGTGAGTGGGTGGATCAAGCACTGTGCGTTTGTCCTGCTGTCACACTAATCAAAGAGGACTAGTGGTATAGATAATTGGACCCTATGCGGTGCCAATAGGAATCAGGTCAGACTTCCAAGGGACGAGAGACGAAGTTCGAGGTTGGAGTAGCCAGGCTAGGTTGGGAGTCCAGAGGTCGAGGCAGTGAGGTAAACAAATCCAAGAGACGCGAGGCAGAGACAGAGTCGAGGTCAGAGGCAGAGCAGGGTCGGTATTCAGTAAACAGTAAATGAAGAAAAGCGCACAAGAGAAAGGCTCTGACTAACTCAACAGTGAGCGAGGAGTGAACGGAGTGAAGAGGTTTATATGTGAAAGCGGGGAGTGCCATGCTAATTGTTAACAGCGGCGCAGGTGTGTACCTCGAGAAGTGCATGCAGGAGTATGATTCGTGACACCTGCGTGTGCTTGAGGGCTGTGAGACCATCATTATGGGGAATGACTGTGAAAAGAGATATGAGGTCCATGGTAAAAATTAACCTGAAATTGGAAATCATTAAAAAGTTGGGGCGTGTGGTTGGTGTCCTTGATGTATGAGGGAAGACCTTCAACCAGCGGTCTCATAAGGCTGTGGAGAAAGGCCGAGATGTAAGTTGTCGTACAGTTACAAGCTGATACGATGGGGCGTCCAGGGGTGTCCGGTTTGTGGATTTTGGGGAGGAGGTAAAATTGAGATACCTGGGGATATTATATGATATATGATAAGCAGGTTTGCCTCCTGGGGGAGCTCCTTACTGCTGATAAGAAGGTAGATGGTTTATACCACTTCCTTTTGGTAGTCAGTGGTCGGGTCCTGTTGGAGAGGGAGGTTGTCTAGAGGCTTCAAAAATATATATATTTTCTGTATATAATGTATATATGCAGTAGTTCAGGTGGGTAGTGTTAAGGTCAAAATCCTCTCCTCCAGAGGGCGTCCCAACCTCCTCATGTTAGTTCTTTTAATTATTACCTGCATTATTTCCTGGTGTGCCTTGTTTTAGCTCCTTTATTTAAGTTTACTCCTTCCTGCCTTCTTCACTCAGCTTTGGTACTCGGTAGCCCAATGGCCCGCCTACCATCAGGCATTGGGAGGAAGCCTGAGGGCATAGGCCTGTTTACTCCACTGAGCCTGGAACTTGGAACAGAGTAATTCCTGGATTCTGTCTCGTCTCCTCAGTGTTTCCATTCATCTGTGCCTCCTGATTGATCTCTCAGCTATGGACTTATGGACTGCTTCCTGACTTCCCTGTAGGCACTGTAGGCTCAGAAAGTTGCAAGGTGTGTATAGAGTTCAGACTCTGAGCCTTCCCTTAAACCTAAGAAAGACTTTCCGGATGTTGGAGACCTGAACTCGTACAACATCTGAGCAAATCTCTGCCACAGAAATGAACGTATAACTATAGATTTATTCATAGCCATGATGTTTAGAAACTCAAGCAGCCAGGCCTGCACCGGGCAGTGCATTGCTCTCAGGAACCGCTAGCTCTGCTTACATTGCAGCAGTATTGTCAAAACAAGTCATGTCCTCTAGCCAACCCAATTCAGATCTACATTAATCAGATCCAGCTGCCACAATCTAAAAAACAAAGATGAGAAGACAAATGTTACTGCACGTTATCTTTCTGTAACAACTTAAAAAAACAATTAATAAAGGATGAATTTGCTATATAGGATTTAGATATTTTAGATGAATCACACAGGAATACAAAAACATCATTTTAGAAATAATTCCTTGCTTTACTGACTAAACACCAAAATCCAATTAAAGTGTTCCTTCACAACTTTTCAGATCTGAGAGCATATTTTAAAGACCAAATGTTTTGGGTGTGGTTGGTCAGAATGCGACTGCAAGGGGCCAGAGTGTTACAGAGGTGCTTGAAGAGACTCGACAGGGAATCGAGCACTGTGGAACAATAGAGGGTTGATGAGGGTTTAGGTGATTATTGAAGAATAGAATACTGGACAGCGGAAGCTCAGTCAGACAGTATAGAAAACAGAAAGCCTGGCCCTGGGACTGATAGACCAGATGCTTAATCATCGCAAGAGTGTGAGCCCACCTGTCAAGTCGGGTCCAGTACTAAGACGCCTGAGACCAAGCCAGCAGTGACAATCACTGAGACTGGGTCCACAATGGGGCCCTGGTCTCTGTTCCCCGTGCAGCTGCCTTAAGAGTGCCCCAGACTTCACGGTCACGAGCGCAGTGCTACCAGACGGAGCCCAGGGATTGGAATCCCAGGAACAGGGAAGGCTCCGCTGGGAAGCAGGAAGGTGCCCATGAAGAAAAAGAAAAGAAAAAAGGAGGTGATCTGGGAAGAGGTAAATGGTTGAGGCTGGATACCAGATGGAGAGAAGGCTGTCCACAGCAAGTCCTGGAGAAGACTGCTCAGAGTGAAGACTGCTTCAACCCCAGGGCCGAGACAGTCCAAGATGAGCCCTGAGATCCCGGTTGAATGAGGCTGCTTGTAAATGAAGCCGGGTTAGCAGCGAGAGTGAGAGGTCCTGGAGAGATGTCCAGGGTTCCGGGTGGGAATGGACTGGTAGGAGTAAAGGCTACTGCTTTATCAGTGGATCGGGGACGGTCCGTAATGAGATCTGAGATCCCAGACAAAGCAAGGGAAAGGTCCGTGGTGCCAGCCAGGAATGGACAGCTTGGAGAATAGATCAATGCGTTGAAACTCACAGATTCTGAATTACATTTAGATTTGAAATTGATGAGCTTTCAATGGATCGTACTCTACAACAAACATAAGATTAAGGATTTTGATAGCTGTTCATTGTCGAAACCTAATCATTCGAGAAAGCTGTCTGCTGCTAGTTGATCACGGATCAAGGAATCACATCAAGCCATTTCTTGAAAGTCTTCATCTATTTTTGCTTCTCATTTTCATTTTCAACAAAGGATTTCTCTATCTCTGCCTTTCGGCGCTCGACTGTAAGTCCATCCCGTACCGGCGCCGACCTAAAAAATCTCCTCTCACTACCACACCTGGAACGCACTCTGCTTCCCCCTGAATCCCCGAGACTGGCCAGATCAGCGCTACTCAACTACCGCTCCATTAACAACAAGGCTCTTCTTTTATGTGACATTATCAAAGAAAAAAACTGGACCGTGTGTGCTTAACCGAAACCTGGCACAAACAAAACGATGGACTCCTGTTTAACCAATTAGTCCCTCCTGGATATGGTTTGTTGACCTTCCGAGTCTTTGAGGCAGAGGCAGGGGCATCATTGTTATTTTCAACCTTTTTTACAATCTAAGTCCTATTACTATACCTCCTCTCTCTTCTTTTGAGTGCCTTGTTTTAAATGTTTCTATCCCCCAATCTACTACTATTGACACAGTTTAGAAACCACCCAAACCCAGTGAAGCCTTCTTAGGTGAGTTTGAAGACTTACTCTCATTTTTATGCCTTAAGTTTAAAAGGATCCTTATTCTAGGGGACTTTAATATACACATCGATTCAAGGTCTTCCAGTCTGGCTAAAGACTTCCTTTCTCTATTGGGATGTTTTGATCTTACTCAGTTTGTTTGTACCCCTACACATAACAAAAGACACACCTTAGATTTAATTATTGCAAATGACTCTTTTGTCTCCCACTGCCCTCCCCTTGATCTAGGCCTCTCTGACCACTTAGCTATTCTTTTCAATCTGGAATTACCTGTTTCTAACACTTCCCCCTCACGCTCTGTAAAGCGTGATCACCCAAGGTTTGCAAATTCTGTTTTGTCCTCCTTATCTTGTTTCTCTTCCTCTGACCTTCTAGAGGACAAAATACAGTTACTTGACAGTGCTCTTTTATCTACCCTTGACACTTTTGCTTCTTTAAAAACTCAAACCATCTCCTTCTCTTGCTCTGCCCCCTGGTACAACGACCATCTGCGAAATACGAAGGCAGGCTCTCGCAAACTTGAGCGTAGGTGGCGTCTTTCCAGCCTAAATGTACATTATCTGTCACGACCACCAGCCAGTGGAGATTGACCCACAAGCGAATTCATCAGCACCAGCAGCGGGTTAATAATAGCAAGTGCCGCCACACATGTTAATCCACCTGCACACGCTTAACTGTGCAGCACCCTGCGCTATTCATACCATCATAACCCACTTGCCACTGCTCGGTATTGAGTTATCTCCCTGTGAGCTCTACCTGGCGTACCCTATTACCTTGTGACACTCTGGATTTTGGACTTCCCCTTTTGCCTTTTGACTTTGTACCTCGTCTCTTGTTTCGGATTGTTTGCCTCCTATGTTTGTCCTGAATTTTGACCTACCTTTCTCCCTTCAACCACGATCTCACTTCTCGTCTTGGATTGTTCGCCTCTGGTGTCTGTCTTGGATTTCGACCCTCCTTACTCCCATTGACCAAGAACTTGCCACTCGATTCGGATAGTTTGTTGCCTTGTCTACCGGCTACTCCTGCAGCTGCACAGGATCCATATCTCCACCTTTGGGTATCCTTACAGAATACCAAGCCGGAAAAAAAAAAGATGGAACCCGCGGACGCTCAAGCCTTTTGCTCACTTTTCAATTAGCATTTCCTCACCCAGGTTCAGTCTTCGCTCCAACTTCTCTCTAACCACATCGCCCGACTTCCATCCTCCCCTGTCTCTCCAGCTCCCGCACCAACTCCTGCCCCGATCCCCGATACCCTGCCCACCACTCCTGTAACCTTACCATTTGTTCTTCAGGAAAGATATGACGGCAGCCCCGCGGGTTGCAGGGGCTATATTGCTCAATGCTCCTTGGCTTTCCAGCTGCATCCCGAGCGTTTTTTTTCTCCCCAGGAGCAGATCGGTCTTGCCTTTCCTTGCTCACAGGCAAGGCTCTGGACTGGTTAGCTGTGTTGCTTGCTAGAGGAGATTTTCAGTTCGCTGATTTTCAGCTTTTTGCAGACCGGCTCCAGGCACGTTTTTCTCCAATCAACCCGGACCTGACTTATCTTCGGCTGTCCTCGCTTCATCAGGGTGATGGGTTACTGTATGATTATGTGGCTGAATTCCAAGCCCTCACCACGGAGTCTGACTGGAACCCTGAAGCCTTGGTTTGCCTTTTTTCTAAGGGTCTTTCGGAAGAACTAAAGGACCACCTGGTGCTCACGCCACTTCACATTCGCTCTCTCGAGGCTGCATTCGCTCAGGTGGTAGAATTGGACACTTGCATTCAGCTGCGGAGAGCAGAGAGTCATCCAGGAAGCAGTCCCGGACATCCCGAGGGTTCTACCCCTTCGGTGCCCACTCTGCCACATGCACCCCTTTCCTCGGAGGAAAAGGAAAGGCGCCATCGGGAGGGACTGTGTTTGTATTGTCCTGCACCAGATCACCTTCTCTCTGCCTGTCCCTCGAGACCCCCGTATCCTTCTCGAACCCTTCCACAGCCTACTGTTAGAGTCAGTAGTGCTGTTTTTTCTCAAACCTCATCTGGGCCTTTATTCCCGGCAGAAGTTTCTTGGACTGACATACACCTTCCCCTTTTGGTTTTTGTTGATTCGGGGGCAGCAGGGAACTTTGTAGACACCACTTTTGCTAAGAAGTGGAATATTCCCCTGGTTCCGGTTTCGCCCCCTATCTGCATTCAAGCTCTGGATGGATCGCCGATTGCTCCTGGATGGATTGCCTGGCAGACGATTCCTCTCTGTTTTACAGTCGGTGCCACACATGTTGAGAATATTTCACTCCTTCTCCTGGACTCACCTGCCTACCTGGTAATCCTGGCTATTCCCTGGCTCAAGAAGCATGATTCCCACATCTCCTGGGCCAAGAATGAGATCATCGCTTGGAGCCACGCCTGTCGTGACAACTGTTGTCGCCCACCGGTTAAGGTTGCTGCTGCAGTAACCCCCCTGGAGGAGCAGTCTACCATCACGCCCCAATATGTGGATTTGAAACAAGCTTTTGATAAGCAGAAGGCTCTTTTGCTTCCCCCTCACCGTACCTGTGACTGTGCTATAGAATTGTTCCCGGGAACCCTTCCACCCAAAGGACGGATCTACCCTCTCACTCAGGCAGAGAATCAAGCCTTGCAAGATTATATTAAGGAGGCTCTAGATTCAGGATTCATTCGTCCCTCCTCATTTCAAGCCTGTGCTGGTTTTTTCTTCATTGGGAAGAAGGACAGCTCCTTGTGGCCGTGTATTGATTACAGAGAATTGAACTCCATTACGGTCAAACATCATTACGCCCTGCCTTTAATCCCAGCCGCTTTGGAGTCCGTACGTGGAGCGTCTATCTTCTCGAAGTTAGATCTATGGGGGGCTTACAATTTAATCAGGATACGTGAAGGGGATGAGTGGAAGACAGCCTTTATGACCACGCACGGGCATTATGAGTATCAGGTGATGCCTTTTGGTCTCGTTAATGCCCCAGCGGTCTTCCAGTCATTCATGAATGACATCTTTAGGGACATTATCGGGAATTTTGTTTTAGTATACCTGGATGACATCCTAATCTTTTCTGCTAATCCTTGGGAACATGTCCATCACGTCCAGGAGGTCTTGTCCAAACTCATTGACAATAAACTCTACGCCAAGCTCAAGAAGTGCGTTTTTCACGTCTCTAAGATTCACTTTCTGGGTTACATAATTTCTCCCCTTGGTGTAGAGATGGACTCTGCTAAGGTCGCAGCTATCAATGACTGGCCAGCTCCTCGTAATTTAAAGCAAATCCAGCGATTTCTAGGTTTTGCTAACTTCTATGGACGATTCATCCGGATCTTTAGCTCCGTTGCAGTGCCCATCACCGCTCTAACCCGCAACCGACCAGGCCTGGGTAAATGGAACCCGGAGGCTAAACAGGCTTTTTTACGCTTGAAACAACTCCAGCTCGGCTCCACTTCTACGACACCCGGATCCCACTCAGCCTTTCATTGTCGAGGTTGATGCCTCTGCCTATGGGGTTGGGGCAGTCCTCTCCCAGCGCCACGGAGAAGAGCACATTCCACATCCCTGTGCCTTCTTTTATAAGAAGCTTTCCCCCGCCGAGGTTAATTACAATGTGGGTAATCGTGAACTCCTAACTATCAAGCTGGCCCTGGAGGAATGGAGACACTGGCTGGAGGGGGCTCACCACCCCTTTGTCATTATCATGGACCATAAGAACCTGGCCTACATTCAATCTGCCAAACGCCTCAATTCCCGTCAGGCCTGTTGGTCTCTTTTCTTTTCTTGCTTCAATTTTATTATTACCTATACTTCCGGCTCCAAGAACGGGAGAGCTGATGCTCTCTCTCGGCTCCATGATCCCCCCAATTTGGACTACACACCGGAACCAATCATTTCATCATTCGTCCTGGGGGCGATCCACTGCTCTATTGAGGATCAGGTCAGAAGTGCCCTCGATGGAACTACAGTTCCTCTGTGCTGCCCCCCGGATAAGCTTTTTGTACCGGACCACTTGCGTTCTGCTGTTCTGCAGTGGGGACATGACTCCCGCTTTGCGGGCAATCCTGGTTGCAGACGCACTCTGGACCTCCTCACCAGGGGCTTCTGGTGGCCTACCATGCGATCTGATGCTGTGGAGTATGTCCGGGCTTGCCCAGTCTGTGCCAGGACCAAGACTACACGTGCTTGGAAGGCCGGCCTCCTTCACCCCCTTCTGATCCCACACCGCCCTTGGTCCCACATAGCTGTTGACTTTATTACGGACCTTCCTAACAGTCAAGGTCATACGGTAATCATGGTGGTCTCCGATTGTTTTTCCAAAGCAGCCCATTTTGTCCCCCTCCCAGCACTGCCCACAGCTCAGGAAATGGCGTCACTGTTTGTGCAGCAGGTCTTCAGGATACATGGTTTGCCCGACGACGTGGTCTCGGACAGGGGACCTCAATTTGTCTCAGCCTTTTGGAAGGCTTTCTGTCAAGCTCTGGGGACCCATGTATCTTTGACTTTTGGTTATCATCCTGAGGCCAATGGTCAGGTGGAAAGGACCAACCAAAGCCTCCTTACTTTTTGAGAGCCTTCACCTCCAATTCGCGGGATGATTGGTCATCGCTGCTTCCCTTGGCAGAGTATGTCCACAATTCTCTTACCTCCTCCTCCACAGGTCTCTCTCCCTTCCTCTTTTCACTAGGTTATCAACCCACTCTTATCCCTGTCACATCTCCGGACACGCCGGTGCTGTCGGTGCGACAATATATTTCCAAGCTGCAGAGGACCTGGAGAATGGCGAGGACAGCCCTTACGAAGTTGACCCAAGGCCAGGCCAAATTCGCCAACGATCACCGCAGACCAGCCCCCCGTTTTCAAAGAGGACAGTTCGTCTGGTTATCAACAAGGAACCTACCTCTACGCCTGCCTTCCAAGAAGCTCGGGCCTAGGTACATCGGCCCCATCCAGATTCTCTCCCGGATCACCCCAGTTACCTTCCGTCTTGCACTTCCACCCACCCTCAGAATCCACCCATCATCCCATGTCTCCCTTCTGAAACCCTTCTACCGCTTGCCCCTTTTGGCTCCACAACGTCACCCGCCTCCCCCACGTCTCATTCAGGGGCGCCCGGAGTATACGGTCCACAAGATCCTTGACTCCAGATGGAACCACGGTACCCTTCAGTATCTAGCCGACTGGGAGGGTTATGGCCCTGAAGAGAGATCTTGGGTTCCGGAGAAGGATATTTTGGACCCTATGCTAATCAGATACTTTCAGAGGGACTATCCCGACCGGCCATCTCGGTAGTCGGGAGCTGCCCGGGGGTACTGTCACGACCACCAGCCAACAGAGATCAACCCATAAGCAAATTAATCGGCACCAGCAGCGGGTTAATAATAGCAAGCGCCGCCGCATGTTAATCCACCTGCACACGTTTTACTGTGCAGCACCCTGCGCTATTTATACCATCATAACCCGCTTCCCGCTGCTTGGTATTGAGTTATCTCCTTGTGAGCTCTACCTGGCATACCCCATACCTTGTGACACTGGATTTTGGACTTCCCCTTTTGCCGTTTGACTTCGTACCTCGTCTCTCATTTCGGATTGTTTGCCTCCTATATTTGTTCTGGATTTTGACCTACCTTTCTCCCTTCAACCACGATCTTACCTCTCGTCTTGGATTGTTCGCCTCTGGTGTCTGTCTTGGATTTCGACCCTCCTTACTCCCATTGACCACGAACTCACCTCTCGATTCGGATAGTTTGTTGCCGTGTATACCAGCTACTCCTGCAGCTGCACAGGATCCATATCTCCACCTTTGGGTATCCTTACATTATCAGGCTTGGAGAGATTACTTGTCTGAATATAAGGTTACTATAGAGTCGGCTAGATCCACCTACTTCTCTCACATCATTGAAAATCACCAAAACAACCCCTGACATCTTTTCTCCACCATCAACAGACTACTCAAGCCAGACATAAGTAGTGCCCCACCACATTGCCTGCCTCATCGCAACTTTGCAACACATTCTTAGATTTCTTTAGTTCTAAGATCAACAATATCCGGCATCACATTCTCTCCACTATGCATATCATTTCCATACCTCCTCCTTCCTCATCCAACTTTTCTGGTTCCCTTCTCTCCAGCTTCTCTCTTCTTGACTCAGCATCCCTCAATAAACTAGTTACACATATGAAACCCACCACATCTATTTTAGATCCCATTCCCACCACTTTATTTCAGTCCTGTTTCTCTTCTCTCTGTCCCATTGTCCTCAATATTATACATGAATCCTTGAGCACTGGCACTGTACCACTGGTCCTCAAAACTGCTGCCATTACCCCAGTGCCAAAAAAGCCTAACATGGCTCTTGACAGCCTTAACAAATTTCGCCCCATCTCCAACTTATCCTTTCTTGCAAATATTCTAGAACGTGCTGTCACACTTCAGTTACAGTACATAACCACCTCATGACAAACAACCTTTTCGAACCACTCTGTGGCTGAAAAGCTGATCAACACAGTGTTCTCTCGAATTGACTACGGTAATGTTCTACTCGCTGGGGTATCTAAATCTACTCTGAACAAACTGCAGTATGTCCAAAATTATGCAGCCAGAATCCTGACCAGGTCTACTGCAAATGATCACATTACCCCTATCCTGGAGTCCTTGCACTGGCTTCCTGTCAAATTCTGTGTGGACAAATCCTCATGCTCACCTACAAGGCTCTGCATGGCTTGGCACCTCAGTACCTGTCTGAACTATTATCGCCCTACTCCCCAACTCGCAACCTTCGCTCTTCTAATTCTGCTCTCCTTACTGTCCCCCAAGCCCGTCTACATTGTATGGGTGACAAGGTCTTCTCATGTTATGCCCCCAAGCTCTGGAACTCTCTGCCCAAGGATGTCGGAGAGTCACCTTCTCTAAACTGCTTCAAATCCAGACTTAAAACCTTCTTTAGAAAAGCATTTACTTAACTGGTTCTTTCTTCACCACACTGCTTTTCTTAGTACCACTATCCACAGTCTCCTCTGTATATTGTAATTGTGTTTTATCTTGTGTATTCTTTTTATTTATTGTTGTTGTCATTCTGTAAAGCGCTTTGAGAAGCCACCTTTAAATGCGCTATGTAAAATAAAGTTTATTATTATTATTATTATGTCTCTACACTAATTAAGTAAAGTGTTTTTTTAAAGAGGTAATAACTGAAATTGAATTAATCTTTAGACAGCAGCCTCATATTGAAGCTGTACACAGTATTTTGACAAATTAGAAGACATAAGTATTTTAAATGAGTTATCCTTGATCTATTCTAGAGAGCTTTACTATTGTTGGTAAATGAATTCAGTGAAGTACAATAGGGATTTTACCAATAGGGAATTTCAATTTTTTCCCCATTCTGTTCAGGATCAATATGGGTTCAATCATGTTGCATGGAAAGCAGAACCTTTTCCATTTGGAATAATCCTGGTAAGCAGAGGCTCAACTGTGTAATGCACACAATTTTTCAGTATTTTATTTTTACTGTACAGGAGCATTAGGAAGAGGAACCAAAATGGGGCAAAACAAAAAAAACATGTTATTTTCAAAGGAATCGGGTGCGTTTATTCTGGCATTTTCAGTGAGCTCTTCAATGTTCACTGCTCATAGGACGTCTGCCCTGGGTGACAAGGTCTTAGATTTCTTTATGGCCTTTAATGGAAATATACAGTATTCTGAAGATTTACTGTAGTCTCCTGGAGCTCCCTCTCAAATCTGGTTGATCTCATGATCTGCCAAGAGAGCACATGACTCAGTGTATAATTCATGTTGATAGGAAGTTAAAGAAGTTAATAAACTCAATGATTGTGGTGATAATAACAGACAGCTCTGCATCTTTTTAACTCTACCTCCCAGACATCAGAAACAGAGACTGAGATCACAGAAATCAGTATGCTCAAGGGACAGACACAAAATGGAGCATGAGTGCTATTACCTTCTTCAGGACATGGATAGGTGTATTCTGATGTAGCCTGCTCACCTGGAAGATACAATGAACATCCTGTGAGAGGCAGACCCATCTGGCAGTTTACTATGGTAAATTAATTTTTATTTACATTATATTTCTCCGCACTCAGACCCATATCATGAGCTAATTATGCTGCAGACAACCAGACAGTAAAGTAGTCTTAACAGCTCTAATGGTTTACTACTATATCTACCAGTACCTAAAAATGTGGAGGCACTCAAGGACTATACTGAATGCTAACTTTACTACACAGCATAGCTTCCAAAGAACAGCTAACTAAAATCTATGAAAACTACTTCCCCTGGAACCACATAACTTAAACCCCCCACATGCCCTGGCAAAGGGGAGGAACAACTAATGTTCAGTTCCACAGTAAACCACATTTACACAGTAAAATTAGAGCAAGCCATTGGGCCTTTTTCAATAAACAATTCAATTGGCCAATTATTCTCTCATTAGAGGATGCTTACTTGTCTGGTAGTAGTCATAGATCTTGACCACAGCTGGTTTGAGTCCCTTCACTGGGTGCTCCTGGATCATTCTGAATCTGTACTGTTGAGACTTTTCTCTATGAAGCTGCAAAGGAGAAAAAGATGACTGACATGGCTGACACTTTTGGTGATGCATTCTATAATATGTCATGAAGAACAATGCAGAGGCCAAAAGATGCAATATAAATTAAAAATCTAGAAACATTTCTGATAATGTCTGAGAGACATGGGAATAAGTAGGAAGATTAAATTGTGTCATGTTCCTAGTCAGGTTTGTAATTAGAATGATCAGATGAGAGGAGGCCATTCTGTCCATTTAGTCTGTTTGTTAATTAGAAGCTAATGATCTGAGGATCTTAGTCATCCTTTTCTTGAAAGAAGCCAGAGTATCAGCTTCACAACATGGCTGGACAGTTTGTTCCATACTCCCAACACCCTTTGTGTAAAGAAGTCCCTACTGTTTTCAGTTTTCAATGTACTTCCATGTAGTTTCCAGTTGTGCTGTCTGGCTTGTTTCACGGATGTTTCTGAGGAAGCCCATTGTATTGAGTTTAGCAGCACCTTTTAGGATCTCCAGTACAGTGCCACCTTGATAGAATGAGCTTTGTTATACCACAGTTTCATTACATAAACCATGTAGAATTATGTACCCTATCATGTTTTATTTCATTACACTGCAGGTTGGAATCTCTAGCTTTGTAGAATGGGTTTTGTGCTCTGTCAGATGGAGGTACTATCCTTTGATGACATGCTAATGGGTTGATGCCACAGGAGTGTGCAGACATGACTTGACTGCACTATCACTTGTACCTGCTCAGCAGCTGATGACTCAGAAACACTGCGGAGGGCATAGCATGGGCTGAACTGAAACCAGAGGCTGTGAGGGTGGGACCACCTGAGATTCTTACCCTCAGGGCTGACCACTGTTACTAGGGCAGCACGGCTGCAGTAAGAATCACCCATTAAAGACTAGCGAGTGAGTTAAAAGTGGCAAGTCAAACGTCAGTTAATTACTCGAGTATGGAATTACTAAAGGAATTACGTGGATGTATCAAAGAAAAATAAGAAAATTTGACTTTTTCAGATAGGAAGCATAAAATAAGTAAAGTATATTACAGGAATGTACTTTGATAGACTCAGTAAAATGGAAGGGCAAGGGTCACTGTGTACAGTACCAACACAAGCAAAGAGAGCTTCCAAAATTAATTACATTTACGTTTTACATATTACATGGGTATTCAGGTGTATCCCCAAGACCCATGTGAAGTTGCACTGTAAATGAATCAGGACCCTTGAAATCTTCTCTTTTCAAGACTAAAAGGTTCGATTCTCTTGGCTTGTTGGCATTGGAAATTCCTTTAAATTTGGGAATGTACCTGGTTACATTACTGAGTCCAGAGCAGTAATACCTATTTTGCTAAAATTTGACCAAAAGTTTGCACAATATGGTGAGAAAGGTCTCAGCTACCATTTTCTACAGAATGAAGATGCCAACAAAAGCACTTGAGTGTTTTATGAGTAGCTTTCTCAAGCTCAAGTGTTTCCACTCATATTTACAGTTCATTTCTGCTACCTGTCTGTAACACTGTATGAAATGTCAGTGTCAGGTGCTTGTCCAGGCAATTCTGTATCATAGTTTTTGAATAATTTTGAATAATAAAGGACATGGTGTCCATGCTGCCCATGATGTTCTCCAGGAGGTTTGAACTCACCCCATCTAGATACACGATCACGTGACCATCTTCAGTGTCAACACGTTTGACATACGGGGCTCCTTTTAACTGTGGGAGAAACAGACATCACATGATGACTGAGAGGCAAAGAGTGAGGGTTTGCACCAGGGTCACATTTTGAAAACTGAGTAAGCGCACTCTTATGCTTCTGTATTGACTTAGGAGAAAAATAATGGAAACTGATGGCACCAGAGAGGAGGAGATCTCACCTCACTCAGAGTGTCTTTGTCAAAGACAAACCCAGACAGGAGCTTGACATTCACAATCACCATGTTGGTGCTCTCTCTCTTGCCCTTGTAGCTGTGGGGTTAAAAGGAAAAAATAATTTTGGAATGTAGCGGCAATGCTTATTAATAAGTCAGAATTAAGTGTTGCTGTGCTTTCCTAAATGAGGCCTCATCTCTCTTTCTCATGGCTGTGGCTGCACCACAGAGAAGCTATTCATGCAGTTGTGATTTAAGGTGTTTTCTCTCAGATAAGGAGCAGCTCCCAAATGGGGATGCGCCCAGCCATGCTTGGCTATCATGACCAATGGCCAGTCCTGGCACCTACAGTATCTGTCTGTGAGATTCTTGGGAACATCTGGATTGTGGTCCAAGATGTCAGAGGTCATTGTTACTCATCTCTCACCTTCACCAACCAATCAGGAACCTGCAGGGCGTGGTAGCCCCACGTGGGTCTGAAATGCCCACTAAACTTTAGACCAATCATCACATGTCTTGGTTCTGGTTTAAAAGACACTGCACAGCCCTGAAACTTTGCTTCTCTGGCCATTTTCACAACCTTAGACAATCACATGATGGCCAGTGTTGTCTGTACAGGGACTGGGCCCCTGTTTCAGCAAAGTGTTGGCCTAGGAAATGCCTGTACAAAAATGGATAGCCAATGCCAACGTGGACGTTTCGCTTGATCACCGGAGTATATGTTTGGACTGTTGTCGACAACCTGAATAAGTTTTTATTCATCAGCAGTGGTACACCAGAAGCAAACTAAGTTTCTTCCCCCTAAAAAGTGACATGCTCTGACCCGTAGTCGCCCTCTGTGCATAGAGACTTTCTACTAGTCAGCCAAACTACTAGTAGGTCCTTGAGAGAGTCACTGTCAGGCGCTTAGCCACAGCAAAAATATCTCTTGAATACGTGTGTGTGTGCATCACTGATAGATTGATTTTCTAATGGCCATAACGAATCACCTCATGATTACTGCTACAATTAATAAATTGTCCCAGTAAATTCACAAAACCCCAACAGGAATTAATAAGCTGCTAACAACTAAATGCAAAAACAGCCATCATCTCATTTGTTAACTTCTTGTTTATTGTGAACATGTGTCTGGAATATAAAGAGATGGACAGTCAGATGATCTGATCAGCAGACACTGGTGGTACTCTTCAACTCCAAGTGCTGTACTGGGAACACCACCACAACCTCACGAGACCAGAAACGTGCACTTGCCTCACATTGACGACAGCAGTGAGTGGCCTGTTCCTCGTGCTGCTGTCACATGTCATCTGTGACTCTGCTGCAATTTGGAAGGTGGAGAAGTCAGGAGGAGGAGGGATGTTGTAGTGGAGAGCCACCTGAGACAGGCAGGGAGGGGAGAGGAGACAGCAACACAGTTTCATCCATTCCAGACATTTACAATAAGTGCCCTGTGTTTGTGTCCTTTGGGGATATTGGCTAGGGTTTGGGTCAAGGATGTGGTTCAGGATGAAATTAAGAGGGCTGTTCTTCTAGCCTATGTTGTATTAGGCATGCACATTGCATCTGGATTAGTTTTGTTCTTATTTGAAAAGTGAACTGAGGATCTCGCCCTTATGTTTTTGTTCATTTTAGAGTTAAGCTTAGATTTAAGACTGGTGTCATTTTTGTAGCCTCTCAAAATCTTAGTGATGAGTGAACATTTAGGATGTATAAAAACTGACCTGGACTGACATGCAGCCTGTGCCCTGCACCTCAACACTGTACTTCCCTGGGACATCTCGCAGTGCCCTCTCCTGGTACAGCAGACTGTTGCTGGAGTCCACAGTAAACTGGTGGAGGTCCCCTTCTGTGGACTGCACTGTCACTTGGCTGGAGACCTCTTTGCTGAAAGCCTCCGCCCCATAGAGAGAGAGAGCCTGAAGAGCCACTACGGTGTCCTGTGCACAAACACAAACCACAAACAATCACTGCTTGTGCTATCCATACGCTACACAATATAGGGTCTCAGGTCACTGCACTGGAGAGTCACCCAGGAGATCAGTAGGATCCAGAGCTTGATGATTCAGACAGATCAATACCTGTGTGGAAGAGAATCCTCCATAGGAGTTCTGCTGCTTGGTCAGCCAGCTGACAATCTTGGAGGCCCGGCCCAGGTCCGAGGCAGACAGCGGTGGGTGACTAAGAAGAGCCAGCAGCACATAGGAGCTCATCTCTACTGACAAGGAGTCAGAATCCTCCGAGGCCGACTGAGACCAGTGCAGAGTGTCTCCTGAGAGAGAGGGAAACAGGTCAATTACCCAGGGAAGAGAGGAGGATGGCGATGGGTCCAAGGAGAAGTCATGCTGAAAATGTAGAAACTAAACAGGTTCTTGGCTAGAGGTTTCATAACCTGTAAATAGGGAATTATGAATAGGATTTCATCCTCAACAATAAATGAGTTTTCAATATGTGTGTCTACATGTCAGTGTATGCATTTAGATTTCTGAATTTATTTGTGTGACACTTCTCAAAAGAGAGTTCAGTTTGTACCTACATTACATAAACAGCTGGACATTTCACACTTGTGAGGTAATCAAAGGTACAACAGCAGTGCCCCACCTGGGATGAGAACCTATAACCTTCCAGTTTCAAATCAAAAGCCCAAACCCCACTCGGCTCTTTATGTGCAAATGTGTGTCTGCTCTTCCCAGTGTACTTCCAACGTTATGTGTCTGTGCATTTTGAGAAGGGTGCTGAGCTAGAGTGGAGGAGGCTGTACCCTCTCTGCTGGCCAGAGTTTCTAGCTTGGTCCATAGTTGTGCTCTGGTGTCCTCGTCCCCAGCCAGAGTGAAGGTGTAGAACAGCAGGGCTGCAGTGTAGATATTGGTCAGGTTCTGGGTGGCAGAGTGCAGGCAGGAAAGGCTGCTGTTCAAGACCTGCTCCTGAGAGAGGGAAGAGCTCCGTGACTCCCTGACCCACACGCGCTCAGTCAGCTTTTGCTTGAGGCTGCTTCTTTTCAAGGCAGGGTCTTGGAGCAGTCTATACAACTAGCCTACAATGGGGCTGTGGCTAGAATGACGTCTAGGAAAGTGGAACCTTCAGCTTTATTTTAATAAGTTGTTTTATCTACATGATTCAATTTAGATTGAGCAAATTAGCAGCTTGAACAAATTCCCTGGAAAGAATTGGAACCTGCAATAAAGCCACTACAAATGACAGTCATGATCTACAGAAACACCGTTTTTTGGCTGAGGAATAAAGGATCCATTTGTTTTTTATGTATTTATCTTTAGCAGGAGAAAGTAAGAAAGCCACTGTGTGGACTCTGTCCACCTCACAATTTAATATAGTTTATAGGAAATGATAACAAATAAATTAAGGCTGAAAAATATGGGGGTGTTGTTCATTTTCAAATCCCTATATGTGATCCGTGAGCAGTGTGGGGAGGAGAGTACTCTTGCCATGAATTACATATGGACTAATATAGCTGACCCACATGGTCACTGTACAAATTGATTGATAACAGATGGTTGTCCTTGAGTTGGCTGCAGTTTATATGTATTGTGTGTGCTGTTCACTCTGGCTTCCACCACAGATTCCCATAGGCAAAGACCCAACCAGGATACAGTGTCTATTCAGTGTTAGTGCAGTGCAGGATGACACAGAACAGGTGGAGAGCACGTGGTTACTCACTGTCTTAGACATGTTGAGCTCCAGCATGGCTGCAGAGATGTAGGCAGTCAGGGTCACCTCATCGCTCACACCTCCCTGAAACACAGTCCTCACTTTATTACATGCAAGTTTACAATAGTATGATACACAAATATCACAAATAGTCCATGCACTATTCCACACAACTGTATCGCATAGCACACCCTGGGCACATGTTCTCCAGCTGTCTAACCCTCTGTGCCCCTCTCTCCCTCACCTTCATCCTGTTGTTAAAAAGCCTGCCCACACTTTGGAAGCAACCGTTGGGCTGCTGGTGACGGGTGAGCCAGTCCCTGGTGCTGGAGATGATGTTGGGGTCAATGTAGATATAGGACTGGGCTCCACCAAAGGACTTCATCACAAAGGCAGTCAGCCTGGGGAGAGGAGAGAGTTGGAGTTAAAGTCTCAGTAGTTCAGCACAGAGCCCCCACAGGTGGTCTATTACAGGACTAAGCAATGCAGACCTATCATTGCAGAAACACCATAGGTAGTCTGTGCTTAGCAGATTGATCACAGTAATGATGTTTCTCTATTGACTGCAGTGTAGTGGGGCCGCTGTGTGTTGCCCAGGGTGGTGCTGCCCCTCCTATGTGTGGTGTGACTGGGAATCTTTCGGGATGAAATACACTATAGTAATGTTTTTATTACTTTTTGACTCATATGCTGACTAACATAAAATAAAATCAGTTTAAGAATTTTAAGTGAAATCTTTAGGCCTCCTTTCTTGCCGACTAGAGATGATGAAATGTGAGTCTGTGTGTCAGGGCTGCCTGGCCTCCTGCCCGCTCACCATGTGTTTCCAGAATCATCACTGTTCCCAAAGGCACTGTAGGAGCCATCAATGCGCATGTAGTTGAGCTGCCTCTGGTAGCCTGTCCAAGGTGGAGAAACAAGTCATGCTGCAGCTATTGAAGAATCTGATACTTGTACTAATAAGCATTTGGTGTGGTTTTCCTTACAGTGAAATCTTAATGGTCAATTTTAATAACTTCAGTTTAATAAATTGGTAGTTCACTAAGGGATAAGTTAGGGAACTGAGAAGCTGGAACACAATGCAAATGGTAGTAGGGTCACAAGATCCAAATATGGTCTGCTATTTGCATTGCAAATGATTAAGAAAGCATACATACATGTAATACACTGGAGTTAGTTTTGTTCAGTTATATAGGTCCCAGTTTTAAACTCTGGAGATAGAAAATGTGTTTATTCTGTAATTTTATTCCACAAACGTGAGGGGTAACATTTGTCTTCTCTGTATCGACAGCTTGTTCCCTCCTACCGCTCTTCAGGAACTCTGTGGCTTTGTTCCAGATCTCCTGTGTGAGTTGACCTGTGCTCTCCAGGTACTTTAGGATGTAGATGTTAGGGGCAAATAGCACCATGTTCTGCTCTCCACAGCCGTAGGGCATGGCTAGGAGTCGGTCCAGGTTCTGTAGGGCCCGGCCCAACAGGTCTCCTGCACACAGAAAAACAAGGAATTGGAGGGATTGGAGGGTTGCTCTGTCAGGACAAAATATTTTGCTGAGGACAAAGTTTATTTAATCATGTGTTCATGCTAAAGAGTGATAAATTAGATTGTTTTCTATATTTACCCAGAACAGAGAGTGAGGCCCTGGCTGATCCCTCCACAATGTCTTCTGGTAGCTGGAGCTGGACCTCCTCCTTCACGAGGCTGCCTGCAATCAGACAGGACAGTGAGGTACAGGGAAGAGCAAAGAGCAACTTGGATGAGTGTCCAACTTGTAGGAGGGTGAGGGGGAGACATGTGTAAACAAGTCTCTCTGGATTTCCATTAAGAAGCAGAGATAACTGGGGTTGGAGATGTTGAAAGAGAGTGATGAGGTGTGTTCATCCTTATTCTTTTATAACTGCTGTTCCTTCTCATCAGTCCCAGAGAAATACATTGTTCTGTATTTATCAGTTCTAATACACAGCCACAATCACTTCTGAAAGAACTCATGTCATAAAGAGTTTTTGTGCATTGCACTGTGTTTCTAAGAAGTTTTTTTTTTAACCAAACTCCCATGAATAAGCTGAGGCAGCTGAAAGTCAGTGTCAGACATTAGAGAATCTCACAGACTCACCTTTTGGACACAGCAGCCAGTTGTAACTGATAGTCTTTTCTGTTCCTTCAGCCTGTGGGTACAGGAGAAAATTTATTAATCAAGAGTGTGGAAGGACTGGAGTTTTCATGTGCATTGACACGTGTGCATCTTCTGCACTTCATGACAGGTTGTCAGTTGTTTGGCTCTCTGGTCTTTGAATCCTTTCAAAATGATGTAATGACATATAGTGATTATACTTTTGTCATGGCCTACATATAGGCTCTTGTTCTTAGAGAGGATTTCTGATCAGGTTTAAGTGAAATAAAGTTAATTTAAAAAGTAGGGTTTTATTTTTCCACATCTCCATTACGTTCATTTAGGGATTGTGCTTTACACTACCTGTTTTTTCCAGTTTGGTTTAACAAACCCACAGTGTTTAGAAAGGTCTGAAGTTAGCAATATTGGACCATTGATCTCTGTTTTTCTCCTGTTGCTGATCAGTAGAACTAAAAAATAGCCATATATTTTGTTCATTGATCCACTGAACTGTGGCATCTGGTAAAGTTTGTGTTGTAATTAAGTAAAGTGTGATGCTTAAGTGTTTGAACTTAATTAACAGGTTTGTACAGCCAGATATGCTAGCTCTATCTATCATACTAGAGGACAAGATCAAGCTGAGCTGCAGGTCCTCACCTCCACCAGCAGAGTCTGTATGACTGTATCGATGCGTCCTTGCTCAGGCACCGACACCACTTCGTTGTCACAGATCATCTCTGTCTGAACTGCCTCTGCACTTACGGACACATTCACAGCACCTAGAAAAACAGATTCACAGCACAACTGTCCAGCTGGAACCAGACAGTCACTGAGAAACTCACAGCACAGCAATAGAGACGTAACTTACCCAGGACAGAGGCTACCAGGGTCCAGCGGAAGGTCTTTCCTTGGCTAGCACACAGACAGGAACTATACTCGCACCCTGGGCAGGGCTCCAGAGTGAAGTCAGAGGATGGGGCTGGACTCACCTTTACCTGGAGTGACAGGTCAGCACATCATCTCCCCACTCACACACCTGCCCCAATTTATGTTACCTGTCCTCTAGATTATGCTGCTGTCATGCTATGATTAATGCTTCCGTATTTCTAAATGACTTTTTTTTTAACATTTAGAGCATACAGTGTATGGAAATTCTGGTTGTACACACTAGGGTTCTGTAAAAACCTGGATAGTCTTTTGCAGACAGGGTGAGTTTCAGACAAGTGCAACAAGGCTCAAAGCCTTAATGCAGGACTGAGAAAGTTCATAAAATCACATGATACACAAAAATATCTAGAAGTATTAAACATAAGTTAAACAATATTTTCAGCTGGTATTTTCTTTTACCTTAATGCAGATCCTGAGTGTATTTCCAATATAGACATTGCATGTCTGTGTGGTGTGCTCAGCAATATTTAAACATCTACCGGCCAACCAATGTCGGTGAGATGAATCCTTACTTTAACCTAACTGACCAGATGGAAAAATGAAATTTGTGTTTTAAGACCCTACCCACACTTCACAGCACATAATTCTTCCAGTTCCTGATCCACCATGTACACTGTTCTCGTTTTCAATATTAAATGTAAAAATGAAAAGACAAATGTGTGTGAACGAGATTGGGATGGATTCCTGACCTTTTACACCCTTTCCTTTTGCAAAGCCGAGCTAAAGCAGCAGCACTTGAGCCACAATGAGTAGTGAGAGCAATTATTTTCACCTTAAAAACATTACACACTAGTTCACACCATAATCTTTGGAAAGTCCTTGGGTCGATATCATAATTAAATTAGTGGACAGATCAGAAGAGAGTGGTCTGGTGTGAGAGAAGCCCTGGTGCAGTTGTAGGGAAGGGCAGTTCTACCATGATGCACTTGGACATGTAGTTGAAGACGGTGGCCTTGAGCTCGAACCGCTCTCCCCTGATGATGGAGTAGGGCAGGGTGAGCTCCACGAAGAAGGGCTGGAAGGTGGTGAGCCTGACAGATGGGGCCAGGCCCAGTCCTATCGGGGACAAGCAGAAGGCCCCAGCCTCCCATGTAGTGATGGTGTCAGGTACAGTGACTGGAACCTGCGCTGAGCCAGACTCCCTGTAGCGAGGATGCCAAGATGGGACAGGTACAGACATTAATTGACCTGTATCAAAGTGGCTGTTCCAAATCCAAGCTCTGTGGTATCCTACTGTTGTGGGCTGCTAATGCCAGCAGCCATATCACTCTGCAACTCACAACTAGCAACCCACTGAAGCTAAGCAGGTGTGAGCCTGGTCACTACCTGGATGGGAGACCACCTGGGAAAAACTAAGGTTGCTGCTGGAAGAGGTGTTAGAGGGGCCAGCAGAGGGCGCTCACCCTGCGGTCCATGTGGGTCTTAATCCCCCAGTATAGTGAGGGGGAAATTATAATGTAAACAGGTGCCGTCCTTTGGATGAGACATAAAGCTGAGGTCCTGACTCTCGGTGGTCATTAGCTGTTGTGTGGTGAGAGTACTGGTGCATCATCCAGGTGGATGCTGCACATTGGTGGTAGTGGAGGGGAGTCCCCCTTACCTTTAAAGGGCTTTGAATGGAGTGTCCAGAAAAGTGCTATATATAAGCAATTATTATTATTATTATTAATGCTGAATGAGAAGGGCCTGTGACCTATGTAACCTTGAAGTTACTATTAACTTCAGTGTGGGTGGACTTTTAAAGCATCTAAACATGTGCCTTTCTGAGAACCCTGCAGATAAATGCTTGGATATCAATGCCTGAGCTCACAGTGACAAGCAGCTTAATGCTTTTACAGAACACGTTGTTGACCATTGTAGCCAGGATTAGGAACAGTCCTGCAGTGCACTCACCCAACTGGGACAAGGTCCCAGAGCCAGGTCTCAGGGAAGAATGTTCGGACCGTCTGCACTACTGGGATTGGAGCAGGGCTCATCATGAGTCTTTCAATTTTAGGTGTTAAAAGTCGAACTAAAGATAAGAAATGAGGTCAGAGCACTGAGAGACTTGTATAACACTAGGCATGATCATTAAACATTTGTATTGAGTTCCTAACAGCCTTGGTTGTGTTTTCCCAGCTCTGTTCTTTATGCCTAGAAGGATTCAATTCAATTCAACTATATTTGTCATTATGCTTTCACGGGTGCGTAGTATAGTTACAAGCGTTTCTCATTAGTCACTCAGGCGCAGTATATAAATAGAACAGAAGACAAGACAATGGGCAGTAACACAATAACAATAACAGTGTAATCAAAACTGTGCAAATACGCAAACGGAGAAAAAAATACAACAGGACAAAAACAGTGCAAAAGTAGTTCGGGGAACAGTGCAAAAATACGGTGATTAATAAATATTCCAACTAGTATAGTTTTAAGTATAATAAGTATATATTCTGTAAGTATAGTACAGTTTTAAGTATAAGAATGCATATGAAGCAATGCCTCTGACTTCATTCCACATGTACATCTGGGGACACTCCTTTATCTTTAGAGAAGTGCTGCTTTCGCATGTTCCCCAGGTGTAGTGATTTTGGTAGTTTCACCATGCTGGTCTTGTAATCACCAGCTGTTACATCAAAGATTAATGTAAACACAGCTTACCATGATGCCAACCATATTCTCTATATTGTTGGGTATAGAAAGTCCATCCCTTGAATAGCAGGCAGTCAGGCTTATGCAGAAACATATTTGTGATAGTTCTGATCCTCAGGTGCTGCAGAGGACAGTGTGAGGAGATCAGTCCTTTAAAAACCACGTTCCAAAATAACATTTTCTCTTTCACTGCTGACAAAGTATTAAATTACAGAGCCTATTTTTTACTAAGTGATTTAAGAACAACACGTTTCCGGACCTTTATTTATTATTTTCAAACTCACAGAATTGTTACTTATTTCATCTCCTTCATAAGCAGGATGAATAAGTAGATGCTTATCGTGATTATTTATGCAAATCAGGACCTTTGTGCCATGCTGCATTGATAGTTCTTGACCATTCCCAGGGGCTGCATCACCCTGTACCTCCATTTACCTTGATTAACGTTTTTACTACTTTTACTGCTCCACCCAGCCTGGCTTTTCTCTGAGAGATTTCTATTCAAGGACTTTCCTTACTATTATACTATGCTAAGGAAGGCGACATGCTTACATTGAAAGTGTTTTCAGCATTCCTGGGTGAATCCGGGTCGTGTATTATATAAGAACGTTTCTTCACTCTCACCGGCAGGCAGTCTTTGGGCTTGTCATAAAAGTAGTGGTTATTATAGGAGATCGCATGTATAGGCTGTGAATCATAGATCTGATATTGGGAAAATATGGAGAAACAAGAGATTTATCAGTATAAAATATACAGGTAGTCAAGAAAAACATTTTATTGCTGCACAAGTTGTTAATTTTATTTCAATACCATTTACGCCAGTGCACTGACACAATCAGTGCCTCTCCTATAACCTGATCTGAAACTAAATTTAGTCAAAGTCTCTCACCTATACTAGACTATACTGTAATTGTCTGATCTCACTACAAAACTCAATGCCCTCTCCTGTATTCTCTACATATCTGTAGAGAAACAGATGAAAACCGGAATGGTAAACTCTTAAATCTCTTGCATATACTGTATACTTGCATGTAAACAACAGTCACAGCTCATTTGCCATATTTTCATTGATATAAATATTGCTGTTACAATGAAGTGTTCTGCTAGTGTGTGTGGTGCAAGTGAAAAGAAAAGCAAAGCTTTTACTCTGGAACAACAGCTTGATGTATAAAACAATACAAGAGAAAGGAATGAAAGTGGTATCATTCACTCTACTAGGCTTAGTCATGTTTAGTGTTGCAAAAATCTAAAACAATTTGTTTGACCCTCCTAGACTGTGCTATTTCTCATGGCTATTCAATGTAAATGTGGGTGCATATTATTCTTTATCGAATATTTCACTTTATATCTGTATAAAATCACCATAAACACATTGTGGAGAAAATCTAAACTAATAATATTAAGAAAATATACCTTCCCATTGAATCAATGGTTTCTATTACGGAATGTTTTCTAGGAACACAACTATCACGTTACAGCAGAAACAGCAGTACGGTGTTCTTCCCCTCTGGTGACTACTCTAGGGACAGTTGCTCCATTACACAAGGTGACATTCTAGGTCTTAGTTCTTAAATTAGAAATTATGTGCAATTTTGATTCAAAGTAGGACAACACCATAGTAGCAACTGAAGATGTAATTTCAACAATGTGTATATCTAGACCACCAGTAGTTCCAGTAGTAACATGACTTCAGTATTACTAGTGTGTCACCCTCATAGAAACAGTGTGTGCTGTCGTGAGTCTTACTTTTGCAGTCAGCTCTTGCTCTGGCTCCACCAGTAGCACACTGCGGTCAATGGCCTTCAGGGCACATAGTGATCCAGGATGGGCACTCAGGTGCACAGCACTGTCAGCTCCCGGGACAGACTGAGGGGACGCAAACTTCAGGGACACCTGAGGCACAAACATGGGAATAAGAAGCTGACATGCACACAGAACCTACATAAGAAAAGTTAAATTGGAAAGGGATCAGAAGCAGCTTGTGCCAGGCTCCCGCAGCTCTTTGAGTACATTGGTTGGAACACTGTTTCACTGTCTGTGGGAATGTACATACTGTATGTCCAGAGGTTCTGGTGGGAGGTATGTAAAAAAATATCTTTGATCTTTATAATACAGTTAGATCCTCATCCTCTCACGTGCATCTTGGGAGTTTTGCCTGTGCAGCTGCTGAACCATAGGGAAGTAGTCCAGCCTGTTCTGATGCTGGCAAGAAAGGCAATCATGATCAGGTGAGTGGGTTGGTGACGAGCCTCCCTCTCTAGCCCTCTGGGAATTACTAAAAAAAACTTGATCTCTTTGGAAAAGTTAAGATTCATCCTAAAAGGTGAGCTGGACTGTTTTAAAGATTTGTGGGATAAGCCTTTGAGAGCATTAGGTTTAAAAGAGGAGCTCAGTATATACTCCTAAGCCATTATATATAGCTATGCTATAACCTTTATGCCTTTAAATGGTAAACTCTGATACACCTGTGACTGTACCTGTTTTTTTTGTTTGCTTGTTTTTTGTCTTTTTTCTTCTTTCCACTTTCACTCTTATTTTTTTTCCTTAATTCCATTTTTCGTTTCTTTTTCTTACATTCATTGTTATTCTCTTAAAAAATGTAAAAGTGTAAAAAATGATGTCTCTGCTGTGATATTTAATAAACAGAATTGAAAAAAAATGGGAACACCTCTGACCTGCTGACTTGCACAGTAATATAGGACAGAACAAAAACTAGTGGTGCCATTGAAAGCAAGACTTACCTTGTGTCTGAAACATTTTTCCACCTGGAAGTCTGAGCTGTGTGCGAGGACTCTCTCATTGGGCAGGACAGCATATACCAGAACATGAGCTTGCGGGGACAACTCATGGCTCACAGGCAGGAGGAAGGACACCTCCCCTTCTTTCACTGTAACAGACACCACAGGCACATCAGGCACTTCAGAGCAGGGGAGTTGACTGCACGTGCATCAATGGGAGAAGTACAGCAGCCCTCAATGACATGGGGCACTGACCAGGCCACAAGAGGTCAGCGCTGCTCAGAAAACCAAGCATGACAGATGCCATCCAACCCAGGCGATGCTCACTTTGAGTGCACCATTGGTGGGGCCTCATTGATATCTGTTAGTGTGAATTTCTCTGAAAAGTACCTTACTGATTTTTCTTTAAAATTTTGGACATTCTGGAAGTCTGTGGAAATACAGCCTGGTAGATCACTATGCTACTTTTCACACAGAATGCTCAGTGCTCCGTGTGCAGGTCTTCCACCTGTAATATTAACCTGACTTCTCATTACTTAAATTGAAGGAGCTGGTTACGGCACAGTTTTATAAAGGAGTTGTCAGCCAGAGAACAGACTGGTGGACAAGGTCTCAGACCAGCAGAGGACCCCCTAAAAACGGGGTGCCTTCAGTTATCCACACAACCCACAAACCACCCACAAACCTCAAGCATTCAGAACACCATTAGAAGTACAATATGTATGTAATTTTTTAGCAATAGTTCAGTTTTTATTGGTCCTCTGTTTAGGAATTTGTTTACCATCACTTTGCTTTTGAAACAGCCGATTAGTGATTGGCTGTCGTTTAACTGACTCAGGTGCATAGAGACCAGTGTGAGGGCGGGGCGAAAACGACTCAAACACACCTGAACCTGCCAGCAGGGGCTCCACCATGTGTCCACTGATTAAAATGGCTCCTCTGGAAACCACCTGACAGCACATAGAGGAGAGAATCAAACTCATCTGCTGCTCACCAAGAACACAGGATAACATTTACTTATCTCCTGTAATATATTAGCTTAAAGTCTCCTGTGAGCGATCTGGGCCATTAGAGTTGGGATGTATCCTGCTGTCTGTAATGCTGAGTGACCTGACCTAAGGACCCCCTTAAGTCTCAGGTCACTGAGCAGGTTTTTGTGATTTTTTTTATTTTTGTGATTATTGTGATTTTTGTGCTGCTCCGCCCTGGATTGCAAAATACTGCAAGGTTGGTGAAGTCAACGCAGCTCATTACCGGCTGTGAGCTACCAAACATCCAGGATATCTACTCAGCTAGATGTCTTAAGAAGGCCAGGTCTATTCTCAAGGACCCCAGTCCAGGTCATATACTGTTTTCTCTCCTAATGTCCGGTAAACAATATCGAAGCATTCAGTCAAAGACCAACAGATTACGGAACAGCTTCTACTATAGCTCCAGGCAATAAGACTGCTAAATGGCCAAGCTACAGTTGTGACCATCCCAGTTCTGTGTGGGTTCATGCCCTCTGCCGCTCCACCCTGCCCGTTTCGTCACACAACACCTGGGGCACGAACCCGGGTCTCCAGGGTAATCCAACAGGGAGCCAGCCACATGAGCTAAAGGAGACCTCCCCCAGCCCAGGCAGCTGAGGTCCCTGCTACGCGCAGGGAGGGCGATGATGTCACCGTACCAAACTAGCTCCGCTATACCCTCCCCTGCTGACTTCGCCTCGGCGAAGGAAACTCCCATCCGGGTCACGGCACCAATATTTCCCCCTGCTGACCTCGCAGAAAAGACATTTCATTGCCAACAACTACTGCTGCACGCTGTATTGTTGTGCATTTGATAAACAAACTTTGATTTGATTTCATTTGATTTTGCAGTTGGGATGTTAGTAATGACAGTGATGTAAATTCCCACACTCTGCCCCTGTCTCCTCAAGCTTTAGAGAAAATTGTCTCAGCATCGGAACAAAAGCTGTCCTTTTCAGTAGGACTGTTGTAGCGTGTGTTAAATGCCATTCCTACTACAGCTTAAAAACTAGTACCTGTAAATCTGTTGCTCATAACTCCTGTACTCTTCCTAGTTCTTTCAGGACTGCAGATCTCACCCCTTCAGCCCACCCTGTAGTCCAGTCTTGATATCTCGTTTTGGCATTCTTAGTGGAAAGCTATAGAAGGAATTATGTCTCAGCACCTCCATGGGTTTCTTGTTATCCAGAATATTGTAATGAATCTAGTTTCAGACATCATAATAGTATGGGGATGGCTCTAATATGGGTGAGAAATGATGTGTTGTGACATTTGTTTCAATTGTGTAAATGGTCTTGAACTTCTGATGGGACCATCAGGCATTGTCATGTTCATGTTCCTGTCTTATATAATCATTTGATTATAAAACTGGAGGGAGAGACTTTTGGTCAGTGGTTGCATGTGGTGTTTTAAATTTTGGCCTAGTACTTTGTACTTTCCACATGCTACTGCTGGCCAGTATATTTCACAGACTGGATTAACTTTCATTGCTGTGCTGATGATGCTCAGCTTAACATGACACTCACATTGTGTGTCGTACACATCAAACATCGGATGTTGAAAACCTTTTTAAAGTTTAACTTGGACAGAGAGGAAGAATTATAATGGGACCTCAGAATCAAAACAAGCTCTGTCCTTCCTTGTTACACCTCTATGTGCTCTTGCTCAGGCATGTGCCGTCATACGTAGGCACAGCTGTACTAAAAACAGGTGTTCTCTTTATTCAAGTCCCGCTGTCATGGGGTCCTGCCTTTCCCAAGATCCCTGACGTGTAACTGCCTTTAACTTCACAAGGGCCAGGATTGTGTATGAAATATACAGGAATAACAAGGACCAACCTCAGCCTGTCTTTTTCTGGAAACAGAGAAGGAAAGAAGACATCACATTTTAATCTATGCCCTCAAAAAAACGACTTACCAGGTAGTAAAAGTCAATGGATCCGACATCTGCCTCAATGTCTTTCTTAAAGAAAGAATATCGGGCTCTGATGGCCACTTGTGTCCCACATTGTAGTGTCTGATCAATCTTCTGGACAGAGATAAAGCTGCTACTTGGTTTATCACTGCGTGTGACAGAGTGGCTGCCTTTCTCGTACCTGGGAGCCCGAACGTCTTGAGGGCTTATAGAGGATTCAGCCTGCAGAGAAACAAAGAAGAGTCCAAGAGGCCTTTCTTCTTTTCCTGTGCTGATCACACCCTGTGTAAGGTGTTGCCAGTGTGTGCTCTTGTTCACTCATTCCTGAGAAACAGTGAGAATTTTTACAGAGATCTACTAGGCAGTCTGTCAGAATGCCACCTTTGTAAAGGGGGTTCACGCTGAGCTGATTCCACAAGTAAGGATGAAGACGTGACTTAATGACGTCTGGGTGTGCAGCAAGAATCAAGCATAAAGATAAACAGTACTGACCTCCAGCCACATTGTTGAATGTGTCCACTGTGAAGTGTTGAAAGAGAAGTGAATGATCCCTTGGCTGTCAGTGGTATCATTCAGTAGAATTTCTTTTGGCCAGGAATGTTCAATGGTTACATAGACTCTGTGATTGGCAACAGGAGATGAGTCTCGCCGCACCACTCTAATCTGAGGACAAGAGAAAGGCCTTATGTTTTTTTATTTGTCCACTTACCCCAGCATGATAGAAGAAAGCCAACCAACTCCAGGCAGAGTGCCAAAATACAGGGCTCCAGAAAATATTTTTTTTTAATAAAATGAAATATGATGAATTTGATTTAACAGGACCCCAAGAAACAGAAAACACTGCAGTTACTCACTTTGCCCTGTAGGGGGATCCCCTGCTCATAGTGCTTGGCTGTATCCAGAAACTCAACATTTCCCAACAGGTGGGTGAAGCGTGTGTCATCAATTCCTGTCCGTACCACTCCTGGAAATGGAGCACACAGACAGCATCATGTGGCAGTCCTGCCAGTGAGCTAACGAGAGCTAGTTTCAAATGCCAGTGATTGATGTAACAGATAGCTTCTTTATACTCCCACCTATCGGCTTTAAATTTGATTATCTGGAACCACCAGCAGACCTGTTCCTCCATATGTTTGAGGATTAGAGCTTACACACCTGACTGTGATGTGGCTGTCAAGGTTTCTGATGCAACTCTTGCCTGTTACGCTTGGGCTGATGGCGGCTCACATCCCGGCACTGTCATTGGCAACCAGCGCTTTCGCAAGGGGTCTCAATCCCAATATTAACCCGTGTGAGCTCAGTCGGGACACATTTCTCAAAAGCCGCTTATTTTTCTATCATGCAGCCAATAATTCAATTATTCTCAAGGAGCAGATTATTTAGGGCTTTCTCTCTCCTCATCCCATAGCTCTGACATTTTGTGAACTGTGCCCAAGTCCTTTTACTGGAGCCCTGAATGAGCAGTGAAATTTTCTCCTGCTGCCTTTATTTTCTCTGTTCAAAGGAAGTTGTTTCTCCTCTTTTTTCCATCCTACTGGCAGGGGCCTTATCAACTTCAACTCGAGTCATTTTCACTGGGAGTCTCAGTCTCTAAGGCAGACGGCGCATTGTTTTTTCTCCTGCGATGCTTACAAGGCAATCTGTTACCTACCGATTCATTTTTCCTTCATGCCTGTCTCCATCAATCTTTCAATTAACCTGCAACCATTTCTCCCATACCCCTCGTTGAAGCCTGACACCATCCGAAGATCCCCGAGGCTCTGAAACCCTGCATTTGGAGCTCAGCTTGTAATTCACCATGGTCCTGAACTTAAGGCTCAGCAGCATAACATTGTCAGCGTTGCTACCTGATATGAAAGCAATTCACTGCAAAGACCAAAAACTAGCAAGGCATGAAAGTGGTGTCATGAAGCTGTCTGAGATAGAGCGACAAGTTGGTACAACTTTGGACAGGTCCTGTAATTCCGAAGACGCATCGGACTGCGACTCCTCTCTGCTGCCCTAAGGAACCATGTGTACCTCAGAGATCACTGCTGTCGAAGGTCCCCACCTGTTCCGTGTTCCTCTAGCTCAACGTACAAGCGAAGCCTGTCCTCGAGCTGCCCTTCATTCTGCATAAACTCTGTCACGTTGAAGGTGTGAGAGAAACAGCCGGTCTTGTCCGTCTATAAGAGCAAAAGCACACTGACATCCTACAAACCCCAGCAGAGTTGTGGATCATACCAGATGAGGAGATTCACAAAGTCTTTTAATGGGATAGTTTGAATTGTACAACTTTGTTATATATTTTTTCTCACTTATTGTATGTAAAAATAAAACAATAACATTTTAAACATGTTTAAGTTCCAATATTCTTCAAAACCTTGCTTTAAGAATTTATTATATTGCCAGTATGAAAAGGGCACATTTTAAAAAACTTCAGATAATTCAGATACCTGCTGCACGTTCTGGTCATTTTTATGAACTTACCTCATCAGTTACTGTGCGGCAGATTGTCACATTATCGAGAACTTCATGTTCATATTGACTACGTTTCCGGCATAATTCCAGCTTTGCTGTGCCAGACACTGGCTTCCCATATGTGTACCTGCAAACGGACAGGAAACTAAACCGTCTTTCACATATTGGTCTTTGCTCTGCTTCTAGTTCCTAGTGGGCTCCAGAGTGTTACCCATGCCAACTGGTGCCAGGAGGGACTGTAGTTCTGCCAGCCTATCTGGAAAGCGTCAGGATGATCTTGGAGTGGTTCTCTTTTCATGGCAGGGCACCACTTGTCAGTACCGGTCCAGGGCCTGCAGAATTGATCCTTCAAGTCCTGCACCCACAATATGTACCTCGTTCTGTCATTTAACAGTCTTTAATAATATGCATCTCTAGGGTGCAGGAGAAGACAAGCAGAGAGAAGTAAGAATGAAGGGAGACAAACTCTCAACTAGTAAAGGCACTGAAGAGAAATGTGTAGACCCAGGGTCAATATGTGCATGCCAGTACACAAGTACACTTGTTTCTTCAGTAAAGAAACTACAGCACGATGTTACACTTCAGGAAAGTGTTTACTGAAACACTTTTACTTCTTTTATTTAATGTAGACAATGGGGAAAGGTAGAACACATTCAGTACTAGTGTAGAAAACATGGGAAAAGGGAAAAGGAATTTAGGTAGAAGCAAAACATTAAAAGGGAAATAGGCAAAGAAAATGGCACCATATATCCCAGGAGTTTCTCTGTCTGTCTTCTGGCTGAGTGAATTTGCTCACTTGTTCAGCTATCGTTCTGTTCTCGTCACCTAGAGTCTAAGATTAACAACCCAAATGCTACTATAAATCTCTTTTGTTCTGTTGTCTGTTAGTCATTGGTTTGAATTAGATACTCCTTAATTGTGAGTGTTTTGGATTAATATTTTGCTCATTTTCCACATCTAAGAAGGCTGTTGATTCATGTGTTCCCACCTCAATGATCATTTTAACTCGGAATTGTAATGTTGCATTTTCCCTGTTAACAGCTGTGTGTCATTAAGTGGCAGTTGAATGAACAACACTTTGGTTCTAGAGACCCAGAACACTGGTTCCTTTAAATTATCATTGTTTTAAACATTAAGTTACTGAAGATACATTATATTGTTTTATGCTTTATCCAAAAAATGCATTATAATACTTCTGAAGTTTACGTTTGCCGTACTTGAGGATTCAGACTCACTTGCCGCAGACTTTAGCTGTGACTTCAGTGTCCAAAATGAAGATCGAGTCCGGAAGATGAGTCTCGACTTCAAATTTTGGCAGGACTGTGAACAGGAAGCAAAGAATTAGGTGTTACAGTCGCCTCTGAGATCTCATCCAACACATGGTCTTACAGTCATGCGTCACACCTCCGTCTGTGAGGCAGCTCTTTCGCCTCCACTGCAGGAGACAGGCCAAGCTCAGCCCGAGGAGCGTGCTGCCCGGCTCCAAGCACTTACCAAACTCCTTGACTTTGAAGTGTTGGGAAACTCGTTTGCTTTCTTTTGCCAAGACTGCCAGGGTATATGTGCCTAGTTGGGCTTCTGGATTCAAGGGGTGTGACAGCTGCAGTATGCTCCCGTTGGATGTCTGTTTGAGCCACTGACTGATCCTGTTGCCTGCCGGGTCCTGGGGGTTTAGAGAAGAGAAGACAGGGCGGCTTTTTCAAAGCGGTACAAGCAGCACATGTGACCTCATCTATGCTTCCCTTCTTTAGCCTTGAAGGGGTTTTGCAGATCTGAGAATCTAATCAGGAAAGAACCAGGTCACAGAACACTGCCTGGGGATCTGTTTACTTTCATTAGTAGATTTATCCATTTCAAACAAAATTCCTGGACATGCTGGTTCTTTGTTTACCCTCTTAAACTACCCTCTTGTGATTTCTAGTGCCCGATTCACTGCAGGATTCCCCATCAGTTATCATCTGTGTGACCTCTGGATCCAAAAAGGTGATTAAATGAGATTGTGGAAAAAGTCTGGAATCTCCTCCATTGGAATACTGTCCTTATATGTCTAAGGCACAGTGGTTCTTACCCTGAGCTCCACAACGTCGTACTGCAAAAGAGAAACACAAACATAAGCAGGTTTACTTTGGCTTCACCAATTATCTCACTACATACAACACGCAATACTTCGCTTCTGCACTGTACACACAATAAACCTGCAGGTTTCCAGCCTCTCTGTTCCAGCACCCCTCCTTCCAGAATAATGGCTGCAGCTGGCACACCAAGTCATACAGGAAACATGTACGCAGTACAGCAGCTCCCTTCACCTTCATTCAGTCAATTTGTTTTGCTTTTCTCAGAAGCTCTTTTGCCTCTGATCCTTGTGGGCAAGCAAATTTTGTGAAGCCTTCTACCCTCATTTCTTTCCCTCTTTTCTTTTCTCGTTTGTTTTTCCCCCTCATTCTGCTGCTGATGTATTGATCAGTGGAGGAGTGTGACCCTCTGACCTGGAGCTGCTGTTTGTCTTCACTGATCAAACAGCACTGCTTTGACTACCTGTTTGTCCACATGGTTGCTCTAAACTGCTATCAGCAATCTTTAACACAGAGATGATCTCACAGTGCTGGTCAGATGTACATTGCCAGTATGAACATATGCCACAGTACTGCATTGTTGATCCACAGGCTGTGTCCATCTGTACATGAGGTACTGTACATCTGTTCAGCTGTATCTTCCCTTTGTGCTTCAGATCAAGGGAACAACCTGCCGTTCTTATATAACGGCCTTAAACAGCTATTTCTGTTGCCTGCTTATAGGATATCCTGCAGCATGTGTCGTACAGGCTGTTCAGCCGTTTCTCAGCTCCTCCCTCTTACTTTGTCCTGTTTATAAGGCAGGTCCTTCATCCTTCATCAGCAATTCCTTTCACCTCTGTTCTCTGCTCACCCAGCCACTCTGATTGACCATAAACCTCTGTAGCTGTGACATCTGTGTGTATTCCCCCCGCCCTTGGTGTACAGCAGGATTCTAGAAAGGCCTTACCCCATAAAGGTCTACTTTAGAATACCATGATAAAATCAGAAGAAGCCATATTGAAACATTGTGATAAAGTGTAGAAAGTTGAAGTAAAGCTTGCAATCCATTAAATCCGTGGTCAAATATAAGTATAAATATAACACTCTATAAGTTAACATAGGTAAATGTCCAAATAGAGAAGATGAATTGGGTGACGCAGAAATTAACTATAGTTAATACAATCTAGTGTTTCTTGGCTGCAATATTTACAGTGTTTCCACAGTGGTTTCATTAAGGTACACACAAAAGGGAATAAAATGCTAAATATGAATTACTTTCTACAGTATCTACAATGTAGATAACAGTCAGACCCTTCAGTGTGATTGGACTGGCCAGTCAACGTGCCCCATCGTATGGAAGCATTGCCGTAGATGTAGACATGGGTGTGAAAGTGTAACAGCCCCAGAACTGATCCTTGAGTTATGCCACTCATTTGCTCACCCACATCGAGGTTCCTCTCCTTGTTAGAGCTCTCTGGCACCAACTAGTTCTCTCTGACACTACTGTTACCGCATCTGGACATGAACTTGTACAGTGTACATATAGGAAAAAATAACGTGAAGAAATTCTCACAGGATGAGATTGGAAACATACCACATCATTGACAGGAACAAAGTTCTCATTCAGAGAAACAATCCGGAAATGCACTGAAAAAAGAGAGAAGACAAGAGAGGCTATATAGAAATACACATTCAGGAATTCATGCAAACTTTATGTCTTAAAGTCATTAAGAGTTCAGTCCAGTGCAAAGTTCACACAAGTTAAGAACACACCAATCAAAGTTTCAATGATAAATCTCTGAAATGTCAAGTTTGTCGATTTGAACAAGATTGTTGGCACAGTATCTCCGATAGTTGTAGTGATATTACGTTATGATGGCCAAGCATGTTCACACAAGTATACAGCAAGAGCTGAGGGTAGAAATCTCAGATTTCTATTGCAGTGCGGTTTGGGTCTGCATCTAAAAGCAAATATTTGACAGTTAAGAAACATCCATCTACTTTCAAAATCTGCACTGTGTACTGTGCAGAGTACACAGAACTATCACTGTCTGATATCTGTCTGATAGATCTGTGGATTTATGAAAGGGATCACCAGTCATTTCAGGTCCATATTTTAGTCTACAGACGTATGAGTATGTGAGAGGTTATACAATTCTGTTTGTAACAGTAAGTGTATGCACGAAATACATTCATTTCTATGTGTAGTGTAATGTTTGCTTATATACAGGATATATACAGTATTTAATTTCAAAACCCCATAGAATGTCACATCCTATTCAAGCTAAGATCCAACAAGTTTATAGGTGGGAGTTCCTAATATTTTGTCCAAGTCGTGTACAATTAGAAAGTGTCTGACTTTGGTACAGCAGATGTGAAGGTGAGGAGCCAGTGGGCTGAGCTCAGTCCTCCTGCACCCCCACATGGAGGAGAGGGAGAGTACCTGTCTGTCCTGGTTTGTAGATGGGTTTGTCAGTCTGAATGAAGATGAGGGAGCGAGAGGAACGGAAGTGGACCTCACTACGCTTCTCCATTGTGAAGCTCTCCCCTTGCAGCTGTACCTCCACCACCTCCTTAGAGTCAGAGGGCACTAGCGGACCCTGCGGACACAAAGTCACAAACCCCCTGTCTGCAGAAATACAACCACAGATATACCCCCTGGGTCTGCAGACACACATCCACACTGAAACCCCCCACACAACCACACTACATACCCTCACAGTCATGGACACATGATTGCACTGATACACCCCAACAGCCGTTGACACCAAATAATCATCTCCCTGCAAGACACGTCTCTGGGATTCTTGAAGAAGCACATTTTTATAATTAATAATTTCTTAAACTTATATAGTGCTTTTCTGGACACTCCACTCAAAACGCTTTATAGGTAATGGGGACTTCCCTCCACCACCAGTGTGTCGCCCCCACCTAGATGATGCGACAGCAGCCATAGTGTTCAAGGTATGGTCACCACACATCAGCTATCAGTGGGGAGGAGAACAGAGTGATGAAGCCAGTTCACAGAGGGATGATTATTAGGAGGCCATGATAGGTAAAGGCCAATGAGAAATTTGGCCAGGATGCCGGGGTAACACCACTAACACCACTTCCAGCAGCATCCAGGTACTGACCAGGATCACACCTGCTTAGCTTCAGTGGGTTGTCAGTTGTGAGTTGCAGGGTTATATGGCTGCAGACGTATTATAATATCCGTAAGTCATGTTCCAATACTGTTCTTAGAAGTTTGGTATGTATATCTTGGCAATGGTATCTTTGTATATATATTTAACTGTATTTTTGTACGTATCTATACCACAAGAGCTAAACACTCCTCTCCTAGCTCACAGCCTTGGCACTTTGTCTGGCACCTATCATTGATGCCTGTCTAGTTTGGCACTGACCTGGAAGTGCTCACAGCGGTAGAAGCCCTGTGCTGTGGTCTCCTCCAGCAGCAACCTCCTGTCCTGCCCGGAAACCAATGAGACAGACAGACGCAGGGTCTCGCTGGGGTAGAGAAGGGTGGCACACAGTTTGGACTCAATGCCTTCAGTGATCGTCTCAGGAAATGTCACCATGAAGAGCCTAGAGATTCAAAACAAAAGCCAAACTGGTCAGCCACAGCTACAGACATGGTTCATTCACACGCTGGTCTTTGAAGAACAGAACAGCGTTAGTCACCAAGGGTCAATTGCAGTGAGTTTGCTGATTTACTACAGTGCTCTGTACTGAGCTGATTATTATCCAGTACTGTAGTCAAGATCATCCTCGGCTGCCTGCATGATTGCAGCAAAGAAACTTGCAAATCAAAGTGAGAAACCAGGTGAACCCATTGTAGTTCTGTACCAAGGATTAAGCAAAACTGAAGGAGGCTGAGATTCGGAATATCTGAAGTACAGTACAGTATTCGGAACAGTAAACGAATATGTGGACTGACAATATATAGTTATGATTTTGAATATTGTATACAGTATATATACTGTAGCTAAGCACTTGTGATAATGTTAGTTTTTAAGTATGTATGATACTCCAGATGAGTACATTTAACTACCTATGTGATATTCTGTTGATTTCAACACACCACAAGTACAAGTATTGTGAGTTTGATTTGATCATGAGGTATATCACAGTGGCTTTAATTTTCATTGACAAATGATATACTTGGACACCTTAGACTCATAAGAGACCACATTGGTAATTCATTTTTAATGTAGGCTACATTTATGTATACAAAATACTGTGGACTTTTATGTACTGCATTTGTTGCACCTGAGAGCGATTTCTGTCTGGTGAATTTGATGGTTTGGGTGGCTGTGTCTCTACAGTTCTGATGAATAATGATCTTGACTTTCTGCTCTTCCATATCTAAACCATTCACCACATCGGCTGTTTTTCACTAGGGAAGAGAATAAGTAGTGTTCTGATGAACTGTCCTAAGTATTTCACTTACTCAATTATAGTGTTTTAATTTAATTAAGCCTTGCATTTAACTAAATAAGATAACACATTTTACACCCATACCTTTATTATTCCACCAGTGTGAAGTACCAACACAATAAATAACTGAGTGATACCCAGATGTGAATGAATACATTTAAGAGTCACATCGTGTTTACTTATATTTGCTTAGATTTTACTTTGTTCCCCTCCACAGACTATTATCTCAATATTTACTGATGAAAAAAGAAACGCAACATTTTCTGGGATGAGAATACTATAGTTATAGTATATGTACTTTCACAAAAAGTTGTCAATTTGTTTTAAGCCCTCTGACCAACAATACAACTTGTGCAGTGAAGCATTGCATCTTGCCAATCACACGAAAGCTCATTAGTTGCAGTTTTACCCAATGAATGCCTGATCAGGTCACCTTTAAAAAGGTATTAATTCAAAGGTACTGCAAGAAAAAGGCCACAGTTTTCTGTGCATTTCATAATGCCTTGAATGTCACCAGAAGCAAGGGAGAGGGCCATTGTCATGCTGCAGGCAGGCATGTCATGTGCCAGCGTTGCCAGATACTATGGAGTAAGTCGCTCCACTGTGTCCCGACTGTAGAGAAGGTTTCAACAGACCAGTAGGACAGATGACGGTCCAAGATCCAGTCACCCTCAAGTGACCACACCAGAGCAGGACCGACACATCGGACTGGTCCATCTGATAGATTGTTTCAGATCTGCCATCTGTATTGTTGCTGAAACTGCCAGCAAACACAATGCCCGCATCAGTGACAGGACAGTAAGGCTCCATGCTGCTGGCCTTAGAGCAAGGCGACCTGTCCAAGGCCCTCTGCTCACACCTCACTGACATCACACGTGACTGGCCTGGGCCAGACAGAGGCTGTGATGGACTCATCAGCAGTGGCATCAGGTCCTCTTCACAGATGAGTCAATCTTCAGCCTGTTCCATGCAGGTGGGAGGGCCAGAGTGTGGAGGAGGAGGCGTTGCATTTCTTTTTTACATCAGTACATATATATATATATCTCAGAACTCTCCGGTTCATACTACAGACTTTATGTGCATTAGTAGGTGTAATGCTAATAACACTTTTCTTCATGATTAGAACATGAGACACAGGTCTATTGGATTGTGGTTTCAATTCAATATTAGTTGAATTTTACAACAAATATCCCGATAAAGGCTTCATAATATCATTGCACAATGACAGTGTTTCAGTAATAAGCCGCTACTACATTCAGAACTTTCTCATTTGATTCAGTGCAATCCTCTTAGTACAGTAGTTAATAGATTTGTCTATAGCAATAGTTATACCAACTGATCCTGTACGTTAGTATCCTCCAGAGAGTTACAGCTGTTGCTTTGTGTTCATTGCAATTGAGAACATTTATAGCAGAGCATTGGCCTGATTTCAACATCCAGGATCATTGCTGTTGGAATTTACATAGCATATCATATCATGTTTGTATTAAGATAAGGAATGTCCTGTGCCCATGAAAATGTTTACAGACTGAAAAACTGAACTGCAGCAACACTATTCATTCCCACTTAAAGCTACACAAAAGTCCAGTAGGAAGCATAGCACACATCCCTAACAGTGCTGGACAGAAAACAGCAGCACACCTTTGCAGACGGGATAAAAAGGAAAATTCAACTAATATTTTTGAATATTTCAAACACCTTTAAACACAGCTTTGAAATCAAGTTGCACCTAAACAACAGCAACCAAGATGAGTTTGTAACAAACTCTTTGTGTCATAGTTGTTAATCTATAGAGCCTGTTGGATAGCGGGAGTGGACTTACGGTGGTGTGGATGCCTGGCAGGTACAGAGCAGTAGGCAGGCAAGTGAAAAGCCCCTCCACATGGTGACAGCAGACTGCAGCGAGAGAGACAGCAGAGAGAGCAGATTTCCTGGCAGTGCCGCTCCAGGACTGACCAGCTGGAATGAGACTCACACTACTTATCCAAGAGGCGTTCCTCCCATCCCCCAGCTGCCTTCTGTAACGTCCCGTAAATCTCCTCCTCCTCAGGTCTGGAGGACCAAGGGCACAGAGGTGATTGACCTGTGTGATCAGATCAATGAGTGGGCAGCGCCCACAGTTGTACAGCAATGAAGACTCCGGCTGACAAGATTAGCAAAGTAGGGTTGTGTGAATTCACAAAGGAAGGCCTGCACACAAAATTAAAAGGAACCCATAGCACACAGCACTGTGAAGAAAGAAATAAGGCATGGGCAGGGAAGAGCTCCATATGACCACAACTGTTTGTTTTTTTTTACTTAGTAACTAACCAAAGACACGTGTCTCCATTTAAGGTCAGGGATCAGATAAATGGCTTTACTTTACCTAACAGAGATAACCTCTGTAGCTTGAAGTTAATAGGTAGAAATACAGAAACAGTGTCAGTGTTAGGCCTGGCCGACCTTAATATAAATTGGACCCTGTGCGGAGAAGAGGGAGAACTAGGAAGATGAGAGATTTCTTCAGACAATAACAATCCGATCAGCGAGACTAAAGTCGTTGTCTAAGGATGAGATCAGGTTCAAAGCCGTGGTTTCCATTCAGAAAAGTTTCCACTGAGAAGCAGGAAGGTGCCCATGAAGAAAAAGAAAAGAAAGAAGGAGGTGAAGCACTAATCTGGGAAGAGGTACATGGTTGAGGCTGGATGCCAGATGGAGAGAAGACTGTCCTGGAGAGGACTAATCAGAGTGAAGACTGCTTCAGCCCCAGGGCCTTGTTGAATGAGGCTGCTTGGAAATGAAGCCGGGTTAGCAACACGAGTGAGAGGTCCTGGAGAGATGTCCAGGGTTCCAGGTAGGAATGGACTGGTAGGAGTGAAGGCTGCTTCAGCAGTGGATCTGGGATGGTCCGTAACGAGATCTGAGATCCTGGACAAACGAGGCTGCTTGGAAATGAAGCCGGGTTAACAGTGAGAGGGAGACAGCAGGGGAGAGGTCCATGGTGCCAGCCAGGAATGGACAGCTTGGAGAATAGATCAATGCGTTGAAACTCACAAATTCTGAATTACATTTAGATTTGAAATTGATGACCTTTCAAAGGACTGCACACTACAAAAAACATGAGATTAGGAATTTTGATACCTGTTCATTGTCGAAACCTAATAATTCGAGAAAGCTGTCTGCTGCCAGATGTTCACCGATCAAGGAATCACATCAAGCCATTTCTTGAAAGATGTCAAGAAAACTGTTTCAACATTAGAGTGGGATCGTCTGTTCCATTCACCCACATCTCTCTGAATAAAGCATTGTGTTCATTCCTAGATGCCGTGCAAAGAGAGCATGGCCAGACTGAGGCCTGGGGACCACAGGTTTGAGGGTGGTATTGAGATCATTTCACGTGGTTGCAGGTAAACACTTATATGGTGCAGAAAACACACCTGCGCTGGTCTACGGCTAAGTCTACCTATTTTTGCTTCTCATTTTCAACAAAGGATTTCTCCATCTCTGCCTTTTGGCGTACGACTAAGTCCATCCCGTACCGGCACCGACCTCAAAAATCTCCTCTCACTACAGCACCTGGAACGCACTCCACTTCCTCCTGAATCCCCAAGACTGGCCAGATCAGCGCTACTCAATACCCGCTCGATAAACAATAAGGCTCTTTTTTTATGTGACATTATCAAAGAAAAAAAACTGGACCTTCTGTGCTTAACTGAAACCTGGCACAAACAAAACGATGGACTCCTGTTTAACCAATTAGTCCCTCCTGGGTATGGTTTGTTGACCTTCCGTGTGTCAGGGAACTTATTGGTTGAATAGGAGGATCCTTGTGCGTGACCGTGAATCCCACAGAACGCAGAGTAGCAAAGGGACAATCCAAAAGACAAGATCCAGAGGTTTGGTCAAAAAGGGAGGCAAAGGGTCCGGTAACGAGAGATATCCAAAAGACAATCCAAAGACAAAATCCAAAAGGCGAGGTCAAAAGGCGGGAGCAAAGAGTTAGTAACAGGAGATCAGTCAAAAGGCTTGGAAACACACACAGGAGAATACTACAAGAGGCTTCTCAATAGTGAGCAAAGGTTGGAGTGAGAGTGAACCTTAAATACTGAAAGGAAAGGGATGTGATAGGATAATTGGTTTGGGAGTGAGAATTTGAGGAATCTGGTACATGTGGGAATGTGATGGGTTCAATTAGGAATGTGATTGTGAAACAGTGGGTTTGGGAAAGCAACGGCGTTTGCGAGGGAGAGTGTGGGGCATGACAGGAATGGAACGGCATTTGCGAGGGAGAGTGTGGGGCATGACACCACGTCTTTCAGGCAGAGGCGGGGGCATCATTGTTATTTACAACCTTTTTTACAATCTAAGTCCTATTACTATATCTCCTCCCTGATCTTTTGAGTGCCTTGTTTTAAATGTTTCTATCCCCCAATCTACTACTATTGCCACAGTTTATAGACCACCCAAACCCAGTGAAGCCTTCTTAGGTGAGTTTGCTGACTTACTCTCATTTTTATGCCTTAAGTTTAAAAAGATCCTTATTCTAGGGGACTTTAATATATACATCGATTCAAGGTCTTCCAGTCTGGCTAAAGATTTCCTTTCTCTGTTGGGATGTTTTGATCTTACTCAGTTTGTTTGTACCCCTACACATAACAAAGGACACACCTTAGATTTAATTATTGCAAATGACTCTTTTGTCACTTCCCGTCTTGGATTGTTCGCCTCTGGTGTCTGTCTTGGGTTTCGACCCTCCTTACTCCCATTGACCACGAACTCGCCTCTCGATTCGGATAGTTTGTTGCCTTGTCTACCGGCTACTCCTGCGGCTGCACAGGATCCATATCTCCACCTTTGGGTATCCTTACAGAATACCGAGCCGGAAAAAAAAAAGATGGATCCCGCGGACGCTCAAGCTTTTTACTCACTTTTCAATTACCATTCCCAAGCCCTCACCCAGCTTCAGTCTTCGCTCCAACTTCTCTCTAACCACGTCGCCCGACTTTCATCCTCCCCTGTCTCTCCGGCTCCCGGACCGACTCCTGCTCCGATCCCCGTGGCCCCGCCCACCACTCCTGTAACCTTACCATTTGTTCTCCCGGAAAGATATGACAGCAACCTCGCGGGCTGCAGGGCCTTTATTGCTCAATGCTCCTTGGCTTTCCAGCTGCATCCCGAGCGTTTTTTTTCTCCCCGGGAGCAGATCAGTCTTCCCTTTCTTTGCTCAAAGGCAAAGCTCTGGACTGGTTAGCTGTGTTGCTTGCTAGAGGAGATTTTCAGTTCGCTGACTTTCAGCTTTTCAACCCGGACCTGACTCATCTTCGGCTGTCCTCGCTTCATCAGGGTGAAGGGTCACTACATGATTATGTGACTGAATTTCAAGCCCTCGCCACGGAGTCTGACTGGAACCCTGAAGCCTTGGTTGGCCTTTTTTCTAAGGGTCTCTCGGAAGAACTAAAGGACCACCTGGTGCTCACGCCACTTCACATTCGCTCTCTTGAGGCTGCGATCGCTCAGGTGGTTGAATTGGACACTTGCATTCAGCTGCGGAGAGCAGAGAGTCATCCAGGAAGCAGTCCCGGACATCCCGAGGGTACTACCCCTTCGGTGCCCACTCTGCCACATGCACCCCTTTCCTCGGAGGAAAAGGAAAGGCGCCATCGGGAGGGACTGTGTCTGTATTGCGCTGCACCAGATCACCTTCTCTCTGCCTGTCCCTCGAGACCCCCGTATCCTTCTCGAACACTTCCGCAGCTTACTGTTAGAGTCAGTAGTGCTGTTTTTTCTCAAACCTCATCAGGGCCCTTATTCCCAGCAGAAGTTTCTTGGACTGACATACACCTTCCCCTTTCGGTTTTTGTTGACTCGGGGGCAGCAGGGAACTTTGTAGACACCACTTTTGCTAAGAAATGGAATATTCCCCTGGTTCTGGTCTCGCCCCCTATCTGCATTCAAGCTCTGGATGGATCACTGATCGCTTCTGGATGGATTACCTGGCAGACCATTCCTCTCTGTCTTACAGTCGGTGCCACACATGTTGAGAATATTTCACTCCTTTTCCTGGACTCACCTGTCTACCCGGTAAACCTGGGTCTTCCCTGTCTCAAGAAGCATGATCCCCACATCTCCTGGGCCAAGAATGAGATCATTGCTTGGAGCCACGCCTGTCGTGACAACTGTTGTCGCCCGCCGGTTAAGGTTGCTGCTGCAGTAACCCCCCTGGAGGAGCAGTGTACCATCCCGCCCCAATATGTGCATTTGAAACAAGCCTTTGATAAGCAGAAGGCTCTTTCGCTTCCCCCTCACCGTACCTGTGACTGTGCTATAGAATTTTTCCTGGGAACCCTCCCACCCAAAGGACGGATCTACCCTCTCACTCAGGCAGAGAATCAAGCCTTGCAAGATTATATTAAGGAGGCTCTTGATTCAGGATTCATTCGTCCCTCCTCATCTCAAGCCTGTGCTGGTTTTTTCTTCATTGGGAAGAAGGACAGCTCCTTGTGGCCGTGTATTGATTACAGAGGATTGAACTCCATTACGGTCAAACATCGTTACCCCCTGCCTTTAATCCCAGCCGCTTTGGAGTAAGTACATGGAGCATCTATCTTCTGGAAGTTAGATCTACGGCTTTCAATTTAATCAGGATACGTGAAGGGGATGAGTGGAAGACAGCCTTTATGATCACGCATGGGCATTATGAGTATCAGGTGATGCCTTTTGGTCTCGTTAATGCCCCAGCGGTCTTCCAGTCATTCATGAATGACATCTTTAGGGACATTATCGGGAATTTTGTTTTAGTATACCTGGATGACATCCTCAACTTTTCTGCTAACCCTTGGGAACATGTCCATCACATCCAGGAGGTCTTGTCCAGACTCATTGACAATAAACTCTACGCCAAGCCCGAGAAGTGCATTTTTCATGTCTCTCAGATTCACATTCTGGGTTACATCATTTCTCCCCTTGGTGAAGAGATGGACTCTGCTAAGGTTGCAGCTATCAATGACTGGCCAGCTCCTCGTAATTTAAAGCAAATCCAACGATTTCTAGGTTTTGCTAACTTCTGTAGACGATTCATCCGGAACTTTAGCTCCGTTGTGGCACCCATCACGGCTCTAACCCGCAACCGACCAGGCCTGGGTAAATGGAACCCAGAGGCTAACCAGGCTTTTTTACGCTTGAAACAACTCTTCAGCTCGGCTCCACTTCTATGACACTCAGCCTTTCATTGTTGAGGTTGATGCCACGGAGAACAGCACATTCCACATCCCTGTGCCTTCTTTTCTAAGAAGCTCTCCCCCGCCGAGGTTAATTACGATGTAGGTAATCGTGAACTCCTAACTATCAAGCTGGCCCTGGAGGAATGGAGACACTGGCTGGAGGGGGCTCACCACCCCTTTGTCATTATCACAGACCATAAGAACCTGGCCTACATTCAATCTGCCAAACGCCTCAACTCCCGTCAGGCCTGTTGGTCTCTTTTCTTTTCTCACTTCAATTTTATTATCAACTATACGTCCGGCTCCAAGAACGGGAGGGCTGATGCTTTCTCTCGGCTCCATGATCCCCCCAATTTGGACTACACACCGGAACCAATCATTTCATCCAACAGAGTCCTGGGGGCGATCCACTGCTCTATTGAGGATCAGGTCAGACGTGCCCTCGATGGAACTACAGTTCCTCTGCGCTGCCCCCCGGATAAGCTTTTTGTACCGGACCACTTGCGTTCTGCTGTTCTGCAGTGGGGACATGACTCCTGCTGTGCGGGCCATCCTGGTTGTAGACGCACTCTGGACCTCCTCACCAGGGGCTTCTGGTGGCCTTCCATGCAATCTGATGCTGTGGAGTGCATCCGGGCTTGCCTGGTCTGTGCCAGGACCAAGACTCCGCGCGCTAGGAAGGCCAGCCTCCTTCACCCCCTTCCGATCCCACACCGCCCTTGGTCCCACATAGCTGTCGACTTCATTACGGACCTTCCTAACAGTCAAGGTCATACGGTAATCATGGTGGTCGCTGATTGTTTTTCCAAAGCAGCCCATTTTGTCCCCCTCCCAGCACTGCCCACAGCTCAGGAAATGGCATCACTGTTTGTGCAGCAGGTCTTCAGGATACATGGTTTGCCCGACAACATGGTCTCGGACAGGGGACCTCAATTTGTCTCAGCCTTTCGGAAGGCTTTCTGTCAAGCTCTGGGGACCCATGTATCTTTGACTTTGGGTTATCATCCTGAGGCCAATGGTCAGGTGGAAAGGACCAACCAAAGCCTCCTTACCTTTTTGAGAGCATTCACCTCCAATTCACAGGATGATTGGTCATCGCTGCTTCCCTTGGCAGAGTATGTCCACAATTCTCTTACCTCCTCCTCCACAGGTCTCTCTCCCTTCCTCTATTCACTAGGTTATCAACCCACTCTTATCCGTGTCACCCCTCCGGACACGCCGTTGCTGTCGGAGCGACAATATATTTCCAAGCTGCGGAGGACCTGGAGAATGGCGAGGACAGCCCTTACCAAGTTGACCCAACGCCAGGCCAAATTCACCAACGATCACCGCAGACCAGCCCCCCGTTTTCGAAGAGGACAGTTCGTCTGGTTATCAACAAGGAACCTACCTCTACGCCTGCCTTCCAAGAAGCTCGGGCCTAGGTACATCGGCCCCTTCCGGATTCTCTCCCGGATCACCCCAGTTACCTTCCGTCTTGCACTTCCACCCACCCTCAGAATCCACCCATCATTCCATGTCTCCCTCCTGAAACCCTTCTACCGCTTGCCCCTTTCGGCTCCACATCGTCGCCCGCCTCCCCCACGTCTCATTCAGGGGCGCCCGGCGTATATGGTCCACAAGATCCTTGACTCCAGATGGAACCACGGTACCCTTCAGTATCTAGCCGACTGGGAGGGTTATGGCCCTGAAGAGAGATCTTGGGTTCCGGAGAAGGATATTTTGGACCCTATGCTAATCAGATACTTTCAGAGGGACTATCCCGACCGGCCATCTCGGGAGTCGGGAGCTTCCCGTGGGTGGGGGGGGGGTACTGTCACGACCACCAGCCAACAGAGATCAACCCATAAGCGAATTAATCAGCACCAGCAGCGGGTTAATAATAGCAAGCGCCGCCGCACATGTTAATCCACCTGCACACGTTTTACTGTGCAGCACCCTATGCTATTTATACCATCATAACCCGCTTCCCGCTGCTTGGTATTGAGTTATCTCCTTGTGAGCTCTACCTGGCATACCCTATACCTTGTGACACTCTGGATTTTGGACTTCCCCTTTTGCCGTTTGACTTCGTACTTCGTCTCTCATTTCGGATTGTTTGCCTCCTATGTTTGTTCTGGATTTCGACCTATCTTTCTCCCTTCAACCACGATCTTACCTCTCGTCTTGGGTTGTTCGCCTCTGGTGTCTGTCTTGGATTTCGACCCTCCTTACTCCCATTGACCACGAACTCGCCTCTCGATTCGGATAGTTTGTTGCCTTGTCCACCGGCTACTCCTGCGGCTGCACAGGATCCATATCTCCACCTTTGGGTATCCTTACATTATCAGGCTTGGAGAGATTACTTGTCTGAATATGAGATTACTATAGAGTCTGCTAGATCCACCTACTTCTCTCACATCATTGAAAATCACCAAAACAACCCCTGACATCTTTTCTCCACCATCAACAGACTACTCAAGCCAGACATAAGTAGTGCACCACCACATTGCCTGCCTCATCACAACTTTGCAACACATTCTTAGATTTCTTTAGTTCTAAGATCAACAATATCCGGCATCACATTCTCTCCACTATGCATATCATTTCCATACCTCCTCCTTCCTCATCCAACTTTTCTGGTTCCCTTCTCTGCAGCTTCTCTCTTCTTGACTCAGCATCCCTCAATAAACTAGTTACCACATCTATTTTAGATCCCATTCCCACCACTTTATTTCAGTCCTGTTTCTCTTCTCTCTGTCCAATTGTCCTCAATATTATACATTGTAACGCTTACGGCCGACAGGCACTGTGTAAGAGCCGGCGTACCAGAGCAGGTGACGTCACCACCCTTCCCTGTGATAGCAGGACTACAGCTACTGGGCTGGAGAGAGATCTCTCTTTAGCTCACGGGGCTAGGTCGCTGCAGAGAGACGCGGAAGTCCCGGGTTCGAGCCCCGGACAGTGTGGGGCCGACCTGATGCGGCAAGGGCGCCCGCCTGAGCCCCCGTTGCGTTACATTGGTGTCAGAGCGGGGTGGGATAGCCCTTCGCCGGGGACGGCGATTTAAGCGGGGGAGAGTGTAACACTTACGGCCGACAGGCACTGTGTAAGAGCCGGCGTACCAAAGCAGGTGATGTCACCGCCCTTCCCTGTGATAGCAGGACTACAGCTACTGGGCTGTAGAGAGATCTCTCTTTAGCTCACGGGGCTAGGTCGCTGCAGAGAGACGCGGAAGTCCCGGGTTCGAGCCCCGGACGGTGTGGGGCCGACCTGATGCGGCAAGGGCGCCCGCCTGAGCCCCCGTTGCATTACAACATGAATCCTTGAGCACTGGCACTGTACCACTGGTCCTCAAACCTGCTGCCATTAACCCCATGCCAAAAAAGCCTAACATGGCTCTCGACAGCCTTAACAAATTTCACCCCATCTCCAACTTCAGTTACATAACCACCTCATGACAAACAACCTTTTCAAACCACTCTGTGGCTGAAAAGCTGATCAACACATTTGTTTTCTCTCGAATTGACTACTGTAATGCTCTACTCGCTGGGGTATCTAAATCTACTGTGAACAAACTGCAGTATGTCCAAAATTCAGCAGCCAGAATCCTGACCAGGTCTACTGCAAATGATCACATTACTCCTATCCTGGAGTCCTTGTACTGGCTTCCTGTCAAATTCTGTGTGGACTTAAATCCTCATGCTCACCTACAAGCTCTGCATGGCTTGGCACCTCAGTACCTGTCTGAACTAGTATCGCCCTCCTCCCCACCTTGAAACCTTCGGTCTTCTAATTCTGGTCTCCTTACTGTCCCCCAAGCTCGTCTACATTGTATGGGTGACAGGGCCTTCTCCTGTTATGCCCCCAAGCTCTGGAACTCTCTGCCCAAGGATGTCAGAGAGTCACCTTCTCTAAACTCCTTCAAATCCAGACTCAGAACCTTCTTTAGAAAAACCTTTACTTAACTGGTTCCATTCTTCACCCCTCTGCTTTTCATGGTACCACCATCCACGGTCTCCTCTGTATATTGTAATTGTGTTTTATGTTGTGTATTTTTTTTATTTATTGTTGTTGTCATTCTGTAAAGTGCTTTGAGAAGCCACCTTTAAAGGCGCTGAAGAAATGCACAAGATGTAAAAAGGGTTAACTTAAGTCAGTTCTGCCTGAAAATTAGACTTCTAAGCAACAGGGGTTTATGGCAGGAAAGGGGGTTAACTAATAAGGATTCCAGATGCGAGCTAGGAACCCTCTGGGGGCGTAATCTTAAACTGGCCATTTGGCCAGGGTCTCTTAACTGGCCAAATACCATGACCCCCCTCTTTACCATAACACCGAATGACGTCCGAAGCAGCAAGGAAGGACTATTTAACCTAAAAGTTTGTACCGGCACATTGAACAATACTTCGGTTTTGTTGTTTCTTGCGGGAAACAAGACTTCGGCTTTTTTGTTCCTTGCATGCAATAAACTCATCTGTTTAACTTCATCTCGGGATCCAGAACCTTATTCTTTCTGTTACAACAGCACTATGTAAAATAAAGTTTATTATTATTATAAGTCTCTACACTGTAATTAAGTAAAGTGGTTTCTTTAAAATAGGTAATAACTGAAATTGAATTAATCTTTAGACAACAGCCTCATATTTAAGCTGTATACAGTATTTTGACAAATTAGAAGACATAAGTATTTTAAACGAGTTATCCTTGATCTATTCTAGAGAGCTTTACGATTGTTGGCAAATGAATTCAGTGAAGTACAATAGGGATTTTACCAATAGGGAATTTCAATTCTTTCCCATTCTGTTCAGGATCAATATGGGTTCAAACATGTTACTTGGAAAGCAGAACCTTTTCCATTTGGAAGAATCCTGGTAAGCAGAGGCTCAACTGTGCAATGCACACAATTTTTCAGTATTTTATTTTCATTGTACAGGAGCATTAGGAAGAGGAACCAAAATGGAGCAATTAAAAAAAACATGTTATTTTCAAAGGAATCGGGTGCGTTTATTCTGGCATTTTCAGTGAGCTCTTCAATGTTCACTGTTCATAGGACAGACATACAGCCCAGGGTGACAAGGTCTGAGATTTCTTTATGGCCTTTAATGGAAACATACAGTATTCTGAAGATTTACTGTAGTCTCCTGGAGCTCCCTCTCAAATCTGGTTGATCTCATGATCTGCCAAGAGAGCACATGACTCAGTGTATAATTCATGTTGATAGGAAGTTAAAGAAGTTAATAAACTCAATGATTGTGGTGATAATAACAGACAGCTCTGCATCTTTTTAACTCGACCTCCCAGACATCAGAAACAGAGACTGAGATCACAGAAATCCGTATGCTCAAGGGACAGACAACAAAATGGAGCATGAGTGCTCTTACCTTCTTCAGGGCATGGATAGGTGTATTCTTAAGTGTAGCCAGCTCACCTGGATGATACAATGAACATCCTGTGAGAGGCAGACCCATCTGGCAGTTTACTATGGTAAATTAATAGTATATTTCTCCGCACTCAGAACCACATCATGAGCTGACTATGCTGCAGACAACCAGACAGTAAAGTAGTCTTAACAGCTCTAATGGTTTACTACTATATCTACCAGTACCTAAAAATGTGGAGGCACTCAAGGACTATACTGAATTCTAACTTTACTAAACAGCATAGCTTCCAAAGAACAGCTAACTGAAATCTATGAAAACTACTTCTCCCTGGAACCACATAACATAAACCTCCCACATGCCCTGGCAAAGGGGAGGAACAACTAATGTTCAGTTCCACAGTAAACCACATTTACACAGTAAAATTAGAGCAAGCCATTGGGCCTTTTTCAGTAAACAATTCAATTGGCCAATTATTCTCTCGTTAGAGGATGCTTACTTGTCTGGTAGTAGTCATAGATCTTGACCACAGCTGGTTTGAGTCCCTTCACTGGGTGCTCCTGGATCATTCTGAATCTGTACTCTTGAGACTTTTCTCTATGAAGCTGCAAAGGAGAAAAAGATGACTGACATGGCTGACACTTTTGGTGATGCATTCTATAATATGTCATGAAGAACAATGCAGAGGCCGAAAGATTCAATATAAATTAAAAATCTAGAAACGTTTCTGATAATGTCTGAGAGACATGGGAATAAGTAGGAAGATTAAATTGTGTCATGTTCCTAGTCAGGTTTGTAATAAGAATGATCAGATGAGAGGAGGCCATTCTGTCCATTTAGTCTGTTTGTTAATTAGAAGCTAATGATCTGAGGATCTTAGTCATCCTTTTCTTGAAAGAAGCCAGAGTATCAGCTTCACAACATGGCTGGACAGTTTGTTCCACACTCCCAACACCCTTTGTGTAAAGAAGTTTCTACAGTTCTCAGTTTTCAATGTACTTCCATGTAGTTTCCAGTTGTGCTGTCTGGCTTGTGTTCATGGATGTTTCTGAAGAAGCCCGTTGTTTAGCAGCACCTTTTAGGATCTCCAGTACAGTGCCACCTTGATAGAATGAGCTTTGTTATACCACCGTTTCAGTACATAAACCATGTAGAATTATGTACCCCATGATGTTTTATTTCATTACACTGCAGTTTGGAATCTATAGCTATGTAGAATGGCATTTGAGCTCTGTCAGATGGAGGTACTATCCTTTGATGACATGCTATTGGGTTGATGCCACAGGAGTGTGCAGACATGACTTGACTGCACTAACACTTGTACCTGCTCAGCAGCTGATGACTCAGAAACACTGCAAAGGGCACAGCATGGGCTGAACTGAAACCAGAGGCTGTGAGGGCGGGAGCACCAGAGATTCTTATCCTCAGGGCTGACCATTGTTACTAGGGCACGACTACAGTAAGAATCACCACCACATGTCCAGCCTGCCCATTTTTTAATCTTTCTGTCTGATAGCTCTGTGGATTTATGAAAGGGATCAACAGTCATTTCAGGTCCATATTTTAGTCTACAGACATATGAGAATGTGAGAGGTTAAGCAATTCTTTTTGCAACAGCAAGTGTATGCATGAAATACATTCATTTCTATGTGTAGTGTAATGTTTGCTTATATACAGAATATATATTTAATTTCAAAGCCCCATGGAATGTCACATCCTATTCAAGCTAAGATCCAACAAGTTTATAGGTGGGAGTTCCTAATATTTTGGCCGTCGTGTACAATTAGAAAGTGTCTGATTCTAGTACAGCAGATGTGAAGGTGAGGAGCCAGTGGGCTGAGCTCAGTCCTCCTGCACCCCCACATGGTGGAGAGGGAGAGTACCTGTCTGTCCTGGTTTGTAGATGGGTTTGTCAGTCTGAATGAAGATGAGGGAGCGAGAGGAACAGAAGTGGACCTCCCTACGCTTCTCCATTGTGAAGCTCTCCCCTTGCAGCTGTACCTCCACCACCTCCTTAGAGTCAGAGGGCACTAGCGGACCCTGCAGACACAAAATCACAAACCCCCTGTCTGCAGAAATACAACCACACTGATACACCCCCAGGGTCTGCAGACACACATCCACACTGAAACCCCCCACAGAACCACACTACACACCCTCACAGTCGTGGACACATGATTGCACTGCACCCCAACAGACATTGACACCAAATAATTATCTCCCTGCAAGACATAGATAGATACTTTATTGATCCCGTGAGGGAAATTGCAGTGCAAAAGCAGCTTAACACAAACAACACAGCCACAGTGTAACGAATGATACAATAATAATAATACAATACATACAATACAATCAGTACATTGTATTATTATTATTGTATCATTCGTTACACTGTGGCTGTGTTGTCTGTCTCTGGGATCCTTGAAGAAGCACATTTTTATAATTAATTATTCCTTAAACATATATAGCGCTTTTCTGGACACTCCACTCAAAGCACTTTATAGGTAATGGGGACTCCCCTCCACTACCTGTGTGTAGCACCCAACTGGATGATGCGATGGCAGCCATAGTGCGCAAAATACGCCCACCACACATCAGCAATCAGTGGAGAGGAGAACAAAGTGATGAAGCCAGTTCACAGAGGAGTGATTATTAGGAGGCCATGATTGGAAAAGGCCAATGGGAAATTTGGCCAGGACGCCTGGGTAACACCACTAACACCACTTCCAGCAGAATCTAGGTACTGACCAGGCTCACACCTGCTTAGCTTCAGTGGGTTGTCAGTTATGAGTTGCAAGGTGATATGGCAGCCTACGCATGCTGACGCAGCTACCCACCTGAACTACTACCGCCTACAGCTGCTGCGACCCACTATGCCTTCCTCCAAATCTTTTTCTAGATCTCTTCGTCATTCCTTCTCTTCCTCCCTGGGCCACTTGCCCGCTTCTCTCACTAAACCAGCATTCAGTCTCTTCACAGCTATCTGTTCCAAGTCCAGGCTTTCTAACCACCTTCTATTCCTTTACAGATGTCGTCGACATAATATCATCCCTAAAGGATTTCGCCTTAAATTTAATACCTTTTCTTTTGACTCTGATACCACCCAGAGTAACACGAAGAGACTTCTAAAACAATTTTCTAGGAAACTAATGCTCTCTACCATTTTCTCCCTCAAAAAACAGATTATTCTTTCCGACAACAACATCAAAGAGGCTAAGGAATTTCTACGGCTGACAGCTCCACATCATCTTCCCTTCATAACTAACCTCATTAGATCTCTCAACTCTAAACTCTACCAGTTTCTCACTACAGAGAAGGACAAAAAACTCAGTCATCTTCTACAGAAGAAAACCATCAACACCCCGAACACCCTCACCAACCCTAACCTTGTTGTCACCATACCTTCTGACCTTTCCCTTTCACAGGATGAGCGATCCCTCCTCAGCAAAGGGCTCAGTTTTGTACCAGTTCCCAGGAAGCTGGACATCCCCCAGACCAATGTCGACCTTAACCGCTTTTATCGCAGGATTTGTCTCAGAGCACATTTTGCTGACAATTCCTCTTCACAGGCAGCTGATAACAACCTGGTTATTGATGTCATTAACAACATTAATCCCAAACAGAGCTGTTGGACTCCCCCCTCTGGCCGTTTTCCACCAGTTGATTATTTCATCAACCAATGCACTAATCAAGCTCCCAAGGCACTCTCTATACCCAGTAAACATAGGTCTAACCTCACCCAAGGAGAAAATCAGGCGCTCCAGTCTCTCCGCAACAGGGATGATATCGTCATCAAACCAGCGGACAAAGGAGGTGCTGTTGTGGTGTGGCGTAAGGATCTATATATCTTTGAAGCCTCTAGACAACTAACTGACACTTCTGCCTACCTCCCTCTCCAACAGGACCCTACCACTGACTACCAAAAGGAAGTGGTATCCACCATTTCTCTTCTTATCAGCAGTAATGAGCTCCCCCAGGAGGCAAACTGGCTCATCATGGAACATCCACAGGTATCTCAATTTTACCTCCTCCCCAAAATCCACAAACCGGACACCCCTGGACGCCCCATCGTATCAGCATGTAACTGTCCAACTACTTACATCTCAGCCTTTCTCGACAGCCTCATGAGACCGCTGGTTGAAGATCTTCCCTCATACATCAAAGACACCAACCACGCGCTCCAACTTTTTAATGATTTCCAATTTCAGGGTACCGAATGCTACATTTTTACCATGGACATCACATCTCTGTACACCGTCATTCCCCATAATGACGGCCTTACAGCCCTCAAGCACACGCTGGACAAACGCACAGTGCTTGATCCACCCACCCACACCCTGGTACGCCTTGCAGAATTGGTCCTCACACTGAACGCATTCTCTTTCAATAATCTTTTTTACCAACAGGTCAGTGGAGTTGCCATGGGCACCAGAATGGGACCCAGCTATGCCAATATTTTTGTCGGCTGGGTAGAAGAATGCTTCTTCGCTTCCTACACTGGCTATATCCCTGACCTCTACAAACGATATATTGATGACTGCGTCGGTGCCGCCACGTGCTCCAACTATCAGCTTGAGTTCTTCCTGCACCATTTCACCAACTTCCACCTGTCCCTCAAATATACGGTTAACATATCTTCCACTACTCTTCCGTTTCTAGACATCAACTTCTCTATCAACTACCCCCGACTGTCCACTTCAGTTTATTACAAACCCACGGATTCACACAGCTACCTCCTGTACAGCTCATTTCACCCCAACCACACTAAAAACTCTCTTCCTTTTTCACAGTTCCTTAGGTTACGACGATTATGCAGCGACGACATCGACTTCGAGAACCAAGCCCTCGAAATGTACTCATTTTTCATCAACAGAGGATACAGCAGTGTGATTGACAGGGCCCTTGCCCGAGCCAAAAACACCGCCCGGACCATCAACCCGATCAGGAACTCCCGCCGTAACAACCGCATTCCTTTGGTGCTTCCTTACCACCCTAACACACTTCCTATCCCCAGGACCATTAACCACAACTTTTCCATCCTACAGGATGATCCCTCCATTGGGGCCCTCTTTTCTGATCGCCCTATCATCTCATATCGCCGACCACCTAATCTGCGTAACCTCCTTGTTCACAGCTCCCTTGACCACCCTCAACAACCATCCACACCTGGCACTTTCCCTTGCAACAGAACTCGCTGTATCACCTGCAAGTACACAGCCACCACCACACTCATTCAAGGCCCCTCAGGACAATTCTGGATCACCCAGACAGCATCTTGTACCTCCAGCAACCTTATTTACTGTATCTCTTGCAGTAAATGCCCAGCCATCTACATTGGAGAAACAGGAAGGAGACTCGGAGACTGCTTCAGAGAACACGTCAGGGCTGTGAAGATTAAAGATCTCTCCAAGCCCATTGTTTCTCATTTCACCTCTGACGGCCACGACCACTCTAATCTCTCCGTCTGTGTTCTCAAAGATGGTTTTCCGAACTCATACATCAGAAAGACCACCGAAACTAAAATTATTCTGCAGCTAGGATCATACATTCTCCCTTCCCTTAACGACAGACTACTGTTCTTTTAAATTTTCTCCATTCATTGGAAGTTTCATTTCACACCTCTTTGCACCCATTCTGACTTCACACCTCTTGATTGGCCTCTCTTTCTGTCCCCTGCTCCCGCCTCTCACTCCTCCTCCCTCCCAACCTTTGTTCTCCCGCTACTTTACCTTTGCCTACTGCCCTGTCTCTCTCACACCTGAAGAAGGCTCCACGGCCGAAACGTTGTGTTCTCTTTCTTCTTTTTTTCAGCATGGAATAAACCTATTACTTGTTCCTTTGCAGCCTACGCATGCTGACGCAGCTACCCACCTGAAATATTATAATATCTGTAACTCATGTTCCAATACTGTTCTTAGAAGTTTGCGAATTGGACATGTGAAATGTAGGCAATGATATCTTTATATAAATAGATATAACTGTTTTTTTGTAGGTATTTATACCAGAGCTGAACACTCCTCTCCTGGCTCACAGCCTTGGCACTCTGACTGGCACCTATCATTGATGCCTGTCTAGTATGGCACTGACCTGGAAGTGCTCACAGCAGTAGAAGCCCTGTGCTGTGGTCTCCTCCAGCAGCAACCTCCTGTCCTGCCCGGAGACCAGTGAGACAGACAGACGCAGGGTCTCATTGGTGTAGAGAAGGGTGGCACACAGTTTGGACTCAATGCCTTCAGTGATCATCTCAGGAAATGTCACCATAAAGAGCCTAGAGATGCAAAACACAAGCCAAACTGGTCAGCCACAGTTACAGACATACAGTAGTTTATACACAGGCTAGTCTTTGAAGAAAAGAACAGCATTAGTAACCAAGGGTCAATTGGAGTGAGTTTGCCAATTTGCTGTAGTGCTCTATACTGAGCTGATTATTATCCAGTACTGTAGTCAAGATCATCCTTGGCTGCCTGCTTGATTGCATGATTGCAACAAAGAAACTTGCAAATCAAAGGGAGAGACCAGGTGATCCCATTGTAGTTCTGTACCAAGGATTGAGCAAAACTGAAGTAGGCTGAGATTCTGAATATTTGAACTAAAGTATTTGGAGTAAACTAATATGTGGACTGACAATATATAGTTATGATTTTGAATATTGTATACAGTATATATTCTGTAGCTAAGCGCTTGTGATAATGTTAGTTTTTTAAGTATGTGTGATACTGATGAGTACAGATGAGTACATTTAACTACCTATGTGATATTCTGTTGATTTCAACACACCACAAGTACAAGTATTGTGAGTTTGAATTTGATCATGAGGTATATCACAGTGGCTTTAATTTTCATTGACAAATGATATACTTGGACACCTTAGACTCATAAGAGACCACATTGGTAATTCATTTATGTAGGTTACATTTATGTGTACAAAATACTGTGTACTTTCATGTGCTGTATTTGTTGCACTTGTTGTACCTGAGAGTGATTTCTGTCTGGTGAATTTGATGGTTTGGGTGGCTGTGTCTCTACAGTTCTGATGAATAATGATCTTGACTTTCTGCTGTACCATATCTAATCTATTCACCCCATCGGCTGTTTCCACCAGGGAAGAGAATAAGTAGTGTTCTGATGAAGCCTTGCATTTAACTAAATAAGATAACACATTTTACCCCCGTACCCTTATTATTCCACCAGTGTAAAGTACCAACACAATAAATAACTGAGTGATACCCAGATGTGAATGAACACATTTAAGAGTTACATCGTGTTTACTTATATTTGCTTAGATTTTACTTTGCTCCCCTCCACAGACTATTATCTCAATACTTACTGACGGAAAAAAGAAACGCAACATTTTCTGTAATGAGAATACTATAGTTATAGCTTATGTACTTTCACAAAAAGTTGTCAATTTGTTTTAAGCCCTCTGACCAGCAATACAGCTTGTGCAGTAAGGCATTGCATCTTGCCAATCACACAAAAGCCTGTTAGGTTTAGTTTTACCCAATGAATGCCTGATCAGGTCACCTTTAAACAGGCCTTAATTCAAACTAAGGTCACTGCAAGAAAAAGGCCACACTTAGTCAGTTTTCTGTGCATTTCATAATGCCTTGAATGTCACCAGAAGCAAGGGAGGGGGCCATTGGCATGCTGCAGGCAGGCATGTCATGTGCCAGCGTTGCCAGACACTATGGAGTAAGTCGCTCCACTATGTCCCGACTGTAGAGAAGGTTTCAGCAGACCAGCAGGCCAGATGACGGTCCAAGATCCAGTCGCCCTCGAGTGACCACACCAGAGCAGGACCAATACATCAGACTGGTCCATCTGAGAGATCGTTTCAGATCTGCCATCTGTATTGTTGCTGAAACTGCCCGCAGACACAATGCCCGCATCAGTGACAGGACAGTGAGGCTCCATGCTGCTGGCCTGTCCTAGGCCCTCTGCTCACACCTCCCTGACATCACACGTGACTGGCTTGGGCCAGACAGAGGCAGCAATGGACTCATCAGCAGTGGCATCAGGTCCTCTTCACGGATTAGTAACTCTTCAGCCTGTTCCACGCAGGTGGGAGGGCCAGAGTGTGGAGGAGGAGGTGTTGAGTTTCTTTTTTACATCAGTATACATACAGTATATCTCAGTATTCTCTGTTTCATACTAGAGACTTAATGTGCATTAGTAGGTGTAATGCTAATAACACTATCTTCGTGATTAGAACATGAGACACAGGTCTATTGGATTGTGGGTTCAATTCAATATTAGTTGAATATAACAACAAATGTCCCGATAAAGGCTTCTTAATATCATTGCACACTGACAATGTTTGTTTGTGACAATACTACATTCAGAATGACTCATTTGATTCAGTGTGATCCTTGTAGTACAGCAGTCAATTGTTTAGTCTATAGCACTAGTTATACTAACTGACCCTGTACTTCAGTATCAGTAGATACTCTCCATGTTATAATGATAACACATGATCCCTTAAACAGGAGTGCCGCAAACTAGAGCGCAAATAGAGGTCTACTGGTCTACAAGTATTCAAGTTGGCATGGACTGATAGCCTGCAACAATATAAGAAAGCCCTATGTAGAGCACGTTCAGCTTACTACTCTGAACTTATAGAAAGAAATAAAAATAACCCTTGCTACCTATTTAGGACAATAGCAAATCTTACAAATAAGACCGATTCTATAGTACCATCTAACTTTAGTGGTGACTATTTCATTAACTTCTTTAACGATAAAATTAACATCAGACTTCAATCAAATAAGCCACAAAGAGGTCTGGTACAGGAACAATATGCGCACCTCTTTAGTGTTTTTCAATTAGTTAATGAACAAGAACTCCAGAAATTAATTATTAAGAGAAAGTCAACTACCTGTCCGCTAGATCCCATCCCCACTCAGCTAGTCAAACATTCCCTACGAAGTACTGGCAGGATAGGTCCTTACTAATTAGATAGGTCCATACTAATTATAGGATAATTAGTATGATGAACACATCCCTTGCATCTGTACCTGATCAATTTAAGGTAGTGGTTGTTAGACCGCTCCTTAAGAAGCCAAATTTGGATCCACAAGTTCTTAACAACTACAGGCCTGTCTCAAACGTCCCATTTTTATCTAAAATTCTTGAGAGAATAGTTGTGGCCCAACTTCAATCGTATCTGGACTCAAATAATATACTTGAGAAATTCCAGTCGGGTTTCCGCCCAGGCCACAGCATTGAACCTGCATTAACAACAATCGTAAATGATATTGTGTTACCTACTGACGCGGGGAATGCAACAATGTTTGTGCTTTTAGATCGTAGTGCTGCCTTTGACACAGATGACCACTCTGTTTTGTTACACTGGCTTGAGTTAGGCTTATGTGGAACCATCCTTAAGTGGTTTACTTCATATTTAACTAATCGTTATCATTATGTTCAAATATCTAATAATTGTACTGCTTCGTCAATGTCACCAGTACATTTTGGGGTACCACAGGGATCAGTGCTGGGACCAATATTGTTCTCTCTCTACATGCTGCTGTTAGGTAGGATAATCCGAAAACATAATATTAACTTTCATTCATATGCTGATGACACTCAAATATACATTTCGTCTACACCCAACGACAACTCATCTATCACTTTAGTTAATTGCATTAATGAATTAAAGACTTGTGTGTGAAAACTTTTTGTTACTCTACTCTGATAAAACTGAGGTTCTGTTGTTTGGAGGCAACAATACTGATAGGACTACTATAACTTTAGCACTTAACTCCGAGGATTTAAAAATTTGCCTCAAAGACTCAGCACGTAACCTAGGTGTCATATCAGACACAAGGCTCTCATTTAACTTTCATGTTAAAACAGTATCAAAAACATGCTGCGTACAGTTCTGAAATATTGCAAAACTAAGGCAGTTTCTCTCCACTCAAGACGCACAGAAATTAATACATGCTCTTGTTCACAGCAGGTTAGACTACTGCAATGCCCTACTATCAGGGTACACTCTTTCAACACATTACAGCGAATTCAGAATGCAGCAGCTAGAATTGTTACTAGGAGCAGAAAGTACAACCATATAACCCCCATACTTAGCTCTCTTCATTGGTTTCCTGTCAGGTACAGGGCGGACTTCAAAATCCTTCTACTTACTAATAAGGCTCTCAGTGGTCAGACACCTGTCTATCTAATTGAACTTATTAATGTATACCATCCAAGTCGCCCGCTTAGATCACAGAATGCAGGTCTCCTTCATATTCCACACATTAATAAAAAAACAGTTGGCTATAAAAGCCTTTAGTTACAGGACCCCTAGCTAATGGAACAGTCTCCCACCCCATATTTGGGATGCTGAGTCAATCTCGGTATTCAGATCCAGACTGAAGAACTATTACTTCAGCCTAGCCTACTCACACCTTACAATTATAGCCTGCTGCAACCATGGCAGCTGGTGCTGCTGTACATGCCATTGTGTGTCTCTGTGTTGGCCCACCAAGTAGATACATCTGTTCTGACCAGACTACCCTATTCTCCTCCCCACATGTTCGGATGGTGCCCAGGCTGGGCACCATTTGAGTTGGATGCTGCATCACCGCCATGGACCCAAGAGGGACATTGTGGATATAGTTATCATTAAGGAGGATTTTGCTGGTCTACAGAGATCTGCATGGAGTACTGACATACAGAAGACATGATGGATGGATTAATACCCTCATTCATTTATTTCTTTTTTTTAATTGTATAATGTTAGCATGCCCAAAGGGGTTAGGCAGCCAGTTGACCTTGGACCCCTAGAGGTTTTTTTTCTCCCGTCACGGATGTCGGAAGGGCAAGCCGTGCAATGACAAGGAGAGCAGTAAAGACCCTATGTATAGCAGTAAAAGGGGCAACACGGGGGTTTGTCCAGGCTCAGGGGCTCAGACGATGTCAAAAAAGAAACCTATGCCCTCAGACCACAGACAGGAGCGACCTGGTGCTAGGCGGGTCTCAGGACATCCGTACCCTCAATGCTGAGCAAGGAGCAGAGCAGACACAGGAAGTAAATAGGCTACACAACAAAATATACCGGAAAGGTATGAATAGTCACAGGGAACAAGGAACAGGACAGAAGTAGAGCGCCCTCTAGGAGTACAGGGCAAGACACCTCCGTTATCTTCTGGTCTTTTCTGTTCACAACGTATATGGTCACTTGCATTGTTAAGCGCCTTGGGGCAACCTTGTTGTGAAAGGCACTATATAAAAATAAATTTAATTGAATATCCTCTAGAGGGTTACAGCTGTTGCTTTGCATTCATTGCAATTGAGAACATTTATACCATAGAGGTGGGGCCTGATTTCAGCATCCAGGATCGTTGCTTTTGGAATTTACCTAGAATATCAGTTTAGCATGGAGCTGCATACTAACCACAGGATCATCCCCAGTAAGTACGCTACTTTCAGTTTGTTGTAATTATCCCCAGCAGACTGTGGAGAATACAAAAGGGTTACAAATAAGAAGCACTTTATTCCAGACTCCCAGCACTCTTAGTTTTCACACATGAGCAAACATGGCTGTAGTTAAGCTTGAATTACTCCTTTGGACTGAGTAAGTCAGTAGTTTTGATTAGGAATATCTCAATCAGTCCCTTCAGTTTTAAGGCTAAAGAGATTTAGATCATCGTGAGCAATGTGTATATTACATTGCTTTCAAATCAGAAAATATTCTAATTTTTACTCTGAGGTCACAGGTTGTGGTGGCATGTGTATTATATGTGTATATATGTGGTATGTGCATGTGTGTATTAAGACAAGGAATGTCCTGTGTCCATGAAAATGTTTACAGACTGAAAAACTGAATAGCAACACTATTCATTAGACTTAAAGCTACACAAAAGTTCAGTAGGAAGCATAGCACACATCCCTAAGAGTCCTGGACAGAACACAGCAGCACACCTTTGCAGATGGGATAAAGAGGACAATTAAATTAATATTTTTGAATATTTCAAACACCTTTAAACACAGCTTTGAAATCAAGTTGCATCTTAACAGGAGCAACCAAGATGAGTTTGTAACAAACTCTTTGTGTTACAGTTGTTAATATATAGAGCCTGTTGGACAGCAGGAGTGGACTTACGGTGGTGTGGATGCCTGGCAGGTACAGAGCAGTAGGCAGGCCAGTGAAAAGCCCCTCCAGATGGTGACAGCAGACTGCAGCGAGAGAGCCAGCAGAGGGAAACAGGCAGAATTCCTGGCAGTGCTCCTCCAGGACTGACCAGCTGCAATGAGACTCACACCACTTATCCAAGAAGCTTTCCTCCCATCCCCCAGTTGACTTCTGTAACTTCCCGTAAATCTCTTCCTCCTCAGGTCCAGAGGACCAAGGGCACAGAGGTGATTGACCTGTGTAATCAGATCAATGAGTGGGCAGCGCCCACAGTTGTACAGCAATGACGACTCCGGCTGACAAGATTAGCAATTTAGGGGTGTGTGAATTCACAGAGGAAGGCCTGCACACAAAATTAAAAGGAACCCACAGCACACAGCACTGTGAAGACAGAATCAAGGCATGGGCAGGGAAGAGCTCCATATGACCACAACTGTTTTTTCTTAATAACTAACCACAGACACGTGTCTTCATTTAAGGTCAAGGATCAGATAAATGGAGATTTCTTCAGACAATAACAATCCGATCCGTGAGACTGAAGTCGTGGTTTGAGGACGAAGTCAGGTTCAAAGCCGTGGTTTCTGTTCAGAAAAGTTTTAGCGAAGGCGAGATATGAACTCCAAAGAGAGAGACCAATACCGGGCACAGAGTGATGTGAAGTGAGGGTTTAAATGGGAAATAAGTTGATGGTAGAAAGCTGGGGATAATTAGTTACCCCGTGCAGCAGCACTTAGGGTTGATTAGGTGCTTGTGGCGAGCACATAACAGTCAGCACATCTGTCCCACTGGGACAGCAGTGGTGACCCAGGTTACAGGGAAGCAGCAACTTTGTTATATTTTCTCTGTTTACTTTCACCAAAGTACAGAAAGCATGAGAGTCTTTATTGATCACCAGCTTGATCATTGATCATATTGATCAAGCAGTACTTGATTACAGTATCACTTTCAGCCGGATTGTCAGTTTTCACAACGTGGGCCGTCTAGCATGTTCTAGCCCCCCTCAACCCTTCATGTAAAAGTGTGCCTCCTGTGCCTCTGACTTCGCTATGGCCCTCGGCTGACAAGCCTGCTTTGCTTGTTGAGCACAGCCTTACACTGACGCACTGGACTTGCTGGGCACTCCTAGTTTCATGAGGAGGGAAGAACTATAACATGACGTCTGATGCTTTTAATGATAAGAAATCTCCTTGTAACAATAATCCTAAAAAGCAGAACCAGGTTGATGTAGGGCTCTGTAGCTGAAAAAATAATATAAGATGGACCCTATGCAACAAAAATGCTAGAGATCTCACAAGTAAAAAGGACACGAAGAATAAAGCCAAGTGTACTTAGCCAAATCGGTGATCAAGTATCATAGTCTAAATGCAGTCACAGGTCAGGAAGCAGGAGTATCAATATTATAGCGATTGTCTGTGGGTTTCTCGGAAAGCGAGAGACAGGAGCTCCACTGGTGAAAACCACTACTGAGCGCTGAGGTGATGTTAGTGAGCCCTTAAGTATGCTGGGAGGCAGAAGGTGCGGTGAAGGGTGAAAGGTGCGATTGGCTGATTAGTTACTGCGCCAGCGTTTGCAGGAATTGGGAAGAACTGCTGACTGATTATCCGAGGTCGTGAGCATGCGGCGTTTGCAGGAAAGGACAGGTGCAGTCATGACAGAAAGGAAAGTCACAATGAAAATCTTGAATCAGAGTACGATCCAATATGTCCTTTTCCGGGACCCATGATCTTTCCTAGGGGCCATAGCCTTCCCAGTCGACTAGATATTGTAGAGAGCCCCGGTGCCACCCAGAGTCCAAGATTTTATTAATAGTGAAGGCTGGGAGGCCGTCAATGAGGCATGGAGTAGGTGGGTGTGGTTGTAGTTTGGAGAGGGGGGACCTGTGGAAAGGCTTGAGGAGGGAGACATGGAATGTGGGATGAATCCTGTGAATCCTGTGTGATTCGCGCAAGTATCCAGAAAGGGCTGATGTATCAAGGACCCAACTTGTTGGATTGTTGACGTAGTGATAAGTTCTTGGTGGACAACCAGACAAATTGTCCTTGTCTAAGGCAAGGAAAGGGTTGGCGGCGGCAATCTGCGGTGTTCTTCTGTTGTTGTTGTTGTGCTTTAAGAAGGGTAAGTTTGGCATCCTGCCATAGTTTCTGGAGCTTGGTAACATTCTTGGACGGAAAGAGTCTCAGTATCTGGGGGGTTATCTGGAAGGAAAGGGGGTTAGTATCTCAAGGTGCAATAAAAGGGGAACATACCTGTGGATGAGGTGATCGGCGAATTGTGGGCATATTTAGCCTATGGAAGTAACGGCACCCAGTCGTCTTGAGACGCAGAGATGTAGGCCTTTAGGAAGGTCAGGAGGCTCTGATTAATTCTCTCAGTCTGTCTGTTGACCTCGGGACAATACCCAGATGTTAGCGAGACAGAGATTCCCAGGGATTTGCAAAAGGCTTTCCAGAATTTAGAGATAAATTGAGGGTCACTGTCTGAAACCACATCTTTAGGGATGCCACAGAGCCTAAAGACGTAGTGGACAAATAGATCCTAGACAAATGATCTACAACTACCATTATTGTAGATTTGCGTTGGCTGTCCAGGTGGTCGGTGAGGAAGTCCACAGAGATATGTGACCAGGGGCGATTAGGAACGGGGAGGGGTTGGAGGAGTCCGGCCTTCTTATCACGGGGGGTCTTGATCCTGGTGCATATGGAGCAGGCTCATACATACTCAGCAACATCAGCTTTTAATAGAAGGCCACCAGAAATCCCCGGAAATGAGGTCTAGAGTACGTCTGGTGCCTGGATGACTGGCAAAACAGGAGTCGTGGCCCCACATGTAAAATTGCTGACTGGATTTGGTTGGTGACAAAGAGTTTGTCCAAGGAACATTGCAGGGGAACTGTGTGACCAACCAATGCACATCTGACCTAATGTTCAATGGAGTACTGGACTGCAGCAACGATCTTACTGGCAGGGATGATGGGCTTAACCTGTTTGTGAATATTACTGACAAGTTTAGACATTTTCCAGCAGTATGCCACCAGACACTCATCAAGTTGCGTGAGGTCTGTGGGCATACCCCGAGGGTTTGGAAGGCCTACCGGAATTTTTTGGCAAAGGTCGTGAACCCCCTTGTATCTCACTGCGTACTTACCATACTCACAATCCCTCCTTTTGACACGTGGTCCTTTCCATGTATCAAATTTGCAATGTAGGGAAAAAAAATTGCAGGGTTTACCTGTGGACCCCAGCCACACCCCATTGGAGAAAGAACATCCAGCTGTTTTCAACTTACCCCTTTCTGACGCGGGAGCAAGGGATCCTGTCTGGGGGTTACCTGAGAGGTGATGCCCGCCAGGCAATCATGTGGCTCCCTCTCATCCTCCGTGGCCAATAGGGTGGCTGGATTCAGCACCGTACACTGTTCGATAGTGACGTGAGGAAGGGACAGAAGGATGTGGTGGTAATGGTAGGACATGGGAGAAAAGTGCGAGGTCTTATTCTGGAGGAGGAGCCACCGCATGAGGTACAAGGACCGTAAGAGGGCGGTAGCACACCAGGGAAGCAGAGGTCATAACGGCTACAGCTGCTGCAACAGCACGAAGGTAGGCTGGCAAGCCGCGGGCCACAGAAGTGAGGCACTGAGAGTAATAGGCCACAGGCTTAAAATGATCGCCGTGGGCCTGGAGAAGTACAGCACTGTAGAACCCATGTTTCTCGTCAACAGTCAGTGAAACCCTTAGTCATGTCAGGAAGGCCCAAGGCGGGGGCTGACATCAGGACTGTTTTAAGGTCAATGAAAGCTTTTTCTCTGTCGGGAGTCCACGTCAAGCGGTCAGTCATGGTTAGATGTGGAGCACGAGTCATGTCAGACAGGGGCTGTGCCAGTTGGGCGTAGCCAGGAATCCAGGATCTGCAGTATCCCATACAACCAAGGAAAGACATCATCTCCTTTTTGGTTCGAGGCTTTGGAATCCTTTGAATAGCTGCCACTTGTTCAGTGCCTAACGAACAAGAATTGGCGGAGATGTCATGGCCTAAGTAACGCACGCATTCTTTAAAAAGCTGTACTTTAGAGAGCAAGGCTTTGTTACCAGTTTCAGCTAAAAAGATTAAGAGATCTCTGGTATCTAGAGTGCAGACCTCCCCACTAAACAAACAAACCAACAGTTCATCCACATATTGGACGAGGGTGCTACCACGATTAAAAGAGAATCCTGAGAGACACTTGCAGTGTAGAGGAGAAAACAGTAGGTGCCTAGGTATACCCCTGGTGCATCCTAGTTCATGTGTACGTTTTCCCTTTAAAAGTAAAAGCAAACCAAAACTGAGACTCAGGATGAACCGGAACATTGAAAAAACCATTTGCCAAATCAATGACAGAGGATAAAAACAGAATGGTGGTGGGGTTGGGGACCACTGGAGCCCGAGCATGGACGGCAGCATTTATTGCCCGCAGGTCCTAGACCGGACGCCAAGATTCCTCATAGGCCTTTTGCACAGGAAAAATTAGTTTTACATGGAGACGTTGGGCAAGGGATGAGAATCTTTTCAGCAACCAACTTGTTCACAACAGGTTCCATTCCAGCCTCAGCATCAGGTCTCAACAGATACTGCCGACTGCAGGGCCTAAAGGTAGATTTTGGTACCACCTCTAGGGGGACGACACCCCTTATCAGGCCCACGTTGTACTTGTGGGCAGCCCAGAGGGAATCCGGGACTCCCTCCAGTGCAGGGTGTGAAGTGTCAACTGGGACTGAGGCATCCTGTCATCAGAGGCAGTCAGGTGCACTGTCCTCCAGGTGTTAAAAACAGGTGATCAGGGATGCCAGCTGAAGCAAGCAGTCTTCATTACAGGTTAGCTCGAGCCCCCGTTCTAAACAGACGATGATGAGACCCATTTTACAGAGCAAATCTCTGCCACACAGATTAACAGGACATTCTTTGCTCCTATTGTCAGGATAGATTTTGATGAGTTTGAAACGGTGCGCGTCATCTCTAAGCAGAGAATAGTTTGCCCCTGTGTCAATTAAAAAGTCATAGGGATTGCCATTAATGTGCAGGGTGACTTTGGGCAGCTGGGAAGGGAAGGAGACAGCAGGCAGTATGAAAGCGATGCCCTCAGGCCATACCTCTCCTGGCGGGGACAGTCAATCTTTCTTTTCCCGTCGTCATGGTGTGCTGACTGTTACACCAGCCGGGGGGACCCGAGTCCCAGCCCCCCATCATCTTCCTCTCCCCCCTCCTTGTTGGGGCATTCTCTTGCCCAACGTCCTGTTTTTCCACAGTGAAAACACGCATCACGGTCTTCTTCTCCTCGGTCTCTCCCTCTTCCTAGGTAGCCTCCTCATTGGCCACGGCCTCCTTGTCCCCTACCCCGGCCCCTTCTTCTTCCTCCTTGATAGAACTGGAGCTCGGCCATCTGGAGCTGGTGTAGCTGATGGCTGTCTTTTCGTGCCTTTCTCTCGTCCTTTCATGCTAAATGTCTCTCAGCATGATAAGCATGGCGCCACACTTTGGTCAACATGGGGGTGTCCCAGCCGATACATGACTTTTTTACCATGCTCCTGAAGAACGAAGAGATGCCCAGGAAGTGGGATAATAATATCATTTTCATGTTTTTGTATGTTTTTTGCAAACTATGCAGTTTAGTGGCTTGACGTAGGTTTTGTGCTCAAATGTATTCAAAGATGCTGCCTGTCCTTGGTCAGTAAGATAAGGGCATGTATTTGGTAAGCTGGCTATATGCCCAGAACATGAAAAGAACTAACTGCTAACTAGTCTGCAACTTATATAAGATATAATTAATTGGCAGGTGTTGCTGTTTTATCATTTGTTTAGAATATGTCATAGTAACTCTTTGTGTTTTAAGGTATAAAGGACCATCTTCAGCTACTTATTTTTTAAGTCTGGTGGTTGCAAGCCAGACTTCCATATGTATATGAATAAAGGGACTTCTGCTTCACAGACACCTGAACTTTGTCATTTGTTTGACACTACAATTTGGCGCTGCGAGCAGGGTACTCCCAGCTGAGGGAACTCTGACAGAGAGGTGGAGAGTAAAAGCTAGGCGTCCGCTTCTAAAAAGAGGTAAGGACTCCTCTTTTCTAAAAAGTCCCTTATCCTCTCCATGTTGCTGTCGAGGGTTTTTCTGAAGCTGAAGCGAGTACAAAAGAAATAATGAGTTTATGGTGTATGTGGTGGTAGATGTCTGTAGTGTGCCGGCTGTTTTCCCAGTTGTAAGATACTGGATGTGTTTTCCCAGTTGAAATATACTGGACGTGTTTTCCCAGTTGAAATATACTGAACGTGTTTTCCTGGTTGAAATATACTGGACGTGTTTTCCTAGTTGTAAGATACTGGACGTGTTTTCCCGGTTGAAATATACTGGACGTGTTTTCCCATTTGAAATATACTGGACGTGTTTTCCTGGTTGAAATATACTGGACGTGTTTTCCTGGTTGAAATATACTGGATGTAGTCTCCCAGTTGAAATATACTGGCAGAGGATAGGTAATGGTTTGGTGTGAAGAAAAATTAGTGGAGGTGTCTGACTGGGTGTCAGAAAAAAAGAAACTAGATGAGTGCGAAGCGAAACTTAAAAAGAAATATGGACTGTCAGATGGAATTTGGTCTGAACAGGAGTGTAGAAAAATGTATGAACATTGGTCGAAAAACAAACAGACAGAGACGGGTCTTATTTTAGGGAAACATCTGAGAATTTGACAGAACATTATAGAGAAAACAGAATGGGATAAGACACTAAAATCCCTGACAGAAAAGCTAAAAGCTTTGGAAGAACGAAATGAAGTTATATATACTGAAAAAGAAATAGAAGAAGAAATAGAACGCCTCAAGAACGAATTAGGGAAATGTAGTAATGTGAACATAACACCTAAATTATATCCAGATCTGAGACCTTTAAAAGGCAGGACAGCTAAAACAGGTGTGTGAAAGAAAGAACCTGGGAGAAGGGTGGGAATTAGTGTGGAGATTTTTGAAAGAACATTACCCACCGAAAACTGATTGTGAAAAAGGAACAGCATGTCAGCAGAAGGAAAGTGAGGATGTTTCAGATTTTACAGAAAGGTTTATAACTTTATGGATAGTATACTCGGGGTTAGCCGATGAAAAGGAAGTGAATGAAGATACTTCCACAGTAATAAAACAAATGTACTTGAGTGGGTTAAAACCTGATGTTGCCAAGAATGTACAACTATGCTTTCCTGATATTACGGAGAGCGGAGCCGGATTTGATTTAATAACTCGCGAAGCATGTATGCAGAGGTGCGAGCGCTGCAAATGGGAGGTAAAAAGACTCCCAAGGAGGAGAAAAAGGAGTCGCCAGTTTGTCGCAATTATAGTGCAACTTTAATATTATACCAAGATATAAGACCCCTTCAAGAAAATAATGAGGACTTGGATAAATCTCCTGATTGGGCATATCCAGATGGGGGATGAGTTAACTAGCCCTGGGGGAAAGGGGGGCAAAACCCCAAAGACAAAACTACTAATAAGCTGGTGTGCAGTTACTAAAAAAAAGGGTGTTTTTTGGAGAAATTGTAAGAAAGAGGCTTGATTTCACATTTCAAGAACATGTCAGAAGCTGTAACGTGAAATAATAGATTTAATCTAGTAAGCCCCTTTGTAGCCTTCCTAAATTTATCTCAGGATTTAAATAAAAGTGAAATAATTTTACAGTGTGCAGTAACTGGTGGACACAGGAGCAAGCTGTCCTGTTTTTAGACTAAAACAGCATTTATGTGAACTACCTCAATAGAGCTATGTGATATTGTGATTGATTTACCTAATGAGGGAATCCGTAAGGCCAGGCTACTCCAAGTATTAGATCTTCGGACGGAAAAAAGGGTATAAACCCAACTACATGGTAAAGCCAGGGTGAATTCCTTCTCAGAACGAGCTCGCCTGGTACGAACTGGCTAAAGGGAGGTAGTGCAGTCTAAAGACAAAATTGCCTTGACCCCTGCAGCAGAAACCGTTTTTAATGTTTTGAAACAAGCTTTCTCGCAGGTACTGGCCCTGGACTGGATTCCTTCAGACGGATCATCTGTATGTAATCTGTCTGTAAGTGAAAGAAATGGGTTGAGAGCTGCTGTGCTGGCACAGGAGCATGGAAGTAGGCATCGTCTGGTGGGTTATTATTCAGGACCCCTCGATGCGGTGGCCATGGAGCCGTGTTTATGTGTTGTGCAGGCTACCTGCCTGGCTGTATAAATTGTGAATAATCTGGAGTAGAACCAGCAGACCTAATGAAAAGATTTAATTGAAACTTGTAAATATGCTAAATGGAAAATTGTATTGATTTATATAGACTATATATACATTTGGTGTATGCCACAATTTTGGATGGCGGTGGAGGAATAGGGATTTCCTCAACACTGCAGGGACTCCAGTTAAGAATGCTGGGTTTGTATCTGAACTGTTAGAAGCTTTGCAGCTACTGACTAAAATAGCTGTGGTAAAGTGTAAATTGCATAATAAAGAAATGTTTCCAGTAACTCGAGGGAACAACTTTGCAGATGCAGCTAGCAGGTGAGCAGTCCTGGTAGAGCTGGAGTCAGAGACCCCTGTGAAACCTCTGTTGGTGAAAAGGGGACAGCTACAGGACAATTCAGGCTGAGGCCTCTAAAGCAGAGAAAAGGACATGGTTAGAAAAGAATGTGGGGCTGCATGATGATTGGGTGTGGTGCTGCTAGCACACTGGAGCCCTGCATGCCCTCACAGCCCTTTGTAGCCTGACAAATGCACTCTGTCAGACACCCGGGTGTGAGTCAAATGGTGTGCCGGTTACCCAAAACTGGGTGGGGACCGGGTTTGAAGCAGTAGCCACTTATGTGGTATCTCGATGTGATGCTTATCAAAGGAACTCAACTACAGTTCAGGTGCAGGTGCAACAGCTCAAAAGGCCTGCTCCTGAGGAACCTTTCATGCAGTGGCAAATTGACAATTGTAAAGGGAAACCTTGGCTTTTATAATCTGTTTTCCCAGTGTGTTGCTGCCACTGCCTCTGTGTCTACCAAACACTTGATGATGGAGATAAGCCCTCGGTGGGCACTGCCCTGCCGCTTGTATTATGATGAAGGGACACACTTCACAGGGAGAGTGTGTCAGGCTGTGGCTGCATTGTTCGGGGTGAGATGGACTGAGATCACCCTCAGACTGCTGGAACAGTGGAATGAAGGAACAGAACTCTGAAAGATCGACAAAACATCAGACTGAAGGAACACCATGGGTAGATGCTCTGCCTATGTAGCCTGCGGGCTGGATCAAACAGAACTGTGTAACAGAGCCTGTTTGATATCATCACTGGCCAACCAACAAAACTTCCTGGAGGACCAAATCTGCTAATGGATCATTGAATTAGCTATCTCATTCTCTATTGTAGTATTGTAGGTTGTTAATCGAAGTGGTGCATGGGGCTGGTGAACAGGTTCTGGACGTTTGGGGACCTCCAGTAGAGGGAAGACATAACCTGATACCTGGCGAGTGGGTGTGGGTGAGAAAGATGTACCCTGCCAGATGTTGCAACCCCGATTGGGAGGGACCATATCAAGTGACTACCGACTCTGCCATCTGAGTGACAGGATGAGATCGTTGGATCTACGCGTCGCACTGCCACCGAGCCACTGCACCAGAGATTGAGTGAACATTATTATGTTGTTATTGTTTCTGTGTTTGTTGAGCTTCCTGAGGGAGGCTGACAGTGTGCCTGTTAAGTGTAAGGAGTTTTACTTTGATAAATGGGGATATGGAATAAATACTTTATCAATCAGCCACAAATAATAATCAGAGCTCATGCTGGGTTTGTATTGCTATAAAAGATGCTCATGGGAGTAATCCCCTTTGATAGAGGTGATTATTTAGGTTTATTGGCATGGGTAAATAGCTCTGCTTTTAGTCTGAGTGTAACTTAAATGTATTAGAATGGAACGAACCATATGCTCCCTGCTATAATCACAGTTCTAGACCATCCTCTATTAGGGTGATAAACAGCTGTTTAGGTGAGCGAAGACTAAGCAGTACTTGTATTCCAGACAATTCTGAGCACATTAATGACTTAGAACAGCACATTTATGATGAAGGACAAAAATATCATAATTATAATCCAGATGATTGGGACATTGGTGCGTGGCTACAGTCTGTGCTAGGAACATGGGGAGGGTCTCTGGTTCAATACATATTTGTGGGTCTTGTATTATTCATAATGATCATATTGTTAATATCCTGCTTGAAAAACATGTGGACTAAAGCTGCTGCTTCTGTGCTAATTGTACGCCATGAAGGGATCACAAAGGTCAAAAATGATTTAATGGGAAAGGTTTCTACATCTCTTATCTAGAGGTAGAACATAATTGGTAGAACAATAATGTTCTAAGGGAGGACTGAAGAATGAAGAGATAAGAGAGATGCCCAGGAAGTGGGATAATAATATCATTTTCATGTTTTTGTATGTTTTTTGCAAACTATGCAGTTTAGTGGCTTGACGTAGGTTTTGAGCTCAAATGTATTCAAAGATGCTGCCTGTCCTTGGTCAGTAAGATAAGGGCATGTATTTGGTAAGCTGGCTATATGCCCAGAACATGAAAAGAACTAACTGCTAACTAGTCTGCAACTTAGATATAAATAATTGGCAGGTGTTGCTGTTTTATCATTTGTTTAGAATATGTTATAGTAACTCTTTGTGTTTTAAGGTATAAAGGACCATCTTCAGCTACTTATTTTTTAAGTCTGGTGGTTGCAAGCCAGACTTCCATATGCATATGAATAAAGGGACTTCTGCTTCACAGACACCTGAACTTTAACATTTGTTTGACACTATACTCCCTATTTCAAGGAGCAGGGCATCCACAAAATGATGGGTAAGTTGAGTTTCATATACTGAGCTGTTGTCGTTAGGGGCAGGCGGGGGCAGGCCAGTGAGGTTACTGAAGAGGGGGGTCAGTCTGTCCAAGAAATCATTACACGTTTCTCCAGGCTTTTGCTTAGTTTGTCTCAAGGTGAACCAGTCCGTTTTATGGGGATACTTTGCCGTTTAGCTGGTTCTGATAGCCACTGCTGATGGCAGTGTCATACACCACGTCTGGGTTGAACGTGTCACGCACATCGCCGTAGTCAAGCTTCAGGGTCTTTTGAAAAACAGTCTCTAGTTCACTGCTCTTGGGCTTAGAGTGACTAGAAGCCGCAAGGCGGTGGTGTAATTTTACCTGTTTGTCTTGGGGTTTCACCAAAACAACAATTCACCAAAAGTCCAGGTCCGAATGGAGTTCAGATAGCCGTCCGCAATCAGGTTTGTGACCCCATAGTTGTTGTGGAATTTTATCAAAGAAGAGCCAGGAAAGGGGTTCTCATTCACTCAGTAAGGCATTTATTCATATTGCGCAATAGGGAAAACAGCAACCACTAGTCTGTGCAGCAAATGGAGCTGATTTTTCAAAGTAAAATAGGGAAAGGTCCCTTATTTTAAACACTTAGCTGATACAACACCTCAACTTGTTTTCTTAATTATGGTTGGTTAGTAATACAAAGATAGGTGAGACAGTAATTTTCCAGTCCTTATAGGTCTTAGCCTTGAAGGACAGAAGACAGCTACGTGCAGTTTCGCATTGCCTTTTTGCTGGGGCAGAGATTAACATATTCTTAGAACATCCCATGCCCTTGACTCGCTGGGTACAATCACACTTTGTTCTAAGAATCCAGCTGGTTTTACAACACAGCTCTGCCCGTAAATTACATTTTTAGGATAAAACACTTTTCTTCAGTAACTTTCCATTACAATGGGTTCTGATGAGTTTTCTAGTTCTGGAGGATCATAGAGACTGGAGAGAGCATTGCCCTTCACATTCTACGAGTAAGTAATGACAAAACGAAACTTAGAAAAGAATAGAGACCACCTGGCCTGGTGGGGATTCAGTCGTTTGGCAGACCAGATGTATGAAAGATTTTTGTGGTCGGTAAGGATGGTGAAATGGTGTTGAGCTCCCTCCAGTCAATGTCTCCATTCTTCTAGGGCAAGCTTGAAATCTAAGAGCTCACCATTCCCTACATTGTAATTAGTTTCAGCAGGGGACAGTTTCTTCGAAAAGAATACACAAGGGTGGAGTATTCCCTTGTTGCCGTGGTGTTGCGAGAGCACCGCCCCCACACCATGAGCTGAGGCATCGACTTCGACCACAGAGGGCAAGGAGGGATCTGGGTGTCTGAAAAGTGGAGCTGTGGAAAACAGGTGTTTGAGTTGTAGAAATGTCTTGTTTGCCTCAGGGGTCCTTTACGGGTGAGAATAGTTATGGGGGCCACCACAGAGCTAAAGTTGCATACCAAACATTCTGTCGGTAAAAGTTAGCGAGTCCATCTCAACGCCAAGGGGAGAAAGGATGTAGCCAAGGAATTGAATCTTGGAGACATGAAATATGCATTTTTCCAGTTTTGCATAAAGTTTAGTTTGAATGAGCAGGGCAAGACCTCTCGGACATTGAGAACATGATCTTGAGGGTTGTCGGAGAAGACGAGAATATCGTTTAGATAGACCAGTGAATATTTATGAATTATATCCCTGAAGATGTCATTAATGGATAGATAGATAAGACTTTATTGATCCTGAAGGGAAATTGATGTGTTAATAAAAGATTGGAAAACGGTAGGAGCGTTGACAAGCCCAAAACGCATTACTAGATATTCATAATGACCATGTGTGGTCATGAACGCCGTTTTCCCACTCATCCCCTTCCCTGATGCGGATCACATTGCAAGCGCCCCGGAGACCCAATTTTGTGAAGATTGTTGTGCCTCTCAAGGATTCTAGAGCCGTTGGTATCAAGGGTAGAGGGCAACAGTTTTTAATTGTGATCATATTAAGACCCCTGTAATCTATTCAAGGTCTAAGAGTCCCATCTTTCTTCTCTACAAAAAAGAATCCGGCACAGGCAGGTGATGTAGAGGGGCGGAAAAAAACTAGATTTTAGAGACTCCTGAGACTCATGCGCACCTCTTTAGTGTTTTTCAATTAGTTAATGAACAAGAACTCAAGAAATTAATTATTAAGACAAAGTCAACCTCCTGTCCGCTAGATTCTATTCCCACTCAGCTAGTAAAAGATTCCCTCGAAGTACTGGCAGGACTTATAATTAGTATGATGAACACATCCCTTGCATCAGGCATTGTACCTGATCAATTTAAGGTAGCAATTGTTAGACCGCTCCTTAAGAAGCCAAATTTGGTTCTTAACAACTACAGGCCTGTCTCAAACGTCCCATTTCTATCTAAAATTCTTGAGAGAATAGTTGTGGCCCAACTTCCATCGTATCTGGACTCAAATAATATACTTGAGACATTCCAGTCTGGTTTCCGCCCAGGCCACAGCACTGAAACTGTATTAACAAGAGTCATAAATTATATTCTGTTAGCTATTGACGCAGGGAATGCAACAGTGCTTGTGCTTTTAGGTCTTAGTGCTGCCTTTGACACAGTTGACCACTCTGTTTTGTTACACAGGCTTGAGTTTGAAGTTGGCTTATGTGGAACCGTCCTTAAGTGGTTTACTTCATATATAACTGTTGTAACAGAAAGAATAAGGTTCTGTATCCCAAGATGAAGTTAAACAGATGAGTTTATTGCATGCAAGGAACAATAAAGCCGAAGTCTTGTTTCCCGCAAGAAACAACAAAACTGAAGTATTGTTCAAAGTCCCGGTACAAACTTTAGGTTTATATAGCCCTTCCTTGTCACTTCTGATGTCACTCGTTATTATGGTAAAGGCGGGAGGTCACGTGTTTGGCCAGTTTACAGCTTTTTGGCCAAATGGTCAGGGATTAAGTCCCCAGGGAGTTTCCTAGCTCGCATCTGGAATCCTTATCAGTTCTCCCTTTCCTGCCATAAACTCCTGTTGCTTAGAAGTCTAATCTTCAAGCAGAAAGGACTTAATATAACCCCCATCTTTACATTTTGTATTTTACTTCATAACTATTCGTTTTCATTATGTTCTATCTAATAATTGTACTGCTTTGTCAATGTCACCAGTTCAATTTGGGGTACCACAGGGATCAGTGCTGGGACCAATATTGTTCTCTCTCTACATGCTGCCGCTAGGTAGGATAATACAAAAATATATTAACTTTCATTCATATGCTGATGACACTCAAATATACATTTCATTTACACCTAAGGACAACTCGTCTATTATCACTTTAGTAGTTCAGGTGGGTAGCTGCGTCAGCATGTGTAGGCTGCAAAGGAACAAGTAATAGGTTTATTCCATGCTGAAAAAAAGAAGAAAGAAAACACCACGTTTCGGCCATGGAGCCTTCTTTAGGTGTGAGAAAGACAAGGCAGTAAGCAAAGGTAATGTAGCGGGAGAAGAACAAAGGCTGGGAGAGAGGAGGAGCGAGAGGCGGGAGCAGGGGACAGAAAGAGAGGCCAAAGGGGTTGGGCAGCCAGTTGACCTTGGACTCCTAGAGGTTTATTTTCTCCTTGCTAAGGAGTTTTTGGTTCCTCTCCTCTGTTGTCTTCTGGTCTTTTCTGTTCTGTATTCACAACATGTATGGTCTCTTGCATTGTTAAGCACCTTGGGGCAACTTTGTTGTGAAAGGCGCTATATAAAAATAAATTGAATTGAATATTTTTCTAGAGCTTCGGATTCAGTTCTTGAGAGTGGGTAAACATGGCCCTTAGGTGGCAGAGTTGCAGGGAGAAGGTCAATTGTGCAGTCGTACGGGGGGTGTGGGGAAGAGATGAGGCCTATTGTTTATTAAATGCTTGTTCCAGTTCCGCATATTGTGGTGGAATAGAAGGTGGCGACTTCTGTAACAGGGTGGCTGCTGATACCTTTACAGGTAGACAGCAGCACCTGGAACGTCAGTGAGGTCCCTAAGCTTATTAAACAGCAGTAATGTGATCATTTGTACACTACCTGGTCAGGATTCTGGTAGCTGCATTTTGAACATATTGGAGTTTATACAGTGTGGATTTAGATACCTCAGTTAGTAGGGCATTGCAGTAATCAATTCTCGAATGACAAATGTGTTGAACAGCTTTTCTGCTACAGTCAGAGACAGCATAGTACATAGTCTGGCAATATTTCTGAGACGGAAGAATGTTTATTTGATTGGAACCGGGTTCTATGGTCAGATGAGACAAAAATAGAGCTTTTTGGCAACACACCAGAGGTGGGTTTGGCATAAAAAGAGTCAAGGTCATGCAGAAAAGAACCTAATCCCCACTGTGAAGTATGGTGGTGGATCTGTGATGTTGTTGGGCTGTTTTTCTTCCAAAAGCCCTGGGAATCTTGTTAGGATACATGGCATCATGGACTCCATCAAATACCAGGAGATTTCAGATCAAAATCTGGCTGCCTCTGCCAGGAGGCTAAGACTGGGTCGTGCTTGGATCTTCCAGCAGGACAATGGTCCAAAGCATACCTCCAAATCCACTTAAAAACGGTTCACTGACCACAGAATCAAGCTTTTTCAGTGGCTGGTCCCCTGACCTAAACCACATTGAAAGCCTGTGGGCTGAGCTGACGAGGAAAGTCCACAAGCGAGGACCGAGGACTCTGAAGGATCTGGAAAGATTTTGTATGGAGGAATGATCTCAGATTCCTTTGTATGTGTTCTCCCACCTCATCCAGCATTATAAGAGAAGACTCAGTGCTGTTATCTTGGCAAAGGGAGGGTGCAGGGTGCACAAAGAACTAAATGCAGGGGTGCCAATAATTGTGACGTGTTTTTGAGAAAAATGTTTATTTTATAAGGATTTTTTTTTCTTTGGATAATTTTACCTCACTGAAAGACTAGATTTATCTCATATTTCAGTGTAAGATCAAGCTGATAAACAACAAAGACATTTTTTCATAGCCTTTTTTGTTCATCTTTACCAAGGGTGCCAATAATTGGGATGTGTGAGCTGGGACACCAGCCCGGAACCCAATTAAGTTTTTCAGGGGCAGAGTGGTGGCTCTGTGGCTAAGGATCTGCACCCGTGGCTGGAAGGTTGCTGGTTCAAGTCCTGCAGCCAGCAGCCAGCAAAGGAATCCTACTCTGTTAGGCTCCTGAGCAAGGCCCTTAACTCCATCCCCTCTAGGGGCACTTTACAATGGCTGACCTTGAGCTCTGACCCCAAGCTTCTCTCTCCCTGTCTGTGTGTCTCATGGAGAGCAAGCTGGGGTATGTGAAAAGACAAATTCCTAATGCAAGAAATTATATATGGCTAATAAAGTGATCTTCTCTTATCTTAATAATTCTGGAGGGAACTGTACATGTACTTATTTTCCCTTTCTAGTGTCCCTGTGCTACTATCTAGTGGTTTGCTCTAAAGACAGCTGCTCCCTTACACAACGTAACTTTCAGTCTCTTGCCTGAGGCTGAGACATACAAGGTGGTTAGATTACATACTCACTCATACATTATTGGAGGATAGAAAAATGGTAGTGGTGCCATTGAAAGCACTGTGTCTGAAACATTTTTTCCACCTAGAAGTCTGAGCTGTGTGCAAGGACTCTCTCTTTGGGCAGGACTGCATATACCAGGACATGAGCCTGCGGGGGCTCACAGGCAGGAGGAAGGACACTTCCCCTTCTTTCACTGTAACAGGCACCACAGGCACATCAGGCCCTTCAGAGTAGTTGTAAAAGGCTGCAAAGCAGCCTGAGGAGTCATCAGCAAACCTTTATTTAGAGCACAGGCCTTGGCAGGAAAGGTAGTGCAGTCGTCAGTGATACCTCTGTAAGTGACAAGCAGGCCACAGCGTTGCTATGAATGCCAAGTATAAATTTCAGGTATAAAACAAGTCCATCTGACCCAAGCAATGCACATCTTGTGGGCCCCATTGCTTGGGCAATCTCTATCAGAGTGACTTATTTTTACAAACTGAAAGGTTTTCACATTGTAGCCTGTGAATTTCTCAGGAAAAAATAGACCTTACTGATTTTTGTTTTACATTTTGGACACTGTTTACTTTGGAGTTATGTGGAAATACAGCCTGATAGATCACTGTGCTTCTTTTCACACAGAATGGAGCTCACTCTCTAGAGTGTGGAGCTCAGCATGCACATCTTCCAGCTGTAATATTAACCTGACTTCTCATTATTTAATTGAAGGAGTTGGTTATGGCACAGTTTTGCAGTGGAGGTTTCAGTCCTGGGACAGACCAATGCACCAGGTATCGGACCCACAGAGGACTCCCTAATGAGGAGTAATGAGTGATGGGGAGTGCAGTTATCCACACTGCCCTCAGTCACCCACAAACATCAAGTTTTCACAACATCAATAGCAATACAATAATGTGTGCAATCTCTTTTGATTAATAATTTGGTTTTAATTGCTCCTCTGTTTAGGAATTTGTTTCTCAACACTTTGCTTTTGAAACAGCTGATTAGTGATTGGCTGTAGATTAACTGACTCATAGAGACCAGTGTGAGAGTGGGCTGAATATGACACAAACACACCTGAACCTGCCAGCAGGGGCTCCACTATGTGTCTACTGATTGAAATGACTCCTCTGGAAACCACCTAGCAGCAACTAGAGGAGAAAAACTCAACTCAAACTCATTTGTTACTCCACCAAGAAAATAGAATAACAATTACTTATCTCTTGTAATATATTAGCTTAAAGTCTCTTGTGAGTGATCTGGGCCATTAGAGTTGGGATGTATTCTGCTGCCTGTAATGCTGAGTGACCTGAGACTTAAGGGCTCCCTGCGGATGGGATGCTAGTAATGATAGTGATGTAAATTCACTCACTCTGCCCCTATCTCTTCAATCTTGAGAATCTGAGAAAATTGTCTCAGCATCATAGCAAGAGCTGACCTTTACATAGGACAATCGTAGCATGCGTGAAATGCAATTCCTACAGCTAAAAAACAACTACATGTAAATCTATTTGTCTCTTCCGAGCTCTATGAGGACTGATGAACTCACACCTTAAGCCCACCCTTATTTAGAATTGTGATTGAACAACTGAATGGTTTCCTGTACAGAATATTATAAAGAGTCTGGTTTCAGACTTAATAACAGTACCTAATGACACCGTAGTGTTTTATGAAAGTGGCTTTGTTTGAATAACACCAACTGTATTTGAGTGTAAATTTGGCTTCCTGTTCGGTACAGGGCAGACTTCAAAATTCTTTTACTTACTTATAAGGCTCTCAGAGGTCATGCACCTGTCTATTTAATGGAGCTGAATAATGTATACAACCCAAGTCACCCACTTAGATCACAGAACGCAGGTCTTCTTATTCCACATATTAATAACAAAACAACTGGCAGTAAAGCCTAGTTGCCTAGCCCCTAGTTTATGGAAGTCTGTCAGCCTACGTACGGGATGCCGAGTCAATCTCAATTTAAATCCAGACTGAAAATCTATTACTTCAGCCTAGCTTACTCACACCTTATATCATAGCTCGTTGCAACTATAACTGCTGGTGGTGCTGTACATGCCATTGTGTGTCTCGGTGCTGGCCTTCCAGGTAGATACATCTGTTCTGACCAAACTATCCTATTCTCCTCCAGATGGTGTCCCTCTTGGATCCATGGCAGTGGGCATCGCAAATACAGCTATCTTTTTGGAGGATTTGCTGGTCTACAGAGATCTGCATGGAATGCTGGCACACGAAGGACATGATGGAAGACTTAATACTCCACATTTAGTTCTTTTTTTTTATCTTGTAGAATGTTAGCACGCCCAGAAGGGTTGGGCAGCCAGTTGACCTTGGACCCCAAGAGGTTTTTTTTTTCCTTACAGAGGAACTTTTAGTTCCTCTCCTCCGTTGTCTTCTAGCTTTTTCTCTTTCTGTACTGTAATATCATGTATTGTCACACAGCTTTGTTAAGTGCCTTTGGGCAACCTTGCTGTGAAAGGTGCTATATAAAAAGAAATTAAATTAAATAAATAAGTTTCACCTAGCTTAATTAGATAATTAACATCCAATGGGATTGGCTCTGTTTGTGATTGGCCACCAGTTGTTAAGATCAGCACTGGCAAGCCTTACTCCAGCTACAGGCTTCCGTCCAACAGATTTCCGCGCACCTGTCGGCAATGCCGCCCACCGGCAATCGAGTAAGCAACGCTGGAGCTGCCGCTTCGGCTCCGCCCCCGCCAGCTCCTACACCTGCCCCTCGACCTCTTCCACTAACTCCACCTGACAGGTTTGACGGCAACCCTACAAAATGTCGGGGCTTCTTAGCACAGTGTGCGCTGATTTTCAGGCTCCATCCGGAAACTTTTTTTTCTCCTCAGGACAAGATCGCCTTCATAGTTTCACTGTTAACCGGCCGCGCATTGGAATGGGCTACTGCCCTGCTAGATCGCGGGGCTCCTGAAGTTCAGGATTATGATCTCTTTTTAGGAAAATCTAAGGGGATTTTTCGTCGTCCCTTGGATGGTTAAGACTCCGCCTTCCACCTCTCCTCCATCCACCAGGGCCGCAGGTCTGCACAAGATTATGCTATAGATTTTCGAGTAGCAGCAACGGAGACTCACTGGGATGATGAGGTCCTTATTTTTCTTTTCCGTCAAGGACTTAGTGAAGAAATAAAGGACCACCTGGTAAATATGCTGCAATTGGGCAGAACCTTGGAGGAAGTAATTTCCCAGGTGTTGGAATTAGAACTCAGAATTCGTCAAAGGAGTACTGAAAGATCTCGGACACCAATACTAGAGGCTCCTCGGCCATCACCTACCAGAACTTTAGACTCAGAACAACCTATGGAAATAGCCCGCACCCGGTTAACCCCTGAAGAACGAGAGAGACGCCAACGAGAGGGTCGCTGCATGTACTGTGGGAAATTAGGACACTTTAAAGCTCATTGCCCTGCTTCATACTCATCCTTGAGGCGCCGCCCATCTTCTCAAGATCCTAAGGTGAGTGAGATAACTCAATCCCCTCAGTTTTCCTCAGGATTTTCTATTCTATCTACACTATTCTGGGGTAATAAAAGGAAACCTCTTCTTGCTTTTATTGACTCAGGGGTGGCAGGAAACTTTATAGACGCCTCCATCGCTCTAACTTGGAACTTACCCTTGACCCTGGTGACTCCACCTCTTCGTGTTCAATCTATTGATGGTTCCCCCGTATCTCCAGGACTTATTAGGTGGCAAACTGAAATTATAAGCTTGCAGATTGGCGCCACCCATGTGGAAGACATCTGGTTTTATCTCCTTGAGACCCCAACACATCCCCTTGTACTAGGGTTTCCTTGGCTACAACAGCATGACCCTAACATTTCTTGGTCCCTTAAAGAAATTTTAGCTTGGGGACCCAGATGTATTAGAAATTGCTGTCATCTACCCATAAGAATTGCACTCACGGCGATGTCCCCTTCTGGTGTTCCTACCATACCCCCTCAATATTCTGATCTACAGGAAGCATTTAATGAGCAGGAGGCCTTGGCCCTCCCACCTCATCGACCATATGATTGTGCCATTGACCTTTTGCCAGGTACTATCCCTCCTAAAGGTCGTATTTTTCCGCTCTCCAATTCTGAATCTGAGGCCCTGAAAGTTTACATACAAGATTCTCTGAAGGCTGGACTTATACGTCCATCCACTTCACCTGCATGTGCCAGTTTTTTTTTTGTGGAAAAGAAGGATGGTGGGCTCCGTCCCTGCATCGACTATCGTGGCCTTAACGAGATCACAATCAAGAATCGGTACCCTTTGCCTCTAATTCCAGCAGCACTTGAGTCTGTGCATGGGGCCAAGATTTTCACCAAACTGGATTTACGAGGGGCCTATAATCTAATCCGCATTCGGGAAGGGGATGAGTGGAAGACGGCATTCATGACAACCCATGGACATTACGAATATTGGTTAATGCCCCAGCAGTGTTTCAGTCTTTTATTAATGACATTTTTCGTGATCTCCTACAAAGATTTGTCTTGGTTTATTTAGATGACATTCTAATTTTTTCTAATTCCTTCCAGGATCATGTTCTCCATGTCAGAGAAGTACTCTCCCGGCTCGTTAAGAATAAACTTTATGTCAAACTGGAGAAGTGCACCTTCCATGCTTCGACGATCCATTTTTTAGGTTACGTCATCTCTCCAGAGGGGGTGGAAATGGATTCGAGTAAAGTCTCTGCGATTACTGATTGGCCCACACCCAAGAATCTCAAACACATACAACGATTTCTCGGCTTTGCTAACTTTTACAGGAAGTTTATTCGAAACTTCAGCTCGGTGGTCACTCCAATAACCTCTTTAACTCGAAAAGGACCAAGACAAGGTAAATGGACCCCTCAAGCAGAAGAAGCATTTCAGCGCCTGAAACACCTATTCACAACAGCCCCCATCCTAAAACACCCTGATCCTACTTTGCCTTTTGTGGTCGAAGTGGATGCTTCTGGCCATGGTGTGGGTGCTGTTCTCTCTCAACGTCATGGAGAAAAACAGATTCTTCACCCCTGTGCCTTCTTCTCTAAGAAGTTATCCCCTGCACAGATGAACTATGACGTTGGTAACCGTGAGCTCTTGGCCATTAAGCTGGCATTGGAGGAATGGAGGCACTGGCTAGAGGGTGCTCATCACCCATTTTTGATTTACACTGATCACAAAAACCTGGAGTATCTGCAATCGGCCAAACGTCTTTGTCCTCGCCAGGCTAGGTGGTCCCTTTTTTTTACCAGGTTTAATTTCCTTATCACCTACACTCCAGGTTCTAAGAACATCAAAGCAGACGCTCTCTCACGGATCCACGACCCTCCTGAGGCCGAATTGATTCCTGAACCCATCATCCCTTCTGGTAAGTTCCTGGCAGCTGTAAGATGGGACATTGAGGCAATTGTTCGACTAGCCTTGGTAGGACAGACGGTACCTCCTCAGTGCCCTCAGGACAAATTATTTGTCTCTAATCCAGTCAGATCTGCAGTCTTACAATGGGGACATGACTCCCGTTTCGCTGGACACCCTGGATTCCAGCGTACCTTGGATTTCATCTCCAGAGACTTCTGGTGGCCAACTATGGCCAAGGATGTCAAGGAGTATGTTCAGGCCTGCTCTATCTGTTCTCAAATGAAGTCTTCCCGGATGAGGGCGGCAGGCCTTCTTCAACCCTTACCCATCCCTGACCATCCCTGGACCCACCTCTCAGTTGATTTTATTACTGACCTTCCACCTAGCCATGGACACACGACTATTATGGTAGTGGTAGACCGCTTCTCCAAATCTGCTCATTTTATTCCCCTGCCATCTTTACCTACAGCTCGAGAACTAGCAGAATTGTTCGTACTGCATATCTTCCGACTGCATGGCATCCCTAAAGATATTGTTTCAGATAGGGGTCCTCAGTTTGTCTCCCGATTTTTGAAAGGCCTTCTATAAGTCGCTGGGCGCTTCAGTTTCACTTACTTCAGCTTATCACCCTCAGGCCAACGGTCAGACGGAACGCATGAATCAGGAACTGCTGACCTACTTACGGACCTATATCTCCTCTACCCATGATAATTGGGTGTCCTTGCTTCCATGGGCAGAGTATGCACACAATTCATTGTATACCACATCTACTGGCATGTCTCCCTTTAAGTGTGCCTTAGGTTATCAGCCTCCTCTTATCCCAGACTCCCATCCCGACACGGAGGTTCCATCGGTTCAGGACTATATCACAAACCTGCAGACCTTCTGGAGGAAGGCCAAAGCCACCCTTCTTCGCACCGCGGCTCAGCAGAAGAAGGTGACTGATCGGCGCTGTCGAATCCCACCCAGATTTCGACGTGGTCAGTTTGTTTGGTTGTCTACCCGTAACCTTCCTCTAAAGCAACCTTCTGGCAAGCTTGCTCCCAGGTACATTGGTCCTTTTCGTGTCCTCACCCAGATTACCCCAGTAACTTACCGGCTGGCCTTGCCTCCTACCCTTCGGATCCACCCTACTTTCCATGTTTCCCTCCTTAAGCCTTTTCGCAGATCCACCCTGTCTAAACCGCAACAAAAACCCCCACCGCCTCGAGTAATTGATGGACTCCCTGCTTACACTGTCAATAAAATCCTGGATTCCCGATGGTCTCGTGGATCCCTGCAATATCTAGTCGATTGGGAAGGCTACGGTCCGGAGGAGCGTTCATGGGTTCCGGAGAAGGATATTCTGGATCCCAACCTCATCCAAGACTTCCACCTCAACTTCCCGGATCGTCCCGCTAGGGCGTCAGGAGCCGCCCGTAGAGGGGGAGGTAATGTTACGATCCCTGCCTCCCGGCAACAGGAGAGGCAGAAGTAGGCGTAGCCTTACTCCATCAGTTTACCTATCAGTTTTCCTATTCTCCACCACACCCCCGTCTCATCCCGTCTCATCCTACTTAAACACCTGTCTTTCCCTACCTCCTTGCTCAGTATTGGTTTTCCTTTCGAGCTTCCTGGTTGCATTTTCGGTTTACGGTTTTTTCCCCTTTTGACTACGGTTTTTCGGATCACGGCTTGGCTTCGTTACTCACGCTCTGTTTTGGATCTCTGGCTTCCCCTGGACCATCGGATTGCTCTATTGTCTACGGTTTCGGATCACGCTTTGGCTTCGGTAACTCGTTCCCTTTTGGATCTCTGGTTTCCTCTGGACTCTCGGCTCGTTCCTTCGACTACGGCTTTCTTTGGATCACGGCTAGGCTTTGTCAGCTCCTGCAAGTGGGTTCATTCACTGGTTTCGGTTTCACTTACCGAATCCTTAACACTAGTAAGATTGTGCATATTAGCAGCCAGAAGAAAAGCATAATCTTTAAAGAATGGGCATAAGAGGTTAACCCCAGTCATCTTTAATTTGACTAGCAGGAGCCAGTGCCTGGGAGAAGCAGCCCTGTCCCTCTTCATGTGTGCAAGGAGTGTAATGTGGTTAGTGAGGTTTTCTAGTGTAGCTGTTGTCCAATTTCCTGCCCAATATGAACGCATTTCACTGCAAAGTTCAAGAACAAGCTAGTAATAAAAGTGGTGGTAAGAGGTTGTCAGAGAGAGCCTAAAGAAGGGATAACTCTGGACAAGTACTGTAATTCAGTTTACAGTGAATGAATTGAGCGATCATTGCTGCTTAATTTTGCTTTTATCTAAAATGACACACAGTTACAATTGTTTATTTCTTCGCGTGCAGATTTTTGGATCCATTTCTACAGATGTGTTTACTGGAGTGATGTCATAAAGTACATCTCAAATATAAAATAGCATTGTTTCCACCTGGGAACTGAACCCACAGCTTTTACGGGCAGGTGTCCTGACCCCCACAGCTTGGCATTCACGTGACGTCTGTCCTCGAGCTGCCCTTCATTCTGCTTAAACTCTGTCACATTGAAGGGGTAAGAGAAACAGCTGGTCTTGTCCATCTACGAGAGCAACGGCACACTGACATCCAACAAATACCAGCACAGTCATGGAGCAAACCTGATTATGTGATTCACAAAGTCTTTTAATGGAGTAGTTTGGATAGTGCAACTTTGTTATATACTGAATATACAAAACATTAGGGACGCCTTCCAAATATTGTGTTGCATCCCCTTTTGCCCTCAGAACAGCCTCAGATCTTCAGGCATGGACTTAACAAAGTGTCAAAAGCATTCCACAGGGATGTTGGTCCATGCTGACTCTAGTGCTTTCCACGGTTGTGTTGAGTTGGGTGGTAGTCTCATACCACAGATGTTCTATTCGATTGAGTTCTGGTGAATGGGCAGGGCAAAGCATTAAGCTGAATTAATTGTCATTTTTGTGGAACCATTCCTGGACAATGTTAACCTTCTGGCATGGCACATTATGCTTCTGAAAAAATCAAGGCTCAGATAGATACACTGCTGCCATGAAGGGATGCACCTGATTAGCAATGATGTTCAGATACCCTATGGCAGTGGTCCTCAAACTTTTTGGACCAGGTATCACCCCTGAACAAACCAAAGCAAGTACCACCTACAAGTCATCTTCTCGTAGGAACCACAGAAAATCTCAATGACCAACACGAGCGCACACGCACACTCACACACATATAATAAAAACAGCACTGAGCACTTAGATAATTTCGATCATACTGCCTTGTAGTTGTTTTCCGACACTTGCTAACACTAGCAGTGCTGTCTGTGTCAGGTTCAGCAGCAGAGCTAGTGTCAGTGGCCGATAGGGTTACCATACGTCCAGATTTTCCTGGACATGTCATCTATTTTGATCCTTATATCTCCGTCAGGGGGGAATGTTCAAATATCCAAAAATGTCCAGGATTTCGACCGCATTATTTTCAGCAGGAATAATAATTATCAAAAGTTTTAAAGATAGATGAGGAGGTTAGAAAGAGAGCAAGGGAATTTCTTAACTTCTCTAGTTCACTTCACGACCTATGTTGTCAATCAGTTTTCGACCTGTACGTGTACGATTGTCATGAGAGAGCAAAATCGGGCACCAATATCAGTGTTTTTACTCAATCTGTGCACTGCAGAAGCATTCCCTCAAAACTCTCCCTTTTTTTTCTCATTTTCATACCCTCAGATACAATGCCAAAGCAAAAGTGTAAATTCACAGCAGAACTTAAAAATAAAAAAATAAATTCTGTGTTTTCGAGGTGGCTGGGAAGCTGAATGTTTGGTGTGTAAGCCTGGTACTTTTGTATCTGTGGCAAATAAAGGTGGACTTGCAAGCTCATGTTGACTAAGACAAACACAAAAAGGCAATTCAAAGAGAGAGTTCGTCGACCAAATTAACAGATATTCGTATTCTATTCCTTTCAGCCATTACATAATACTTGATTTTTGCAAGGTATTCATTTTCAATCACTTGTTCTGTTAGTGTCTCTGAAAGTTCGAGAGGATTATAAACACTCAAGTATTAGTGTGCACTGTATCATAGCTAAGTACGACACAAACTAATTTTATTAAAATAGAACATATGAAAAGCCGTCTCAAGCTTTCTGAAACTGATTAAGTAAATTACAGATAAACAATTTACATAATTTTAAGTCATTCAATTTTTGATTCCCAATTTTTTCCCCAATTTGAGAACCATTGTCCTATGGCATTCAAGTTGCTCCACTTTAATCAAGGGGCCCAATACTGTATGTGCCTTGAAAATACACCCCATTTGAACATATTTAGCTTTGTTAAGTGTCTTGGGGAAACCTAGTTGTGAAAGGCACTATATAAAAATAAATTGAATACAGAAAAAAAAAATCAAGGGAGGAATTATCACCGGATGGGATTGAAAACATACCCGTCATTGACAGGAGCAAACTTCTCATCCAAAGAAACAATCCGGAAATGTACCAAAAAAGATCAGAAAGGCACATAGAAATACGCATTTAGGAATTTGTGCAAACTTTTCTTCTTTAAGTTACTAAGATTAAGTCCAGTGCAAAGTTCTCACTTACTAAGAATGCTCTTTGGTGATAAATTGTTGGAATGTCAAGATGATTGATAAGAGATTCTTGGCACAAAGATCTCTCTGATGGTTTTAGTGTGAATATGTTATAATGGCCCAGTTCTGCCCAGCAGGTATTGACTGTGGAAGACCGAGATTTCTATTGCAGTGTAGTTTGGGACAGATAAATATCTGAAAGGTAAGACAGCATGCATGGTTGGCTGGTCCATATACAGCACCATCTCCTTCTACACTGTGTACCTGGGACACCCGTTTTACAATAATGCCTAAACATTTGTGACGGTTCGGTGCAGAGACCCATCACACATATACAAATTTGGTTATAACCAAGTCCAGCCTTATACTGTCACATATTATGTGTGTTTCAAAGCCATAACTAATGCTCTAGTATATGATAATTAAAACATTAAGGCTGTAAGTCGATGAAACCATGCTGCAGACAATGAGATGCCGAAGCTGGATAGTTGGGGTAGTGGGACAGGGGCAGAAAGAGGCTCACTCACTAGGTAGATTCAGCACATAGTCTGCTGTGTGGATTTGCACTAAGCATTCAGCTCAGTTTCATCCTATTCAGCTCTTCTTTCATCCAAAACCCTGTCAGCCAGACTGAATTGCAAATAAGTGAATCAGAAAATGTTAAATTTGCAGATATAAACACCTGACTTTACTTTGTGCACCCTCTTCAATGGACTTCCCTCTTCAACTGAGGTGTGATTGGGGGCATTGTCGTGCTAGGAGATCCACTTGCGGAGAAGTTAAACCTCCTGGCAGAGGCAACCAGCTTTTGGTTAAAATGTCCAGGTACTTGGTAAAGCTCATGAAGCTGATTACAAGGGCGAAGTGGAAGCAAAACAGCCCCATAACAAACATCCGTCACCATATTTAACAGTAGGTGGTAAAGGACTGCTGATCAAACCTAAAGAGGCACAGTGGTCTCAGGCAGGAGTGGAATCCTTGTGCAGAAGAAGACGAGGAGTTGTGCTTCCAATCAGCTCCCAGTAGAGACGTATGCTAGAAGACCCAGGCAGATAGGCAGAGATTTCAGGCAGGCAGCCAAGCAGAGATCACAGGCAGGCAGACCCCACAGTGTGGAACAAAATGAAAGCACCAGGGATGATCTGAAAGGAGTACTCAGGCAGGCAAAGAGGTCACTGCAAGAAGATTGTACTGTTCAGGTTGTACACATGAAGACAGTTAGCCAGAGGGAGATCCAGAAACAAGGTCAAAGGAAACAAGCAGTGAGTCAAACAAGGGCTAAGATTAAGCATTGAAATGTTTTATGTTTTAATGTTTTAATTAAGTCCTGGTGGTATACACAATCTGCCACCTGTGTTGTCAAGGGAATGGAAGATTATTTGGTCTTCTGACCACTGGCTAGTTTTTATGGGACCATAAAAATAGCACTTAGGGTGTGAGAACTACAGTGCCCCCCACCTCAAAGGGTGACCAATTAAAAGGTAGTATGACAACACAGATATGTCTCTAGGTCATGGTTAACTCTTTCTATCGGTACATTAATTTCTGTTTGGCATCCATTATAATTGTTGATCCCTGTCATACCCACGCATAATCAGACACAAGCCTCCTCTAATTCCAGCTAACAGAGACTCATTAACTAATCATTCAATATAGCGGTCACCAGCTATATTAGATATTGCACCAACATTTGTGTGCCAGAAAAGAAAATTAGGACATTTCCCAATCATAAACCGTGGTTCAACAACGACATTTGCAATAAAATAAAAGATAGATCCATCGCGTTCAAATCAGAGGACAAAGAACTGTACAGGGAATCACAGTATGTATTACAGAAAGCCATTAAACACTCTAAACAGAGCTACAGAGTGCGGCTTGAAACGCAATGCGCTCACACCCGGAGGCTGTGGCAGTGATTATAGTCAATCACAGGCTACAGCTGCAGCAAGGAGTTTAACACGAACAACACATCCCTGTTGGATGAGCTGAATCATTTCTATGGCCGCTTTGATGCTCTGAACAAGAACACTGCTGAGAAGACCCCATGTGTACAGGGCGTGTTTGTTCTGGAGCTCTCAGAGCAGGACATGCAGAAGACTCTGAGTAGGGTGAAAATCCATAGGGCTACAGGACCTGACGGGATACCACCCCATGTCCTTAGGTCATCTGCAGCCCAGCTGACCACAGTGTTTATGGACATCTTTAACTCCTCCCTGTCATTGTCCATTGTCCCCATCTGTTTAAAAAAAACACTATTGTTCCACTCCCCAAAAAGGCAAAAGTGACGTGCCTGAACTATTACCACCCAGTAGCATTAACATCTGTGGTGATGAAGTGCCTGGAGAAGCTGGTGTTGTCACACATCAACTCCTCCACCACAGAGTCCCTGGACCCCTTACAGTTCACCTACTAGAACAACAGATCAGTAGATGATGCTGTCTCCCTAGCTCTACATACAGCCTTGGAACACCTGGACACTAAGAACTCATATGTGAGAATGCTGTTTGTGGACTACAGTTCAGCATTCAATTCTGTCATACCCAGCCAACTGGTGACAAAGCTCAGGGAACTAGGACTGTGCAGCTCTGTCTGCAACTGGCTGCTGGACATCCTAATCGAGAGACCACAGGTGGTGCGGATAGGTAATAAAACATAAACACCACACACTCTGAGCACTGGAACTCCACAAGGCTGCTGTCCAAGTCAAAGGCTGTACTTCCTATTCACTCACGAATGCCCAGCAAGACACAGCAGCAACCGCATCATTAAATTTGCGGATGACACCTGTCCTGGCCTCACTGAAAGTACTCTTATTCAGTTATCCAGTCAGCTAAACAAATCGTCATCCAAATAATTTTCAGGAAACAGGCTGATGTTTCATTTTAGATTTTTACTTGGATACTTTTTGTGAAACTGTAAAATACAAAGAAAAAAGGCTTGTATAAACAAACAAAAATCTCAGTGAGTTGAGCATAGTTACAGCGCTAGATAACAGGCTAACAGACTGTGGAATGTCAAGCACAAATGATAAAGCCTAGTATGAGTAAGCTACTTATAAACTTTGCTAACACTATGCTTAACTACATACTGAATTAATACGCGAATGCTAACGGTTTACATTAGCGGATAACATAACTAAACTACGATACAAATAATAATAATATCACAAAATAACTTGCTGACATGACAAATACACTGCTGAAAAAGAAAATAAAACTTCCAGATGATGCCGTTTTTAAGGCCTATAGTAGACGGATGAGGATGAACTAGTGGCAACATAACCGCGATGCACAGTTCATCTTTAGTGCTTAAACTACTTCCTTAAAATGAACTTCCTGTTACGTCTGCGTGATAAATCAACAAACGCTGAACTTTCTAGAATGCCCACTAGGTGTCGCTAAAGGATAACAGATGCCAATACACTCCCCGCCTGGTATCATTAATATGATACTGCTACTAAATAAAAATTAGACCACCTATTCCCTAGAGAAGAGAAATACTAGCTCTGAAATGGATCTGGAGAACACTTTGGACAGCCCTTTCTGAATGACTTTCACCTCCACTTTTCTGACCATCCCATCCTTGCTGGTAATAGCCTTCACAATAATTCCCATTGGCCACTCATTTCTCCTGGCCTGCTTGTCCTTCAGAAGAACTATGTCACCTTCCTTTAGGTTGGGCCGTTGGAGATGCCATTTCTGACGTGTCTGCAATGTGCTAAAGTATTCTTTCTTCCATCTACTCCAGAAGGTATCTGCCAAACTTTTTACACGCTTCCACTGATGTCTGAACAGGTCTCCTTTGCTTACCTCGGTACATGGGGAAGGTGAAGTGCCTGTTATCTGCGCCAGCAGCATGGCTGGAGTGAGGATGAAGAGTGATTCTGTATCTGATGAGACAGGGACAAAGGGACGTGCATTGATAATTGCTGCAACCTCTGACATAAAGGTGCACTATAATAGGCCAGCAATGATGATGAGACCACATACAGGGATGATGTCATACAGCTGCTGAGATGGAGTCATAGCAATAACCTGGACTTGAACGTGAATAAAACAAAAGAGCTAATAGTGAATATTCCGAGACATAGACCGCACACTCACAGCCCACTCAGTATTGATGGAACAGAAGTGGAAACAGTCACCAGCTTTAAGATTTTAGGAATTCACATTTCTAATGATCTAGCCTGGACTGTGAACAAGGCTCAGCAGTGCCTCGATTTCCTGAGGTGCCTCAAACGATGGAGGATGCCAGTACCTGTGTTGGTGAACTTACCACTGCAACATCGAGAGCATCTTCACCAACCACTATGTGGTACGACAACACTTCTTCTTGAGAGAGAAAGGTACTGCAGAGAGTGGTGAATGTGGCCCAGAAGATCATCGGCCGTGGTCTCACAGAGATTAAACAGCATACAGACAAGAGCATACAGACACTTACCACTAGATTCTTCAATAGCTTCTACCCACAAGCAGTGCGATTGGCAAACATATTTGGCCATGCTCCTCGGACCACACCTACACCATCTACCTTATTATAATTTATAATTTATTGCACATCTGCAGTCATTGAGTACATGTCTGCACTGTTTACATTCAAACTGTTTACTTGTTTTCTTGTAAATTGATTACTGTTTGTTTGTATATTGTCTTGATGCATTGTCAACACTTTGTGTTTTTACACTTTTTTAACAATTGAGAGACATTCTGTAAGTAAGTATTCCATTTTACCAGTACATGCACCAGTTACATATGGCAATAAAGTTTAAGTTCAAGTTCAAGCCGTCAATACCACACCACAGTATTTAAGGACTCTTTTCCCGTCAACACATTGCTCAATATTGGGTATTCCACTGAAACTACTCACGTTAGTGTCTCCTCGCTCTCTGTATGCTCTCTGTTCCCTGAATCTCTGGCTTATCGACCCACGCCAGTAACCACTACAACTTCGAAAACTACTTGCTGGTTAAGTATGCTTGGCTCACAGGAAACCTGTGTTTAGGTTTTTCCATTCACTGCATAGGGTCCAGCTTTGATTTTGGCTACTAAGCAGTAAAAATCCCCAGTCAACAATTATAGGACCTCAGACCTGACAGATGGAGGGACAAACATCATGACAGGTGTAGTGTCTGGAAGCACTGGAGGCCAGTTCTCCTCTTCCAACAGGAGAGTTGCTCACATGATACAGGCAGGTAGGATGATTGATGGGTTTGGGCTCGCAAAGGAGTCATCTGGGGCATAGATCCTTGACAAGGTGTTGGCTTTGCCATTCATTCGACCCTAACCTATAAGAGATTAAGTCAAAACAGGAGAAGAATAGAGCCCAACGTGTCTGGGGTTCAAGCACTTGGCCTTCTATACAAAGCCCATGTTCTTGTGATCTGTGAACACCAGAAATGGGTGAGCCACTCCTTCCAAGAGATGCCTCCAGTCTTCTAAAGCTAGTTTCACCACCAAAAGTTTGTGATTTCCTACATCTGTCACGCCCCACACTCTCCCTCGCAAACACCCTTGCATTCCCACGGTTTCACAATCTCATTCCTAATTGAACCCATCACATTCCCACATGCACCAGATTCCTCAAATTCTCACTCCCAGACCAAGTATCCAACCACATCCCTATTCCTTCAGTATTTAAAGTTCCCTCACGCACCAACCCATGCTCACTATTGAGAAGCCTCCTGTAGAATTCTCTTGTGTGCGTTTCTAAGCCTTTTGATTGATCTCCTAGTACCAAATCTTTGCTCCTGCCTTTTGATCATGCCTTTTGGATTTTGTCTTTGGATTGTCTTTTGGACTTCCCTGGTTACCGGACTCATTGCCTCCCTAATTGACCAAGCCCCTGGATTACGTCTTTTGGATTGTGCCTGTTCTATTGTGCATTCTGAGGGATTCACGGTTCCGCATAAGGATCCTCCTATTCTACCAACTGGTTTCCTGACAACATCGTAGTTCCTCTCTGCCACTATTTTTTAGAAATAGGCGCACAGTTGTAGATGCATGACTAAACCTGACCACTAGGAAAGGTAGGCCCCCCACACCCACATCAGATACGTTCACCAAAAGCTTGAAGGGCAAAGAGGGATCAGGGGATTTTAACAAAGGAACTGTAATGAAGCAATGTTTCAGCTCAACAAAAGCCCTCAGTGCTTCAGAGTTCTATCTTTCCTGACCAGGAAACACTGAACTTGCTTCAGCAAGGTGGGAGTGAGCCAGTTTTGTACTGCCAAGACCTGGAGATTGATATCCATTCTGATCTGGTTCAATACCCAATAGTTGACTAATGGTATTAAAGAGCCATCTTTCTTTTGGGAGAAGAAAGACAGATAAATCTCCTTTATCATAACGTAGGCCTCAGGAGGAAAGAGAGAGTATCAACAGCCTCTGGAAAATGTGGCACCTGGCAGCAAGTCAATGGGAAGTCATAAAGGAGATGAGGCAGCAGGACTTCATCCTTGAACTTGCTGAACCCATCAGAAAACTTGTGGCACTCACTTCAACACAAGTTGATTAAGAGGGAGCACAGTCCTACAGGGCAAGGGAATGCAGTATTGATGATACCCTGCACTCCAGGTGATACACTTCTTAAGAGACCAATCAGTCCGAGGGTAGTGCAGTTCCAGCCAGGGGAATCCCAAGACCAAGGGGCAGAGTGGAAGAGACACACAAGAGAAATTGTCTTGCAATGAGTCTCTTCCACAGTGAGGCACAGATCATCTGATGTCCTGCTGAATGAGGACTCCAGAGCTGTGGGTTCTTCCACCCAGGGCTTGGACGTTGAATGGAGCTGGCAAGGCATCAGAGGAATCTTCAAATGTTCAGCTAGCCCTGTGTTAAAGTTCCCTGTGGCTAAAGAGTTAACAGCAGCATTCTCTGGGACTTACCAGGTTCCCCAGGACAGCAAAGCAGATAAGATGAGGCATTGAGGTGAAAGAGATTAAATACCTGTCACGGTGGACCGGACTTCGAAGGATTGGGATCCTATGCAAGGCTCTTCAGAGAGGAATGTTTGGAGTAGAGATGGGATGTGAAGACATGGTTGAGTAGAAAAGCAGGGTCCAAAATCCGGGAAGGCGTCTAGGGTGCGTCGGTACCAAATCGGGAGGCGAAGGTGTAGTCAGAGCGAATTGCCGGGGATCGAATTGCCGGGGATCTAACACTAGTAAATGCGGGTTGGGAAAGTAAAAGTACAGAGTAAAAGTACAGAGCTCAGGGAGGAGACCTCAATCATAAGCAAGGAAAGGAAGACTAGTGAGGGTTTAAATAGTGCTGAGAAGATTGGTGCGTGAACATTTGGGGAGAGAAGAGCTCGTGGGAATGCGGGAGCGCTTGCATGCACGAGTGCGATTCGTGACAATACCCCTGCTCAGTAAGTGCCCTACTCTCCAAACTAAGCTAAGGCCTTTCCCAGAATTTCAGGGCAATAATTACAGAAGTGTACCTTCCCTCCACAATAACCCATTCACCCTGCATTGATGGCATTCAGCTGGTGAAAGCCTGGCTCTCCCTATCTGCATATGTTTCTCCTTAGGTCTGGGTGAAGGAGCCTGACTGACAGGGCCAGGTTCATGTGATGGAATAAGGAAGTAAGGGAATTGTAATAGGACACATCCCATGGCCTGCAGTGTGTTGCAAGCTTGTAAAAACAAATTTAGTACTTTGGTATCTTTTATATTTTTAGCATACATAAGGCTTGTTACACCACGCCCCTGGAGGACTCATCATTCCACCTTGCATTCCAGCACGGTTCCCAATTAGCCAATTTACCCCAGCCTATTTAATGCTGCTTCACGCTCTCCCCTGTGCTCAGTATTAGGGTTTCTCCTGGCTAGAGCTACTTCCATTTTCGCTACAACCTGCTACTTGGTTTTTGGCTTCCTGGTTTGTTCTTCGACTACGTCTCCTGGTTTTGGTTTTGGTACTTACTGTAGGTTATCGTTCTGGTTTCGACTCTCGGCTTCCTTGTGGCTTACAGCTCCGCTTCAGGTTTTGTACTTTTGCACCGGCTTGTTTACCTACAGCTTTCAGACCTGGGATTGCTGAATCGACTACGCCTCTGGAGATCGTTCTGGTTTTCTGCATAGGGTCCTCACTACTATTTCATAACAATGGTTGTAAATTGGAGGAAAAACACATTGGAGAAAAATGGCATGATTAATTATTTGGTAGCTGCAGCTACTCATTTTCATTGTCAGTGTCACATAAATGTCATTACTAACACTCAAACCCACATTCAGAGTCGGGGCTAAATGTAAACCCTGGGAAACAGTCACTGCATGGCTACAGTTTCCAGAGTTCCTGTGGAAACTGGACTGCAGGAGAGCTGGACTCCCCTCCACTATAGTAACAGTGGTGTTTTAAAAGCAAATACCCAAAACTAACAAAATTATTTGTAAAGAAACAAATGCTGTTTGTGGGGAGGCTAATTTTTGTTTTATGTGTATTTGGCATAATGTGATATACATGTAATATACATAATGTGAGCAAGGTTATTGTAGGAGGTTACAGTTGTGGAGCCTCCACATCAAAAGGCAGAGGCTGAGCTCTGCTGGAGTGGTGCTATTGTTGAACTAAAAGAGAAAAGTGCTCTGGTCCCTTTCTTGTTAATTTTGGGACATACAGTATGTTACTTGTTGTTCCGGTTGTACCTATGCCTATGCCTACTGCCTCTTAAATAAAATGGGACCTTTATGTATCCTTTTTGACTTTGGACTGTTTCAATTTGGTGTCTATTGAGAACTGAGCCCAAGTGACTCTGCGGGGGGAAGAGAGGGCCCTGTGATAGGACCTTCTCCCCATATACTTTTGATGGCCAAGGTCCATAATTGGGTGGTATAGTGAGCCACTGACTGGTTTTCCTGTTTCAACTGCGATAAGCAGTGTAAGAATTCAGCAGCTCTTCCAGAAGAATCAAACACCAGATGGAATTGTTTTTTAAATAGCTGAAAGTTTCTGCACTTTAGAGCAACAAAGCCCAATCCAGTGCTTCCCCAGTATGGAATGATGTCTGAAGGGAAGGAAGTTGGTTGCATTGAAAAAATTTCACATTGTGTGATGAAGCCATGACAAGCTGAATAGGGCGGTGGAGCGCAGTCTTCTGAATAGGGCAGTGGAGGACGGAATGAGGCTCTCAGCCAGAAGGAGTGGGTAGAGGCAGAGCTACAGTGGACTGTAAGGTGGGGACTGGAGGATCCAAGTGGAACACTCCTAACAGCCCCTCTTAATTCAGTAACCTTAGCCTGCTGTGACCTCAGGGCTGACTTATGGCTAGCCAGCATCCTGCAGATTGCATCGTCCCCAGCAGGATTCATGTTAATGGCTCATTTGTACTTTAACAGACCCCTGATCAAACATGAAGAGGCGCTGTAGGTCTGCACCAGGAGATCAATCCTTGTGCAGAAGAAGAGGAGTTATGCTTGTGTGAGCTGATCAGCAGGCAGTAGTGGTGTGTGCAAGCAGACACGTAGGCAGGTGAGGCAGATCCAAGGTCGCATGCAGCCATGCAGCTGAGGTGGAAGAAAGCCTCAGAAAAGGGGTAGTTAGGCAGGCAAAGAGCTCTGGAGAGGGTTCAACACTGAAACAAAATTTACCCAGGTGTGAACATTTCATAGGTATGTTCCTTTTTACATAAGCATCCTTCTTTTGAGGGGTGGTGTGTGTTTCCAAAGAGCTCTATTTTAATTTCTTCTGACTATAGCACCAGGTTCCAATCCAAGTACCAATTCTTTTTAGAAAACTTCAGGTGCTCCTGTTTCATGGTTGCTCCCAAAGGTTTTTTTCTAGCAGACCTTCCACAAACCCTGTTGGCATGGAAAATGTGTCTAATGAAATATTTGGAAACTTGATTTTATTTAAGAATCTTTAGGGAAACCAATAATTTTGACACCTATCTTTTTGAGAAATAAAATCAGCATTTGCTGACATTTTTCTCTAGCTTGTTCTTGTATTTTAATGCAATTGCTTAGTTTTTCCATGTTTTGAGCAGAAAATATTACTTTTCTTTATTTTATAAAGCCTTTTTGGCCAGTAATTTTTAACTGTAGTACACAGTATTAGTAAAAGAACCGAATAAGCTCTCACATGGTATGTTCCTATGGCTGTGAAATAAAATATGGCACTGAAATGACAGGTAATCCTTTTAATAGATCCACAGCACATACCAAACATTTATTATATATGAGTAGTGCAAGGTATGTACATGTATATTTCATTTTAAGACCTGTGGAATGTTGTACCCCATTCAAGCTGAGATCCAAGTATAGGTAAGAGTTCCTAATATTTATGGCCAGTTTTTTTTGTTAGGATCTCAGTCCTCCAGCACCCCACATGGAGGAGAGGGAGAGAACCTGTCTGTCCTGGTTTGTAGATGGGTTTGTCAGTCTGAACGAAGATGAGGGAGGGAGAGGAACGGAAGTGGACCTCACTGCGCTTCTCCATTGTGAAGCTCCCCTTGCAGCTGTACCTCCACCACCTCCTTAGAGTCAGAGGGCACTAGTGGACCCTGCGGACACAAAGTCACTCTGACATTTCCCCACCATCTGCAGACACATGACCACACTGACAGACTCCCACAGTCTGTGGACACATTAAGCTGAATGGTCACTGAATGTTGCTTCCTTGAAACGTTGGATAGACTTTTATAAGTTCTCATAAGTCCGGGTGTTTAATGAACTGGTTTTGGATATATTGGGATTATTTCCTGTTAAAGGAATTTTGGGTGTCTTGGATGTATTCAGTGATTTTCCAACTTCCTGTTTTTAAGTTCAATTCGCAATGGATCAAATATCACATGAACATCACAAAGTATCATAATTTCCTTAAATAAATGGTAATATGTCAGATCGCCACCATGAAGTGTACAAAGCTCAAGGGAAGTGAGTAGTGACATGGGAGAAACATCATTTATGCGCTAGTTATCCCTGCCCCTGTGTAACGTATTGCTAGATGGCACAGTATTAAAGTGCTTCTTCGCACAAGGTAAACCACGACAAGAGTCCATGTAGATCCTTGCTGGCTGCTGTGGAAGTGTCCCTTGAGCCCTCCCTTGGTGAGTATGATCTTGCCTCCAATGTCTGTCCTCTGGTGCTGAACTGTAATGGTTTGCTAACTTGTTCTGGCAACTTAATGCAGATCTTGGCTATGGATCTGAACCATGTGTGCCCTTTGAGTTGCCATTAACTTTTGTACACTAGGTGATCTGAAACACCTCCTTTCATTCTTCAAATAGAGATGCATGTAAAGTAGGTGATGGACTGGAACCATGGACTGGAATTGGGATAATGTACTTTGCTCCTGAGCATAAACACGGTGTCTGCTGACTTATCCATGATATTCTAGTGTGGGGCTGTTCAAATAAAAGTTTTAGATTTCAGTGGGTGAAAATGCATCTGAATGTTTCCTCTAAGATATTCTCCAGTGTGTGATATGCACTTTAATGTGATCTATGTTGGGAGGCAAAGCTGTCCTATAACAGCAGCCATCCAAGTTGCCCGGTGCTGGGGAAAGTCTGTTTAGAATTAAAAATTATAGCTAACATCCATTTTAAAATTATCCAGGGAGAAATTCAATCATGGACTGAGGTTTTCCTGTTTTGGATTGATGAATAAAAAGGCTTGGGCTTTGAAACCCAGCCAACTTTGTGATGTCAAACACATCCTCTCCTTGGTTGTGCTGCAGCCCTCACCAGCACAGACTCCTCAACGCCCTGTTGCTGCAAAGCCGAGCTGAAGCACACCGGAGAGCAGTGAAGGTGCTCGGACCCAGGCAACAGGGGGCAGACAAATAAGTCTTAAAAATTGGAGGGGAAGAGGGGGAGACAGAGAAATTCTGTTGTCTGGATCACTGCTTGGGACAGACATACTTGTCAAACTAACTCCATTCTGTCGTGGCTCAATCTCTCCTGCTCTTTGCGGAGCAGAGAGGACAAGCAAGCCATGAGGGTGTATCTCTCCGCCACACTGGCCATACTCCAGGTGGGTAAGTATCTGCTACTTCTTAAGGATTTTTTGTTTCAGCTGATCCGTGCTTTGTGTGAGCTTGATGTGCTTCTTGTTAAATGCTCATTTCTGTTTTCCCTATTTTGGGAATAGGCTCCCAAGACTGTTGCCTGCCTGCTTCCCACTCTCCTTGTTTGTTCCTCTTCCGCAAAAATGAACGTCTGTCCAAACAGTCTCCTGAGTGAGACTTGTGAAGCAGGAGAATAGAGGTTATTGCAATTCCTACTGTCTTGATGGGGACTGGGGTTGGTTAATGACTAGATCTTCTGAACCTTGACAACATGCATTTTATTTTTTTAAAGAACACTAATTCATACTTGTGAGGTAGTTTTAGGTTCTGCATTTCTGTTATGATCACTAGATTTAATGGGCTGATTTTAGTATAAAAACCAAGGGTGTCTGAATGCTGCTATCAATGCTTTAGATGCCCTGGAGTCGAACTGTTGAGTCGGTCTTTCATTATCAGTTCTTCTACACACCCTCTTGAGTGTTGAACTGTTTCTATAATAAATGTCTATTAAGAAGCAATGATCTCAGCTGGTACACAACACCGCAAACCCAGGCGTCCTTCCACGACTGGAGCTATGGTGTCTCTGATCTGCTATGTAGATGTGTAAATTGAGATGGATGTTGTAAGAAATTCCTGGTCTCTCTGTGTGTGTTCTCTTGGTCAGCCGCAGTGCAGTCTTCAGTGGAGTTGAAACACATCCAGAAATTTTCCATCTGCCTCACCAAGGAAGATTACCTGAGGATGGACTGTGTGCCTACATGCACCTCTGTGCCTTACTTCTGCTCCTTCTTGGAGAACAGGATGCTGATCGGCAGCACGGACCCAGGGAGGTTACCACACCCCAGCTACAAGCTCAGGTCTAACCTCACTGTGGCTGCGGATGGGTCATGTCGCGTCACTGTGACCGAGCAGCTGGGCCTGGCCAATAAGACCTACTTCTGCTCCTTGCAGATGAAGAAGAAGTTGAAGAAGATGAACAGAGACAAAGACGTGCAGAGAAGGATAGGAACCTCAAACATAACTCTGAATAATGGTGAGTATCCTCTGCTCCTGTCTGATCTCAAGCAGAGATGCTCTGTATTCCAGACACTGTCTCTCTCTCCCTCCCGTGTTTCCATTCCTGTGTGCGAGGATTTCCCATTTATACTCCTGCTAGCTTAAATCTTCCAAACTGAACTGAACAGGAACTGAAACTATTTTTTAATATTCCATTCAAAGGGTGCCATTTATCTGATATGTTCACATTGTGGTGATGAATTAGCTCCTCCTCTGATCGCTCTCTCGTACGCAGGGACTCTACCCCGATGCTCGGGGCCCTCTGTGCCCCATGTGCTCCTCCAGGAGTTGATGCTGCTCGTGCTACTGTCCACACACGTAGCAGCCGAGCTCCTGTGAGCCGGATACGCGCTGCCCCTCCGAGCTGGGAGATCAGTCTGCTACCACACTCTGCGGCGATCAGTAAATCTTTCCCTCTTCACGCCTGTACATGCAGGAACAGTCCAGAAATGTGCATCTTGTTTTGTCAGAAAATTCCCAGATTTGTTCATGTGTGCTTCCCTAAATGGACAAACGAACAAACTGTCAAACAGGTTTCACTTGACTCGAAGTGTGATAGTAGCCTCATGTTCTTGTAAATATTATGACTTAAGAAAGTCAATATCTGCAAAAGTTAAAGTTATGAAAGTATTTACTGTATATGTTGATCCTAGAGAAACTGTTTTAAGGTGCAGTTAAACAGACTGGTTTTTCTAGATTAGTATTTGTGTTGCTTTTCCACAATAGCAAGTTTATAGGTTGCAGACTGACGTGTGAAAATGAAATCATAAATGACACTTGCCTAATGTCACTTCTGCTGCCATTTATTTTTGCTTCAGTTAGAATACCAGAACAAACACAGCAGTTGTGGGCAGCTAGTGTCGAAATCATAGCTGTGGTCATTGCTGTTTTTTGTCAATACTTTTCACAGAATCCACATTCTCCTCAACCTGTATATCTTTAGTCCTTAAACTAGCAGTAGACTTTCAGATAATTGTGCATGATGAAATACAAGGGTTTATTTCAAGTAGGAGATAAGATATGTACTAGACTCAAGAGTGTCACAACCCTTACCAGGAGTAATTGTTTTTTTTATATATAATGGATATAGCCATTAAAAGCTTTGGTTTATAAGAATCCTTCCATTTTCAAACCGCTTCTTCCAATTCAGGTTTGCGAGGGAGCTAGTGCCTATTCCCAGAAAGCATGCTGTTGCAAAATGCATGTTGCTATTGCAATTATAAAAGCTTTTAACACATTAATAAAAATAGCTGGACTGATCTTTGAAAGCCTTGCTTGATGTTTCCCACTTCAAGATGTCTCTTTCATCTGATGACTTCTTAAACCATAATAATCCTTGACAGTGACCAGACTCCTGCATTTAGACACTGAACACAACACTAGGGGTAGTCAACAGTACCTGCGTGGCACTATGCGAGGGGTGAGATCTAAAACAGGGGCTCAGGGCTAAGTGTCCCTGGGGCAGCAGGTGTTAAACCACAGCATGCCCTGTTGTCTCTGCAAGTCCCTTTGGACAGGGACATCATCCAAACAACACATTGAGGCCTGTCCTCCAGCCCTTCCCCATGACCTGGAGCTGTGCTGTGTGGCTCCTCACAGCCCCCTGAGTCTGGGCAGGGGATCCCCACGAGAAGACGGGCACTACAGGAAGTGGCGACTCCACTTCAACCAAGTCTTAGACAAGGCTTTGCAGTCTTTGGACACATGGTTTAAGCAGTTGAAAACATGTTGATTTATTTGGCTTTTTGAGTAAATTTCAACAAATTCCAAGTAGGAATTACAAAAACATGCTGCTGATTTGGAAATTGCGCTAACAGATGTCAGACTCATTCAGGAAAACAAACGTCAAGTCTGTAAAGTTAGCAGATTTAGATGGTCATATGCTGGTCGAGGAAATTGAAGTACTGAAGCCAGTGCTTCCTTCATACATTGGAAAGCCTTTGAAAATCCTGGAATTCCTTGCTTTGAATCAGGATTTCCAATTTTTTTTTATTGCTCTATGTATATTTTTGACAATTTGAGTCACAGTGGCAGAGGGGAAAGGAGCTTTTCCAAATTAAAACGAATCAAATCTTATCTAAGGTCAAACATCCTCCAAGATAGTCTCAATAGCCTTGCAATATTATCCATAGAATGATGAAGCAAAAAAACTAAATTTCGACAAAATTTTGAAAGTTTGCAGAACACAATGCAAGAAAGATTTCTTTATAAGTATAGTTTTGTTTAAACACGTTTTATGTCAAATGATAAGCTAATAAATATAGATATTGTTTAATTTTTAATACAATGTAACAGCATATATTCCTGATACCTAATTTAAAATAATATGAAGTCCAGGAGGCCCCATTAAAACGGTCCAAATCGGGCCCTGTAATTGCTAAGGCCGGCCCTGGTCGCCAGCAGGACATTTGCCAGGTGCAGAGCTCGACTCCGCGCGCTGTCCTGTGTGGAAAATTTCGAGGTACCTTTGCAGTTAAAAAAAAAAACAGGATGGGAGGGACACGGCGCTCTGCCTCCTTGTCTCGGCAAGATCTTCACAACGCGTCCCGCCCCGATGTAAAAACTGTCTTCGACAACAGACACGCCATCTGCAACGGGGATAAGAAGGTAAGATTGGAGACCGTTCCTTCAGCGGAAACCCATTACGATCTGAAATTGCAACTATCACTCAGACATGTTTTAGGGATTGTTTTAAAGATATACTGTAGAGGGATAACACAGATAATACGAGTTTATTCACAGTTTTTTTTTTTACGTGATCAAATCAAATTTCTTGACAGCTGCTTAAAAAAGAATTTCGTCTCTAGCATTGGGCAACGCTTGCGAAATAGCGAAATACATATAGTCGATGTAAATGAAGCGGCCAAGACCGAGCAGCAGGGAGGCAGGTCGGAACAGGATCATTGGAATTCGGAATGCGCGGCGGTAGGTGGGTGAACTCCCTGCAAAGTTGTAAGAAATACGCCCGAGAACTACATTCGTGCCTTGTGAAATGAACACTTTACTCACGAATACTAGCTCAACCGAGCGATATATACTGTATACTCACCATTTTTTGCTCGTTAACGTACCCTCCTAATACGAGATCCAACCTCATATTTCCGTAGAATTCATGTAGCTGTAGTGTAGCTTGTTCTTGTATTCTTTAATTTTTCACTCCTCTTTGCTGTTGTCTTAACGGAAATTGTAAGAGTATTCTAATAGTAATGGTGTATATACCGTTATACAATTATGATGTATGTTGTATTTTGTATGCATAATTTGTAAAAACGTTTAATTTTGATTATGAGCTCTATGGTTGCACATTACAAATATCAATAGGCAGCTCGATGCTCTATCTTACTTTTACAGTTATGGGTTTTATCCCTTGACAACACATGATTATTAACTAATTTTGTGTAGTAAGAAACCTTGATTTAGTTCGTCATTTTTATTCTGTGTACTATAGAGACCATGTGATTTTCATCTCCTAACTGCTTCATAGTGCATTTAAACATAACAGAGAGACTATTATATATATTTTAATAGGAAATTCGTGTGGGTCTTACGAGGTTTTGTAACAAGTCATGCTCGTATTGAGGGTTTGAGTGTAGTTTTAGATTCGAAGCGAAATGTTTTTGTCTTTATCCTTTTTAGTTGCTTTCACTCCGATCTACCTCCACTGCAGACAGCTTATACCCTACAGCACTGCACTTACTAGGCTTCCCGATAGGAGAGGCTGGAGCGTTTCCCCACGGTGCTGAAATAGCCAAATGGCTTCGTATTCTTAACTACGAGAAAACTGGTGTCATTAGAAGGATGGTGTTTTTAACACATTGCAACAAAACATTCCAGTTCTTAAGTTTTTACTTTTTTCCCAGAGAGGGAATTGCTTTACTACACACGGTTAACTTTCGTAACACTTTCTTAACTTATTTCTTAACTAGCCTATTTTTCGCTTGATTTAAAAACTTGTGACTACTGCTCATCATCTGACTCTGCTCAGGAGTTACTGGGACAATTCTACGGAAGTACTGTGAAGAATGGGGAATCAGAAATGATAAATGGATAATTCTAAAGGCGAGGCAGCGATTTGTAAACTGACATCCCTTTAATAAAGGCGAAAGTGTTACTGACCGATCAGCATTACAGGTTTCAGACGTGTCTTCAAAGTGAGCAGACGGTGGAATTCGTCTTTACCAAATCCGTTCACCCGTTTCTAAGCGCGTGGGAGCCAGAGCATAGCAAGCAACAGGCGCAAAGCAGGGTACACCGTAGACGGGACAAGAAGCTCCATGAAGTTGGACCCCTACAAATAGGTTTGTCCGTTTGTGCCGGTTTGTGCTGTTGAAAGTAACTTCCTAGCTGCTTTCGTTCCCGAAATATAGCGGCTTCTTTTTCAGGTGAACACGTGATCGTGTACGGCGACTTTGACCTCCAGTGACCCTGTCTATTGAGTTCAAACACCTTGTTACTGGTGCGATGATAACAATGTCTGCAATTTTGTTTCTGTTTGCCCGGGTGGGGGGCGGCGGTTGGTTTGCATTTAATACCAGTATCTTCTGTGCGTTTGTGTGAACAGGAAAATTAAATTTGTCGCCAATATCATACTGTAACGCGACGGGTTCGGCAAGGATGGAGACAGGAATTCAGGCTCTTGTTAACTGAGAACACGGCGCTTTATTAATCGGTCAATCTTCCGGCACAGCAACCGCAACAGAGGGGAGACGGTTACGGTACAACACACTGGGGTCAATTCGGGTACAGTTACACAGGGTGTAATTGGGTACATGTATAAAAGGGGTGCAAAACCAGGGAAACTACATGAGTCCGGGCGATCTTGCGACTCTGTACACCTGTTCCACAATTGGTCAGCTGCACTGGCCAGCGGCTCTCTAAGTCCCCGTCCTGCCCCTCGCCGCGCACCCCAGCCGTGCGCTCTTCGGCCGCAACGCCAGGCGAGGGCGCTACAATACCCTATTCAGAAGAGTTGCGGGTGTACCTTAATGTTCACTTAAAAAGTTGGCAAACAATTGCATGTTCTTACAAAGAGGCTTTAACTAGCACGTCTAGGATGTTTTTTAAGGGGCACTATGTACAAAGTTGACCCAGGTAGTTCATAACACATCAGCAAAACAACATTGGAAACTCTACCGTCGAACACATGCAGACTGCAGCAATATTGTAAAAGTATTTTTATTTTCACATAACAGAAGTGAACATATGTCCAAGTTCTTTTAAAAAAAATGTTGTATGAGTTCTTATGCGCAAACATGAAACTATTAACTAAAAGTCTTTTTATTTTTGTGCACCTTGACCTCTGAAGGTACCATATCACCCTGCAACTCACAACTGGTAACACACTGAAGCTAAGCAGGTGTGAGCCTGGTCAGTACCTGGATGGGAGACCTCCTGGGAAAAACTAAGGTTGCTGCTGGAAGAGGTGTTAGTGGGGCCAGCAGGGGGCGCTCACCCTGTGGTCTATGTGGGTCCTAATGCCCCAGTGACAGGGACACTATACTGTAAACAGGCGCCGTCCTTCAGATGAGATGTAAAACTGAGGTCCTGACTCTCTGTTGTCATTAAAAATTCCAGGGCGTTTCTCAAAAAGAGTAGGGGTGTAACCCAAAATTTCCCATTGGCCCTTACCAATCATAGCCTCCTAATAATCCCCATCTATGAATTGGCTTCATTACTCTGCTCTCCTCCCTACTAATAGCTGATGTGTGGTGAGCGTTCTGGTGCACTATGGCTGCTGTTGCATCACCAATGTTGCACATTGGTGGTGGTGGAGGGGAGTCCCCATTACCTGTAAAGCGCTTTGAGTGGAGTGCCCAGAAAAAGCACTATATAAGTGTAAGCAATTATTAATTATTATTTCTCCCAGGTGAAGTTGTGTCTGCAGTATGCAATGCACTGATCCAGGACATGCTTGCTTGTGCAGCTTCTTGAAGTCAGCAAAAATGATGACTGCATTTATTAGTGCTCCATTTGTGCTGGTTTGTGCCATTGAAAGTAGTGTTTGAGCTGTTTTTGTTACTGAAATATAGCACCATGTTTTTTGGGGTAATCATGTGACTAGCAACATGGTTGCCAGTTGTGAGCTGGAGAGTGATATAGCTGCTGGCATATCATAATAGCATGCTTGAACTCAACAGACAGGGTTACTGACGGTCAACATACATGATCATGAGATCACCTGAAAAAGAAGGCGCTGTCTCTCAGGAACAAAAGCAGCTGGGAAGCTACTTTCAGCAGCACTAACGAATGAGACTAGTTCGGTTCTCCTACAACACTGTAGGGGGGCTGGGTGAGGTCACACCCTGAAAAGAAGGCACTATATCTCGGAAACAAAAGCGGCACAAACGCTACTTTCAACAGCACAAACTGGCACAAACACAGCACTAACGAATGCGATAGGTTTCATTGTGTGTGCTGTTTGTAGGGGGGCCAATGTAATGGAGCTGGGACAGCATCCATTGCTGGAGACGCACACAAACACAGACACACTCACACTTAGGTCCAATGTTCCCAGAAGCCAATTAACTTACCAGGACTGTGGGATGAAACTGGAGCACCCAGAGGAATACAGGGAGAACATACAAACTCTATTTAGACAGCACCCCAGGTGTGAAATTGACAGGACAGGGCCCCAATACTATGAGGCAGCAATGCTAACCACTGTACCATCATGCTGCCCAGCTTTACCAAATGAAAGAGAAATATAAATCATAGTACTGTCTATATACAGCAGATTATGAGTGTATATTCTGATGGAAAAATGAAACGCAACACCTCCTCCTCCACACTCTGGCCCTCCCGTCTGTGTGGAACAGACTGAAGAGTGACTCATCCGTGAAGAGAACCTGATGCCACTGCTTACAAGTCCATCGCAGCCTCTGTCTGGCCCAAGCCAGTCGGGTGTGACGTCTAGGATGTGTGAGCAGAGGGCATCATACAGGTCGCCTTGCTCTAAGGCCAGCAGCATGGAGCCTCACTGTCCTGTCACAGATACAGGCATTGTGTCTGCCGGCAGTTTCAGCAGCAATATGGGTGGCAGATCTGAAACAATCTCTCAGATGGACCAGTCTGATATGTCGGTCCTGCTCAGGTGTGGTCACTCGAGGGTGACTGGATCTTGGATGGTCATCTGTCCTGCCAGTCTGCTGAGACCTTTTCTGCAGTTGGGACACAGTGGAATGACTTACTCCATAGTGTCTGGCAATGCTGGCACATGACATGTCTGCCTGCAGCATGCCAATGGTCCTCTCCCTTGCTTCTGGTGACATTCGAGGCATTATGGAATGCACAGAAAACTGGCCTTTTTCTAGTAGTGATCTAAGCTTTGAATTAAGGCCTTTTTAAAGGTGACCTGATCAGGCATTGTTCCACCTGGACCTCGTTGGGTAAAAGTTCCCCTTAACGAGCTTTCGTGTGAGTGGCAATTTGCAATGCCTCACTGCACAAGCTGCATTGCTGGTCAGAGGGCTTAAAACAAATTGACAACTTTTTGTGAAAGTACATATACTATAACTATAGTATTATCATTCCAGAAAATGTTGCATTTCTTTTTTCCATAAGTATGTAAGTTTTGCCCACAAGAGATTTCTGATTCATGTGTGATGTGGTGATATTGGAACAGATGGGTTTCAGTGATCTTGTCATTCTCTGTGTCACATCTGCTTCTCTGCTGGAGGCCATTGATGGAGTGAGAAATGTCTACATGTTCAAGTCTATTCACTGACATTTCCTTTCTGGCTCAGCAGCTGATCAGAGCTACCAGGATGTATCTCTCTCCCTCGCTGATCCTCCTTTTTTCCGGTAAGAAACTTGGCTTCTGCCCCAATCTGTCACAAACTCTTCCCCCTGTCATGCTGTTCTATGGGTGCCCTGCAGGGGGCACTCTGTTACCTGTGTGTGAAAGTCTTCTAGCAAACATTGCTCCTAAAAGAGGTATTTCAAGGGTGAAGCCCATATCCGACCAGGGGGAAGCCTGTGAGTGTCGCTACGGTTCCACAGCGCTCTTCAGGTCAGTACTGCGATACCAGTTTCCCCAAGTACACAGCTTCTACTTCCTACTGTATTTAGTATCACCATCTACACAGTCTCATTGTGTTTATCTTATGTATTTTTTTATTGTTGTTGTTGCTGTTGTCTTTCTGTAGAACACTTTGAGAAGCCACCTTTAAAGGTGCTATATACAATAAACTTTATTATTATTATGAATCAGTTGTGTAATAATAAATTACAGCTGTGCTAATGTAGTCAGTTTCCAGAAACTGAAAGCAAAATGTGGGAACCTGAACCTGTTGTGGTTGAGCAGATTATTGACCTGAGGAGCTGATTAGTGTGCTGTCTAAAAGACCACACAGAGACTCAGTCTGTCAGCGGTGCCTCTGTATTATAGCTCCTGCTCCTTTGGCTGTCACAGTGACAGATTAGCACCTGCTGGATACAGAATATTTCAGTGCTGCAGCCTGCAGTTAAGGATTGTGCATTCTCAGAACCTGAAAGGGAATTATTCTGTCAAACATCTGTTCTATTTTTCAAATTATGCCAGCCAGGAAGAACCCAGTGCTGAGACTGTGACCCAAGTTTGTAAATTGTAAATTTGTAAATGCAGATTTTGTGGATTTAATGGAACAGAAAAGTATTTGCATTGTGGAGGCAGCCCCTCCCTTCAGGTCTGGGGCTGTGTCTTGTCAAGATCATAAGTCCTGACAAACAGACTCATCTGAACAATGGCTTTCCTCCACAATAAAATTTGTATTTAGTTTTAATCCATGCCACAAGGTTTGGGGAAATCAGGAGCTTGAGCCGGTGTTTACCATGTCTGTGTCCTTTGCAGTGGTATCTCTTGCACAGAAAGTGACAGAACTGTACCCCTGCCTGACCAAGGAGAACAACCTGAGGATGGACTGTAAGTATGAGGTCTCCAGCCTCTCCCCCAACCCGGTCTGCAACTTCACGCAGGACGGCAAGCTGATGGGCAGCACCGACCCCAACGCTCAACCCGACAGCACCTTCAAGAACCGGGTCAACGTCAGTCTGACAGGAAGCAGCATGTGCCGCCTCTATCTCACAGGCTTGTCTGATGATAAGGCCTACAACTACATCTGCATGATCACCCAGAGCAGCAAGTCCACCAATATGACCAGGACCGTGGGAAAGAGTGAGTCTCACCTCGTTGTTCTGTCCACTAAATGTAGGATATTCACCCCTCCATCGCTGCAGACAGGCCTTGACTACACCAATACCAATACACTTTATGATTAATAAACCCACTTGCACCGTCACCAATCCATCCACCCTTGTGAGTCTGCAAAGCAATGTACTTTGCTCATCTTGCAGATGCATTTGTATGTAATGGATTACTGGATTAATTAAATATTGTGTACTTTCTAACATTATTACTGCCCGGCAGCTTCCTGCTTAAAAGTAAATCATAGACCTAAACCATTTCCTCCTTTCCTGCAGCAACATATAAACATGACAGTTTAGCAGCCATCTGGCAGAGGGTGTGTATTATGTTGTCAAAGTTCTGCTGATTAGATCCTCAGTTTCCTCTGATGCAGGAACTTCTCAGTCAGATTACAGGTATGAAACCCAGAGCCAGGACTAGCTCAGTGATGCTGGGATCGGCTAGCATCTGCTGACACTTCCTGCTTCTCTTAGCAGAGTGAAATTTCTTGCAGTCCTACTTTTTCACCTGGACTCCAGCAGGCTATTTCCTGCTCTCCACTAACTCTGAAACACTTGGAAAAGAACATGTGAGATTCAATACAGGCTGCTCACACCCAGTGTCATGCTGAAGTGATGCCCCAAATTATAGTGCTTCCTGTGATGAGGTACAAGAACATAAGAATGAAGTTGAGATCAGACTACTTTTGTCCCTTCTGCTTATGTGTATGCTTAGTAGCTCATCACATCTAGAGTTGCTGTCAGGATGAGGCTTATAGGGTGAATGGATCCTGTGCAGGACTCAGGAGACAGAGAAAAACACTAAGCCGAATCGCCAAGGAAAAACGAATACCAGGAAATAAGTGAGTAGGTCAGAACACAGAGAGACAACGAGGAAGCAACAATCCAAATAACAAGGCGAAGAATGAATCCAGGAAGCAGGCGGGCAGGTCGGAACACGGAGAGACAAAGAGGAAGCAACAATCCAAATCACAAGGCGAAGTCGAAAACAAGGAGCAGGCTAGGAGATCAAATACCGAAGTTTAAGCAAGAGAATAACACGCACTTGGGAGCTCGATGAGTATCTGCAATAGTGAGCGGGGAAGTGAGAAAAGAGGAGAGCTAAAATAGTGAGGGGAGTAAACAGTGATAGGTGTACTATTTGTGGCGTGAGCGTTTGTTAAAGGGTGTGCGCGTGGGAATGCAAGACGGGACAGAGACGCGAGTGGAATGCGTATCAGTTGCATTCAGGCATTACTGTACAAATCCCAGAGAGGTTCAAAACTGTCAGACATCCACTTCTCTTTGTGCAGCATCTGTTTTCTCTCTTTACAAACCGCTTCCCAATAAGGTAGGGCACAGTGCCTTGTAAAGAGAATAGCTGGCCAGCAGAGAGGTGCTGAGGGGTAAAGCCATCTCAGAGTGGGGGGGTCTGACGTGTGAACGGAGCTGTCTTGAAGTAAAGGGTAGCGCCTCGAAGCAAGCTGAGATGACTCTGTAAGAAAGCCGATCTAGTGTAAAAGATTCTCTCTCTCTCTTTCTAGGGGATCTCCAAACCTGCTCTGCTATCAGTGTGCTGTTCCAGGCTGTGCCTACAATGCTGCTGTGTGTGATGTCATTTCCTTTGCTGCTTGAACTCTCTGTCTGAACACCACAAGACAGTGAGCACTGAGCTGTGGGATCTATTACACAAACATTTCTAGCCTTGTGAACTAAGTCAGCAGTGGGTCAATTCCTTCTAGATTTAAGCAAACATTAGTATAACCAGTATTTTGTGTGAACATTTTTCATTTATAATAAGAATATAGATATCTTATTGGGATGGGCAGACATTTTCAGCCTTTCTTTGGGGACTTACATTAATCAAGCCAAAGACTGTGGAGCGGAGATGTGGATGGGTCTTCATAATGTAAGAACTTGTGGGAAGAGGGATGAGACTGTGTGTGTTATGACAGGAAGAAACGTGTAAAATATTTTCTTGTTAAACCTAAGTTCTTGAGTGTTTCTTATTCTTTGTATGAGTTCCTAAAAATGTAGTGTGGGTAACATTGTCTTCAGTACTGTAATATCCCCATTCACCTTGCTCTGTCCTGTGGCTCCTTCAGTAAATTCTGACTGATGCTTTCAGAATACCCGGTGTCCTTTTAATGTATGTATAGATATAGGGGAAGGGGTATTTATGTGCAGGGAGGGGTTATTTAAACTACTTTTTAAAAGCCACAGTAACATCAATTACACCTTAAGCACATAATCCATCCATTTTCTAACTGCTTTATCTAGTACAGGATAGCAGAGAAGCTGGAGTCTAACCTGGGAAGCAACTGGCAGAAGGCAAGATACACAGTGGTTTGGACGTCTGTCCATTGCAGGGCACACACAGACACAAACGACTCACACCAGGGCCAGTTTTCACAGAAGCCAGTTAACCCGCCAGCCTGTCTCTGGACTGTGGGAGAAAACCAGAGCACATGGAGGAAACCCCTCTCAAACATGAGGAGAACATACTGATTACATGCAGATAGCGTTCCAGGTCCAGAGTGGCCCAGTGCTGTGAGGCAACATTGCTAACCACTCTGCCACCCATATTCTACACTTCCTTACATTAAGTATCAGTCCTGAATTTTATCTAGAGATTTTCATTTGCTGCTTCTACAGAGTGTGCTAATCCTTGTTCAGAAAGCTCTTACAAGTTATTTTAAACTTTAATACCAGAAAATCCGAACAAATATGGGGAGAACATACTAACTCCATGCACCAGGTCAGAAACTAACACCCCAGGTCAGGAACTGAACCCAGAGCCCCAGCACTACAGGACAGTAATGCTAACCACTGTGTCGCCATGAGCACATAATCAGTCAAACTATATTGATCAGAAAACACAGTCCATTCCACTGCAACTCACAGGGGAAAGACTCTTGCTGGGGCCCATTTGACTTTGACACAGTAAGCCTCTCTGCCAGCCTTCCGTTTCTCTGGAGAAACATTTTCTTTTCATTGCATTTGTTAGAAGATTATGTTATGAACACCATGATCCCCAGGAAAACAATTGTACAGTGCAGTGTATATTGTTATGCGATGGGTATGGCAAGGATAGAGACAGGCATTCAGGCTCTTGTTAAATGAGAACACGGTGCTTTATTAATTGGACGTGCGTCCGGCACAGCAACCACAACAGAGGAAAAGAGAGAGGCAAATAGGGTACAACACACTGGGGTCAATTCAGGTACAGTTACACAGGTATAGGGTGGTAATTGGGAACATTCATAAAAGGAGTGCAAAACCAGGGAAACTATTTACATGAGTCCAGGCGATCTCGCGACTGTGTACACCAGTTCTGTAATTGGTCAGCTGGCCCTCCTAGTTCCCGTCCTGCCCCTCGACGTGCACCCCAGCCGGGCGCTCTTCGGCCACAATGCCAGACGAGGGCGCTACAATATCCTTTTTGACAACCTGTGCTTTATTCTATAGAACAGGAGTGGGCAAACTTTTTTGGCCCAAGGGCCACATAAAATTTTTAAACTGTATAGCGGGCCACTTCAGGCTACTGTTACAAATAGCCTATGCCCTATATAAGTTTGAAATCCAAAAGAGGCTTATTAGTTCAAGGTTAATGATAACCTAAAAGAAAAAAATAAATATTTGTAATATAAAAAAATTAAAATTGAATAAAAACTTGACGTTCAACTCATGAGCCAAGTCTTCACCGATTACCTCGATCCGACGGGTAACTGTTCTGCTTGATAAACTTATTTTCTCAAATTTGTTCTTGCTCTCTGGACAAAGAATACCTGCGGTTTCTATCATACACTCCTTCAAAAGCTCCCCTTCAGAGAGTGGCTTGCTTTGTTTAGCAATTTTATATGCAGGCAGGTCGCTTCCCTTTGGATGGTAGAAGGGCGGAAAAATACATTTCGCTGAGCCTGTAAACTAGCGGCTAGTTTGGAAGCTCTATTAGCCCACTCCTCGCATGACAGATCGCTAGCATAGTTAGCTTGTTTGGTAGAAAAATGCCAACTGAGATTGTATTCTTTGAACACCGCGACACTTTCCTTACAAATTAAACATATACCCTTTGTTCCAACTTCTGTGAAAAGTATTTTGCAGTCTATTCTTTGTTGAACACTCTGCATTCACTGTAAACGTTCTGCTTCTTCAATCCACCCATGTTGGCGCAGGGTACGATGGACCCACTCTAACTGGTGAATCAAATTGGTAAAGCAGGGGTTCCCAAACTTTCCAGGTCTATGCCTTCCTTGACCTGTCAAATTTTCCACATGCCTCCCCTCTGTCAAAAATATGTTCTATGGCAGTGCGATATTTTACAAAAGATTATAAATTTGAAGGAAGAAATGGGACAAAATAAAAACCAAGTTGATCCAATTTTTATTATTTTTAATCATTTTCAAAACGAAAAAGCTTGATCAAAATAGTAAAAATACATGACAACACATTTTATTGAAATTATTTGAATGTGAAAGCAATTTGAAAAATATGCAAATAAAACGATTTAGGAAAAAGTAAAAATGTAACATAAAATGTTTTTTAAAAAGGGGGGAGAAATTCAAAGTATTTCTGTTAGTGCCTCTTAATGGGTAGGTGGGCTTGTTTAATAAATTATGCTAACATAATTCACCAAATACATGTAGTATTTTTGAAATGGCAACGTGCATCTCCTTCTACACATTGACTCTTGATCTGAACTTGGATTTGATAACCGCAAGTGCTGAAAATCCAGCCTCACAAAGGTAGGAATTTGCAAAGAGAAGCAGAATTCACAGAGCTCTGTTCCTTATTCCTTGGTACTTCAACAGTATGAGTTTTTTTTTTTTGCATTGTGCACTTTGCTGGGGACTAGTTCGGTTAGAAAAGGCAGCTTTCTGTTCATTCATTTAACTTGCGCGAAAAAATACTCACGAGGCTTACTGATCAAACTACTGTGAACAGTTTCCAAATGACGTTTCAATTTATTGGGAAGCATGCCCTCAGCAGCCAACACACTGAGGACAATTCTGCAGCGTCCACAATTGTGCACGTGAAACAGAAATTCAAGAAACTGTCGTCATACTCTCCTTATTTGCGTTCCCGTTTCTCCTTAGAACTAGGCTTCCGTGTCCTTCACGGTTTTTTTTTACTCATATTTAAAAACATCTCAATTGCGATCGTGTAACAGAAATCTCACAAAATGACCACTCATAGAAACATGAGACGCCGAAGCCGCTGTCACCTGGTGCGCTGCTTGCAGACCGCCGACTCGTGTGGCCAATGTCACGTGACACAATCTAGTGCCTCCAAATCCGCTGGGTAGCGCGCGACTCATGCCTTCTGTGTGCACGAACAGCGGATTTTCGTAATAAAATTTTTATTTGTCTGGCGATACCTGAGAGGCCCCTGACCGACAATGGCGCCTCCCCAGGCAGCCGCGATGCAGTTATGTGGTAAAGCATTCGTGTGCCATCTAACGGCACGAATAATGAAATGTTTGTTTTGCACTGTTCCAAGAATTACCTTGCACTGTTTTTGTCCTGTTAAATTTTCTCTGTTTGCGGAATTTTGCACAGTTTTGATTACTTGATTACATGTTATTTATGTTATGTTATTACATGTCACTGTTATTGCTATTGTGTAACTGTCTATTGTCCTATCTTCTGTCCTATTTATATACTGCACCTGAGTGACTAATGAGAAACACTTTTCATTATACTATGCACCTGTGTAAGTTTAATGACAATAAAGTTGAAGAAGAAGAAGAAGAAAACAGCACCAAACAAAGTGGAATATGGTGAATATTGACTAATTTATTTTTTTACCTCAAGGACCGGTAAAAACTGGCTGGCTCGTCCGGATCCGGCCCGCGGGCCGTAGTTTGCCCATGGGTACTATAGAATGTTCTATAATACTCCATAATTTAAATTTTAAATGAAAATGTTGATGTCAAAAAAAGAAGATAAACCAATATGAACAAGCTGAAGAAAAAACAAGAAAAGTGAAGAAAGGGTAGTTGCAGTATTTTCGGACATGTTGACAAGACAAGAAACTACATTAGAAAGAAATGTTAAAAGAAGCGTCAAAAGAAAGACCAAGGAAAAAGCAAACTACCCTTCGTGTATATACGCTAAGATTAACTGGCGTCTCTTCCTCAGTGTATTCTGACTGCACCTACTCTCTACCGGGGTACACTCACTCCGAATCTGTATTTGTCTATGCGGTTATTGGGGATTAGCTGGACAAATGCTCCCACAAAACCGTCACTTCCTGACTTTTGCCATCAACTGTAATGGCCGCTGCAAAATCCGGGTCTGTAGTGACGTCAAGGAAGAGCGGGGTCTATGCGCACGCGTGGCAGGACTCCGTTCATAAACAAAAAGGAATTTTGGACGGTAGGTGTTAATGAGTTTCATCATTTGGTTGTGTTTTTAGAGTTCGCAGGTGGAAGCATTTGCTCATAAAAAACAAGGGATGTAACAGTTAATGTAATGTGGTGGTTATAAGGTGTTTGGTGTATTGGCAGTGTAATAAAAAACGCTTACTTAGATTGGGTTATTTCTCGCTTTGTCTTGTATTTCAGTGTTGTATGTTGCTGCAGTCCAAATCAGTGCTGAGGCTTTGTCATCACAACTCTTTCCAGGTTGTGTGGATCTTATAATAAAAGCAGGTTTTCTGTGCGAAGGGCTCTCGGAAAAATATTGTAGGATGATTTCTCGCAGTAATTGTACTGTCACCTACGGTAACTTTAGCCGTAAAATACCGGAACGGCCAAAGCACATACATGCAAATTAGAAATAAATGTCAGACAGAACGAAGTTTTGTGTTAACCCTGGTATATAAATTGCATGTTTGCAAATATGGTTTCTACAGCTCAGCTTAAATATAGAGTTGAATCTTCTGCGCAGAGTTGTGGCTTTTACGTGATCGAATATACACACGCAAAGGTGCAAGAGACACCAGTAACAAACTATTTAACAACGGACGCTGCTGCTTTCTGTTTAATAGATCACGGTATATTATAAAAAAGCCCTCATAGAACTGCATTTTGTCTCTGAACAAAATAACACTGTAGAGAATAATACACTAAATATAATACAGGTACTATATGAGCGGTGATGTGTTTTTGTGGTTTTAGTGTGTATTAGTTTCAAAATGTATTGTTTATACGTTGAAATATATTAAAGTTTACTTTAAATTTCACAGTACACATTAAGGTAGTTTTCCAAAAGACACTATTGCACAAGTCAATGATTGGGAAACACCGAGAGGCCATAAATATGTATTTTTACAGTATGTTGAATAAATGAGTATGTTCAGTATTACATGTCTCTTATCATGATGATAGCGGCGTCTTGGAAATATTTTTCACTTTTATCACAAGATGTAATATTTAATATAATGTGGTGAGAACAGGAGTTTGTTAGTGGTTAATGAGGAGTACCGGGTACACACCAGGTATACACCAGGTACACTTTTTTTATCTGCATGCACACTTACCCCTGATTATCCTGCTGTGAGGAAGCTGCTGTCTGGTGCCTCTTACCTGGACCCCCTGAGCTGTGTCCTGGGCCCTGGACCAACACACTGGGCTCAGGCCTGACACTGCCCTGACCTGCAAATCCTCACAACACTGAGGACCAGAGGCAAGACTGTGTGCACAAGTGCAGCATTGAAGCATCAGACTGTGACTTGGAGCTGTCTGGCAGACATCTGTGTGCTCATTGAAAACTCAAGTGAATACCAGTTCTCCAAGCTTCTCTGAGGTCTTGTCCAACTGGACTGATACAAGTCCTGCATGAGCAGACACAGTGTTGGTGCAGTATTATAACACCACCACCATAAGCATGCATGTATAGTTTTTACGACATCAAAAATTTTCTTGAAGTTTCCATTAATTCTTACAGCTGTCAGACTTTGCATCTCATCTGGATGGTGTGAAAATGGTTTCTGAAGCTGTTTGAGGAGTGCTGGCTGTTTCACCCTTTCCAATTTCATTGCCAGCAACTACTGCTGCACGCCGTATTGTTGTGCATTTGATAAATAAACTTTGACTTGACTTGACTTGACTTGACTTTTCCTATTGGCCACATCCGTGCCTTCTGCCTGTTGCTCACAGTTGTCATCTGTATTCCAGATTGCTATAGTTGCCTGTCGAGCAGGACTGCGCACTTAGCCAGTGAGGGAGCACATCTCCGCTGTACACTGTCTGTCAGAATGAAGGGGTGAGTGTAGCTCATCAGTCTCTGCGGTATCTTTGATTTCAGGAATTGCACGTTCAGAAGGAAGGATGTGAAATGTAACTCCTTTCTCTCTCCAATTATATTTTTGGATAGGCAACAGAAGAGCCCAGATCCTGACGGCAATGTTCCTGTGATTGAGGAAGGTAAGAAAACCTGAACTTCTTCATGCTGGGTGGTGAAATTCACAGTCGTTAACATCTCTTCTGTGTTGTAGTTTAATGAGGCAGGCTGTCAGGGAATGTTGTTTGTGTGTTTACTGCAGGGGCTGTGGCCACGGCAGAAGATCCATCTGCCATTGCCACCATCCAATCAGCAGCCACCTTCTCCTCAGACCAGCCAATCAAATACCTCTTCAAGACGGAGGGGGCTGGGGGTCAGGTAGGGGCACTGTACCCTCCCACTGGGCAGGTAGGAGGGTAGAGGGCAGTGCGTTGGGTATCTGCAGGACTGTGTTTGACTTACAATCGCTGATGCACAGCCAGTCTCTGAACATGTGTTGAACTCAGTCACCACAGAACTCTCATCCAGTATCTGAGCCTGGGTTTGTACTCATAAAAGAAATTAAGGGACAAAAGTATTTGGGTCAATGATCTAGGCCACTTAAATAATTTCATTTTTTTTTATAAGATCTTTAATTGCAGCGGGGTTGTTAATTCTCATCTTTGCATTAAGACATTCAAGGAGATTTTTTTAGTCAAAGTTGTTTGATAGTTTGACTTTAATGATTGTGAGTAGGTTTAGACATTGCAAATGTGCGAAAATGGAAGGCTTATTGTTCGGGTCAAAGGTGCAGCACTTCAGGGGAAGCACTGCCCTTCGGGGACGTGGCCAATGGTGGCTTCACAAATCAGCCACAAAACAGATCAGCAGGCGAAGGGGTTTAGGGTTCACCAACCTGTGAAGCAAAGCACTTTTATGAATATGGTGTCAAGTGAATTATTTCAGATTTTTTATTAATGCAGGCCTTGGGTTTTTACTTTGTGAGATCAAGATACTCCTCTAGGCTGGCTGAAGTACACTACTTCTTTCTCGAGCCCTTTACAGGTGATTGCTGGTGTTGTTGGACAGGCAGCACATAAAAGGCCTGACATAAATCCTATGTGGTCCCACTTGCTGGCTTTGAGTATTTAAATCCAAGCATTCATTTAGCCAATGGAAACACAGCAGCATGTCCTGGTGGGCAGAGGGGTCAGGGGTTTGAAAGAGTGTGAAAACTCTTATTGCAGATTTGGGTTCAGTATGTTTGCAAATTCTGTTGAGGTAGTTGTTGGATTGCATGTGAACTTATTTGTTTTTTTATGATTTGATTGTGACAGTTTTAAATTGTTTGAGAAGGTCTCTAATGGGTAATTTTGAAAAGCTAATAATCACATTAAAGGCACTAGGGTATTATGTGTCTAAACCCATATCCAGTAGCTTGTACTCAGTGTTGCTTAACAGTCCTCAAAACAGCTAGGTATCTGTTGTCCTGCTATATTTTTTGAGTTTTCTGTGGTTGCGGATTTTCTGCCTGACCTGGGGCGTTAATAGGGGTTTTCCCGGCAGTGTATCATGAGTGCCACAATGGTAAGTGTGTAGCAGTGCAGTGTGTTAGCTGGTGTGTACCTTTCTGCAGAAGCAGGCCTGTCTCTTTCGTTAAACCCTTTCCGTTTGTTCCAGGTGACTTACCGGGTCATCCAGGTGTCAGACGGGCAGTTAGATGGGCAGGCAGATGGAGCAACAGCTGTCAGTGTGGTCACGGGATTTCCTGCAGCAGCACAACCTGTCACCCAGGTATCATAAAAGACCACAAAGGATGACTTTTGATTTCTAGGTTATTGGGCTGATCAGGCATGTCACCTTTTTTTTTCATGCAATTCCAAGTAAACATCTCGAAAGCTCCTAGTGAATCCGCACTTCTAAGAGCAGCGCGGCTGGTGTTTTCCGATTGGAAGTAAAGGGGTTTCCTGTGCTGTGGAGGGAGTTCTGGGCCTGTGATGACACTGGAGTCTATGAGCTGTGGTTTCAGGAGCTTTTAGCATGAAGGTTTTCTGTTTGGGTCATGGAGCTTGTTTGGTTGTCAGTAGCTGTGTTGATCTAAGAATCATATCCAGCTCCAGTTTAATGGAGGAAGCCAAGGTGTTGGCTTCAACACTATGGATTGGTGCTTTGTTCCCTACTCCCACCTCCCTTTCTGCTTGCTGTTCTCAGTTCTCAATGTGCTTTAATAATTTGTGAAGTGCTTTCTTTTCTAATATTTGTCTTGATCTATTCAACCATTTTGGCCACTGCTGTGTAACCTTTGATTTTTCTGCCCTTCAGATGAGTCAGTTTTGTGCTTCAAAGTGATACCACATGCACCTGTCCCGTCTTGCAGGCTGTTTTCTCTCAGTCAGAAGGCTTGGAGGGAGACAGCAGTGAAACTCATTACACCTACTACCCAGCCACCATCTCCGATGCCACCCCTGGCACCATGGTCACCAGTGTGCAAGCCCCTGAGACGCTCCTGAGCCAGAACACGCCCACAGGTAGGCAGAGCTGAGGGGTTGCCGCGCATGTGTCTGTGAGTGTGTGGGCAGTACGTTGTTTCCCACAGGTAGGCAGGACCAGATTGTGTTTGTGGATTTTTGAGTCACCCCAACATGAAAAGAGACTGTAGAGAAAAGTCATGCAGCACATGCTTAAACTTGAACAGTTAAGATTTTAATCTCTCAGTTAATGTTTTCATTTATTGATAGTGAATATATTTTATAACTGCTGGATAGAACCTAATCCCATTTTCATTCAGGTCTTAAAGGGGAACTTCAGTCCTAATTTCTTTGACTGGTTATTAAATCTTGGTAATAAATTCATTGACAGTTTACAAATTTTGAATTCAGCACAAAATCGTGAACTTTGTGAAAGTACTCTGTCGTCATGTTGTCGCAAAAAAAACCTGGTCTTATCTCAGTGGAAAGCAAGAGTTTGTGAGATTTGGAACGTGATGCAGCCTGTCCTGCTCATTAGTCACTGTAATGACTGATGTAATGCAATTGACAAGTGAATAAGTACAGATTGTGCAGCAGACATTTCACTGCAGAAATGTTCCAATGATCTGCATGCAGAATTAACAAGTAAGTAGTATTTGTCACCAAAACTGTCTCAAAATCGATTGCAATATTTCTGTTAAATTAAAAGAGATGTATTCACAAGCCTGCTTGTTTACAATGTAATAAGGCAACTTTACAAAGTTTTATTGCCTCATTATGAATCACAGAATATGACCCTGCGCACACCTGGAAGTTAAGTCTATTATGTGATGTAAATTGGAGGTTTTAAGACTTACCGTGTACGTTTTACACAGCCTTTTGAAATGCACTCATCAATGCCGAAACTTTCTAACCCTGAAGTTCCCCTTTTGGCCTGTGTCTTCAACTTAAAGAGACCTGTATTGGAAGTTGTTGTCTTGGAAGTGAAAGGCACTGGGGTTGGAAATAGACATGAGACCCTGCAGCCTGGGTGCAGTGACCCCTGGACAGTCTGACTCTTGCTTCTTTCCTGTGTCTCTCAGGGCAGCTGTACGTGATGATGTCTCCACAGGAAGTGCTGACAGGAGCGAATCAGAGGTCCATTGCTCCCCGTACCCAGCCTTATAACACGTAACGCCAGCTTGTCTGTTCTTTGAGGGGGGGGCTGGGGATTAGTCCAGATTCATGGAACAGTGGAAGAGTGGAAGTGCATTTAAACACAGGAACAGGAGGCCCTTTGTACCCAAAGTGTGGTAGTCATCTGGAACAACCTACCTAGCCATGTCGTTGAGACCCTGGCCTTCTTTTAAGAAATTGCTGGATAAGGTTCTCAAATTAATCGGCAACTGCCTTCCTAATGGGTCAGATGGGCTGAATGACCTCCTACAGAAACCCATCTACAGAAACCCACAAGTGGCCAATCCTGGCCCTGGAGAGCCACAATTCCTTATCCATTTGGCAAGGCTTGGAACACATGTGCTTTGTTCAATTTAGTCAGACAGCTGTAGTTCCTGAGAGCTACAGGATCTTGGTGTCTTTATTTTAGATTAACTCAGAAACTGTGCAGTTTAACTAAGAGTTACAGGTGTTAACTAAGTGGAGATTTAAGGGACTGTGGCTCTCCAGGACTGGTGCTAGTCACATCTGGATTACTCTGGACATGATTAAATTGCTTCTCCTGGCCAGAAAAAAAAACATTACAAGTTTATTTTTTGGTCCAGATCATAAAAGATGACATTATTTCACATGCCAGATTCATTTAGTGATATTTCACCAATGACCTGACCCTGTAACTTGCCAATTATCTGTGTGAGCCCATCCAGTTCCTGGGACTTGATCTATAGCAGCTTATTGTTATCCATCAGCATCAAGAACTGAGTTTTTTTCTTTTGCACTTTCAGGAAGTCTGATGTTCCACGGACCACTCGTGATGAGAAACGGCGGGCCCAGCACAATGAGGGTAAGACTGCTGACCGTGCCTCTGCTGTCCTCACTCACTGTGTACCTCCAGAGCGTCCCTCTTCCCAGCCATTTTCCTGAGGGCCGAGCCCTATAATGGTGTCAGTTTGCTGTGAGGCTCTAAGGTGATTTGGTGTGAAGGGCTCTTCAGGAAAGTGTTACAGAAGCCAGGGCCCCGTGGCTGCATGTTGGCGGGGTGAGGGCTCCTCTCTCACGTATTTTCTGTTCTCACATCCCTCCCTTCTCCAGTTGAGCGCAGACGCAGGGACAAGATCAACAACTGGATTGTCCAGCTGTCCAAGACTATCCCAGACTGCACTATGGATTCCACCAAGACTGGGCAGGTGAGATGAGCTCCTATCACTGGATTGGTGCTTTTAAATGCTGAAACAAAAAAAAAATAATCCTTCTGCTGTTTTCAGTCAATCCTGTACTGTGAATGAACTGGTGACGGCATTGTTTACCAGAATCGCTTGTGGCACACAGACAGACGAGGTGCTCCAGACAAAGCTCAGAGAGCGACCAGGCTCTGCAGGGTTTTCTGACCAATGCAGGTGTCCAGCTGTGAGCACAACTGTGTTGCTGTGTTGCAGAGTAAAGGAGGTATCTTGTCCAAGGCCTGCGACTACATCCAGGAGCTGAGGCAGAACAACGTGCGGCTGAGCGAAGAGCTAAACTCACTGGACAGGCTGAGGATGGACAACCAGCTGCTGCGCCAAGAGGTGCCTCCGCACATACACTGACACTGACACACACGCCTCCACTGACCTCTACGCGGGCACACACACGCCTCCACTGACCTCTACGCGGGCACACGCACGCCTCCACTGACCTCTACGCGGGCACGCACGCCTTCACTGACCTCTACGCGTGCATGCACGCCTTCACTGGCACCGTCTCTGATGCGCGCACGCCATCGCTGGCACAGACGCATGCACACATCTTCACTGAGACACGCACGCACTGTCCCCGCAGTATCTCAGTCTGTCCCAGAAACTCACACACTGTCTCCACAGTATATTGGTATTATGCTCTTGTATGATCAAGGGGCTGCATCCAGCTGTGCTCCGAGTTGATTTGTTTCTCTACCTTGTTCCAGGTAGAGGAGTGGAAATCCAAGAACCAGATTTTGCGAAACCAGCTCAGACAGCACGGCATCGTGGGAGGAACGACCAATGATCCACAATAAGAAATGGGAGTATGGGAATGGTGGAGGGGGGGAGTCTGTAGGGAAGGAAATGTGGGGGCAGTGGAGCTCAGTGTACACACACTGGTAATACAGAAGCCCAGGAAGGGGTTGGACTGCTTTAACAGCTGCAGTTGTGAGTTCATCATCATGTAAATACTACAAAAATAAGTTTTTTAATCTTTTACTTGAGACATCCCCTCTCTCACATGGATGTTGAATGATGTTTGAATCCTTAACCTGAATCTTCAGCTCCAAGTGTGAGCGGAGCAGCAGGCACATATTAGCATTTTTCTCCTTCACTTCTGAGCCTCTTGTCTCATAACCCTGATCTCTCTTTGGCAACAGGCCAGATGCACAGTAGTTTAATTTTAAGTTTTTCCTGAGCTGAAGACTGAACTGATGGAGAGAAAAAGCAAATCTGTTTCTGTAATGTTTAACCTTCTGTTCTCCTGTCTGTAAAAATAAGGCAAAATTCAACAGGTGTTGGCCCTTATCCAAAACCATGCTAGTGATGAACCTGGGCTCGATGGAGCTGCTGTACATTCCATTCGTGGGTGTTACTGCTGTCATTGAATCACATTGTAAAGCAGAGTCCTGGAAGTGAGGCCATCTGGACATTGACCACCAACTCACATTCGGCTCTGGCTAAGCTCTGATCCAGGTTCTGCTATAGACATGAAAGGGATTCATTGTGGAATATGCCACTGCTGACACCATGCATGTGGAAACGGAGAGAAAATGAACAGAAGACGCAGGAATCAAGGGAGGCGAAGAGTCGGTTCTCTTGTGAAGTCCAGCAAGTTCTGATAAGCAGCTGAAGAAATACTTCAGCTTTTAGTAAGTGAGCAGAAACAGAGCTTCAGAGCAGAACACCCTGGGCTAGAGGAGAGTCTGGCCCAGCTGTCTGCATGCAGCTGTGTTGTCCTGCTGTTATGATTCTGAGAGGAAGATGTGTCTGTGCACTGAAGTTACCGCATACTGGTGGATTACCGCCGAGACAGAAGAATGATTGTGGCAGCCTTCAGACATATGGGAACCCTCCAATCCAATCTTTATTTTTTATTATGTATAAATATGTTTACTGTGTCACTGTCAATTTTTTTAATGTTGAGTTTCGGTCTCTCTATCAGAGGGCTAAAGACCACCATGTGTCTGATCTCAGTGCTCTTCTAGGTGTCCTACTTTTTTATCCGACTGCACTTCCCAGGAAATGGAGATTGTGGCAACAGAGCTCAGGTGGACAGGGCTCGACCCAGGCGATCTTGCTGGCCTCATCTGGTGTGTGCTTAGTCCAGTTGTGTTTAGATGTGCTGTGAGGGGAGCAGGGTGACCAGCACCTAGACTCACGTTCCTCTCTCACCCCTGCAGCGTGTGGCGGAGTTTCAGATGCAGCTGGTAACTGTGTCCAGCTTTGAGAGCTGCACCAGCTTTCTGCGGTCCTGGTTAGAGTGACAACCCCTGTTGATCCGCAGAAAATACCATCCATGTGAGTGGCTCTGCTTGAAGTGGGGCTCACTATCACAGAAGGCCAGGGTTTGGGGTTCCTTGAGTGGAAACGCATGACAGGAGGGGTGTGGCCTGTGTCTGTGCTGGGCAGTGTGATGGGAGGTCACCGGCTGAGTGAACTGCGGATGATTTCAGCACTGCTCCCCGGACAGTTCAGAGACAACAGCACAGAGACACGCAGGTCTTCAGTTTTTCTTTGCTGTTTTTACAGTGCTGAAAAGGTTGTATAATAATGTGTGGCTCTGAGATGCCACCTGAGTTTGAATAACTTATTAGTGACTTGCATTAGTGGAATTCTACCCCTTCAGTGTTATTTTTTGTCATGTATTTACAACTGATGTTCATTAAATTTCACACGGATTTTCTTTTCTGTGTATTTGACTGTTTATTTCACATATGATGTATTTTCTCACCCAGGATAGTTAGGAGCTTCACTGGATGTGGCAGTGTGGCTGAGTTCTCCTCTCAGAGCTGTGCTCTGTCTTTACAGCAGCGACTCCCTATTACACAATATGAATTTAAAACCAGGCAATCTTGCAGCAGGAGGAATTGTTAAATCCCGTGTTATTTGAAATGTTTAGTTTTTTAATGCACGGGGGGGCACGCTCGGAATTGTAGTTACAGAAAGTAGTCATCATCATCACGGCCGGCCTCTTCTCAAGTCATACTAGCAGCGGCCGCTAGAGGGCGTCACGCTGTTACCCACTCATCGGTTGAGAATAATTGTTAATAAATGTGAGATACCACTGTGTTGCAGTGCAGTAATCATAATAATCATAAACTTTGTTTTATATAGCGCCTCTAAAGGTGGCTTCTCAAAGCGCTTTACAGAATGACAACAACAATAAAAAGAATACACAAGATAAAATACAATTACAATACACAGGAGAGACCATGGATAGTGGTATTAAGTATAGTAAGAGCAGAGGGGTAAAGAATGGAACCAGTTAGGTAAAGACTCTTCTAAAGAAGAAGGTTTTGAGTCTGGATCTGAAAAAGTTTAGTGAAGATGAGTTCCCCATATCCTTGGGGAGAGAGTTCCAGAGCTTGGGGGCATAACAGGAGAAGGCCCTGTCACCCATAGAGTGTAGACGGGCTTGGGGGACAGTAAGGAGGGCAGAATTAGAAGAGAGAAGGTTGCGAGGTGGGGAGTAGGGCGATAATAATTCAGACAGGTACCGAGGTGCCAAGCCAGAGCCTTACAGGTGAGCATGAGGATTTTAAAGTCTACATGGAATTTGACAGGAAGCCAGTGCAAGGACTTCAGGACAGGAGTAATGTGATCACTTGCACTAGACCTGGTCAGGATTCTGGTTGCCGAATTTTTGACAAACTGCAGTTTGTTCAATATAGATTTAGATACCCCAGCGAGTAGAGCATCACAGTAGTCAATTCGGGAAAACACAAATGTGTTGATCAGCTTTGTGAATGCACCCGAGCCACAGTTAATGTAAAGCAATGAAAGCAATAGACTTTTACATACTCCTGAGGGTGAAGTGCACGTCTGTATATTTTGTTCTGAAATTGCTGCTACAAAATTTCCTAATATCTCGGTATAACTTAAGTTTTGTGTATTTGAATACTGCGTTTCATACACAGTATTTAGATACACATGAATCACAGAAAGATAAAAGTTTCGCATTAAAATAGAATAACACATAGCCGGTGGTTAACTTTAATGTGAAAAGTAATAAATATTCGGCCACGGAAACTCAGATGTGTGCTTCTACCTCAAACGGAAACAAATATGGAAGCGAGTCGTAATTTCCGAATACCTCGACTTGAAACCAGTGAACAACAACACCGATACTGCTGCTGAAAATCCCTCCAGCTCCAGCCAGTCAGACTCTCTCCAAGGAGCAAGTTTTCGCACGTGACAAGGCGGGGCCGCTTGCAGCGGTCCAATCACACCTGCGGACAGGTGAGTCTATGCGGAAGGGCGTGAGCGTAGTTTCAGAGCAGGGGAGCTTTTTAGAGTCCCGGTTAGAGTCCTCTCTTGTTTCCGATTTCTGGATTTACCCCGTCGGAGGAATACGAACCCCTCCCCCCTGAATACCTACAGCTAAGCATACTCGAGGATTTCGTGATTAAACAAGCGAATTTTTTTAGCGATGGCGACGTTACTGGACAGTAATCCAAGAAAGCGAGCGATTGATTTCAACATGGTCACCCTCGCCATTGTCTTCGTGTTTTCAGCAGGTGAGGAGTTTTGTGTGTGATGGCTGGGTCAGTCCTTTAAAACGGACCACTTCCTTCAAGACAAAGTTCACTCTATCGGCGTAAGCCAGCCAGGTACGATAGCTCTGAGGAAGGAGTTATAAAAGATGTAAATCGAATAATAGGTGCGGCGGAATTAAGCTTCAGTCAGATTGTAGGCGTCTAGTACTTAATTACACGTTTGTTCGGCGGTCATCGTTTGCGTTTGCGTATTGTTTAGCAGCTAAACTGAAATGTAAAAATTAGAACTGTTGTTTCCATTATTGAAGGTTATCTCTGTACTGTTGGTTGGGTCGCTAACATTTTTTCCAACAGGTATATTACAAAATCAAGATACACGTTTCTGTTTTAAGTGGTCAATGTTGCGCACCAGGAACTTCGTCAGGGTTTCTTTAAAACGTTGGAGCGATCAGAATTAAAAACCGGAGGAGGAAAAGAAACGCTTGTGAAAGAAACACGGTTGAGGACGGGCCGAGTCCGGGTTCGGGATCAGCATACACGCCGATGCCATGGCCCCGGTACAGTGCAAGCAGAGAGCAGCAACGGTGACAAACATCACATGTCGGAGGGAGCTGTTAACACCGATAAACAGCCGGGGAGGGACCTGAGCCCTCCGGGACGGACTGTGGGGGCTGCTCTTCCCTACCGGCTGCTGCTCTGCCTGACTTTGCCCAGTCTTTTCAGTTTTAGGGAGGTGAACCTGTGTGCTGTCCCCGACACGGGAAAGTGCTGCAGTGTCTGTCGGGCCCACTCTGGCTCTGGCAGTCCGCCACCGGTTAATCACAAACGGGGACGAAGGGTCTCGGCAGGTCCGCGTGTTTGCTTGCTCTTCAGTCTCACTGAACTTTGTCTTTCATATCAACCAAGTTTAGAGCAGTTATTCTACAGCTGGAAAAAGATTGACACTTAAAATTAATTTGGTGAATTAAAACAGTTTGATAAGTTCTGGGAAAAGCGTGTTTATCTACAAATCCGAGTTCAGTCTCCGCACCTTAGCGGAGCTCTGGGTTTAACTGGAGGTGTTATTGCACTTTGCACAGCAGTGTTTGTATTTCTGTGTAGTTGCAGGCATAAGAATAGCTTTTCATCCCTTTTGGCCTGTTTGGTTGTTGATAGCTAATTGATCTAATTAATTCCACCCACAGCTTGTTTCATACTTCTGCCACCCTTTGTGCAGAATCCCTCCTGTTCTCAGATTTGAATGCACAATGGGGACATACACTGAAGTTTGAGGACAGGAAGCTCCTCTTCAGCTGAATGTTGGTCCCGGCATTTCAGACAAGAGTGTTTTCAGACACAGTGCTTGTGTTCTCTGAGCGTGACCGTTTGTGAAAGTTGGTAGGGGGTATTACTCATGTCTGTCCTTGTCACACAGTGGCATTTATAATGTTTTTAGTTTGCTTGATGTTTCAAAGCTTTCCTGGTCTTGGCACAGCAAAGCTGTCCCTCAGCTGTGCTGCCTGAGTGCATTCAGCAGTGATGTAGTTGGTATAGTTGGTACTGGTCAGATTCCAGGTTGTCCAGAAGCACTGGGTAAAGTTCAGCTGATATCCTGGCTTTCATGAGAGCACTTCTGGTGATGGCTGGGACTGTCCTTCCGGAGCAGACTGCTGCAGAGTTAGTCTTCAGCACTTTGTGAGAAACGCTCTCCTTCCTTATGCATGTCTGCTCCCACATGCAAATGTCTGGTTCGTGCTGATCTTTGTTAGGGAGAGAAGCTATAGCTTCCCCTGAAAAGAGTGAATTCCATTCTTCTTCTGGGCTGAGTAATTCTCTGCAGGAGTTTCCTGTTAGTGTTAAAATTGCCGACCAACCATGCAGCTCAGAGGCTGATGGGGTTGAACAGGACTGTCCAGTTAAACCTGTTGCATTGAAACCTGTTTATTTTCAGTTTGTGCAGGTGTGAACAGGCAGCTTTCACCCTGGGTTTCTGCGCCTTCTCAGATTAAAATTGAAATAAGGATGCCTGTACGAATTCAGATGTGAATCTACTTGAGAAATCGGCCGATTGCACAGGACAGAACTGGTTTAGCTGATAAGATTGTTGTGCTGTTCTATCTAACGTTATTCTTAGTAGTTATAGGCGATACTTCTGTTCTGCTGCTGCACAGGTGTCAGTTTGAAGTATTCTTGCAGTTATGTTTTGCCTTATTTCCTCCGTACTACCTTATTTCTGTGTTTGGCTGTGTTACCATCCAGGTGTGCAGAACAGTTATCTTTTCTTGAAAAACTTTGGGGCCTCCTTTATGAAAATGCCAGACTGGAGAGGGATTAATGCATAGATGACCATTCACCTCTGGTATTTTTTATTACTTTTGCTTTCCTTATTGCGACATTGTTGTCATATCTGTTCAGCTGTGCTCTTATCTCTGCGGACCTCCCTGAAACTGAGCTGTGAGCAAACACGCTGCAATTGAGGAAGTTTTCATGGCTGTTTCTCAGCAGTCTCGTCCGATTCCACTCTCTAGTGCTCTGTGCTTGGTAATTCCTTGCTTCTGGGTGCCCATGTGACTGTGTGAAGGGCACATTGAGCTCTTCACTCTTCCCCTTGTGCCTTGGGGTGCTCATAGAAAACATTTCGTCATGTCTTGTTCTTCACAATACATATACATGTGCTCCCTTAAACTCCCTGAACTGTCAGAGATTTAACATGCTAGAATACATTCAGGATTGGGAGTCATGGCCAGCTGAATAAAATCCCTTCAGTCTTCTCCGAGTCTTCTCTTCAGTATTCCTGATGTTGAAATCTGTAAACTTTCCGGTGTGAATCTTGTGTGATTAAAGAAGAGACATAGCATTTGTGCTCTGTGTAGCTATCTTTCCACCAAGCGCAAGTTTGCCTAACTGGGCAAATTCCACCTTCTGAGTGCCTCATATTTCTTCTTATCTCATGGTAAACAATCATTTACAAACCTTTTCCTGAAACTGCCTGTCAGCCTGGTTTTAATGACCCCTCCCTAGGAAGTGTGGCTCAGCGTCTCAGTCAGAGACATTTTAAGAACACGAGACCAATTACAAATGAGTGGAAGTCATTTGGCCCACCTAGATCATTTAGCAGTTAATAGTTAATTTATTCCAGGATCTCACCCAGCCATTTCTTGAAAGAAGCCAGTATTATCAGCATCATTTACAAGGACAGGTAGCTCCCACAGCCCTTACTCCTGAGGAGTCTGTTCCTCTGCTGGCGATGGGTGAAAAGCGTGACCTGTGCACCGCAGCAGGTGAGGGAAATGGTGCTTCCTTTTCCTCCCTGGACTTACTGGTCTACCAGCCATGGGAGTGAACTGGTTTTTGTTCTGTTTGATGTTGTGTGGGCAGCACTGTGGCGCATTGGTGTCTCGTGCATTGGGGTCCCCGAGTTCTGTTCCTGGGGTGTTATCTGTGCGGAGGAAGTACGTTCTCCCCATGTTCATGTGGGTTTCCTCCAGGGGCTCTGGTTTCCTCCCACAGTCCAAAGACATTCTGATCGGTTAATTAGCATCTGGGAAAACTGGAATGTGTGTTTCTGTGTCTGCCTTGTGATCGACTGTCATCCTGTCCAGGGTCCATCCTGTCTCGTGCCCGTTATTTGCCAGGTTAGGCTCCAGGCCCCCTGCCCAACCCCGTGTTGAATAAAGAAGTCACAAGATGGTTGGATTTATGTGGTGTGTGGAGATCCAGGGCCAGAAATCGATGCCCTTAATGAACCTGCTACAGGCCAGTCAGGTCAAAAGTCAGCCCATGTGATGCAGCTCAAAACACAGGCCTGTGTGAGTTTGTTGGTTTGGCTGGTGAGCAAAATCAAAGCTTCTATCACAGTGATCATGATAAAATTATATGGTTTCTCTCTTTCTGTCTCTCTCAGGCACAGCATCTGGCTTAAGCGTCACCACCAGCACATCTGTAGTCCAAGTGCCAGAGAACTCAGGTTGGTCTTCCTGTATGACACTGCCTGCTTTCATTAGGGGGGCTTTACAGAGACTACCGCTCAGTGTAATCATGATAAAGCCAGGTGTCTCTGTTCGCTTACTGTCAAGAAACATCTTAACTTTGTATACAAAGTGATTCCTTGGCAACTTGGACTCCTCACAGCTACACCTGGTCAGGACTGCACCTCCCTGTGCCAAGAATCAGGACATGATTGTCAGGTACTGTTGACTTAGAAAAGCAGGACATTAGATAAGGAAGCAGTGTGGACTGAAGGTGGGGTCAGAGGTCAAAGTTAAGGCTTGTGAGACGGAAGGGCTGCTGAGCTATGTTAGGCAGGAAGATAGCAGAGAAGTAATTCTTAAAGTTTAATAAGATAATATCCTTTTTGAATCACATAATTTGTTCTACTTTTTCTTTCAGGAGCAGATCTAAACTGCCAGTATTCTGCTGACTTTGTGAACCCAAGAGTTGAATGGAAATACAAGGATAAATCAGGATCTCAAGCTTTCCTGTTTTATGATGGCAAACCGACAGGTAAGTTATTGTTTTTTTTGTGTTTGAATTGTGCTAACCAGGGGGTTGTTTGCATTCACAAATATTATATATTGTCTTATTTGCTAGTGGTTTGATTTTCCCAGAATCCCGCATCTTGAGGTTTGATCCGCAGCTGAATGTTTTTGATCAGCTGCTCTCTCCCGTGACTAGGAGAAAGGGGCTCATGGGAGACTTGGGCTGGGTGTGAGCGGTGTCTGCGGGGGACAGGATCTAATGTGGTTGTATTTTTTTTTTTTTACAAACTCAGCAAAGTACGGAGATCGTATTCAGCTGTTGCCGAATGGGCTGCGGTTTGCGAAGGTGACGCGCCAAGACAATGGCGAGTACACCTGTGAAGTCTCCTCTAAGGAAGGCTTTGCTTCTACCAAAGTACAGCTGATCGTTCAAGGTAGGGGCTCCAGGGTGTCGGCATGGCTGTTGCTTGTGTTCTCTGTACGTTTTATTTAAGTCACTTGCACAGAGCATTATTCGTCTCCAATGTGCTCCCACAAGGACGATGTCTTCCGTGGGGATGGCAGAAAAATCTTACAGCTGTGCCCTCTGGTGGATTATACATGACATTACAGTGCCAGTGTCCAACCACAGGGTGCCGTGGCCTCCATGTCAGCGTACAGGCTCTACAATGCTTCTGCAGTGAACTGTGATAGCTGTGGGGTCAGAGGTCACGGCAGTGATAAGTGCTTTGTGCCCGCAGTGCCTCCGTCCATCCCAAAGTGCTACATTCCTGCTTCGGTGACCACAGGGAGTGAGGTCACCCTCACCTGCTTTGACGAAGATGGCTCCCCTCCTTCCACCTACAAGTGGTACAATGGCTCAACTCTTCTCCCTGAGAACCCTCAACAGTTCCCTGCCTTCGCAAACTCTTCCTACATTCTGAATCCCAAAGATGGCACCCTGGTGAGTGTCTGCAACAGCCTCCTGTAGCCTGTACCTGGATGGGAGACTCCTGGAAAAGCTAAGGCTGCTGCTGGAAGAGGTGTTAGTGGGGCCAGTAGGAGGTGCTCACGCTGCAGTCTGTGTGGGTCCTAATGCCCCAGTGTAGTGACAGGAACACTGTAAAATCAAAGTACTGACTCTCTATGGTCATTAAACAGATAAAATGTCTGTAAAGCACTTTGACTGGAGTGCCCAGAAAAGTGCTGTATAAGGTTAGGGTATTTTATTAGCATCATCACTTGGCGGACAGACAGAACAGAGTGACTGCAGGATTTCATTGTCCTGTAGTTTTTGTGATTTATTTCTTGCTGTTGGTCTGGACAGTGTTTGCACATTCCTTAACTGGGCCACACCCCAGAACATTCTATTACTTAATGTTTTCTCTCTCTCTCAGAAATTCCCGCGTGTGTCGAAGGCCGATTCGGGGAAGTACTATTGTACGGCTCAGAATGGTTATGGAAACCCAGCCAGCTGTGATGCGGTGATGATGATCGTGAGTAAGTACATGTCTGCTGAGTATCTCATCTTGGCCCAGTCCAGTAGCAACCCAGTACCCCCATTGCCATTGAGCAGTTCCCCACCCTGCAGTTTGATACTGGAAGAGTGTCTGTGCTGCAGTGTGTGACCAGTATATAGCAGTTATCGGTCGGCAGCCCGTTGCTGTCCTGAGGAAGGGCGTGTGAGCGGTATCCTCACTGCTCTGTGCCTTCTCCTACAGGCTACACTGTCTCACTGTGGGGCAGACGCTTTCCTGGAAACTCCTTCTCCCAATGGATCTGGGCGCTAGTTTTTTCATTCCTCTTTCCACCCTCTTGATCCCAGTGCTGTAGCTGCTAAATGCCATAGGCTGGAAGTAAAGGCTTGTGCAGGGGAGGGATCTCAGAAGTGGGGAAGAAAGAGGAAACCCTGAAAGCTTTTTTCTTGTCCAGCTGGATCAGCTCTGACTTGATGCCATTTTTTTGTCCTCTTTCCTCAGAGGATGTGAACACTGGTGGGATCGTGGCTGGAGTGATTGTAGCCCTCCTGTTTCTGCTGCTGCTGGGATTTGGCCTGTGGTATGCCTATCGCAAGGGATACCTGCCTAGTGAGTACAAAGAGGGACCACTGAGGCCCTTCAACCTTCATTGAGGTTTTGCGTTTCCTTTCTTTGAAGGAGAAAGTAGTTTCCAGTGCTGAGAAATGTACCTGCCAAAAACCTTGAATTATGCTGAACAATTTTTGATGCATTAGAACTTCGTTTTTTTATTTTAGGAAACAAACTAAAGCAAACAAGTGGGAATTTCTCCTCCACTTAGAATTATCGTGGTGAGGACTTGTAACTACACCATGTCTAAAGGACTGTAGTCCATAAATAGGTTGTTTGAAAATTTTTAGCTATAAAAATTGTTAATTTTTTTTTCTCTTTTTGTTTTACAGAAAAATCTGAAAGGTAAGAAATTGTACTTTTTATGAGAACTAAAATCAACTAAAATGGTTTTGGATATACCGTTAACTAGAATAGAAGCTGGTATACTGTATAGTGGTATACGGTATACTGTTCAGCATTATCTCCTGAATGCTGAATGTTTTAATAATAATCCTGAAACTTATTCAGCGCTTTTCTGGGCACTCCAGTCAAAGTGCTTTACAGGTAATGGGGATCCCCTCCACCACCACCAGTGTGCAGCCCCACCTGGATGATGCTCCAGTACTGTCACCACACACCAGCTCTCAGTGGGGAGGAGAGCAGAGTGATGAAGCCAGTTCAGAGATAGGGGGAATAATAGGAGGCCATGATTGTTCAAAGCCAGGGGGAAATTTGGTCAGGACACAGGGGTAACACCCCTACTCTCTTCGAGAAATGCTATGGGATGACCACAGAGAGTGAAGACCTCGGTTTTGCATTTCAAAGGGTGGTGCCTTTTTTTTACACTATAATGTCCCCATCATTACACTGGAGCATTAGGACCCAGAAAGACCACAGGGTGAACACCCCCTGCTGGTCCCACCTTCCAGCAGTAATCTTAGTTTTTCCCAGGATATCTCCCAACCAGGTACTGGCCAGGCTCACACCTGCTGAGCCTCAGTGGGTTGTGAGTTGTAGGGTGATATAGAATATCTGTTTGAACTCTTTGCTGGTTATAAAAATGGCCTCCAAATACAGCTTAAAAGTAGCTCTGTGAAAAGATTAAACAGTGCAGAGTCATGAAACAGTAATTTGACAGCATTCATGCAGTGAATGAGTTGAAGACCTAAGAATGAGCTGATATCCGTTTCTTGTGCAGGAAGTCCAAGGTGTTGTACAGCCAGCCACCAGTGAACGACATGGATGAGAAAGATGTAAGTACTGTGCTGTACTGAGGGCGCCATCACCCTGGTCCTGTTTTGACTGTCTAGTTCTGCCTGGAGCTCTTTCCAGTTTTGTAAACATTTAATTCAAAATCCTGAATATCCTCACCTTTGATTTGATACTTGATCTATTTCAGTTCAGCCACATGCATAGCCCTCTCCCTTTGTAAAGAAATCAGATGGGGTTCGCAAAACATGCCATCTTCCAGCTGATGTTGAACTCCTGCTCAGTGGGCTTCTGTATGACAGGGGGCTGGTAATTCAGCAGCTCTGACCCCCTGTGTCTCCAGGCTGAGGCTGCTGGCAGGGGTCACCCCTGTGCCTGCTTCCTGTATCATCCCTTATGAAAATGTGCAAGTCCTCATAAGTCCAAGTACATATCTAGGGCTGGCATGTCCAGGCAGGGTTAGCTCAGGTGTGTGTCTTGAATGCCCAGTCACTGGAACAGCAGGGAATTGAATTTGTGTCGAGGGAGAATCCAGCAGGAGGAAGTAGAGAGGGGCACAGGCTGCACGCTGTAGTCTGGGCCTCTGGATCCTGAGCAGGCCGATGCAGGAATGCTGGGATAGGTGTCCGTTTTATATAAGCCAAGGAGGTATTTTCCAACCATGCCTGTGGGAGCCTTGAGCATGATGGATTGTGTCTTCCAGGGGGAGTTCCGGCAGAAGTCTTCCTTCGTGGTGTGACAGAATCACTCAAACAGCGGCAGCGGTTTCCCGAAACTGACAAGCTGCTTGAGAATGGATGCCAGCCGTGCACTTCCTATGCACGTTTTTATTTTGAGTTTGTTTTTACTGTAATTTTCATTTGCTTTTAATATTGCTTTTATGAATTTTATGGGCCATTTTTTCACCTTGATGAACTACCGATTCTCATTCCTGTTGCATGGCTCATGCTCTCTGCACTGTGCTCTCATGCTGGTGGCCCCTGCTGGACAGAGTCCATGTGCTATTCGATAGCAACACCCAGACCCCCTGAGTCAGTTCGGCCTGATCAGGTGTTCGGGGGCTCAGCGAGGTGCTCCGTTGCTTGCCCTGGGCTGAGGCTGTGAGCTCGGCCCACTAGGCACTGCTCCCTCAGCTGTTTGCTGGAACCTTAACATGGCCCCTCTGGCATAATTCTAGGGGAAAGAAACGTTTTTTCTGTGTTTTTCTTGCTGTCAAGCCCTCCTGGTTAAGAACTATAAATGTTCAAAAACACCAGAAAAACATGGGTCTTGGCAGAGGAGCTGTAAAATAATGTCTATCTGTTACTTGTATGAATTACCATGGAAACTGTATAAAATGTTCTGGTGGGATGTGTGGTGCTGCCCTGAGCTTCGGGCACAGTCCCCGTCCTCCTGCCCCTCAGCAGGGTGAACACTGGTCACTGTCTGTCCCACCCGCTGTTCTCGCGCCGATAGGCTCTGCACGTCTGCCAGAGGCGCTGCAGAACAGAAGCTCTCCTGGCGCCAGGCTGTGGCACTGGCAGTGACCTGGGGGGGCGATGGTGAGCCAAGCTGGCACCATCCAGGGCGAGAGCTCATGTTGATATTGGGTTTGTGATGAGACATTTTGTAAGATAAATGAATTTTATTTGATCTTGTACAGGTATTTTGTCTGTTCTTGCCTTATTTGAAAAAAGTAAAGTGGAACTGTTCCCTATTTGGTCTGCTTGTTGGTGTAATTTGTGAAGAAATGACCCCAGAGTCCTGCAGCAGGCTGCTGGGCAGCAGACACCCGTCTGCACTGGGAGGGGGGGTTAAATTGCAGAAATGGCTTTGGGGGATTCTTGTAAAGACCAGGGGATGTCGAGAAAATGTAATCTTGAAGACATTTTCGACAACTGTACGGCACTGAACACTGGTGGGTCACCTGCGTGAAGGCTGCAAGTATCTTTAAGATGGTGGGCATATGCAATGCACGCTAATGATAGACTTACGAGGCATTGTTTCTTCTTAAGCGTAATGTTTCCAGTTTTTCTGCTGACGCCCGTTGATTAGGTGTCCTTTAATGGGCGGTATACTTTCAGCACAAATCTTACAACGCCTGAAAACGCGCGGTGCGTCGCACAGTATATAATTAAACATTGACATAAAACGCGGGGTGCGTACTGCAGCATGTAATTAAAACCCTTCGGTGTGTCGGCTGACATCCTCGGATGCACTGGGACGCTGGAACACAGACAATGCTGTGATACGACGGCGAAATCCTGGTTAAGTCACAGACCTAACGGCCAGTGTCAGGGTTAATTAAAGAATTGTCATACGGAAGCACTGCTTGCTGAAGCCCTATGAATCACTAACAATGACTCATAAGATATATAGAAACAACTGATGAATTACAGTGCTGTAAAAGCAGAAACAATAAACAAAACTATCTGGGAGGCTCATACTCTGTTCCCCTGACTGACAGGAGATCATATAGTGGGCTGCAGCTGCATTTAGTTTCCTCGTTACAAGATTGAAGGCTGGTTCTGATGTTAGTAGACCAAGATCATCTACAGTTCGCGTTTGGAACAGTCGCCCGACAATCGTTACGATGCACAAAGCAGGATGCGGCTGCCGTAATAAAAGATCAGAAGAGCACATTCTTTGTGATTGTGGTGGTGTTTTTTTAGTGTCATTTCTAATGTAATCCGGTTCTGGATTAGGGCACCACCAGTTTGTAAGAGATGGGTGGCCTGACATAGACTCCCTGACATCTGGTATCTGTGAGGACAGACAGAGAAGGGTCTGACTCAACACATAGCAATGCGGGTGTGTTTAGAGGAACAGTTCATAATGAATTCACCCCTTTAAAGATTACTAAGAAATTCTAAATAAAGCTTTTTTTTTTGCTCAACAAAGAATAAAATTAATTGCTACTGCAATTGCAATTGTAATATATATATATAATTGGAAAGGTTATAGAAAAATATAAATTACCGTTTAAACTTTTAAGTAAAAGTGTACACTTCATACTATCGTATATACACAACATTTAAATGAAAAATACCATTTGTGTGTTCTCCCTGAAAGGTTAACACTTTGGTACACATACTGTAAAATTAGATTAATACATTGAATAACGTCACTGGAAACGTCTACAGTTCCCTGCAGGTGTTGAAATCCTACCGAATGGCCACATTGGATTGTACTGTACACGATTCTGTGAAATACGGTTCAAAGTTTACTGTATTTCAAGCAGTGAGATGGACATCATTAGTGTCCACCAGAGGGCGCCGCGGTGCGATATCACAATAGAGCGGTGTAGCTGAAGCATAAAATAATAAGAACATAAGAAAACGTGTTACAATGAGAGGAGCCATTACGCCCATCTAGCCCCTTTGGTAGTTAGTAGTTAATTGATCAAGGTTCTCAGCCATAACTTGAAAGAAGCCAGGCTGTCAGTTTCAACACCATGGCTTTGTAGCTTGTCCCACACTCCCACCACCCTCTGTGTAAAGAATAATAATAATAATAATAATAATAAAACTTTATTTTATATAGCGCCTTTAAAGGTGGCTTCTCAAAGTGCTTTACAGGATGACAACAACAATAAATAAAAATAATACACAAGATAAAACACAATTACAATATATAGAGAAGACCATGGATGGTGGTACTAAGAAAAGCAGAGGGGTGAAGAATGGAACCAGTTCAGTAAAGGCTCTTCTGAAGAAGCGGGTTTTGAGTCTGGATTTGAAGGAGTTTAGAGAAGGTGACTCTCTGATATCCTTGGGGAGAGAGTTCCAGAGCTTGGGGGCATAACAGGAGAAAGGCCCGTCACCCATACAATGTAGACGGGCTTGGGGGACAGTTAGGAGAGCAGAGTTAGAAGAGTGAAGGTTGCGAGGTGGGGATTAAGGCGATAATAGTTCAGACAGGTACTGAGGTGCCAAGCCATGCAGAGCCTTATAGGTGAGCATGAGCATTTTAACTCACTGAATTTGACCGGAAGCCAGTGCAAGGACTCCAGGATAGGAGCAATGTGAACACTTGCAGTAGACCTGGTCAGGATTCTGGCTGCTGAATTTTGGACATACTGCAGTTTGTTCAGAGTAGATTTAGATACCCCAGCGAGTAGAGCATTACAGTACTCAATTCGAGAGAACACAAATGTGTTGATCAGCTTTTCAGCCACAGTTAATGATAGCATAGGGCATAGCATAGTCTAGCGATATTTCTAAGGTGAAAAAAAGATGTTTTGACAGTATGCTGCAAATGTGGGTCGAATGTTAAGCCAGAATCGAATATAACCCCAAGGTTTTTCCATTTGATTAAAGCTCAAGTATAAAACCATCTACAGATAGGGTTACAGGACTGGCTTTACAAAGTTGATGGGGGGTGCCAATAAGCATGACTTCAGTCTTGTCACAGTTAAGATGAAGTTTTGAGTCATCCAAATTTTTATGTCAGAGATGCAATTAGATAGAATAGAGACAGCCACATCAGTGTCAGGTTTGGTATGGATGTATATTTGAGTATCGTCAGTGTAGAAATGATGGCTGAGGCCATGTGATCTTAAAAGCTGACCAAGTGGAAACATGTAAATGCTGAAGAGCAAGGGGCCTGAGGAACACCAGACTTAACAAGACCAATTTCAGACCTGTACCCATTAAGAGAGACAAAGTGACAGCGATCAGTGAGGTAAGATTTGAACCATTTGAGAGCAGTGTCAGAAACTCCAAACACAGTCTCAAGACGAGAAAGTAAGATGTTATGGTCAACAGTGTCAAAAGCAGCACTGAGATCAAGAAGGATGAGTATAGAAAGAGAACCAGAATCAGAAGCTATTAGAAGATCGTTAGTGACTTTGACCAGGGCAGTTTCTGTGCTGTGAAGTTGAAGGAAGCCAGATTGGAAGGGTTCGAAAAGGTTGTTTGTCATGAGGTGGTTATGTAACTGAAGTGTGACAGCACGTTCTAGAATTTTAGCAAGAAAGGGTAAGTTGGAGATGGGGCGAAAATTGTTAAGATTCTCGAGAGCCATGTTAGGCTTTTTTGGCACGGGGGTAATGGCAGCAGTTTTGAGGGCCGTTGGTACAATGCCAGTGCTCATGGATTCATGTATAATATTGAGGACAATGGGACAGAGAGAAGAGAAACAGGACTGAAATAAAGTGGTGGGAATGGGATCTAAAATAGATGTGGTGGGTTTCAATTGTGTAACTAGTTTATTGAGGGATGCTGAGTCAAGAAGAGAGAAGCTGGAGAGAAGGGAACCAGAGAAGTTGGATGAGGAGGGAGGAGGTATGGAAATGATATGTGTAGTGGAAAGAATGTGATGCCGGATGTTGTCAGTCTTCGAACTAAAGAAATCTAAGAATGTGTTGCAAAGTTGTGATGAAGCAGGTAATGTGGTGGGGCAGTTTGGCTTGAGCAGTCTGTTGATGGTGGAGAAAAGATGTCTGGGATTGTTTTGGTGATTTTCAATGGTGTGAGAGAAGTAGATGGATCTAACAGACTCTATAGTAACCTTATATTCAGATAAGTAATCTCTCCAAGCCTGATAATGTACATTTAGGCCAGAAAGACGCCACCTACGCTCAAGTTTGCGAGAGGCTGCCTTCATATTTTGCAGATGGTCGTTGTACCAGGGGGCAGGGCGAGAGAAGGAGATAGTTCAAGTTTTTAAAGGAGCAAAGGTGTCGAGGGTAGATAAAAGAGCAGTCAAGTAACTGTATTTTGTACTCCAGAGGGTCAGAGAAAGAGAAACAAGATAAGAAGGACAGAGCAGAATTTGCAAACCTTGGGTGATCAATTGATCGCCAGTTGTGGAAATTTACAGAGCGTGGGGGGGAAGTGTTAGAAACAGGTAATTCCAGATTAAAAAGAATAGCTAAGTGGTCAGAGAGGCCTAGATCAAGGGGAGAGCAGTGGAAGACAAAAGAGTCATTTGCAATAATTAAATCTAAGGTGTGTCCTTTGTTATGTGTAGGGGTACAAACAAACTGAATAAGATCAAAGCATCCCAATAGAGAAAGGAAGTATTTAACCAGAATGGAAGACCTTGAATCGATGTGTATATTAAAGTCCCCTAGAATAAGGATCCTTTTAAATTTAAGGCATAAAAATGAGAGAAAATCAGCAAACTCACCTAAGAAGGCTTCACTGGGTTTCTAAGAACACCTGTTTCTAGTGTAATGCACTTCTACACTGTTTCCACAACTGTTCTCTGTTTCTCGTTTATCTTTAAGAAGTTCTCTGGTTTGACTGTCAGTGTCTTTAAGGATTCTGAATACCTGCTTCGACCCCATAATCCTTACCTGTACAATACTAAGTTCCTTCAGCCTGTAAGTGTGGTGGAGGGAAGTCCGATTACCTGTAAAGCGCTTTGAGTGGAGTGTCCAGAAAAGTGTAAGGAATTAGTATTATAACACTCTTGATTTAAATTCTAGGCTTTTCACTTTATTTCCTAGCATTTTGTTCGTCTTTTTAATGACCTCCCCACACTGTCAAAGATTTAAAGTGTCAGCTTTAACACCTACGTCTTTCATAAGTATGATCTTCCAGCTCAGTATTTCCCTTTGTATGTTTAACGTTTACGTTTTTACTACCGGCGCTTGTCTAAAGCAAACGTTATTTGTCAGGTACCTGGTCAGGTGTGGAAACGTACCGTTATCTCGCTGTAGTACACAGGTTTTAGGACGAAGGTTTAGGACAACACAATCAGAAAAGAATAAGTGCAGTTAATTCATCCCGTCGCCAGGGGTCCTCACCCGAACAAAACTGCTTTGACCGCAGCAGCAGTGGGGTGTTGAAGAGGATAGACAACGATAGTTTGATTACCGTAAAACCATGCAAACAAACGTCTTTTTTTATGATCATAACGCTTTTAAAGTATTTTATTGCGGTATTGCAGACCTTTCTTTCTGAAGGAATGTGAGTCTACCGCCAGTGAAACCCTATAGGACCACTGTAGGGACAATCTGAATTTATTAAAACAAACAACAAAACAAATCAATTTAGAACTCAGAATTAATATTAAATATTTCTTATGTTCCTTGGCACTTCTTGGCTAGTAGTAGTTCAGGTGGGTAGCTGCGTCAGCATGCGTAGGCTGCAAAGGAAAAATAATAGGTATATTCCATGCTGAAAAAAAGAAGACAGAAGAAGGCTCCACGGTCGAAACGTTGTGTTTTCATCTTCTCTTTTCAGCTTGGAATAAACCTATTACTTCTTGGCTAGTATGTTCTTAACGGTAAGAACAGGGTATGAAAAGTTGTGTGCGCTACTACACAAAATGGTACGGTGTCCTGAGCTGGCGTGTGTTTACTCCCGTTACCTAGGCAATCGCGTGGGAGGAGGTGCTATGTGACGTCAGGTAAAGTGAAGCAACCAATCAGCGACAAAAAGGTGAAGTGACGACGTCACTGTGAGAGCAAGAGACCCGTTATTTGGGAAGAAACAGGACTGTAAAAAAGGGCTTAGAACTTGTTTTTTGAATTATTACTATTTTGAATGTCCACTGTTTTAACTTCCGTTCCCATAAGACAAGGGCCCGGACCAGGCATCTTGGGTCGAGAGACAGCTGAGAGCGCCCCGGTGGTCTTCAACAGAGACAGCCCTCCGATCCCGGACAGGGAGAGAGTCACTGCGGCCGGTCGGGCTTGGTCTCTCCGCCTGGGAGTCGCCCCTTAAGCCTGGCTCGGATCGTTCCGCTCGATGCCCGGTGACAGCCCGGCGATGTAAGTGACACACGGTTCCCCGATCAGCGCTGTCCCGCTGGCCTTCAGTAGTCGGTCTGCCGGCCAGCTCGTCAGGAGCTGCTGCTCCAGTAAAGTGCCAGTCGGTTCGAGTTACATCACGCATTGTGTAACACCATCCGCACCGGTTCAGCAGCGAGCCGTCCCCTCTGCGTCCGCTCCGGGACCAGGTTGTTACCGACGGTCTTTTTTTGTGGGGGTAGAGGGGCGCAGGCGATGGGGCAGTCATTCGCCTCGCGCCCCTCCGACTTGTTCGTGGGCCGGTGGGTGCGCGTGCCGCTCTTGAGTGCTTTCCGAGGCGCGACGCTGCAGTTCAAGACAGATTCCAGCTTTGGACGTCCCTTTGGCATCAGGCCATTTTGTGTCCATGAACTGGACTGTCCCGTGCAAACTGTATGTGAAAGCCCGTGCCGGGGAAATCTAACAGGCGAGATGAGAACCTTAAGCATTTTAGTTTAGTTTTTAGATCGCGGCAGCCTAATAAAAGCTGAAGTACAGAGTTTTGGGATATGCACTTAGATCTGCACTGCCGATGTCCTGTGCTGTGTTTGGTTAATAGCTACATTGCCAGTGTGATGGTGACACCTCTGATCTTGTGATAGTACGTCATGGGACGTTTCTGTGTAGATTGGTGCGATCTTGGAATTGAAGTGGATGGGGCTGACCATTTTGTTTCTGGTGAATTTCATTTGAAATAAAAGTCCCCACACTCTGCATGAATCCTGTTTTGTTTTTTTCTAAATGGGTAAACACACACACCTTTGCAGAAGTTTGTCCATTTGTGTGATTATGAATTCAAAAATGGTTGTTTGTAATCCAGGCCTGTGGTGCAGAGTCTTTCTCAGTTTGATCCCTGTAGTCACCAGGTTGTGCCACAGACCCGCCCTTTGGGAGGGAGGCAGTGATGAAGTCTGAAGCCACGGCACCCACCGGCTCCTCTGGAGGGAGAGCCAGTGACTGTGAGTCTTCTCTGGCAGAAACTCAGAGTCGGAGGTCTCGCTCTTGTTCCCCCTTCAATACTGCTTCTCCGCCCTGTCTGACTGTGGTCTTGCGACTCTCCAGTGGGATCATGCAAGGCTGTTCCCACACTGGCCAGGTGACCTGAGCCCTAGAATCCATGCTGGAGAGCTCCTGGTGTGGGCACAAATGGGTGAGGGGACAGATATCAGACTCCCAGTGCACAGTGGGGTGTGGGGGACAGGGATCAGGCTCCCAGTGCACAGTGGGGTGTGGAGGACAGGGATCAGGCTCCCAGTCCACAGTGGGGTGTGGGGGACAGAGATCAGGCTCCCAGTGCACAGTGGGATGTGGGGGACAGAGATCAGGCTCCCAGTGCACAGTGGGGTGTAGGGGACAGGGATCAGGCTCCCAGTGCACAGTGGGATGTGGGGGACAGAGATCAGGCTCCCAGTGCACAGTGGGGTGTGGGGGACAGGGGTCAGGCTCCCAGTGCACAGTGGGGTGTGGGGGACAGAGATCAGGCTCCCAGTGCACAGTGGGGTGTGGGGGACAGAGATCAGGCTCCCAGTCCACAGTGGGGTGTGGGGGACAGAGATCAGGCTCCCAGTGCACAGTGGGATGTGGGGGACAGAGATCAGGCTCCCAGTGCACAGTGGGGTGTAGGGGACAGGGATCAGGCTCCCAGTGCACAGTGGGATGTGGGGGACAGAGATCAGGCTCCCAGTGCACAGTGGGGTGTGGGGGACAGAGATCAGGCTCCCAGTGCACAGTGGGGTGTGGGGGACAGAGATCAGGCTCCCAGTGCACAGTGGGTTGTGGGGGACAGAGATCAGGCTCCCAGTAAACATCAGGGTGAGGGGACAGATCAGGCTTGTAGCAGCTGCAGTCTGGTTTGTGTGAGCTCACATCACAGTGACGTGGACGACTGGTGCCAGGGACAGCAGACCCTTGGAGCAGACTTTGTGTGTCGTTAAAATAGTGTTCAAATATGTGCCTTACTGCCTGGTCAGCACAGTTTGCGCACATTGCCATGGTCCATCTACCTCCTCTCCGAGGCCTCATCGTCCCTTGGGGTTGTGGGGTCTGCAGTGTGCACAGACAATTTTACTGAATGTGCACCATCTCTGCCTGTCCTGCATGTGTCCGAGGGGTATGGTGGGGAGTTGAGCCGATGGGGAACTGGCAGTTCTGAACTGGAATGAGAAGCAGAAGTTATGGTGGATAGTGAAGAGAAAATGACAGTAAGAGGCTTCCGCTTTAAGAGAGCTGGAATGCAAGCGAGTGCTGAGTGACCTGAGAGGTCAGAGGCAACCGCTATATTTACCAGCCCTGTAACCTGATCCCAGCCCTTCTGGATTACAGCCTCTCCCGGCCTCTTCTTGTGCTGGGGCTCCAGCTCCACAGCTGCTCCGAGGTCTGCCGCAGCAGGGATTCGACAAGCGTCTCTGCCGATCTATCGCCGTTTTCCCTTCCTGACGGCTCTCTCTGACCTGGGCTGCTCCTCTTAGGCGTTTGTCTGTTTGCCCCATTTATTCCTGAGAGCTGAGGAAGAGGTGGCGCTGTGTGCTGACTGATTCCATTCACTCTCACTGTCCGCTGGCTTCTGGTGCAAGGTAACTGTGTTGTGTGGAGGAGACAGTATGTGCGTCAAGAGAACAGTGCTTGCGTGCGTGGGGAGGGGATAGCGCGTGTGAAGGTGACAGTGCGTGTTGATGGGACAGCACATGTTAAAGTTAGGGACAATGCGTGTGGAGGAGACAGTGCATGTTGAGGGGACAGCATTTGTGGAGGAGACAGCATTTGTGGAGGAGACAGCGCGTGTGGCGGGGACAGTGTGCATGTGGAGGGGACAGTAGGTGTGAGGGGACAGTGCGCACGTGTGGAGGGGATAGTGCGCGTGTGTGGAGTGGACAGTGCGTGTGGAAGGGAGATGCGCGAATGTGGAGGGGAAGGTGCGTGTGGAGGGGTCAGTGCGCACATGTGGAGGGGAAGGTGCATGTGGAGGGGACAGCACGGGTGTTTCTGCAGCACCTAATGCATGACAAAGTGACTGAGCTCTTCTGGTCTCTGAAGACTGGTTTATTGGAAAAAGGATCCCAGCAGCCTTTCCACCTCTGAAACAGGCTGGCATTGTTGTTGTTTGTAGCAGTCTGGTACGAGTTTTAATGTGAAATTCCTTTTCCAACATAAATGTTTTGCTCCTGACCTAGTCTGTCATTCCAGTGGGATTTGGAGTATTGCACTGCATTCTCTGGCTTCCTCAGCTGTGTCGGCTTTGGAGCTTTGGATAGAGGGAGGAGACAGAATGACATAGATGCCGTAAGACAGGGACATAGAACCTGTGGCCTCTCCTGATCACTCCACTGCATTATTACAGCTGCAGCTTTAATTCTGATTTTGTTAATTATCAAGTAACAAATTAAGCAGCTCATAGCAAAGTTCTGCACTGTAATAGCTAAGAAAGGCCAGAGCAGAGCCCATTGTTAGAAGTGACGCTGCTCTGTGAACTGTGGGTCTGGACAGCGTTTGCCTGCTGTGTGTGAGTCTCCAATCTCTGCTGCCTGTTAATGTGGGGCTCTTACTCTGACTCCATACAGAAAGTAAGAGGCCTGTAAACCTTACTCTATGGACACTTATCTGATCTGTGAAAGTGCAAGATGTTGATCTGTTACGCGAGGAATATTTTTATGCCACTATAGCCCTCTGCAGCAATAATATTCCAGGAGCTATTGTTTGTTTCTGTAGTGATTCTATTTCTGACTTATCCCCCCCGCTAATTACATGTGTTCCGCAGGGCTTCCTTGCTACTCTTCTTCTGGGGTGGAGATCTGCTGCAGTTCTTCACCATAAACAGAACAATTTGGTGCAGAGAACGTATCTAGGGAGACACAGATTGGTGTCTCCCAGCTTATAGCAGGACAGACATGGCTCCCCACGTCCCCCTGTCCTTCCTCTCTCCCCACGTCCCACTGTCCCTCCTCCCACCCCACGTCCTCCTGTCCCTCCTCTCTCCCCACATCCCTCTGTCCTTCCTCTTGCCCCATGTCCCCCTGTCCCCCCTCTCTCCCCACGTCCCCCTGTCCCTCCTCCCACCCCACGTCCTCCTGTCCCTCCTCCCACCCCACGTCCTCCTGTCCCTCCTCTCTCCCCAAGTCCTCCTGTCCCTCCTCTCTCCCCACGTCCCCCTGTCCCTCCTCTTGCCCCATGTCCCCCTGTCCCTCCTGGCGCCCCACATCCTCCTGTCCCTGTTACTTTTATGTTTTCGTTTCAGTGTTAGGAATTGTTCTTTTTTAAAAAATCAAACTCCTGATTTGGAAACGCCTGTCTTCAGCTCTCGCCTTGTGAGTGATGGAGCCCTTCTGTGAGAATGACTCATGTGGACACGCTGCTCTCCTCCTGGGACGCCACTCCTCCTGGGACACTCCGCCAGCCCCACAGGAGAGCTTGTGCCTATTGAAGGAGGGGGGGCGCCCCTTGCTGACTCGAACCCTGGTCACAAAAGCGACATGACCCAGACTGGATGTCCTGACGTGTCCTGCATTACTTTGTGCCTGTTAACATACTGCACTGTCTGGGAGGCCTGATGATGACGGGGTCTGATTCCCACCTGGCCCCCCCACGTCCCCCTGTCCCTCTTCGTGTTTTCTGTCCCTCTTTGCGTCCCACATCCCCCTGTCGATCCTCGCACCCCATGTCCCCTTGTCCCTCCACTTGACCACCATCCCCCTGTCCTTCTGCTCGCCCTGGTCCGAAAGGGAAAGCCGAGGTAGGGAGGCAGACTGACAGTGATGCAGTGTAAGACCTTGAACACCTGGGGAATCCAGGCAGTATAGAAAGAGCTGGTTCACACACTAGCTGTAGTTCTGTTCTTCTCTGCCTCTGCTGGAAGCTTTCCTGGGACTGATCTCCCAGTCACGGTGGGGGGTTTCAGTGCTGTGCTCATTGGCTGGTGCTGTCTTTCCAGGTGCGCAGTGTGAGTGCAGTCTCTGTGCCAAGGGAGCATGAACTGTCGGGATTGAGCAGGACGCCTCCGCATGTAGCAGGTACCCCACGCCAAAGTCCTCTCATTCCCACACGGAAGTCTGACAGGGCTGGGATCCACCAGGGCAACTTATTTTTAATGTGTCTGTCGGGCAAGGGAGCAGCAGGTCTGGAGTAACTGAAAAGAATACAGCAGTCTGACTGAAGCTGTGCCCTATCTTTACAGCCTATATAAGTATCACTGTCACGCATTGGTGTTATTACTCTAGAGTTTCAAAAACTTAATTTTATCAGGACATCATAACTGGCACTGGAACTGGCCACATAACAGAATTAACACTGATTGAATAAGTTTATTTTTTACAGCTTTGTCACAAGTGATTGAATAAACTCTTAATTGGGATACATGGAGCCAATACTTATGGCTTCAGCTATAATGAAGCAAAAACATTATGGGCATGTAAAACTATTTATTTGAATACAGTGGAGCAGACAAATTAAAATAACATGTCAAGTCAAGCAATTTTGACCTAAAAGTCCAACTCGTGATTCAGGAAGGACATAGTTTGTTGTTTTCAGGAGATCAGGGGCCAGCTTGAACTGTTTTTTCTTGCTGCTAAAGGCAGATAGAAACATGGTGTCACTACTAACTCATTCTCTCAGCGTTCTTCACCGTGGGTAGGAGGGGTGTAAAGCACGCTGTGAGGTGCCACTGCATGTGACCGTTTGCTCTGTGAACTGATTGGTGGGTGTTAGGCACATGCTGTGCCAGGAGTTGGGCAATAGGGGGTGCTGGCATTGCAGGAGAGGGGGCTGAGCCAGCAGGGCTCCTTTTCTGGTTTTAGTTCAGAAGAGAGAAATATGTATAGCAGCCTTCACTGTGGGCCAGGATTAGTGTGTGTCTTCCCTCTCTCGCTTATTTCAGCTCCCCCATGAGTTACACTCTGGGCGCTGCAGCTCCTGATGACTGAGAGAATGAATGGAGGAAATGCCTGAAAGTGTTGCGGACTTCAGGGTTCCATTTCTGTCCCGTAGATTCAGAGATTTGTGCAAATCAAGCTTTTAAAATCCATTCTGCGGAGTAGGAGTCACTCATCTGAGTGAGAGAGTCAGCACTGCACAGTAATGGGAGATGACACAAGCAGGGAAAGGAATGGGCTGGAAAGAAGTTGGGTGATGCTTTCTCTCCACTCATGACTGGCTGAGCAGAGCAAGTCAGAAGGGATCGGGTTTCAGCTGAGGATCAGGGAATTTTGGGCATCTGCTTTCAGGAGTGTAGCTTCTCCACAGCTCTTGCCCAGCCTCAGCTCTGCTGCCCCACACGCTGCCGCACTGCCACTATCCCCTCGGCTGGGCTTCTGACAGCTCTGCACAGGGGTACCTAACGAAAGCGGGAGAAAAAAGGGACAGAGGAAGACGGGCAGAGATACAGGTACGGGGGAGACATGTAGCTTGTGGCACGCACCGTAGCTAGGTGGTTTGTGCTGAAGAACACTAGAGGTGTACTAGCTAGAGCCTCTCTTGCTTGGTGAACAGGCCCCTGTGGAGTAGAAGCTGTATGACAGAAGGGGATGCAGCTGTAGATGGGTTTTCAGCTCCTGCTGAAAGCCTTCAGTCAGGCTTTTAGTTCTCATTTACTGCTTCCATATCTGATGACTTCTTTCAAACCAGTGAAAGCCTAGTAAACTAAAGACATTCTTTTGTTACTTTTTTCTTCAATTAATTTTGAGTTGGGATTTATTCAGAGTTATTTATCACAGCTGCCAGGGAGCTGGTCGAAATGCGCTGGGCTATACTCTGAAGCACAGGCGTCTCGTTTCAAGCGCTGGAGCTCCTGCTCTGACAGAGTGGGAAACCTGAATGAATGAGTGTGAAAGAACGGGGGGAGGGGGGCGGACAATACAGGCACAGTGGACAAACTGGCAGAGCCTGTGTTTGCAACTAAGGAGCTGAGCTTGTTGGTGTGTTGTCAAGGAAACTGGCGTCAGTGGAATCTTTGCAGGAACAGAAAGAGAAAGAGATAAAACAGTGTGTGGGGAGGTATAGTGTAGGGGTGCAGTGCAGAGTTTTCACAGTATTTAAGAGCTGAACACCAGGTCCTTTTGGCCATGATTTTCTTTAATCTTTCCAAGCAGTTCAGTGCTTCTTCCTTCTGACAGTGGCAGGTAGGCCTGATCTTGTCCCATGGAGCTGAAGACACTCTGAGGTTATTCCTCGCAGTGCTGAAAGCGAGGCTTATCATCTGTCCTATGCATGATGGAAGGAGGGGCTGAGGTGGGACGGAGGTTGTGAGAGGTTATTCCTACTGCAGCAGGAGTTTCGGAGCTGATTTGGGAAGGGAGGCTAGGGGGAGTAGTAGAGAAAAGTATAGTCAGTGAGTGGGCATCTGCTCATTTAATCTTTGAGAAGGCTTCTCTTAATAGCACCTGATGAGTGTTTTCTATCCATCTTCTTCTCTTGACTCCTGCCTCCCCTCCTGTTTATGCTGAGATTAGAATGAAAAGACGTTCTTCCAATCCCTTCCCACTTTCTCCTCTCTCTACAACTTCTTTAGCAGAGAAGGGGTTTTTCAGAGTCAGCTCTGGGGGGCTAGGCTTTTACACCAAGGACCTCTGAGTGGATGGCTCTCAGTTCAAGTTCAAGTTCAAGTTTATTGTCATTATACTTATATACAGGTATATGGTATAACGAAATGCTATTTAGCTAGCTCTCAGACAATAAGTAGTACAAACAAAACAACAACAATACAATTGTATAATGAAAGACAGAGACAACAGGCAGTGTGCAAAAACAACAAAAAGGTAACAGGTAATGTGCAAAAACAACATCAGATGTGCTAAAACATGCATCAACAGAATGAAATAAAAGGATAGAAATGATGGGGAGTGAGCTTTTTGACATGTAGGGTAGAGGTAGATTTCAATGTGTGTTTGAGTTTTTGGTAAGAAAGAAGGCACTGTGAGGTTCAGATCATAGGTGAGAGGTGAGGTGAGAGTGAGAGAGGCTGGGAATTTAATAGTTTGATAGTGCGGGGGTAAAATCTCTCTGAGTCTGGTAGTCCGGGCCCGAATGCTCCGGTACTGTTTTCCAGATGGTAAAGGGTCATTCAGTCTGTAGCTGGGGTGTGTGAGGTCTTTGATGATGCTTAGAGATTCCTCAAGCACCGTCTGTCATAAATGTCCTGTATAGATGGGAGAGCAACCCCAGTGATGGACTGGGCAGTTTTCACCACCCGCTGTAGGGCTTTGCGGTCAGCAATACTGCAGTTGCCATACCATACTGTGATGCAGCCTGTCAGTGTGCTTTCTGTAGTGCATCTGTAAAGGTTAGTGAGGATCTGAGGACATATCTTAGCCTTCTTCAACCGTCTTAGGAAGTACAGGCGCTGTTGCGCTTTCTTGATCAGACAGGTGGTGTTGAGAGACCATGTGAGGTCCTCGGTGATATGGACGCCGAGGAATTTAAAGTTACTGACCCTTTCCACTTCAGTCCCGTTGATGTGGATAGGGGCATGTCCGTTTTGCAGTTTCCTGAAATCAACAATCAGCTCAGTTAGGTGTCTCTGCTGTAAAGACAGGAAGGGCTTCTTCCCTCAGCTCCCCAGGTGATATTCTGCACCCCTGTCTTCCCTGACACTGTGTTTCATAGCAGGAGTGTGGCTTTGTCTTTAGATGTCCGTGACGCTAAGAGTCTGGCTCTGTTACTGATTTTGGACTGCCTCCAGTCTGCTGCCTTCTCTCAATCTCCTGCCTGAATTATTGATGCCTTTGAGGCCTGCGCTAAAGAGAGAGAGAGGTTAAAGAAATAGGAGCCCTGCCACCGAACCCATCACAGATAAACAACACCAGATACTTTATTTATTCAGCCTTTGCCTTGCCCTTTGAATAAGAGCCTGTGCTTCTGCAGAAGCAGGCTGTGCCATTTAAACACACATCTCCATCTCTCATAGGTATGAGCCATCTGCAGCTGTGAGTGTTAGAGTATTAAAGTATTGAGGATTATTTTGGAGGGGGGGTTGAAGTTGACAGAATTTTAGGGTCCCTTTCTTGCACCTCTGCTGCTACTCTGTCTGACCCTTTTCCACCTTATGGGGGAAGTTCATGTTTTATGTATTACTCTGCCCCAGTACAAGCTACACCCTTAAATAAATTCTCCATGAGTTCATTCGAATCCCATCCACAACATTGCTCATGTAGAAATTACACTGCAGTGCGCAACGCATGTTCCCATAGAGAGTGAACAACAGCCACACTGAAAGCAAAGCGGCGAATGCTGGCTGGAACAGTCATACTGGCTGTATTTACCCACATTCTGTCCGATACTCTATGTATTTATATCTGGGAACTATAATCCCCTTTGCTATGGTTCATTGCTCTGGTGTGATTTTGTGTTATGTGGTCTGAAGTAAAAATCAGTTCTTTCAAGTTGTCTTGTGTTTATACAGCACCCCATATGCATGAATAAATATCTTGAGGTCCAGTGCAGGATCTACTTGTAATCAGCCTTGTTCAACAAGCATTTATTTCATTTCTAAAATTATTCCTGATATGTAGATAACTTTAGATGTGTAGGTGTGTTCAGGAAAATCATAGGGATCATCCTGATGGCAGTAGCTGGGAGCTGGGCAGCTGAGAGAAAGGGAACTGGGTGGAATTGAGGTGATTGACCTGGCTCAATGTCTTGGACAGTGAGGGAGACAATAACTGAGTGAATAATGGATAGAGTTCTGTACCAATCTGAGGGGAGACCTGGGAACACAAAGTGACCTTCTGCACAATGAGATGCACAAGGCTAGACAGGTCCTGGAGCTGGAGGTGTCCCTCCTGACACTTTGGCGCATGGCAGAACATGACCAGCACTGGGTGAGATAATCTGAGTCACTGCTAGAGTTCTGTATAAGTCTTACAAAACAATTACTAGGAACTTTTCAATTATTATTGCATTTCCCCTGTATTGCCTTTTCTCTGTCATATCTCCTCTCTGTCTCACACAAGGTGTCTCTGTTTCCTTTTTTCAGTCCATGAGGTCTGCCACTGCGTCCCTGCGACTGAGATCCAGCATGTCTCGTGCTTCCTCCACGGCCAAGCGCTACACCTCCACCTACACCAGCCACTATGGCTCTTACAGTTCCTCCTTGGCGTCAGGCCTGGGCTCCTATGGAGAGCGGGACAAGCTTTCCTACAAGAGCCCCTCTAGCAGCTACACCCCCTCCAGCTACCTGAGCATGGGCGCCAGCCGAGCCCGCAACTACAGCACCTCGTCTGAGCCTGACAGGGGGCGCCCTGTGCCCCGCGCTGACATACTGGGCAGCCGCCGCAGCGAGAGTCTGAGCAGGACCCCCGGCAAGGGCTACAGCTCGGGACTGAGTGGGGGAGGGGGCTACACTGGCTACAGCTACTCTCCGACCCAGCCCAGCTACCTCCCCACCTCCCCCTCCTCCTCCTCCCGCATCGGCCTGAGCCGCCGCAAGTCCATCAGCCAGACGGATCTGACCCGGGATCTGGCCTCTCTGGGGCTGTCGGACTCCTCCTCCCGGACCCGGCTGGACTCGGATGTCCTGAAGGGCTCCTACCACAGCCGGGGAAGTGAGATCTCGGACTACAGCAGCTCGCGGTCTGGCTACGGCGTATCGCGCAGCTCCACGCAGGAGGGCCTCAGCACCAGCCTCAAGAGCAGCAGCTCGTCCTGGGACAGAGGGCGCACTGGCTCACCCATCCGGGAGCCCACGGTAGGACACTGTGGCTGTCTGTGCTGGTTGTACTGGAGGCCTGGTGGAGTGCCTGGTGTGTAGTTCCTTATCATTGGGAGGCACGGTGCTCTCACTCACTCTTCCCCTTTAAAGAGATTCTGTCCCTGATCCTCTAATACTCACCTCTGGTCCTGGAAGGGGCACCATGTCCATTCCTTGTTTAATAGGTCTCTACTGGTCCCAGCACTTCACTCACTGACATTTCTGAGTTATCTGTAGAACCTGGTGTACTGCAGCGCTCCAGAACAGGAATGAATATCGCTGGCTTATTTTGAGAAATGAAAACAAAAGGTGATTTTGTTTTTCCATCAGATGACAGTAGACTCCTGCAGTGAAATATTTTGAAAAGCCAGGGACACTGTGTTGTAGGAGGCTGCATGGGTTTATTTTGGGTATAAAGATGTATATACAGTAAATGCAATTTATTGCTTTCTTAAAATTAATTTCTGGAAGGACTCTAGGTTATTTGTGGGAAAACCAGGAGGGATGAGTTTCCTAATATTCACTATTGACCTGTCTGTACAAGCTTCTTCCGACCAACTGTCATATTAGCACAGAGTTTCAATACTGAGTTTATCTGTTAGTGTCCACTTAGTTTTGTTGCATTTTTTAAAGACGTAGATAAACTCAAACAGTCTGCCTGAATATGAACCAACATTATGCCACAGTGAGATCTTTTGTCAAGCTGACAGGCCACTGCCTCTAATAAGGGTTCAGGGTGTCTGGGAATGAATAAGTAATAAGTGATTTTGCTTGTGTACCACAGGGGGGCGTCAGATGTCGTTCACACAGCTGAGTTTTTTGTATTTTGCCATTGTCTCAAGCCTGGCTCTTCAATTCCTAGTCATTTAGACACATGTACTGTCCAAAGACTGGCAATGAAGTGCTAAAATGGTATATTGTTGAGTTACTTTTGTTCAGAACAGCATTTTCTTGTTCTGAATTTATGGTTGTGGTATGTTTTTATGGTATGTTTTCCCGACGAGGCAGGACATCATGGCAACAACAACACAGTGGTACATTGCACTGACCCCGGACAGGCACATACCAACACATACAACTGAGAAACAGGGATTCACCACAGAGACTGAACATGAATAGTTAGCCTACAGTGACTAAAACATGCAGAACTTTGAAGAGTGACTGTTGAACAAAAGAATGAACCTCAGTATCTCTCACAGTATCTCTCTCTGGCAGCTGTACTGTTTGGTTTGGGTTGCTAGGGAGTGGTTGCCCTGCCCAATGCTGTTCCTGATTGACAGTGGGGCTGATGCAGGAACACAGCTCTGATAGGAAAGCTCGACGTGATTTAAGGGCTCAACCCAAATTCCTTGAGAAAGATTAGAGGAAAATGCGTGAATCCTGTGATCTTGGCCTTTTTCAAACAACACTGATTTCATCATACCTCTGTCCACTGCTTGGGGTGCCTCCTTAAAAACAGAGATACATATTTGGTTAATTATGTACCCCCTTGGCTGCCACTGTGTTAAACTGTACAGTTTTCTCTGGGAACAAAGTGGTTGTGGGTAGCCTTACAAGGCTTTTTCATGGTTGCTGGCTCTGTGGATACAAGGACATTAGTATTATCCAACAGTATCCACGGAGAAAGGGGTCCTTCAGTCAGTCAATGCCATGAAATAAGTACTGTAATAAGTCCCAGTGTTACTACTATAGCCTGTCTCTGAGAACAGGTGGTGATTCTTTACACAAAGTGTGAAATGAGCTGTCGAGAACCCATGTTTCCTTCAAAAAACAGGTGAATGTGATCCTGAGATCTATCAGGTACTAACTACTAAACTGACTAGATAGGCTGAGTGACCTACCATTTGTAACTTTTCTGATGTTCTTATGCATATCCAGATCCAGGTGTTAAATAATTAAACTGATCATCAGCAGGATCAATATAATATTTTGCGGTTGTATTGTAGTGATACAGTGGTCTGCAAAAGGCTGTGTGTTGAGTAGTTCTTCTATGTTTTGTTTTCTCAGTGTTCTAAAATATATAGGGATATGCAGTTGGTTTTAGGAAATTCCCAAGAGGCTTTAGGCTCAGAGTTTGCTCCTTGGATGGTCATTTCATTTAATCTGAAAATCTCCTTTGCAGAGAACTGCAACAAGAGAATGACTTTTTGTAGGAGAAGGACGTATCATAGATGCCAAAGTGGAGGGTTACTTCTGATGACTGTGACTGAAAAGGGATGCCCCCTCCTATGGCTCCCTCGTTTCCAGCAGCATGCTGTCAGATACCCATCAGCACTCTGGTGACTGCAGTGAGGTCGCATGACAGCTGTCCCATTCTTGGGTCTCGTGAACATTCTTGGATGATAAAGAACAGCGAGGAATTTTACAGTTGACTGAATGTCTTTCTGTCATTTTCATTCCTTTTTCCTGCTCTTGTTCTGTCCCGCTGGTGTGTCTCTGGATATGGCACTTCCATGTTTCTGATCCAGTCGGCAGAGTGTCTTTGCTGCTGGAGCAAATGTGGAGCACTGGCTTGTCACAGGAATCACATGGGGCTCTAGGGCTGCTGATCACACCTGTGACAGGACAGATCGTTTTTTTCAATGAAAGTGACCATATTCAAGAACAGCCATAACAATGATCATGCTACATGTACATGGAGTTTCTGTGCACGTGCAGGCTGCATATGTTGTATTATAATAATAATTGCTTACACTTATATAGCGCTTTTCTGGACACTCCACTCAAAGTGCTTTACAGGTAATGGGGATCCCCTCAACCACCACCAATGTGCAGCATCCGCCTGGATGATGCAACGGCAGCCATAGTGCGCCAGAACGCTCACCACACATCAGCTCTCAGTGGGGAGGAGAGCAGAGTAATGAAGCCAATTCATAGATGGGGATTATTAGGAGGCCATGATTGATAAGGGCCAATGGGAAATTTTGGCCAGGACACCGGTGTTACACCCCTACTCTTTACGAGAAATACCCTGGGATTTTTAATAACCACAGAGAGTCGGGACCTCAGTTTTACGTCTCATCTGAAGGACGGCGCCTGTTTACAGTATAGTGTCCCCGTCACTATACTGGGGCATTAGGACCCACACAGACCACAGGGTGAGCGCCCCCTGCTGGCCCCACTAACACCGCTTCCAGCAGCAACCTTAGTTTTTCCCAGGAGGTCTCCCATCCAGGTACTGACCAGGCTCACAGCTGCTTAGCTTCAGTGGGTTGCCAGTTGTGAGTTGCAGGGTGATATGGCTGCTGGCCATATTGTATTGCGTATATGAAACTAATCAGGCCGGTTCCTCTGGTGTGCATTTTAGATGTACCTCATGCTTGCTCAGCTGACTTCTGGGATAGGAATGCAGGCAGGTGCTGGCACTTCAGCCGGCCACCCTCACACTGCAGGCTGGTTGTGAGTGCGCCGGTGAAGGGTCCTGGACACCCCCAGGCTGGTGTGGTGGGGTGGGGGCCTGTGGACAGGCCCGAACTGCAGGTGCAGCTGTTAAATGAGAGAGAAGCCTCTTAACTCTTGTTCTAAGCAGATACCTGTTGAAGAGAATCAGAAAGCCAACCAGGTGATAAATGGGGAATTACTACAGGCTGAGCTAAAACAGTGTTGTGACCGTGCTGTCATATCTGCCTGTGCTGTTGGGCTGCACTATTAGTGATACATTTTTAGTTTTCCCATGGTTTCACCAAGCTTGTGCCACCTGTGATGGTTTGTTTTGCTGGGGTTTGGATTTATAGATGCTTTTACCAGAAAGCAGAACATCTCTATTACCCTCTTCCACTTCCAGAAGACAGCCTCTCTAAAAGGCTGCTCTGTGTTTCTCGCACAGACGAGTGAGTGGGAAAATTTGATTCAAGATGTGTGACACAGTGACATCTGGGAACCAGTTTAGTTCTGTGAGTGTTTTTAGTTAGCATTCAAGGGCACCTCTGGGGCACTTGGTTCCAGTTTTGGACACTTTGAGACTGTGTGAAGGTAGTTGTGACATTGTAGACATAAGTTTGACACTTTTGCAATTAAATGCTCTAGTAATATTTTAACTTTGTGAACAAGAACAGTAGGAATAACTGTTGCACTTATTTATTAGTGATTCTCTTCTAAGGTTATCAAGCACTTGTTCATTGTAGAAGTTAGTTAAGTGATTTGAAACAGATGCTGTGACTCTGTTGTGCAGATTGTATTGTATACTCTGTTGTGGCAGTGTGACTGTTTAATTTCAAGGCAGTGTTGTCCACATTCTCTCAGCTGGCTCTGCCTATGCTGTGCTAGCGCTCCTCCGGCCTGCCTCACCTTTAGAGGTAACCTGCCTGCTGGGCTGTTTGTTGTGTACACAGGCTCCAGCAGTGACAAGGCCACTGGGTACAGGCTGGTCCCTTCCCGGCCTGCCAGGCACGGATACTTAGCTAATGGTGGCTTCATCCTATAAATCATTTCTACACCACAGTGAAAGAGGAACAATCTACACTACAGCATAGGGAAATCATGGTAAAAGCATGGTAGGAATAGAAATATCTGTTGTCTGTGGTAATTTACAATGGGTTTCCTAGACAATTGTGACCACCTTCTTAAAAATTAATTTCTGCATGAAAATTATGAAACTAAGTGCTACAGGTTAGTCATCAAATAGGTTATGACCACATTGCTTTCTGGGCCTTCTATAATATGGTAGATAAATGTGTATTTAACCTTTTGTAGGTACCATGCATCTCAACCTGTGCTGTTCATTGTGCTACTATGTGTGTGGGACCCTGGGTTTCTTTGGTTCAGGAAACAAACACTTTCATTAATGCACAGAGATCGGTATTTTAAACTGTGTTGTTTCATGGCCATTTTCCATGCAGGGTCACTAGTCCTTCCGAAATCCCAGTCTGCAGAAGTGCAGTGTGTGCAAGGTAATCTGTCCTCTTCATCTACAGTGTCAGCATTCCTTCTCGCTGCTCACAAGACTGAAAGAATCTCTGCCCTGAGATTGCCTATGTGATTGCAAAGGATCAGATGGCTTCTGATCAGATGGCTAGGAATGTCAAGATCGTGCCTCACCTCACCTCATATCACACCTGCCTCCAGCACATGTGAGTGAGAAGAGGCGGAGGCAGGAGGTGTGGCCCATGTGGGCATGGCATTCCATTGTTCTAGCGTTCCTTATGTTCCTTACGTTCTTCCTCTCCATGCCAAAGTACTTACTGTCTCAGCTGAGGCAGGAGCAGTTAGCTAAGAAAGGCAAACCCCTATCAAAGTTCACAGAAAAAACAATCACTGGCAGCATGTCCAGCAGAAGGAGGGGACAGACCTTGCAGTACACGAGAAAGGAAATACTTACCACTTAAAATACACCACATTTTCCCAAAAGGTTCATCAGGAAATGCATAAAATGTGACATCAAATACAAATGCAAATGCACTTGTAATTAATTATGTATAAAAGTGAACAGTACAACAATTTGGATGCCAGTTTTTGCCACATTTTGTCCACTATGAGTATTTGCTTACGTATTTAATATCACAAGAAATCCTTGGAAGCATGTCAGTAATTACCCAAAGGGGTGCTCTTACATGTGTAACTTGCCATTGTCAGGCTAAGATCGGGGATTCACACCTCTATCCAAAATTCAAGTTGGTTGTTCCTGATCTCTCTGGCAGGTGAGGTGTGAAGGAGTGACAGTGAAGCAGACAAGTGCAGGTAGTTTCAGCTGTTGATTTGTCCTCCAAGTACATCACCAGCTAGGAGTGTTAATGACTATGAATAGCCAGCAGGGATGTTGGATGGTTGCAGAATACGTACATGAAATACAACATAGCCCTGTGGCATCACTACTTAACTTCCCTAATAAATGGGTACACATGTATATGTGTGCTGATAATTATTAACCATATAAATGGTACTTATTAACTGTTTTATAACAGTTAATAAGTACCACCAGTTCTTATGTTGCTTTTGAATAAAACCAGATTTAATTAAGTGTGCTTCTGATCATCATGGGCGTTTGATGGACTGCTCGGTTCAAATTGGCATGGCTTTATGTGTACATAGCCTCAGGATGTGTCATTTACATTCACCCCTTTATGCTCACTAGTGGCCCTTTATGTGCTCTTCCTGTGACTTCCAGCTCCTCTTCCTCAGGCAGTATCTGCCAGGGTCACTCTTGCCAGATTACCAGGCCACGTGCTCAGAGGCAGATGGACGTGTCCATGTTGAGTGCTTGGGAAGTGTAGAAGGTGGATTTGTGTAGCAGATGGGTGCATGATTATTGCAGTCCTGGTAGATAGGAGCTCAGCTGTTGGGCAGAAAACTGCAGAAATTCAAACTGTGTGTAAAACAAACATCAGCTGCTATTGTGCAATATCTGTAGCTGGATTAGGTGCGTGCAGTGAGCAGATTCAGTGAGTGCACACCTGGCATAGAAATCCTGATTGGAGCTGAAGACAGCAAATTCCTTATCTGGTCTCTTGTCGGGCTCTTATCAGTCTGCTGACAAGGCTGCCTCTGTCAGAGCGACTGCGCTGCAATGTGTGATTCTCTGCTGATGTAGGTGAGCATGCGTTCATCGTGCTGTGAGGCGGTTGCAGTGCGTGTGATGGTAAAGAGCTGTGCGATCTCTGACCCGCCTGTGAATGTCCACCCTCATCATTTCACGTTTTCTGGATTTTCTCCCAAGACTCATCTGCACGCAATTACTTTGCTGACTTGCACACCGCTGGTTGTAGAAGTGTTAATACTAGCAGGCTTAGTAGTACTATGTGGAGTAGCATTCTAATGAATGACTAGCTGTGGTAGAACATGTATTAGTTGTAACATCTGTACGTATAAAGGCAGTAGCAGCACTATAAGAAATGCCAGCTTATTGGGAAAAATAAGTGCAGTATCAAAACTGGTTACATACGTATCTGGTAGCAGTAATACAATTAACAGTGGTAGCACAGCATTGACCTTTACACCGCTGTCACCTATGGGAGTTTAACCCCTGTGATTTACTAGTTGCTGAGTAGTGCCTGTCATACACACTGACAGTCATTAAAGGTCAAACCAGAGGAAAAGAATGTGCCCTTTCTTAATACACTGCCTTCTCTCCTTGTGTGGTTAGCTTGGAAATTTATTGCCTGGGAAAACCTGAACTAAACTTTATCTTCAACTAAACTGTCTCACTGCTGGTTTCTTCACTGGGGCCATCTTACTGTTTGTCTTTAAGAGATAACTTGGATGATCCATTAAACCATCCCTGTGGGGCTATCTTTGGAATGGACAGGAGATCTGGGAACGTAAGAAAATGGGAAGCCAGCATGGCTCTGCCAGAGCCACGGTATCTCAGTGGATTGTCCACGGTCTTTTCTCTCCTTTCAGCTCACGCCAGCCGTTTGTTCCACAGAGTACAGCGGCCTGCGTGCACTGGCAAGACCACCTCATTAGGATTGTATGATCTGTACACAGCACCACTCGGCTCTGTGCAGAAAAAGAGATTCTAAGATACAGGGCATGTTGCTTAAGTTGACATATAAACAAGCAAGACTTCCTGATTCGCCACCAGGCTGTGACTCCAGACTGGGCCTTCCAAGACAGAGGGAGGGGGTCACTTTGGGGTCATAGAGCCTGGGACAGAGGAGTGGCCAGGGAGGGGCAAAGAGTGCCCTGTAAATCATGGGGCATCACAGGCCATTAGTGTATGGATCAGGGACTATTCATCTGTGCAAAGACATTCACAGAGCAGTGACAGGCCCTCTCAACTGCTGTCTCCCATAATAATATCGGAGGGTAGACCTGCTCTGCTGCCTTGGTGATTAACAACAATGTTTTGGCATTTATCCTTGTTCGCAGTTTACATAGAAGAATGATGAGTAATGAGAGCAATTTTTATCTAAGCCTAAAATTGTTAGCCAGAGTGTGCTTATCAACAGCCTCGCTTCTTGTTATGTAAGAACCTCAGCGACTTTTCATTTCTTGTGAGCTTGCGTGGTTCCAATACAAGCAGAAACCCGAAAGCAATCAGGCTGAGCGCACCACTCCTCTGAGGCTTAAGTCCAGAGACAGCCCGTCCTACTGTGCGTGACGCTCGTGGAGCAGGAGGCAGGTGTGACGTCGGTAGCTGCAGCCGGAGGGGGCGGGGTGTGGAGTAGTAGGGACGGCAGAGGCACGACCTCTCGTTTCATTCAAGACCAATGGAACAGCGAGCTAGGACGGCTGTGAATACCGCACTTTCCTTCTAAGGAGGCTTATATAAGAAACGTGGAAACAACGCAGGATTTGGGGAGAAGGAACCACAAATTTTATGCCTTTGAACAATTATCATTTTTTACCGTTGCTGATTATTTTGTAATATATTAGTATATTTATATTTCTCTATATTCGAAAACCAATTACGCGAGTCGGAATTCCTTTAGGGTATATTGGAGACCTGAAGGATTTCAGCAGAAAACCGGAGTTTATTCCGTCTCCTCCGATGATTCGTGATTGCACTGCGTTCATGAACGCCTAACGCCTATGGTGCACAGGTCTACAGCACCTTGAGGGGATATCGAAGAGATAAACTAGTATATAAATATAAGGTTCAGTGCGGAACAGACAAGCCCTCTCCCTGCGAGTATTTAATACATACAGGAAAACGGTATCGACAGCCTCTGTGTAAAGCCATAAGCTTTCTTTTTTAAACCAAAAGATAAATTAATAACCTGGGTTTGCGGCACCATGCCCACCATACGACAGTCGTATACAGTCACAGTTCCCGAGGAGCCGCCGGCGAGCGCCTTTCCTTTCCTGAAGCAGGAGATTCGGCGGAAGAGCTCTGCCGTGTCGGGGTCGGTGCTGGTGTCGGCCTTCGTGGGGCTGCTGATCAACCAAGCCAAGGTAAGGGCTTCGCCGGGGCCGCTGGCAGCGCCGGTACAGGGGTAGGATGTGCGCCTCGTCACTTGGGTCGCGTTGTCGCCGACGCGCAGATACAGCTGTGTGCGCTGAGCTCCCTTGTCAGTGTCACCCTCAGCCACTATCTGAGACGTCTGTGCAGCTTAATGCTTTGTCGTCGTATCACGACTCTGCTGCACAAGTACGGTTGTAGTACCGGCAGGAAAGTGCAGCCCTTTCTAAACATCGTTGAAGAGGCACCCCAGGCGCGGAATTAATATAGTGATTTACACTTAAGATGCTGTCTTTAAAGATAGAAAGACCGACAGCTTACAGCAGGTGCCTCGGTTTAGTTATGTATACACACGATATGTAGAAGTAAATTCCATTGCAGATTATAGCATAGACCGTCACCCCAAACACTGGGTTTCCTTCAAGGATTTGCAATAGCTTCTTGTGATCTGTGTAGAATGGAGAATGAAGTGCTAAGGCGAAGATGGTTTCCGTATTCAAAATGATCTAGACTAGAGTCTCGTAGATTCTGTGGGAGCTCCCCTGTGTCGCGTTTTCTGCGTGACCTCTCTGGCATTTGTAGTAGTGTGTCTTGAATGTAACGTACTGGAAAGTCTGCTGTAAATTTCTGAAGGAATACATATATATGCGTAATGTAAAGGAACCACTATTAGATTCGGTAAGTTAATTTGTTTTTCCGCAGGAGAGGGGTGGGTGGTAAATAGCTCGTGCAGTGCTGCAGCCCAAACCAAAGTGAGTCGGTCCGCCGGTGTCGGGTGCCGCTCATTCAGCTCGCGATCCCAATTACGTAACAAAGCAGTTGATTCAGAGCGCTCGCGCTGTGCTGTTCTTAACCGTGAACAAGAGGACCGTATCCACCCCCACGGTGCGTGGCGTGGCGTGGCGACACACGGAGAAGAGCGGCGGTCTCTAATCTTTAATGTTTTCACAGAAACGGGGGCACAGTGATTTCCTCCTCTTCTTTATGCAGATTACAGACCTCCTTAATGTGATTACTTCTTTAAAGTACGCAAGTATTCAGGAGTTCAGAGAAAGCATGTACTGTGTTTCTCTTGACTTTTGGGCAATTGTACGGGTCTGTCTGTTGCTGTCTTTATATTATTGTTGTTATTACAGTAATCAAAACTGTAATCATAAAAACAGTTGCAAACGACGAGCCCGTTTGGTAATTTGAACGATCCTTTCACTGTGCAGTCCAGATGATCATGGTGTAAGTGCCCAGGGTTCCATGGTCTCTCCTGACCCAGCTGGACTGCACGTCAGATCCGGTCCTGTACTTTCAGGGCCTGCTGTGTGTGTCTGTGCTGTGTCTGCCTGCCTCACCATGCTGTGAAATGGGAGCCCCAGGTGTGAGGAATTTCCCACACAGGTTGCTGGGATTCTTGTCTGCAGCCTGTGCTGAAGAGCTCATGATCTACCTTGTTGCTTCTTATTTTAGTCATGCATTCTGTGGTTTTTGTCACAGTACGAGCCTAGACACCCCTGTGTGAATGCTGAGGTTAAAACTTTCTCCCTGTCTTGTTCTGGCCTCCATAATAGCAAATAATAATAATAATACACACCATAATGTGGTGTATAATAGCAAAAGCAGAATGAAGTGTAAGTTCAGCAGAAGCGTTGTGAACCTGTTAAAGCAGAATACAAACTGAGAGACTGGCAGAGTCAAGAGTGTCATCTGTGAACATGGTAAAAAAAAAAGGAAAATGTGCAGATTCGCTGTAAACTGATCTAAGGACAGCACTGGACTGAAGACCTGGAAGCAACAGACTGAGCATAAGTAATGGAAACTTTGATGGATGGCATGATAATACAGTTACACTACAATATTACTTTAAAAAATGTAATAAAAGCCAAGTTACATAACGCAGTTTAGTTCTTATCTCCCCAGTTTACAGGCTGTAAATGGCGCCAACACTGTATTACAGTGGCATGCCAGAATGAGTGACTTGCAGTGAACCATGAGAATTTTTCTTTTCCTTGAATTCCTTATCGCTCAGTCACATGTCTTGGCACTGATGTCACATGCTGGGCTCTTGAGGAGGTTTTACAGATCAGGTACTATATTTGACACCTGTAGCTGAAAGTTACACAACTATTCTCTAGAAGTATTCTTAGAGTGTGTCCTGACAAAGTGCTTCTGGCTACAGTCCTGCTGACATGCTGGAACCAAGTTGGAGTTAGTGTGTCACACAGTGGCCTAGTAGGGACCAGAGCAATGATGAAAGTATGTTTCAGTTATTGCACTTTTTCTCAAGCCAGGAAAAATGTCAATGGATCTGGATTGTTTCTATTTTCAGCCATGTCAGGGTTTAGCTGGATCAGAGAGAAACCAGGAAACGTATGGCGTCACAGCCATCAGTGAAACCACTGTGTTTGTCCTCTAATGCCCCTAGTACTGATTTGAGCCGTGCTAAAATGGACACAGATATTAGTGGAAAACTATTAATCACAGAAACAAAAACCTTTTGATTACATTAATTTCTGAAATTATTCTCAATGGAGTGTATAGAGTACAAAGAAAAAAACACCATTTTGATTCAGTTAGTCCCACAGAGATTATACCCTCTTCTCTCTGTCACACCCCAGGAGAAGCCTATGTAGCACTCTGGAAGGTAGAAGATTAGAGAGCTGTTGGTGTAATTTCTCCAAATGCAAACCCCAATCTGCTCTGCTCTGGCTCTGCTCTTTCTCCCTGCTATCCCCTCCCCCACAGCAGCAGCAGCTCTGTCTCAGAGCTGTTTGCCAGCACATGGAGGTCAGCACAGAGAGTTCTCACTCTCACACTTGGGCTCAGTCTTTAGCCGGCTAATGATTACTGCATTCCTCTGAGCAAGGTAAAGCTAACCCCTCACTGTCTGGGAAGGCTGCAGCACCACTCCATCAGTCAATAACCCGTGACCCAAGCACATATCACCGTTCCCACCTTGTAAGCCTCATCTCATCAGATCTCAGAATCTAACCAGGGCTGGGACCAGTCAGTTCACTACTGGGATAGGAGAACCCTGTGGAATTCCCAGGTTTAAGTAATGTTGGTGGACCAGTGGAGGCACTCTTTCCTCTGGACCAGAAGTTCCAAACAATGCGGCACTGTGGTGACTGAGGACACTGTGCTGTTGGAGATGCTATCCCTTGGGTGAAGCGCTAAACCAACCAAACCAAACAGTTTCTCACTCCTTCTCCAGACATGCGGGACTCCTGTGTGTCTTCCACAGTGGCCACAGGGCATCATGGTGCTGTGGAGGTTGGCGTTGCTAACTCCGTTTCAAATGTCGGCATTGTGGGTAGTGTCCTTATTATTTCTTGATTTTAATTTGATTTCTTAGGTTTTCTTTTTTGTGCAAACTATTTGCAAATAGTGGAAATGGTAGTATTATTTCTGAAGTATTTGTAACTTTCATCTGGCACTGCAGCAAGTAGAAAAACATGTCTCCTCTGGGATTGCCTGCTGTTCCTGAAAGGTCTTTCCACTGTTCTCTTATTTTCCAAGCGAACTACTTGTTTTATTAACTGGGCCACTTTAGAACTCCCAGTTCTGAACAAGACTTCCAGCTGCTCCTCAGAAAGAAGGTGACCGAAGTGTTGGGTCTTCTGGTCTTCCCGCATGGCTTTCCCTGCCACATTGCCTTGTTTTGTCTATCAGATCCAGGTGGCAGCATTTCCTCGTTATACAACCAGGATTAGTCTTCTACTCCTCTCTATTGGGGACACCGCCGCAGTGTGACCCACTTCTGCACCTCTGAGAGAGAGGGGAGGTGCAGGGGGGATTAGAGTACATTAAATCCCCTGCACTCGCTCGATCTGAAGCTGTTGTATTAGATGGTTCTGGAGTACAATGACAGCTATGCTGTACCAGCATGTAACACTCACAGCTCTCTGTGTCTAATAAACTCCTCATTGTTTCATGGTATTGTGATAATTTTAATTTTATTCTTCCTTGTCTTGGAGTGACGTTGTGGCACCAATGTAATCTGTTTTTCTGGAAAGAGGGGGATAAGACCCTTTCATGTTGTGTTGGGATAGCTCAGGGGTATCGGTTCAGTAAGAAGCACCACTTGATTGGAAACACAAGCTGGCTTCACAGTGCTGAGACTAGAACTGACCACTCAATGTTGTATGTTTTTATTAATTTATTTGGCTAATGCTTTCATCCAAATTCACTTACAATTGTACTGATGGGCAATTGGAAGAAATCGTAGTAAAGTGCCAGGCTCAAGATTACAAGATAAGATCACATTATTAGCCATATACAATTTCTTGCATTAGGAATTTCTTTTCGCATACCCCAACTTGCTTTCCATGAGACACACGGGCAGGGAGAGAAGCTTGTGGTCAGAGCGCATTTATACGGCGCCCCTGGAGGTTGTACCGGCAACCTTCCAGCCACAGGCGCAGATCCTTAGCCACAGAGCCACCGCTCTGCACCCAGTGCCTCATTTGACTGTTCCACCACACTGCAGTTTAAAGGTGGATCACAGTTGACAAGAAGGGGAAGATCAGTGCAGTGCAGTTTGGAACAGCAGTGAGATATGACCAGCAGTTCATATCGAACTAACCGTGCAACACGACCCCAAGGATCCAGGTAGGAAACTGCAGGCAAGTGCACATGGAGCTGAGACGAGGGGCATATCCTTGAAATGAGGTTCCATGCCACATTGTCGAAATTGACACTCTGGCTTCTTTCAAGAAGTGACTGGAGAAGATCCTCAAATCGATTTGCTATTAATAACCAAATAAGAAGGATGGACTGAATGGCTTCCTCTCGCTTGTAACTATTCACAAGATCTTCTCGGAGTATTCACCACATGAATACAGTACTGAAGCTGTCTGATAGAGGGACTAAAGGTTGTTTCTGCTGGTATCAAATTAGATCACTTGGGGAGGATTACTTATTGTATGAAAACATTTAAAGATTTAGCTTGACCTCTGATATATTACAAGTGGTGAAAGTGCGTAATTGTCAAGGTTTGATGTCATGTCTGAGCTCACTCCATCCAGCTGAAGGTACTAGTTACTGTTTATTTCATAGTTATACGTCATGTTAGCTTTTAAATTATTGCCTGTTTTGTCCGAGAAAACGAAATTAGCCATGTCACCTTGTTCAGTGTACCCAGACCACCAGTGGTGTATTATTATTTAACTTTAATATTTTTCTCAAAAGCAAGCTGTTGTCAGAACTGACAATAACTCATCCTCTATTTTTTTTAACACCCCCTATGCAGTATCTTTTTACCTAAGCAGTCAGAGCAAGTTCTTCCTTTAAAGCATGTACACAAGAGGAGATGACCGGGGCTCTGAGTGATGTAATGCAGCTGTGTGAGGGCTGCTTGCCTGTTGCGTCTGTGATCCTTTGGGTCCATCTACCCATCCAGCACAACACAGGACTGAAATGGGCTGCTCCATGAGTGTCCTGTGCATTGGGTAACCTGTTAGGAATGGCAGCCAGTTATAAACTTGTGAAAGACAACTGCTAGGAAATGTGTAGCTATTCTGCTGTTACATTTTAATCTCATTTGGTTTTGTCTCAGTTCATGGTTGGCATGTCAGTTTCATTCGTGCTCAGTGACTTGATACTTGGGAATCATTTTAACGTGTGAGTGCTCTTGGAATACCATGGAGCAAAGAAGAGTTTTCATGGGATTTCTGGAATTTCCAGTGAAATGCAGCTGAGTGCAGAAATTGATCTGCACAGAAGCTGGGGCATGTCCAGTGAGAAGGACTGGGGTGTTTGGAAGTTGGAAGAGTTGCCAAAGCCAGAGGACATGCCCCAGCTTCTGTGTAGATCAACAGCACTCCCCAGGGGGCTCCTGAAACAGCGTGGCTTTGAAAGTCAATCTGCACTCCACCGGAGAGTATGTGCCTGCAGTCTCTTATAGTTTTCTCTAGTAATGGTAAAGAATATATTACTCCTCTTTTTCCTGGTTTCCCAGTTTGCATTAAGCTTTACCATACCTCCAGACTTAACTGTGCAGTACATTATCACAACTTAATCATATTTTATGGTAGTTCACTAGGGAACCTCAGGCTGTCTCCCTGCAGCCCTGGTCCCCCGGCCCAGATAGCTAGCTTGTCACATGGCCACGTGCTGCTGTTGCTACATGTGTGCCTGTAAAAATAGCTACCTGTGAAGAGAGCTGTGACGGGCGGTGGGGAGCTGGGGGTGTCAGGACAACTGGCATAGTCATCATTCTGGCTCCAGTGACGTCTGCAAGGCCAGTGGGGGGAGTAGCTGGCATGACGGGGTGCTATTTTGGGCATCTGCTTATCCCCCATCTCCCCTCCACCTCTGTTGCTATTCTGCACTAACGTCAAGTGCGGAGAAGATGCTGGAGGGCCCACATTCGTCTTGCACCAGCGGTCACCCCGCTGTGCTTCATGGAGGGTCTTGAACAGCGCAACAGGTCCGCTCTTAGCAGTCTTGATATAATACAACCTGCGCAAGCAATCCAATTACACAGAATACCACCAGAACCTTTGTCAGCCTGAGAATAAGCAGGCTGTTTCTTTATTCCTGAATAATGCAGTTTGAGTAACCTAACCCATGCACAGTAAAATAGAGCAGCTTTGATAGGATTACAAACGTGTGACAGTTCTCTTACTTTTTCAGCAGTTGATTAAAAGGTGCGCATGCTCTATTGTAAACATCCATGCCTGCACATTCAGGGAGTTGTGTCAGTGTTCAGTCCAAATAGGATGATGTCTGTATTCAGCACAAGGGGTCTGAGTTGCCTGGCTTCTGGCTGCCAGAGTCAATAATACCGCTGTTCATTTGGTCAAGGAATTTGCAGGATTTTAAGTTTTTTCATAATCCCCAGTTAATTAAACTTTTCTTTCCTGTGTGGGAAGGGGGCAGATGTCTAGTGTTTATATAATAATGAAATGCCAGTGCCATTCCAAGATGCTCACATAACCAACACTGTTGGGCTAGAACATAAAAACGAGAGGGGGGCTTTCAGGCCATCTAGTCTGTTTTGCAGTTAGTAGGTATTTGATTCCAGGATCTTATCTTGCTAGTTCTTCAAAAGAAGCCAGGTTATCGGCTTCAACAGCAAGGCTGGGCAGCTTGTTCCACACTCCCACAACTTGTGAGTGTTTCCTATTCTCAGTTATAAATGCGCTTTCACATACTTCCTACATTGTCTGGAGTAGTATGTAGGATTGACTTTGTCAGTGACTTTGAAGTTTTTGAATAGTTGTATCAGGTTCCCTTTTGTAGTCTTCTGTGATCAAGACTAAGAAGGTTCAGTTCCTACAGCCAGTTAGAAAGTAAGCCCTCAAATGTAACTGGTTGCTCTTCTCTGGACTGATTAGAGTTTATCTTTGTTTTGCTGCCTGCATGTAATATTCTGCAGTTGTCTACATTACACAAATCTGCCAGGTTCCTGCCTAGTCTTTAATTCCGCCTACTGCCTTTCGTAGTGTTTGCTGATCCTGTGCAGCAAGGGGTCTTCCTCTGGGTACAGGCTGCAGTGCTCACATCCTAATTCAGTGTTTCCATCAGCAGACATTCATCTGGCTTTGAAACATTTAAAATATGAAAGAAAAAATGTATATGGCTGAAGAGACGCTAGGAAAATGAAGCCAATAAAAAGTTGCTTCCTCATGTGTTGACCATAAAAAGCTCGTTTCTCAGGCCAGAGATGTCAATCAGTCTGTTTCTGGTTTGACGTCTGTTGGCAAAGACAGTGCTGTCCTTGCTGCCTGTGTCTTCCAGGAATACCACCCTTCTTGAACTGGTCTGTTCCTACTACAGAGGCAAAGTGCCAGCAAGCTCCTGCTTGTTCTGGCACTGTCTTATCACACTTACATGCTGTCTGTGTCCTGTCATTGCTGATTGTCCTGTTTCTCATTTAACTTGCAGAACTCAAAGAGTGCTCAGGGCCTCGTGGGACTGCGGAACCTGGGAAATACAGTGAGTATGTGGGGTAGGCGCAAGGAAGGGTGCATCATGGTCACAATACAGCCATGTCTCTGCTGGGTGATGTGGCACCTGTGCAAATAGGATCACAGAGGCACAGCAGGAGTGCTAAGACTCTGCTTCAGCAATTCCACTGGGATTACCGGGGCACTTGGATTTCTGGTTGACTGAACCAATAAGATCACTAGGATAGTGGGATCAGTGGGACATTTCTATGTCCTACAGCATGGGTGAAGGTCAGTCCCTGTTTCACGGGACCAAACAGAGCAATCAGCCTGGTACCTGACATCTCACATGGTGGGTGTCCTCTCTAGAGCCTCCGTTCGTTGAACACATCTTGTGAAACTCCAGTGTTGTTTTCACAAGCTTTCAGGGTGGAGAGCAGGCCACACTTCCTTTCCACATGACAAATTGACCAATGAAACGGGCAGCCCTAAAGATTTACTTCCCCTTTGTATTTTTGGATGCTTATATATACAACTGGAAAAGTCCAAGAACCATCACAGAACACAATTCTGCACTTGTCACAGTTTAACCACAACCTCTGCAAAACTAGTTTTCAGAGAGCAGCAGCTGCTACATGTTATTATAACCCAAACTTTCCTATGACTCTGCATTTTGTGTGCCTGTTTTTTGTCAATGATTCTGCTTGGATTATATACCATGGCAACTACCTGTTTCAGCAAACAGCTGGTACATAGTTGGGTTCTGGGTAAGAGGGTGGGGGTTAGAGGAGAAGTGTATTTTTATTCTTTGTTAATCAGAGGATCTGTACCCAGCCAGCAGGCCTGTGCAGACTAGGAGGTGAAACAATAAGATGTGAAGTATGATGAGAAATGAAGTATGATGTAACTCCTCCCTCTTTCTCTCTTTCATCAGTGTTTCATGAACTCCATTCTCCAGTGTCTCAGTAACACTCAACAGCTTCGCGACTACTGTCTGCACAACTCTCACCGACGGGACCTCAACAACAACAGCCGTACCAACACCGCGCTGATGGAAGGTAAAATAGGCACACAGGCCTCCTTCACCCTTGTAGATATGAGCAAATCAGTTGTGCATAACACAGTGTGCCTGGTCTCTGGAGAGAGTGATCTAAAAGGTGTTTATTCTGTCTCCACCTGCAGAATTTGCCAAGCTTATCCAGACACTGTGGACATCAACGAGCAGTGAGGCAGTCAGCCCCTCAGAATTCAAGACCCAGATTCAGAAATATGCTCCCAGATTTGTTGGCTACAAGTGAGTTCCTTCTTCTCTGTAAATTCTGTAATATCTCTGCAAGAGCAGATAGCTGGCCTTACTGGTCTAATTGTAGACCATCTAATCAGTCCTATTACTTTGTTTATGAAACAGGTTCTTTGTTTGACCTCATGATTGCTTAACTAAGCAGATTTCTGTATGAAATAACTTCTCAGAAAAGGTCTGGAATATTGGATTATTGACTAATCCTAGTGGGAAGGATTTGAGTGAAATAACAGATCATCCCAGCATTCTCCTTTCTGTGGTATCCCGTACTGTAGGTGCTCTGGGTCACTTACAGTCTGTTTCTGTCCTTGTGTTTCAGCCAGCAGGATGCTCAGGAGTTTCTCCGGTTCTTGCTTGATGGGCTGCACAATGAGGTGAACAGAGTGACGGTCCGGCCCCGGGCCACCATGGAGGATCTGGACCATTTACCGTGAGTATGAGGTCTTGCAGACACAGAACTCTCTTAAATGTGTTAGATGTGGATTTTGCCTACATAGTAAATTATGAGGCTTGGAAAGAGAGAGAGAGAAAGAGTGAGATGCATACTGCTTACCCAACATCATTCCCAGCTCCTGATTGACCTCAGAGCTCTTGAGTGCCAGTGCTGAGTGACCAGACCCTGTCTTGGCTGTACCCGAGATCTGGCCTGATCAGGCCTCCAACTGTTCCAATTGTTGACGATGGAGTAAACTGCTCATCCACTCTTTGTTGGACTGTCAAGAGTCCCAAAGATTGTCACTGAACCACAATTGGTGAATACAGCTGTGCTCTGTGTATAGGCATAGGTGTTCTATATAGTATCCTATAATTCCCCTGCTGCCAGGGTGTGAATTGTTAGCAGTGAACCCCAGCTCAGGGCAGTGTTCCAGTCTGTCAGAGCTCGGTGTATGAACATGTTTTTTCTCTTAAGCAGAGATGACGAGAAAGGGAAAAGAATGTGGAATAAATACCTGGAGAGGGAAGATAGTAGAATAGTGGGTAAGTACATGCTTTCATTGTTTATTTTCTGTTTTCTGTTGTACATTTGCATGTATTTATTTTGTTTAGAAGAGGAGTTAATATATACTGTATATGTTTGTGCACAGATTTTACTGTTAACTTCAAAATCATAGTTGGCAATTGTACCTGTCTGGCATGTTAAATGAGAAGACAACCATTCTAGTTGGCAAATGTGAAATGTTTCGCTCTGGGCCATATTTCGAGCACACAGCTCTCCGCAGTGACAGAGCCTGGCCTGTGTGTTTCTGTGCAGATCTGTTTGTGGGCCAGCTGAAGAGCTCTTTGACCTGCAGTGACTGTGGCTACTGCTCCACCGTGTTCGACCCCTTCTGGGACTTATCCCTGCCCATTGCCAAGGTCAGTCTCCGTTTACTTTGCCCCAACCCCTCTTAACACAGAACAGTTTCCACCTCTGACCCCTCCCACAGCTGCATCACGTTCTCTAGATTTCCAAGCCCATTCTGCTGCTATCATTGTCCTTACTATACAGATTGTAGCTGATGCATGTAGCTGAAACACCCTGTCCTGCATAGAGGGTATACATAGTAACGTGTTGTGAAGCTTTCAGTCTTTGTGTAACAACAGTCCTGTGCTCTTCTACACAGAAAGGTTATGGGGAGGTGAGCCTGATGGACTGCATGAGACTCTTCACCAAGGAGGACGTCCTGGATGGAGATGAGAAACCAGTAAGTATTGACTCCAAACTGTGTCTAAGAGTCATGCAGGCCTGGCCCTAAAGGGCTGCAGGGCTGTGGTGTACGTGAAGCTTTGTCTTTATTGAAAGAGACTTGTGGGCCCTGAACAGGTTCCTGGCCTAGAACAGCAAAGTCACTCACTGTTTAAGATGGTGTCATAATTCTGCTCTGCCAGAGAGCTAGCACAGCCTCTGAGGCACAGTCATGGAGAACACGCAGGAGAATGAGCAGGCTGGTGCACACAGCAAATCTGATGCTGCATTGTGCAGGCAGATAGACATACATGTGCATGGCAGAAATGTTTGGTAGTGGCGATGTTTTGCAAGACAAGTACTTTGTAAAACCAGATTGCCTGGCACTATAATTCCTCCCAGCTCTGTGGGGGGCTTTGTGAGTCACTACTTATTTTTCTTTTGCAGACATGTTACAGGTGTAAAGCCAGAAGGAAGTGCACAAAAAAGTTCACCATTCAGAAATTCCCAAAGATCTTGGTGCTTCGTATCCTTTGTCTTGAGTTGTGGGAGTCTTTACAGAAAGGGTGGAGGGGGTGTGAAACAAGCTACCCGGCCATGTTGTTGATGCTGATACTCTTCACTTACTTCAAGAAAGGCTGGATGAGATCCTAAGATCAATTGACTACTAACTACCATGTATTTGTGGCTAGACAAGCCAAACAGACTACTCTCGGTTGTCTGTGGCTGTTAACTGTAAGTTTATGCAACGTGGAATTAAGTCTCTTGAAACAGTTCCAGCTCTTTTAAGCATTGAGTTGGTAGTCTGTAATCACCATGCAGTAGAGAAATCCCTGTGCAGTCAAGATCCTTGACTGAAACCTCTGCCTAGACCTGAAGCGGTTCTCTGAAGCTCGCATCAGAACCAGCAAGCTGTCCACATTTGTCAGCTTCCCCCTGAAGGACCTGGACCTCCGAGAATTTGCCTCTGAAAACAGCAGTGAGTAGTGGCTTGCGTGCACAGCTGTCTTTCTGTGTGCATGCGAGTGTCTCGTTTTTTGTTTTGAATAGAGATGAAGAGACCGTGCAGCAGTGATAACTCTCTTTCTTCCTCTTTCTTTCTAGTCCATGCAGTCTATAACCTGTATGCAGTCTCCAATCACTCTGGCACCACCATGGGTGGCCACTACACAGCCTACTGTCGTAATCCCTCCACTGGGGAGTGGCACACTTTCAACGACTCCAGGTACCCTCCCACTGCCTGTCTGCAATGTATCCATTACCTCTCTCATGCGTTCATGCAGAGTGCCTTGTAACATGCCTGATGGATTAAAGGAAAAGATTGTTGCACAACTGTTGTTCACACCATTTGCAGAATAAGTGGGTTTCTGTGGATGGATAATCCTCTGATTGCCTGCTCTGTGCCTTGTCGGCTCAATTTCCAGTGCTCTCTGACTAGGGAGTTTTGCCATGCTAAACAATTTCCTTACACTAACAGTTAACTCCCTGCTTTGTCTTCTTGCTCTGTCTCTTTGTTTGTGCGCTGTGTGAGAGATTACAGTGAAAGGGAATAAAGAGTCTTTATCCTGCCCTTTGGAACGGTGCCAGACACAGAGCCGCTTACCTCCCAGCAATTTAGTATGTTACCAATTACCATGTTACCAGGCACTGCTGCTGTCTCCCTCTTCATCATGGGTACTTCCACCCTTCTCTGCTCCTTTCACTGCTTTCTTCAACCTCTTGCTTACCCATCTCTCTAAATTCCTTGCTTTCCTGTTCCACCTCTTCCCTCCAGGCCTGCTCCTCTCCTAAACTCCTCCTCCTCCTCTCCTAAACCTGACCCTCTCTCAGCTTCCTTCTATCTGTTGGTCTCCATGTGCTCTGTGTGTGTTTTTCTGCTGGAGGAACGGCAAAGCTGTGACTTTTATTGCAGTTCATATACACTAAACCCATAAGCTATACGGAATGGCGTAGCTTCTTGTGAAAGACATGTTTTTGATGCTGCCTTTCACAGAGTCTTAAGCTCACTTTATGAACTGTCTTCCAGAGACAGAGTTATTTTTCTCAGAGGTTTTTTTTTAAGGATTGGAGTTGGTTCTTGAAAGGCAGGTCAGTAGGCTCTCAGTATTTCAGTGTCATGGTTTCAGTGCACGATCAGAATCTCATAGCCTCCCTCTCTTTTCACACAGAGTAACGCCAATGTCCTCCAGCCAAGTCCGCACCAGCGACGCCTATGTGCTGTTCTACGAGTTGTCCACCTCCTCCAGAATGTGAGGCCCCAAGGGGGGCAGGGGAGGGTGAGAAAAGGGAGTTGGGGATGCAGAGATGGAGCGACGCCCTTTTGGACTGCCAAAACAGATGAGGGCATCCTCCACACAGACCAGTCATGGGCACCAAGGAGCAACTTCCACATCCGTCCCGGGGGTCTCTGACAGAGCGACAAGAAGAGCAAGTGGCACCCTCACCCCTCTCTGTGTATCTGCTCAGGCTGGGGGTGCCCCCGCCAGGCAATAAAAACCCCAAGGCTCCGACTCAGAGCTCCCACTCTATGCATTGCAACTACAGCTCTCATCTGAACTGCACCTTCCTTCTTGCTCAAGATCGCCTTGACTTAAAGGACTCCTTTCGCTTTTGTTTTCTCTCATTGTTTTTTGTTTTACTTTTCTCTTCCACCGGCCAGCAGTACTGACAGTCCTCTGAGAAGGAGCTGTGGTATGTGAGCTGTCCCCCAGGCCTTCAGCTGGGTTCTTTTGAAAACAGCCTAGGATGATCTTTTCTCTCCCAGTGTCTTGCGTCCCCCCTCCCTTCATCCGGATCTGTGTGAAGGGCTGAGAGGACAGGGCCTGTCTACTCTGTTCTCACTCAGGTGAAGCCCTGTCTGCTGTACTCTCTCAGTGTGGCTGCTATTGGTTGTTTTAAGTGCTGTGAACTAAAGGGTACTGAAGTGTGGACATTTCGCCTTTGGTTTCCATTGTTTTAATAACATTGTACAACATGGAAGGAATGTTTTAAAAGACTGTGTACATATATTTTATATAATAAGGCAATATACCAATCAATGATGCTGAAACTGGATTATTTCTCTCATTTGTGTGATTTGTGTAGTGTGTGGAAGAGATTTTTAACAGCGCCAGTGGCGCTCACTGCAGGTCTCTCATGTTTACTCTTGTTGTGGGAGGGGACGACACCTGTCTTTGTTGCACCTGTGATGTATAAAACTGTTCTGCTGAAGCTCAACACCCCAGCATGGTGAAAGCAGAGGTTCAAGCAGAGGGAGTGACAGCCTTTCTCTGTGGTCTCCCTGCTGGGCCAGACGGGCCACTTCTGCAACAGGTGTGCACGCTGGGACAGGGCCGTGATGCTTTGTGGAAAACTGCTCCATAAATCCAGGAATCCGCAGCTTTGGTTGCTAAACGACATCGCCATTTCTTCACTTCTTTGCACATTTAGAGAACATACTGTGGATCTGGATGAGTGGCGCTGATGCTCTGAAGCTGTGTGTGTATGTCTGCAGGCTAGCAGTGCCACACGTGAAAGCATGATCCTTCCTTGCACTGACAATGGACTCTTTCTGCGTGGCTGTGCCTGGCACCCTGGTTCTCCAGTTGCATCAGTCGATGGCAGCCCAGTGAACATATTTTCTCAGCACATAAGCCTACAGACTCACTTCTGTACACATGCCGTAGATGCCTTTGAAATGACAGCTCTGTGTTCTAAGTCTGTCATACATCTAGAGTTACTCCGTCCAAATTCATGTGTTCTTTAATTTTATTTATGTAATAGTCTTTCAGTTTTTTGTCACTGCAATCAAATATAATGGCATGCAATCGTGGCAAAATGCTCGAAGAATCAAGACTCTCAAGGTTTCTGTTGTGCTTTAGAAATCATAAATTAATGTACTGTTCAAAACTGATGGAGCATGCTGGGAATATTGTGACAGTGCAGGCTGAGGTGCTGCCTCTCTAAACAGACTATGCTGAGACTGGGGGACCGTAAAGACTTTCTGATAATTACACTTGCCAGTTTTAATTAAAAGGGTCATCAGTGGCTTTCTACAACGTAGCATGGCAAATCCACTCTCCCTCTATGATACAAATCCAGATGTCTAGCCCAGTTCTGGGGGATCCCCAATGCCTCAAGCTCTGTTGGGGTCTGTAAGCTGCTAAAATGACTATTGATGAATCAGGTCTGTACTTTTTTAGGTGGAGAAGTCTGAGGACTCTTCATCTGCAATGAAGATATCAAGAAAGGGTAGCTCTTCAGGACCAGGGTTGAAGACCTCTGACCTAAATTTGCACACCCAGTGGGCTCTGGAGAATTAGGAAGGGCAGCATGCTTAGAGTCCAGCACCTGTTTTGTTGCCTTCCTCAACCCTACAATAGCCTATATGATGAAGTTTGCTCTGTGAAGAAGCTGCCATTGCACACTCATGCTGTCTTATCAACTTTGTGGTGCTGTAAACCACCTGAAGGTTTACTGCTGTTGGATTCAACTAAGACGATTACTTACATTTTGCTTTGTCCCTGTTTCACTATATAAAACTATTAAACATCTATCATCCATGTTCCCTTCTTCACTTACCTGCCGATTTACTGCAGTAAACTTTCAGAAAGCATCTTTCCGTTTTCCTTTATCAAGACAAGGGCAGATGGTTCTGATTGGAGACATGCATGCTGTGCTGAAATGACTCTGCATTCATAGTGCTCCATGCCACACTGACATCTGCCTGGGCTGCCATCCTTATGCCGTGGGACAAAAGTGACTTTATTCAGAAAGCAATTGATTTTTTTTGCCACCAAGGCACATCTCTTTTCCCTCCCACAGGAGTCTGGGAAGAGTATGACTCCTGTTTTTAATTGCTTCATGGAGCTCTCCACAGCTAGAATGCTTGTGATTGTGGCGGGTGATGTTTTCTGGTCTGAAGGAAGACCAGCTTGAGTGGCTGTTACGGTTATGTCACCTGCAAATATATCCCGAGTGTGTGGTTTGACATGAGTGAGACTGAAAGTGAATAACTATAATTTATTGAAAATGTAAATAAAAGGCAAAAGCACATCACTGTCTCCTTGTATTTGATGGGTAAAATGTAAAAAATAATACTTGTTAAAGATGTCCTGTATCTGCAGGGTCCTGTCATTGTGCTCTGTGTGGTAGTCGACAGGCAAGCTCCCCTCTGACCAAGGCCTGTATGTGCTGAGTGCTGTAAAAGCAAAGGCTGTAGCAAAGGATGTTCCTTCCTACCCAAAAAGAAGAGTAAAGCACAACTAAAAACAGGAGGCACTTCTTTACTCACATAGTTGTAGGAGTGTGAAACTAGCTACCCAATCATGTGGTTGAAGCAATATCCCAGCTTCTTTTCCAGAAACAGCTGGATAAGATCACCTGATCAACTATCAGATAACTTCCAAATGGGCAGGATGGGCAGGGTGGACTCATCTTGTTTTTCTGTGTTCCTGTGTCCTATGTTGGAGACTCCCACTAGAACTGGAATCTAACCAAAAGTGAGCTTCCTCACTAGTGGAGATTAAGCGTTCCTGGTTGATATCAGGAGCACGATTTCAAGTTCCACCATAAACCACTTCAGTCACATACACAGTCACTACATGAGGGGAACATTTAGGATAAGGGAAAAGGCAAGAAGTATGTTTTAATGTCTTAAACCAGTGTTTTCTGTGACCACCTATTAGTAATATCCATCCATCAATTTTCTAACCAGCTGAGCCTAAACCGGCAAGCAACAGGCGCAAGGGAAGGTATGACCTGGATGGGATGCCAGTCCATCATAAGGCAAACAGAAAGAGAGAGACCAGGGTCAATTTTTACAATTTTGCAATTAACCTACCAGTATAACTTTGGACTGTGGGAGGAAACCAGAACACCAAGAGGAAACACAAATTCAATGCAGATAGAATTGAACCAAGGGCCCCAGAACTGTAAAGCAGCAATACTATCCACTGTGTCATCCACTACCAAACATTATTTCAGGTAAAGATGCAGGAGATTTAGGAGGTTTGGTCTGGGGAGAAAACCACAAGAGTCCGATGCTCCTCAGCCTTGTTCATTTTAGTATGTGTGAATAATGCCAGCAGGTGTCCACTGGCACATCACAGCTGCTCCATGACTAGGGGGAAGTCTGATACCCACCGGCTGGTGCCTGCTCAACATGACTGTGAACAAAAACTCAGAACTGGGTTATATCTAGCTGCTTCACTGCTTTAACATGCACGGTATTTTTCTAGAGATTCTACTCTCTATATTCAAAGCAGTTTGGTGAAAGAAAATGTATTCTCCTTCAGTTCCTTCGGGACTTAAACCAGGTCAGTTGATCAGAATTTGTCAGGTTTAAAATGTGGGATATCCACTAAAAAAGAAGGAGCACTGTTCTAAGAGAGATATTCTTGGGCTCTGACTCGCTTATCAATTTATAGTTTGTTTCATCAGATTGTAATTACTGTTGTGTTTTGTTGGAGACTAGAAGACTATTAGCAAATTATTTGGGCAACAGCAGCCTCCACTGGCCACACCGTGGAATAACAATCCGAATTTGTAAACGCGTCCATCAGGTCCTCTTAGAAGATAAGAGATAAGATTACTTTATTGGCCGTATACAATTTATTGTATTAAGAATTTGTCTTTTCGCATACCCCAACTTGCTCTCATTGAGACACGCAGACAGGGAGAGAAGCTTGGGGGTCGGAGCGCAGGGTCTGCCATTTATACGGCGCCCCTGGAGCAGTTGGGGTTAAGGGCCTTGCTCAGGGGCCCAGCGCCAGCTAGACGTAGGATTCCTCTGCCGGCCGCGGGATACGAACCGGCAGCTTCCAGCCACAGGCGCAGACCCTACAATCAAGATTGTACAACGGAATAAAGCCATAGTCAACTTTTAGTACTCATTTATTTTTTTCATATTCTGCTTTTATTATACCTTCAGATTAATGTCAGGAATTTGGCGATTACATTTTAATTTACAGGGAAAAAATCTTTATTTTACAGGATGGGAGTTACACCCTACAGAAAAGGCAATAAAACAAAATAAGACTGTGAAACCCGTATTAAAAGTATAAACTCGCACTGCAGCAGCAAGGGAAGACTGATGTGAAAATGGTGCTAGTTCCTGAAAGTAATAATTTATTGTGCGATCACGAGAAACTGTCCGTATCAGTATTTGTGTCCGGCTGGCTCGACTAACAAGAGGCCGCGTAAGGAAGTCCTGTACAACCCTGTGTTGAAAAGTCTTTAAATTCAAGACGCCCGCGGCGGCAGAAACGCTGTTCAGCTGTGTGACCGCGCGCCACAGCCACTCTTTACGCGGGTAACAACTCGCCGCGAGAAACGAATCTGACATCAGTTTGACTCGTAATGTACTGGGCTTTGTCCCCCACCCCCACGACATGACAAATTCCTTGGTGACGTTAGTTCATCAGCGGGACAATTCGCCCATCCTGCAGTATTTTAGGGATTTTGCACTGGAAAGCTGGCAAATAGCAGGGGCGTTTTTCCGATACTCTGAGGTACAACTTCTGCACCAGCGAGAGGAACAGCCGACCGAACCGGGCTGCCGTAACGTACCATCCCTCAGGTGAGCAGCCGGCAGGTAGAGCCAATCAGCCAATCAGCCAAACCGGCGCAAGGAGGTTCAAATCCGCCACTAAGGGTTGTAAAATTATTTTCTGACCACGAACACTTCTATTTCTGTCTTGCTGTAGTTAAAAGCAATATAATGTGATTTTAAAACAATGTAGGATATTGATCTGTCTTAAACCACCTGTGACAAACCTGTTAAACGGTATTTTATAAATGACGTCACGTTGAAACTTAGTTTAATGTCTTCCCGGTTTCTAAGAATGTGTTCTGCAGTCAAGTGTCGCAGTGTCCACACCAGTGTCGGTGTCGTGGTCAGCGGCAAACCGATGCGAATGAACTTTACTGAACGAGTCTGTTGGTTTCTCTCACTCCGCGTGCTTAAAACATTATTTTCTGTAACAGTCACTGCTTGTAAGTAGAATTTGGGCGATGAGTTGTAATTCACGAATAAAGGAAAATGTTTTGCCAGAATTAATTACTAGTTCTTTTCGAACCTCAACGGGTTTCGTGTTTTTGACATGAGCGGTTGAGCTAAAGTGTCAGAGTAAATTCTACCTCTGTTGTACCTAAAAAAGAAGTTAATCGAAACTTTTGTGCGTATAAAATCCACAGATGACACTGCGTGGCTTCAAGGATACCGGGAAAAATAAGAACTTTGTTTTCATATCAAAAGTTTGATTTATTCAAATACATCTCGTCTTCATTCTCATTTTGACCTATTGTGAGAGTACGAACTTAGAAACAGCCCTTTGATTTGATTTTCATACCGGGTTTGATAAGATTTGTTATTTTGTCACAAAACTTGGTTTTAGCAAACTTGAGTGTTATTTGACAAGTGGAGAGTAGCCGTTTATTCCTGTTATGCAGCGCCGGTGTGTTTTTGTATTTTTTCTTTTGTTTGAGCAGTTTCCAGGTTCAAGGACACATCGGTCACATTATCAAGGTGTGCGTGAAGCGACCGGTACAGGATTGTGAAATAATATGTGCATTTTTTAAACTCGTGCCGTCTAAGGACACCGTGATCTTTATTCAAAAGAAAACCTGTGCTATACGTACCCGGCAGTGCTTGAGTCTACGTCCAAGAGCGCTGTTTACACGGTGCCGAGCGGTGATTGGGTGATTTCAGCGCATGGTCTAACCCCCAAAATACAAAAACACCAGACTCTGAGACCAGGTCGTTATCCGAGCACGAAGATCCAATTATAACGGAAACGTGGAAAACAGGAGTTAATCGTACCCGAACCCCTAAACCTCATGATGTCTAATCGTAAATTGCTAATAAATAGATACACGCGATCGCCCAATTGTAGCTTGAGCGGCATCAAACACAACTAATCGCCAGTTGAGTGACGTCAGTTTTACCCAATAGGCAGTCGGATAGGCAGCCCTCAGAGGCCTGGCGCCCTCCCCTTGCTCTGCAGTGTGCGGTTACAGTGTTTCTGTGTGCTGCGTCACTGCCGGAATGAGGGGGGTTGCTGTGACAGCTGGAGCAACAATAACAAGAACCCCAGAGCGCGAGAGGAAGGGGGGTGAGTGGCTGATAAAAGCTGTATTTTGGGGGCATGACAACGGCAATCCTTTCGCTGCGAGCGGGCCCCGGGACAGGTGGGGGTTGACAGGGTGACCCCGCCGGCCTGCGGGCTGTGAGAGAGCTGTCGTTCGGTCGGTCAGGCAGCGCAGGGGTCATTGTGTTGTCTGCGGATGCGTCTTACAGTGGCCGCGCTTGTGTGGGGATGATGTCTTCACCTGCGCGGCTGTCCGAGGCAGCAGCTCATACCATGCAGGTGAACTAGCTGTCCGACTGGAATTATGAATAAATCAGGCGCTCGGTCTTCTTCTTAATCTTAATGTCCCTGAGCCGGAGCTCTGCTGTATTCAGGAGCTCTTTGGGTCAAATAAGTTACCTTCTTACTGCGTTACTGTACCCGCAAACCGAAAGCTAACAGGAATTAAAGCGACCCCTGTCTTAAAACGACTCGCCAGATTCACTGCGAGAGAAGATATTTTCTGTAGACTTCGGGAAGAACTCGCACTTCCAAATCACTTTACACGAAGGGAACACCGATGAAGACTTCTGTGCGTTTAAAGGAAGTGTAAATTCTCTTGAATAGAGCAGGCTGTTGTTTAAAAGTGCAGTACAGTAAGTCCATTCAAATACCTGTCCGGACAAGAGCAAACCGTGCTTCGTGCTTGAGAACCGGACAGAGCTGAGCACTCTCACACTGCGCCCAGTTAGGCGAAAGAGGATTTAATCACTATTACAAATAAAAAAGTAGTGTCTGTCCTTTTCAAATTCGGAAATGTAATCCAATGGGAAAGATTATAGAAAGGTACAGTAAATACCGAAAACAATATATTCCGATTAATGCACCCCATGCGAACACACTGTTTCACAGTATATCATCTTGTTACTGTAAGTCTGAAATCATAATTGATCATAATCGATACAGTGCTTTGATGTGTGTATTCTGATTTTTCAAAAACTGAGTACAGTAGTGAAACAAAGTTTCATAAAGACGCATATTTACCGTTATCTATGTCGCATAAACATTAGTACACTGGATCAGCACCGCCTTCACTCGCAACAGCTCAGACAGGTGCCAGGAGGTTCGTCAAATTAGAAACAGCACATTCTGGGAGAAGCGACTCCATCGTAGTGCAGCTTTTGTGCGCCCTCTATGGGCCACGTCTGTAAGAACTGTGCAGCTGTCTTCCGCTGGCCCAATCATGACTGCAGGTCAAGGTGACGTCTCCGAGTAAATTATACTAATGAAGAGGAGCTAGCCTTACCGCTCACCTTTAAACTATCAAGGAGATGATACAGAGCTCTACAGGACTGTCCCAGAATGGCTTCTGTTTTTTAGGGATGTTTGCATATCAGACCTAACAGGATGACCTGGGATGAGAGGAAAAACTGAAAAATGGGGAAATTCTGGTTAAACCCTTCCTAACCGTCAGTTATATTGTTCTGGGAGTTTTTATGTTCAGGGAGTGAAGTCATAGGTCACATCTAACAGAAACTCCTGCTTCTGTATTCATAAAGTATTATTATTATATTTTTTTCTGCTTAGCAAATGCCCTTATCCAGGGCTACTTACTATATATACAAATTTTACACAATATGTATCAAATACATGGGACAATCTTGCAGATACATTACAAAGAAGATTGCAGGGATACACTTTCTAGTGCATCAATTTTGTGTGCAGTTGATAGCTGCAAAAATAAATTCACACAGAAAGTATGCATCATTCTGAAAACGGATTAGTATTTTATATTTACAAACATGCCATTTGCTGAGTGGAGTGGACTAGAGACAAATGATCAAGTCCAAATGTGGATGATTATTGCTACATGAATTCCTTTTGCACTCCTAGTGCATTTCTATTGGAGTATGTCAGTAAGGGTGAAGGAGACTGAGCCTTTTCTCCTTTTTACTTCAAAGTTTGAGTCCAGTCCCTCCACCTCAAGTTTCCTTAACAACCAAAAGTGCCCAAAGGTATACCAACTCAGTTGTCATGGCAACAGTTTGTTAGGAAGCCCTCTTTTGGTTCTATCAGATTTACAAATAAATAGCTGGAAGTTGATCCAGCTTAAAAGGTTTTGTGAAAAGATATGTTTGCTGTTACGTGCATGAAGGGACCTAATTAAGAAGTTCAGAATCCTCAAAGGCACTGTTTAGGTTTACGATTTACAGTGTAACCCAAACGAGAGGGCACAAGTGGAAACTATGTGGAAGTGCGTTCAGAATTGAGTAATGGAGGCACATCTTTACACAAAGGGTGGTGGGAACATGGAAGGACAGGGTGTTACAATATTATAAAAGTTATAATTTTAAAGACAGATAAGTACAGACTAATTTGCCTAAAGCAAGAAGTCATTTAGAAGCAATACTGTTAATAATATATTAACAGTATAGCTGAATAATGTTTTTTTTTTCCACAATTTTAGTCCTGCTTATATTTTTGTCTATCAAGCAAACCCACATGGCTCTTCTCTGGCTCCCTCATACCCTGTCAATCTGCTCTCCACTGATTCCCCTGGGAAGAGACGGTTGGATGTGTGCAGCTTTGCTTGCTGTACTTTCAAGAGTGAATGGAGCTTGTTATTGCTCGTTGACAGTGGGTTTTAGTTTCGGGTGTTCATTGGCCAGAAATCAGAAGTGAAGTCAAAGTGAGCTGAGTGTGGAGAGGAGGATCAGAGGGAGCTGTCTTTACAGTGCCACCTGTAAGGGGTATTGGGCCTGACAGGAGCCTCTCTCACCAGTCCTTGTCAGCATGGCTTCATTGCGCTGGCTGACACTCACAGAGGGTAGCCTTCATTGAACATAAAGAGGGGTCCTGCCAGAGCTGCAGAGAATTGACAATTGATACACCTGAGTGCCAGAAGAAATCGTACTGTTCCTTTGTGGGTTTTTTTTGCTCTTGTTGTGCATTTTTATAATTTTGAGAAATGAAAATCTAAGAGTGTAGATGAAGTGTAATTTTGTAGATGTATTTATTTTTTTCAGTTTTTTTATTATTTATCTTCTCTTAGTCATTTGATCAGGATGCACAGAACCAGTGGCTGAACAAGACAGTTCAGGACTGATTCTCAGGACGCAGTGTGCTGGGCTCTGTAGTGAGCAAGTGTGCACTCTCTCCTGTTAGTCTGCCTTGGCCACATGCTGCATGCTCTCTGTTGCTCTTCAGTCTTATTGAACTGCTCACACCCTCTCAGCTGTTGCAGCAAAAACGTGATCTGGGGTGGACTGCTTTGGAGGGTGGGTTTGATATCAGCATTTCTTAATCTTCAGTGCACAGCTTCACAGCAATTATTTTTGCTGGAATAGTTAGAAAAAACATAGCAAAGAACTGTCTAAAAATGGGCTGTAAATTGCAGAGAAAGGATGGTTTGGTGACAGGGTAATAAAGAGAAGCAGTATAAAGCAAAAGGTAATTGATTTTGTCTCATTTTATTGTGTTCTAATGGTGAACGAGACTGAACCTGTATCTTAAATGAAAGAGAACGAACCTATAAAAAACAAACATGCTTCTGTGAAAATACTTTTGATGGCAAAGTCCGTTTCCTGTCCACAGCTGCCGCTCTGTCCTGACAGTAAAACTGCCGTGACCTGTTAAGAGCTCTGGAAAGCTGGATCAGACAAAGCAAAGTATCAAGGTAGGAGAAACTGTCATCCCTACTGATGAAAGATGTCAAGGGTGATGTTTTGTCAGCCTGTATAAAGTTTTGTGGTGCTGTGACTTGGTCAGCGTAGAGGGAGGAGCTGTTAGATCAACAGTGAAAACACATCCTTACAAAGCAGAGGATGTTCGTGCTGGAATTGTGAGGAAACCATAGTAAATTTAAAGATACCACTGTAAACTTTCATTAGTGAGGCTTCTTTAGTTTCACCTTTGACATGAAGCAAATTAACATCTTGGTGGGTAATAAGGAAGTTAGTAATCTGGCTCAAACTAAGGTTCTTATTCACACACAGCGCAGTACACAATTCATAAAATTGTCGTATAAAGTTTAATCAATGACACTGGGTCTAAAAATGCTCTTGCATGTTAAATTGGGTTTGTTATAAAAAAAAGGAAACCATTTTTTGAGTAGTGTCAAAAATAAATTGTTGATTTGCCTTCTCCGAAAGAAAGAATTGTGAAAGGAAATGTTTTACTCATTTCAACAGAAGCATGCAAGACATGCGTGCAGAAGAACCAGGAATAAATTGCCATGAGCTCTTCAGTCTCACTTTCCTACACTGAGCCCAGTGGGAGTCTTGTGAGAGACCCCAGTGAACTCCTTGTTTCTCTGTCATAGGCTAGTGCTGCTCAGACACAATGATATCACAATGCAGGCAGGATGTGATGTCTTGTGACATCACCACTGGTATGTAAATTGATCGCTAATGATCATAAGCATTGTAGTTTCTCTTTCTGTCCTCTACAGTGGTGACCTGGTGTTCTGCTGTTCCTTGTATCCTTCACTGTATCTGCGCCTTGCTCTTTGCTGTCTTTCTTAATCTCTGACATACCTACCCAAGGAAGGGGACAAGTGTCCAGGGGACAGAGGTTGTTGCCTTTCTGTGCCTCTTACTGATAGGGTAAGAATACACCCACGTTCACTGGAGTTTGACAAGTTTTTGCAGAAATGCTGTAGATTCATGTAATTTGACCGCAGTAAAATTATTTTTGGAAACTGAGTAGCGTTGGGTCCACAGTATAGTCATCTGTGGTATTGGGTTACCCTGGTTGTTTTAAAACCATCACTGAAGCTGTACTCCTGGAAGAAAGTTTAACCACTTATGGAAACAATGTATTTAGTTTAGCAGATGAGCAGTGTTTATCTCACTTTTTACAGTAAATTGATTTACAAGGAATCATTTAAGAAACCTGAACCAAGAAACCACTGGAGTCTTACTAGCCAGAGTTGTAAAGCCTTACACAGAGACTTACTTGCCTTTCTGTTCATTTCTGTGTGTGCAGACACTACAGAACAGCTGTGATAGTGGACCTGAGAAGCACGCAACTGCAACTTCAGGTGAGAAAAGGCCATGAGGGTTCTCTGTTTGTAGGAGTTTGCTCCAGGCAGTACTCAAAGGGCTGATTGAGGTCTTAACTGTGTTCTCAATGTATTACTACCTTTTTGCTAAAGGGGGGGGGGGGGGGGAGGGAGGGAGAAGTCTTATTCCAGTACGAACTAATGTGACAGCCTGTGTGTATCGTCTCAGACAGCCCACCCTGCCTAACCTCTATGAGTGTCTGGCTCTTTTGCCGCTGCGGCCCAGCAGACGGGGAGGTCTTGTGGGACGGGGCAATGGAGCAGGCGGAGGGGCGCACCTTCATGCAGGTGATCAGTGAAAAGTACAGCCCCGAAAACTTCCCCTACCGCCGTGGGCCAGGCATGGGCGTGGTGGTGCCTGCTGGGCCACAGGGCTCACCCATGAAAGGTAAGAGCATAAGGAGTCCATGTCTATCTAGGTGCAACACTAGTGACCCCAAAAAATGCCACTTAAGGCTTGTGCAATCTAACCATAACTTGCCCCCTAATGCAACGGGTAAATAGTTTATCACTTTTCCTGTGATCTGCTATGTTTCCCAAGTAGGGCTAGACTTTTGCAGTGTATGAAGTGGGTCTCCTCTTTGTGAAGTGCTGTGGGATCATTTGGGCTGAAAAACACTCCAATTAAATGCACAAAGTTATTCTAATATTTTTATATCTCATATGGGCTGGTGAGAATTCTTTGGTGGGACTGTAAATGTATTGCCTTTTTTAAAATGAGCTGGCCACATGTTTAGAACTCATGACTTGTCGTTTTTATTCTGGCCAGTTTTGATCAAATATTTTAAATACTTATAAGAAAAAGAAAATACTGATTTTACAGTTGTGAGAAAAAGTTTTTGACATGTACATTACATGTATTCCTGCAATAATTACTCCTAAAATGTGATCTTTATCTCTGTCATAATAGTACATAAACGCAATCTGATTAAACAAATAACACACAAACATTTGTACCTTTTCATGTCTATACTGGAGATTTTATTTAAACATTCACAGTTTGTGCTTGAAAAAGTATGTGAACCTTTACATTTAGTAACTGGTGGAACCTCCTTTAGCAGCAATGACCTCAACCAAATGTTTCCTCTAGTTGCTGATCAGTCCCCCACATCAGTTTGGGGGTATTTCGGCCAATTCCTCTTTGCAGAACTGTTTCAATTCATTAATGTTTTTGCGGTGTCTTGCGTGAATGGCTTGCTTCGAATCATCCCTCAGCATTTCAACAGGGTTATAGTCAGGACTCTGAACTGGCCATTCCAAAATGTTAGATTTCTGTTGTAAGCCATTCTGTTGTAGATTTACTCCTGTTTTTAGAATCGTTGTCATGCTAACCCAACTTCTATTAAGCTTCAGATCACGGAGGGATACTCTGAAGTTCTCCTGTAGAATTTGCTGATACTATTTGGAATTCATTGTTCCCTCAATGATTGCAAGCTGTCCGGGCCCTGAGGCAGCCCCAAACCATGATGCTCCCTCCACCATGCTTCACATTTGGGAGGAGGTTTTTGTGTTGGTATGCAGTGTTTTGTTTCCTCCAAACATAATGTTGCATAATTAAGTTCCACTTTTGTCTCATTTGTTCACATAACATTGTTTCAGTAGCATTGTGGAACGTCCAGGTGGTCTTTGGCAAAGTTGAAAGGGGCAGCAATGTTTTGTTTTGGAGCGCAGTGGTTTCCCCTGTGGTATCCTCCCCTGCACACAACTCTTGTTCAGTGTTTCTCCTCTTGTGTACTCATGAACACAGACATTAGCCAGTACAAGAGACACCTGCAGGCCATATGGTTGCAGGCTGTTACCATACGGTTCTTTGTCACCTCCTTGAGCGTTGTATGGCTTGCTCTTGCAGTCCTTTTTTAGATGGACGACAACTCAAAGACCCAGTGTTTAGCAATGCTTTTGTAACCCTTTCCAGCCTTATGAGCATCAACAACTCTTCTGAAGTCCTCTGAAACATCTTTTGATTGGGGCATGTTTCACTTTGACAAATCTCTGTTGTGCAGAGTAGACTCTGTTGGTAACCAGACTTTGTTGGGGGGTTTTTAGGGCAGGGCAAAACTCATTCCTGAATGTCATCTCATTGATTGGAACTCCAATTACTCTCTTCAATAGATGTAATTATCCTAGATATTTACATACTTTTTGCAGCATAGACAGTGAGTGTTTAAACAACGTGTCCAGTATAGACAATAAAAAGTACAATTGTTTGTGTAATGTTTAATCAGATTGTATTTTCCTATTATTATGACTTAGATGAACACCTGAACACTTTAGGAGCAATTAATGCAGGAAAACAGATAATTCCAAAAGGTTCACAAACCTTTTCTCACAACTGTATATACTAATCAACCTCTACTGATACTGATTAAAAACACTGCTAGACTCTATACAGATTCAGTTCTTCTGTAATGAGTGTAATTAACCTTAGCTGCTACAAACCAGGTTTAATTGGTTTTGTTTGGTTTGTTTTATTGGTTTGTCTTGGGAGAAGAATAACTATTGTGTCTTGTCTCTTCAGGATAGAATATAGCTAGAACTTGGCTTAGGCTGACTGCAGGTCAAACTTAAATGAATTTTGAAGTGTGTTCTCCACCTTTGTTCATTCATCATCATCATCATCATCACTGTCCATAGAGATGAACTCCGTTGGTGTCCAATGCAGTGTCCATTATTCCCCTCCACAACCATCGACCCTTGGCTGCGTGGCTGGTGTATCACTTTTGTTTCCATTGACATTGCATTAGATTTCAGTCCTGTTTTTGTTTTTAAGACTGGCAGCATCTGCACTCTGCCGGTCAACTCTCCTCCTTTTTCCGGGCTTGGGACCGGCACAGAGTTCAGCTGGATTGCGGCCCCTATGGCGGAGTTCCTCTGTTCATTCATTAAAATTCTGTATATTGTTATTTTGCAGAGAAATACACAAATGATGACTATGCACCTTAGGAACATAACATAAGAAAGGTTATGACCAAGAGGAGGTCATTCAGCCTCTTAGACCAGATTATATCAGAGCTTGGATCTTCCAGTGAGTCAGCTCCTCCTAAACCAGTCCTGAATGGGGGTTACCATTGTATAAAAGCAGGATCAGAAAGACAGTGTCATATCTTGGATTTGTATGAATATGTGATGGGCAGACGGGAGCAGCTGTGATATCATCCGGGTGCGTGGATTAATGTGCTAGTGAGTGACTTCATTTGTGTTCTCCTCCCAACCCACCCCCTAAACCGTCTGCAGACCGGCTGAACCTGCCCAGTGTGCTGGTGCTGAATGGCTGTGGGATCAGCAGTGCTGGTGACGAGAGTGAGATTGCAGCCTTCTGCGCCCATGTGGTGGAGCTGGACCTGTCTGACAACAAGCTGCAGGACTGGCAGGAGGTCGGAGTCCTGCTGTAATGTTGAATAATGTACAGTGCAGTGTAATAGTGTAGCATAGAGCACATTGCAGTACAAGCCCCCAGTCCAGTACAGTTGTGCACAAAACTCACACAGTGGATCTGCTGACCTGCGGCACTGCATGATGAAATGCATGTGGAAATTCCTACACAAATCCAGTATATTTATGCTATGCTATTTTAGCAAGGAAGACCTCTGTTCAGGTTGTAGATCCAATGGCTCTTGTGCTTACAGTCTGGCTCCTGGTTTTGTGTTACAGATCAGCAAGATTGTATCGAACATCCCCAACCTGGACTTCCTGAACCTGAGTTCCAACCCACTGAGTGAAGCGGTGCTGGAGCGCAGCTGTGCCGAGTCCTTCAGCAGGGTGCGACGGCTCGTCCTCAACAACACACGTGTCTCCTGGGACACGGTGCACACCTTCACTGGGGAGATTCCTGAGTAAGACCCATGTGCTTGCTGCCGCCGTGCCATCCAATTTCGTTCTCATATAGCGCCTTTCACCCCAGAGCATCCTCAAGGCACTGTACTTAAATTAGACACACAAATGCAAGTACAGTAAACCAAAAAAAAATACAATCATGTAGAAAATAAATAAATAAATGATGAACAGTTACTTGAAAACTTTAAGTAACAACATCTAAAAACAATGGGAAAGTTATTACAGGTACTTTAAATAGGTTGTTACATTATTTATTGATTATATAAGACCATTGGCAACATGTTGTTGGAGATATAATCCCCTCACACTAATTAAAGGGTGGTCCACCTTTAAGAGTAAGTTTTAGGTGTTAGTAGAGGTGGGAATGGTAATGATGAGCCTGTGTCTGTGTCTGCAGGCTAGAGCAGCTCTTCCTGTGCCTTAATGAGTATGACACAGTGTCGCCCTCCACGGTGCCCTGCCCCTCGCTGCGCCTGCTGCACATCACTGACAACAACCTGCAGGACTGGAATGAGGTGCGCAAGTTTGGGGTGCTCTTCCCTGGCCTGGAAAGCCTGATCTTGGCGAACAACAACCTTGCCTCCATTGAGGACTCGGGCGATACACTGCGCAGACTTTTCCCCAGCCTGCGCTCTATCAACTTGCACAATTCAGGTATCGGCTCCACTGGCCATGCTCTGGGCCTGAGACCTGTCATCCTATGTCTACATGCTAATTATATACTCTTGCCAATCTGAGAGCAGATAGGATTGCTGTTTTTTCACCTGCCCCACTGTGCAGAAATTGGGCTGTGAAAGGATTGTGTTCTGTGACATGTGAGCTGGGCCACACTGAAGTTGTGAAAAATGGCTTGGTTTCCCAGGGAAAGGAAAGTCAGAAGCAAAGCTGTCATTGATTTTATTTATAATTGTTACTGGCATGGTGGCGTAGTGGTTTAGCTTTGCTGTCTTTAGCATTGGAGCCCTGGGTTCACTCCCTCGGATGCTAGCTGAATGATGTTTGTATGTTCTCCCTGTGTTCTTGTGGGTTTCCTCCAAGTGCTCAAAGACAAAAGCAGTTAGAAAATGGATGGATGGATTATATATTGTGAAATACGTCAAATTCTGTTTTTTAAAGTCTAGTTTCAGAGGCCGTAGGCTCCCAAGCTGTGAGCGGTGTCCTGAGCTGTATAAGCACAGTCTGCTTTCCTGTAACTGCACTGATCCAGAGTGCTTAGATTTGTTTGAAATGATTGTTGCCAATATCAAATACCTGCCATTACATTGTTCTGCAGCAAAAAGTGACCTGATTGCTGAAATTGCAGCAATTTTGGCTCCTGATTTCCTTTCCTGCTGCACAATAATGGGAGACTTTGTTGAAACACTATATCCAGCCTTAGCTGAGAACAGTGTTTTGTACTGTTTTTTTTCTTTTTAATCTGTCCATTAAGCTGCAATGCAGTCCCTGGGGGAACTTAACTACTCAATAAAGCTCCACCTCAGCTGAGCTGGTAACTGATAAAGCAAGGAGGACACGTTCCGGTTGGATAAGGGACAGTGGATCTCCCAGTGAGGTCCAACGTGACGTTCCGTCTGTGAGACACTGTTCTCTATGTAGGCCAGTGTTCTTGGAGTGATGTAAGAGTGTACACATAGGAGCCTTTTATAAGCTTTTAGTTAACCTTTATTTAACATACTGATCCCATAAAGATTAAATTCTCTTTCACACAGGGGACTTAAACAGAACCTATTCACATATTTCTGTCTGAACTTGGTTATTTCTGTGTGAGGTTGCAGTGGTTTAAAAATCCAGTGTAAATGCGATGTTCAGTATTTTCATGAAGTGTTTTAACCAGGCAGTGTCATGACTTCAGTGTGCCTGAACCCAGAGAATGGCACAATCTTGATGGGGAGAGACTCAAAGCAGAAAGGAAGAACTGTGGCATTTCCTGATGACAAAAGACACACAGTGGACAGTGATTCTGTCTTTCTTCAAAGGAGCCTGTGCTTTGCCGTTTGTGTTGTTAGGTCTGAGCACATGGGAGGACATTGAGAAGTTGAACTTCTTTCCCAAGCTGGAGGACGTTAGGGTGCAGGGAATCCCCTTACTGCAGACCTATACCAACACGGAGCGCCGTAGTCTCATCGTAGCACAGTGAGTGTCCCCACACAACATCAAGACACAGGGATGCCCTATGCAGTGACTCAACACATTGCTTACTGGCACCCTGCACACTGACTGAGCACACTGCATACTAGCACCCACACACTGACTGAGCACACTGCTTACTGACATCCTGCACACTTATTGAGGACACTGCTTACCCACACCCTGCACACTGACTGACTAAGTGCACTGCTTACTGACACCCTGCATACTGGCTGACTGAGCGCACTGCTTACTGGCATCCTGAACACTGAATGAGGACACTGCTTACCGACACCCTGCACACTGACTGACTAAGTGCACTGCTTACTGACACCCTGCACACCAACTGAGTACACTGCTTACTGGTACCCTGCACTCTGACTCAACACACTGCTTACTGGCACCCTGCACACTGACTGAGCACATTGCCTACTGGCACCCTGCACACTGACTGACTGAGCGCACTGCTTACTGACACCCTGCACACCGACTGAGCACACTGCTTACTGATGCCCTGCACACTAGTTGAGCACACTGCTTATTAGCACCCACACACTGACTCAACACACTGCTTACTGGCACCCTGCACTCTGACTCACTGCTTACTGGCACCCTGCACTCTGACTCAACACACAGCTTACTGACGCCCTGCACACTGACTCAGCACACTGCTTACTGGCACCCTGTACACTGACTTAACACATTGCTTACTGACGCCCTGCACACTGACTGAGCACCATGCTTACTGACACTCTGCCCACTGGCTCAACACTTTGGTTACTGGTGAATTACACACTGACTCAACACACCGATTAGTGGGGCACTGCATGCTGACTCAACACAATGCTTACCAATGCACTGCACACTCACTGAAGACACGCTTACTAATGCCCTGGATGCTGTTTCTTGCAAAAGTTTATTTATCATGGAATATTTTTGTTTTTAGTGTGTTCAATTTGCTTTCTTTCTTTGGACACTTAAATACCAATTTATTACTCCAACAAACATAAAATATACACAAGTGAAAACAAGCCTTTCAATAAAAAAATCTAGAATATAAAAATAAAATCTATATAAAGGTAATATCTCACACTGGTTGTTGAGAAGAGATGAACCTCCTGTCCAGCACTTGATTGGCTACAGTTGCAGGGACTCCTGCCTTAATAATTGAATTTGAATTGTAATTGTCATTGTAATTGAAGCTTAGACATCATAATAAATATGAATCATATAATTGGTTTGCATGCAGCTGTCAAGCATTTTGCATCAGTGCTGCAAATTGTCATTTCTTGTAAGAATGGCCTGTACAGTGATAATCTGGCCAAATCAGATCTATGCATCTGACAGACTTTAAAACAATGGAGCATGATTCTCAGTGCTGTGTGACTGTGTCTGTCCCACAGCTTGCCTTCGGTGTCAATGCTCAATGGCAGTGTGGTGACAGATGGGGAGAGAGAGGACGCTGAGCGGTTTTTCATACGCTACCACCTGGATTATCCTGAGGAAGAGCTGCCTTACAGGTATAGTACACTCTCCTTCCAAAAACAGATCCACTCCAGTACATGCTCCAATTTTCTCAAGAAGCTGTGTGCTGTCAGCTCCAGTCAGCCAGAGCCTGGGCTCATGATAACCGGTGAGTTGGGGAACTGCACCATGGAGCTGGCTGGGATGTGATGATTCTACACAGGATCAGCCTGTGAATCTCAGGTTCTCATGCCCTTCTGTACACTTAACTGTGTGAGACTGAGTGAGATTCTCTTTTTGTATTTGTTTTTACTGGTTTTTAATCTTTGGGATTGTGATATGTGTTTGAGCAGTATTTTCTCCCTTACCTGCCCATACTAATTTGCAAATGCTTCTTAAGCAAACCAGGTATAGTTTCCCAGACTGCCCAAGCAGAGAGGAGCTGCTAGCATGGTGGGCTGAGGAGTGACTAGAGAGATTGTCTGAAAGAAGCATGTTGGCCTCCGATAGCCCTATAGGCAGATGTATATATGGACTGTGTTTTTTAAAACTGACATACAGGGAAATCAGACTTGTGACACTTTAGAAAGAGATATGCCATGCTGGAGCTAGATCGGATGTCATTTCCAAAACTACAACCCTGCCATTCTCTGTAGGGTATCAGGGGCATCATTGGGGGTGGAGGAGAAGAAGGGGGGGTTACTGGGAAATGGAGCGTGCTCCAAGTCAGTCACATTCCGCTTAACCTCGGGAGAATGCAGAGAAGGGATTTGTGGCGGGAGAGCAGTCTCTGGCTGGGGAATCTAACCTTTGGGAGACAATGTGGCCAGTCTGTGGCCACTCAATGGTGTCTTTGTGAGCGCTTTGCTGATCGGAAAGCCGATACATGAGATGGCAGCCTGATTTTTATTTTTTCCTCCTGTTGGATGGTGCACTTTACCCATTTCCATTTGTAACTGGATCTGATGTTCCCCTTTTTAAGGGATATTTGTACGAATTGTCTGGCTCTAATTATGACATAGGTAAAGTGCCTTTTTGGACAGAGAGATTGAGATTGCTCTTGGGAGAGGGGTCTGCAGTTGAATTGTGGTGTGGACGTCTAGAGTATTGAATAAGGAAGTGATATCACAGTCATAATACAGCTCAGGGATTTTCCTGCATATCTCATGCAGGTCTAATCAGCATAAGATGGTGAAAACTCAGAAAGAGAAGAGATTGCTCTGCCCTTTTGTCTTGTTCACCTTCTTGGAGTTTATTGATCTCAGAGTTTCACCAGATTCACGCCTGAAAGATCACATTAAATCAAGGTGAACAACTTGAGTTCATAAAGTGATCATCTGTAGCTCCCTCTCTCTGATTCTCTTCCTTTGCAACATGTCAGTAGGGAGCAGGGGCTGTGGTTTCAGAAGAGTAATTAAAAAAAAGTCCTGTCTGTCTGCACCAGTAAATACCAGGTGTCAGTAGAGATTTTAACTTACCCTACATTTGTACTTTTTGAGTAGAAAAGGAGAGCTGGGCAGTCTTAGAAGTTGAGAGAGGTGTCTTAAAGCATAATGAAAGTCAAGGAAAAGGCATTAATGTGTTGGTAAAATTACAATGTAAAAATACACAAAACTAAGCAGACTGCCCTCCACAAAACTCAATATTCTGGTGATGTTTTATTAGGGGAAGTCTTTCTCTCTTGTACCTGGGAGTCATAAGAATGGTTACAAATGAAAGGAGACCATTTGAGCCATCTAACCTAAAAGAAGCCTGAAAGAAGCCAAGCTATCAACTTCAGCAACATGGCTGGGCAGCTTGTTCCATACTCCTACCACCCTTTGTGTAAAGAAGGATCTCATCTAGCTGCTTCTTGAAAGAAGATAGGGTATCAGCTTCATCAGCAATGCTTGAGCAGCTCATTCGAAACTCCCACAACCCAAATATTCCCCCAGAACACTCTACTCTTCTCTAGAGCACGAGCAGCAGCTCCAATAAAAATGCTCCTTTTCATCTGGGTAGTTTTGGAGGCAGGGTGGGAGACAGGACACTCAGGCACGGTCCGGGAATTATTTTTTTCTCCCCCGTTTCAAACTGTGTAGACTTGGCTTTGACCCTGTGCCAGCTTTCCAGGTGGAGAGGCATGGAGGGACAGGATGGAGACAGAGGCGAGATGGATGTCCTTTTACTGTCCCCTTTCTCCTGGGCCTGCTTACCCTCCCCTCCCCGATCAAGGCTGCATGGGCCGGCTGCAGACATGCAGACTGGACCCTCTTTAGGGAGACGGGCTAACAAAGCAACTGTTTGACGTGGGGCTAGAATGGAAGCCCCAGTTTTCAAAGCACAGCCTTTTCCCTTTGAGTAACCCTAGCCTCCCGGGCGGACCTTCTGGGTTCAAGCGGCTTTTTGAAAGAGGAATAGGGGGAGAGATTGGGGTGGCGGCCTGATTCAAAGAGAAAGCACAGTTTTGTCAGAGGGAAGAAAAATTGTGCTCTACAGCTCTTTTGTAGTGGAGAGTCAAGCAAGAATGAAAGGTGAGAGAAAATAATAAAAAGAAAAGTAATAGTTGTTTTTTTAGAAAATGGCAATATGTAGCTAAAAAATAAAATAACTTGAAAGATTTAACAGTGGCTGACAAAGGAAAAGAAAATGCTATGACTGCACAGAGGGTAGTAGGTGGAGAGACATTTGTGTTAAAAGAAACCGTACATTTATTTGAGAATGATTGTTTGACTATAAGTACCACGATTCAGAAACTGCTGTAGCTAACAGGCTATGAGAAGCAAGCTTTCACGCTGGGGAAGTGACAGTGATAGGTGCTCATCATCACAGTTGTAAAATTAAACAACCAAACAAGCACGGTAGGTTCTTAGCACAATGTAGAATACTGCAAATGAGCTTTACAGACTAGTGAGGACTCACTTCATTCAGCAGAAAGTGCAGAAAGACATTGAAGTGGAGACCAACAGAATCCCTCACTTAACACAATAATGTAACACCCTGGGTATTGACTTCGACAGTGTCTGGGGAGCTCGTTCTAGACTCTTTAAGAAGTATTTGTTTAAAGAAGTGCCTCCTGTTCTCAGTTCTAAATGCATGTTCCTGTAGTTTCTGACTCTTTCCTTTGGTTTGTGTTTCACCTGTAAATTCCTCTGGGTATACTTTGTTGGAACCCTTGAGGATTCTGAATACTTGAATCAGGTCTTCACTGTAAAGATTAAAAAGATTCATTTGTTTTAACCTGTCAGTGTAGGACATTCCTATGAGCTTAGGAGTATATCTGGTTGCTCTGGAATCAGTCCAGGGGAGCAGTAGTGCCTTGTAACCCTGTAATCACAACTGAACACAATATTCTAAATTAGGTTTATTAGTGCAACGTACAATTTTAACATCCTTTGATAAAGGTTATAAACTTATGTTATAATCCTGGTATAACATCCTAACATCCAGTTTGCATTTTTGTTGCTTCCCAGCATTGTTCAGAAGGTATAAATAATTTTGTTGTAAGGAACATCATCAAGCTCGATGTTCATCATTTTGTGTGTTTAGTTTGTTTTTACTTCCTGCATGTAATATTCTACACTTCCATCCATCCATATATTTTCTCACTGCTTCATTCACGTTCTGGGTCATGGTACTGGTCCTGTCCCAGTAAGCAATGGGCACAAGGTGGAATACACCCTGGATGGGAGGCAAGTCCATTGAAGGACAGACACAGACACAAACACAGACATGTACACTAGGGGCAATTTTCCCAGAACCTAGTTAACCTACCAGCATGACTGTGGACTGTGGGAGGAAACCGGAGCACCCGAGGAAACATGACAATAAGTCCTGATGAACACAAACATGAGGGGAACATACTGACTCCATGCAGATAGCATTCCAGGTCCAGAATGGAGCCCAGGGCCCCAGTGCTGTGAGACAGCATTGCAAAGCACTCTACCACTGTGCCACCCATATTCAACACTTCTCTACATTAAGTATCAGTCCTGAATTTAATCTAAAATGTTTCATTTGTTGCTTCTGTAATCCTTGCTGTTTTCTCTAATCCTTGTTCAGAGAAAACTTTAACAAGTTATTTAAAACTTATGAAACATTTCTTCTTTCTAAATCCATGGTATCTCCTAAGATATTATTTCCAGATAGGTAATCCTCTTGTTTAGTTCCAATTATTGCTTCCATATTCTTACATGTTAGAGAAGTCAGATGTGTTGGTCTGTAATTTCCTGGGTCAGTTGTGTCACTTCTTTTGGATAAGAGTGCAAAATTGATATTTTTTCGGTCCCTGGGTATAGCCTTTCTTGAGCAACTGCCGGAAGATTTGTAGGCTTCTGTGCCTAGATCCAAGGCACAGAATAAATCAGACGTTTGACTGCTGAGACTCAACTTCAAAGTCTTCAACTTCAAATATATGCCTGTCTGCTTGTTACAGTGTTTGCTTCTTTTTCCACCATGTTGTATGTCCACTTAACAAAAGATGCATTGTAATAAATGAAAAAAGTTAGCAAGGATAAGACAGTGGCCATGTACAGCACCCACATACAGCTGGTGATGTCAGATGACAGGCATTGCAACGCTGGCTGAACTGGTGTCCCTTCCCCCAGGTACCACTGCCTGGTGACCAAGTATGGGAAGCTGGCGCCGCTGGCAGATATCGACCTGCGGCCGCGCTGCTATGCCAAGGTGGAGGTGCACTGTGAGGACAAGGTGGAGCTTGTAAGTATTCGGCTGGACCAGACGGTTGCAGAGCTCAAGAAGCAGCTGCGGACAGTGGTGCAGCTCCCCACTAACAACATGCGGCTCTACTACATCGACAAGGAAGTGGCCTGCGTCTTCGGGCCTGAGGAGATGAAGTATAGCACGCGTGCACTGCACTCCTACAGCATCCGTGATGGAGACGAGATCCTGGTGGTGCCCAAGTCCAAATGAGTGCAGGGACGTTTCTCTCCATCAATGGAGAAGTGCCAGGGTGGGGTGGGGGGTGTGTGTGTGTGCAGAGGAGCTCCCGTCATCCCATCTTCCCTTGTGCTTTCTCCACCCCAAACCCCCCAGTGTAACTGAGATGCACTGTTAGGAAATAACAGCAGCTGTGCTGACCTGCTTCTCTCCTACAAGTCTTTTTTATTTCTTCAATTTATCCATGTGGTGAACAGCACCACTCCACTCTCTGTATTTAAAGGATAACTCCCCTACAAATCCTGCACAAGCACAAGTGTGCATGAATTCTAGTTCCTTGCAGTCTCTCTTTAGTACAGCTTGTTGAAGACAGGGGGGTGTTTTTTTTGTCATAGTGATGCAATCGTTGCTCTTGCCCTAACTAGGAAGTTGGCTGCTGTAGGAAAAGGCTTTAGGGGATAGATACGGAAAGTCTAGGGGCTTCTACCAGTGCTTCTCAACCAGCCTCCAAGTCTTGGCTGATTATTGCTAATGACTGGAAGGCTATGTTCGCTCTAGAAGGTCAGCTATTTGATGTTACATGAAGAGGGGTATTGGGGAGCTACTGGAATTGTACTGCTCTGCAGGGCATTGGGCTTTTTCTACACTGAACTACATAGCACTGTACTGCTCCACACCACAGTGTGCTACGTTGTACTGTACTAGTCCAGGGTCCGAATAGTGTCCATTTGTGTATTTGAGAGAGAAATTGAGCCGCTGTCTTCTAGCCTACCACACAGATCTGGGAGTGATGTTGCTCGGATTTTAATTGGAAAATCAAGCCTTATAACATTTTAGTAAGGTGCTTTACTTGAATAAGCCCAACAACTCTGTGATTGGTTGGTGTTTGTATTCCAGTGCCGCCAGTAAGGTCCAGGCTGATCTGTCAACCCAGATATGCCGACTTCTGTGCTTTCCTCTCAGCCCTTTGCTCTACTTTCTTCTCTGCATACATTACCAAGTTAATTAATTTGTAGTTAGAGCCCACATATAAATGTGGTTATTATTTATTGATTATGCAGATATCTGTGGCCATAAGCCTTTTAAAAAAAACAACCATTGCTGCAGTTATAAGATGACCCCAGTGAAGTTTTGATCATGTTCTGCATGTTAAATCCATGTGGACTAGACCTTGCTGCAGTCTGTGTGTCCCTTTCATCTGTGTATTGAGAGTTGACAGTACAGAATGAGCAGCTGTCTTCTGCCCACAGGCTGGTTATCACTCAACTGTGAGCACACAGCTGTGTCATAATCAGGATGAGATTTTCCCTCAGATGTAAGGGAATTCAAATGAAATACAGAGAGCCAAAAGTGAAAGGGTAAAAGTGGTTTGTAATAGCTATTGAACCAAACTTCCTTGAAGTTTGGTTCTACGTTGTTAAAACATTGGAGGACGTTGATGACAAGAGTGAATCCTTTCTCTGCTTTCTTTCTTGCTGTGTATCCTACATGTCAATGGCCATTTGCTGTTAGCACGTTTCCACACTCCAGGACTGACTTCCACATTACTGAGTGTGGCCCCTCATCAGTATTATTTAACAGTGATGTAGATAAATGTTGGGTTATTTAATCAAGTTTTACATAGTGAATAAGTTAAAGATCAAGTAGTAATAATGTCCCCCACAACTTTGATCTTTTGCCTACTGTCGTCTCCAGCAGCAATCTTGTCTGTTATCAAGACTAAACTGTGGACAATGAGCAACAGGGTCTTTAATGCTTAATGAACTTCCAAGGCATAATTTCATTCATTTGGATATTTTCAATAATTAATCCAAACCTCTTTGTTTAAGATGAATACATCATTTTTACTATTTATTTTTTGTCTAGTTTTTGTTGTTTCAGGATTTTATGTTTTCAAGAATGTGCTTTAGAAAATAAATATTATTGGAGCCCTTGTGCCCCTTAAGAAGCCTACCAAAAATTCAGCTTTGAAAGAAGACAAACCATTTTATTAATCCTTGATGCCTGTAGCTTAAGCTCTTTTTGATTAAACTGTGACATATTTGGAGAGCACAGAAGTGAAGTCTGGCTACACTAGGATAAAGGAAACAGAGATGCATTTAAGACAAAGTTTAGAAGATTTAAAGGCATATTTAGACACCCTCCTTTTGTTCAGGAGAACTGTTGGTTCTAAAATAAAATAAAATAGTGAAACTCCGAAAGTGCAAAGAGGAGGTCCCTAAGATTCTAGTGAAAGGCAGAAATGTGCTCAGTTTTCATACCTCGTGTCTTATGAGACCTGTTCCTACCAGAGTCTGTCTGTCCTCATGGGGGCTTTCAGTGTGCTTGCCTTCTGGCTTGATGTGAATGAGCCTCTCAGACGTGACACAGAACTCAACCATAAGCAGCCATCGCCCTTTCCCCTGAGTTCTACAGCCAGCGCTAAGGGCCCAGTGCTCAGTGCTGAGCCTGTGCTTATTGCAGTACAGCATGGTAAAGTATTGGGAGGCGCGTTCTTGCACATGGTGGAAAACCGTGGTGAAGACGAGGGAAAACACAATGTCAGTGTGTAAGTAATGCTACAGTGTGTAAGTACTGTGCAGATTTACCATTAACTTTGTACCATTGTTCACCACAGTGGACTCGGACTATCTAAGCTAGCACAAGTGTGTACAGGGGGTGAATACGGTCTAGCCTGGAAGTCAGTGTGAGGGATTTGCACTGTCACCTGGCATTTGAGTTGGGGCTGTCTAAAACACAGATGTACACAGTGGAAGGGTGCAAATATGCAGAAAGATACAAGTGAGATTTGTTCAAATGAAGAGTCTTTATTTAAAAATGAATCTGTAGAGATGGATGTTAAAAATTAAGACCAATATGAACATTACAGGAAATGAAATGAAAATATTATGTCAAAGCCAAATGTCTTATAGAGAAAATCTTATGTAAATTATGATTATATATAGTGAGTGTAAAAAGTATTGATCCCCCATTGGACCTCTACCACATTTTGCTCTGTTACAACCTCAAATCACAACCCATTTGAACATGATTTTTTTGTATGATTAAGAAAACATACATATTGATGGGCACAATATTTTTTATTATAAAATAACATTTTATGAACTGAAAAAAACTGAACTGAAAACTCCAGCTTAGACAAATATTCACCCTCCTGAGCTTAAGCATTTAATATTTAGTTGCTCCCCCTTCTGCAGCAATTACAGCCTCAAGGCTTTTGTGGTATGTTGTAACCACGTTTTCACATTTTGCGTGTTTATTGTCCTTGTAAAATTGCTCCAGTTATTGCAGGCTCTAGTAACCGGAGACAACAGAGCTGTGGTGTACAGCAATCTTCAGTTTCTGCCACAGATTTTATTACGGGATTTAAGTCTGAATTTTTACTGGGCCACTCAAGGACTTTAACCTTCTCCTTTTTAAGCCACTCAAGGGTTGTTTTTGCTTTGTGTTTCAGTCATTTTGTTGTTGAGATATGAGTCTCTGTCCCAGTTTCAGATATTTTGCAGACTGCTCCGGGTTTTGATCTATGATCCATACTGCCCTCTATTTTGACAAGCCTACCAGTCCCTGCCGATGAAAAGCAACCACCCAACAGTATGCTACCACCACTGTGCTTCATAGTGAAGATGGGGTTTTGTAAGTGATGAGCAGTGCTCTTTTTTTCACCAGACAAAGCTTGGCATTAAGGCTAGATAACTCAATTTCTGTCTCATCAGACCACAATTCTTTCTAATTTGGTTCAGAGGTTCCTACATGTCTTTTTACATATTCAAGAGGGGACTTCATGTGAGCTTTTTTCAAATATGACTCTCCCCTCACCCCTACTGCCCAGATTTGAGGAGCACCTGAACTATTGTTGACTCAGTCAGTTTGTAGGTCTTGGAGGGTTGTTTTTGGCCTCTTGACTGCTTCTCTGGCCAGTGTTCTTCTTTCCCGGTTGCCGAGCTCTGGAGGACGAACTGGTCATTGATGATTCTTAGTAGTTTTATGTGTCTTCACTTCCTGATATTGATTTAACAGTGTTCCATGGAATACTCAGTGATTTTGAAATCTTGACTGACTTTTGTCTGTACACAACCATGTCCCTTAGTTGTTGCAGAAGCTCTATTGTCTTCATATTACTTTGTATGCAATGTCCAATGGTGGGAACTCACACAGACAGGTGTGTTCAATTTGAATGGTTAACCAATATTATTGCACACAGGTGGATTCCAATTCACATTCTGTGTAAATTCTGAAGGCAGTAGGTTGAGGCAGAGCTTACTAAGGAGTTAACACTCCAATGCTAAGGGGGTGAACATTTTTGCAGTGAAGATTTTTAGGGTTTTTATTTTTAATTTATATTTTAGATCCAAGCTTTTAAACACATTGATATTGTAGAGGATGTTGTATGGATCAAAAGGAAAAATAAATACATCTATTGAGTTTTCAGGTTGTAACACAGTAAAATGTGTCAAATTGTAATGCACAATCAGGGGAATCATTGGGGTTATGCATATTCAAACTGCACCTTTCCATAGGGACTTTTCTTTTTGGAGTTTTTATGTTGATTTCAGTGGTGAGGCTGACAACGACCAGAGAGCCATGGAAACAGAGCATGTCATTTCTGTCTCTCCTGGACTGAAACTGGGGAGTTTATATCACCAGATAGCACAGATTGTTTTATTTCTCACTCCTCTTTTGTCTGTATGTATTTTAGTATCCTTTGATTTTCTTGCTTGATTCTTTTTCACCTTTCCAAGTCAGCCTTTTGCTAATGACTTTTCAGAAAGTTTCAACAAGCCATACTGCACAAGTGGGCTTCAGGTGGCCTTCTCATTGTCTTCTTTTGTGGGAATAGTTAAGCTGCGAGGTTGGTGACAGCCTTTGTAGAGAAGGAACGTAACGGAGTCTCTCAGGTCGTGTGTAGAGGTTACAAAAACAAGTTGTTAGTGTGGATGCCTGTGTGTTGGCAGAAAACGGATAGCCCTTGGGTTCTTGCAGTTTTATAGATCATAGATCTGGAACAAGGAAATTTGCAGTTCTGCAACATGTAGTTGATAGCACCCAGACCAATCTACCACTGAAAACAGTTGTACTTACAAATTCCTGGAGCAATACCAATTACAGGTGAGTGTGTGAACAAGCAGGGCTAGGTTTGGAATAAGAAGAAGGAAAAGAGGCATTTTGTATTCGCGCCCTCTGCCCCTTTTGCTAAAAAGTTTAAAGGCATTTTTTTGTTCTGTGCTATTTTTACTTTCTGTCTTTATGTTCATTAAAACTCATTGTTTTCCAGCTATCAGACTCCAGGAGCTTCCTGCACCACACTTGAGTGGTCCTGTCCCTTTAAAATCGGAGACCATGCAAATCAAACACTTGAACATTACTTTGTGTTGCCTCTGCTTGTCCTTTAAGTTTGAGCTGTATAACTCTATATGATAAAACTGATGTACATTCCTTCTGTTCTTTCTTAAGACAGGTGTTAATATTACATAAAGGACAAATGAGTGACCCTCTTGAGTACACATGGGGCTGGCACACTGATGTCTGTTGTAGAGTTGATCATTCTGCCTTTTTATTCCAAATCCTCATTATCAGTCTGCCTCTGCTACATAGTAAGGCAGTTGATAGTAAAAGAAGTTCTTACATTTTGGTTCGAGTGCTTTTAATTCAATGTTCTCTGACTGTGTGCAAGCGGTATTGGTGTATTCTGTTCAGGTACAGAATAGGTATGAAGAGCTCTGCATAAAAATCAGGAAAATAAAGTTACAGTAAAAAGAGTCCATATGGTGTGAATGGCATGGCATGGTTTGATGTAGCATGGGCTAATGAGTGATTAGTTAGATGCATTGATGCAGTCTCCTTCTTTGTCTTAGTATTGAAGCAACATAGAAAAACAATCTTGAGATCATCTTGCAGTCGTCAATCAGTTGCTTTTTTCATGCTTTGAATTAGCACTAAAAGACATGCAGATTGTTGTACTTTCATATCTTACATAGAAGGACATCAATGGCTTCATAATAGGATTGACTGTGCTTTTCTCAAGCACAAAGACTAACAGACAGACAGCCAGGAGCTTTGGACTTTTACAACTGCAATAGGAATACTGCACTGATCTTCACACAGTCTGCATGTCAGCCAGGCAGCGTCGGGGCCAATAGGCTTTCTACCTTTGTAGGGAAAAATATATTTAAAGGTATATAAATCTATATAGAAAGAAAAAGAATTATATATGTTTATGATGTCAGTGTTGAAGTGTTTCTGGTTTGAGGTTCTGTTATGAAGGAGTGATGTTTGGAATGAGAAGCAGAGGGCTGAAGAATCTTAATTCAGTCATTCCAGACTCCACAGCACTGAGTACAGCCTGGTCGCATTACTAATTTGCTGTAGTACTATGTAATGGATTTTCTTAGTGAAAGCAGCAAAGTTAGTTACACACTATACAAGAAATTTACACACTGTTGATTCCAGTGCTGTAAAATTTGTCCCAGACTCAGAGGGAAGTCCCAGAATACAACCACTAGATTGCATTTTGTACAGTATTTAGCCAAAGAACGTATTTAATTCAGAAGATATAAAAACATCTCTTAATGTATTGCACAAACAAATGGATTTTCCTGTGTATTCTGGTTTTTCCACCAAGCTCTGCAATATCCAGGGCTTAGTGGAATCATGGATTGCCCATTCCCCACGCCCTCAGGGGGTGCAGTGGAGGGGCAGGGAGACAGGAATTTCAGAATCCATGGCATATTCTGGAGTTATTCTGTCACTCAGTGATGCACCCCAGCTGCAGACAATACCATGAGAGCAGCTTCTGAATTCTGGGGCAGGAGCCAGCCTGTGTGTGGAGCCTTGCTGTGAGTTCCAGGGTGTGCTCAGCCAGAAGAGTCCTGCTCCCCTTCCTGTCTCTCAACTGTCTCTTTTGTCAACTATTGGTTTATTAAACTTTCAGAGTTTGATGATTTTAAAGACCTTGCCTCTGTGTTTATTTCAAGTTAACCCTACCTTTCAAAGCTTGACATAAATAAAATGTTAGAGCTAGAGGCTATTGCATTAGCTTGATCACTGTTGCAGAGTTTTCCCATTATAGTCAATGTTAAGGATATACTGACAAGACAGAAGGTTTTAGGGAGGATTGAAGGAACATTTTAAATGATAACTCACAAGAAAAGTAAAGGTGTTTCAAGATGTTTCCCTTTTCACAAATTCCAGTGTCTCCAGTGTCTTCCAGTGCAACAGGTGCCCTGATATGGCCAGAGACAAAGTTCACAAGTAGCCCTTCCCAATCGCAATTACTTTTAACACGGTTTTTGCACCCTTTTGCACTACAAAGACTGAAGATTGCACCCATGAAAAATAACAATGTGCAAGTGGAATTTGTATAATTGATTTATTGATGGTGAATAGCAGTAACAATTTACACTGGTCTATCCATTCTCAGTGGAGCTATCACAGACGTGACAGATACTCCACGAAATAAAGTATAATTCTGAGTCTCCATGCTGGAAGTCATCAGTCTCAAGCAATAAATGACCCTCTCTATAATATGTAAGACGCTCTAGATAAGGATTTCTGGATTACACACCAGTGGTTCCACACCACCTGTCTGTATTCTTCACACATTAAACAGGCTCCATTGGACTGATGATCTCTGCAGTCCAGCACCTAAAGCAGTGCAGGGTAGGTGTGGACTCAGTGGCTGGTGGCCATGTTCTGATATAAGCCCACGGTCTGAGGGGTCTTATACAGTGTGTTATGTTCCAAGGCTATGCAGGAGTAAAGTGCCTAGCCAGTCTGTATTTTGATACCCTCCGATGCTGCTGAGCTGGAGCCAGAACAAGGAGAGCTGAAGAGAGTTCATTGTACACTGAAGTGCAGGAGCCTGGAAGAAGGTCTTGGGTTGCGCAGGGCAACCTGTACTCTGGAAGAGACGAGACAAGAAGAGCTGACTGCTGCCACGAGGCAAACTGCTAGAAAGAGGGAGGTCAGCAGTCAGAAAGGGAGAATAGCAAGCAGGGATTAAATTACTGCCGGCCTGAACCTGACCCAGCTGAAACCCAAAGCACTTGAGTCTCTCCTGTCCTGAAGGACAATCCACATCCCAACCTGCCCTTCTGACACCAGGAGACACTTTGACCACGGGATCCCTCTCATTCTACCTTTATGCTTGTGAGGAAGAGTAAAACTGCAGACCCCGCAGTTTCACTCAATTTCACAAGAACACCGCAGTAAATTTGCATGTGTTCAGATAAAGCTCATTGCAATCATTCTGGATGAAAAATGCCTAAAGAACTGCAAGCAGTTGTTAATATTTTTTCCCATGATTTACCGTGTTTATCACAGAGTTTTGGCATGCTCTTCCATGGTTTGTCCCCTAAATCTTTATGCTTTAATGTGCTTTTGTTGTGACTTCTTCGTGGTGTGTTACACTTATTTTTACCTTTGTGTGTAGTTGTAAACTAATGAGGGATGAGGTTCATTTCAGATTTCAGTCATTGAGCAAGATGACTCTGCCAGTATTTCCTGGAATGAACGGCCTAGTGTGGAGCACCCCAAGGGACACTCTTCCTTTTCCCAGTCAGGGCACTTAGGTTTTTCAGAAGTTGCAGGTGCAGAAGAATCTCTCTTTCAGAGCCCTGCCCTGTAGTGTGTTTTGTCAGGGCCAAGGTGACCAGAGTGCTAAAACAGCTTCACACACTCAGCACTCACCTCTCCTGTTACACCTACTGTCCTTCTAACAAAGACCCCTCAGCCTGTATCTCTTACCAGCCTTATCTGCAAGGATTCACCTACAGATTTCCACGAAAATTGATGCAATCACACAGTAATCTATGGAAATGAGTCCTTTTCTCCCCTCTGTATAGCAAAGGAGACAAGCTTAATTAAAAAAACAGAAAAGTAAGAGAGAGCACATGGTCTGTTCTAAAGTGACTCATTTTAATTCTGTAACCCTAGCTGGGTTTAGAGAAAGAGGTAGGTTTTATTTCTTTCTGAATGTTTGTGTGTGTCTTGTATTCTGTATCAGATGTTTTCACAAGAAAGATTTTGCACTGAAATTTGTGTTGGGACAGGGTGTGATCTCAGGTCAAAATCCAAAATGCTGACATTTCTCTCAGAAACCATCGTCTTTGTTGAAAGTTTTAGCTTCCAACCAGGGATGAAAACATCTCTGGTTTCAACATTTTGGAGTTCACAGGACCCCCCCTTTTCTGCCCTGCTCTCTCTCCATCTCTTTCGCTCTCTTCACACACACCCCCCTCAACAAAAACTCCGCCCCCCCCCCCCAAACGAGCAAATCTCAGGTTAAGCTAACCACTGCACCCCCTCCCAAAAAAAAAATTGGTTCTGCACCACTATCAAAGAACTCATCGCAGCCTCACAGTTGAGCTGAAGAAGTTTTGTCTCCTGGATGCCTGGATTTGAGGATTCCCCCATTTCTAAGTTATCTTCAGACTGGAATTGAATGCTCCTGTACCTAGCAGTACCTCAAGAGCAGTGGCAGGAGTGGCTTGCTGAGATCTGGAGGTACCTGTTGCTTGTGTTATAAGTGGGGAAGCCGTGCAGTTGGATGGCAATATCAGGAGACTGGTGAGAGCTGTGCTGTTCTGTGCGCCTTCAGCCGCAGGTGAGTGAGAAAGTTCTCCTCCGGTCTGTAAACCCTGTTCCTTCTGTACCCCTTTTCTCTTTGCTCAATTTTTTTTTGCTGTATTGAATTGTGTGAGGCACATTCGCACCATTTATCTGAAGTACATGCTTCATGTGCATATTCCACTTCACTGAGCACCCGTGGCCAGGTGTGTTAAACACCTGCAATTAAATTTCACAGAGTTTTTCCCTTCTGGAGTTTCAAAATGTCACACAGAGAGGTTGAACTTAACTCTCTAGAATAAAGGAAGAATGATCCCTAACAAATACTTAAATTAATTAATTCTAGGGACTAATAGTTTAAATCTGACATGTTTTTGGCATCTGTCTTCTTTTTTTTAAATCAGTTATGCAGTACTGCAAAAAGTGTTTTACTCATCAATATCTGAAGAGATGCCAGAAGATGCTTTCTCCTGTGCCAGTCTGTGGCCACAGCTTCTGCAATCATAGTGCTAGTCCACAATAGGACATTCTGGATATATAGTATAGGAAAAGAGGAAAATTAAACTGCAGGAATTGTTCTGTTTGATGCTGTCCTCTCCTGAGGACACTGTGTACCTTGTGCAGAGTTTGCTGAGTGTGGTGTGGAGCTGGGGCACAGTTAAGCAACAGTGGGGTGAACAGCCCCACTCAAAAGAACTCTGAGAGATAAACACTGTCTTGGATCTAGTAATTGCAGAGATTCTGCATTGCATCCCTGATAGTTTATGACACACAGTATACAGTTTTCTGAAGATGGCCTTTGTCCACACTGGGAGTTTAATTTGTATAAATATTGTATAGATTTTAAAATATGATTACACTGAATACCCTAATGTTTTTCTGCCACCTCTTTGATTTCACACCTGAAAACATTTTCTTTTCCCATTTGTAATTCTGTGCCTGCTCATATAATCTTTGTCTTGGATAAACCTCTGCTCCAGGAGTCACAGGTGCCGCCTGAGGTGTGCTGTGAGCCACTGATTTGGAGCCTCGGGAGAAAGTAATGTGAGCTTATTGTACTTCAGGCATAATGGAAGCTTTTTAGAACTCAGTAACCAGTTGCTACATCAGGAAAACTGGCCTGGAGAGAAATCAGGGTATTTAGAAGAGTGCTCTGTACTACCTTCCTTCCCTCCCTCTCTCTCATCATTCCTCTGTTTTTGAGTCTCACTCCTGTTCTTCTTTTCTTTTTTTTAAATGCCTCCCAAGTTTACAAACAGCACGGAATTCTGAAAAAAGTTTGGAACAAACAGGTCTGCAATAGTGTTTCAATATAGTTTATTGTTTAGGCTGCATTTGTTATTCCAGATATATAGAAGCCAACAGTAACAGAAACACTGGTGGGGCCAATGTTGGCAGTTAGTTTGATGGCTGGTTGTTTGGCAGTGTCTCTCTCTCTCTCTCCCACTAGGATGGTGAAGCAAGGAACTCCAGTCATTCTCATCCATCTTATCGTTATCCTGGCTCCTAGAGCAGGTGAGCACACAGCTGAACCTAGTGGTCCAAAACACAAAGCTTCATGGTTCTGTGTAACTCCAGAGCAATGGTCTTGAAGCACACACATAAGACTATTAAACTTAAACTAGAAGACCTCATTAGATCCATCTCGCTCTTGTAGCTGCTAGTCACTAATTCATCTGAGGCTCTCATCCAATCTTTTCTTGAAAGAAGCCAGGCTATCGATGTCAGCATAGCCAAGCAGCTTGTTCCATATTCCAGGTGTTTTGAATTTTCAGATGAGCTTTTTGAAGTATCATTGCAATTTACTTTGTGTTAACAGCTTGGTTGTTAATGCATCTGGGTTTCACTATTGCCAGTTTGAAAACTGAAAATCTGCTGGTTTTGGTACAGAACAAGGGCAATTTTTGTGACTGTGTCATGTGAAGGGTGGATATTGGGTTGCGATCAGGAAGTGAGTACTCAGATGAGACAACTGTTGAAATAATTTTCCATTCATAAAAAAGGGAACAACAGTAAAATAGACAGTAAAATTATAATACATAAATACTCCTTACACTAATATAGCGCTTTTCTGGACACTTCCCTCAAAGTGCTCTACCACAAATGTGTAGCTCCTATCTGGATGATGCAATAGCAGTCAGATTGCATAGATGGGGATTATGAGGACTCCATGATTAGTAAAGACCAGGACACTGGGGTTAACACCCCTACTCTTTTTGAGAAAATCCCTGGTATTTTTAATGACCGTAGAGTCAGGACCTTGTTTTTGCTTGTCATCTGAAGGATTTTTTGCAGTATATAATGACCCCATCACTATATTGGGGCATTAGGACCCACACAGACTGCAGGGTGAGCACCCTGTACTGGGCCCACTAACACCTCTTCCAGCAGCAACTTTAGTTTTTCCCAGGAGTCTCCCATCCATTTACTGACCGGGCTCACACCTGCTGAGCTTTACTGTGCTGCCAGTTGCGAGTTTCAGGATGATATAACTGCTAGCAAAAGGTGCAGCTCAAGGAGTATCTAAAATACCTGTTAGTATTCCACTTCCGTTGATGGACATTTGTGATCGAGGCTGTCGAGGCCACTTGTCATCTCTCTGTTGGAGGGTTAAATGGACTGAACAACTGCTCAGTGTCCAGTCAGGTAGGACTTCATTTTTACTTTCATGATTGTTTTGGAGTGAATGAAAGGATATTCCGAAAACTCTAAAAAGAAAAGGTAATCTGATCTGATCTGATCTATAAGAGATGTGAGTCTAACTATTCCAACACAGCTTCTGAAAAGAATTCTCACTGCTAAATTAAGTAAATGAACTCAATGATCTCGCACTTTATGGAATTCCCTGGAATGAGACTATTTTTAATCCGTTCCCTATCCCACAGCAGCAGGGCCAGCCAGGGCTTTTTTGGGGGCCTTAGGCAAGATCTTGGAAAAAAGCCCCTCCAGATCACAATTTGTGCACATACTACTATTATCTCCTCCCACCTCAACACCTTTTTTACTATTTAGAACAATAAAATTTTACTTGTTACTACTTAAACTAAAATTAAAATACTAGTTACAAGTTTCTAGTTATATAATCAATTTATGAATCAGCTTTGAAGAACACATAATACATTACAAACAAGAACAAGGAGTACAAATTTTACAGAGATAATGTATTTTTACAGTGAAACGTGAATCTACTGACTTCTAGTAAAACCTCAAATAGACAACGTGTCTTGCTAGAAAATGTCTATCATTTACTAGTTACATGGATCTAATCGACTCAAAACCAAATTAAATACAAATGCAAAACTACAATGACTTGAACTGGCACATTTCTGTCCTACTGTTTATACTGCACTTCTTTTTTGAGTGACCTATGGGTACGTCCTTTTGGAGGATGGTGTGCGTTTGCCATCTGCAACTACATGATTTTAATTCTAAACCATTATAAAATAGTTTGTGTCGCAAGTAAAGCGTAACTTGCAACAGTTTATTACATGTTGATGTACTAAAAGGTAAATAAAACATCACAACATTCAACACTTTCTGAAAAAAAAAGAACAGCATTTGCTTTAGCAGCAGCTGAAATCATATGATTTTGTCATCTTCAGAGAAGATGAATCATTTACTACATCATCAGTGAAATCAACTATAAACTACTCTTTCATTCATAACTAATAATATTAAACTAATAATTTCTAATAGTCTTTAACAGCCAAGATGAGAACAGCAGCAACAGAACGAGCCACTGGAGGGAAGTCTTGACACATTTGAACATGCTGATTAAAAACAATGTTGTGTTGCACTGTGGGGCCCCTGGTGGCTTCGGGGCCCTAAGTAGCTGCCTAGTTTGCCTAAACCAAGGGCCAGGTTGTAAGAAGCTCACTCAGATGTTTTTTTCCAGGAAAATTGTGCTCTTGTAGAAAGGTCAAGACAGATCTCAAAGTGTTGAAACTGAAGGATATGAATTAAATAATTAGGAAGGAAGCAATAAGAAAACACTGACACTCTTTGCAATGTGAGACTATTATGAATTGTTAGGCCTAGAAGATGCTTTTTCATTCTTGAAGGTGTGACAAGCCTCACTTTCTTTCTCTTTCCTTGTTTCCTCGTGTCTCTGCTCAGTCTTCTCTCAGGGCATCTTGTACCCTTTTGGCCAGGCCCACCGTGACTCTGAGACCCCTAAGATGGATGATGGCAGCTCTCCTGAGGTTCCTCTCCTCATCCAGTTCATCTTCTTCAACATGCCCTACCGCTCCATATTTGTATGTACCAGTGCTCACCTCTTTTGACTTTGTAGTCCTTTTTCTTAGGTAATGTCTTCAGCCACTCTGCTGCGGTGTTGTACTGATGGGTTCCCATCTGACTCTGCAGGTCAACAACAATGGGGTGATCTCCTTCAACGTGCAGGTCAGCCAGTTCACGCCCGAGGCCTTCCCCTTGACTGACAGCCGTTCCTTCATCGCCCCCTTCTGGGCTGATGTGCACAATGGCATCAGGGGAGACGTGTACTACCGCGAGACCACTGAGCCGGACATCCTGCACAGAGCAACGCAGGACATCCGCAAGTACTTCAAGAACATGGCATCCTTCACGGCCACTTGGGTCTTCATCGCCACCTGGCACCAGGTCACCTTCTATGGCGGCAGCCAGACCACGCCGGTAAAGCTCTTCCAGGACCCGCACCCTCTGCTTCATGGCCTGTCAGAGAAGTTTCCTGTGCCTACCTTTGGGAGAGGCAGAGCTGCAGCACAGTACAGGGAAGGCATGTTGGAAAGAACAAGTCAGAGAGAGACAGGATGACCCTGGATCCTAGTTAGTCATGGTAGAGGCCCAGTAAACTACTACAGGGAGTTCTTTGTTTGCACCTGCTTGTTACCTTTCTACCTCTGTTGTGTTGTGTGTCCAGTAACTTGACTTCATCTCTGGAGCACAGGTCACTCACTAGCCTGGCTGACTTAGCCCTTGTCTCCATGTCCCCACACAGGTGAACACTTTCCAAGCTGTGCTCATTTCGGATGGTGTCTTCTTTTTCGCCATGTTCAACTATGGGGATATCTCCTGGACCACTGGCACTGCCAGCGGTGGTGACCCGCTCACTGGGCTGGGGGGCACAGCAGCTCAGGTAACTGGGGGCTGGTGGGCTGCTCAATTCCAAAAGCAGACACCTCTAGGTCAGGGCTTTCCAATACTGCTCCTAGGGACGCACATATCTGCTGGGTTTCTTTTCACCAGAGCACTAAATTTAATAATTGAACCCTTAAAGGATCTAAAAGTAGGTTTAATTTAAACTAAACTTTCCTAAAAGTGCAGGCTTTGTTTTACATAGAATGTCCACTTTAAGTACAAAAAAACTTGCAAAGGATATAATAATAAGTCAAGAGCTCAGCTGCAATGAAAGCCAGCAGGTATAGGGGTGCCCAAGTCCAGGACAGGGAACCCCTGCTTTAAATGTTTAACAGCACCCAACTGTTCATTACATTGAAATCGAACATTTAATTTAATTTAAACAGTCAACACTGGTTAAGGATTCGATATTAATTAGGGAACTGGTATTGATTGCTAATCAGAAAAAGAATATTGAAACATCAGGAGTGAATCTAAGTGTGTTTTTTCAAAAAGTCTTGTACATCATGGTACATCATCTGTCAATAACCAGATACCCATTCCTTAAAAATTCTGCCATGCTCCACTCACATCTTAAAATAGATGCCAGTCCCGGTGCTCAATGTGTAGCTGTCTGTTACTGTGTGACATTGAGACAGGCTCTCTTTCTTCCCCCTTTTATCTCATCTTCAGTCAGGCTTCAATGGTGGAGATGTCAACCACTTCTTCAACCTGCCAGGCTCACGCTCCAACGATGTCGTCAACATTGAACAGACCACCAACGTCAACCAGCCCGGCCGCTGGCTCTTCCGCATCGATGGCGAACAGATTGATCCGGCCAATGGTTGCAGCCTCAATGGTAGCATCACACATCTCTCTTGCTCTCGCTCTCTGTCTCCGCCAATCCATGTCTCTTTAGGAAATCAGAAGGAGCTTTAATTCAGTTCAATGGAGCTCAATATATACAGAAGAGCTTCTCTGGCCTGATTACCAGTCAACACAATCAGTCCTTGACCGACAGACATGATAAATTATCTGTGTACAGACTGAGATACTAGTATCTCAGTACAGATATTACAGTAACCTGATATTATAGAGTTATTTCTCAAAGCACTATGCAATTCATAAAAATAACACTTGACAATAAAATTTTTTTTTAAAAATTATAAAGATGAAGATATAGAAGATAAAACAATCAGAAAATCAGCTCTTGAACAGAAAGTTTTCTATCCAGATTTAAATGAACCTAATGTGACTGAGCTACCTTTGGGGTCACTCTCACCCACAGACTTCAAGTAAACACTAAACCAGATGCACGAAGGTCAAAGCAAGGGGAGTAAACAAATACTGAACACATTGCAGGACATGACATTACAGACAAGTGCAGGTAGAAAAGATTTAATCACAGCTGAAAATCAGATACAAATTTGGACATTTTTTCCTCTGCAAGATGTTTGCTGGCAGGACTTGCTCCGAGAGTTGTATGGTTGTTGTTGAGAAGTAAAAATACTTAAGAGAAGAAACATTTATGCTTAAACTTTGAAGATCAACTGAAATTCATTGAGGCATTTTGGTGGTAAAATGCAGTAAAGCAGCTGGATGCAATCATTGGTTAATTCTTCTGATTTCTGATTCTGAGTAATTTTTCTGAAGACTGCGGCAGCTGGTGACACCCCTCTCTGTTGTGGTCTGTGCCAGGGAGGTTCTATCGGCGTGGGGAGGTATTCTGGCTGTCGGAGCAGTGCTCTCAGAAGTGCCGCTGCCTGGACCTAGAGAATGAGATTGTGTGCCAGGAGCTGCCCTGTGGGCCACTGCAGACCTGTGAGCTTCAGGAGGGCACGTACCACTGCCAGCCCACCCGCACCAGCACCTGCGTGGTGTTTGGTGACCCCCACTACCACACCTTCGATGGCTTCCTCTACCACTTCCAGGGCACCTGCTCCTACCTGCTGGCTAGGCCCTGCTGGGACATCCCCGGCCTGCCCTCCTTCAGTGTGGAGGCCAAGAATGAAAACCGTGTGGGCACCTCAGTTTCCTGGCTGCGTGATGTGCGGGTGGAGGTGTATGGGCACCGCGTCACGCTACCCAAGGGCAGCCTGGGCACTGTACAGGTGAGATAGCTGGCATGATGCTGCTAAACTACAGCTCACTGATGACACCTTTATGGCACCTATGCTCATAAAGCAGAGCAAAGTGTAGGGAGAAATGATGGGAAGAGTAGTGTACAGAGGCAAACCCTTAGGAAATCCTTAGGGATTACTGAATCACAGGGGTGCCTGAGAGGCAGATATTCTTTATCATGTGCAAAATGTCAACAATCCCACCCTGACCTGTCCCCTCCGTTCCCTCCTTCAGGTGGACGGCCTAGTGAAAACTCTGCCAGTGCAGCTGCAGCTTGGTGCTGTGCGGGTGTACCAGTCTGGTGTGGCGGTTGCCCTGGAGACAGACTTCGGGCTGCTGGTGACCTACGATGGACAGCACTATGCCTCCATATCCCTGCCCAGCTCCTACTTCAACAACACCTGCGGCCTCTGTGGGAACTACAATGATGACCCTGCAGATGACCCTGTGCTGCCCAATGGTTCGCTGGCAGAAAGTGTGGTAGAGCTGGGTGGCGGCTGGCAGGTGGAGGATGCAGACTGGCGCTGCTCAGATGGCTGTGCCCAGAACTGCAGCCTCTGTGATGCTGCCACTGAGTCCTTCTACTTTCGACCGGACTACTGCGGCATCATCAACAAGACGGATGGGCCCTTCCGGGACTGCCGGACCGTGGTGGACCCCACTGCCTTTGTCTACAGCTGTGTCTACGACATGTGCAGCAACCGCGACAACATCACCACACTCTGCCAGGCCATCCAGGCCTATGCTCTGGCCTGCCAGGCCCTGGGTGTTACCATCCGCTCCTGGAGGTCCCGTACCTTTTGTGGTAAGTGGCCCCTCCTGCTCTCTCTGTATTACTGATTAAAATTGAACTCATCTGCTCCCTGCGGATGCAGTTCAATTAGCAGTTAAATAGCAGTCTCTGCAGGTGCTGATGCTGACAGCTAGGCTCTTGTGCCAGCAGAAAGGTCATTGCCTTGGTACTGACTGTCTTGCTGTGGCCTGTTTTTGTTCATGAAGTCAGAGATCTTTATCTTTCTTGTGTCATCTTTCACAACAGCTCTGTCCTGCCCAGAGTTCAGCCACTACCAGGTGTGCACCAGCAGCTGCCCCCCGTCCTGTTCCGACCTGACGTCCCACCTGTACTGTGCCCATCCCTGCACCGAGGGCTGCCAGTGCGACGAGGGCTACGTGCTCAGCGGCAGCCGTTGCGTGCCACTGCACGAGTGTGGCTGTGAGCGGGATGGACTGTACTACCCCTTGAATGAGTCCTTCTGGGCTGGGCCAGCGGGGGACTGCTCACAGCGGTGTGTGTGCGGGGCCCAGGGGGAGATCTCCTGCTTCAATGACTCTTGTGGTGAAGGCGAGGTGTGCACAGCAGAGCTGGGGCGGCTGGGCTGCTACCCTCGCCGGGAGGGTGTCTGCTCTGTGGCACAGAGCCAGGTGATCGCTACCTTTGACGGTGCTACCCTCTCCTTCCCTGACGAAAATTCCTACTTTCTGCTGAAGCCATGTGGAGCTGGGGGGATCAATGTTTCCGCGCCAGAGGTAAAGATCGGGCGCCGGTTGGGGAGCAAGGGTCCATCCTGGGTCAGGCCAGTGGTGGCCAGATTGGCAGATCTGGAGGTGCAGCTGGGAGGTACCGACTTTGATACTGTAAAGGTATGTGTCCCATTGAACAAGATCTTCCTGGGTGAAAATAAGACAGTTCAGGGCCAGTGAGGTCATCCCTAATGAGGACTTGAAAACAAATTCAAACTTAAACTTGCATTAAATCGTTTAAAAGTATTCAAAACGTTCTGTACAGTACACTCATACCCCAGTACCCAAACCTAATTCATTCCTGAAAATCTGTTCGGGAGGTGGAAGATGGAAAATAAAGATTCCAATATTTCTTATTGCACCCCGTTCGGAACCACAGACAAGTTCACGCAAAAACCAACATGTAATACCATTCTAGCAAGCTTAGTGAACAACACAATTCTACTCAAATAAGCCAACTATAGCTATAAAATAATTAATGTTATCATATTTACATTTTTCATTCTTTTGTAATAGATCGCTGTCCAAGCGATCGGCTAGAACGATGTACATACTGTTGTTGACTATTACGCAAAAATATATATATTTCTCTTCCTTAAGACCCTATAATGAACAGCAACTTCAAACAAACACAAAAAAAAAACCACATTGAAAATGAGAGCAGAAGCTTTCGCTGTGATCTTAAAAGCTCCGTGAAGTTGGGCCCCCTACAGACAGTACAAACAATGAAACCCATCTCATTCGTTAGTGCTACGTTGGTGCAGTTGAAAGTAGCTTTTGTGCGGCTTTCGTTTCCGAGACATAGCGCCTTGTTTTTTTGGGGGTCGTGACGTCACTCAGCCCCCCTACAACGTCGTAGGGGAACAGGACCGGTCTCATTCTTTAGTATGCTGCGTGTTGCTAGTGCTGCGTTTGTGTAATTGAAAGTAACAGAGCGGTCACCTGGCTCTGCTGACAGCGTCTTTTACCGCATTGCCTTGCGCCCGCTCAGAAACAGCGGCGCTGAATTCAAATGTTTGCAGAAGATTCTCGGCCAAAATCGGTCTCTTTCGAATTTCAAAGTTTGTATTAGCGAAATTTCGTTCTTAACGATTTACAAGGTACCAATTCTTCATGTTCGGATCAGCGAAAATTCGTATACGAAAGCTTGTGTTCTAATTTTCAAATTGTTTTTGTGTTTGTTTTGTAGTTGCTGTTCATCAATGGCCCTAAGGAAGAGTTTGTTTCACGTATTTTATTTAATTCTGACTTGGTTTTTTTATTTTTCTTAGCAATTTTAGCTTAATAGTCGACAACAGTATACACGTCGTTCTAGCGGTTCGCTTGCAAAAAAATCTTAATATGACATCATTAATTATTTTACAGTTATAGTTGGCTTATTTGAGTAGAACTGCGTTGTTTATGAAGCTTGCTATAATGGTCTGAGGAGGCTGAAGATGGCTTCTTATTCGCGTTTTTCGTTCCACCTTAAATGCGGCTGCTGTGATGTTAAATCGCCTTTCGCCAGTAGATGACTCTCTACAGTCATTTTTAAATACTAATCCGGATGGATTACTGTGCATATCCTCAGTAAAGGGGAATATGTAAGTAGTGACTGTCCAAATTGCATTTTTGTATGAAACACATTTCAGAAAATCGAAAAGTCTTAAAATCTTGCATTTTGCAAGAAATTTTAATATAGCAGTTTTAAATGGGAGGGAGGGCCATAGCAATACAGCAGAAAGTGCAATCACCTTTTCCCAATGTATTCTGATATGCCATGTTCGGAGGGTCATATTTAAAAAATGGTACAGTAAAATTTCTTGTAATTCAGGATTTTGATAGTCTGTTACATTGTCTCTCACACCTCGGTGTCAGAATTGTGAGACGTTTTTATAATCAGGGGGGAGGGCCATAGTAATAAGAAGAATAACTATGCTGCACATAGAGGTGGATGCTGCACATTGGTGGTGGTGGAGGGGATCCCCATTACCTGTAAAGTGCTTTGAGTGGAATGTCCAGAAAAGCGCTATATAAGTGTAAGCAATTATTATTATTATTAAGAAAGTGCAATCAGTTTTTCCCAGAGTAAGTTCATGTTATTGTGAGTTTTTGTTATTTGCGATTTTTAAAAATATATTCAATACCAAAATACAATTTGGACAGTCGCTGTTTATTTGGATATTCCCTTTCACTGGATGTCTACAGAATTCCATCCGGATTAGTATTGACCAAAGAGAGTTATATACAGGCAAAACATCACTGCAGCAGCATTTAAGGTGGAATGAAAAGGGCGAATATGAAGCTAACTACAGCCTCTTAATGGTCTGTATGGTATTATATGTTACTTAGAGTGAAGTTGTCTTCGGTTCAGAACGGGGTGGAATTTTTCCCATAAGAAATAACGTAATTTGTATTTTCGATTTAGAATCTCCCACTTTCCGAACAGATTTTCAGGAATGAATTAGGTTTGGATAATAGGGTATGAGTGTATATGTAATCAGTGTTTTGTCTGGTGAAAAGCATGGAAATTAACACCCCCATGTCCATTAACATTTCTAATTTTTGAACATTTGATTCATTTAACATTTGTGTGTTTTTCAAGAACAGAACTGCAAAGTTTAAGGTGGAATAGCTGGCTGACTTATTAATGAGTGAGCTGTTATAGAAAAGGGCTAAAACACAGAAAGCAAGTTAAGGAAAATGCAGATGCATAGAGGCCTGATTCTAAGGGCTGTGTGTCACTCTGGGTGTTTTGTGCAGCTGAACGGAGATGCAGTCGTCATGCCATACGTTCACCCTCTGGACACATTGCTGATCTACCGGGCCCCAGGCAATGCCACTGTTGTGGAGTGGAGCGGGGTGCTAACAGTGCGCTACACCCGGCAGGGCCTGCTTAACGTCACACTCTCCACGCTCTTCTACAATGCCACCTGCGGGCTGTGTGGGTACTTCAACGGCAATGCCTCTGACGAGCTGCGGCTCCCCAGTGGAAAACTGACGGACAACGCTGAGATCTTCGCCGAGGGCTGGCGGGCCATCGCCGATGACCTGACGTGCAACGGTGACTGTGAAGACCTGTACCGTATGTGTGTGGACCTGAGGCTCTATCAGAGCCCTTGGCTGTGCGGAACGATCAATGACCCCACTAACAGCTCTTTTCTGAGCTGCCATGCCGCTGTAAACCCTTCACCATTCTTCCGCAACTGCCTGTACAATATGTGTGTCCGGGAGGGCAACCGCTCAGCCCTCTGCTCCTCCTTGCAGGCGTACGCCTCTGCCTGCCAAGATGCCCAGGTCAGCCTTGGTCCCTGGAGGAGTGCCACCAGCTGCCGTATGTATCCGCTCTCTCTTATGAGCTCTTCTTAGCCCTGCCCGTGCTGGGGACAGATTATATCACAGCTTGCATAGCACCTGATTCTTATATCTAAATGTGACACAATAGTGCAAGAATATATTAAATTGCAAAACTGCATTTGTTGTTAACCATGCTATAGTAAACTGCCAGAGCATTAATATGACAGAGTATATAATGCAGTTGTATTATACATATGGCTAGTTGGGCATCTGAGTAGGATTAACATAGAATTTGAACATTCTCCTCATAATCTCTCTTTGCTTTCTTTCAAAATAACCAAGCAAACTAGATTAGCCAAACAGCCTCGTCTCATTTGCAGACTGTGAATACATCTGTGTGGCTCTCTCACACTGTCCTGTCCTGTGTGCCCATAGCTCTGCCCTGTCCTGAGAACAGCCACTTCGAGGAGTGCACGACTGCCTGCCCTCCCACCTGTGCCAACCTGGAGCCAGAGGGCATCTGCCCACTGCCCTGCTCTGAGGGGTGCCAGTGTGATGAGGGCTATGCACTGAAGGAGGGCCAGTGCATTCCTAAGGCAGACTGTGGCTGTCAGTACCGGGGCCTGCAGCTGTCCACTAATGAGACCTTCTGGGTGGACTGGGAGTGCCAGGAGCGCTGCTACTGTAACGGCACCGACAACACTGTCTACTGCCACAGTGCCCCCTGCAGGCCAGAGGAGTACTGCCTGGAGGACAGTGGACTATACTTCTGTCAACCACGTACCGAGGCTGTCTGCATCGCTGCTGGCTACGGTCACTTCCTCCCCTTCAGTGGTGTGGCATTCGACCTGCAGAGCAGTTGCACACTGCGGCTGGCCAACACCTTGTGTGAGAGGGAGGAAGAGCTGGGGGGGGAGGAGGGCGTGCCGCAGTTCAGTCTCTCAGTGCGGAGCGAAGATCGGCACACAGGCCAGGCAATCTGGGTGAAGGGTTTCATCCTGGAAGTGTATAACTATGAGATTGAAGTGTCCCGCAGCTACAAGCACACTATTATGGTAAGGAAGAGCTGGGAGAGGGGTTGGGGCTTGGGTACAGTCCAGCAGATCAGGCCAATCGCCTTTTAATCCTTCATTCCTAAAAATTAGCACTCTTACCAAGGTCAAACAGTACATTTACCAGTAAACTAAGTAATAACCAGTAATTTAAGGTCAAACTCTGAGTTAAAAATAAACTCGAAAATAATTAAGAGGTCTGTTAAAGGAAAGTCATTCTGCTTTCTCCTGCTTCTTCTACAGTCTTCTGCTTCACCTTGTGTTTCTGTGGTAGGTTGTGAAAGGGACAGCAGCACTGGCTTTCAAAGAAGATGACCAGATGTTGAGGGCCTTAGTTCTGTCCACAGTCAGAGCTGTTTTCCTCTTAGTGAAATAATCTTATTATCCTTTCTCAGGTGAACAATGAGCGCCTGTATCTGCCCCTCAAGCTGGGCCCAGGAAAGGTCAACATTTTTACCTTTGGATTGCAGCTGGTGGTGGAGACGGACTTTGGGCTGAAGGTGGCTTATGACTGGAAGACCTCCCTGTCCTTGACCCTGCCACGTGACCTCTATAACGCCACCTGCGGCTTGTGCCAAGGTTTACCCCCTGGGCCACCAACACTCAGTGCAAGTGACTGGGGCATGGCGTGGGCAGAGCGGGACACATTCTGCAGGGTGGGCTGTGGAGATGCTTGCCCCCGGTGTGCCCACCGAGAGGGAGGGGCGGCAGGTGACAGCGGGCTGGCGGACAATGGTGGAAACAACAATGGGAACAACAACAATGGCAATAACTACCACAACAATGGCAACAACAACAACAATGTCCTCTACCTTGGGGAGCCTGTCAATGGCTACCTGGACCCTGAGGCCATGAGGCTTTGCAGCCTGATCCCTGACCGCAATGGGGCATTCTTCCGCTGTCACAGTAAGGTAGCGCCAGGTTACTTCTACCAAAACTGCCTGCAGGACAGCTGCATCGACCAGGGTGCACTGGACACCGTCTGCAACTGGTTGCAGATCTACGCCAGCATATGTCAGACACAGGGCATCCCTGTGATAGGCTGGAGGAATAACACACCATGTGGTGAGTTGTTCTTTTGTCTCCATGCTATCCTCTCCTCACCCCATTCTCAACTTCTTGAATCGTGGCTTTCTGTGTTTAGTTGTGGTCAGTGTGAAAACATTCATTACAAAATGGATCAGAACTCACAGGAGCCCCATAAACAGTAGTAGCTGCAGTGATATTTTGTGTCCCTAGTAGGGTCAGATTCCCAACTGAAAAGGCTTTGCAGTTTTCCCTTTACGAGCAACAGCAAACAAGAAGAAGTGAAAGAATGGTGTGTGTCATGGCTCTGCAGGAGCAGGAGAATTGGTCAGTGTCTTTGAGTTTTCTTTGTTCTTGCCCAGCTCTTAGCTGCCCAGCCAACAGCCACTATGAGAGCTGTATGACTGTGTGTCAGCCTCAGTGTGCCCCAGCACGAGGACTGCGTGACTGCAACCATTACTGTGTGGAGGGCTGTCAGTGTGACCAGGGGTTCGTGATCAATGGCAAGAGCTGCATCCTGTCCCAGAACTGTGGCTGCTACACAGATGGCAAGTACTATGAGGTGAGAGTGTTTGTTACTCTTCCATGTGCTTGTTTCTTTTTCTCCTGTGTGAAGTACTGTGAGGTGAGAGATACTGATAGAGTAGCTACCCACAATACCTGTCTCTATCTCTGCTGCATTCTCCCTCGATTTCTCCACATTCTCTTTCCTTCTACTTCCTGTCCTTCAGCCCAAGCAACTGTTCTGGAATGGTGACTGCACCAAGCGGTGCCAGTGCATTGGGCGCAACCTTATTCAGTGTGACCCGCGGAGATGCAAGTCAGAGGAGGAGTGTGCCCTGCGGCATGGGGTGAGGGGCTGTTTCCCGCGGCGTAGCCAGCATTGCATCGCCTCGGGTGGCGGCGTCTTCCGCACCTTCGATGGGGCTTCACTGCGCCTTCCCGCCTCCTGCTCCTTTGTCTTGTCCACCATCTGCCACAAGCTGCCTGAGCTCTCCTTCCAGCTCATCGCCAACTTTGACAAGTGGAGCATGCCCAACCTCACCACCATCTCCCACGTCTACCTCTACATCAATGAAGAGAACATCCTCATCTCAGGCAACACTGTGAAGGTTTGTGGGCTGCATGAGGCAATGTGCCATACTTGTCTCCGTGGTTTCTCCATAATGCCAGTGCCACCTGGTAATCCTGCTTCTGCTGCTACCTTTGCTGTTATTGACACTGCTGCTCTCAGTGATGATAACCTCACTGGTGCTATTGATCCTAGTAACAGTAATGAGAATATCGGTAATAGCAATAGTAAATCACCCTCTGGAGTAGGAGAATTGTGTCAGCACTTCTTGTTCATTGTGCATCAGAGAAGATAAGTGTTCCAGAGCCTTGCTTAGAATTGCTCAGGAGCAAGCATAGGATAATAATAATAATAATAATAATAAAAAATACTTTTAATTATAAAGGTCAATTTATAAAGGTTTATAAATTTATAAATTATAAAGGTCAATGGGGGCGGGAGGGTAAACACGGATTTACAAGATGAAGTTCAGAGATGTATGATGGAGCTAGATTATTTAGAGCAGTGGTTCTCAAACTAGTGCCACCAGGTGGTACGCCATATGACCCGGAACTTAATTGTGTGAAAAATTGGGACGGGTTTTCATATTTTCTATTTTAATAAAATTCATTTGTCGAATACGCAGCCTACGTACTACGATACAGCACGCGCTAATACTTGAGTGGACACAAGAGCTACTATGTAATTCTATACCAATGTATATAGTAATGCGTGCTATGAACGTAAGTGACCAATTGTACAGTATTTACAAAAAGTTATCTCCATCAAATAGGGAGGTAAGAGAATGTACGTGATTTTGGAACAATGCCAATGTTGTAAGCACAGGAAAGCATAGAAATGCCTACTATGAACGCTGGCAATCTTGTGAGCACAGGAAAGCGTGATAGATGACAGAAAAATATTTAAGAACTGTTCTAGGTTAATTTGAGAAAAATACACCGAGCGTCTCTCTTTCGCTCCCATGTGCATGAAATAAAAACTTTTTAACTTCTGAGATGGACTCCTGAAACGGAAACGAGGAAAAATGCAAGCTTGCGGATTGCTAAAGCAGGTAAGGCCCATACTATTTTTAAAGAACTTTGTTTACCATTGGCAAAAGAGATGACACGTATTATGTGTGGAGAAAAAGCTGCTAAACAGCTCGACCTGCTGCCCCCTCCGAAAGACACAGTCACTCATAGAATTATTGATATGGCGGATGATGTCAAAAGTATGCCGATAGAGCGCGTTAAGATGAGCAGATGCTTTTCACTGCAATTAGATGGGTCTGTAGATGTTGATTTGGCCAGTTTGCTCATTTACGTTAGATACGAGTTTGAGGGTACATCCCATGAGGACTTGTTCTGTAAGCAGAACCAACAGGAGCTATGGGAGAGCAAATATTTCAAATATTTTTTGGTACTTGGTCCAAAAAGTTTGAGAACCACTGATTTAGAGCCGTGAAAATCAGTAACAAGATCTTGTATTGAATATGTGACTTCATAGGCAAGCAATGTAAAGACTTAAGTGTAGGAGTCATATGCTGCCAGGGTCTGGTGTGAGTAAGTTGTCTAGCTGCAGAGTTTTGAACATACTGTTTTGAACAACATGTGGAGAAGAGAGTTAGGGAGCCCACAGAGTAAAGAGTTGGAGAAACCAAGCCTTGTTATAAATGTTGGGAATCAGGCACTCAGCATCAGACATTGATAAAAATTGCCTAATGCGGGCAATATTTCTAAGGTGAAAGAAAGAGGCCTTAATCATATTTTTCATATGTGGGTCAAACAACAGGAGAGGATCAGTGTAAGTCCCAGATTCCTGACTATGGCTGATGTGTGGATGGGAAAAACCATCCACCATTACTGTAAAACTCTTAAGTTTATCCAGCTAAGATTTGCTGCCCACCAGTAAAATTTCTTCTTTGTCACTATTTAGCTTTAGGGAATTTGATGTCAACCAGAGTTTGATGTCATGCAAACAGAGATAAGTGACGGGGGAGACCAGAGGGGAAAGCAGATTTAACATAAATCTGAGGACTATAGCCCCTGAATTGGAGACAATAAGTAGGTTGTTCATAACCCTGATAAGAGCTGTCTCAGTGCTATGATTTGAGTGGATGCCAAACTTAAAAAGCTCAAACAAGTCATTAGCTATCATATGTGCCTATAGTTGATCTGCAACCACATGCTCTAAAACTTTCGATACAAATGGTAAATTAGAGATTGGCCTGTAGTTATTCATTATATCAGAGTCCAAGCATGGAGGTCTGGGGTGGCAGAGAGAGCAGAGTTTTCAGGGGGTTTAGTGATCTTATTGATGAGAGTGCTTTATGATTTCCTAGTCCTGAGCTAATTGTATAAGAGATATAGGAGGAGCTGGCAGTAGCTAGAGGAAGCTCTGTAGACGTGTAGGTGTTTGTTTAAGCCCGAGTTTGAACCACTAGGCTGGATTTTTTGCTTAAGCATTCCAGATGATACAAAGACAGAGCAGGAATTAGGAGGACGATAAATGGTTATAATCAACAATGGAGTTTAAGGGCAAGGTATTCAAAGGAGGTGACAGAGTAAATAGAGAGCTCCTTGATATAATTATCTTCCCTGTAAACTACAACCAACATAAGCAAACATAAGCAAAACCTGGAGGGATAGTTTGATTTAATAAAATAAATTCATTTGGTTGTTGCCAGGCTTCAGTTATGCACAGAATGTCAATGCATCTATCAGTCGTTTGATTTAGAGAGCAGTTGTTTATGAGTGCAAATTTAATATCATGTTGATTTACTGGAGCGAAAGAGGATTCCTCAGACAATGCAGCAGCCATAGGTACGAATAGTAACGCAATGGTGTTTATTCAGTAATGAAGGAGCAGCTTGCCATTTCTGTGGTTATGCCAATCCAACCAGATGCTTGGAATACAGCCAAGCACCACAGATTGTATAAGCCGCCCCCCTACCCCCTGGTCACCTCTGTGCTGGTTCCTTGGACAAATGATACAACCTAGATCCCTGAGCTAATGGAGGGCCGAAGGAAAGGTATAGGCACGCAAGGCAACGCAGGAGCTCAGAAATGGAGTGCTTCAGTTCAGCCATGGTATGTGTGGAGGCATTGTTTCAAAGTTGCTGAGCAGGTTACTAGGAGTTGTCCTTAGTAGCGGAAGAATAGGCGACAGGGAAAATCTTCAGCAGCTTGTAGCAAGTTAGAATCGACAGATGCAGTAGACAGGACCCAACAAGACAAATAAAAAATAGATTAAATAGAGATGTATATGTATCTAAAAAATTAAGAGATGAAAAAAAAACTAGCAAAAATAAAATGGTAGAAAAGCAGGAGCCAAAAAGTACTCAGTGTACTCTCAGACCGGAACTGGAAAAGGTTAGACAAGAAAATAAGTGCAGAATGGCCAAGACTGCATTCAGAGGATAAAAAGCAGTGGGTAGATCAGGTGGGAGGTGCTGTCTGATGATGGTAATTCATCTTTGTGCTGCCTCATGCAGGTGAATGGGACACCGGTGTCAGTGCCCTTCGTCACGGGGCTGATGACCAGGGTGTCCAGCTCCGAGGGCTTTCTGGTGATTGATACTGTGCAGGACATCCAGGTGCGTTACAACCGCTTCAATACACTACGGATCAGCATGGGATCCCGGCTGCAGAACAAGGTTTGTGGTCTGTGTGGCAACTACAATGGCGATCCCACAGATGACTACATCACATCCCGAGGCAAGCCTGCTGTCAGTGCCATGGAGCTGGCCCAGAGCTGGAAAACCAATGGCATGCAGAACAGGTGAGCTGCCTGGCGGTGCTATTCTGTGCCCTGCTCTTTTTTCCTGTGCATGTGGAAGTGTTGCAATGGGAAATTAATTGGAAAGACTAGCTGCAGTTGACAAAAGAAAAATGGTCAACCCTGGAGGAGACTGAAAATAGAAGGAGATACAAGTGCTTCTCTTAGATCTGCTTGGCTAACCTTCTCCCTCTGTGATGGCACTGGCTGATGCATCTGCTTTCTCCCAGTTGTGATGAGACCCAGTACGTGGCACTGGCCCAGTCATGTGACAACACTGCCATTGCGGCACTGCAGGGGGAGGATGGCTGCCTGAAGCTCACCCAGATGAAGGGCTTCTTCCAGCCCTGCCACGGCCTGTTGGACCCTCAGCCCTTTTTTGAGTCATGCTACCTGGATGGCTGCTACAACCAGCGGAAGGCCCAGGTCTGCGGGTCACTCGCTGCCTACGCTGAGGCCTGCCGCTCCTTTGGGACGCTTAGCACCAAGTGGATAACCCAGGAGAACTGCTGTAAGGGGAGAGTGCCACCTGGTGGCAAAGGGGAGAAGGTGTGGGGAGGGGAGGGACTCTTCATGATTTATAAACGCTCTTGGGGCGTACTAAGCTCTTTAACACACTTAATAGGGAGCAAGCAAACTCTAAGACCACAGTGTGTGTATTTATCAGTGTAGAAAATGGTAATGCTTTGAGGGACACACATAGGAAAAGGGGTCACAGTTTTCACTTGTGTGTCACATTAGAACTACTATCATAAGATAAAACATGCCCAATCTTGGCGTGGGTGTTTGGCATTAGGGTCAATTGGTTATGGGACTAATAGGCAGTCTGGGACTAATAGGTTGCTGATGAGACAGTATTAAATGGGGTCTGTTTTCCCATTTTGTGTTAAGAGCTAATCGTTAAATTGTGAGATCAGTAATTGCAAGATATTGTTAAATGTGACAAGACCAGGGGAAAATAATTCCAAGGTCACAGTAACATCACTGTCATCTGCTAATTTGGCTCAACTTGATGGTGGTGAAGCTGATGGGGTGTGTGGGTGTGTCTTTAGCAGAATGGATCTATGACCCCTGCGTGGAGGAGGTCTGCACGAACAACACCTGCGAGCAGGAGAATGGGGGAGACCTGTGTGGGTGTCCAGAGCTTCAGGACAGTGGAAATGGTGAGGCAGCAGGAGGAAGAGGAGGAGGAGGGAAGAGACAGGACATGAGGCTAGAAACTCCACCTTCTCCTTTTGGGGAAGTGGACTTTATCCTTAGTCAGAACACGTATAGAAATTCAAACAAAAAGCCAAATCCAGCATTCCCTTTCACTGTCACAAAGATTCCTTCATTGAAATGGAAAGCTGATTTAGTTTCTCAGTATGTGATCTACATGATGTAAATGGGCTTGATTGCTGAGCTCACTTTGCTGTGAAAGTAAATTAAGACAGAAGTGTTAGGAGAGATGAGAGGGGTTTTGGGAAGAGCTAAGTGTAGAGACACCAGAGGGCGTGGTCAGGTCACTTTGGGTCACAAGCTGTGTGGTCTGCAGGAGACGATGACATCATCCAAGCAGAGGTCATGTGCAAACACTCCCAGATGGAGGTGTTCATCTCCAAGTGCAAACTTTTCCAGCTGGGCTTTGAGAGGGAGGATGTGCGTATCAATGACCAGCACTGCTCTGGCATCGAAGGCGAGGACTTCATTTCCTTCCAGATCAACAACACCAAGGGGCACTGTGGCTCCATTGTGCAGGTACAGCACCCCTCTCCATACAGAGCAAATCAACACTCTCCACTGTGCTGCACTTTCTCTGGTACATTGTCATTCAGGACTTTGAGGAGAAAACTTTGTTTTAAGAGCAGATCTGATTTATTTTACTGTAAAAGGTATGCCAATTAATTGAATACCAAGTAAGATGGATTAATTGTGTTGCCCTGCTTTAAATGTGCTTGCAGTCCAATGGCACTCACATTATGTACAAGAACACGGTGTGGATTGAGAGTGTGAACAACACAGGGAACCTCATCACCAGGGACAAGACCATCAATGTGGAGTTCTCCTGTGCATACGAGCTGGACATCAAGATCTCGCTGGAGACAGTTGTGAAACCTATGCTCAGGTGAGGTCTCTGCTGTCTCTCAAGTCACACCTGTGTCTCATTTCTACAGCTGCACTGTGGCATTCTGGGACATAAGCCCAAGCAGGGGATAGAGCAGTATGAATATGTGTGTGGATAAGTGTGGTAGAGCAGAGTTGAGTAGGGTGATATCATGGTAAGGCATAGAGGCTTGTGGGAGCCATGTCAAGAGGCTCTGAGTGTTCTCAGGGACAGAGATTCTGAGTTATAAAGGAAAGAGTCAGGGATTACCAACTCGAGGTGACTCTGCCCTGAGCACTGAAAACAACCGCCTGGCAGCAATAAACTGGCATACAAGACAAACAGTGTCCTTCTCAATTATCCTCTCCCTCTCTTCTCTCTTTTCTGTTCTCTCTCCAGTGTGATCAACCTCACCTTGCCCACTCAGGAGGGCAGCTTCATTACCAAGATGGCTCTATACAAGAATGCTTCTTACCGGCAACCATACCGTGAGGGGGAGGTGGTGCTTAGCACACGGGATGTCCTGTATGTGGGCGTGTTCGTGGAAGGGGCCGACCAGCACCAGCTCATCCTCATCGTCAACATGTGCTGGGCCACACCCTCTCGCCACAGCAGTGACCGGCTGCGCTATATCATCATAGAGAGGGGGTAGCTGTCAACACACATGCTCAGACCTCTGCACTGAATTTAAAACGTACTCCATACTATATCTTTACTATTCTAGACACAGATCTAGAATAGAATATTACACAGATCCACACCCCATGCTGTTTATACCCCTGATTTTTCCTCTACAGCAGGGGTCCCCTGTCCTAGCCTTCAAGAGCTACAATGCAGCAGAGTATTTGGAGAATATGAGCATATAACATCCTGAGGACAAGGGGTCCTTCAATCCCTTTCTTACAGACTTAGAAAGTGTTCAAATACCTTCTGCATTGTGACCCTCATGGCCTGGACTCCAGGTTCCTACATGAAGGCAGTGGATCCAAGCAGAGAGAGTCCAGAGGTTTCCTGGAAAAGCAAATCAAACCTACAGCCATGGCTAGCTGTACTATCATGAAAACATGTATCCTGACTGATTACTGAGGACAAGCTCCTTTACAGCACTTCCTGTGCAGGGGTGCCAGGTGACATTGCAGGTTTGTGGTGGAGGGAATTTGAACAGGAGTGAAAGGATACTGGTTATGACAACATATAAACCCCTTCTTACGTCAACTTGTGCTATTCTCAGGTGCCCCAACATAAAAGACAACACCATTGGAATGGAGGAGAATGGGATGTCTCTCACCTGCCGTTTCCATGTCACTGTGTTTAAGTTCATTGGCGACTATGATGAGGTGCACCTGCACTGCGATGTCTCACTGTGCGACTCTGAGAGGCATGCCTGCAAAGTGGTGAGCCCTCCTCTCTTCTGCGGGAACACGTTACTTGTTGCCTCCTTCCTGTTGAAAGAATAGTGATGTTCCCATCACAGATTGCTGAACCTGGTTCACCATCCTGGTTTCTTGTTCTACACAGATTGCAGATTCATAAAGCTACAGTAATCCCTCAATTTTGGATTTAACGGACTTAATCTGCTAAAGGGGAATTATGTCTGTAAAATAGCAATATTCTCTGCAATAGCAATAATGAAAAGCAGAAATAATACAATTTAGTTTTGATTTTGGGTTGAAAAAAACCAATTTGTGCTTAACACAATCTATAAGACACAATCTATAAGGTCACAATATAAACTCTTCAGCACTGCACTATTCAAGAACATACAGTAGTATCCTCACCTCACCTCACCGTGGAGTGTGACACCATCATGCTAAACTTTTGTGCAGAACTGTCCACATGGTTCCAGAATGTACTCTGACCTTGGCAGCCAGCACAAGGAGCAGATTCTGACTGTTGGCCCTATTCGGAGGAGAGGTGAGAAAGGAACTCTTACACTGTTCTCACATCTTTCACACAGTCCCGGTGCTATACAGCTAGATATAATATACAGCTAGGAGGATCTAAAATAAGTTATCTTTATGACATTTTAACAAACAATTGCCAGAACAAATAAATGTCAGTCAGCCTTGAAGTGCTTTCTTACACTATAGAGTTTCTGTAATTAAGGATTGTTAATAAAATGCAACAATATATGTTGGTGAATTACTCTGTTTCACACACAGGGGGGCAATAACAGGCCAAATTAACCCAAAGACAGGAGGCTAATGGCCTGTGGCTTCTTCCCTGCAGAGTCGGACTGGTGTGAGGAAAACAATGGTGGCTGCGAGCAGATTTGCACCAGTCAGTTTGCTGGGCCAGTGTGCAGCTGTGTGACGGGGACACTGCAGCAAGACGGGAAAAGTTGTCTGGGTGAGTATAACCCTGTGTGAGCACGTAATGACTGGAATGTCCAGCAGCAGGAGGGCACGTCTGACTACCATGTAGATTCTTGGTGCAGGTGTCACAGATAGATGACCCCTTCAAACAAGCCTGATTCCTGCTTTATACACATTCCACCTATAAATTATAAAGCCTCTTACTTTTCTTGCCACCGGTTCTATTTACTTTCCACTAGTGCATCCACAGACCAGACTAGTTATCATATGTAATATCTGATTTATAGCAATCTATCATTCTTCCCATCACACAAAGGTAGCCTCATAACACAATTTAAACAGTTCTATACATAAAAATAATACATCTCGTCCACCAGAGGCACTTACTGTCCAAACAGTTGAAAATCCTCATGGGACTCTGTTACCAAACCAAAAAGTAAAGGAATGAAACTCAGTGTAGTCCTTCAGCTCTTTGGCAACTTCTCTGGCCCTGGCCTTCCCAAACAATGTTTTACCTTTACTCTTCACCCCTACCTTAATTTCTCTGAGTTCAATGTCGGGTAGGTGAGGAGGAAGATGATGCCGTAGCCTTCTGCTGCTTCTCCATGTAGAATCCCATGTGTCAGCGCCTTCACCTGGGTCTCATGCTGTAGTCTCTTTCTCCAACCTTGTTTGCTCTGAAATCCTGACGGGCTTTTTATGCCTTCTGTTCAAAAGACTCTTGACTCTTCCCCTGAGTGGGGGAAGCTTTGAGTGCTCCTTTAGGAAGTAACTGTCCAAACATGGCCAATATGGCCAACTGCGCTGATGCATTGTTCTATCTTATCCCGTTCTCAGGCCCACATCTGAATTGGGTCCTCTCAAACCTGTTTGGCAACCCCACGTTACCTCTTGAATAGTATGGTAATTGCACAGTGTCTGTGTTAAGATTGCCTTTGGTCTTGATTTTCTTTGAATTATTGATTTTACTGTTTGAGGCAGGAATTCAAAGAATGGGGCATTCATTTAAATCAACACTAAGGTGTCACTGGCATATCAATGCAATTAACATCTACATAGCCCCTGACACCTGGCACCCAACCCATTCTTTCCAGTCTTGCAAAGTGACATAAGACTGTGAATCTGGACTCACAGCAGTCTCAGGCAGTACTCCAGCTGCTCAGACCACAGAGCCTCAAATGAGTGTTGCATTAAAGCCTCAGTTCTCCAGAAATTGTTGTATGCTTCTCAATTTATATTGTGACAAATGGGGTGTTATGAAAATGTGAAATATCAGTAACTGACTTGGCAAATTAGTCAATAATAAAACAAATATTCATAACCCCTAACTTATGAGTGATTTCTACCAGAATACACCCAAACAGTTGATATAGACAGAGGCACTGGAATTTTCTGTTTCTGGAGTGTTGATTGACACTTAATCATTTACCCACATTTAAATAAACTAAGATAAACCAAAGTAAACTTTGATTGCTTTGATCCCAGACTTTGGGCCTAACATCTCAGCAGACACCTCCCTCTGCTTTGAAGCTGGAAATGTTTGCACTTTCAGGTGTTACACTCTTTATATAGAGTCTTAGATACCTCTGTTGTCACTTACCTCAACTTGTAACAGTATTGATAGTTTATATTTTTGCTACCTTCATAAAGTGCTACATTTGTCTACTTTAGGTGTCATCTGCCTGCTGTTATATCAATTTTTGAATCCTGATCATTTTGAATTTCATTTCCAACTTCTGCAATGTTTGCTAATGCTACTGCTTTGGTGTCCTATTTGAACGTGACTAGATTTGTGCCATGATATTGAGCTTTTAATGTGTATTAGGATGAGCAGTGAGCTTAAATACATCAGGTCAGTGTTGAAGCCTTGTTACTGGAGGTAATTGATAATTAACAAGGACTTCCCTTTTCCTCCTCAAAGCTTCAAATTCCTGTGGTGACCTTCGACCCCTGGTATTCATCCTTATCACCAGTGCTGTGAGCAGCTGGCTGCTGGTTAACACACAGACCTGCGCCTCCTAACCAGAAAAGAATGGGGAGAGTGTGAGAGAGAAGGGAAAGGGGAGACCCATAGGGTACTGCCTGCCTTATATAAAGACATTGTCTTGCTGTTCTTTCACAGCTGCCTTCACAGCAATAAACACAGCCTTAACCCGAAATGCTCTATTACAACACTGCCTGAAAGAGGAAGAAGCCCTGAACTTTGCTGAATCAGTCTGCCACAAATCAAGTACAACTACTACACCTGAGAAATACTGTCGCTATTGCCAAAAATGTCAAGAGGAAAGGGGCACACTACTCTTTAGTATTTCTGCAATAAACCATTTATACTGCTATCATCTAGTGAGGCATGGATCATGGTTCCTGGTCCAGTTCTTGTTGTTCGGGCTGCACAAGTCTGTCCATTTTCATTGGGCCAAATTTGTGGGTTGTGGTCAAATTGATCTCTATTGTTCTACAGTTGTAGATTTAAGTATTGGTACCCTTTATCTGAAACAAGATGCATTTACAAAACTTATACAATAGGTGTAATTAATGATTTGACATTACTTTGTCAATGGTACGTCATCAAAGATTTAGCAAACATTCCTTCATCCTAGCAGCTAGTAATTAAGAAGCTATAGTTAATTAATTTAAGATACAGGGTGTCAATACTTCAGACAGTAAATGTCTGTGTTCTGTAGGGTTTGTGCAAGAGCTGACTTTGCTTTCTGGTAGTTTATTCTTCTCACAGGAAAAGGCTCCACAATGTTGATTTTACTGATGGAAAAATGAAAAGAGGTGTACCTGAGAACAGAAACTTATTCTTGTGAATTAAATGGCTTCCCCATGAATAAAAAGACATTTCATTTCCTGAACTTCAATTCCTGTAGAGTGCCTGTGAATGTTTGGTGAATGCATCCTTCCACACACAAGTGCACTTAAGGAAAAGTGACACAGCTAAATTCAAACAGGCTAGAATTCAGTCTCTCTTAACTGGACTAATGCACTTCTCGATGCTCCATGCATGAATGAGCCCCTTGCCACAGGTGATGTGCTGTATCTGCTCAAACTTGAATATATACTTCAGTTGTGAGGCTGCTGATATGGATCACATCCAAAGTGAGTTACAGTAGCGTCAGAGTTGCTGATAAGGCTCCCATTATGTTAGAAGCACTGTGAAACAGGTCCCAGAACCCTTGACCTCCACTCCCTTTGGTTCAGCTGTGTGCTATAAAACACAGCAAACAGTAGCTGAGTAGCTGTTGAAGTAGAAGGACTGTCCGCTAACTCTTGGCTGACCCGAGTCCCTGCCTATGGAAAACAGTTACAGAAATGCTGTACTGACTTTTTAAAAGTGTCTGACTTTTAAAACATTGATGTGTTATTTTATTGACTGAGTTCAGGAAAGACTGAGGAAGCAGGGGGTAAAACAAGTTCTCCTCACTTGAGCAGTTGTAGGTGAGATGGTGTGGTGTTCTAAATTCGCCGAGTCGAGTCATGTAAGAGTGAGAGAAACATTGGCTTTCTCTCTGGACAAGCATTTCAACAGTTGAGTGAAGCTCCTGAAAGTGCCCTTCACTCAAAGTTGATTATCACAATAATACTGATGAAATACAAAATGACTTAGTTTGTCTTGGGGGGGGGGGGGGGTTAGGTCACCTTCTGGGCACCATAGTCCCAAGGTCTGCACACAGCTTGATTCACTTGCATAGTTTGTTTGACTGTGTGCTCCTGCTGGTCCTATGTCCCTGTCCAGAGGAAAATGTTCCTGCCAGGGCTTTTCCTTCATCAGGCCTCAGGGTGTTTTCTATGTGGCCCATAGTTTTAGGTGAAAGGTTTAGGGGATTCAGATACCTTTCTGAATGTTTACTATATGGGTACGGGTGTTTGCTGCTGTGTGACTCTTGTCCTTTCTTGTTATATGTTCACCTGGCTTGGCCATGATTTTACCCATATCTCTTGGCTTCACTGAGTTGTGTATACACAGAGGGACATTTACCTTTTGATCTGATGTTATGACCATATCTAAAGCTATAAGCACCTTTCTAATCTTGATGGTCATTTAAAATGTGACAAAGGCATTTTTTGTAATCTGTTAATTTCTAATTTTGCAATTATAAAGTGTGAAGAGAACCTAAAGGAATGAACCTTCTGCCTATGGAAAAGAAACTTGAAGAATTTCAAGTAGGTACCTGCATCATCTTGCATAGCCTGCAAAAGGATTAAAGGTAAAGGATTATTCCATGGTGAAGAGAGAAAAAAGAGCCTTCTTCAGGTGAGAGAGAGAGAAACTGGCAGCTGACAAAGCATGGGAGAGCAAAAGACAGTAGTGGAGAGGAGGTGGGGAGCAGGAGAGAAGGAGTATCAACACTCAGGGAGAACTGAAAGAGAGGCGATGTCAAAACCTGCAATTGAATAGAAAGGATTAGAAGCAGATAAGTCTGTGGGGGGAAGGTGAGATCCTAGTTTCAGGATAATTTTGGATGTCTTCCTGCACTAGGATTTCCAAAATATTACGCTGCGGTGCAGTGATTAGTAAAGGGATGAACCCCATGCAGATAAGAAATCACAAGTATGATCATGGCCATTAGAGGTGAAATGAGAAACTGTGGGCTTGGAGAGATCCTGACATGTTCCCTGGGCGGAGCGGTAGCACTGTGGCTAAGGATCTGCACCTGTGGATGGAAGGTTGCTGGTTCAAATCGTGGCTGGCAGAGAAATTCTACTCCATTGGGCCCTTTAACAAGGACCTTAACCCCGACTGCTCCAGGGGCGCCGTATTAATGGCTGACCCTGCACTCTGACTCCAAGCTTCTATCTCCCCATCTGTGTGCCCATGTGTCTCATGGAGAGCAAGCTGGGGTATGTGAAAAGACAAATTCCTAATGCAAGAAATTGTATGTGGCTCATGAAGTGATCTTTTCTTATCTTAAATGGTCTCCAAGTCTCCTGTCTCAACAATAAATAGTTGAGAATTTTTCTGCAAAAGATGCTATAAGGTTGCTGGAATTACATGATGTCATCTGGGTCTTCCGAAATTGTCCAAAGGGGCCTTGGATATATATTTGGTATATATTGGATATATGTGCGTGGTATTGGATATATATTTGATTCAGAGAGTAATACAGTGAGTTCTGTTGCAGTGGAAAGTGCCTGGTGTGTATGATTGCTGTGGGTGGTCAAAGGAGTTGTGAACAACATGGTTGAGCAGATTAGGTGGTTGGTGATATGAGATGATGAGGTGGACAAAAAAGAGGGTACCTCATCCTGTAAAATGGGGGAGTTGTCAATAATGATCCTGGGATTAGAAAGGGTGTTAGGGTGATAGGGAAGCACCAATGGAATGTGATGATTTGAGGGCTATTTCTTAGCTCAGGAAAGGGCCCTGTTAATAACATGGGTGGGGTATCCTCTCTTAATGAAAAAAAGAGTGCTTTTTGAGGGCTTAGTTATGGAAATCCAAAGTGGTTGAAAAATGGTTGGAGCCCGAGGAACTATGAAAAAGGGAGTTTTTAGTTTGTGTGGGGTGGAAAGAACTGTACTGGATCCTAGTACATATGTCCAGAACGTGCTCAATTTGTTACCAAAGCCATTAAAAAAACTAACCTCATGGTTTCTGGTCACACCACACAACTGTTCACCAGGTGCTGTCGGGGGTGACAGTAAATGGTCTAGTGCCTCAGGTATTTTTTTTCTTTGCTGTTTTCTTCTTATTCACATCTTCACAAAATTCAACTAATGCAGGAAATCATGGTAAGACCTGGAAAAAACAGTGTAAAGCAAAATGTATTCCTTATATCACTGGTGGTTAAATTTTTCAAATACATTGTAAGTCGCTGCTTTTACACCATTTTTGTCACTTTTCGATGTGAGAAAATACGTCTTTCTAATTAAGACCAGCTGACCCAGAGCTTGCATTTTTCGATTTCCATGGAAACCGGCCACGTTCGCATGTGGAGTTAATCGCCTCTGGACAACGAACATCTCTTTTGGGATGGCTGTCTGCACTATAGGCCTCCCACCTTGCTGGGTAGTCATCTCATCAGCTTCAGTTTACTTAAATCTGTTCACAACCTGAAGCTCTGGTATTTTGCTTCCTACTGACTTAGCGAAGTGCTCCTTGTTACTCTGCCAGGCTAACCAGCCTGGCAGAGTAATTAGATATCTGTTTTAATGAGTTTGACTACCCGAACCCGAGAGGGAAACCACACGGCCAGCCGGCTCCCTGGCTGCCCCATATTTACTACGCCTCCACAGCAACCAACCAGACCAGCGGGACTGTGCAGCGTTCCTGCTCTGTTCTATTCAACTGCGCAGTGCTTTCCCACTTTGCCTGGCTGCACTCTGTAAAGTTACCCTCCCCCCCACGAATGGCACAAACGATGAAAGCATTCGTTAGTGCTACGTTTGTGCCATTAAGAGTAACATTGCGTTGCTTTCATTTCTGAGATATAGCGCCTTATTTTTTTCGGGGGGCCCCCTACAATGGCACAGGAGAACCAAATAATAATAATTGCTTACACTCAGTTTCTCAGTTTCTCAGTGTGTCCATTTTAAAGATGCAAATCAAGGTATGTTTAAAGATTTAATACATCGTTCGAGCCACAAATTTAAAAATTCTATTTAGTAAAGAACCAGGAAATTGTTTTTTAAGGGGTCCTATGTACTAATTTGTCCTAGGTAGTTCATAACATATGTGCAAAACAACATTGGAAACTCTTATATATGCAGTTCTCTGAAATATGAAATATTTGAAGTTGTATTTTCATATAAAATAATTTAACATATAATCTGATTTCTTTTTAAATTGCATTATCCATGTCTTTGTATTCAGTGCCAACATAAAAATACCAACATAAAAGCACTGTTTTGTATTATAATTGTTTTTATGCATTATCCCTTTATATATCTTAATAAACTGCTGTGAATGTTAATTGATTATTTATCAATTAAGGTTTGGATGTGTGAAGTGAGGGTTAGGTGGGGGTACTGGGGTGTAGAGAATTGTAAATCACACATAAAAAAGAAAATTAAAACAAAACTTTTAAAATTATTCTCTGCAGAAGAGCACTTGGCTACTGCAAAAGAAGAATCAACAACACAAAGCATTTAGACTTTAGGTGTGTAAACAACATGCTGTATATCAAGCAACTTGCAGCACTACAGCCTCCAGGCACCGGTGTAGTCTTGTTTGGGAGTTGGTGAGGGTACTGGATTGCAATAGAGAGAAATTCCATCCATGTCTTCAATTATACACCTGTTGGACCAAGGACAATCGCACCCTGATGTGTGAAGGATGACACACTGTTCCTGCTGAATGAACACATTCACTATGGTGACTGAATCATGGGGCGTGGTTGGATTTCAGCATAAATCAGCATGTTCAAGAGATGTGTGTAATAATGGTGCAATGATGTCCAGAGAAAATAATTCAAGAGAGATACAGGACTCAAATCTGGGTCACTGGGATGCTTACTGGCAGTTTAACTGATTGAACTATACTTCATGTTAAACCAAGAATCTATACAGATGCCACTAAAATGCAAAATAAAAAAAATAAAAAGGATAATTCCTCCTGTTGTAATTCTAAAAGTACTTTTTCATCATTTGTATCAGGTTTTACAAAATGTTCTGTAGTCTTTTGGAGACATAAGGATTCAAATGCATAAGGAAGATAAGCAGGTGTGAGCCTAGTCAGTACCTGGATGGAAGACCTCCTGGGAAAAACTAAGGTTGCTGCTGGAAAAGGTATTAGTGGGGCCAGCAGGGGGTACTCACCCAGTGGTCAATGTGGGTCCTAATGCCCCAGTATAGTGATGGGGACACTTTCTGTGGTTTTTAAAAATCCCAGGGCGCTTCTCAAAAAGAGTAGGGGTGTAACCCCGGCATCCTGGCCAAATTTCCCATTGGCCCTTACCAATCCTGTCCTCCTAATAATCCCCATCCATGAATTGGCTTCGTTATTCTGCTCTCCTCCCCACTGATAGCTGATGTGTAGTGAGAGTACTGCCGCACTGTGGCTGCAGTCGTATCATCCAGGTGGATGCTGCATATTGGTGGTAGTGGAAGGGAGTCCCCATTACCTGTAACGTGCTTTGAGTGGAGTGTACAGAAAAGCACTATATACAGTAAGTGTAAGCAATTATTATTAATTGTTATAATAAAGCCCAAGAAGATGTGTGAAATACTCAAGCCCAGGTCAACCTCAGTAGGTGTATTAAAAAAGTAAACAAAGGAAAAAAATATTAGCTCAAAATATATAAATATCATTTTATTACATGCAGCTCACGTTTAATTATTAGAGGGAAGAAGTGAAAGAAAAATCTGAAAGCAAACAGCAGTCAATTGAAATCAGCATCCATTCTGAGTCAGGGTACAGAATTTGCCAGAGACCATGGCCGAGAAAAATCAACCCACCAGTGTAGAAGGAAATCAGAGTTGTCAAAGAGAGTTGTTAACAGTTATGTTAACAGAGATCATCTTTCCAACACAATAAGAACAATATTCCATATCAAATTAGCAGTTGTAAGAGTAAACAACTAGAAACAATATAAAATAATATACAGTGACAGAATTAAAGATGCTTATAGGAGCGGTAGTATACAAAACAGGATTTGTTTAACAGAAATTCAAACCATCTTTTCAAACTGTCTTTTAATCTTCACTGATGTCTCGGTAAATAAAAATGTTAATGATGTTGAAAGAATTCCTAAGTAAATAATAAATTAGAATATGTATCTGTTCCTTATTCAAGGGCTTGGAAAAATAAAAATAATTATTATTAATAATGTAACAACATTGGCACCACACCTAGGGTTGGGGGACTGAGGACAACATGTCTCTTTCAATACTTATTTAATAATAATAATATTCCGTACACTTACAGTATATAGCTCTTTTCTTGACACTCCACTCAAAGTCAATATCTCCTTCACCACCACCTACATGCAGCCCCACCTGGATGATGTGACCATGCGAGTGCAGCCACAGTGCAACAGTACGCTCACCGCACATCAGCTATCAGTGGGGAGGAGAATTATTGTTCTTTGAAAGGTGGCCGGAGTTTCATGGAGACCAAAGGTCAAGACTTTGTAATAGAACAGACCAGTGGGTGTAGAAAAGGTAGTTTTGGCTTTGGCTTCTTCCGAGAGAGTGTTCTGCCAATTATCATCAAGTCGTAAGAAATATTACTTTCTCCAACCTGCAGCTGTCAGTTTTCGGTACCAGGATGATAAGGCTGGACCAAGGGCAATTACTTTCCTATATATTTCCTATAAATTTTAATAGGTTTAATAGGTTGATGTGGTAAATCTTTTCTTTTCATCTCCGGTCCAGTTGATATAGTTTTATAGCTCACCAGACTCGTTCATTTGACGACCTCATAGCTTATAGGCCTTGCTAGCAGGCCTATAAAGGTCACAGTGAGAAAGAAATGAAACAAATCCTTTTTTAGCCGAGCTAGTAAGATTCGAGAGACAGATATAATCCAATTTGTTCTAAATTAAAGAATGATCGCATCCGAACTCGAGGGTGGGAGACAGAGTTCTAAAAACAAACAACGAAGAATCAGGTGTCTGCGTCTTTTAACGCTGCTTCTCTGGGGGCAGCTGCCGGTCATAAACTGCTTTCCTAAGCAGCTGACAAAAAGAAGAGATGCAAACTAAATTCCTTTCGACTCACTGGTCACAATTGCATGTCTATACACTTTTACTCATAGGTTCGGTCTTAGCATTTTCACGTTGAAAAAAAATACATTTGCTGTGCTGATATTAGAGATTCTATAATATATTGAATATGCATTTTTTACAATGTCTTACGTATCAAGTCACATTGTTAGACTACCACGAGAGAAAAATAAATCTCCATAGATTTTTTTACTCCCAATCAGGATTTTTTATCTTCTAATTAGAACATCATAAAGTATAGCATGTAGGACTTTAGATACTACCCTTAAACAAGGCAGGTTTTTTCAAACACATATACAGTATGTGTTTGCATATACTTTTGTTTTTGTGGCAAGAGTTGTCTTTCCCAAAATATTTTGCATACAAACACAATTGCTACTTTTCCTAATTGAAATACTGTCATTTTTTAATGAAGTACCATATGTCAAGCCCTTTGATTACTATGTGTTATCCATATGTATTTTATCATATAAGTTAGAAGTAGAACGTGCACATTGGATTCGAACCACAATCATTTCATGTAGCAGAGCGAAAAATTCTACCACTGAACCGCTGTTGTAACAGAAATAATAAGTTCTGGATCCCAAGATAAAGTTAAACAGATGAGTTTATTGCATGCAAGGAACAATAAAGCCAAAGTCTTGTTTCCCGCAAGAAACAACAAAACCGAAGTATTGTTCAAACTTGAAAGTGCTGGTACAAACTTTTAGTTTATATAGCATTTTCCTGCCGCTTCTGACGTCACTCAGTACTATGGTAAGGAGGGGAGGTCACGGTGTTGGCCAGTTTACAGACCCTGGCCAAATAGTCAGTTAGATTACCATTTGTAGGAAACCCTGGGGGTTTCCTAGCTGGCATCTGGAATCCTTATCAGTTATCCCCTTTTCCTCCCATAAACTCTAGCCTGTTGCTTAGATGTAGCTGCTCATGCAGAAAGGACTTAGTTATCCCCTTCTTCACATCTTGTATCTTTCTTCACTGCCAATCCGTCATTCTTCTTGAATGAACTAAAGAGAAACTACAAGCACTGCTTTTTCCTTTACACTACACAAAAATGGCAAATAATTAAAATTACTAATGTAATGTTTATAGTTTATAAAGAAAACCAAACCACTAGTTAAAAAAATAAATTATATGAATAAAAAATAGAATTACTACTGAGAAACAGATAAAGAATATCCTATTTGAAAACATTTGTGTATTTCTGCACATGTGTATACGTAGACGCACAAGTTTGTTCGTGTGTGTAAGTTTATGGTTGTGTATTAATGTGTATGTGCATGTGGTTAGTTACTGTATTTATGTATACATTTGTGTATGTTAATGTATAATGTATGCATTTAGTTGTGTATGTGTGTTTGTGTGTTCTCCTTCCAAATGCTTGTCTTGTTCTACGTTAGTCAATCTTCACTTGTGATAACGCAGGCTGCGGCTTTCCTTGTGTTGTCTTTCCTGACTCGAGGGGTTTGTCGGGAGACGAGAGAGCCCCAAGGGTGCTAGGCCCCCTCTACTTGGAGCTATTTGGAACATTAGTTATCATTTATTAGCTTAATAATGTTCGTTTTGGCAGTAACACATGATTTGTTGAGTTCCGACTATTTCTGACAATTTGTGATTGTGTATGAAGTCTCGAAAACACTAGTCTCAATGGGAATTCAGAATGTGCTCATGAACTTTTGGGAACATTTTAAAGCATAAGTGCGCTTGTTTGAGGTATTGCGATGTTTCTGGTACAAGTTGAAGTTTTGTGAACATTTTTTAATGTCAAAACATTTGGGTTTTCTTACTACATTTGAGAATACTTCTGCACCTTTAGAAACATTTCAGCGTACATTAGGACATTATGAATCACTTGGAGCTATTTGGAACATTATCATTTGTGAGCTTGTTTGAGCTGTTGTGATGTTTCTGGCACAGTCTGAAGTTTTCTGAAGCCTTTTGAATGTGTCGATACCTTTGGGTTAACTAATTGTATTTGAGAGAATGTTTTTGTACATTTGGGAGTAGATCATCATATTATAGAAGGATTTGAACTGTTTGGAACATAATAGCTTAGTTTTCAATGCATGTGAACATTTTGTGTGCTTGTTTGAGCCAAAGTGATCTTTTTAGATTATTGTGAACTGTTGAAGTGCTTTAATAATGTGTTAACTTTTTGTTACATTCGTTACATTTTGAAACACTTTGAAGCCTTTGGCAGCATATTAGCACATTATGATTGATTTAGAAGTATTTGGAGCATTAAAGATCTTTAGTGAATGGTTGGGACAATTTGGGATGATATGTGCTAATATTTGAGCTGCTGTGATGTTTCTGTTACATTTTGAAGCTTTGTGAACATTTTTGAATGTGTCGAAACGTTTGGGTTCAGTTACTAGATTTGAGAATATTTCTGCACCTTTATAAACATTTGGGAGTACATTAGGACATTTTGAAGCACTTGGAGCTATTCGGAACATTAGTTATGATTTACTAGCTTATCAATGTTCATTTTAGCAGTTACACGCGTTTTCTTGAGTTATGAACATTTCTGTCAATTTGTGATTGTGTATGAAGTTTTGAACACACTAGTCAGAATGTGTTGAATAGCGTTAGTGTTAGCAGTTACATGTGTTTTGTTGAGTTCTGATCTTTTCTAACAATTTCTGATTATGTATTGTAGTATTTTCGGATTTGGCAAGGACGGACACAGTGATTCAGAGACTCATTGACTGAAAAACGTTGCTTTTATTTTTTGGCAAAGCCAGCACAACCCAGCAGAGAGAGAGTGAGAGGGAGAATGAACAAGCACCATTGAGCAAGAGAGAGAGAGCAACACCCTGGGGTCTATTTGGGTAGTTACACAGGATAGGGTGGCAATTGGGTAGGGGTATAACAGGGGTGCGAAACCAGGGAACTATTTACAAAGATCCGGGCGATCTCACCAAACTATACGCCCATTTTGCAATGGGTCAGCTGCACTGGTCAGCAGCCTTCCTAGTCCCCGCCCTGAACACTACTACTCCCGTCCTGACCCTCACCGCATACCCCAGCCGGGCACTCTTCAGACGCAGTGCCATGCGATTGCGCTACAGTATGAAGTCTCGAAAGCACTTGTCTCATTGGGGAGAGAATATGTCTATCAATGTTCGTTTTGGCAGTTTCATGCGTTTTGTTGAGGTCTCATCATTTCTGACAATTTGTGATTGTTTATGAAGTCTGGAAAACACAATTGACACTGTGGAGACAGAATGTGTAGAATAGCATTAGATTTAGTAGTTACATGCATTTCATTAAATTATGATCATTTCTGTCATTGTGTATGAACTCTTGAAAACACTAGTCACACTGGTGAGATAGAATGTGTAGAGTAGTGTTAGTTTTAGCAGTTACACGCGTTATGTTGAGTTACGATCATTTCTGACAATTTGTGATTTTCTACGAAGTCTTGAAAACATTAGTCTCATAGGGGAATCAGAATGTCTTGAATAGCGTTAGTTTTAGCAGTTACACGTGTTTTGTTGAGTTCCTAACATTTCTGTCAATTTGTAATTGTGTATCAACTCTTGAAAACACTAGTCTCATAGGGGAATCAGAATGTGTTGAAAAGCATTATTTTCAGCAGTTACACGCGTTTTGTTGAGTTCTGATCATTTCTGAAAATTTGTGATTGTGTATGAAGTCTGGAAAACACAGTTAATACTGGGGAGACAGAATGTGTTGAATAGCATTAGTTTTAGCAGTTACATGTATTTTGTCAAGTTCTGATCATTTCTACAAATTTGTGATTGTCTATCAAGTCTTGAAAATAGTAGTCTCATAGGGGAATGAGAATGTGATGAATAACGTTTGTTTTAGCAGTTACATGCATTTTGTTGAGTTCTGAACACTTCTGTTAATTTGTGATTGTATATCAAGTCTTGAAAACACTAGTCACATTGGGGAGACAGAATGTGTTGAAAAGCATTAGTTGTAGAAGATACACACATGTTGTTGAGTTCTGATAATTTCTGACAATTTGTGATTGTGTATGAAGTCTGGAAAACACAATTGACACTGAGGAGACAGAATGTGTTGAATAGCATTAGTGTCGCAGGATGTGGGCCATTGAGGCAGTAGCAGGCTCTCACTGATTAGGTTATGTTGATTTCCAGGATGTTGTCAATGTTGCCTCTCACTCAAGGGTGGCGACTGCAGTTGTTCTAATGAATACAGTCCAGCATTAACAGTCAGTAACAACGGTCACACCCAAGTCATTCAGGCAGCAATTAGGTATCAATACTTGGAGTTTTAGCCAGACCAAGGGAGGAAGAGGGAGTGCTGGAGAGTGAACAAAGAAGCGATAAGGGCCCATAACACCTAGCTCGGCACTCCCACACCCCTCAAACAACACAAGCTTCCTCATGGAAAAATACTGGGCAAACCCCATTCTGACAGGGACAGTGGAAAACCCTCTGAGAGGAATTGGCAAAGGAGAGGGATAAAAACACCTGAGACAGAACAGAGGGGGCTCCCGATTCCCACTGTACCCTGGAGACGACACAGGCAGCACAAGGGAAGCTGCAGAGTGCGAGACCATGAAGGTACTGTGCAGAGACTTCTAATACCTGAAGGCAAGGAAATGCTGGTTCAGTAACCGATGGCCTCGGGAGACATTCGCATTGGAACAGGTACTATACAGAGACTTTTAACACCTGAAGGCAAGGAACAAGGAAACTGGCACAGTTAGCCGATTCAAACTGAGGGGAATGTAATACAGCCCGCAGAGGATTTCTATTGTTACCTGAATGGAGACTGGAGAAATAGGACTGGGTGATACCCCTCTCCTTCAAGTGGGCCATCAGAGACTACAGGTACTAAGAAGAAACGTTCGAGTGGCCTCTCTTCAGTACTTTACAGGAAAGACTGCTGCCCCACTATATTCATTATGACCCTGGGAAGGACCTTTTGTTGCTGTGAATGCTGTTTTCATTGTGTTTTTGGGTGATAGTGAATGTGAATGTAGATTGAAAATAAAAAGGGCACTTTACAAATGCTTGTCGCTGGTCTGTGTGAGCATTGGTGATTCTGGGAGAAAAACAGAACCTGTAGTAATGTAGAGGGGCCCTAGCACCCCGTTTGTAATGCTAGGTAGTTGCACATGAGGCAGGAACATTCCTCACCCAAAGGGTTCACATTTTACATCCCACAGTAACTTGTTTGACAAAAACTGCAGATATGATCAAAATTATTCAGAATGACAAAAAAGTCATTTTCAGCTCATATAAATGCTTTTGTGCAACGTTTTACATCCCACTGTAACTAATATGACCACAACTGCATACAGAGTCAGATCTAATCAACAATGTTCAGAATGACACAAAACGTCATTTTCACCTCAAATTAATGCTTTTATGCAACATTTTACATCCCACTATAACTTGTTTGCCCGAAACTGCAGTCAGATATGATCAACAATATTCAGAATGATACAAAACTTCATTTTCAGCTCAACTAAACACTTTTGTGCAACCTTTTCCAACCAACTGTAACTACTATAGCCAGAACTGCATACAGAGTAGGATCTTATCCACAATCTTCAGAATGATACAAAACGTCATTTTCAGCACAACTAAACGCGTTTGTGCAACCTTTTCCATCCAACTGTAACTACTATGGCCAGAACTGTATACAGAGTCAGCTATTATCAACAACGTTCAGAATACTACAAGACATCATATTCAGCTCAAATAAACGCGTTTGTGCAACCTTTTCCATCCAACTGAAACTATGATGACCAGAACTGTTTACAGAGTCATATATTATCAACAATGTTCAGAATGATAAAAACCATCATTTTCACCTCAAATAAAAGCTGTTGTGCAATCTTTTACATCCTACTGTAAGTACTGTGGAAAGTACTGCATGAGGACTCAGCTATTAGCAACAATGTTCAGAATGCTACAAAACGACAGTTTCAGCTCAAATAAACGCTTCTTTGCAACAATATACATCCCATTCTTACTAGTCTGACCAGAACTGCATACAGAGTCAGATATTATTAACAATTTTCAGAATGACACAAAATGTCATTTTTAGATCAAATAAAAGTTTTTGTGCAACCTTTTCCATCCAACTGAAACTATGATGACCAGAACTGCGTATAGAGTCATAGATTATCAACAATGTTCAGAATGATACAAACCGTCATTTTCAGCTCAACTAAACACATTTGTGCAACCTTTTCCAACCAACTGTAACTACTGTAGCCAGAACTGCATACAGGGTAGGATCTTATCCACAATGTCCAGAATGATCCAAAATGTCATTTTCAGCTCAAATGAATGCATGTGTGCAACCTTTTCTATCTGATAAGACTCAGATATTATCAACTATGTTGAGAATGACAGATAACTTCAGTTTCAGCTCAAATTAATGCTTTTGTGCAACATTTTACATCCCACTGTAACTAGTGTGACCAGAACTCAGATATTATTAACAATGTTCAGAAAGACACAAACCGTCATTTTCAGCTCAACTAAATGCGTTTGTGCAACCTTTTCCATCCAACTGTAACTACTGTGGCCAGAACTGCATACAGAAATAGCTATTAGCAACAATGTTCAGAATGCTACAGAACATCATTCAGCTCAAATAAACAAGATTTTTTTCCTACCTTTTCAATCCAAATGAAACTTCTGTGGAGAGAACTGCATACAGACTCAGATATTATCAACAATGTTCAGAATGACTCAAAACGTCATTTTCAGCTCAAATAAATGCTGTTATGCAACATTTTACATCCCTCTATAACTTTTTTGACCAAAACTGCAAACAAAGTCAGATATGATCAACAATATTCAGAATGACACAAAATGTCATTTTCAGCTCAAATGAACGCATGTGTGCAACCTTTTATATCCAAAGGTAACAGGTGTTACCAGAAATTTATACAGTGTCAGCTATTAGCAGCAATGTTCAGAAGGTGACAAAAAGTCATTTTCAGCGAGTGTTTGTGCATCCTTTTCCATCAAACTGTAACTTCTGTGGCCATAGGTGCATACAGAGTCAGATCTTATCAACAATGTTCAGAAAGTTTGAAAATAAACTCAAATACTTTTCAGCTCAAATAAACGTGTTTTTGCAACCTTCTCCATCCAACTCTAACTTCTGTGTCCAGAACTGTGTATGTACAGCAATGTTCAGAAGGTGTCAAAACATTTTCTTCAGTTCAAATAATCGCATTTGTGCAACCTTTTTCATCCAACTGTAACTTCTGTGGCCAGAGGAGCATACAGAGTCAGATCTTATCAACGATCTTCAGAATGCTTCAAAAACATCATTTTCAACTGAATCTATAGTGGCCAGTGCTGCATACTGAGTCAGATATTAAAAACAATTTTCAGAAGGTGTCAAAACATTATTTTCAGTTCAAATAAACGCATTTGTGCAACCTTTTTCATCCAACTGTAACTTCTGTGGCCAGAGGAGCATACAGAGTCAGATCTTATCAACGATCTTCAGAATGCCTCAAAAACATCATTTTTAGCTCAAATACACACGTTTGTGCAACCTTTTCCATCCATATGAAACAACTGTGACAGATCTGCATGCAGAGACAGCTATTATCAACAATTTTCAAAATGTCATTATCTGCTCAAGTAAATGTGTTTTTGCAACCTTCTCCATCCAACTCTAACTTCTGTGTCCAGAACAGCGTACTGAGTCAGTTATTTGAAACACTGTTGAGAAGTTGAGAACACGTCATTTTTAGCTCAGATAAATGCTTTTGTTCAAGATTTTACACCCCACTGTAACGAGTGTGAACAGAACTGCATACACTGCATATCAACGATGTTCAGAATGCTACAAAACATCATTATCAGCTCAAATAAACGCGTTTGTGCAACCTTTTCTACCCCACTGAAACTACTGCTGCCAGAATTGCATTCACACTCAGATATTTGCAACAATGTTCAGAAGGAGAAAACATGTCATTTTCAGCTCAAATAAATGTGTTTGTGCAACCTTTTCCATCCAAATGTAACTACTGTGGTAAGAAGTGCATAAAGAGTCATATCTTATCAACAATATTCACAATTCAAACAGTTACAAGGGATGCCCAAGGTTTCAAAAAGGCATTTATTTGAGCTGAAAATGATGTTTTGACAAATTCTGAGCACTGGTGCTAAGACCTGACCCAGTATGCACTTCTGGCAACAGCAGTTACAGTGGGATGCCCAAGGTTGCAAAAAGGCATTTATTTGAGCTGAAAACGACGTTTTGACAAATCCTGAACAGTGGTGCAAAGAGCTGACCCAGTATGCACTTAAGGCCACAGCAGTTACACTGGGATGCCCAATGTTTCAAAAAGGCGTTTATTTGAGCTGAAAATTACGATTTGACAAATTCTGAGCACTGGTGCTAAGAGCTGACTCAGTATACACTTCAGGCCACAGCAGTTACACTGGGATGCCCAAATATGCACAAAAGTGGTTGTTCAGCTGAAAACTACATTTTGACAAATTCTGAACACTGGTGCTAAGAGCTGACTATGTCTACACTTTAGGCCACAGCAATTACAGTAGGATGTCCAAAGTTGCAAAAACTCATTAATTTCAGCTGAAAACAATGTTATGACTAATTCTGAATACTGGTGCTAAGAGCTGATTCAGTATGCACTTAAGGCAACAACAGATACAGGTGGATGCCCAAGATTACAAAAACGCATTTATTTCAGCTGTAAATGACATTTTGACAAATTCTGAACACTGGTGCTAAGAGCTGACTCAGTATGCACTTCTGGCCCCAGCAGTTAGAGTGGGATGCCCAAGGTTTCGAAAAGGCGCTTATTTGAGCTGAAAATGATGTTTTTACAAATTCTGAACACTGGTGCTAAGAGCTGACCCACTATCCACTACTGGACACCGGAGTTACAGTGGGATGCCCAAGTTTGCAAAAAGCAGTTTCTTTCAGCTGAAAACGACGTTTTGACAAATTATGAACACTGGTGCTAAGAGCTGATTCAATATGCACTTCTGGCCACAGCAGATATAGTGGGATGCCCAAGAATCAAAAAGGCGTTTATATGAGCTGAAAATGACGTTTTGACAAATTCTGAACACTGGTGCTAAGAGCTGACTCAGTATGCACTTCTGGCCACAGCAGATACACTGGGATGCCCAAGCTTACAAAATCGAATTTATTACATCTGAAAATGACGTTTTGAGAAATTCTGAACACTGGTGCTAAAAGCTGACTCAGAATGCACTTCTGGCCTCAGCAGGTACAGTGGGATACCCAAGAATTAAAAAAACGCATTTATTTCAGCTGAAAATGACGTTTTGACAAATTCTGAACACTGGTGCTAAGAGCTGATTCAGTATGCACTTCTGGCCTCAGCAGATACAGGTGGATGCCCAAGGTCGCAAAACGCATTTATTTCAGCTGAAAACGACATTTTGACAAATTCTGAACACTGGTGCTAAGAGCTGACTCAGTATGCACTTCTGGCCACAGCAGTTGAAGTGGGATGCCCAAGCTTGCAAAAATGGATTTATTTGAGCTGAAAATGACGTTATGACAAATTCTGAACACTGGTGCTAAGAGCTGAAGCAGTATGCACTTAAGGTCACAGGAGTTACACTGGGATGCCAAATGTTTCAAAAAGGCATTTATTTGAGCTGAAAACTATGTTTTTTAACAAATTCTTAACACTGGTGCTAAGAGCTGACTCTGTATACACTTAAGGCCACAGCAGTTACACTGGGATGCCCAAGCTTACAAAAACGAATTTATTTAAGCTGAAAACGACATTTTGACAAATTCTGAACACTGGTGCTAAGAGCTGACTCAGTATGCACTTCTGTCCACAGCCGTTACACTGGGAAGCCCAAGGTTGCAAAAAGGCGTTTATTTGAGCTGAAAACTACATTTTGAGAAATTATAAACCCTGGTGCTAAGAGATGATTCAGAATGCACTTCTCACCCCAGCAGATACAGGTGGATGCCTAAGCTTTCAAAAATGCATTTATTTCAAATGAAAAGGAAGTTTTGACAAATTCTGAACCTTGGTGCTCAGAGCTGACTCAGTATCCACTTAAGGCCACAGGAGTTACACTGGGATGCCAAATGTTTCAAAAAGGCGTTTATTTGAACTGAGAATCACGTTTTGACAAATTCTGAACACTTGTGCTAAGAGCCGACTCAGTATGCACTTCTGGCCACAGCAGTTACACTGGGAAGCCCAAGTGGCAAAAACACATTTCTTTCATCTGAAAATGACGTTTTGACAAATTCTGAACACTGGTGCTAAGAGCTGACTCAGTGTGCTCTTCTGGCTGCAGCAGATACATTGGGGTGCCAAAGTTTGCAAAAAAGCGTTTATCTCGGCTGAAAAACACGTTTTGACAACTTTTGCCTAGTGGGGTTAAGAGCTGACTCAGTGTGCTTTTCTGGCCCCAGCAGTTACTTTGGGATGCCAAACTTTGCTGAAACGCGTTTATCTCGAACGAAAAACAAGTTTTGACAATTCTGAACGGTGGTGCTAAGAACTGACTCAGTATGCACTTCTGGCCATAGCAGATACACTGGGATGCCCAAGCTTACAAAATCGAATTTATTACATCTGAAAATGACGTTTTGAGAAATTCTGAACACTGGTGCTAAGAGCTGACTCAGAATGCACTTCTGGCCTAAGCAGGTACAGTGGGATACCCAAGATTTTAAAAAACGCATTTATTTCAGCTGAAAATGACGTTTTGACAAATTCTGAACGCGGGTGCTAAGAGCTGATTTAGTATGCACTGCTGGCCCCAGCAGATACAGGTGGATGCCCAAGGTTGCAAAACGCATTTATTTCAAATGAAAATGAAGTTTTGACAAATTCTGAACACTGGTGCTCAGAGCTGACCCAGTATGCACTTAAGGCCACAGGAGTTACAATGGGATGCCCAATGTTTAGAAAAGGCATTTATTTGAGCTGAAAACGACTTTATGACAAATTTTTAACACTGGTGCTAAGAGCTGACTCAGAATCACTTCTGGCCACAGCAGTTACAGTGGGATACACAAGATTACAAAAAACACGTTTATTCAGCTGAAAACAACGTTTTGATCAATTTTTAACACTTCTGCTAAGAGCTGACTCAGTATGCACTTCTGGACCCAGCACTTAAATTAGGGTGCCAAAGATTGCAAAAACGCATTTATCTCAGCTGAAAAACACGTTTTGACAACTTCTGCACAGTGGGGTTAAGAGCTGACTCAGTGTGCTCTTCTGGCCCCAGCCGTTACATTGGGGTGCCAAACTTTGCTAAAACACGTTTATCTCAGCTGAAAAACACGTTTTGACAACTTCTGCACAGTGGGGCTAAGAGGTGACTCAGTGTGCTCTACTCAGCCCAGCAGTTACATTGGATGCCAAAGTTTGCAAAAACGCGTTTATCTCGAGTGAAAAACAGGTTTTGACAACTTCTGCAGAGTGGGGCTAAGAGCTGACTCAGTGTGCTCTTCTGTCCGCAGCAGATACATTGGGGAGCCAAAGTTTGCTAAAACGCGTTTATCTCGACTGAAAAACACGTTTGGACAACTTCTGCACAGTAGGACTACGAGCTGACTCAGTGTGCTCTTCTGGCCCCAGCAGTTACTCTGGGGTGCCAAACTTTGCTAAAATGCATTTAACTCGACTGAAAAAAACGTTTTGACAACTTCTGCACAGTGGGGCTAAGAGCTGACTCAGTGTGCTCTACTCAGCCCAGCAGTTACATTGGATGCCAAAGTTTGCAAAAACGCATTTATGTCGACTGAAAAACACGTTTTGACAACTTCTGCAGAGTGGGGCTAAGAGCTGACTCAGTGTGCTCTTCTGTCCGCAGCAGATACATTGGGGTGCAAAAGTTTGCTAAAACGCATTTATCTCGACTGAAAAACACGTTTTGACAACTTCTGCACGGTGGGGCTAAGAGCTGACTCAGTGTGCTCTACTCAGCCCAGCAGTTATATTGGGGTGCCAAACTTTGCTAAAACGCGTTAATCTCGGCTGAAAAACACGTTGTTACAACTTCTGCACAGTAGGACTACGAGCTGACAGTGTGCTCTTCTGGCCCCAGCAGTTACATTGGGGTGCCAAACTTTGCTAAAACGCGTTTATCTCGACTGAAAAACACATTTGGACAACTTCTGCACAGTGGGGCTAAGAGCTGACTCAGTGTGCTCTTCTGGCCCCAGCAGTTACATTGGGGTGCCAAACTCTGCTAAAATGCGTTTACCTCGACTGAAAAACACG